>NC_059427.1:97376696-98794196 GCF_021028975.2 Sphaerodactylus townsendi | reverse complement strand
AGGGCGCAAACAGGAAGCTCTCTGCCGAGGTGAGGTGCTTACCTTCTACATGGGCAGAAGGGGATAACAGCGACTGTGGTGGCTCTGCTGGGGGTAGCCTACTCTTTAGCTCTGCTGGGAGCTGGGGGAGCCTCGAGCAGAGCTGCCTTGGCCAGGGGTGCTTACCTTCTCGCCTGGGCAGAGGGGAGACTCTTTGTAGCATTGGCTTGCCAGCTCGGTGCCACCTACTCTTAGCTGAGAACAGGGGGGGGGCCACACGAGCAGGGAAGCTCTCTGTGAGGTAGAAGGTGCTTACTGCCTACTCTACAGCAGGCAGAGGGGGAATAAGCCCAGCGTTGGCGGCACTGCTGCGGAGTGCGCCTGCTTGCAGCTGCAGAGGCAGAGGGGCCTCGAGGCAGAAGCTTCTCTACCGAGGTGAGAAGTTGCTTACCTTCTCACCTGGGCAGAGGGAACTCTTGTGGCGTTTGGCCTGCCTGGGGTGCACCTGCTCTTAAGCTCACCACCAGGGAACCCAGGAGGCCTCGAGCAGAAGCTTCTCTGCCGAGGAATTTAGGACTGCTTGCCTTCTCCCTGGGCCAGAGAGAATAACATGGCGTTGGCCTGCTTCGGGGAGTGCGCCTGCTCTTGCGCTGCTATGGATATGCAGGCGGCCTCTCGAGCAGGGAAGCCCTCTGCCCGGAGGAGAGAAGGTGGTGCCTTCTCCCGCGGGCAGAGGAGATAACAGCGGCATTTGGCCTGCTCAGGGTCGCCTGCTCTTGCGTTTGCGGGAGCGGGGGCCTCCAGGCGAGGCTTCTCTGCCCGAGGAGGTGCTTGCCTTCTCGTGGGCGGGGAAATGGCAGCGGCGCTTGGCCTGCTTTCGCTTCGGGTGCATGCCTCAGCTCTTGCGCTGCGTGGAGCAGGCGGCCTCCCGAGGCAGAGGCTTCTCTCGCCCGAGGGATTGAAGGTGCTTGAACCCAGAGAGGGGGGGCTCAACAGCCCGGTGGCCTGCTTGGGGTGCATCCTACTCTTAGCTGTGGGAGCAGGGGCCTCGAGGCAAGAATCTACCCGGAGAAGGTGCGCCTGCTCCAGCGGGCAGAGGAACTCAACGGCAGCATGTTGGCCTGCTCCGGGGTCGCCTGCTCTTGCGCTCTTGCCGCAGAGCAGGCGAAGGGAAACCTCACCAGAGAGGTGCCTCCAGGGCAGGAGAGAATGTGTGGTGAAGCACCATGGGTGCCTGCTCTTGGTGTTCACCCGGGAACAGGGGCCTGAACAGGAGCTCTCTGCAGGGAGAAAGGTGCCTGCCTGGGCAGGCAGAGTCTTAGCGTTGGCCTCGGGGTGCCTACTCTTAGGGTGCAGGCACCGAAATAGGGAAGCTTCTACTGCCAAGGGAGAAGGTGCTTGCCTTCTCTGCGCTGGGCAGAGAGGCATCGGTAGCGGCGGTTCAGCGGCCTGCTTCGGGGTGCATGCTCTTGCCTTTCACAGGAGCAGAGGGAGACCTCAGGCAGGAAACACCCAGGAGGTGCTTACCTTCTCCTTGGGCAGGAAGTCGTTAAGCGTTTAGCCTGAGCAGACCGGGCCTCGAAAAGTTCTCTGCCGGAGAGAGAAGGTGCGGGCCGCCTCTCGGGCAGAGAAGAACTCAACCTGAGAGTGCCCGCCGACGGAATGGCCATGGCGTTATTTCGGGGTGCATGCTCTCTGCGTTCTGGGAGCAAATGACTCGAAACCCTGCCAGAGAGAGAAGATTAGCACCTTCTCGCCCAGACAGAGATAACAGCAGCGTTGGCACCTTTTTTCAAGTGCATCTCTCTTAGATTGCTGGGGCGGAGCAGGCTGACCTCAACGAAAACCCTCTGCCCGAGAGAAGGTGCTGCAACCTGCCTTCTCCCTCGGGCAGAGGGGGGGGGAAGTATGGTAGCGGCGTTGGCCTGCTCGGGGTCGCCTGCCACTGTAGTCAAGAATGCCACTGTACACCTTTTTTGTTTATTGTAGGGGCATTTGTTTAAAAAATCAAGAAATAAGGTCTGTATGGCTGATTATTCACTGGTGCTCTGCTCCACAGCAAGGATACATTTCTTTTGGGCCTCCCCAATCAATGGTGTCCCTCTTTACCAATGTTAAAATCTGGTCACCTTAGTCAAAGGGCACTGCTACTTATTTACTAAGATCATCCAGGGAGAGCTATCTTTCCACTCTGTCAGTACATTTGATAGAGACCCGGGAAAGAACCTTCTTGGTGGTGGTGCCTAGACTTTGGAATGCTTTTCTACAGAAGCCCAGTTTGCTATTTTCTTGCTATCCTTTCATTGTTAGGTGAAGACATTTCAGATGGCATTTAAATCTAGCTCTAACAATTGAGACCTTAGCAAGCAGTGATTTAGGTCTGTTAGGTGCATTTTATTGTATTTTTAATTTTTTTAATAATCTTGTGTGATTTTTTATTTTATTGTATTGGATTTTGTTTTGAATTGTTTTGTACATTGTAAGTTGCCTTGAATATGGATTATAGAAAGGTGGGGTAGTATCACAATCTAGCAAAGGTTTTGGGTTGTTAATAATATGTTGGGCTGCCTTGAGTTGTGAGCTGTATGCTCTGTTTATTGTCATTTTCTTTACCTTATCTTGTGTCATTCTGGAATTTCTAATCATTTTCTTGCCATATCAGCAGGGTGCTGTAGTTGCAAAAATGCTTGCTGTAGGAACTTCAAGTGAGTATCTCTGTCTGAGGGGTTGGAGCAGATGTAACTGTCGCATATGGCTTGGCTATATAGACAATGAACTGTTTGATATGGCTGGGGTAGTAGCTGGAGGCATGTAGATATGTTTGCCAATCTGTCAATTTCCAGTATAATGTGATGCTTGTGTATCCTTTGTGTATGCATACCATAGTGTTCGGGAAGTTTATTTATTGTTCAGAGTAATTAATAGTTAGATTGATGGTGGGGGGAAAGTTGTTGAAAGCCTGATGAAATCTTTTGAGGACTTGTTTGAAATGAGTCCAGCATGTCTAAAGAAGATGTCATCAATGAATCTCAAGAAAAGGATAGGTACCAGTGGGTAGGAGTTCAGAAGATGCTATTCGAGATCTGCCATGAAAATGTTGACATTCTGGGGAGCCACACAGGTGCCCATGTCTGTGCCATTGACTTGAAGCTATAAGTCCTCATCAAACCTGAAGTAGTTGTGGGTGAGAACAAACCTGCAAAATTCAGTGGCAAGATTTGTTGTGGAGTTGTCAGGAATGGTGTTTCTAATGGCTTGTAGGCCATCCTCAGAGAGATATTGGTGTACAGAGATTCAACATACATGGTGGCTAGAATGCTGTTTTTTGGGAGATTGTTAATGGACTTCAGTTTTCCTAGGAAGGCTGTGGTGTCTCAGTTATAGCTGGGGGGAATTAATGGTGTATGGTCTCAGGATGGAGTCTGTACATCCCAATATTCCTATGGTAATGGTGCCTACACTTATGAAAATGAGACATCCAGGTTTGCCAGGGTTATGTATCTTTGGCAGAATGTAGAAAATGCTCAGTCAAGGTTCTTAGGGTATATCTGTGTAAATGTTTTGGTAATTTCTTTCTGATTTTATTGAGTTCTCGCTGGTATTCCTGTGTGCAATCTTTCTATAATGTACAGTTTGAGCTTTATGGGAGTTTCTGAGTTTATCTTGGCAAGGGCATATGTAAGATGAGACTCAAAGTACAATAATTTTTGTTCAGTTGATACTATCAGGCAGGGCATGACTCCCCCTGTTCATTCCCAGGTTTTGACATATTCATAAAATTACAAAACCCTGGAGGCTCTCAGACTCCATCATCATCCTTCCCCAAGTCAAGAAAAATCTATGAGTCTTCATAAATATAATTAAGATCAATTAAGATAAAACAAAAAGTAACATAACTGGTAGCATTCATTCTACCCATAGCCCAAGTGCATGCAAATCTGTGAGAAATGGAAAAACCAAGTCCATGTTGGCTGTTGTTGTGAATGAAGAGGAATTCAAAAGCTGCATAAAACTTGTAAAAGGCAGAGAAAAA
This sequence comes from Sphaerodactylus townsendi, assembly GCF_021028975.2. NCBI lineage: Eukaryota > Metazoa > Chordata > Lepidosauria > Squamata > Sphaerodactylidae > Sphaerodactylus > Sphaerodactylus townsendi. Next base: position 98,790,184 of record NC_059427.1, on the reverse strand, counting down.
GCTTTTATGGTGCTCAGAAATAGTCTTTCAATACCCCAGGAGTGTTACTATGGGAAGCTCAGGGGGTCAGGGTGGGGCTTGTAGGTGGCATCTCTCATATCTCATTTCAGAAATAGGGTTGTGTTGTTCCCTAAATATTTCTGCAAACATCAATATAAATGGCAGTTAACCATTCACTGTGCTATTAGTAAGATTTCCATCTATTTTTCTGAAACATCAACTGTTTTATTAGCCACTAGCGGGGCCCGGCCACGTGTTGCTGTGGCAATTGTCCTTCTCATCACAGTCTGCAACCCACACAGATGTCCATGCAGGTCCAATGATCCCCAGCATAGCCTTTTGGGATCAGCAGTGGCATAGTGGGGTAACAGCAGGTGCACTCTGATCTGGAGGAACTGGGTTTGATTCCCAGCTCTGCAGCTTGAGTTGTGGAGGCTTATCTGGGGAATTCAGATTAGCCTGTGCACTCCCACACACACCAGCTGTGTGACTTTGGGCTAGTCACAGCTTTTCAGAGGGAAGGGGGTGCCTAGCAATGCACCCCCATGTGATTTTCCCAAGTGGCAACTGGGGCTCCTGCTCCCTCACACCTTTTCAGTTGCCACTTGGGCAAGTCACATGGGGGTGCATTGCTAGGCACCCCTTTCCCTCCCAACTGCATCCTACACCCAAACACGGAGGTCAGGGGCAGAGGTACAGTTGAATTATTAGTATTTATCTGACTTGCCCCCCAAACTCCACATAGAGTTTGGGAATGGGGAGGGCCTATCTGATGCTGGGCTTGGCCAGGTCCAGCTTTAAAATGCAGGCTTAGAGCCTGCAGTTAAAAGCTCAATCCAACCACACTGAGCTCAGCATTGAACTGAGCAGTCATGCTTACCGACTCCAGCTTTATACTGTTGGCTCCGCCCCCCTGGTCCAAAAGTTCAAAACTGGACCCAGCCAAGCCAAGCCTAGCATTGGACAGGCCCACTCTCAGAGGCATAGCTCCAAGGGAGCGGGGGGATGCATGATGCACCAGACACACGTCCCTGTGGAGGTGTGGCGGGGGCATGGCGGGGGCATTCCAATGGTGCAGCATAGTAGAAATATAAATAAACAAACAAGTGAGGCCTACAGACTGTTTGCTTGTGCGAATTTATTTTAATAACTTAAACATGTGATTCCCTCTGGGCAAATAGATGAATATTCCTAGCCTTAGAATTTGTGATATTGACAGAAACTAGTCAGAAACTGACTTACACCAGGACATAGCTGAAAGGTGAATTTTGCTAAAGGAAAAAGCCAGAGCAAGATCAAACATTTTCAGAATCCTGTAAAGAGAGGAGCAAAACTCTAATATGAAACACAACTAGAAGGCATCATTAATAAAATGAATAAAATAAACCCTCACTTCAAGATAGAGATACACATTACATGTAGTTGTGTAATTTTAAAAAAATACTGCTACTGAAGCTGATATCTCAATGGGAAGCCTGGTTTCTTAACCCTTCTGCCTTGGGCTGTTTTTTCTCACTGAAAATTATCTGATCCATAGCCAATAAGAGGTTCCCCTAAGCTACCCTCCCTCTACTGCACAAAATGTATGGATACCCATGGTGCCTCCTTTTCTTGAATCATGACGTGCTGTGATTATAGAAACCTGGATCTGCTGTGTGTCACATCAGCATCTGTAAATAGGCAACCTCAGAACTGCAGAAAAAACAATTGCTGCTAACCTGCCTTCCATTGAGGACCTGTATACTGCACGGGTCAAAAAAAGGGCTGTGAAAATATTTACTGACCCCTCGCATCCTGGACATAAACTGTTTCAACTCTTACCCTCTAAACGTCGCTACAGAGCACTGCACACCAAGACAACTAGACATAAGAACAGTTTATGTCCAGGATGCCATCACTCTGTTAAACAAATAATTTCCTCGATAATGTTAAACTATTTATTATATACTTATTATATAATTACTGCACTACTTTTTTCATCATTCCTATTACCCATCTCCTCCCACTTATGACTGTATGACTATAGCCTGTGCTGGCATTTTATTTTACATTTTATTTTATTTTATTTTATGATTTTACATTTTATGTTTTCATTACTACTGATTGTTTCCTGATTGCTTACTAGACCTATATGACAATCATTAGTGCTGTACCTTATGATTCTTGACAAATGTATTTTTCTTTTATGTACACTGAGAGCATATGCACCGGAGACAAATTCCTTGTGTGTCCAATCACACTTGGCCAATAAAGATTCTATTCTATTCTATTCAAATCAGGATGAAATACTATTAGAAGCAGAATGTAGTAACATTTGGTGACAGACAAAAGCCTGTAGCCTATGCTTAGCTTTTCCTGTTGTGTTGCTGTGCTCTGTCATGTTGAGTGAACCACAGTTAAATTCTTGCAAATATTAATCAGACTGGGGAGAGAGTGTTTGAGACAGACACTCAAAGAGACAGAGGGAGGGTCTGTGCATTTCTAATTGTAAATTCACAGGCTAGTAATACTGCCCAGGCAAGAAATTTGAATGAAGTGCCTGGCAATGTACACTTTCCCTGGCATTGACTCATCTGCAGAGCCCTGCTGGCAGCTGATGAAGGCTTGACTCACCAGCACAACTTGGTTTCCCAGGCTAGCTATGACTTGCTCTTCAATTCCCTTATGCCTGGGCCCCAGAGCATTCTGGTCTTGGTTTGTATACTGCTATCCCTTTCCTAGCCCATTGTGTGCATATTTTTGCTTGCTACCTTGAACAGCCTCTCTCAGGACCTAGAGGCCAAAGGGGGACAGGCAGGAGATTAATGATAAGCTGATTTCTGCAGCTAGATAGGGAAATGCTGAGGAGATTCTCTTACATCATCAGTCCCAGCTGCTGCCATATCACATGATGTCAGGCCAACTGAAGAATGAAGGTAGGATTAGAATGTTAATGTCAGGATCAGGGATATGGGAACTGATGAGAGCCACAGATGATGTTTCGGTCCAGGCTCCTCTGCCTGGGCTTTCATGATGATGAATCTTATGACCCCGCCCAATGCATCACATCAATCCCTGGTCACAAGCCGGGACAGGTTCGAGCCAGATCAGTGAGAATTAAAGTGCAGAGATCACCAAAACAAGCGTGAAGCCTGGCCCAATCATGCTGCTTGGCAGTGGAGAAGGTAACTTCCTTGAAAGATCGAGATTCCCTGTAAATTCAAATATGATTTAGAACCATAGATAACAGGAGTTCAAAATTCATGACAGGATACAGCTACCTTTGAATCCATTGCTCGATTATGAGATGTGTGGATTGGAATTGCTGTACATTACATTTTCATTCTCGTAATTACCCCCATTTCCTTTATAAATAAGGTTCATTGTTAGAGTAACTTGTTTCTGCTTCCCTGGTGGCAAATTCCAGTGGGGTGGCTGTACTATATTTTGTGGATCAAAAACAATAAAGAGTTCAACAACGTGGTAAAGACTAACAAAAGCTTATGCCACAATGAGTATTTTGTAGCCTCTAGGTTGCCACTGGATTCTTGGTTATTTTAAGTCCTGCCTTGATGTTATAACTCTGAGAGAGTGGGAAAAGAGGATGCTATTTGGTAAACACAGGCTCCATGACAGAACAGAACGGCCCTGTTCAGTTGTTATAGTTTTGTCAGTCCTCATGACAGATATGCTTGCCATTTTTGTAATCGGGGCAACACATGTGTTTTGCAGCTTTGGCATACCTGAATAGAAATCAAAAATTTTGAGGGTATGTGTATGCATGCCCCAAAGTATGTATGCGTACAAAGGATTGAGCACACTGCCATTCTGTGATTTTGGAGCATCAAAACCAAAATGATGGAACTTTAAACTTATTAAAGCAGCACCAAAATCCTGCCTGTTGTTTTCCTGAGACCTGAAATTACTCTCAGAGTATATTTTCTTTTTCAGTTTACTCTATGAACTTAGAAATGAAGACAAGGCGAATGCTGTGTTACATTTTAATCAACTGTGGCAAGACAAGCCTGTTTCTGAGAATCAGGCCCTGCCTGTGCTCTGTGGCACTGTTAACCATCCAAGTTGACTCACCAGAACCTCCCTGTAATTGTCTTATCACATGTTCCCCCACCCCACCCCCCACTTCTCTGGGAGCTCCAGAAGACTGCTCCAGTTTCATTCAGAGGTTCCTACAATTGCCTGCTAGAAAGATGACAAGTATCTTCCTTCAACAGGATCTTAACCCATACCCACTTGCCAAATAAACGCAGTTTTCAGTTCCTCCTTGCTTTCACTTCCTCCTTTCTGTTCAGCCTTCCAAGTCAGACCTGCTGCCTCCATTGAAAGACAGCAGTCCTAGCACTAAAAACTAGGGTTGCCAACCTTCAGGTGGTAGCTGGATATCTCCTGGGATTACAACTGATCTCCAGGTGGCGAAGAAAATGGCCACTTTGGATTCTATGGCATGATACCCTGTTAAAGAGCCTCCCCGCCCCAAACCTCACTCTTCTCAGGCTCTACCTGCAAAACCCCAACCTAGATGCTAGCCATCCTACTCTCTCTCTCTTTCTCTTTCTCTCTCTCTCTCTCTCTCTCTCTCTCTCTCTCTCTCTCTCTGACAGCTCAGGGCAGTTAGGCCCAGCCTTAGTCTGGCCTTTTAATCATGCCTCATCCTGCAGAACTGGCAAATAGCTACTGAAGCCCCTTGGCAAGCATGTGAGTGGCATGTTGGGAGAATGGTCATCCATCCCCCCCTGCTGAGTCAGCTGCAGGATAGCAGGAAGAATATTGAATGGAACACCAGGAATTTGCTTTCTCATGCAGGTTCCCCTTTTTCTTTCTGTTTGTGTGTGGAGCTTTTCCGCAGCTTCAGCATGTCTGCATACATACAACATGAGGCTGGGTCGAGAAACAAAGAGCAGAGAAAGAACACGAAGGAGCAGCGCAGCCCCCAGCAGGCCAAGAGGAATTCACAGCACTGGAGGCACTGCAGGGACTCTGACAGACAGGCGGGGACTGAAAAGCCTGGAATGGTTTACACTTCTGTGAACATGTACTGATTAATGATAATGAGAGTTTATGATCTCCTTTCTCTATTCTAACAGGATATTAAACTGAAAAATAGCAAAATCAAAATTCCTACAAAGCTTTCTGCACATAACAGGCAGATACAGTTTAGATCACAAAAAGAAAAAAAGTGAACATGTTGAGAGTTAATCTCAACGAACCATTTTTAAAGGAATTAATGTAATATATATCAGTAATACATATCAGTCTCAATACGACAGGGGCAGAGCCTAATTTCTAACTACTGAGAGCAGCTGTTCGGTACCTGCTAGGGAAGCATTTCCTCCACATTTAGCTGATAGATGAAATATGCTGAATTGCACATATTATAGATTTGGAGTCTATATATGCGGACCAAACATAAACATTCTTGAATGAAGTACAAATATTGCTGTGGGGTTTTTTAAGCTGATAAGGATGTACATCTTCAAGCAGAGGTTTCTGAAACTCCTTGGTGAGATTTCCAACCAGCATACCACATCTTTCCCCCACTAAAACCATTTGTTCATCCTCTCTCCAACATAGAGCTATGTTCCCACACGATAAAACCTGAGGGTATCTGTCCAGTGTCTAGCAAAACTAAGAAGGTATTAAAAATATTATTCTGAACTAAAGCCAGTTTCCAGCTATTGGGGATTAGGATGGGTCTTTTGGGGTAACGAATCATAATACAGCATTTCCCATTCTTCTTTCATAGTATCTGATGTAGATATGTCAAAATGGGGAGAGAGATAGTTCAATGCCTGCTTAATCCTTTGCCACTCTCCAGAAAGCTCCTTTTCACTGGCTGTTGTGTGCCCCTAGTAAATACAGTCTGTTTCTGCACATCTCAGGAAATAAACACATTTCAAGTTTTTTCAGATTCCACCGACCTTGCCAATGTTGTATAATCAGGATCCCAAACAACCCAGCTATGCAGAGCCAGACAGTTTTGAAGGGGCAAACATCCTATGCTTCCATTTTGTTACTGAGGGGTGCATCTTGGCATCTATTGTATATGCATACAAACATATATGATGCCTTCCAGACTGAGAGTCCAAATTAGTTCAGACATGTGATCATTGTGCGTGTGCAGCCGCTGCTGAAAGCCCCGCCCCTGGATGGCATCTTCCTTCTCTGGCAGTTTTTAGCCGGTGTGTGATTTCACACAAGACTGTACATGAGGTTCCTTCATTGGGCTTGCACGAGACTTTCCTGGGAATTGAATCTTCCAGCCCATTTGTGATTGCCAGGTCACCTGACTCTTGGGTTGGAGTCCCTGGCCGATTCTGGAAAGACTCTGGCCAATTCCAAGACAGGCCTGTTGTTGGAACTGACTTTATTGCAGACTATGAGTTCTCTGTGCAGCGATCTCCTGGGTTTGTGAATCTCTTATTACTTGATTTTTTCCCCATCATTGTCCCTGGCGATCCTGGGTCTTCTGGCAAGTGGCAGCCACCCAGTAGATACTTGGTTGAGTTACAGTTGGCATCTAGATCCTTTTAGTGATCAAAAGAGGGTTTGCCTCCAACCTAATGTTCAGGGCAGGTGGCAGCTGCCCGGACAATGGCTTGGGGGACATTGGTACTTATGCCCTATCCCCATATGGATACTTGATGTTGTACTCCCTGTGTGACATTTTGATAACAACTGGAGCACTATCTCAGGACTGGACCCAGTGTCACCATTGCAGCTGTGGGAGCATTGCTATAGGAACTATGCAGAGGCGCATCTAGGGAAAATGGAGATGGTCTCTTCAAGAGTGGGTGATACCCATTTACAGCTTGACCAAGGCAGTCAGCACTGCTGGTCTTGTTAGATTTGACAGCATTTAACCATTTAACATGGTTGATCACAATCTTTTGGCCCATTGCCTCGCTGGTGCCAGGATCCGGGGCACATCTCTACGTTGGATAGCCTCGTTTCTCCAGGGCTGGGGGCAGCGTGCGAGCTGCGAGGAGGGCATCTTCGAACGGTACCCACTGTATTGTGGTGTGCCTCAGGAGGCGCTCCTGTCTCTGCTGTTATTCAACATCTATATGTGCCCCCTTGCTCAACTGGTACAGCGTTTTGTACTGGTCTGTCATCAGTATGCAGATGACACTCAATTCATTCTGTCAATGGAGGGGCAGCCCACCTCTGCCCCTGCGGCCTACGTATTGCTTTGAAGCCGTATCTGGTTGGTTCAAAGACTTCAATCCTTCAAAGGCTATGAGTTTGGGAGGCATTTGGGAGGAGAAGGAGCTCAGTGGGGTTGTGATGCCATCAGTGGGGTTGTGATCAGAGGTGGGATCCAACCAGTTCTCACCACTTCTCTAGAAGTGGTTACTAATTTTTTTCTGAGTGCCAAGAAGGGGTTACTAAAGCAACCTCCCTGCCCAATAGGGACTGGAGGTGCGTGTGTGCGGCGGCGCCACTGTTTGAATCCCACCACCATCGGAACCTGTTATTCAAATTTTTGGATCCCACCACTGGTTGTGATGCCATCGCTCCCTACTTAAGCTGCCATTTCCTTCATAGAAACTGTAGTCTGGAATTCTGTTGTAATTCCAGGAGAACTCCTAGGAGTCACCTTGAGTCTGATCAATTTACTGCCCATGGTATCCAAAGATGCTTTGTCTGTGATCTTTCCAAAACATTTGGGAAAGATTTCAACCAACTAGTAGAAAACCACAGAAGCCAGACTAATCAAAGATGGTGTCATGTGGATGCTCCTGAACACAGCACTGCTGTAAGGAAGCTGGGATGGACCACAATTCAGAAACAGGGCACTCCTACCCAGTTTCACAAACTGTAGTGAAGAGAAACCACAACTTTATGTTATCTCTCAACTGAAGATTAACTGGTAGCCAAATGAAGCAAGAAATCTCCCACACCCCACTGGTTTGTTGTGAGCTTTTTCTTAGCCAGTGAGCCAAGATTGCTTATATATAGAAGGGTTCGTACTGATGCTGAAAGTGTTGCTTTTTGAAGCAAACACACCCTTTTTGAATAGATTTGAAAATAAGCAAGAAGTGAATAATGGGTGGGCATCCAAAATATACCACCCACTGACATGAAAGGGATTCAATAACTTACCCTGTGCTATTGATCCTTCAGAGGAAAATGATGAAACTGCTTTTAGCCAGTGGCATTTTCCATGCAGGAACAGAGCAGCAGCAACAAAGCACCACATGGCAGGTTTCCCATAGTTCCCCTGCCTTAATGCCCTGGCAGCAACCATTCCCCAGCCCATGCCACCAGAGTTTGGAAGTGGTGGTGGTGGAGGAGAGGCCATCAATTCACAGCCAACTCCTTAGGGTTTTCAAGGCAAGAAATGTTCAAAGGTGGTTTATTCACAGGACAAAATAAAAGGAATGTGATCATCTGAGGCTAGACAAGTAGCAAGCCAAGAAAGGGCCTTCGTAATAATGGCACCAAAATTGTGATATTCCCTCCCCAGGGAGATCTGTTTGTCCTGCTACGTTATTGGGCGTTTTCCCACTTACCAGTAGCTGCGCGCTACTGTAGGCAAGTAGTGCGGGGTCCCCCGGAACTCCCCACTACAGGGGGGCTGGTGACAAAATGCAGCTCTTGCCTGGCAGCTGTCAGCCCCCTCAGCATAGCGTCATTCACTGGCGCTCTTCCAAGCAGTAGCACACAGGTGACCCTGCTTGGGCGTGGAGTCTTAGAGGGAAGCCAGGCACACCAGAAATGACGCTCGCTGAGAGCAGCGCGCGGCATAGGGGGGTCGTGGCAAGTGGGGAAACACCCATTGTCTTCCACCAGCAGATGAAGACCTTTTTCTTCATTAACAGTTCTTGTTCAAATTGCTGTTTTACATATATGTAATGCTTTTAAAGCTGGTTTAAAATGCTTTTTAAAAACCATTCACTCTACCTGAGTGGAAAGGCTAGATGCAAAGGTTTTAGATAAATAAAACAATAAAAATATATAGCCGAGCAGCAGCTTGGGGTGGAATTCTGTTGAGCATGGCCAGTTTCAGAGCAGCCCTGCCTCTATGAATATGCATAGCCCTGGAAATTCCTGTCTGCCTGGCCTACGTACTTTCCCACTCCCTTTCCCCACCCACAAACTGACAAGGATTTTGCTGACACACTGCACTTCTGCTCTAGTTGGAAAAGTTTCTGCCCCTCCCACAGGGCTGTGTATCACACATCTAGGAAGGGCGTAGCAAAATTATGATGGGGGAGGGGATGTGGTAAAGTCAAAATAAGGTGCAGTGTGACAGGGGAGGCTGTTTTAAAAAGTCTTCTAAGGTGTGGCATACCTTATTGACTGCCCCAGAGCAAAACAAAACACAAAGCCACATTATGAAGTGAAAAGGTGCATCATGTCTCCTTGTCACTCAGCCAGCCTGTAAAGCTTCTACCTGAGAATAAATGGAGGCAAGGGAATGTCGGCACTTGCCAGTTTCTTTAGAGGAGAATTTCTGTCAAATGAAGCATGGCAGCATTTGCAGTATTCAAATATTCTCAACAAGACTGCCAGTACTCACTGATGTCATATTAAAGCTGGTTGGACCCTGGGTATGTCAGAATGAGATGTTCTGTCCCTTTAATAGGGGAATAATGCATAGAAATGGACTATAGGACTGTGAACATGTTTTTCCCAGTTGGGGCCCTTTAACAGCTTTTTAGCAAAAGTTGAGAGGGTGCAGCTTGCTCTATCACTGCTGTTAAAAGCACAGGAACTTTCCCAGAAGAAAGAGCTGGCAACCTTATTGGAAAGACTGTATTGGAAGGCAGTGCCAGCAAATTTGGAATGAATGGATGGAGTCAGCTGCAGTCCTTTCACTTCAAGTACACTTTTACTTGGAAGCACTGAAGTGAAAGTCAGTGTGGGACAGCAGTTAGACTGTTGGTCCGGGAACAGTGAAACCTGGGTTCAGATCCCTGTTTGCCATGAAACTCACTGGGTGTTCTTAGGACCATTGTCTCCCTTTCTGTGAAGATAAAATAGAGGAGGAGCAAGAACGTAGTTGCCAACAAGCTACCGAAAAACATGTCCTCCTGTTTACTGAAGCTTGCTGTTTACTGGGGTTGCTTCTCCCTGTCTTCACCTGTCCATTTCCACACATATACCCCTATTAAAGGGACAGGGCATGTTTTTCTCTGGCTTCTTGGCAACCGTAGGTGAGAACCATGTATACTGTCTTGTGTTTCCTAGGTGAAGGATGGGACAAAATATAGTACTGTAATATTCTGTTGGAATATAAGACACCTACTCTCCTGTGAATCTGTTAATCAACAGAGTGCTAACACAAAAAATTCACTTGTATTTTTAGGAAGGTGCACTTAGTTTTGTTTTATTTATAAAATAGCTAAATAACCTTTCTGTTTCCCTTTAAGGTCCAAGGAATATGCAACCATTAAAATTTATTATGATTCAAACTAGAGTAATAAAACCAGTGGGGAAAATGGGGGGAAGAAGAAATTCGTGGCATTTCAAGATCAGGATTTAAACAGATCAGCAGTAACCAGCAAATTAAATAATCTGTAATAGCGACAGAGAGTAATAGAGAAAAGAGACTAACAAAAGTTCTTGCAGCAGTAGGTTCCAAAGGGGCAGTACCATTAATGGGGGCAAAGGTTTTGCTGTACACTCTGGCATTTCCTAATATGATGATAAAAGATGGAGTACGTCCCTTGTCTTTTGATCTTAAGGGAAGAGTGGGTGCATACTGATAAGGTTATTAGTGGAGCTTGCTTTGAATACTTCTATCTTCAGAAAGTCAAGTAGGCAGCTATGAGGTACAGGGCCTTCTCTGTGACAATGCCCCATCTCTGGAACCCCTCCCTGTATCATTTGATCAGTGACTGGATTTGCCAGCATTTTAGACACCAGGTTCCTGTTCATTTTAGAACTGGTCCTGTTCATCAAGAATTTCATGGCATCTGAAAACAGTTGATTTATGCTGCTCTTATGCTTGTCTACTGCTTTTGTTATATTTTTATTGTTTCTGCTCTCTTAAATCAACATTGTAAGCTGTCTTGTACCACATGGTCAAAACCATGTCAAATACATATTGTGCTGATTGGTGTTAAAAATGGCAAAAAAAAATCTGTTGGCACCTCAAAGGCTAAGAAGATTACAGTAGGATATTTACTATGGATGTTTACTCAGAAATAAACTCTACACATTAAAATGGGATCTGTTCCCTATAAAGTGTGTTTGGGAATTTGCAGCCTCAGAGTGCTCAGTGCAGTCCAAAGAGGGTGTGTGAGGGGCGGGGGCTGAAGCTTCATTGGAAGTGGCGGAAGGTTTGCGCTGGCATCCGTGCTACCAGCACTGCATAAAATGGTATCCTGCTGGCGCTGAGGAACTTCCCTTAGAGCAGTGATGGCGAACCTTTTCGAGACCGAGTGCCCAAATTGCAACCCAAAACCCACTTATTTATCGCAAAGTGCCAACACGGCAATTTAACCTGAATAACCCCCTCAAGCAGGGGCCAGCCTGTTATAGCCTCCAGCAAGTCCCACATGCGCCACTCTGGGCCTCTCTAGCATCTCTGCCACCTCGCCCCCCCCCCCCCCCCCGGGGCAGCAGCCATCTGGAGCACAGGCACCAGGCCCTCCAGCCGAGTCCTCCCTGCTCGCTGAGGTGCATGCACATCAAGTCCAGCAGCCCAGGCCAGTCTAGATGTGTGTGTGGGGGGGGTGATTTCCCCCCCCACGATGAACTCTGTGTGCGCGTGCCCGCAAAGAGGGCTTTGAGTGCCACCTCTGGAACCCGTGCCATAGGTTTGCCAACACTGTCTTAGAGCCAGCTGCCACAGCCCCCAGACCTGGAAGCTGGGCCCTGCAGTGGCTGGGCACCGCCACAAATGCCCATGTTGGTGTGGAGGGGAGTGCTCCAGAGGTGTTCTTGGAGGTGGAGTCAGCTTTAGTCATTTCCCAGTGCACTTTCACCCTGGGCATTCCCCCTCCCAGTGGCACAGGCTTACGACACCAAAAAAGGTGGTGTAAGTAATTTCTTACAATGGGCTTTATTATGAGTTTCTCCTTCTCCCCGACACCTGCGCCACAGATTGCCTTCTGGACACACATGGCGGTGTCATCTCTGGATGCCATTCCACCGCCCCCTTTGGATTAGGTACCACAAGACTCCATCATTCTTGCTGTGCCAGACTAACATGGCTGTCCATCACACTGAGGAAAAAAATGAACTGATTTTTTTTATTTTATTAAACTTAATACCCTGTTCTTTCCCAGCCAACATGCTCAACCTCCCCGCTTGCTCTGTGTACAAATACTGCTATATATTACCTTCTGGATTTTATTAATCTAAATCCTCATGAAGCTTGGTAGCAATTTGGAGGGGAAGATGGATATATAATTCCATGAAAACAGGCTGTATTAAATCTCAGCTCTGATAATCTGTGGCTCGGGGGGCTTTGGTTATGTGCCCAGATGCTGCATTAGGTGGCAGGATCCTAGCCTAGCCCAGATCAACACAACACTGGAATTCATGTTCAGGGAAAATGCCAGGAGGAGTGCCATTTCCCCCAGGAGGGGAAATAATGCCCTGCTCTTCTCTGCGTGACAGGAGATGTGCTGTGCCATAGACTGTCATTACACAGAACGTAATGAGGGACTAGATCTTCATGGAAATGCATTAATTTGGGACAGGAACCAAGGAAACATGGGAAACTCACTCGAGGCTTGGGAGGGAAGGTAGCATTGCTCATCATGCACTGTCAGGCTCTAAAGTTTGTTCTCACCAGAGATGTGTGGTATTCATCAGCCCGGCAGAAACCTTACCTGGGTGTGCCTAATTTGAATAGTATACTCAGCTGCTAAAGGGGAAGGTTGATCTCCATTAACCCTTTAGCTGTTGACTTCTCTCATCTTGGCAGTAGTCAAAACACAGGTGGAGGGTTGTAGCAAGGCAGACTTGCAGCCCCAGCAAAATGAACCTTGCTGAGGGTGGGCATAAGAACAGATGGCAATATAATGTGAGGAGGTCAGCTGGGTATTTTAATAATGAGTTTACCGTGGGGAGCTGGACTCAAACTACGCAGGAGAGTATCACATTTCTGTCTTCAAATGTGGATCTTATAGCTAAAGCAGGATAGAGTACAATTTAAAGCATCTACAGAGATGCACGGGCAAGCCTCCCCGCTCCCGATGGCTATGCAAGAGTATATGTGAGAGACAGGAAACAGAGGCAACATTTCTGCAAATGTGTGGAATTCAGGTTGACTTGGAGGGAAGAGAGATGTGTTTGCTTTCTCGGAGAGGAAAATGAATTTCACATGCTCAAACACCAGAATGGGTGCTGTGACCGGACAGGAATGAACTGCCCATTTAACTTACCATGGCCAATCCACACGGTTCAAATATCCCAGGATGGGCAAGTGAAATATCCTGGTTCATGCAAGTTTTCCACACAGTTCCCGGTGCTAAAGTGGGCCCGCCCCAGTGTTGCCCCACGGTATTTCCCTTAGCCCTGGATTTTCAAAAATTGCCAAATTGGCGATTCTTTTCAAATATCCTGGGGTGACCCTGCTGTTGTGCAAACACCACGGGAGCAGAAATGGTTTATATTTCCCGCCTCGCTGCTCTCAACCAATCAAGAGGTTTGTGCATGCGGGGATGCACTTGTGATGTAAATACAAAAGACTCAGGCTCATAGGTAACAAACTGGAGTATTACCTCCCAGTCCTAACTCAGCTCCTGGAAAGAAATCAGCGGCCGTGTGGAGGGCAAAACCAGGATAACATAGACCCAGGTTAAAAAAAACTCGGTGGTACACAGGTATAATTTTGCCATGTGGAAATGACCCTTGAGGGCTGCTGGCAGTGAGGAATAAGTAGTATGCAAAGCTTACGCAGCAAGCTGTGTAACATCAAAAAATAATAAACTTATAATCAAAATTAAACCAATTCTCAAGTGTATTTTATAACCAACTCAAAAAGCACACTGTAGTGCTTAATAGTTGGGATTCACTGTATAAACCACAAAATGCACCCTAGTGCTTCACAATAAGAAATCACTTTGTACAAGCAGAAAATATATTCAAATACATTCATCAATCTACTGCCCATTAAGCTAACCGGAATCCGGTTGTGAACCAGTCTCGTGTATACTTCAAAAGGCTAGTGGTTCCTGTACAGCAAAACATAATAGAAAAAAAAACATATATGAACTGAAATCCATTGTGCAGTGTTATCAGAGAATCACCTTTACAAAAAACATTAACTTACATGTAATAACCTTTTAGTAATTTTAGGGTCCGTAAATCCTTTAAGTTGTTCCACAGAAGAATGAAATCAACTCTATGGAACCTGCCAGAATTACAAATGACACATAATCAACTAGATACGTAAATCTCTTATGATCCCCTCCAGGTAGACCCGCTGTGTGCTTGTACACACTGATTTCTTATTGTGAAGCACTATGGTGCATTTTGTGGTTATACAATTAATCTCAACCGTTAAGCACTACAGTGTGCTTTTTGAATTGGTTATAAAGTGCACTTGGGAACTGATTTACTTTTGATCATAAGTTTATTATTTTTCAAAGTTAGACAGCATGTTGCTGCCAGCCACCTTCAGAGTAAGCTTTGTATACCATTTGCTGTTTTACACTGGTTGTGTCTGTATGGTCCCAATATCCCAGGTTGAGCAAGGGAAATATCCCGGTGTGGCCAAGAAGTTCACACGGTTCCCATTCCTAAAGCGGGTTTGTCCCGCAATATTTCCCTCATTCCGAGATTTTCAAAAATAGCCAGTGACAATTCTTTTCAAAAATCCTAGGTTGAACCTGCTCAGCACCACAGGAGGAGAAACAGTTTATTTTTCCTGCCCAGGCGCTTGATCTCCCCACCTGACATCATGTTAGTTTTCAACTCTGCTGAGCCGCCGACTATTGCAGCCTGCCCTGCCTGAAACGTTCTTTCAAGCACATTTTCTGCTCATGGTATCGACCGGGTGCCATTTTGCCTGAGTTAGTCAGGAGTGGAGTCCAAAAGTGTCCCCATTTTCTTTTCTGTACATGTACTGGTTGATCGGAGCACATAGCTAGGGAGTTGTATACTTTGGGTCAGATGTTAGTGGACATATTACAGGGGGAGGGGAGTCTCTCATTTTCCACAAAAATATGATAACGTGAGTGTGAATGCAGAGAAGGGCAACGAGGATGATTGAGGGACTGGAGCACCTTCCTTATGAGGAGAGGCTGCAGCGTTTGGGACTCTTTAGTTTGGAGAGGAGACGTCTGAGGGGGGATATGATTGAAGTCTATAAAATTATGCATGGGGTAGAAAATGTTGACAGAGAGAAACTTTTCTCTCTTTCTCACAATACTAGAACCAGGGGGCATCCATTGAAATTGTTGGGGGGAAGAATTAGGACTAATAAAAGGAAACACTTCTTCACGCAACATGTGATTGGTGTTTGGAATATGCTGCCACAGGAGGTGGTGATGGCCACTAACCTGGATAGCTTTAAAAGGGGCTTGGACAGATTTATGGAGGAGAAGTCAATCTATGGCTACCAATCTTGATCCTCCTTGATCTCAGATTTCAAATGCCTTAGCAGACCAGGTGCTCAGGAGCAGCAGCAGCAGCAGCAGCAGCAGCAGGCCATTGCTTTCACATCCTGCATGTGAGCTCCCAATGGCACCTGGTGGGCCACTGCGAGTAGCAGAGAGCTGGACTAGATGGACTCTGGTCTGATCCAGCGGCTTGTTCTTATGTTCTTACATGATGTGATGCTGTGCCCCATTGTTTTTTGCTGCCGCTTGCCATGTTGAGGCCTGCGCTGGGCCCTATCCAGAACTGGAAAAGGGAGAGGCATTGTTTCCCCCTGCTGCTGCCAGTCAGAATGCAGGACATCGAGAATGTTTGTGCATGCACGGATATGCTTGCTGTGTGAATATAAAAGACCCGGGCCCATGAGAAACAAACTGGAGTATTTCCTCCCGGTCTTCAATTGATTCCTTCTCAGAAATGGCAATCATACAAAGGGAGAAACCGGGATAAAATATTCCTGGATTGTAAGATACCAATTGCAACGTGGTATAACTGTGCCGTGCAGAAACGGCCACTGACCTGCACTTGTTTACTATGGTGGCAGTCAGGAATAAGCAGAACTAAGCCTCAGGATCACTCGGCTGCTCAGGCTTTTTAGCAGCATCAGCTCATCAAGTTATCTTATCCTGCACTACCAGAGGTATTGAGTGTCCACGGTTGGTGCTGCTGACTGGGTCTGGGCTCAGTAGTCCCTACACCACTATAGGGAGCTCAGCATGACTTGTGCCCAGGCCACGGACCTTACAAGCATTATAAATAGGCAGAAATAAGGTAACAACAATATCCTGCTGTGACGGGCTGTGCTATGACGTTTACCTAATCTGGAGAGGGTGTTTCTCCTCGGGGGCTGTTGAGAACCAGCCTAACTGGTAACAAGTGACTTGATGACAAGTTGCTTGCCAGCAGTGTTTCCTGCTGATGAGTCACATGTGGCCACTCCCTAAAGACCCACTTTGGTTTCCAGTGATCAAATGGAGCATTTCAACTGCAAGTAGTATTGCCGAATGCATTTATCAGAGGCAAGCAGCATTCCACAAAGGACTGAGCTAGCTTTTGAGTTTCACAGAACTTTTGACAGACTGTGCAATAAGAAACCAGTTAATCTTGAGCATAAGAGGGAAGGACTGTGTTGATTCAAACTGTATGTTGGGGCTTGTATGCATTTTATTGATTTGTATTTTAAATTAAATCTATATCGGACCCTCCCTGACTGAAGTTGGGGCTCAAAGCAGTGTACAAACATCATTAAAACCACATACAATTTTTTAAAATTAACATTAAAATCCAAGGTGGCAAAAACTTTTAGCCCATGAACAACCCATCCCAACTTGCACACAGATTTCTCATTTAATCAGACAAGCATGGGCAATAAATCGAGGGAGTAATGCTAAACAGCATTAGCATTAAAGATAGCTAATCCCACTTTATACTTCTTAAATTCAAAAGCAGATATTGGGGGAAAGGATTTTAGGCTAACTTGGGTATTTGTAGGGCTTTTTGTGTGTGTGTAGAGGAATATTTCATATTATCAGCCCCATTTGCACTCTGGAGTGGTTCAGGTTTACCACCTCTTTGAGATTCACACCTGAGCGTTCACAGGCAGCGTAGCCACACCACACACTAGTAAAGAAGATCCCAGTAAACCCTCGTAAAACTTTTAGCATCCCTTTGTACATTACATTCTTCCCTGTCAAAAAGATAACACTGTGTTTGGAAAACAATATTTATTTGAAGTACAGGGCAAGCAATTTTTTCAGTGCATAATTGATTTAAACAGTTGTTAAACATGCCACTTGCAAACATGGGGCAGAGATCAGTAGCACCATAAAACACCAGCTAAAAAGGGAAATGAGGGTAAGGTGATAGTCACTGATTCCAGACCCTTGTTTGGCACTGAGATTTTCCAGAGGGTTTGCAACATTTCCTGCCGGCCTCCTAAAATTTGAAACGTTGCTGGTAAGAGTCTACATTCATCACCTTTCTAATGTTGAGCATAATATATTATCACAGTGTAAATGTAGAACTGTACCAAAGATGCCTTTTCAACATTAATACTGCTCTCTGAAAGGACTGGACCAAAACACCAGATTTCTGTATTCTGTGCGCTTGAGGACTGGAGTTCAAAGACCTGACACCACCGATGGGCAAGGAAGCCTGGAAGGGGGGATGGGGGGGGGGCGCGCCTGCCAGCCAACCCTGTTTACAAAACATAATGGAACGTTTGAACAATTTATGGTTGAACAGAGGGATGTTAATGGCTCAGTCAGAAATACCTTCCTGAATTATATATTATAGGTTCCTGCTCCATTGCCTTGCCCAACCACAATCCATCCCACATTTAGAAAACGGACAGATGCAATCTCTGCCAGCTGTATAGCATGGAAGATTGTCCTTTGGTTCCTCTTCTCTTTTATGAAGGTGCCAGCTGTATAGCCCATGCATTACAAAAAGAGGAGGAAGACAGAATGATTACACAGAAAGGCCCGCAGAGCTGTTTTGCCCTTGCATGCTGGTTACCCGTCATCATTTTTGCCCTAATCTTTGGAATGGCACAATTCTGCTCTGTGCAAGCCTACAGCGCCACCTGCTGTTCATAAGAATCCCTTTAGAGAGTTACCCCTCTTTTCATCATGGATTTTTAATTAAGTATGTAGTGAGAGAGTAGCATGACTACCCATGCTAACTTTGCTTGCAAGAATTATAACTTTTTTGTTCCTATTGTACACATACTTCTGTTTCATTTCGGATTTCTGCCAGTTCCGCAATCTGAATGCCTATCCTATTCTCCAGTGGAGTGATTTTTCAAAATGATGCATTCTGTGCCAAAACTGTCCGCCCACTCTTCAGATTTTCATTTCCTAATTCTTCTTGTGACAATTTTTCTTTTAAACTCTCCCCTCTGCCTGCTGGTTCTTTCTCGCTCTCGTATTTTGCCTTTCCAGTTTCTTTTTATTCTGAGACCAGAAATATGTAAGTGTGTGTGTGTGTGCACACACATGTGTGGCTTTCTCTATACAGTAATATCAACACATACTAAGTTACAGGCCATTTGGTTCCAGTCATATGTATTTGTAGTATCATTGTGTAGATTCTCTGGTAATGCACAGGTTCTAAAACAGCACATAGTTGCTTAGGCATATAGTTCCTTATGAAAGGCCCTTGTGATTGACTCTAGGTTGTACTCTTTACACATATACTCCAGCCACATGTAATGCACTGCAGGGAAGTAGCTGCTATTCAGTTGTTTGTGTAAGAGCCGGCTGTTTGTCATCTCCTCCCCCTCTCCATCATCACCTCTTCTACTTCCTCCTTTTACTTGAAAATGGGTGTCAGCTTCAAACTGAGCATAAATGAAGAGTGCTGCCCTAGCAAAGTACTGCTGTTTGAATGTAGGAAACTGGTCCAAGTGACAATTCGGCTGTGAAGGTCAGGCAGATGAGCACATGACGCTGCCTTTCACCAACTGTGGTCTGTCAAAGTCTATTGAGGGTTGACAGCTGTTCTCCAAAGTTTTAAGCAGAGCTATTCCATATCACCCACTGCCTGCACGTTTTAACTGACGATGCTGGGGATTGAACCTGGGGCCTCTTCTATGCAAAACGGATGCCATATCACTGAGCCACAGCCTTTCCCTTGCTTTGGGCAACTTAAAAGCTCTTAATCTGGCAGGAAAAGTGTTCTGACCTTCTTGGGGAAAAAAGCTGGGTACCAGAAAACAGTAGGTTGATCAATATATCTTTTGCATGGAAATATTTTCCAGTCCCACTGCTTCTCTCCTGGTCAGTCTTCTTCATTCTCTTAATTATTCAGGAGGTTTGTTCCAGTGCAAGGGTGCATGCTTCCTTATCATCAGGCTACTCCTCCCTGCCTTTTACATGGGAACCAGATATAGTATAGCAGGTCCAAAGACCTACAAAGGAATCCCTTTATGGAAATGAATGGTAAACTGAATGCTTCATGTTGTAATCCTCTCTGGAGCCACTAAGTGCCACTGGTTTGCCAGTTAAACTATTCCCTCATTTCCAGAATATTTCTTAATCTTTAGAAAAGGTTGGAGGGGTTTTCACAATTGAACTGCACTGTGCTATTGTGTAAGTGGGCAATTGTGCCCCTCCTACAGTTATTAACATCTTTTGACTTAAAAAAAAACTCAAGTGGGTAGGCATGTCCTGCCTTCGTTCTAGTGGTGAAGCAGTGCTAGTCTGTTGCAGCAAAACAAAACAGAAATTCAGCAGTATGTTAAAGATCAACAACATACATTCCAATATTCATGAGCTCATTCCTTCACTTACAATAAGAAGAAAGTCCTGTCTTGGTCTTTTGAGCTGTGCAGACTATAGACCCTTTTTCAGAAAGAACCTGGGCATATATTTAATTATTTACAAAACCAGGATAATACATTTTTATTCAATTTAAGTAACTGAAAACATCGGCATGTGATTCAATCTCACTTAAGTATGGCAGGAAAGACAGTGTGCTTCCGTTATTAGTGAGGCAGACAGGATCACCTGACTTTTACATATTTAAAATGTTGTATGTTCTTCACAGTCAGACTGGTCCTTGGTTATACCGAATGGGAAATTAAGACCACGTAGCTCTTTATTTTAGCTACTCAAAATGCTTCTTGGGGGGCTTCAGTGGGGTTTATGTTAGAACTAGTTTTGCTCATACTTGCCTAACAAAGGTTTGCCTTCCCCCTACCAACATGCTCAAAAACTCTGAGGCCGAATTGTTGATGATGGGGTCTTCTTGCAGGAATGTGCCTTGCCTGAGATGAGATTGGCAGGGAATCATGGGAGGATATGTTTTTTACCTGCTACCTCCAGGTTATGGATCTTCCTCCGCTTGCTGCCTTTACAGGCCTTCCAGATAGGGTTGCCAGCTCTGGGGTGGGAAATACTTAGAGGTTTTGGGGGTGGAGCCAGGGGAGGGGAGGGACATAATACTATAGAGTCCATCCTCCAAAGCAGCCATTTTGGTAATCTGGAGGAGGTAAGTTATAATAGCAGTATAAAGCAAATTATCATGAGCTGCTTTCCAACCAAGAGGTGCATTCACAAGGGAGGGAATGAGGTAGGGGGTGTCCTACTTCCAAGCTTTGTTGGCAAATTAGGGTTGCCAACGGGGCTGATAAAATGTCCTGTGTCTTTAATAGAGACTTATTGAGTGGATGTGGGCATCTAGGGCTTTTCATAGCCTGGAGGTAAATCACATCACCTGGGAAATAACGTCTCATCAATAAGGATGTTATTAACAACTCTAGACAGGTCATTTTTGATCCAGGCAGTCTGCAGGCCTAGTATAGATCCATATATGGCCAGTGATGCTGATGAATCCTCAGCTGAGATCAGTGGGGTGCCTAATCAGCAAGCAAACAAAGGCTGCTGGTATCCATCTCCTTCTGCTGGGCATTGCCTGTAGCACGTTTCCGTCATAGAGCCGGCATAAATACATGCTTTCTTAACAAAAATGCCCAAACTCCCTTTTCCATGAACAATGAAATCAGTTAGATCATGTGAGTGTTGCCAAATTGGTCTCCATGGAGTCGTAACCTCCAATTGCTGTTTGCGATCTGTAAATTCTGCCACAGGCTACTTGACTCCACATAAACCCGAGAGGGAAAAAAGCCCACAGAGGGAAGAAAAGCTCAACACACAGCAGTGCCCAAGACACACACAAAGGGTACCACCAACTAAAACCATGCTTATTTGCAGCTTGCTCACTGGATGGCAGATCTGAGTGGGAGGAGGAACGATGAAAGCTGAAGGGCAGAACCCCACTGCACCGAGTTATTCGAGGAGGAATTTTCAAAGGCACAGCCAACCACAGCTACAATGCGGGAAAGCATCGACAATTACTCAGTTAGCTGGATTTGGAAGGCAGCTCCTTGAGCAAAGGAAGTTCTTATCGCCAGTGTACTCAACAGCTAAATGCACTCCTCTGTGACCCTCCTCAAGGGCGAGCTTGATTGGGTCAGAAGGCCTAGTGGCCTTTCTGAGATAACAGTCAGTTCTGTGTTCCAGCCTTGTTGTAAGAAATGGGGGGGAATCAGTGCTGGATCAATGTGTGTTTCCAAGGTTTTTTGGTTTCTATAGTATGCTATACCAAGCCACCATGCCCCCTTTCTTTTGATCTGCTTGCAACAGAAGAGGCCAAGAATGCCTGGTGAACAAACTGTTCTTTCTTTTGGAGGTTAGTTCTCCTGATTTGGGGAAGCTCAATGTGATTTAGAACCTCTGCCATGAAAAAATCCACACAGATCACTCTGGTCCATTGACCTTTTGGGATCTAAATCACTACTGATAGAAATTCCAACAGATTTTCTCAGACCTTCCTCTCCAGTTTCCATGTACTCCAAAACGGTTGCTATTCCCCTTTCCTCCATGACAGAAAGGAACAAGCCATTTCTGGTTGCTGAGCCATGACCCCAAGAACAGTATTTCCAGGAATCCCCCACTCATCATCTAAGGGATTCCTGGGAAAACTGGACCCCGAGGACACAGTGAAGGTTGGACTAATGGGAAGAATACCTTCTAATTCATTCTTTCCCTCTTGCCTCAGATGCAGCTTTTACAAGCACGATATTGCTAAAATGACCAGGGACGAGATAGATCGTATCTATGCATAGCATCTCTCTCCTATGAACAGTGCTGAGTATTGCCACTGGGTGGTGCCTGTACGTCTTGTGATAAGCTCTGGGCTAGAGTCGTGTTTTTCTATGTATGAATGCTCTTAGAGAACTCGTATTTAATCATATGTAGAACATACTGAGTTAACCAGAGATCCATATCTAACAATAGTTATGTTTATATGAGAAGTCTTTACATCATGCTTATCTAAGCTGTTTGTAATCCATCCAGTAGCAAGTTAAACTAGGATAAACTGACCTGAGTTCAACGCACATGGGAAAGGAAGTAGATGTGTTCTCCTTTCTGATTTGAAGATAAGGGGACAATTTATTTATCTTTGTACTTATTTTCCACCCACCACTGGAGTCCCTGGGCAGGGTACAATAATAATAAAGGTGACCAAACTGGCGAAACTAACCTTTGCTGAGGATGAAGCATCAGCAATATTTTTTTTATTGTCAGCAATAATTTTCCTTTGCTATGCTTAATGAGATAATTTGTTTCTAATTATGATGTTTGCATCTTCTTATAAAAAGTTGGGGTTTTGATGGGGTTTTTGAGAGAGAGGAGAACTGAGGCTGATCTGGCTTACTAGATTTCTCTCTCTCTCCCTCCTGTGAACACAATACAATTTCTTTCTGTTAGAAACAAAGAAACTCTCTGCATGTCTTCTTGGACAGCTACTGCCAGCTGGCAAGCCGCAACTCCCAGTGGGCAAGGGTCTTCCCCTTCATATGCACCTCCTGATAACGGGTGTGTGTGTGTGTGTGTGTGTGTGTGTGTGTTATATTCACATTCCCTGTATGCAGATATGAACATATAATCAAGTACACACAGGCAAGCTTGCCTATTTATGCTCTCCATAAGAAACTTTCTTGGATTCTGTGTTACAACTATCTTATCGCTTATGTTCAACTGAGACACATGGTTTGCAACTCTATGGATATGCTAAATGGCATGGAAATGCCTCCATATTTCCTGTCCTGTAAGCAATCTTGATCTCAAGCTAGGTCACTTGGGTCATGAAGGGTCACTAATATAACAGGGATGATTGTTCCATGGACGGATGGCCTCCAAGTGCACCAATTCCAGCCTTTCCAACCAATGGGAAGTCCTCTTCCTTAGAGATAGGCAGCGATTTTGTCTCTCACACTTGAACTCTGGAATTATTTCCTCTCCCGTGTCCACAATCCAACCGAACTGTTCTGGGCTCTGGAGCTCCAAGGCAGACATGCTTGCCTGAGGCTCCCATTTCACAGGGCCCAATATAGGAGGCGCCGATCCGATCCCTTCTGTTGCGTTGCTCCTCCCTTCCCGAGCTACAGTGCTTCATCTCAGACTCACAACTGACCAGAGATGCAGCACTGCACCTTGGGCTGGGAGACATTGAGGGAGGTCTGGTCGTGTCTGTCCAGTGAGTTGCCTCTTCTTGCAATTGCTGTAGTAGAGATTTGGTAGAGAAGAAGAGAAACACAGGGGTTGGGTCAACTGCTGGCTTTAAAGCTTTCTGCCCTCAGGCAGCCCTTCTGGCATTCCCTGTGGTTCCCTGCATATCTGCCTTGGGGCAATCCTACAGCACACAGAGAATGGAGCCAGGGCCTAGATCACCCCCCACCCACCCACCCACCCACACACACACACACACAATGTCTCATTCTTGCTACCATGGAGGGATGTTTTCCACAGTCCTAGATAAGACTGTAGAGGAATGGCTGGGATCTAAAAAACTTTCATGCTTCTCATAAGGATGGAGATGACAACAATAGAGGTGGGGGGAAGAGAATCAGCCCTTCTTTGCAAAACTCCACAGATGGCAAATAGTATTTTTAAATGACCAGCTGCAGCTCACATGTGTCTACAGACAGGTTTCAATCACCCCAAGCTGTTCCAGACAGCAGGCTCAACTACACGTTGAAGCATCTTGTTTCTCTCATTTCTTGTGTAAGTTTAGGAACCAGGATTGCTTTATCAAGGGGGTTGCTATTTGGGAGAACCCACCTGTTCCCTGGGATACACCTGGCAAAAGCAGCAAAGTGGAATGGAAATTAAGGCAGAGCAAAATCCTGACTTAGCACTGTTCCATTCATTGCGCTATTAACTTCAGTGGGGGGGATTTACTGTCCAGTTTGACCTGCAAATGTGTCAATATATAACTTTTCTTCCTCCTCTCCCTTATATCTCCAGGCAGTCCAATATCTTGACTAATGCCTAGTGGGACCATAAACCCAGCCCATAACAGAAAGGAATACTTTCCAGACCAGCTCAGTTTCCAGCTTTCTTCCACTAACTTGAAATCTAAAATCCTGAAAACAGTGGGAAGATCCTGTTCGCTACGCTTTGCAAGTAAATCCATATTTTTGTTGTTTTTCAGCTTTTGAGACTTAAAACTGTATTCAATTCTGTACTAAGTAATAGATTTACATTTTTTTAAAATACTGTAGGCGTATCTGGGAGGTTTTTTCATCAGCAGAGTGGAAGTGGCCTTGGCACAGAGTACAGGGAGAAGGAGAAGGGGTTGACATTCAGATTCAGGGCCTCCAAGACCATTAAAAGGGGTGAGAGAACAGGCAGAAGCAAAGCACTTCCGAGTGTCTCTTGCCGTGAAACCCTTATGGGATCACCCTAAAGTGGCAGAAACTTGACAGTGCAAAAAAAGAAAAAGAGCCCCCTGCCCCATGGCAGCCATTTTCCCCTGCACCATCATGAGATCTTTTCCTGAGGCTGTTAAAATGATTGACATAGTGATGGATCGATATTTCAATATGTCAATTACCATTTTAAAAAACAACACCCAGAAACGCTTCCTGGTAACGTGGGTGGCATCTCTCTGTGTATCACTGCACTGTGGCAGGGGATATTCAAAATCAAGACTTTCCTACCCGCATCAGTTCTGCAGAGACCTTTCCTAAAATATCACAGCAAAACGGGTCTCAAAAAGATCATAGAAAAGGTGGGGAAAACCTGGGAGGTCCACAAAGCACCACAATGCTGAGAGGAAGTGAGACAAAATCCACTTCCCAACCCAGCATCCATCCCAGGCTGAACAAGCTGTGCATAAGTGATTGTAAGCACCACTGATGGATATTCAAAGAACTTTTGGGCAGAATTCAGCAAGCAGCATCATGCATTTTATTGCTGAAGGTTTTCACGGCCAGAATCAACTGGCTGTTGTAGTTTTTCTGGGTTGTGTGGCTATGGTCTAGTAGTTTCACTATGCATCTATTTGTGGACTGGCAGTTTCGCCTGCATCTATAACTGGCATCTTCATGACATACCTCTGAAGATGCCAGCCACAGGTGCAGGAGAAACATTAGGAACAAAAACTACCAGACTATGGCCACACAGCCTGGAAAACCCACACAGCCAGCATCATGCATTGTATGGGGGGTCATTTTGGGGGGGGGGGGATGGGACAGGATCAGGGCTCAACTCCCTGCACCTGTTCAAAGGCAGAAACAAGAGCTTGTGAAACCTTCTAATATCCAGCACAGCATTTTCCCAGACAGTAGCATTTCTGCCCGCTGAACATGACTTTCTTGAAGCCCTGCCTCCCCAGTAGCACCAAATCACCCCGGTAAAGTTGTTTCTAGGGAGCAGTGGACAGGGGGAGCAATTGAGGCTGTAGCAGGAGAGAGGGTTCGAAAGTCATGCTTTTCAATCTAGATCCATCCTTCTCTGGCATAGTGCTGTTGGGACCAGGCCACTGGAGAGAGTGAAGGCTCTGTACTTCCTCCCCTGGAAATGGCAATTCTGAGGGCTGGGGGAAAAGATGAACAAGAAATCAAGCAGTGACTTTCCCAGGGAAATACTAGCATCCTGTGTGATCCCAAGGAGGCATGGAGTGTGGTAAACTGAACATGTGTCATAACCACTTCCTTGTTGTACAGTCCAACAACCTCTGTCATCAGACAACCAGGAACAAGCACTTCACAACAATCTGACAAGAAGCAGATGGCAGCTCCAGGGGCTGGAAGTCCATCCGGCTCTTTGGCAGCATCTCTTTCCTCTCTGCTCTCTGTACAGGACTCCAAATCTATAGAAGAGCAACCCCCACCCCCCGCTCCACCAATACACACACAATTTAAAAAATGCCCCACCAGAACAACAAAGGACAGGGAGAAGTGTACATTATGTGTCGGAGAGAGAATGTTGTGTAATTCATTCTAGCAAGGGGAGCAGGGCCACTGTGACCCTCCAAAAGGAACAAGATGTCCTTTCTTAAAGGAAATGGACTAAAAACTATCCAGGCTTGTATCAGTAGGAGAAAAATGAAGGAACAGATTCCCATTGCATTCACAGACACTAAAAGGCAGTGCTCTGAGTAGCATTGTACATATCACAAAGGGCCCACTAGATCCAACATCCTAGAACACACGAATGCACCCCTCATATTGCCAGCAGCCTTGTTTCCAAAACTTCTGCACTCAGTATAATGCCAGTTTGGTATTTTTGCATGGGTGAGGATCTGAAGCTCCATGACTAGAAGAAAAGTAGGAGAGACTGACTCCCCACGACTTGAAATCCTTTGAAAAACTCACTAAGAGCCCAAATCTGTAAGATCTATCTTTCAGAAATGCTGCCAAACACAACATTATCTCCAGACTGAGAATAGATTTGGGCAGAGAGACCAAAAACTAGGGCCAAGTTTGGGAATGAGCCGCAATGAGTCAAAGGGACAGGCAGAACACTGGGACAAGACGTCATTACCCGAGCAGTTTCCAAAGGAGATAAATCTCTGCAAATGCAGAAAATGAAAATGAAAAGCAGACTTCCGGAGTCGTATGTAGAAGGCAGATTGATTTTGAAGTTTCTATCCCCACTGCAACATTCTTCCTAACTTTTGAGAAGAGACCTCAAGACACTTTGGCCATCAGCCAGCACTAAGTTAAGTACACTTAAATCCACTGATTACAATGGGCTAAACATACTTATCTCTGTTCTGGATTGTGGCCATGGGATGCCTCTACACTGCAAAGACGGAACGGGTCTAACATCCATTTTATTTCATCAGGAATTGTAATTCCATGTAAAAGTGTCCATAATCTCTAACACTGAATTCCTCAGGACACTGGTAATGCCCAAGGTAGTTTTGGGGAAAGCCATTACAGCTGAAGTTGTGCAGAACCACATGTACACTGGATCTTGACTTCCATTTCAGCCATACCTCAACACCCACACCGAAAGACATAGCATAGGTAAAGGTACCTTGAACCAATATCACATCTATACCTATTGTTAGCTGGTATTTACAACAATATCCTGACCTCAACAGTTTAAAATAAATAACAAGTAAAAACAGGAGACAGTAGATTTCGATGAGGGTCAGATACCGTCTCGGTATCTATCCGGCTGCAGCATCTCGCTCTCCTCAGTGTGGGGTGGACCACTACCCTTCGGAAAATGTATGGTTTTCATCCATTTAGCCCAACCTGTAAAAAGCACAGAGATAACTGTTATCAGCTGGTGATCAGAAAAGTATTGTTGAAGGCTTTCACGACCGGAATCACTGGGGTGCTGTGTGGTTTCCGGGCTGTATGGCCGTGTTCTAGTAGCATTCTCTCCTGACGTTTCGCCTGCATCTGTGGCTGCATCTGTGGCTGCCCTGATCTTCTTTGACGTGCATTACACGTCAGCTTCCTCCACTTTCATATACAGCGAAGTCATGGGTTAGATCCAAACTAAATTTTCCACCAATAGATCCTCTGAAGATGCCAGCCACAGTTGCAAGCGAAACGTCAGGAGAGAATGCTGCTAGAACACAGCCATGCAGCCCAGAAACCACACAGCACCCCACCGATCAGAAAAGTATTTTGCATCCCAGAAGTTGTGCTATGTGGGTCAAAGGTGGATCTAATTTTGTATTATTTGTAATGTCTGTTTTGTCTTAATCCAAAAAGCTCACTGGGTGACCTTAATCAGTCATGCTCTCTCAGCATGATCTACTTCACAGGACTGTTGTTAGGATAAAATGAAGGAGGAAGAACCATATATGTTGCCCTGATCTTCTTTGACATGCATTACACGTCAGCTTCCTCCACTTTCATATACAGTGAAGTCATGGGTTAGATCCAATCTAAATTTTCCACCAATAGAAATAAAATAGAAAAAAATAATTTTCATCCATTCCCCCCTTCCTGCTCCAGATCTCCTATTTTCCTGTCATGTTTCCCCAGAGCAGCAAACTGGGGGAATCGGGTGGAGCATTGGACAGGCAGTGAAGCTGTACTTCATTGGCAGAAGTTGCTTGACTGAGCAGAAAAGTTAGTCTGGATCCAACCCCATCTCATGTCTACAGAAAAACATACTAGTGCCTGTTAACTATATTTGCACATTTTTCTATGGATGTCATTCACACATTCTGGTGAGTGATTTATCCTGCCCTGCATTCTTTTTTTCTCCCCCTAGAGCATTCAGTCACCCAATCTTTCCTGTGGAAGCTAATTCTGCTCTAAGTCAGCAGACATTTGACTGAGAAAATTTTGTCCCTGTTTCACTCAGGCCAGGGAAAGCAGCCATTTTGGGGGGGGGGGGGCAGGTGGGGTTGTCGTCAATGATCATGCAAGGTTTGTCAGTAGAGCAGCGTTACAATGTAGGGCAGATTACAATGTCTTGTGGCAGTGAAGGTGGCTGTTTTGCCAGAATGGCTTCTCCTAATGTACAGGGCTATTCAGAGAAAGATTTGGCTTTCAGGGGGAAATGCTTTAATAGTAAAGAGCTGAGGTGTGTAATGGTACTCGGCTGAACCTGTTGCTTTGCAATGCCAGCTGTTCAGCAATACAATCAGGCAGGTACAGCCCTGTTGTACCAACAGCTCCTCATGAACAAAAAGTGTCAAAACCCCTCTGTTTGGCTAAGCAGATTATCACATCCACCTGTCTTGAATTCTGCCTCTTAGACCTCCCTCCCACCCTACTGTTGCATCTTTTCTACCTTGGTTGGATGCTACAGGGACAAAATGTATGTACTCCCCAGTAAATGAACACAGGTTCAGGAAGCCAGGGTTTGTCCAGGCAAGACCATTCACAATGCTTAACTCAGCATTTTTTTTTGCTATGCATGAGTGTCAGCACATGGAATGTGCCCAGGGATCAAAGATCGGCATCTTTCCAACTGTGGCGCCTCTGGGTACGCATGAGAAACCAGCCCTGTGGGTTTTACATTGATTGTTGGTTCCTGAAAGCCGTGGGTTGAAGCATTTCTTATGCCTGGCCATCAGGTATTCGACATAGTTCTCCTGATCCCCAGTCCTGTATGAGAGCTACTGATGAACAGACTCCCAAAGCAGGGTACCTCCAGAAGTACAAATGTGTGCAGGCTTTTAATACCAACGGAATCATCGTGGCTTCTTCTAAAGAATCCTAGTTTGGTGAGGCTGCTGTTTTATTTTTTTAAAAACTCTAGTCTTCAGACGTCACTGAGAAGAGGGGACAGCTACTGGGCCAGTCTGAGCTATAGATTAATGGAATGAAATGGAAAAGCCATGTTTTGAAATCGCATCTGTTTTGACAGACAGACCCCTTTGTGCACTTACGTAGCTTTTTCTCCAGTATGGAACTAAAGGCATTGTATATGGGTCTCCCATCTAGATTCTTCTGCACCCTTCAGATCAGAGCACAAAGCAGGCGACATGGTGCTGAACAACAACAAAAAGTTTCCCACAGCTGGAATGCAACCTTCACAGGATGAGAATCCTCTGAAGCTGCCTCCTTTCCCCTTATCCTATCAAATCCTGCAACCCAGACCCATTAACGTGACCCAGAAGTCTCTGTGGAAACACAAAAGTCAAAAGTTCTTTCAATCCCTCCCAGTCCTAAATCAAGTTCTCTCAGCTGCTGCCCCTGGGGAAGGCTGGAGCGGTGGATGAGTTGTCCAGAAACTGTCTCTTGGAACAAAGCATGGCCAAGCATCCTGTGGTGCTTGGAAGAGAATCCTCCTCTGGGAGATAAGGACTGATGTTGAATAGGGAAAAGATTGGAGAACCCTCTTGGCAGCCCATTTCAGACAACATGCAACTATCCAAGGGGACTGTGGGAAGAGTGAATACTGGCTGGAACTGGTGGCAAAACTGCACATTAGCAAGAAACAGAATTGGCGCAGGTGGAATAGATCTAACACATTTTGGGGCCCTCCTTTTCTCCAAGAAATGTAGGTTGTATACATAGTTCTCCCCTCTCCAATTTTGTTCTCAGAACCACCCTATCAGGTACATTAAGCTGAGAGAAAGAGTAACTAAATGGGGAATGACACCTGGGAATTTCAGGTTTGGGCCAATATTTTAACCACTGCACTACACCAGCAATTACCTAATTCTTTCACTTCTCTTACTTGTTCATTGTGAGGCCTATTCTGCACTTATATTTTTTAAATTATCCCACCACCTCCTTGGGATGAAGCTGCCTGTTCAACTTCAACATTCTGTGAAACCTGCAAGAGTGTCCCAACTGTGTCAGTTTCAACCACGTTGTTTCAACCGAGAACACACTGGCTGCCACTGCACACAACCTGTTCCTGTTTCCCAGGTTCGGTTGGAACTTCCTTACATGCTATGGCCAACAGGCATCGTGAGTGGTGATGTGCTAAGCAGCCTTTTTCTGTAACCCCGAGTCAGGCCATTAGTTTGCCATTAGCAGTGAGCTGCCATAAGATGGCACTGGGCAGGAATGCTGTGGACCGTGGGCCCTTGAAAAGGGGCCAAGGAGTGAAGGAGCTGCTCACAAAAAAGGCATTGAAAAGGCAGCATGAAGGCCCTGGGAGTCTAATGATGATGGTGACGGTTACATTGTTAGACGGTCAACATTGGATAGTGAGTTTCTGAGAAATACACTGTGAGGCACAGCAAGTGAAGAGTAAGACTTACGGAAATGATAACGGGGGCAGTTTGCCCCTTCCTCAGGCTCCATAGGGCCTGGGATGGTGGCCCAGACTCCAAGGAAGGGACAAACCAGTCTCCCACTGGTGGAAATGGCACGGGACACCTGAAGCTCTGCCTTCCTCCTTGCAGCATTTGGAGCTGCATGGAGTGATGGAGCGGTTTTTAAAGGTTATTCCTTGTGTGAACATATGACTGAGAGTTGGGCACCCGTGATCCGGACCATGTCTCATCTAATTTACATTCTGACCCTCAGTCTACATGAGTGCATTCAAATTTCTACCAGAAGCACCCAGGCAGAGATTATGGAGATCATGGAGACTGCTGGTATTCTTGTTACCAAGCAAGCTCTGTAGTGTACTGACTGAATTTGTTCTCCTTCTTGTGGTATTATTTTGTTGGGGACTATATGCTAAATCACATTCAACAGAGCTCAGTGGTCTCCTTTTGAATGGACACAAGAGCACAGATCAATGTGCGTCTAGTTTGAAGCATTACACGTATACAAAATGCAGCACACAACCCTCTAAAAGATGCAGAAGCAGCAACCGGGAGGGCGTTGGGCCTCCACCTCCAAATATTTTAAAGTACCCTATATTTTGCATGCATCCTCCTGTCACACTGTGTGTATTTTGTGTTCACATGCCCCTACCCGAGTGCACAATGTATCATGTGAACCCACCCTTGGGGAGCAGGGGGTCAGAAAGCACTGTTTATTGGTCTCCTCCCTTACTCTCTCCAAAAGTTTCCTTTTAAAATCAAATGCTTCTGAGAAAATAAAAATGAGATCCCAATCTGGTCCCACAGTCACAGGCTGATTAACCCCGAGTTCAAGCCCAGACCCTCACGTTGACTATAAATAGCTCTGCCTTTTCCTTTCTCATACTCCCGGCAGGAGCTGAGAAATGCCTGCCCTTTTATGGTCAAAATGGCAGATTCCTGGAGCTGAGCAAGCCAGATCTCCCATGCTGGGGCTCAGCCAAGGGGCCCAGATGGGATGCAGCACCGGGGCTTTCAAGCTGCTGCTGCTGCTGCTGCTTGTCCTCAGTACATTTGCCTGGAATAAATCTTCATGCCAAGAACAAAGACCAGGTTTCCAGGGTCTTAGAGAGAGGGATGCTGCCGCGAAGGCATTTGGAAGCAGCAGCTGAAAAAGATTTTGGTGCTGTGTTCTCCCTTTCTGCTGCTTCACTCTCCTGGTTCGTCTGCTTGCTCCTTCAGAGACTGGCATTCTGATCTGACCAGAGGTGGGATCCAACCAGTTCTCACCACTTCTCTAGAAGTGGTTACTAATTTTTTCTGAGTGCCGAGAAGGGGTTACTAAAGCAACCTCCCTGCCCAATAGGGATTGGAGGTGCGTTTGTGCGGCGGCGCCACTTTGAATCCCACCACCATCGGAACCTGTTATTAAAACTTTTGGATCCCACCACTGGATCTGACCCTGTATACAGTGGCGTGACTCAGCAGGTTCGCACCACTTCAGCAGAACCGGTTGTTAAAATGGTGCTTCTAAAAAACCAGTTATTAAATTATTTGAATCCCATCCCGCCTGTAAATATATATTTATTTGCATACATATGAAATGGACTGACATCCTCTGTAGACATGGCATTCGTATGAACTGGGAGGCCACCAGCCCATGTATCAGGCACATATGCTCCCTGGAATGTACCCAATGAATGATCACTGTACCATGTGAAATTGGGCAAATGTGTGGGTTTTCCGTGGGTGTACTGCCTTCCTGTACGTGAACCAAGGATCCCCAGGACCATGTACTTCCAAGATGTGCAAATGGCAGACTCCCAATTCCCATTAATGTCACATGAGCACAGACCATGCGATTTTAACTGCAATGGTCTTGAGGAAGATCCCCATCTATACAGGCAGATTTTCAGTTTGCATGCTTCACTTTCAATGACACAATGTAAAATTTGAATATTACTATTTTGGGGGGAGTTCAGTATATTGTACATTGATTTGTGGGGGAAAAAACAGAAAGAAAAAACACACAAAAATTATCCCTTAAATAACGTGGTCTTTTAAAAGCACTATTTTAGTCGTGTGGAAAACTCATTCTACACTGGTATGTATTTCTGGAATGGTTGAATATCTTAGTTGCATTGTAGTATGCAAATGAGGCAGAAATGGAATTGTGTACAAGTGGCAATCCCGCCCATCAGGATTATTATGCCAGGCACTAATGTTATGTGAGGCCTAAATGCAGAAGCACAGTCTTTGCACAGGAAGGAAACAAATGTACATTAGGTTAGTTTTAGGATGACAAATCAGGTTTCTGGCCTTACTCATGTCATGTGATCACCATAATAACAGATTTTAAAAACGGGAATGACCCAAAGGCCATCTATTCCAACTAAGGTTGCCAGCCTCCAGGTGGTGGCTGGAGATCTCCCGCTATTATAACTGAGCTCCAGATGACAAAAATCAGTTCACCTGAAGAAAACGGCTGCTTTGGAAGGTGGACTGTATGACTTTATACCCCACTGAAGTCCCTCTCCTCCCCAAGCCACGCCCTTCTGAGGCTCCACCACCAAAATCTCCAAATATTTTCCCACCTGGAGCTGGCAACTCCCTGAATCCAACCCTTTTTTCTATGGCAAGCTCCCCATTTGTAAAACTCTGCTGGCTGATTAATACCCATTCAGAATGTCATCAGCAGTGAGCCTGACAGAACAAGGTGCATCATGCAGGCACAGAATAGCTGGGCAGAGTAACAGAGGACATTCATTTTACTATCTGAGTTAATATGCTGCCAAGTGGAGACGTATGAGCGCTCTTTTCTCTGCCCCTTAATATTTTCCAATAGACTTAGGATCACTTTAGCAAGCCCTCCACTATAACAATGGGAAGAAAACCATATGCCCATAAACATGCTATGGGCAGATGCGACTGGAACCTGCAATAATTTATGGCTCACCAGTTACTGCCCCCCCCCCCCTTAAGTTTTTGCAATTCAGGACTGCTGAAATGGACTAGGGGGAAAATTCCAGGGTTCCTGGTCCTTGGGTCCTATGAAGCAAAATCTGTTATGTGACATCTGTTTATAGGTCTAGGTGAGATCAGTGTGTGTGGGGGGTGGGGGTGGGGGAAGGGATTCAGAGGAAATGTTTGCCCAGCAGGCCATAATGGGTCTTGGGTGTCCTATTGGTATTTGCTGCACAAGATACAGTGGATGTTTGAGCCTTGACTAGTTTGTTCTTGCATAAAGTTGCTTGTGGCTGAAATTTTAACATTGCCCCAGCCTGAATCACAGAAACTCCTCATCCTCTTGGTGGCTCAAAGTGACTTACATCTCCTTTCCTAATGTTTATCCTCAGAAAACCTCTGCGAGCTAGGTTAGGCTGAGAGTGTGTGATTGGCCTGTGGTCACCCAGCAATCTCCCATGGTAAAGTGTGGGGATCCAAGTCCTTGTGGCCACCATGATGTTGCTGCCACCATTTCAAAGCCATTAAAATGCCATGGGAGCCCAATCATAATTGGACCTGCAGCATGGTGCTATTGTTCACCCCCACCCCTCACCCCAATGTCTTTTTAAGTGCTAAAACAGGCATGGGATATGTGGCCAATTTGCTACTTGGAAAGGTGCAGGAAGTGGGGATGGGGGGGATGAGTGCTCAAGCCCACTGTGCTGTAAGTCCAGTCAGGACAGCATTTTAAAATGACTTTAAAATGGAGGCAGCATCCTTGTGGCAGCTACAAGGTCACTATCATGTCTGCTTTGGCCCTCAGTTGATAAAACTGATATTATAATGGACTACAGTTAACAATCAGGATTATGTAGAGATCATGCAGGACAGTAACACATACTTAAAACATGCATCCCATAGAATAAATTAAGAGTTTCATGCAACCCATATAACACAATCCCAACAATGTACCTAACCCTTGACAACAAAGGTAGTTTCTGAACGGTCCAAATATCCTGGTTAGGCAAGGGAAATATCCTGGTTTGGCCAAGAAGTCTGCACGGCTCCCAGTCCTGAAGCGGGTTTGCTCCATGATATTTCCCTTATCCCAAGATTTTCAAAAATTGCCAATTTGGCGATTCTTTTTTTTTTAAAAAAACCCGGATGGTCCAGCCACCTGATCGCCCTGCCCTGCCCTGCCCTGCCCTGCCCCCCCCCCCGACGTCATGTCAGTTATCAATTCTGCTGAGCCGCTGACTGTTGCAGCCCACCCTTCCCGAAACGTTTCTCCAAGCACGTTTTCTGCTCATGGTATCGACCAGGTGCCATTTCACCTGGGTTAATCAGGAGTGGAGTCGCAAAATGTCCCCATTTTCTTTTCTGTACATGTACTGGTTGCTCGGAACACATAGCTAGGGAGCTGTGCACTTTGCGTCGAATATTAGTGGGCATATCATGGGGGGAGGGTCTCTCGTTTTCCACAAAAATATGAGAATGTGAGTGGGAATATGATGTGATGCTGTGCTCCATTGTTTTTTTGCAGCCGCTTGCCGTGTTGAGGCCAGGCCCTATCCAGAACTGGGAAAGAGGGAGGACTTCATTTTCCCCTGCTTACTGTGAGTCGACCAATCAGAAGCACAGCCTTTTTGGCAACGGTCTTAAAAGGATTTTGGATGGGCAATGGCTGGTTTGAGTTCAGTGTTAAGGAGGGGTTGGAAGCAATTGCTGGTGTGGTCTAAGGCTGTCCACAATCCTCATAAACGTCTTCCTGATCCTGCAGAAGTTTCTCAGCCATTCCTCGTCATCCCAACAAGCCATGACATAGTTGTGCCACCAGTCCCTGCTCCTGTGTTGATAAACCCAGTAGCAAGGGTGCTGGGGGGGCGGTCGCCAGGGCAAACCATGCCTACCTGTAACGTCTCCTCAGCACAGCAGACTGAAGAGATGTTTGGGCCATCTCTTCCTGGTAGTGGGCACATGCAGTGTGGGCAGCATGAGGCTGAGGAGGTATGCCACCAGCACCACAAACACACCCAGCAGCTAAACCACCTCTGGATCTGGATCAATGCTCAATAGTTTCAGATCTCCCGGCTCACAAAATGTGCTCCTATCCGAAAACCACAGAGCAGGTGTAAAGGCAAACGCCAGCAATTCAAATTCAAAAGGGAGGGTGGAGACAGTCATTCAAGCTGCCACCATTGGCAGAGCTTAAAGGGGGCGGGATGTGTGCTGTGCACCAGGCGCATGCCTGGGGGGGTGCAGAAAATTGCCCCCAGGTCCCTCCCCCTTTTCCCTGCCCCTGCGGCACTCCCTCGTGGCACCCCCACCCCCTTCCCACACTTACTTTAGTTCCCACCACCACCCTTCCCACACTTACCTTAGTTCCTTTCCCTTTTCTTGAACTTTTTCAGGCTGCAAAAGGCCTGTTCGCAGTTAAAATGGCATGAGGAACTACAGTTCCCAGGAGACCTTGGGGCTCACAAGGTCTCCTGGGAAGTATAGTTCCCATCAGGCCGTTTTTACTGTAAACAGGCCTTTTGCAGCCTGAAAAAGTTCAAGAAAAAGGAAAGGAACTAAGGTAAGTGTGGGAAGGGAAGAAGGGGGAAAGGTGGGGTCGCCACAGTTTGGCCTAGTTACGCCTCTGGCTGCCACCCAAAAAAACCAGCCAATCAGAACACGGGATACTGGGGATGTTTGCGCATGCGCGGATACGCTTACGGTGTAAATACAAAATACCTAAGCTTGTGCGAAACAAACTGGAGTATTTCCTCCTGATCTTCGATCAATTCCTTCACAGAAACGGGCAGAAGGTCAAAGATGCTCTCTGATATGGCTTGTATCCAACCATGAGGAGCAGCACTTTCCCCCCTTTCCCCCCTGCTATAGCCCACTGAGACCACTCCCAATTTTGTTCTGAGGTGGGGTTGAGGGGATCCTGCAGATATTCAGAAAGAGCATCGGGCAAAGTGGGGGGTAGGGTTGCCAATCCTGAGGTGGGGATTGGAAATCTCCCAGAATTATTTACAGCCAATCTGCAGACTACCGAGATTGGTCCCTCTGGAGAAACTGGGAGCAGCAGAAGAGGAACCCTGTGGCCCTGCCCAGAGAAGTCACTTTCCTCCCCACCCTCCACCCCCCAAATCTCTAGGAATTTCATATCCTAGAGTTGGCAGCCCTACCTATGAGAGGGAGTTCTCTCTGCTCTCTCTTTCAAAGGCAGAAGTGCACTTACACCTTGGGAACTCTGTGGCTGACTACAGGTCCCCCACTGTACTCAGCATCACTTGAACAATTGAAATCTGCCTGGCATTCTCCACAGGACGAAGACAAGACCTTTAAGAAGGCCAGGGCCTGAAACACCTACTGATACTTTACTCCCTTCCCCTTTTAAACATCCAGCCTGATGAAGAGCTCTGGAGAACACAAAAGCTTGCACACTATATTGTGTTATTTTATTTGGCCTCATAAAAATATCACATGGCTTTTGTTTTCATGTTTTGTTTTGGACCAGCCTAGCTTCATGCAACCATTAACCCAATGGACACTCAGAGAGAAACTGCTTTGGGAGGGAACAATTTTGAGCACAGATGGAACAGAGTGAGAAGGCATTTTCCCACTGAACTCCTACCGTGAGGTTTGCCTTACACTTCTACCTGCTTTCCCCACTGTGGAATTCCAGGTGTATGTTAATGAGCATAAGAATGCATCTGGAATCTACCTTTGGGGAAAAAAACAGTTTTGGGGAACGACATCAAAAAAATGGCAGATGGGGAAAGGATTCAGCATCCCTCATCAGTATTGCTCCTCTAGTAAAAGCCACATTTTTTTTCTGAAGCCTCTTTTCCCTCCAGGATGCAGCTGTGGATTCAAATACACAACTTGGATGCCACAAGTCATTTGACCTTTAGAAAAGCTTTCTGTGTTGTTCTGAAATGACCTCTACATTTTATCTGGAATTCATCATCAACTTCTGTAACTAAAGTCCTGAGGTAAAAAATGAGGAAAGAGGAGGCGCAAGATCGGGACCTGGAGGGAAGAACGTCACCAAGGCACTCTCTTGTCCACTCTTCCCAGTCAAGGGTAGCGGGGGGTGGGGGTGGGGGTGGGGGGTGGGTGGATGAGGGCAATGGAAGATAATTGCTTAGAGTGATAGCCCAATGGGCTATGAGTTTCCCTGAAAAGAACTTCCCAGGCTTCTCAACCCCCTTTTCATTCTCAAATGCTTGGAAAAAAGCAGCACCTTATCGAGCACACACAGAACTTGTTCCTAGGATCCAAGGCTTGGTGCAAGAAAATGCCTTTTTCTGTGTGGGATACTGGAGAGCCATTACGAGTCAGTCAGTCAACAATAGCAGGATTGATGGACAAGTGACATGATTGATGAAAGGCTAATGTATACATTATAGCACCCTTGTGTCATCTGCAAGGACTTTTGATTAGATGTGCACTGAGAATTTCCCACTGGGAAATTAATCCCCCAAAGCACATGGGCCCAATTTCAATTAGGACTGTGGAAAGAAGAGAGAAGTAGCCTAAACCTCCTGCACCATTATCCCAATCTGAAATGATACCCAGGGAGTCATTCATCCTTTTAGGGAAACTTACATGCTGCCATCAAACCGGAATAAATGGTGCAGACCCTTCTCCCCACACACCACAGTCCTGATCCAGGGAACTTAGAGAATATCTATCACAAAATCATGTGAGGAACCTATAGACTTTGTCACATATATATTACCCCTGAGTCAGTATTGGGTCTTCATATGTTCAGTAGCTGCATTAAAAAGTAGTAGTAGTAATGGCACATCCAGACTGGCCCTATATGTCCATACAAGTCCTACAGAATACATACACACAATGTGAATGTGTATACAACAAGAAGAATATATATTTTTTGTATGATCACATCAATGGAAGATAAGTGGCTTGGTGTGTGGTCTGCGTGATTAAGCATTTTACAGGGTGACAAATTTTTCTCACCCCCTTTTTTTGTACCCAATCTTTCAAAATATAGTTTCTGCACAACTCCGGGAGTGGGTTTCTGGGCCATGAGAACTGATAGATCTGGGAGTGACACCTCTAGCTCTGTTTACAGATTACATTCCTAGAAGAGGAAAGGGGTTGCTGGGTCTTTTCCCAAGAGAGACATATAGTAGGCCTTTTGGAGACTGTTTGCTTTTTACTGGCAGCATCCATCTGTTGTGAGGGGTAAGGCAATGGAGACAAGACTGAAGGAAAGGAAGAGGAAAGCAACAGAGAAGTCCCTGAAGTGATATTTCGATAAAATCCATGGCTGTTCATTTTCTGAATCGTGCAAAGATTGCCAAGGTTTGGCATAAAATGAGGCTAGCAGCACATTTGATGTCTGTTCACTGTAGCCCCCTTTGGCCTTCAAGAAGATGAAAGTTGGTGGTAACTGCTAAAGTCCCTAATCTAGGATTTTGTTTTGTTCCCTTGTCCTTGTTTTGTTCCTTTTTCCTACTTTTCTATGAAGGTACTTTCATTGGATTAAACATTTTCAGTTTAAAAGGCTATCCTTTAATGGACAGAATAGATCCACAAATGCCTCTTAATTCAGGGTGACCCTCCAGGCTTTCCATGGACACCATTATATAGTGTTTAGAGCAGGGGTGTCCAACTCTGGCTCTCCAGATGTTCATGGACTATGATTCCCATCAGACCAGGGACTGATGGGAACTGTAGTCCATGAACATCTGGAGAGCCAGAGTTGGATAACTCTGGTTTAGAGTATCAATCTGGAAGATCTAGGTTCAAATCCTCCTCAGCCCTGAAACTCACCAGCTGACTTTGCTCCACGCATTCTCTCTCAGCCTACATCTCAAGGCTTTTATGAGGATAAAATGTAAAAGGAGAGGCTCATGTAAGCTTTAAGCTTCATAGAAGGAGAAGAATGGGAAAACGAGTACCTACCTATTGACAGCATATCTATCCTCACTCTTCCTTTAAGGACTTCAGGACATTGTTCTCTTTTCCTCACAACCTAGATAAGGCTGCCAGTTCACACATTCTTTTGGCTGCCAGATTTTTTTTTCCTGTCAGACATGTACAGGGAGTTTCCCACTAGTAATTTAATTCTCTATAGTGCATGGGCCCAATCTGGATCGCAGTTATGGTACTTGGAGAGTTTTTGACCTCGCATTCCCAGCTCCATTTTCCTGATCATGTAAAACTTCACTGGGGAGACACTATTTGCCCTGTCAGGAAGAACATACATTCAGCCATGAGTACACATGAAGTTTCCTCACACAGACAGCTCTCTGAGGCCATTCCCGAACTGGTAAACCACAGCACTAAGACAATGGCATGCAGGCCTCAAGAAAGTTCCCAGCAAAGAACTCCAAGTGCAAGAGGGTCCACAAAGACTTTATAGCATGTCAGTCACTGCTACAAAGTAGTAAGTTCAAAATTACTCTGTGGGGATTTGGTCCAGATCTTCCAGATCTAGTTCAACTCTCTAACCACTACTGATCGTGGCACATCAGCCCTAAAGGGTAGACACAAACACACAGAAAATAAGAGAAAGGTTTCTTGACTTCATGCTGGTCTGCTCATGAGATGCAAATGACAAGTACTTTAGAGAATAAAATGCTTACACACAACAATGTTCAAAACTTATAGCTAATATATAATATATATTAGTGGGTGACTCACCAAATGATATTGCTGGCTAACAATTTTTTTGACCCAAACTAGGAAAGACTTAAGGCAAGGACTGACAGCCACTGTGGCGTAGTGTTTAGTGTATTCAACTAGAATTTGAGAGAACCCAGGTTTGAATCACAGCTCTGCCTTGGAAGCTTGTTGAGTCATTCACACACTCTCAAGTTAATCTATCCAACAGGGCTGTTGTTAGGATAAAATGGAAGAGAGGAGAACAACATAAGCTGCTTTGGATCCCCACTGGGGAGAAAGATGAAATGCAAATGTAGTAAAAAAGTAAAGAATGCACTGATGACTTAACATATGAACCTTGCTAATACTCCAATAGTTTATTCTCCCTTTAACTTTGGATCTTCTGTAAAAGCTTTATTCAGACAAGGATTGTTCAGCACAAACTGGATTTTAGTGAAACATATTCTTTTTTGAAGGAAAAGGGCTGTTATCTTCTTCAGAAGGCAGTTTCCTTTCATCACTCTATCTTTCTGCTTGGAAGGGGAAAAGAGGAGGAGGAGGAGGAGGAGGAGGAGGCGAGGAGGTGGGTATGTATGATTCCTGTTAGTAAAACATATCCTTTAATGGGCAGTCTGTGTACTGAGAATACTGAGATTTGCTGTCTGCTAGCTTTCCCATGGTTGCCTCTCTGCTGCTGCGGTGACACTGTTAAATATGGGAAGAGGCAGAGAAGGGTCCCCCAGAATGACCATAAATAGAAAACAGAATGGAAAAAGGCATCTTGGAGTGGGGCTGCCAGAGTACAGTTTCAGCTCTGATGCATGTGATTAGGGCAAGGTTTCTCCCAGATGAATTTCTATGGAGATCTGAAGTCTCTCAGATAGGCACTCACCCGCCTGGCTTAAAAGAATAACTATTTAAAAATAAAGGAGATCTGCCCATTGCAGAGGAGAAAACTGCCAGGGCTCTTTTCAGCTTTTCCCAGTCTGTGGAACAGACAAGCCATGAATTTTCCAGACCATTTTTAAAAATTGCTGCTTCCCTTCCCAACAAGCCTCTGAGGTATCAGGCACGACTAGTCATTGAATCCCAGACTGTACAGTCCAAATTAAAAAGGTCTGAGCCAATATCCATAGCAAGAGTTGGGGCGGGGGGGGGGGGGGATTTGAGGACAGCAAACTAACTTGGAGTAAGGCAATTCTCACCCAAGGCCACTCCACTTCCTACATCTAATTGTCACAGTGCCATAAAGTGCCCCACCTGCCCCAACCACCTTTCTCAACCTTAACTGTAACAAGGACAAAGTTTGCTCCTCTGATAGCCCCATAACAAGCTGTTTGCATCCTCTGAAAAGTCTCATTCCAAGAAAGTCCAAGGAAGTCCCTTTATCCTCCACCCAAGATGGAAGACTGGGGAGTCACCTCCTTCTCCTCAGCTTTCCACCAGTACAGTTAGAAAATAAAGCCTGCCAGTGCAATACTGACCCTTTGGCAAGCTCATTGACCCCAATATGCCCCTATCTATAATGATTTCTCCTGTTCGCTTTTCTTCCACCGCCTATGAACTGCTGGGACTCTTGACAGTTTTATCTGGCAGTCTAATTTCAGCCTAAGAAACATTCTTGCAGGGTGGATGCCAAGTTATTATCAGTAATAATCAGCTCATTAATAAATAAATGCTATCTAATGATATAGAGTATTGGCATTAATTAATTAAGTCATTCTGGTCCTATTTTGCAATAACCTGCTTGTTTTGTTCTGAGGGCACACAGGGGTATGACTGACTCTCACTGACAAAGATGGCTCAGGAGTATTTTGTTCAAACTGGAGCGGTTTCATGTGTTAGAAAAACAAACTCCAGTCCCTTTCTTTGCCTGTACGGAAATCAAATAGCTGCAGAAGATAGGGAAGCAATTGCAGCACACCACTTCTGAGCATGAGATTGATGCCTTCTGATTCAAATACTGGCTGAAGTATGAATTCAGTCTAGATGACAGGTGGCTAAAATAGTTCAGGTTCCTCTCATCTGGAGCCTATTTCCTCAATTTTCTTAGCCAGTTTCAGTACCCATCTGTAACGCAGCAATTATACTGGCCTACATCACATTGTGAATGTCATGATCCCTAAGATCACTAAGTGCTGCCTTAGAGATTAACGTTTTATTCCAGCATAAGCATTTGTGGACATTTATTAAGTAAAGCATTATCAACCCATCATGATTTCTTCATGATCAGAAGATGTCAGAGGCAAACTATGGCCCTATTAAGTAGTTAGCTAACTAGCTTATTTAGATGAATGACACCACTGCAGTTGTGTGATACCTGCATTGCTGAGCTGGCTTCACTAACAGAACCAGTTCATATGTTTTCTTTGAACATTCCCAACACAATGGAAGCTCTGATCTTCCAAAGAACACAGCATCCATTTCTGAACTGGATTAGTCTTAAGGTGGTTGCATACATGAGGTTTAAATCACTCTGGAGCTGTGCAATTCATATGAATGTGAGATCTCTCCTAATACAGACTAGAAAGCACAAGAGAGAAGAAGAGTTTGGATTTATATCCCCCCTTTCTCTCCTGCAGGAGACTCAAAGGGGCTTATAATCTCCTTGCCCTTCCTCCCTCACAACAAACACCCTGTGAGGTAGGTGGGGCTGAGAGAGCTCCGAGAAGCTGTGACTAGCCCAAGGTCACCCAGCTGGCGTGTGTGGGAGTGCATAGGCTAATCTGAATTCCCCAGATAAGCCTCCACAAACCCTGTTCCTCCAGATTAGATACACGAGCTCTTAACCTCCTACGCCACTGCGTAGGCATTTAGAATAAGAAAGAAAGAAAGAAAAAGAAAAAAAAAGAAAGAAAGAAAGAAAGAAAGAAAGAAAGAAAGAAAGAAAGAAAGAAAGAAAGAAAGAAAGAAAGAAAGAAAGAAAGAAAGAAAGAAAGAAAGAAAGAAAGAAAGAAAGAAAGAAAGAAAGAAAGAAAGAATGAATCCTGGCTTTTTATATGGTAGGGAGAAGACAGTAGGCTAGGTGGCTGGGGTAGGATCTCAGTACTACATTATAGGATATGTAGATGATCCAAACATCCAAGATGATCCAAACATCCAAGCATTTCTCTGCCCACAATTATGGTAGTCACTTCTTCTGGACTAGTGGCACTGGCTGCAATCCAAAGGACCACACCAATATTTCTACAAGCCCAATGGAGCTTTGGGCTTGTGTATCTCAACCAGACATACAGAAAACTGCTGTTAAAACATGAGACTTATAAAAATAATTTATGATATGAAATGGGGTGTCTGCTATTCAGGTGGGGCGGGGGGTGGTAAACCTGATTGAGTATGCTCAAAGTGAACATTCTCATCTGCCAGCACAGATTGCTGGATCTAAAAGCGAATCTGAAATCCCAGTTTGGCTCTAACCATCAACCCCTGGTTTGTTGGATCATCAGTTTGCTGGATCATTATCAGAGCTTACAAGGGTTTTATCAAACCATGGCTTATTTTTTAAAAAGGTAAAGTTTCCCTTCAGTCGTATCCAACCTTGGGGTACCATTGCAAGCAGTGATTTTATAGGCAAGCCGTGTTTGTGGGGCAGTTTGCCATTGCTTTCCCCGGCTATTCTTTGCCCCCTAGTTATGAGCTAAGTACTCATTTACCGACCAAGGAATGGATGGATGGCTGAGTTGATCATGAGCCAGCTGCCAGGATATGTGACCCACAGAGGGCTCGAACTCCTGACTGCGTGAGTGGCAGTGCAAGCACTTAACCATGGCTTATAAACTATAGTTTATCCTAATGTCTAAATGCAGCGACAGAAATACAAATGGTCAAACATACACTGTGGCACATACCATGCACCACATTGAGCTCACACCAACTGAAGCAGACACAGTTTAGTCACTCCAAATTAACTAACTTGGACCCCTTGCAGTGATCTTTTTTTTTATTTTTGAAAACATGGGTAAAATGCCCGTCTAATGTCTACATGCACAGGCCCTGACCTGGATGGCCCAGGCTAGCTGGTCTCATCAGATCTCCAAAACTAAGCAGGGTCAGCCCTAGTTAGTATTTGGGTGGGGGACCATCAAGGAAATTCAAGGTTGTCGTGACACAGAGGCAGGCAACGGTGCTCCACCTCTGAATGTCTCTTGCCTAGAAAACGCAACAGGGTTGCTATAAGTTGGCTGCAATTTGATGGCAATTTCCATCACCATGGACACGTGAGCTTGCTTAGGCAGAGCCCTTTTCTGTTATGAAGGCAGCCCTTCCCTGCAGAGTGATTTTCTAAGGAGTCAGAATGGGGGGAAAAACCATTACAAAGCATTACACTGTGGCGGAATGGTGTAAAAAGGTTTAAAACAGTGTAAAAGGGTT
The DNA here is from genome assembly GCF_021028975.2 of Sphaerodactylus townsendi. Lineage (NCBI taxonomy): Eukaryota > Metazoa > Chordata > Lepidosauria > Squamata > Sphaerodactylidae > Sphaerodactylus > Sphaerodactylus townsendi. The sequence continues at coordinate 98,745,199 of NC_059427.1, read as the reverse complement.
TACGCCGTTTTCACACCACTGTTTGCTGGTTTTGGCCCATGCAGAATCTGTCTGTGCAACTGTACATCGCCTGTTAACAAAAATTCTTGGGACAGTGATACGAAGTGATGACTAGTAGAACAAAAGTATATTCACAGGTGCTAACCACATATTCAAGAAGAATCTACCTGGTATAATTTCCTGTTTCAAAATATATCTTCATCAGAAGAATGCAGGTTGGAAAACCATCACATGGATTTTCAAGCTGTAAACCTCCCACAGAATTGAAACAAATAATACAAATCACTTTGTTACATAAAATCTTATATACCAGAGAGATTATAGTATTTTGAAACAGGATAATATACCAGATGCAGACTCTTTTTTAATAATTCTGACAGACTCTTTTTGAATACGTATTTAGCATATGTGAAGGTAGTTTGTTCTAATAACCAACACATCTATTCATATCACTGTCCCAGGAATTTTCTTTAATGGGTGACTTATGCTGTTCAGTATAATTACAGAGTGTGGTGCTTCATAGTACATTTTCCCATTCAGTTCTACACAGCGTGTTCTTTTTAATGCTGTTTTTCCCTATGAAGTCAGGCACATCTATTCACATGTGATCAATGTCTTTCAATGAGCCAAAAAGTGCCCAACACTAGAGGAACACAGTCCACGGAAGAGGAGTGCCACTACAATAGACAGAGCAGGGCTACAGTAGATGTGGCTTAAAATTCACATCACTGTCTCCACAGGAACTGCAGTCATACATGGCATACAAACTCTCTCTGTGTGTATAAGGGGGTGCTCAACAGAGGCTGCACAAAAACACTCTGAATTTACTGGAGTTTGGTCTGAGTAGCATCAGACAGATTCACATAATTCAACTATTTTCTAGCTGCTTCCCCCGATGCATTTTTAAACTATGCGTACAGAAAACTGATGTCCAAAATCAATTATTACTGTCAGCACACACATGCTCCTTCTAAGTCATTTTGAACTCTGTCCTTATAAAAAGGAGGGGAGCAGGAAAGGCATAGAAGGAATTTTCCTAGCCTTTTCCCCCAGTCTTAAAGCCACAAATGCATTTTGTAAGTAGTCATTTTAAAAAAGAAAAAAGAAAAACAACAAAAAAGACATTTAATCATCTCCAGACACTATTTTTCACAAGCAGGGAAGGAAACACCACTCTGTCCAGGAGCAATCCAGTGCTGCAGCCTGTCTAGACACAGTCTTCCCCTTACTTCCTACTGATAATTGCTTTGGGAAATCTGGATCTGAGAATGAGTGTGTGTGCGTGTGTGTGCTGGTTAGTAACTCCCTACCTCTTAGTAAAAACACACTGAGTCTCTTCCTGTGCCCAGGGTACATTACGAGTGGCTTTCAAAACTCCGATCAAATGCAGACATGTCTTCACAGGGGAGAAATGCTTTAAGTAGCAGGAAAATCGGCACTGCTCTTCCCACCGTGCATCCCAAAATGCCATTCACACGAAGTGGGTAAGGAAATTGTCGAATCTCAAGGTGGTCTACTGAGAGATTCAGATTGTGCACTTGTGAGAGTCTCTGGGATTCTGGATTTATGAACTCAAAAAGATTGCTTTCTTTCGCCATTAGAGCCACTGTGTTTTTTAACACGCAAAATGAGAATCCCTTGCCTCTCACAGCTCTTAGGATACCCAGAGTATTTTTCTTGTAAATACTGACCTTGAGTAGGATGTTGTAGGTTTTCTGGGTTGTACGGCTGTGTTCCAGTAGTATTTTCTCCTGATGTTTCGCCTGCATCTGTGGCTGGCAACCCGGAAAACCCACAACATCCTAGTGATTCCTGCAACAATACACTGACTGTGAGATTTCTCTTAGGAACTGACCAGGTACCACTATCTGCAGTGCAAGTCTGATGATGTAGTGGATTACTGGATGTGCACAGAGAAGGGTGACTCTGAGAAACTCAGGCACATATTCACTAGGGGTTACCCAATACCCTATTGATGAAGAAGTCCTGGGAAGACAGATTGATCCATTATCATTTTCCATTGTTGAGTGGGAGGTGGGGAGAGCCATCTTGGCTGGAGATTTTTCTGGGTTTTTTTCCTACCTTGGAACATGCTCTGTGGAACAAAAAAATGCCAGTGGTAGCTCCATACGACAGCTATGTCTTACAGGCAACCGGCCAGACTTTGTAGTGTCTGGCGGCCTGGGGGAAGTAACTCTTTACCATCCTCTCTGGAGAGCAAAGGGGCAGAAATGCAGCACTGCTTGTCTGTCAGTATCTCCTGACTGAGTCTAGCATTGAAAAAGAAAACTCAGGGGAAGCAGGACTGGCAGAGAGGCTCAGCTTTCCTCAGTAGGTCCTCATTATATTCTCTTCTAAACTCTGTTGTTATCAGACTGCTGATTTTCAAAGTTTCCTAAATATATACCAAGTCTCGAAATGCTCCCCTCAGTAGTGCATATTATTCCAATTTAGGATAGGACACCGAAGTGAATGCAGAGATAATGGATGTTGCAAGACAAAGGGCAGCTGTGTGTGCTGTGGCTGGGCAGCAAAAGTGATTAAAGGACTTGGATGCTGTGCTTGCAGCTTCTGCCTCCCAGTTCCAGCCAATCCGTACCCCTTCAAAACACAAAGCTTTGAGGGGAGTTCTATGAAGGGAGACTCTCTTGGGGCAATTCAAGAATGCTTTGGACAAACAACCTCCCCCACCTCTGGAGTTCTCTTCCTTTACCATTTTTCCTTTCTACTGTTTCTTTCTTTTATCGAAATGGAAATCAGTTTGATGCGCAAAGTATTATAAACGGCAGGGTAAACCCAGAGGCAAAGATATGATAATATCTTGTTTAAAGATATGATAATAAAGGGAACATGCATGTTGCCTTCTGTGGATATATGCACAAGACAGATGATACACAGAGACATGTGCAATAGCTGAAGAACAAAGTCAACATAGACACATACACACAGAGAATGATCAGGAACATACCTGCTTCAGCACAGACAAGAGGACTTTGCCCACACATGTCATGCACTAGGCCCTTGGTCTGGATGGAGAAGGGTGGGTGTCTTCTCACCTCTTCAGGACACAGAGGGCCACTGGAACGCCAGTGCTTCCACTCTGTTTTTAAGCCGCCGACACAAGGGATCCTGGGTGAAACCTTTTCCTCACTGTTCAGAAGCTGGAAAACCTTTTACTTTTACCTTATATGAGCTGAAAAACGATGCTGGATGGCTGACGGCCACATCTGTCAGAGGTTCTGAGTACAGCAATTGGCTCCAGCCTAGTCACATGGGCCTGTTGCCTTGACCTGCAACAGTTCAAGCGAATGTTGGTTTTACCCCCTAAGGAAGGCGTGCTTGACAATTTTCATATTTCTTCTAAATTTGGAGATTTCAGACAATGCTCAGAATGCCAGAGGCCCATGTGGAAGTCATTAAAGACTGAGGGGGAGTGAGGAGGGAGGGGGAGAGGGGGGGGAGAAAGAAGGAGGGATGGCAGGGAAGGCTTGGGGGTGGGGCAAGGGAGACAAGCCTGACGCTCTTGCCAGTTACATGCCTGGGAACATAAATGAACTCACTGAGAGAAAGTTGTTTGTAATAATTTACTTCCTCTCCAACCCTCCTGCCCCATTTGGGAAAGCTGAGAAGCATTGAGAACTGCATACTTGGAAGGAATAAATCCTATTTTGCCAGTGACAAATGTGAAATGTCCTCGGACTCTGCCACAGGATCTAACCAGAGGAAGGAATTACTTCAGGCATGCTGAAGAGATCTGTTGCTCCTTATCCCACCCTAATCAGATTTTTATACATCCAAAATTGATTCAAACCCCCCCCCCCCCACACACACACACACACACTTGTCTGTTTTCTTTTAGAGATTGTATGTATATAGCCAGGCAGTGGTCATTATTTTGGTTCAATAAATTCAGAATTTAACCCAATTGTGGTGTATCATTAATGGATGACTGCAGCCCTGACTCTCTGAAGAAGGAGGGAGGTAAGAAGTCAAAATATTCCCTGGCTCAGCATTCACCGCCTTGTGATTTTCATTGCTCTAAGAAGCTTGATTTGACCAGGCGAAAAACCATATCTAGGCATGTGAAAACCAGAACAAAAAATTTACATCACTGCCTGCCCCCATGTGTGTGAATGCTTGTGTCTGAGAGACACACAGACAATGAAGCAAGGAGAAACTATTATACCAGAATCTTTAGTATGTCCAAGATTAAAATCTTTTTCTAATGACATCCAGTAGAACAGTCAAGATAGGGGCTGTGCATTTGGATATTTCTGATCCCAAACTGCCTGAAAGTCCCTGGTCTATTCTGCATGGCACAAATAAGATCTCCTGAGGTCCTTAAAAAAGGTGTTTGGGGAAGGAATTCTGCAAAGTTTTTTTTTTTACTCAGACATTCTCAGGATGCCTTATGTATGCTCAAGGCATCTGTTTTTGAAAAAGCTTTGAAATGCACCCTTTTCCCTTAAGGCGCCTGCAAGACATCCCCAGCCTGGCTATGCGGAATACAGAGCTCAGGAGGCATCTTATTTTTCCTGCTCAACCGTTTTGCTCTCTGGTCAGTTTTAGCTTCCACTTGTATTCTGCTTTTTGTGTGCTGCTGAAAGGATTATCCCTGCCTCCATTTTCTGAAGGCTGTTCCAGGACTTTTGCTCTACAGACGCAGAGCAAAGATTCTGGGTGTCTTTTCAGCCCCAAAAGTACATAGTTGTATTCAGTTTGTCCTGCTGATTCTGGCAATATATAGTTTTCCTTTTTAAAAAAAAATGTGAGGAGCTATCTTCATAGCTACACAGACACACAGAAGAGAATCTTACCAGCTCAGATGACTGCTTTGCCTCCCATTGAGAAACATTGGGTAGACGTGCCCTCCACAATCAGTGGACGGCAGGTCTACCTAATGCTTCTCAATGGGAAGTAAAGCAGTTTTCTGAGCAGCTAAGATTCTCCTATGCATATCTGCTATAAGATAACTCCTCAAATTTTTTTTTTACAAAAGGAGAACTATATCTTGCCAGAAGCAGCAGGACAAGCAGAGTACAACTATGTAAAGTGGAACCTCAATTTTCGTTGTCTTTGGTTTTCGTCAATTTCGGGTTTCGTCAATTCTTTCCCGAAAATTTTGTCTCGGTTTTCGTCATTTGTTTCAGTTTTCATCAGATTTCGTCGGCACGCACGTGCTAATTTTGCGACAACAAATGGCGACCCATGCATTGCTTTCCAGTGTTTGCCTCAGATTTCGCCGAGGTTTCCCAGACGGATTATTGATGAAAACCGAGCTTCCACTGTACTTTTCAGGCTGAAAAGGCATCCAGAATCGGAGCCTGCAGAACAAATGGCCTGGGCAACCTTCAGCAATTGGAGGCAGGCAGAATCCCTTCAGCAGCACACAAAATGTTGGGCACGAGCAGAGGGTGAAACTGACCAGGGAGCGAAATGGTTGGGCAGAAAAAAGTATCTTCTCCCCTCTGACGCCTTTGCTGTCCAGAACCAAACCAACAGCCACCTCTTATTTTGGGTGTGTGGAGTGAAAAGAAGCATCTTTTAAAGATGTCCCACCGACACCTTACTGTGCTGTTTGAACAGGTTACTGTTTATAGTTTTGTTCCAAAAATATGCAAAACTAATAAGGGGATTTGGGGCACTGCTTTGGATCAGAAATATCTGGACACACACCCCTAGTCAGGAATAATTTATGGCTGACTTTAGAAATCAGCCGTTTTCAGGCAATGACTATGTCCTTGTACACCCATTTCCATCACCTGTTCTCAAGTTGTAGAGTTCAGAAGAGTACTTTTCTGAGCATCACAGTCATAACTTCCCAAAAGAAATCCATGCACCTGGAAATTGTGTGGTGTTATCAACAGATGCCAAGCCATGCTTCGTTTACAAGTTCATTATGAAATGCTCACTAGCATGTCCTTTTTGTACTTATCAAAGATCACATTATCTGAGGCTCAATATGGCTCAGATGCCATACTGTTCTAAAACACAGTTCTTCTCCTGACATCATGCAAAAGGGCTATATGCCCATTTCTCTCTGCATAGCTATACTGTTATATTCCTTTCCTCATTGAAACAACCATTATTATTATTATAGACTAGCGGGGCCCAGCCACACGTTGCTGTGGCAATTGTCCTTCTCATCACAGTCCGCAACCCACACAGATGTCCATGCAGGTCCAATGATCCCCAGCATAGCCTTTTGGGGTGGTCAAAGGGAATCCCTCTTTCCCTTTTCAATACACATCGTTATATGGTGCTGTCTTGTTTTTTTTAGTATAAGGTAACCCTTCCCATTCCACAACAGAACTGTCCAGAGTGCGAATCCCGCTGGCAATGAGGCTGGTGACACACACAGTCCTGGCTTGGGTAAGGCAGAACTGGGGCAAGCAGGCTATCCCAGTCAGGCAGCAGAGGCAGGGTGGTGAGGCGCTCAGATCGAGGCCAGCTCCCTGGGTTCTTAAAGGGCCATGTGCAAAAGAAGCAGAGCCAGTAGTGTTGGTTCACCCCCACCCCGTGGATTTTCTTAGAAGAAAAAGGCAAACTGCAGCTCGCTTTTAGTAAAAGAGAGCTGTGGTGAATATGGGTGAGGAAGTGGGTAAGTGGTGTTTGGATGTGAGGGAGGGCAGAGTGAGGCGTGTGAGGATGAGCTGGATGTGTGTTGTGTGGTAGCAGTGGGTGAGGCACAGAGAGTGAAAGTTACCTGCATGTGAGGGGGGGGACCCCACCTGACGACTCACACGGCAAAGTGTGTATGTGTTTCACTTCCACTCATATTACCTAACAGTATTACCCATTTACTGTTTCCACTGCTCATCTCTGCCCATCTGCGCGAACATTCTAAGCCCTCAGGCCACAGACAGACAGGCTGCACAAACATTCTAAGGGTGACAGTTAAACAGAGGCAGCTTCATGGCCTGGTGCGCCAGGAAAAAGACGTTTTACCTGGCTCAGGTATGGACTTTTGGCGGTTTGAAGGTCCGAGTACCTGCCATCAACAGGGAGGGACGTCATGTGAAAATTTGGGGATGATCCGTCCAGCAGCTTCTGAGGGAGACCATCAGGGACAAACACACTGTTAAATTTTTATATATATAGATAAAGAGCTTGGCATCTAGATTCTGCAGGCTTTTTTTTAATCTACAGTTTTTATGCACATTTTCCTCCCACATTTTGGTACACTTATGAGCCAGGCAACTCATGTCAAGGGAGTGGTAAATTTGGAGAATGGCTAGAGGCTGGCTGCGTTGAGGAACAATATGATTGGTTTCCCAGAGGTCCTATTTGCAATATGCCAAAGGGTTTGCTTTGACCACACTGTCACAAAGCTGCTGAAGGTGGGGTTGCTAGCTCCGAGTTGGGAAACACCTGGAGAATTCTGGGGTGGAGCTTTTGGGGGGAGGGAAGTAGAGTGGAGGGCCTTCAATAGGGCAAAATGTCCACTCTCCAAAGCAGCTGTTTTCTCCAAGTGAATTGATCTCAGTGGCCAGAAGTTTTGTTAGAATTCTAGGAACTCTCCAGTCACCATTGGGAGGTTGGTAACCTTAGCTTGTGATGCATTGACCAATTGATGGACGTATAAGCAATTGGCAGGGGTGAGGAGAGAAAGGTCATTATTGATCACAAACACTACATCATCCTCTATGAAAAAAAATCTTTCAAATAAATCCTTGCCATCGTAACCAACTGGAATTTGGAGCTCCCTTGACAGTTCTGTGTGGGAATCCATTTTGCTTTTGTGTTTTGTATAGAACTGCAGAAGTAGGAGATACTAAGAGGCCACCTCAAATCAAGGAAAGTAAGATGGCTCTTTCATACAGCATATCTGGTTGGCATGAGATGGCAAATGTTGTCTGTTCTAAAGAAGTTTAAAAAGTTTAATCTACTTACAAAAGTGGGAGGAGTAGCCCCAGGAGCAATTCTGGTACAAAATCTGTGGACTTGAAGACAGTTTGGGAATTTCCTGGCCATGGCCATCAGAGGAAGGGAAGGTTGTTCGGGTACGATGGATTGGGGTAGAAATTCCTTTTTCAGGGAAGAATAGGTTAAAGTCTATCCTGACAGCTTCTGCAATCAGCTTCAACCAGTACAGAAGATAAACATCTGGTAGACTCCCATGTTGTATCTGCGGAGTGAAACACAAAACCTGACTAAGTACAAATACAAAATGTGAGTCCATGTATGGCAGGGACTGTACTCAGAGAATGATTTAATTAGTAGCCAGCTGAAAACCCATGAAAGGCATAAAGGTAACAGGAACTCAGCATCAGCAATTCCTTGGGTTCTGTTTCATTTTGTTCTTCTTTTAATAGAGATTCTACAGTCATCATCCCTTCTAGGAATCCATCCTGCTTCTTATGATTATACCCTTGCTCCCTTTTCTGTTCATTTAAAAAAACGACATTTATGTGAGGAATAAGTCAATGAGAAGAAAGGCTGCACTCCTACAGTAATGAGATTGCTTAAGACTCAAACTGAGCCAGGTGACTGACCTCAATTCAATGAAAGCAAGTCCCAGAAACACTTATCACAGACAAAAGGAAAAATGGGCTCTGAAACCAGCTGCTTTCCTGTTAATTCTGGAAGATAATATATGTATGTCTAATGAAGAATCATACTGAGTTCTGAAAAGGCTTATTTGAACTTTAAACAACATGGAAACTAATGTGGGCACAGTCTTTGGGAAAGGGAGGGGCAGGTTCCTTACTCTTTGACAACGGAAATTGTGTCCAGGTCATTATCAGGAATATGATGAAATGTCAGAGTGGACCTTCCTGAGGTCTTTGAAGAGCAGTAAAACTCACTTCAAAGATTGTGGAGAGCCACAGTCACAAATCTCAGCAGCAAAAGGAGCTACACAACTATGGAAAACCATCCCAAATACACACAAACGATAAGCTAAAACTATAGCACACAACCATTTTAATAGAGTAAATCCAAGCATGCAAGGTTCTCTCTTCCACTGAGCTGAATTTTAGCCAGCCATTGCATATCTGTAGTGAGGAGAAAGGATTGCTAGTCAGAGGAATGAGACAAAACAGCATGCGAGCTTTCTAGTCCTCCAGGACTCTTTCATTAGGTTGGCTGCAGAAAAGGGAATGCTTCCCTACGTCAAAAACTCTCTTGAATTTTTCTTCATACCAACTTTCTATTTCATGGACTAATATTCAGCCATGGCAGGCCCCATTTACACCTCATCATTCAGCTGCATATGCTGACCCAGACTCATACACAGAACTCCATTTGTATCCATTTACCTTGATGTAATCATTGGTGTTTTCCCCATGGACAAAATATCCTGGGGTAGACCCGGGATCATATATCCCAGGGTATTTTTATCCTGGGTTCTCCCTTCGCACAGCTGCCTGTCAATGCGTTCAGACCAGGAGGAAGAACTCCAATGAATTATGCACTAGCCCCCAGTTTATTTTCATTTCCCACATAAACATTTATCTTGTTTGCGTACGTTTACGTAGTTTACATAGATTCCATTTTTCCAACGTTCTGATTGGCTGCAGCTAAGGGCCGGGGAGAGCAAGCAGTGAAGCCAGAAAAGTAAACCGGCCCGTCTCCCATGGTTTTTGCATAGGAGCGGGAGCAACATGGACTTTTTCAAAAGAACTGCCAATTTAATCATTTTTTTAGAGCCGTGGGATAAGGGAAATCTCACGGGGCGGCCCCAAGTTAGGCCCGGAAGCCATGCAGAAGCCATGCCTGAACCGGGATGTTTCATCTCCTTATCCCAGAATATTTTGTCCATGGGGAAAATGCCATTGATAGACATTGTATTATGTTTTACTTTTAAGAATAAAAGTTGGTTTTATCTTGGCTCCATAGTAATGATGAAATTATCCTAATTTCTAAAGTTGCCCATTTTCCTAGAACATGCACTTTATGCCAGTTGAGGGGGCAAATGTGCCAGGATGACCTTGTGCAGCCTCCATTAACCTGTTAGCCCCTGCCCACCCGACGCTGATCCTGTGCTATTGTTCTAGAGTACAGGTGTCAAACTCGCGGTCCTCCAGATGTTATGGACTACAGTTCCCATCATCTACAGATGTTATGGACTACAGTTCCCACCATCTACAGATGTTATGGACTACAGTTCCCACCATCTACAGATGTTATGGACTACAGTTCCCATCATCCCCTGTTGGTAATGGTGCAAGTTGGTAATGGTGCAAGGTAATATTGCTTCATGTCAGGGGCTCTATTTTCCTTTTGCCTCATGTAAGGACAAACCTATGGTAAGTCAAAGTGTTGCTGGGACCCACTTTTGTTGCATTTAGGCCAGTCACTTGGCTCACTATGAGCCTTAATGGCCTGCTTCATGTCAGGGGCTCCTTAAGAGTTCTTTGGGGTATTAGGAAGAGTGTAAGCTAGTTCTTAAAATCTTCCTCTTCCTCCTACTAATGGAGTATCCATAGGATATCCGCTGTTTAAAAGGCCTGCATTTCTGAGAAAACTGCAATAATCCACCCTTAAGTCCTGAGATTCCACTGTGCATGAAATAAGTCTGTACCTTCAAAAGGACTCTTCTGGTATTAGTTAGGGATGCCATTTGATGTCACAATTTCCTGGAATATAGACTCTCATGGATCTCAGTAGGTTGTCTGCATAACCTCCAATGAAAGATAGCATATCAGAAAAGAATGGACCCCCCCCCCCCCATCAGCACCCCCACATCTAGTTTGGCCAAACCAAATGAACTGTGAGTTATAAATTATTTCAAATAAATCAAATGCAATACAGTTCATTTGGTTTGGCCAGACAGATTCTCCTGGATCTGCCCAGGTGGCTAATAAAAATATTAAAATAAAAAATAAAGAATTCACAATTCAATAACAGCTGTAAAACCCATAACATAACACCACCATAAAAGCAACCACCATGTGGGTTGAGTAGGCTTGCCAACCTCCAGATAGGGCCTGGAGATCTTCTGGAATTACTACTGATCCCCACACTACAAAATTAAGAAACTGGTTGCTTTGGCGAGTGGACTCTACACATTAAACCAATGAGGACCCGCCCCTCTCCAGGCTGCACCCTCAAATCTCCAGAGATTTCCTAACATTGAGTTGGCAGCCCTAGCCAGAACATAGACTCTAGCCAAAAAGCCATGTGCCTAAAAGCCAGTAATATTGGTGCCAGAGTTGCTTCTGGGGAAGAGTATTCCAATAGCAGAGCACCTCTACTGCAGAGCACCCCTGAAGTCTCATCTATGGTTATGGTCCTCCTTACCTTTGTGGGCCAGGACACCAAGAACAGTGCTTGACATGAGGCCTACAACTGGTGAACTGCACAGTCCTTCAAACCCAACTCTCCGTCCAAAGCCATTCAGGGTCTTAAAGATAAGCACCAGTACTTTGAATTGTGCCTAATAATGCATACTCAGTCAGCGCAAATCTTTTGTATATGATGATACAATCCCCATATCCTATTTCTACCCTTCATACCTTCCTTTAATTTTGTTCTTTTTCTTATTGGGGTGTCTCTCCCTGTAATCCACAGGACTCTTATTCCAAAGGAAAACCATTAAGGCAGTCTCCTAAAAAATAGCTGCAACACACTTTTTGTTTGTTTGTAGTGGATAGAATTTAAAATAGAGGCATATTTCACTCTTATCCTCTATAGATTGCCTTTCAGCCTGTCTCCAAACAAGAATCAACCATTTTCCACAGAGCCTAGCCTTTGTGTTTCTGTATGGTGGATTCCACTGAGCCTATTTATAACAAGTTGCAATCATTATAAATGAACCTGTTTTCTTTTTTTCCATTTGCATGTGTGCCGTTTAAGCATTCTGGAAGCGATCTGGGCCCATGGAAACAATTCGGGTTGTTTTCGTATCTTGGCATGAAAATGATTCTCTCTAGCGGATTCCGCACAGGCCGAAGACAGTAGAGTGCAGTTGCCATAAACAGAAACACAGCTGCCCCAGGGTGTTCGCGTGGCCGGGTGTCCTGTGGACAGCATGCAAATCAGCCGGACTGCGGGACTTCGCATGGAGGGGTTTTTTTAATGGCTGTCCATTCTTACATAGCTACGCAGGAATGTGCACATGAACCCCCCACAGCCATACTGACATCCCATGAGACCCAGATACGACCCTGTGTGCCTGCGTGGCTACGCAGAAGTGAGCCGGAAATAAAAAAAACATGCAAGTGTAACCCCCATGCCCAGAATGGGTTGGCCCAGAATGGGTTGACCCAGTAAGGGGTGGAGACTCGGAGCAGCAGAGAGGCTGAAAGAGCTCTTTTGCAGAAGAACAAGGCTACCAGACTTGGACCTTGATTTCTATAAGCCCTTAACACCTTGTTAAGGTAATTTCAATATTGTTGGGAACTACTGGGAAGGTAGTTGTTGTTTTGCTATGTTGTAAATGTTGGAGTTTATTGTTTCAGGGTTTTCTTGTGTGGTTGTAATGGGTGAGAGTTCTCCTGGAAACCTTCATCATGTTGCAACCTGTTCATCAAGCCCTTGGAGTCTTCAAAACCAACCACCAGCAAAGAAGAATTTGGACTTGGCAATATCAGTAGACTGTAAATAGAAGGACTTGAAATGCAACCTGAACAGGACCTTGAATTGTAACGTTAAATGTTGATGTTTTACAAGTGTTAATTGTAAAGAAAAGTAAACCATTTTGTTGTTTAAAAATTGGTTCTTTGCAACTCCTTCCAAGTACTGCCCCACAGAACCCACAAGCTGAGGTTACACAAGCACAGCCAAAGCAGAAGCACCTCCTGCCCAGCTGTTTGCTCGGTGCCAGTTGCAGAACAGCATTTTTTAAAAGACTTGCTCATTTAGCGTGTCAGATTAATGCCAGTTTGGGGAAAATAGGACTTTGCAGCTTCGCTTCAGCAGAGGTAGATGTGCGAAGTCCTCCCAAAAACAGTGTTTTCATTGTCCTCACAATGCTGATTTTGGCCCGTGTGGAATCTGCCTCCCCCCCCACCCCACACACACACCCACACACTTACAATGCATACATAATTGCGAAGGCATATAGAAGTGAACCCTCTCAGCCATGCCAATTTCCCCAAAAGTCCAGTTGGCTGCACCTGTGTTGCTTTGCATGTTCTACACACAATTTTTAAAAAAAAGAGAGAGAAAAAGAAACTTTCTTGAAATGGCCAGGCAATAATGAATGTGTTACTGTAGATGCATGGGAGAAATGGCGGTCATACTCGCTGCCAGGGGGAGAAAATGTGCTTGGAGGACATGTACAATGATGGGCGGGCAGAATCTTCCTGACATGGCCAACAGTGGCAAATACAAAAGTAAAAGGGGGGGAAGGAGGGCGGAATTGGCAGGTGGGCAAGAAATGAAGCATCTCCTGTTGTTGTGTTTGTGCAGGAGTGCCTTCAATCCAGGATTTTTCAAAAAGATTGCTACTTTAGCAATGTTTGAAAAACCTGGGTTGATATAATGGACTGTGTGAAGTTCTTTCCCAAAATGCTATTCATAACATCCTAAAGATGTTATATTTGTGCTGTGCTGGCAAGCCTAACAGGAGACTGACCGGAGGCAACCTAGGCTGGAACAATGAACCATACAGGGACAGGCAACTTTTTGTGTGAATGTCTGCTTTGGGATCACAATAACAAGAGATCTGAAAGTGAGGTAATGTATGATTGAATGCTAATGAGTCTGTGGATCAGAATAACATACAATGGTGGACCCACATAAACTACTCTGAACTTTGCAGAGGAAGGGAGAATTATAAGTTAATTGTAACTAATTTTGCTATTATAGAATACAACCCATTCTCTTATGGCATACTGCACACTGTGCTAATGTCTATTAGTCTCCCAGAGAGTAAGTTAGCAAATTTCAGTCAGAGTCTATAAAATCTTAGTACAGGACAACTCTATTCTTTCCAATGCATTCACTTCTCTGGGGGCTTGCACTCTCTGCTTGCCCTGTTTTACTCACTCATGTGACGCAACCCAGTCATCTCTTACGCTGCTGAGCTAACACTACTACAAAGACAAATAAATGTTCCTATTAAATACCTCTATAATTAGTAAGGCAATTTCCAAAATGAAATAAAAAATGTAACGTCCCCTCTGCTTACTAGATGTTAAAACCTTGTTCCATGACCCGAGAAGGGCTGTGCCCTCTGCTGTCTAAAGACGACTTAATAAGGTAATGTTTAGGAGGTTGCTATCTTTACAGCCCATGTCTTCTTGCAACTGTGAAAAATAAAATAAACCATTTAGGGTGAAGAAGAATTTTTAAAAGAGTCTTCATTTTTCATGCCGTTTCTCTAAGATGCAGTGGAACAAGTCTCTGTTACTGCCCATGATTGTTTCTCTGCCTTCCCACCCCATGACCACTAATCATACTGCCTTCCACCTGAATGCCTATGAATTATCCAGACAGCTCTGTTTGAAATACTGGTATTCTGTTCCATTATTCCTCGTTCCTACGCGGCAGAGCTGTTCCTGAATCAGGCCCCTCTATCCATCATAGCTGACTGAGACTAGCATGACCCATTCAGCTAGTAACTGGCTTCTTCATAGAATTCTCAAAGAAAATACGTACATATTCTGTTCCTGTCCACAAATGTACTGATAGGAAAGTACCATCCAGATAAGCCCCCAGAGCACAATGTTAATTTTGTGCCCTTTCCCAGTCTGTGTGTGGGGCAAGTGCCCTATCACTGTCTGATTTATGTTTCTGGAAACATTAGAGAACTGATATGTACCCAAACCTGTGCTTCAGTCCAGTTACATTTGTCAACAAGAACAGGCCATAGGTCTGTTCCCAGTCACCTAAGGCAAACATCTTCTGAGAGGGAGAACAAAGCACAGAATATGAGGCGTCTGTATTATGTGTGTCCGTGCATGTGCGTGTGTTCTATGAACTCAAACAAAAACACAGGCTCTGATAACAAAAGCTGTGTGCTTACAATTTCAAGTCACTGTACAAACACTTATGGCATCATATAACAACAGCTGAGGATGGTCTGTTGAGAGATAAGCTGTGATTTCTCGGCCCATGTATTACCTAAGGGAACCAAATCAAGAATTTTATTTCCTTTTTAATACATAAAAATGTTCCTGCACTGTCAAGATTAAACATATGAAAACTTGCATGTCTAATGAGGAGGTCAAAGCAGAGTCATGCTTGCAGGGTCAAATTCAGAACATGCACATGGCAGAGTTCTATATTTAATCCAGTTTGCAAACATAGCCACTCTACGTAGTGCTTGCATTTTTGCACAAGTCAGGAAAAAACATAATTGTATGTATGAATGCACGCAAGGGTGTGTGTGTGTGTAACTTTTTTAAGCCATCCAGAATGTTAAGCAGTGACAAATATATACCTGCCTGGCCACTGTTTTCTCACAGCACATAACATAGGTTATACATGAGGGGAGTTCTGGTCTACTTCCTGTAAGAAGTACACAGTGCAGCGAATACTCTTATTGATTACAAAGGGCTCAGTTTCCAATTACCTTCTTACAATAATGCACTTAATATATGGCTGCCTTTGAAATCTGGACCACACTGGACCAAAATTCAGCAGCCAGGCAAAGACTGAACAGACAGGTGATATCAACTCAGTGCTAAAATTGCTGCATAGGTTGCCTGCTTGTTTATGGGCAAAATTCAAAGTGCTCATTCATAACATTAAGGCCCTAGGTTGGAATACTTGAAGAACTGGTTCCTCCCATACTGGCCATCCCACCAGCTGAACCTGGTACCTTTAAGAACCTGGCCAAAACATTTCTCTTCATCCAGGATATTAATTGATATGTTCAATTTTTTAAGATGATTTAATGATCTGCTTTTAGTTTGGTAGCCATTTTATGGCTTGAGAATTTATGGGGGGTTTTATATTGATGATTTTTATGACTACTGTCTTTATGATTTTACTGGATTGTTCTTGTAAAATGCCTCACACGGGTCTCTGGAAAATGTTATGTACATTTTAAAATAACATTTTTTAAAAAAAAGTATTTCTAAGCAGCCAATGTTATTGTAGTGGTTGGATCGGCAGACTAAGTAGTATTGCCAATTGATCAGTTTCCCATTGGCATAATTGATTATTTCCTCTTCAACAGGTTGAGGTGTTGTCATATAATGGGGAGGCTAGGATCAGAACTGCCGCCTGGTGGTACAAACCGGGGCTCTGCCCCATCAGTAATTTGTTTTGCCCCTCAGCACTGGGGTTGGTGTGAAACCTATCATGATTCTTTAAAAAGTAAATTTTCTATGTCAAAAAGGAACAGCTGAGCAAAAAGGTTTGAATTCTATCATAAATCTTCCAAATGTGAATTCTCGATGCAATTGTCTAGAACAGAATTAGCAGTTAGCAGGGCTGAAGTGACCTAATTTAAAAAGCCGGAGGGGGAGGGGGGACATTGGATGTCTGCAACTTTTTTTGCCCCGTTCTAATGTTTGTAATCCTAGATCTAGTACACTGCCTATTAAATCCTTCATGTTATTCAATTATGTAGCTTTATACTATGTATAAAAATTGGTAAATAAATAACAAAGCACAAATAAATAAATAATAAAGAAAATAAATAATGATGAGCTGACTACCACTGCACTCATCTGCCCCCCAATGAAAATTTTTTGGCTATGGGCCTGGCTAGGAGAAACCATTTTTTTTAATGATTTAGTGCCTTTTCACTCAAAGGATTTTGCTATGGCTGTTCCTTTAAGATCTTTAAAACATTAAGCTTGCAGACAGTTAACATTCATGTCCAGGCTTGGCTTTTCTGTGCCTCAAAAAAAAACTTCTGTAACCATTGCAGTTGCTTTTTATGCTTTCCTTTACCTCCTGAAATTTCCTACACCAAAAACTGGAGAAATTGAGCACCTTTGATCATTTAGTGTTCTCTGTAGGCTCTGTCTCTTGCTCGTTTATCTCCAGCCTTTAACTCTTCAGCTCAGCACATGGATTCTGCCTCTTGATTCCATCCTTGATCTCTCTGATGGGTGGGGGAGTGGGGGGGTTATACTCTCCCCTTTCCAGATTTGTGTCTTTACAGAGTTGGTAACCTTGGAACTAGGCCTGGGGATACCCAGATTCAATTCCACATTTGCCATTAAAAATATCACTGACTGGTCTTCAGCTAACCATTCTCTTTCAAATGAACTTACCTCATGAGGATCAAGTGAAAGAGAGGAGAGCTACCTGAGACATCCTGAGCAACTTGAAAGAAGAGGGTGATAAATAAGTATTACTTAATTGTTGCTGAGAAAGGTATCAAAGATGGTATCTGGAAAGGATTTTATATTACTAAAGGAATGGAATGGAACTAAGATGCAAGTTTATTTTTAACCAATATGTCTAATCACTGCTTTTAAAAAGTGCCAGTACTCATATATAAGGTTCACCAATTTCCCCCTCCCTCTGCAAATCCCCACTAGGATGTTCCTGAGGATCCATTCTCTCTTTCACTGACTGAGTGGAGCAGGCCAATGCACAGCAATCAGGATTTGGGGAGCCCTGAAGATGTTGGTACACAGCACTGGTGAGCACCATCACAAAAGTTGTCATAAGTCTGACACCCGACCATTCTCATCCTGTAGAAATGCTTAGCTGCTGTAGCATGCAGAATAGCCTGAAAGGATATCGAGGATTCCAAACAAAATCTTAGCCTGAGGTTGCCTAATAGGGCAATTATCAAGCATTGTCCTCTAGTCTTTTGGAAAGGGCTGGGCAGCTTGGGTAGAGTACATCTAGGTCCATTAGCTACAACCCATTCACGACAAGGCTGTGTGATTTGTTTGGCAGAAGATGACTAAAAGTGGAGTTCGACCATCCATCTCAGAAATCCCTGTATGACAGCTTAATGGCTTGAAGTGAGTGCCAGGTACAGGCACAGAAGTAAATGTTAGGATTTTGTAAGCTGTAAAATCTTGCTGCAGTTACAGGCTTGGCTGGCCGTGCTCAGGGTGTGGTGGCTGAGTCTGTTCCACCAAGCAGACATAAGCCCAATTACGGAATGGTCTGAAGGCTTCATTTAGACTGATTTCAAAACAAACCATGCTTGATGCCAGTAAAGTGAGAAATGCTCGTAGGGTTTAGAACAAAGCTGCTGAATTTGGGACCTTCAAGTATAATGCAATCCGCCAGCTATGTATGGTGGCCTACAAAGGTCTCAAGAAGAATCCTGTTTTTACTGGTGTGTGTGGAACTGCAAAAAACATGGCGATTGTCAAGAACCTGGCAGGTCATCATGGCACATGGCACAGAAGCAGTAATAAGCATGGTGGCAATCAATTGTATAGGTCTGAACTAAAAAGTGGCACAGCAAAGGAGACAAAAGAAGCAGAGGGAACTTGGAACAGCTACAGAATGGATGTAGCTTGGCAGAGGGACTGTGGTTGACCTAGATAAAAAACAGTAGTTTAAGGCCTTTGGTGAGGAAGATTGTAAAGGCATCCATTGCCTTTAGTGACTATTTGTGGTTCGGAAGGGAACAGAAATTGTTCAGAAGGGCATTTTTATAGAGCTAACAGGACTATATGTTAATATATATAAAGGTATATAGAATTTTGAATATGGTAGAAAAACAGGACTCAGAGGGCTGGTTCTTCCTGTCCCCAAAATATTACAACTTGGGGGAACCCAATGAAGTTGATGGTCCAGAAGAGACAAGATTGTGCCTTACACAAACCAGGCATGATTAACCAGGAGATACTGACCTTTAATTTGCTGGGAAAGTTCCTGATTTGGAGGGCTTCTGGCAGCCAGGAGCAGACCAATCAAAGGTACCACTTGCCTTAGCTTGTTCTGGGGCCATCAATCTGCTTCTGAAATTAACTGTTGGAACTTGCTGTTGTAGGATGTCATGAGATGGGCTGATGGTTTTTAAGCATAGCTGGTTTTTAAAGGAAAGATGAATTCACGGAGGAAAGGTCATCCATGGCTATCAGCCATGATGGCTGAATAAAACCTCCATGCTTAGAGGCAGTGTATCTGTGAATATCAGTTGCTGAGAGGCAGTGGCAACAGGAGGAGGCTTTGGCCTCTGTAACCCTACTGGTAAAAAGGGATATGGGGAACAGAGGAGGCAGAGGGGTGCAGGAGACCAAAAGGGTTGTGTGTGCCAGAGTATTTCTATTTGCTTCTGTGGGAAACCAGATGCCTGACTACAAGGCTGATCAGCTGCTCTTTGATAATGATCAAAAGGCAGCCAGTCCCCAGATGGTTCTCTTGCATTTTCACAGTGATAGTTCACAGGCTCGCAAGCTGTGGCTTTTAGAAAACTCAAATGCAAGTTTTGAAAGAAGATGGAGACAATGACAAAAGCTCTATCTGGATCGTCCCTGCCCTCATACAAAACTACTGCCTAGGAATCATGTACTGCTCCCCATTCTCACTTGCTTAAACACGTTGGACATTTCTGAAGAATGGGGCTCTAGTTGGTGGCATGATCCTCTCCAGCCAAGCCTCTGAGTCATGTTGCAACTTAGCCTTCAAGGAGTCATCATAGCCTCGTGTTCTACGCTTTTTTGTCCGTCGAAGTCCATTTCCTTAGGAGACAAATTTTAAATGAGAGTGTTATCAAAGAGATACTGTTATTGGGTTATTTGAGATGTTCATCTTTAAGACTGGTGAGTATCCCAGTTTAGGCCTGGAAAGGCCACCAAACTCTTTCCCGCCCCTTACATCCTTTCAGGACTCTCAGCCAGGAGGAAGGGATGGATCTTTGCAAGTCAGACATGGATTGTATACTTCTAGGCTCACTTGGAGCAAACAGCTTTTTGTTCCCATTTTCTTTGGCAGCTGCAAGTAAAGTGGAGTATGGAAAGGAGATGAGGCTGGGAGGTGCAGGAAGCAGGAAGGAAGCTGCCAGAGTATTTTTTTAAAATGCACAATCATTCACACTGGCTAATTTTCCATCAGGTGTTTGGGATCAAAAAATTAGAAACAAAGACCCAAAGGAAAAACAAAGTGGTGGATTAGCAAAAAAAAAAATCCTTGTGCATCTGGAACATGTAAAGAGATGTAAACTCTGCAACAGTGATAAACGCACTCAGGCTACAGTGGCAGGATATGAAAGGTTCCTGGACATGATTGGCCCCACTTTGCTAATGTGTTGTTTATTGACATTATTCTTCCAAGACTTCATATACTGTTCTCTGTGTTATTGCACTGCCAGGTGTAAGCAGGAATGGGATGTGTCAAGGTTGGGAACAGCAAAGGACAAAGCAGAGGAAATAACTCTCTATCATGTCCTGAGTCTCAAAGTACCTGGCCAAAGACTGGAACGTGGTGAGAGCTTCCTTCTTTGAAGAAAGAGCAACCAGCAGCAATTCAAACTACTTCTAAGTATCTTAACAGAGCCCTATGGCATGGAGTGGTAAGCTTCAGTATTGCAGTCAAAACTCTGCTCACAAAAATGTGAGTTCAATCCTGATGGAAGTTGGTTTCAAGTAGTCAATTCAAGGTTGAATCAGCCATCCACCATTCTGAATTAACTTTTTAAAATTTGTACTTCAAAATCTTTCCAACATCAAAAGCACACACAAAAGATTTTTTTAAAATCACCAATACACAAAGTAGTTATTTTCAAAGGTTTCCCATTTTCTTCTGCTCTACATATTAACCCTGAAAACAATTCTTTAGCCTTTGGTTTTTAAGCATCTACATAAAATTAAATCTTTAGCATCATTACTGGTAAAAGTTTTCACTTTTCTCTTGTTTTAACAGTCCTTGTTTTAACAGTCCTTAACCTTGTTTTAACAGTCCTTAACCTTCAGAACTACTACTCAATTCATTTTTTTCTGTTTTGTCAAAATACTCTATCAAGGGTTTGCAATTGTCCATAAACTTAATTAAGTACTTTTCTTTAAGTAGTGTAGTTAATTTGGCCATCCCTGCCAACTCTAATACCATTTCTGTGGATATGGCATTCATCCTGCTGCTGTCATATATCAAAACAAAGTTCCATGTTTTCTTTCCAGAGATCTATACATAAGTCCCAACAGGTAAGCCTCAGATTTCATTTGTATTTCAAAATCTTTTGAATTATTGTGTGTATTGGCCTCCAAATTCCTTAGCTTTTCCACAAGTCTTCCGTAAATGACAAAAAAGTCCCTTTTTGATGTTCATATTTCCAATACTTATTTGAAACATTTTTATACATCTTTGCTGGTTTCCTGATGTTGTATAGCCTTTATTCCTGGTAGAATTAGAACTCAGCTTGCTGGGGGTACAGTAGAGAGACCGGGGAAGCCAATGGCAAACCACCCTGTAAACATAGTCCATTTATGTAAACATAGTCTCTTTCATTTTGAGCATACATTTCCGTTGGGTTTGATTCTTGGTTACACATATGTTTTTCCCTCTTCAGCACTCATCCTGCTGTCAGTTCAGAAAATCCCCGCAATTTCCAAAAGCTCTTTAAGTGCGACTTTTTCTCTCCCTTCTCAGGGAAAGTGAAGGAGCTCACCATGTGTTCAGCTTTCCTTGGGTTTTCTTGCTCCTCCCTGCCTTCTCCTGCCCAGACCACAGTAGTTCCTCCCATTCTTCAGGCCACTATATCAGGATGATCAGAAGGGCTGCTTTTCTTAAATGTTGTGAGGTGATGTCACCCAATGGGTCAGTATTTACCTTTGCACTAAACTGCTTATTGTTACATCTTCATTGTTTCCCTATGAGGTACCAGGGGAACGATTACCTAGAATAGTATCCTTTGAAGGAGAAAGTACCAGAGACTTATTGATTTTTTTTGTACATGCTTTAGATTGTGTCCAGCAATTAATCAGTGTATCCAATAAAGGCTTACTCATTTCTTCAATCGGTGGAAGATGCTCAAAGTCATAGATCTTTGCAGTGTTCCCCTCTCTGCACTAGTCCTTTCTGATTCTGTGTCATGAGACGCATATGGACCCATGTGGGTTGGGAGGCTGCAATGGGGGGAGGGAAGGGGATACACTGATTCTGCTTTGTCCATTAGTTCAGCTCAACTGATGGAAAATGGATGGAAAGCCAATTTCACCTCTTCACTGAAGCCTCCCAGCCCCATGTGGGTTCCACAAGTCACCAGGAATAAACTTTCAACCAGGTTGAAAAGGACTCCTGGGGAGAGGGGTGTGTGGGGAACACCTTTGGGTCCGCAAGTCATTGGACCAAACTCATTAGGTAGAATCATACAAACTCAGTATACAAAGAGGCCTAGAGTCACTTCTACAGGGCAGCAGATTAGGTCCTGAGAAAGAAATCATATAACCCACCCCTGCCAGGCTTCAGTCAACTTACAGCTCTGTCTGCCTGACTTTGTTCTGAATTCAAAACTGCTCTTCCATCACACACACAACTGCCTACTCCCCTTATTTAGGAGTCACCTTTCTCCAAGCTCTGATGGGTACTATAACAGAGCCATTGGAAAACAGTCTCCTAACTACTATCCTAGGTTGAGTTTTCTATAGTTTTCAGTAGATGTGATCCATTTATGTGTTGTGATTGTTCAAGTACTCTTATGTTGCAGAAGAAATATCACTATGGTTTGCAATATATTTTTTGTCCAAAGATACTCCATCCTTATTTATTTCTAAGCAATAACTTCTCTGAGAATCACAGTGTGAAGTAGAAATTCCAAATCCCAATGGATATCACTTGGGAGAAGCCTGCCAGGGAATGGGAATCTGACTCGCTTCCTGTCCTACTGACACTACTACTGATGAATGTCCAGAAGAAGGCATTGACCTCTGCTGGGTGCCAGCAAAAAATTCCTCACCATCCTCTCCAGATGGGACTTGTCTTGTTGTTTATGTAACCAAGGGAGTCAATAGAATTAGGCACTTTTCATGTTGCCCTTTTTTGAGTACTTGGAGTTTAATTCTCACCAAACAATGTTCTTTTACAGCAAGCTTAAAATAAGTCCTTTAGGCTGTGGTGCCCTGTGAGCTGCTAGCATTGTGCAAATATGGACTTGTGGAGCAAGCCATGACACAATGAGACGGCTATTTACTCTTCGTGGGGGAGGTGGAGAGAAAGGCCAGGAAGTGAAGGGAGGGGCAGCAGAAAAGCTTCAGATCTTCATGCCCCCATATGGCCATTCTTTAAACAGCAAGAGCTTTGTTGCAGCGGCTGCTAACATTAAGTGGATTTATGGAAACACAAGGCAAGAGATATTCTGTGCTAGTTGTGCACTTCTATTGCCCTTTCTGTTTTGGATGATCGCTCATGACAAAGAATGGCTAAATTTCATGGTAGTCATGAGCACTAGGGGAATGGGGGGGAAGGGAGTCATTTTCTTTATTTCCATACAAACCACTGTGATATGTGCATACTGATAAAATGATAGCTGTTTAAAAAGAGGAAAGGGTGGCATAGAATGAAATCATGTTGAAGTAGCACAGCACATTACCTTTATTCCCACGACTTTGTTTACTGTATTATTTTGAACTATCAGTAAAGCCCGTTGTGCTAAACAATACAGCTCTTGGTAGCAGGCACAGCAGCAAGGCAGGATCTTTGTGGACAAGTCTACATAGGAACCACCAAACGCAGCGCTCAGACACAAATCAAAGAACATGAAAGGCAATGCAGACTATTTCAGCCAGAAAAATCAGCAATAGCAGAACACATAATAAACCAACCTGGACACAGAATATTATTTGAAAACACAGAAATTCTGGACCACTCTGACAACCACTACATCAGACTACACAGAGAAGCCATTGAAATCCATAAGCACATGGACAATTTCAACAGAAAGGAAGAAACCATGAAAATGAACAGAATTTGGCTGCCAGTTTTGAAAAACACTAGAGTCAAGACAGTGACTAATCAGCTCCACACAGACACAGGATGACTATAGACAATCAAAGGGAACAAAGGCCAGACTACTTCTATTCAGATGCCTCACCTATTGACCTTGCTATCTCCATTGTTACTCACATGCTACACTTCATTGTTACTCAGTTTCCAGGCCACTCCTATTCAGATGCCCTCACCTATTGACCTTTACTCATAGGTATATATACTCCACTTGCTTTCCTTTCCAACTATCAGATCCTCTGAAGATGCCAGCCACAGAAGCAGGTGAAACATCAGGAGAGAATGCTGCTAGAACACAGCCATACAGCCCGGAAACCACACAGCACCCAAGGCAGGATCTGTTTCAGTCAATACTGTATGCCTGCTGAGAGTGAAAGGTAGACTGAGAGAAAGAAATTGGCAAGAAGAGCTTACTGTCACTTTCCTCTGCTGGCTATCTGCCGCTTTCCTGCTCTGTTCCACCCGCCATTTTGTGAAGATCTCCTAGAATGTTTACGTTGCAGGAATCATGGTTGCCTGCCTTTTTAGTAAATAAAGGAAATCATCGAACTTAGCTCTTTTTGCCAATTTCGGCAATATATAGGGTTTTTCATTTATTTTAGAGGGCATGTTTTCAAAGCTTCACAGACTCAGTATGAGAATCCATGTCAATTCTCATGTCAAGTCTGCAAAGCTTTGAAGACACATTCTCTAAAATAAAAAACACCCAGTAAACTATCCAGCACCCAAGATCTGACTCTCCTTCTTCCCTCCACCTCACTTTCCAAGGCCCACGTCCTAAGAAGTGAGGTGGAGGGAACAGTCCTGTGTGCTGGACTGAGCATGCTCAGGATCAGGCTCTCCTCTACCCCCACCCTGAATCTGGCTTCCCAAGAGAGCTCCTTCCTTTGGCCCTGAAAGGGAGAAAGGCATTGAGCAAATCCAGCAGTTGAAGGCATTGTGTGCCTCACCCCCAAACCACATGTGTACAGTGATTGGTTGGCAGTGAATCATTGCCACGCATTCCAATCTTACTGAATTACATGGTATGGTACTGAAATCCATGATGAATGTGCGCCTGACAAATATCTCCCATGCTATTTTTAGAAGTCACCAATGTATAGTTTGTTTACATGACTTTCTTCCAACTCAGCCTAGCTCAAAAAATGGCCCCTTACTTTGATCTAGCTTCCTGGATCTTGCCATGGTGACATTGAGACTAGACTTCTGTAATTCATTGTACATTGGGCTCCCCTCAGAATCAGTTTGGAGGATTAGTTTATAAATATATGTTAAAAAGATAGGGATTTTATGTTGAGAATGTTAAAGCAAAAATGGGAGAAAGAAAAACTCTTTGATGATGAAAAAATGGAAATATTAATGGATAGTATAAATAAGATAAAAATTGAAAAATATGTGGAACTGGAAAGAAAGGTAATACTTAAATGGTATAGAACCCCAATACAGCTAGCTTATATGATTAAGGGATTGAGCCCAAGATGTTGGCATTGTGGTGAACAGGGAACATACTACATCCATATGTGGATAGAATGTAAAGCGGTAAAAAAGTTTTGGGAAAATTTTTTGAAGTATATAGAACAATTAGTAAAAGTGAAAATCGATATAAATAATGATCTATCAATGGTAGGAATAATAGAAGATAAACGGGTAAATAGAACTCTGGGACCAATGTAAAAAATTATGATTAGAGCGGCACATGCAGTGATAGCATTGGGCTGGAAAAATAATAAGAAATGGACAATCTCAAAATGGTTGGAATATGTATGGGAACAAATACAGTTAGAAATTTTTGAGATGATGGCAAAAAATATGCTATGGCAAGAGAAATTAAGAGATATTACGAATATATGGACAATGTTTGAGACCTGGATGAGAGAAGCCGGATTTAACAAAGAAATCTGGAAGAAGAGAATACGGAGAATGGAACTTCTGCTGCTTGCTTGAACAACAGAGAAAAAGAAGAGGGGGACGGAGGGAAAAAAGGTGGGGAAATGTATAGTTAGAAAAATGTATTGTATGTAACGGTTATATAAACATTCTATACAATAATTTTTTTAAAAAAAAAATCAGTTTGGAAACTCCAGATGGTGCGACAGCTTTCATCGGGAGTTAGACTGAGCATGCACATTACTCTCATTCTAGAGTCACTCCATTAGCTGCCCATCAGTTACCAGGCATAATGTAAAGTATCAGCTATCACATACAAAGACTTCCATGGCCTTCAGCCTTCATACCTGCAAGACCCTATGCTCCACCACTTTCTGTAGGTGACAGACTGCAAATGGGTGAAGTCAATAACTGGCCATGGGAACCACAATCAGCAAACTACCAAAACTGACGTCACCACTCAACCAGTTCCCAGTCATCCAGCAGGAGGTTTGACAGGAGGCTTATCAGGGGGATGATCTAGCAGCTCTGACAGGACCATCAAGGCCATGACAGGCCGTTCACATGCCCTCTCCTGTTGTGGCCTTCACCCTATGGAACAGCCTGCTTGAGGAATTCAGGAAGGTTCCCATTCCCCTGGCTTTCTGCAAACAATACAAAACTGACTTATTCCAGAGGGCTTTTCTATGCAGGCTTCACAAAGTTAGTTAGATAAATTGTTGCAAACTTTGTATAGTTTGCAATAGGGTTGGCTCTCATTGTGTAATTTTACGTAGTTTCTGGTTATTGAATGCCAGTGGCCCTAGAAGTATTGTTGACCGGTTCTTGAAAAACAAGGTATTTCCGCTTAGAAGAAGAAGAGTTGGATTTATATCCCCACCTTTCTCTCCTACAGAAGACTCAAAGGGTCTTACAAACTCCTTACCCTTCCCCCCTCACAACAAACACCCTGTGAGTGTTTACTACCAACTGAAGAAGCACCATCATTATTGTGGGTGTGTTGCTTTCATGGAAAAAGCAGTGCCAAATGTCTTTACCATTCACTGTTCTATGCATCATCATTATATGGTTGCAAAAAACCCTTAGTGATCGCCTGCACAAGTCGTCAGTCACACACAAGCTCAGCTCCAAGAAGAATTTATTATTTACATACTACCTTTCCTATTCACTAAACATGATTTACATCAGAATATAAAAAGAATAATTTTAAAAATCCAACAAACAATAAAATAGCTAGAAAATGAAAACATTCTATACATGAAGTACGCTGAGAGCATGGAAACAAGTGGAGGGCACATACCACAGCCATGCAACCACACATATCTACCGGAAGCAATATGGCTTACTTGATCAAAACAGAAATGTTTGCCCTCAGCAAAAAATACACTGAGCTCCATTTATGAAATTAAATGGCTAAATGATTTCTCAAAATTGAAAAATCACAACATAAAACAATTAAATTGCAACAAACAGAACACACACGCTCAGCTCAATGACTGACTGTTCTGAGAGCTCTGTGTTAATAATGAAGTTTGTTGGTCAGCAAAGGCGACTGTGTGAGTTGCTTTTGTGGCCTTTTGGACAGCTGTGGAGTGTGTGTTTTTTGAAGACACAAATGCTTTAGTCAGTTATGAACTCAAAGAGATGACAATTTTACTTATCAAAACTTTGCAACATTTAATTAAATGAATTTGCAAATGCAAAGAAATGAGGTCAATATTATCAAGGCCAAATTTGTCATTTCTACATTTATTTCAAAGTTAGTGCTATTCAAACACAATAACAGCCATTGTGAACGATACCAATTTCTGAGCCTGTCTGAGCTAGAAGAGAAAGATATGATACAAGATTATGATCTGCAAGTTTTTTGTGACCATTTGGATTATGCTGCATGAAGATATGTCTGCAATTTGAGGATCTTCTTTTGATGGAAATTCCAGGTTGGGCACAAACCAATTTTCAGATTTTGAGGAAATTTGTCTAATGGAGGAAGAACTGAGCTACAAAATGACATTATGCTGAAACCAAAGTTTGAAAAATCATACCAAGCCTTTTGGCTGCAGAAGGAAATTTCTGATCACTATCTTGCACTACAGACAGTGGCTGAAAAGCCCCTTGAATTTCCAACATTATATTTGGTGAAATATGGCTTATATTTGGTGAAATATGGCTTATATTTGGTGAAATATGGCTTATATTTGGTGAAATTTGGACCCCCTGAACCAAACTTCACCAAACCTGGGTGGTATCATCAGTAGGGTCTCATGAAGATACTCTGAAATTTTGGTGCTGCTATTTTAATAATTGCATCCCTGACAGCAGACACCCCCTATATTTCCGCAGATTCTCCTTTTAAATCCATGCCGTTCCTGCCAATGCTTGTTTTCTTTCTTTCTTTTATTCTCTCAATGCCTAATAAAGGTTGTTGTTGTTGTTGTTAAATCCACCCCCTTCGGCATGGATTTAAAGGGAGAATCTGAGGTCCCCAGTTTAAACATTGAAAGTGATGCTGTTTCAGGGTGGGGGAGAATCCACCCTAAAATAGCATCACTTTCAATGTTGTTTAGCGAATTAGGGGCCCCTAGATTCTCCCTTCTCTTTTAAGGTGGATTTGCAAGGAGAATTCTGGCTCCCAGTTTTAAAACAATCTCATTGAAAATTTCCAGATGCTGTTTGGGGGTGGATTCCAGTATCACTTGTTTAAACTAGGAAGCCCAGATTCTCCTTTTAAATCTACCTTAAAGGGAGAATCTGGGGTCCCCACTTTAAATAACATTGAAAGTGATGCTGTTTCCCCCAATTGGGGGGACTGGATACAACACCATAAAATGTTTTCATAGCAGTAATAAAACATTTTGAAAGCATTTTGAAAATGTTTTTCAAAAAAATTATTTCTGCTGTGTGGCATGGCCCATTGTTGTGTTCAGATTTGTGAGTTGGGGCATGATCTATAATGTGATGTTGACTTTGAAACAACCTAGTGGAAAAAATCATTGCTTGGTCATGGTGGGGGAGGGTGGCCGCCCATGGGGGGGGCATCAAACTCAGATTTTGCCCAGGGCTCCAGTTTGCTCAGGTACGCCAATGCACCTGTTTTCTCCTAGTTAGATCTTCTTTCTCTTTCCTAAAGTGATTCTAACCAGTCAGAATGTGAAGACTTGATGATGTCAGTGTGCCAAGCAGATGTTGCTAAGGGCAAACATAGACTCTTCAAAGGAAGAGCAATACTTCTTATGCCTATATTTATGGTAATTATTTTACATTTACTTATATATTTGATTCATATCCAGCCCTTTCCCAATAAGTCTTGAGCCAATGAAGCATTTGTCTCCTGCTGAGGCAATCAGACATCGCCCCCCCCCCACCCCCAATATCAATGAATGTGGGTGCTTCCTGGCCTAAATCAGGTGTCTGGTTCTTTCAAAGACAGGGCTGTACCATACAGTGGGTTACTGAGACGACTACAGATACCATCAATGAATGTTGCTGAAGGAGGATTCAGCAATCTTACTTGAAGCACCAGAGGAAATGTCAGGAGGCACTGAGGCTGTTCCTGCAGTACTGTGCAGGTACACATCCCAGTGTTTCCATGGGTGATTTTGCACTTTCTAAATTCTCTGAAGCTACCTGCTGCGGGGCTTCTTATCCTGCTTGTAGTTCCCCAGTGCTGCCCGTTTTTTCCTTCGCTTGAGTCAGGGCCGGTGAGGGAAGCCCCAAATGGTTCCCCACAAGCCCAGGGCTTTCCCATAAGCACCGCTTAAGCACCGCGAGCTCTTCCGTAGTCTCTTTCACGCATGCATGGGAAGCCTCCGTTTCCTGCATTTGGATTGGCTGAATCTTGCCCCATTCCCCCCATTCACTTTCACTATTTTAGTTTTATATGACAAATCAGGCGCTAAGAATCCCCCCTCCCTCTGGTCTAAAATCCTTGCATCTGCAACAGGATCGCCATCCTCCATCCCCCCTCCATCTAAAATTTAAATTTAAAATCCTTGCATGTGCGAGCGAATCACCACCCTCCCGTTCGCAGCGCCTGCACATGCCGCTTTTCTGCCCAAGGTTTCTCGCTCCTTTATAAAAACCAAGGTTTCTCCCTCTGGTTTTTTTTCACTGCAAGGGGGGGAGGGCACCGCTTCTCAGCATCTGTCCATTGGTGGGGTGGGCAAGAGCGGCGAGGCTGGAAAACTGCCCCCATTTATGCCAGGGAGGAGTTTTGCACGCTGGTGGAAGCCTCTGGAGCAACAAAAGGGCATTTCAAAAGGACCTCAACCTTTGCGGTTCAGGAAATTTGCAGAGCAAAGCCATTGCTGCGGAGTGGCTCCAGGGCAGAAACGTGGCAGCCACACTGCAGCACCGGGGGCTGTGCAAAACTCCTGACTGCATCGGGGCATTCCCCATGCCAACAGAGGGGCAATTTCAGCGTTCAAAAACAGCCTAACACAACCTCTCAACACCCTTCAGTAAAGGCATCAAACCCCACTCACAATATCTTGAGGCCACCAGCAAACCAACACTCCTTTCTACTCAAGGAATCTGGGGCAACTTGAGACTGAAAAATCTGTTTCTGTGTTTAAGGAAAGTAGAAGATATATTCTACCAGCAGAGCACTTGGCTGCAATGGAAAAAGCCTTCTACATTTTTCTCCAAAAAAGAGCAAAACTCCAAGATCCAAGCATAGCACTGTCTCGGCCATATGTAAACAGCATTTCCAAGTGTTGACACAACAAAGGCTGATGGTGCCGTAGAAGTTTGCCAGGCAGTCCTCTAGTGCCAGCTGGGACAGACCAGACAGACTTCTGTGAAGCTTGTCAGGCTTAATGCTTGTATTTTATTATTATTTGGGGTAAATGAGGAGAGGAGGGGAGGTGGATAACCGATGCCCATTCAAGGGAAGAGGAATCACGTGGATTCTCTTCCTAGACTGGATTGTGACCGTTGCTTTGTATGCCAAACTCTAGGTTTGGCCTGGAGTTCTAAAATTTCAGATGGCAGAGATCAGTTCCTTGGAGAAAATGATAGCTTTGCAGGTTGGGCTCTGTGGCATCACATCCCTACCAAGCTCCTCCCCTTCCACAAACTTTGTCCTCTCCAGGCAACACTTACAAATCTCCAGGAATTTCCCCAGCTGTGGTTAATAACCCTGCAAAGTTTGCATCTTCCCTGGGAACTGACATATATGCACCAGTGACACTAGAAGCCGCTACACAAGGTAACTGGGTCCCACATTTTCCCTCTCACATGCAAAGGGGGTCTCCATGATGAACAGAGGGCCAGGACAAAAGCCAAGCCACAATTTACTGCACAGATGCAAACAGTGAAATTTTATCCATTCCAACTGCTTTTTGTTGGAAAAATTTCACTCCTTTATCAACTATTAAAGGCACAGAAGTGTCGTGAGGTGTGCGCGTCTGTGTCCCCCGCCTATTACAGTGGCAGGGCCAGTTAACACAGAATAGACATATGAATGCTGATCATGCCTACTTGTACAAACATTTGGTGCAGACCTTCAAGTCAGTGCACACAAGGTAAGACACAGGGCCAGCTAAAAACAGGGTGTCTTCTTGCACATCTGCTTTAAGTTCAACTCTGAAGCAGCAGTAGATCCCAAAAGAACATCAAGGCATCTTGGGGCCCCTCCGCACTGTAGGATTCAACCTTAGTTCAACTTGGGTCCATCCCAGGTACTCCACACAGCCGTAGCGTTGGACTCGTGTCTGACTCGACTCACCCCCCACCCCCCTGTTAAATTTTTGAGCTCGACTGGGAGGTAGAACTTCCTGGTGAACTCGGGTTGTACTCAAGCTGAAGCCGGCGGAGTGCGGAATCTCCCTCGCCTCGACTCTGCCAGCCAGCCAATCACAGTGCAGTATTTTCGGCCATGCGCAGAACGGGAGACTCATGGCGGCAGCAAGAAGTGCGCCTTTAAAAAAAATCCTCCTACGTAGCTCCTGCGTCGCTAAAGGAAAAAAAGGTGTTGGCACACACTTCACGCTTCTCGCCATAGAACGGCAGCCAATTGGGGAAATGGAGGAACGGAAGACACGAGGAGGTAATCCCGCCCTCTGAACTCGGCTTGGGAGACACGAGTCAGCTGCTGTGCGGAGAAACGGAGGAGTCGAGCTCAGGTAACGATTTCCGTGGACAAGGGTCAAACCTGAGTCGCCTTGTGTGTGCAGAGAGGGCCTTGGTGAACTGCTGCTCCTTTGCCAAATTGGCAGTGCTTTCCAAACACTGATGTAGGAGACTGCTGGATCTACAGCATGGGAGAAGGAGTGTGTGACTCTTGCTGCAACATTGGGTTGATCATTATTTAAACACAAGTAAGGATTTTAATTTTCCAATGTTTATAGCATGAAAAATGTGATATGTTGTGATGGGGAGAGTGGGTCACATTAGAGAAACCATGTGCCTTTACAATAGCACCACCCCATGGCAGCTCTCAGGAATTACAGGGATGGCTGAATTAGTGTGACTGCTGTTTTCATTCACACAGGCCAAACTAATCCAAAGAGTCCATCCAGAGCCAGAATGATTTCATGCCTTTCTTTACACTAGGCAGGTGCATGCACAACCATTGTTAAGGCATAATACAAAGCAGATTGGAAACCTTTTGAATTTACTGAACAATGAGGGTTTTACAGTATAAGCCACTTGAAGCAAACAAAAGAAAACCTCCAAGTGTACAAATGTCCTTAGGATATATACATAATTTAAGTAGAGATCCTGCTGTGCAAACTCTTGTGTTCAGCTTTCCCTCCATGACTGAGATCAGGGTGACGTCCCCTCCCTCATTTGATAAACACCGCTCCGATTGAATATCCCTTTTGTCAATCATGAAACAACCCCACCCCTTCCCAGATGAAGGCTGTGCACAGTGGTGTCTGGCTGGCTCTTGTGGCAGTACCAAAATCCCTCTTCAACCCATTTTCAAAGAACTCTTACAAAACAGATCAAATGAAGAGCAATCTTTTGATCAGATAAAAATGTAGGGTCTCGGAAAGAAGATGGCCTGCCTGAAACATACAGAGAAGAGTGACAATCAGCTTTTGTTCCAGGGGCAGGTACCTGTGACACTACAAGGGCAAAACTGCCCCAAAGCCAAAAATAAAAGAAACTCTCCCCTGCAGCCACTCCTCTTTCTATGAACATCCATTTGCAGAATTGTTATGTAGAATTGAGATCAGCGGGTTTACAGTGGAGGAGTTCTGCATAGGATTGCACACAGTCTGTCAAAGCCACTGTTGAGAAGCAGGGGCGGGGGCGGGAAGATTATAAAGCAGATCATACTATGGAATAAGGAAGTATCAGGTGTTCAGAAGACACAGAATAACTAAGTAGCTTCCATGTACTCAGACTCCGACGATTCCACCACTAAATCTAGACTTAAAGGTACACTTAAAGGTTTGGTTTGGATGGGGCATCAGACTATGCCAGAACTGTCTGATCCTGTGCAAGTTTACTTGGCGTTTAAGTCCCACTGAGTTTATTCAGGCTTACTCCCAGGTAAGGGTGCCTAGAATTTTAGTCTTGCTGAGTAAATGCAGCAAGAAGGAATAAGGCATCCAAGTCTCACATGTATCCTTATTTGGCTTTAGGAGCCACTGCTTTCTCTCAAACACCCATCTTACAATATGGATTGCTGCTTGTCAACAAAGAGCATTCAGCTATAACTGTTGAACTTCCTTCTGACTCAGGGCCATTCTAGATGCTCTCCTGTGGTTTCAAGTTATAAAGTAGTTGGAGGGTGGGAGTGGGCAAGCAGTGCTTGAGGCAGGAGGTTAATTCCTGTCCCTTACACCATTATCCTGCTCCAACCATCCCCTCCTCAAAGCTGCTATTTGCTCTGTGCGGGAATTCCCTGGTAAGGCAAGTGGCACCTTCAGAGAGGCAAGTTAGGGCGATTCCCAACTGGACATTACATATAGTTAAAACCAAGTTTAAAAATAAACTGCACCTTTTCATCGGGGTTTCAACCTCCCCATTGCAGCATTTATTCAGCAAAGGCATGTAGGACTATATCGGGTTCCAGAAATGCAGCAATCCCCACAACAAATTGATCTCCATTTTTTGTCTCTCCTGATTGGCTGGCGTGCCATGGTAGGCGGGTCCTTCCCCCCCCCCAAAAAAATATGATCACATCATGACTCAATCACGTCATGACGTTAGAATGGTAACACATCCACCCCTGCTTTCTGATTGGTTATCGTTTTCTCGTTTTTACGTGTTTTCATGTTCTCGCGAGACCTAACGTTTTCTCGTGTTCTCGCATTTTTGTCAGCAGCTACTTTTAAAGTTTTCCTTTGCAGCTGAATAAATGGGTTTTCACTCGTTTGGAAGGGTGAATGGCTAATCATTTAAGTGGCTGCTCAATCTCCTATGGCAATGGTTTACCAGTTCACATGTCCTCGTCTCCTCGCGCATGCACTCTCTGACCCCAAAGGCCAAAACGAAACCAGGAAATGTGCCCACATTGCTCAGTGCCTGCCGATCGCTGACTGGTTGTCGGCATTTACGTCACGCTCCACGGTGAGAATTTTAATTAAAGATTAGTTCCCCGTTCCTCCCCTCGAGACTGGGAAAAACCGCGGTAATAGAAAAAGTTGTACTTTCAATCAGGTACAACCAAGACGTGGAATAAGGGGGGGAACGAGCGCCAGAAATGGTAAGAAACCCTCTTTGTCACTCAAAGAGTGGGGAGGCATTCCTGAAACCTGTTTTTTTTTTTCGCATAAGAACCACGCGATTAATTGCCAGTGGGGAATTGACCTTAGATCAGGAAAACAGTACAAGAACAAAAAACTCCCACTACACCACCCCAATGCCACAACTTTGATTTCCCACCCATCATACCCACTGTTAATTTTTTTTTAAGTCTGTGGGTGATCCAGTCATTGATTTCCCTGTGTCTGAACAGATCTGATTCTCAAATTGCCAAGCTCAGTCAGACAAAATACAGTGCCACAAAACTGGGGACCTGCTGCTATTATAAACAGGAAAAGGCATTTGTCTAGTATCATTTTTAAATTTTAAAAAACCACATTAACACAAAGAAGTATGAGGTGAAGACATTTTAGATTCCTTCATCCTAACATACCGGTATATTTGTAGTTTTGTATGAAAGGACCAACATATCCATGCAGGTCTACTACAATGGCAGCCAAGAAGCAGCAGCAGCAATTTGTGGACTGTTCCATGAGTCTCTTTATTAAGTTTAGTAGCACTGAAGCCGATTTTAATTGAAAATAAAATGGGCTCCAGCTAGCAGGGGAGGGATGGCAAGCTGGGGATCTCCCTGTGGCTGGCTTTTTGGGGGGCAGGGGAAGGCCTCTGCTGGGCTCCCCCTGGCCCCAACTAGTCTTTTTTTTGGGGGGGGGAGACCTCTGTTGGGCCCTCTGCCGGCCAGCTGGCCTTTTGGGAGGTGGGGGGTGGGAGTGGCGGGGAATGGCTTTGCTGAGCCTGTAGAGCAGCTACTCCATGAGTCCAGCAATGGCCAATGGGGCTGTCGTCAGATGTTCGAACCCTCAGCCAATTATGTATTGTTAGATTGAATGCAAAAACTTTTCATAGCATCAGAAATCAGTTTTTACCTTATTTGGTTTAAAGAGAACAAAGATGTCAAATATGCTTGCTTTGTATCATACTTGTATTTCTCAGTAGAGTAGTACTGTAGTCTTCAAACTTTCCGGCATGAGGAACCAACTTTAAATCTAACAAAGCACTGAGGAACCTGCTGAGCAGATGACAGGAAGTCAGACAGCATTATACCCACATGACAGGAAAGGGAAGAACAAAAGTCTCTGAACTTGCCTGTATTGAAAGGAATTCTCTGCACAGCTGTGACACTTTGCCTTCCTATAGAGTTGCTCTTCTCAGCATGCATCCAAAGAGAGGTGCCCTTATTCTGCACTCCATAACACTAGCAGCAGGTTTTTCCAAAAAAAGCAGAAAATAAAATTGTGATTATGTAAGAGCTTCCATTTTAACTGGTTCTAGCTAATTTCTTACAGGCTGCTTAAAAGGTTAAGCAAGCAAGTGTAGAAATGGCTGTAAAAGGCCGCCTGAAATATAAGAGAGAAGATATAATGTGATATTGTGGCCTCTGGCCTCATATTTCAGAAAGAGGATGCTGTGACTCTTTCTTAAAAGTTTCAAGGCTGATGCCGCTGAGCAGCCCAGTAGGCTGTGAAAAGTCTTAATATGGGATGGCTACAGAGCTCTAGAAGACTGTTCTGTGCATGTACCAATGTCACTACTTTGTATAAAAGGTCTGGGCCCCAGATATTGGGTGAGCCTCCACCCTTTTTCTTGGTGGAGCTCCCTTTATTCAAATTAAGTTAAGTCCTTTTTGACCTTCCTGCTGACTGTACTTTGTGTGGCTGTAAGCACATCAGGAATTGGCCCGATTTGCCTATCAAGGGTCTTGTGGCACAGCAGTTCCACAACCCACTTAAGACCACTGCTGTCCTGAAAAGCTGAAATTACACAATTAGAGGGATGTAACTCATTGATTTATGTAAGAAACGGAGAACAAAAAGCATCACACAAACAGGGTCTTTCTGCCCTCCCTAACTTCATGCAATTAATTTTCAGGTATCATTTAAAACTACTTTTGTTAGGGCAAGTATTTGGTAGTACACAACTGGTTGTTATTTGTAAGGTAATTTATTATGATTTCGGAGCTGCAGATATGAGATTTTCTGTTATAAGTTTTAAGAATAAATTTTAACTGATGCATTATTTGGCTGCCAAATGCAAGATATAAATATTTTTTAAGTAAGCTTGTCATCTTTAATGACAGAGTCTATTCACTTTGATTCCCATCAAATGATTCTTTCCTCATATCTGATTAGTTAAAATATGGCTTCATTGTCCCATTCCTTTCTCCCTGTCCAACCAGAAATGAGGGAGAAAAGGAAAGAGTTACAGGCTATGACTTTACAAAATTAAAACCATTCCTTACTGATAATTTAAACTGATCTTACAAACCCAGTAAACATGGGTGAGTTGGCTTAAGTCTGGTTAGGTTGCAGGTCTACCCAGATATGTGAGAGAGATAGAGGAACTCTATGTGTGTCTGCCAGAGGAAAGAGTGAGTGAGGGCAAATATAATTTACTATTTTGTAAAATAAATACAACATTTGTGAAAACTTTGGGCTTGTTTTTGTGTGACTGTGTGTGTCTATGGCTCTGGGCCCTATAAAGAGTTTGGTATGCAGACTGTGAGGCTGGGAGATGTGGTCATCCTTCCATCTTACCTGAGCATTAAAAACATTGGATCACAGTTATTTAGGAAAAAAAAGTTATTTTTATTCAAGACATTCAATACTCAATTGGTTGACTGATTACAAATTTCAAAAACTTAAGTGTTAAGTAGTTCTAGGGGCCTTTCCCCACTTAGCCCCCTCAGCGCGCAGCATCCCAGGCGCTCTTCTTAAGGGCACCTTTTGATGACTGCGCGGGGTTGTGGGGACGCCCGGGCGCACACCTGGTATGCCGCGCGCTGAGAACAGCGCGCAGCATGGGGGGGATCCAAGAGAGTGAGGAAAGGCCCTAAGTCCATTGAAGTCAACAGGATTAGAAGAGTTAAGTAACTTTGCTTGGGAGAGTGCTGGAAAAGCCTGTGTGCAGTTGGTGGGGTATTATGTCAGAGTTGGGATCCAGCAGGTTCTCACAGGTTCCCGAGAATAGGTTACTAATTATTTGTGTATGCCGAGAGGGGGTTACTAATTGGTGATTTTGCCACATGATTTTTGCCTTAGTTATGCCCCTCCTTTCAGCAGTAGCGCGCAGAACTTGAAGCAGTCTAGCAGGAAGTGCACCGGCGTGCTTGGCAGCCTGCGCCTGCATGCATTCATTTCCCACCCAAGGACCGGCACAGCGGCTGCGTCCTTGCCAAAGCCCTGCCCCGGAATGCCCCGCCCCCGGAATGGCCAGCCACGCCCCTGTTGTGCCCCGCCCAGTCCCATTGGCACTACGCCACAGTTTGAATCCCACCACCATGGGAACCTGTTACTAAAATTTTTGGATCCCACCACTGTATTATGTATTGGGTCTCTGTTACCTACATGGTGACACAGAAAGTGTGTCTTGTTATTCAATTTCCAACAAAGATTGGGGGAGAAAAATAATATCAATACTCCATCCATGCTTAGTAGCAGTTTAGTTCCACAGCCTAGTGGCCTGTTTACCAAAGAAACATTTGATAGATTGTAGGAAGAAACTGGATGGAGTAAATCCTGCAGTTTGGATGACATTCCAAAAAGTCTGGTAACGGGTCATAAAATCCTGTTTGTGTAAAGAAAGACAGGAGCCTCCCAAATATGTTGTCTTGTTGGGTTCACAGATGTCAGGGTTACCAGCCTCAAGGTGGAGAAGAAGAGTTTGAATTTATATCCCCCCTTTCTCTCCTGTAGGAGACTCAAAAGGGCCTTACAATCTCCTTGCCCTTCCCACCTCACAACAAATACCCTGTGAGGTGGGTGGGGCGAGAAAGCTCCGAAAAGCTGTGACTAGCCCAAGGTCACCCAGCTGGCATGTGTGGGAGTGCGCAGGCTAGTCTGAATTCCCCAGATAAACCTCCACAGCTCAGGCGGCAGAGCGGGGAATCAAACCCAGTTCCTTCAGATCAGAATGCACCTGCTCTTAACCACTATGCCACTGCTGCTCCTGGAGATCTACTGAATTACAACTAATTTTCAGACTATAGAGATTAGTTCACCTGGATGAAATGGCAGTTCTGCAGAACAGACTGTATAGCCTGGCCTCCCAGTTTGGCAGGAAACCTCTTCCTGGCAGCTCAGTGCTCTGCTGCCACTGTGCTAGGGTGGTGGGTGTGAAAAACAGGAGGCTGTTCTGCTGCTGAAGGCAAAAACAGCCCCTCAGCTGAACCTGTGGTAGTGTTGCTTCAGCATCCAACCAGCTTCCAGAAGAGGGATGGAATGTTATAGGGAGGCACAGCAGAAGGGATTTCAGATCTGTCTCAGGAAGAGAGCATGGATAGCTTCAGGTCTGGTTCAGCAAAAGAGCACACAGACTGAAGGGTAGCTGTGCCTGATAGTGTGACTGAGTGGTTTAGCTCTACACCTGGGAGAGAAGAGAGTGGTCAATTATTAGGCCTGTCTCTGATAACTACCAAAGCTTGTACCATTTAGTCTGACTCAGGCAGGCTTGCGTGGATGAAATCCTGTGTGTGGAAGGATCCAACCTAGTGGCTGGTCAGAAAAAGCTTGTTTGTAACTGAACCATTAAAAAGGTTTAAACCACACACAAGTTTACTAGCTTAAACTTTTGTGCTTCAGCCAGGTTATATCTCTGACTATCTGGAGATCTGTGCTGCTGATCTGTTCTTTAAAACCCACCTGTAAATAAATACATCTTTATTATTTACATATAATTCCTGTCTCAGTGATCTCCATGTTCTGTTTGCTCACCGCTGAACTTACCTTGTGGCTCTAAACCCAAGCTGTCATCTTTGCTACCTTTAGATCATCTGGTAGCTGAGAGGAAGCTTAAAACAGATTAAAAAAACCTGATTCCTCAAAACCATAAGAGGTTTTGTGGGTCCCCTCACTTGGAAGTAAAGGCCTGTCATAATTGAGTGGTGGGAGAATTGGCGGCAACCCCCCTCCCAAATGACACAACACCAGAAGAGACATCAGTGCATTTAACATGTGCCTGAAATTGAATCTGAGGTGGTTGCTTGAGTGTTTGCCCAGCAGCAGTGACTTCACTTCCATTTCTCACTGGAAATGTGACATCAAAGGATGCCAGATAGGTACATCCCCACCCTTAAAACTCTCCTGCCAGTTGTCTCTAACGTCAGGCTTGGAAACCAAAGTATGGCTTCATATTCCTCCTCAAATCTCCAGGAATTTCCCAAGACAGAGTTGGCAGCCATATGTATTGTCTGAGAGCTGTGCTTCCCAGAAATTCTATGCTCCCTAGAAGTGTTCAACAACTTACCCTATGAGGACAAGGTGGCAGAGGGAGTTTTCATTCCCTCTCCCCCAAAATAGTCAGCAAGGTTGTTAAAAAGAATAATTGGAATAAAGGCCTCAGGAAGCTGTATAACTTAAAATGTATTAAAAGACCACACACATACACAAATTCTCTTGAAAATTACATGACATGAAGGTGAATGTTCAAATTTGTGCCCTGCTTATTTTGGAGGTTTGTAATTAAACTGGCAGAAGGGAAAGGAAGAAGAATGTGTTTATTTCTAAAATGCCACAGAGTCTACTCAGATGCTCCCCCTTCAAAATTCTATTCCTTCTCAAGCTGCCAAAGAGTTGCTGTGTTTTTTGAAAAAGAAGTTCAGCATAAGCTTGGATGAAGCTTTGAAATGGAGGGAAGGGAGGGAATCTGAATATTTGGAAACAAAGAGACATACAACAAGACAAATTTAAAGCAAAAATCAAGATCCAAAAATTGAGCATTCTTCAAAGCCCAGGCATCCTTTTCTGTAGGGTAGTACAAAGTTGCAATGCACACACATGCTAATCATATACCATACATAAAATCTTGTAAATCACAAAAGAAACATTTCTGAAATTACATAAATATTTATTATTATTGTTATTATTATTATTGTAGATTTCACAGCTGCCAGATCTTTAGCTGGTTGTTGGCCTTCATTACAATTCGAGCCTCACCCAGAGGCCTAGGAAGTTGTAATGTATAGGCGTAGTATTTGTGCGGATCCCGGCAGGGCTGCCTTCTGAATTTGACCAATGTTAATGTTGTCAGTTCGAAGATGTTTTATTATTATTATTGACTTGTAACATAGGTCACCCTTCCCCGCCCCCCCCCCCGCACCCCGAGGCCCATACTTAGTAAACTATATTAAATTATTTCAATATTAAATTATTTATATATTCAAAAACTATATGCTATTCAACAATTGATCATGCGGTTTTGAAAATATACTTTTTTTCACTTGTAATTATCTGAATCTCTTCTTTTAATAATGTTTTTTATTAATTGTTTTAACAACAAACACACTATAACTAAAAC
Source organism: Sphaerodactylus townsendi (assembly GCF_021028975.2). Classification (NCBI taxonomy): domain Eukaryota; kingdom Metazoa; phylum Chordata; class Lepidosauria; order Squamata; family Sphaerodactylidae; genus Sphaerodactylus; species Sphaerodactylus townsendi. Next base: position 98,704,543 of record NC_059427.1, on the reverse strand, counting down.
AATATGCACAACTCTATGGTGACTGAGTCACCCTAACATTAATAATTACCTACAGAAGAAAGGGGAAAACATTCTACTTGACTTTGTGCCCAGTCAATTCAGTCAGTTCAGTCTTATTGTATAGACACAAAGCAGCTATTACTCTTTAAGGCGTTTATTTCCAAGTTACATTCCCTCTTCTCTTACAAAAAACAATTTATAATTGTTTAATTTGTTTTCTTTGGTAAGCTTTTTGTTTACTATAAGTCCATACCTTTCAGAGAGATCTTCTAGTTTTTGCTGGACTTACCTGCAACAGATTTTGGACTTCTCTTATTGACATCTGTTTCACCTACATTTCTCAAGTGCATGCCTTGGATGTAGTCTTCCACAGGAAAAGTGAAGTATCTGGCAGAAAATGGTGACAATGACACTAATTGACTTCTCTACCCCAGCGAATCACTATGGTAAGCATCTGTTCCATGTGATCCTAGCCAGGGGAGGCAATCTTAAGAGTCTATGCAGCTTTCTTTGGCTGTCCCCTTAATCTGGGGAAGGGTGCAGCTGCTTTTGAGCTGTCAACTGGAGCTTCGGATCCCAGAGAAAACTTGAGACCAACCATCTTATGTCATGATTAGACTGGAAGTTGTAATAATCGGAATCTCAGTCAAAGAAGACTCTGTAAGAGAAGAGGGAATGTAACTTCTAGGAACTTGCTAAGTTGGTATGAAGATGAACTGGACGGACTGACCTTGAGAACCTGTCAGCCTTAGTAGCTTCATGATACTATCTGACAGTGGGGGATGGGGGTGCTCCTGCTGGAAAATCCTGGACCCAGAATGGGCATTGCCCTCACTGAGAAACCTGGTCAGAGTAAAAGGGTTCATATGGAAAGAAACTCTCTTAAGTCCCTGGACTGTGAAAGGCATTATAATTGCAATCATAGCAGAGTAATACCTTTCCAAGTCTATTGACTTCAATTGACTTAAAAGGAGTAATTCTTCTTAGAACTTCATTGTAAAGATCTTACAACTTAAGAACATGCTAGTGTGTGTTTGTGTTGGCTTGCACACTTCCAGCAGATCAGTTGGCAACCCTACAGGAGGGATTTGCTGGTACAAAGGAGCAGAAATTACTACTGCAGGTTACATAACTCTTAAAATGGAACTTTTGATTATAAATTCCCTTTGACCCTTTCTGTCATACAGCCCCATGCAAAGGGGGAAGAAGGGTCTATGGAGTGGTGCAGCCTTGTGCCTGTGCATTTGCCCTTCCCTGAACACGTAACCTGGCAGAGGGGGTAGATGCATTGGTGGCCACCTGTGTCCTAGCCCCACTACAGCAGAACTCAGAAGTCCAGGCTGCAGTGGGAGACGCTGGCATCCTGCTCAGATGCCTGTGTGGGCGTGGGACGGGGTAGTTCTCAGGGGCAAAGCTAACTTTAGTCGGTTCCTTCCTAGGGTTGAGGGACAGGAGTGCAGTTCCCCAAAAAGGTGGCATAAGTCCTGCAAGCCTTATGGAGCTTGTGGGGTGGGGGGTGGGCGGGCTGGCTGGCTGGCTGGCGGGCGGGCGGGCGGGCAGATATTCGGGTCTTTTCTGATCTCTCCATGCTGCTGGAAACCTTTCTTAGAGACAGTGGGGTGGCACTGCACTGGGGCTGTGTCCCACTGCCTCTGAGTTTGGATGGGGCTATTAATAAATATGATGCAGGTAAACAGTATTCTTTACCTTTCTATAAAATACCAAGATTAGGCTCTGGCATGGTGTAGTAGTTAGAATACGGAACTAAGATCCAGGAAACCCGGGTTTGAATCCCCATTCCACCACAGATGCTTTCTGGATTACCTTAAACCAGTCACTCTGTCAGTCCCGTTGACTTCACAGGATTGTCATTATCAGGATGAAAAGGAGATAGGGAGAACAATGCTGTAAACTACTTGGTATCACCATTGGGGCAAAAAAATGTCTATAAATATCAGAATAAACTAGTGAAGTTTTCTGTTCCTGATCCCCCACCTCACCACAAAGTTTCATATTTCCAAACTGTACTGTATTCATTCTATTTTCTGCCTGTCCTGAACTGGCCTCTTCATAGCCCTGAACTACCTTCCAGGACTCTGGTTATTTCAATTGATTTACTTAGGGAGGATGAGATCTATACTTTCTGATTCTTGGCTACAGTCAGAAACCCAACCATTCAAACCCAAGGACACATAGAAGGCCCAAGTCTCATTATCAGCCAAGAGGAATGCTCTTTGCTGGGTCCCAAGATCAACATTCTGGATTGGTTTTCTTCCTCAGCCAGCCTGGAAATCCCTTTTCATACAAAGTGATAATTTCTATCTACACTCAAGCCCAGGGGAGTCTGCCTTCATTCAGCTCCTTTTTGCAAGGGTTCCCCATCTCCTGGTCCTCTGTGCCTGGTGTTTAGATCTAATCAGGTCTGTGGACACAATGTGTGCCGACCCCAGGGAAACCTGCATGGGCAGCTGGGAAGCAGACCACGCTGGCTGTTGTCCCTTCTGTCAACAGCCCAGCTGGCACCGTGGAAACGTTTCTTGGTGCCAGGCAGGCCCACCTCCCTGGTGATGAAGAGATTAGGGGTTGTTGCTTTCCTTTTTAAAGCTCCCGGCCCATCTCCTTCCCTTCATTCTGCGGCAGAGGGAGGCATCTGCAGAGCCCTCACTCGCTGGCTCACCCACCCACTGAGATGGAGTGGGCTCCAAAACTGGTAGGTGCTCGGTCTGCTTTGTGCCTCTTTTATTTACTTTCTGTTTATTAATGGCCTGTCAGGCTTGTTTGCTTTTGGAAGTGTAAACTTTGCCTGGATAAGAGATTGCTTTTCAGTGCCTGGCAGGAAAAAGAGACAAAACAGTCTCCCAGAGAGAAAGAGAGAGAGAGAGAGACCATAAAATGAAGCACTTGCCCTCCTAATAAAGGGGGCAAGCTTGATAGGTCTTCTGTCATAAGAATGGTTAGCATATGTGCATAAGGCCCAACTTGCACACCCAGAATCTGCAAACACTGAGAAAGGAAACAGCTTGTCAAACAGAAGACTGCAGCTGTCTCTGGGCTAGCACATGGCAGCTATTTAAACACAGAGAGCTATCAAAGAGGATTGGGAGATGCAGATAAATGGAAGAGGCAAAGTATGAGAAGTTCATCTGGCTGGTCATCTGGTCTAATGTGTAGGCTGGCCATTGCCATGCATTTCACAGGGCTGGGTCATTGTTTATAAAAATGTGGTCCTGGGTGACTCTGAGCATGTGCAGAATCCCCCCAACAGTATGAGTGGACAGCATGGTTTAGTGGACAGATCATATACGTTGGGCTAGGGACAAATTAAATTTCTGCACAGTGCTGGAGCGAACTCAATTGAGTTAATCAAACTATCTCTCAGCCTAAACAGCCTTGCCTTGCTGGTGTGAGGACAAACTGGGATAATTGTCTTGTATGCTGCCCTCAGTTCGTTTTTGAGAAAAACCTTGATATAAATAATAAGAAAGACCGAAGGCAGTGTTGCTGAACTTTTGTGCTATCTTCTACTGTCAACTGGGCTTCTGCCCTTTTCAAATAGAGGGGGATCATGCTCCCCCCCCCCCCGCCGCCGACAACCAAATGGGGAAAAGCAGCAGTTGTCCAGAGCCAGGCCCTTAATAATACCCCCTCCTCCCCCAGCTGCCTGCTCTCGACCCCCATTCCTTCTCCTGCCACCAGAGGAATTGAAAAGGCAGCTTTGCAAGCAACCTGAGGAAGCAGACAGCAAGCACTGTCAGGCATTGTTGCAAGCTGTCCAATGGCTCAGAAGGCAAGATGGTCTTCCATGTGTTCACACCCATCTTCTCAGTATTTTTGCAAGTCAGCTCTACTGTTGTTTACTTGCTGCAAGACTGAGGAGCTAGCTCAGGTCAAAGCAACTTGTGGCAGCCATGGCTGCTGTAGAACCAGGGCAGTGAGCACAGTTGACGGGCTGAGGCTCTCCCACTGTACAGCAGTCTTATAGCTGGCTTTGGACATTTTATCTTCCCTCACACTAAGGCAGGGATGCCTCAGTTGAATTGACAGGGAACTGACACCTGATGGGTAACTGACACCTGAGACAAAATGGTAACTGGTGGGGGGAAGGGGGAGGATGTGTAGACACCACTGCCTATAGGCACTTAAGGTTGCCAACTTCCAGGAGGGGCCTGGAGATCATCAAATATTATAGTTTCCAGCATTACATTTCCAGACAATAGAAATCACCTCCCCTGAAGAACATGACTGCTTTGGAGGGAGAATTCTGTGCTGAGGTCCCTGAACCCTCCTCTCCCTTCCCCAGGTGCCACCCTAAAATTTTCAGGAAATTCCCAACTCATATCTGGCAACCCTACTGAGGCAATAGGACTGGAGTCCAAGGCCTGCCTTAAAGGGACAGCATAGAAGGAGGTACTCTGACTCAAGCTAAAACTTGCCATTATGGAGAGCCCCCACCCATCAAGGCCCTTACCTTTTTCAAAAGGGCAGAAAGAATGGGGTTTCTGCCTTCCAAGCCCTAACCATAACTTATATATAAATATCTTTAATAAATCGGAAGTGTGGAGCATAGAGGTTGGACTTTGTGGGGAAGCCCAGGTTCATGTTTATGTTTAGCTGTTGGACTGTCTATCCAGTCCCCAAACTGTTTTTAACTGTGAAAGGCTTGATCAAATATTCTCTGGTACTGGCACACGTGGCCTTGTATACATCTCAAAGGCAGCTGTTAACTACTGTATCAGAATTTCTTCAAGACTGGTTTTAGCAATTGTGAGAAACAATACAAACAACGTATTGTTGAAGGCTTTCACGACCGGATTCAACTGGTTGTTGTGGGTTTTCCGGGCTGTGTGGCTGTGGTCTGGTAGGTCTTGTTCCTAACGTTTCACCTGCATCTGTGGCTGGCATCTTCAGAGGCATATCACAGAAAGAAGTAACAGAGTAGTTCTCTGGAGGCGGAATCAAAGGCATTCCTCAGGTAAAGTGACCAGATTTTTCTTATTGTGGTATGCTAAGACGCTACAAGACCAAGACACTGCTCTGCGCGGCGCTCCCCGGTCAGGAAACAGGGGAGCGCCCCAGAAGGCACTGTGGCAGCCACAGTGCCTTCTGGGGTGCTTCCCTGTTTCCTGACTGGGGAGCGCCACCTCAAAAGGCAGTGTGCTGCTGTGGGCCATTGTCCCTAATCGGGACAATGGCATAAGCCCGGCGGGAAGCAGGACACTCTACGCAAAAGCGTGAGTGTCCCGCGAAAATCGGGACGGCTAGTCACCGTATCCTCAGGTCAATAAAAGCTGCACATAATTTGTCATTTTGATGGTTGGAATATTTTTCTGCCAGATGGTTCAAGACAAGGCAATGTTCGTACACTGACTGAGCCTTCTTAAATCCAATCTGTTCATTGTTCATGACAGGGGTCACCTATTCAGTTAATTTAGCTTTCCAGTTACAGATAACAAGCTGATTGGTCTGTGGTTGGCTGGGTGACTTGGGTTACCTTTTTTTATAAATGGAAATTATTGTTGAAGAAGTTCGATATAGTAGTAGCAGACCTGAAGAATCTATTTTCATAAAAATGTTGGCCAAAACGGGAGCCCAGGTGTCTGAACATCTGATGAATAATTCAGGAAGAAGTCCATCGGGACCAGGGGCCTTTCCTGATTTAGTAAGTTGGTCAAATGACTGCAAAATCTCTTCTGAAGAGAATGGAGGCCATTCAGGAGCTGATGTCAAAATCTCATCCTCCTCGACTAATGTAATTATAGATGTATTGCAAAACAATCTCTCAAAATGCTTAAGCCGTTTATCAGTTGAGATAGGAGATGTTAGAGGAGCTGGACTGAATGGAAATGCATGTGATATGACCTACCAAAAATTCACAGGATTTCTGTTAGACATTGTTTTAATTAATAACTCCCAATTCCTTTGGGACCATTGGCACTTCTTCTTATCGATCAACATATAGAATCTTTCCTTCAGTTGGTAGTATTCATCTGCGTTAGTTCTGGTAAAGTGGATCATTTGGTGGTGGTGTGCATTATGAAGTTTAGATCTGCATCAAACCAGTTGTTGGTGGTATACTTCTTGTTATACTTACTGGTGAATCTATTAGGTTGAGAGGTTTGATTTATGTATAATACTACTTTCTCATATAGTGTAATAGATTCAATAATTGAGGGATAATTTATTATGGAATTAAACAGAGTGTCTAACAAACCGATATGAAATACTTTATTAAAAAAGAAGTTCTAGATGTGTTGAACATTTTGATGGCAAAGCGTTTCTGGATGTATCACTCTTTATCTCCAGGATGTTATCTTACTGTTGGTTTGGATTGTTTTTTTTAATATAGAGATAAGATGGTCAAAGGTAAATGGTCACTTTCAGATCTACTAATTATCTTAAAACTAACAATTGATATAGCTAAGTTATTGGATACAATTGTGTAATCAAAAACACTTCTGCCCCTTGATGATATGAATGTGAAAGTTCCCGGATAATTGTCTGGGTGATAGCCATTAAAAATTAATGTATTGGTTCAGAGACAAAGATTCAATAATAGCAAGCCTGCTATGTTAATGGAAAGGTTACTTGATAATCTAGGATTAGGGAAAGGAGATGAGCTGGAGCTGCTTTCCACGATATCAGCAGCATTAAATAACATTATGTCATCCTGCCCTATTCTGGTGTTGGACCCAGATTAGTAAAATTTGATAGTTAGGCTGGAGACTCTCAATGTCATTCAAGTCTTTGTTCAATGTAATCCAATTACTGGTGAGAACTGAAATTTCAGGACTGGAAGGTAAATAAGTGTTTACAAAGAGAAGATTCAATTGACCCAAATTACAGAAAAATGCTTGCACCAAGGGTGGGCAGGATTCTAAAGGTGCAATTTGTAGATTCAAATTATGAGAGAATAGGCTGCTGCACAGTCCAGCTTTGTGGCTGGAAAGGTGTGTGACAACATTAGAGTGAGAAAAATTTCCATTGTGATTCATAGTTTCTCTATATTTGAATTCTTCAGTAAGGTGTTTGTTTAGAAGGTCCAGTTTGATATCAATGTTTTTCAAATTGTCCACAAACATTTGTAATGTTTTGGATATGAAAAAGGTTTCTTCCGATAATAGTTCTAATGTTGTAGGATTGTTCATTGAGAAAGAAATGTTAGTGGCTTCTTTATTCACTGGTGCAGCAGCTTTATATAAAGCTCCCACATTTGAGACTTCCTCAGGAGTAGAAGCAACGAAATCCTCTATCGCAGTTTCCTCCTGAATATTTACTAATTTGGGAGACCAGTCCTCCTCCAGCAAAGCAAATCTGTGGGTAAGCTCAAGGTCAGTTAAAAGTTCAAACATTTCAGACCAAAATTTATCTATTTTAGTTTGCTTACTTTGCTTCTGGTCTTGGGCAGCTGAGGTGGATAACCTCCACTTCCTAATATCCATTTTATTATTTTAAGTGTGAATTTGCTGGTTGCAGCCAAGTTCTCAGCTGAAACTGTAGTTGAAAGCACAGTTTGACTTATTTTGAAGTTTAGAGTTGAAAAAGGTTGTATAATTTCTTATCTAATCAGTAAAAAAGACCAGGAAGACGAGCACTCTTTGTCACTGCCAGCCGGGTCACTTATTATGACAGTAACCAGCTCACCTTTTATTTCTCCCAGCTTCTTTTCTGCGCATTGTGCATTTCCTTTGCATTAGATGCCACCACAGAAACTAAAGAACAAAGCAAAACTGCAAAAGGTAAAAAGAAAGGTTCAACAAAGGTAAAGATTCAACGCCTGAGGGCTCAGGAATCCTCACCAGACCCAGTGCTGAGGGTGAATCCAGGGGCCTCAACAGACTACACGCTAGTGGAGGATTACGAGCAGAGCATCCATGAGATGGTTAACCAGCTGAAAAATATCTCGGAGCCCCTGGACAGCAAGTGTCAGGTCAACTTGAGACTCTGGATGTCAAACAAGAGGAGTTTGTCTCCTTGGGCCTACAGGTGAGAGACAGCAAGACCAGGGTAACTGAACATACATACACACCAGCACTGCATTTTTATGTATTTGCTGCACAAAATTTATGCCTCACATTTTTGCCCTCTTACAAACCACAAGGCAATTAAGAACCAATTGAAAATACACATAATAAAACCACACCTTAGGAGCCCTTCTGTATAAGCTGAAAGTTGAAACCTTGCTTCATTTGCTTTCCAGCATGTTATTCAAACAATCTGGGTACAAAACCAATAACATGATAACCATTCCCTCTGCAATGGAGGTAGGGTTGCCAACTCCAGATTTGGAGATACCTGAGGATTTTAGAAGAGTTTATCAAGCAGATCTGAACCCTATATCTGATTAAGATCCACTTCATTCCTGTTTACTGACAGGAAGCTATAAGCTACAGAATCCAGTCTGGTTCCCTTACCTGCCCTTGGCACTGTTAACCCCTGATCTCAGTGATGGATTAGGTGTAGAAACAGCAGGGCTCAAATAGGATTGCCCACCTCCAGTGGGTGGGTGGAGATCTCCTTCTTTTACAACTGATCTTCAGGCAACAGAATCAGTTCACTTGGAGAAAATGAATGCATTGGAAGGTGGAATATATGGCATTAAACTCCACGAAAATCCCTCTCCTCCCCAAACCCCACCCTCCTCAGGCTTCTCTCCTAAAATCTCCAGGTATTCCCCAATCTAGAGCTGGCAACCCTAGCATGATGTTTGTGTGACACATTGGGGGATAATAACACTGGCTTCTCTTATGCTACGTTACACCTTTTTTCTGGGGAACTTCTCTTAAATTTCTAGTCTGGTGCCAAAAGGTTGAAATGGAACTGGGGGAAATGAGAATGCCATTTTAGATTAAAGTGAACTATTATTGTAGCCTAGGCCTGTGTTGAAATCCAGTTAATTTCTGATGTTAGTGTTGGATTTGATGTAGGGACAATGACACCCAAGTCCATGTTGGGGTGAACTGGGATTTGCAGAAGCCTGCAAGCTTGTTTTTAGTAGCTTGCTTCCTTTAACAAGCATTTATTTTTATTGCTTTTTTATAATTGTATGTTATTTTGAGCAGCAGTTTGAAGAGGCAGCATAGAAATATTCTAACAAAATAAATAAAATGGACCTGGAATGCTTTTGGGCCTGCTTGGGAGCCTCTAGGCCCTGTGTACATGAATAAAGTGATTAGCCTGGATAGACTCCTTTCCAGATAATCTGAGGAATCATTCAGGGACACTAAAGGTGTCAGAGTGGATGTGATTTATAGTCTGTAACCTCTTGAAAACTTTGGATGCAACTGTACATAGATGTTACTGATAATGACTTGTTGGCATTATCAGAAATTCAGTTGCATATGCCAAAAATCACCCCAGTTGTTGAGCAGGCAATGCCATTAGTTCAATAGGGACAACTGGTAATAAACTGTAAACATTAATTATAGCTGTGGAACTAACAATATGTTTTTAACCAATTGAAGATGGAGCCTACTCAGAGGTTAGCTTTCAGCTGGGGCATGTGTGTCCTGTCCCTTAAGTATGTTCACATCACTCAGAAAGAAGCTTACTCATTTCTTTACACTACTTCATTTTCATATTTAACACTGGCTAACCTAGAGAGTGAACCAAGAAAATACTGCGGCTTTATTAGTGGCTTAATTCTGTGATACTGACTCCTCCTGTGGTACTGTTAAAAGTTAATGTATGTGCTGTTTTCCTGCATGGGTCAGCCATGTCATTTTATGCTTCTTTCAAGAACCCTAAAATTCTGAAGAACCCAGAAGTATATGAAGTACAGTGAATGCTAGCAGGCCAACTAGTTTGTCTGCTTCTTGTTTCATGTCTGCCTCGAAACAAGGAGAACATCTTCCATACACTGTGTTCTCTCTGGCCAGGTAGTCTACTGAAACTTTGTTTTGTAAATTCTGTCAAGACAACAATTAGGGCTAATATAGAAGGGTATAAATTAGGGCTAATAAACCAGCTACAAACTCTAGTTTGAAATCCCAGTTTTATGCCAAGCATCTCCATTCAGTTACCATAACTGACCAGGGTTTGATCAAACCATGGTTTAATTAACCACAGTAACATGTTTTAATACACATATCCCTTTCTGTAGTTTTAACAGTGGAAGTAGATGCTAGTACATCATTTGAAAAACAGGATGTTATCCAAACTGATAACTGCAAAAACCTACAGAAACCCACCACTGGCACACACATTTCTGATTATTTTCAGGAGACCACCAAACGGTCTTTTATGTGTCACCACAATCCTGAGTGCATTTTTTTTTGCTGTCAAATCGTAGCCTACTTATGGTGACCTATAGGGTTTTCAAGGCAAAAGATGTTCAGATCATTTATTGTCAAATCATACTGTGGTACTGCCCTAGGAATCCTTAGCACTATACTGTGAATACTGTAAATACTATTCACTATACTGTGAATACTGTGAAGGTCATGCTTGCTGCAAAGGTTTAGTCATGCATGCTGCAAAAGTTTAGTGTAATCTTCTAGCTACATATCACTGATCTCTCTAGGAAGACACAGAATTTCAGAAGGTTTACTTTATGGTACATTAGGAGGTGCCTCAGTGGGAGGTTGTTGCAATTCCATTTTCCAAAGCCATTTGTACCAATGTGGCCTGTCTTTACTACCCATCTAAAACGAGCATGCATATTCTCATGTCAACACAATCTATATTATTTCAGGATTAACCATGATGCAGCGCGAATCCCAGTCGACATTCCAGAGGCACTCTGCCTATGTGCAGGATGCATCAATCCCTTCACCATGCAGGAAGACCGTACCCTGGTCAGTATTCCCATCTACAGCAAAATCCCAGTGCGCCGTCTGCTATGTGAGCGAAGCAAAACTCACAGGAAGAAGAAAAAGTGTCATAAAGAGTACAAAATGGTCATGGAGACCATTGCTGTAGGTTGCACTTGCATTTTTTGAGGACCTACAATGGGCAGATCTTCTGCCATCCTTGCAGCAGGGCCTTCTGCTCCCATCTGCCTGGTCTCCTTCTCTTGCCAGCTGGTGAGCTATGCTCTCTTCCTTGCTCCTTTTACTGTCACAATGAGGCAAGGTGGAAGTGCATGCACATGTGCTTTTTCAGAAACCAAAACTGCTTCGGACAGGACCCTTTTCTCCCATCACCCTCTGATAGCCTGGCACTGCCTCACACACACTGCAAGCAATCACTTAGGAACTTATACAGAGGTTTCACTACCCCAGTCATTATGCTTCTGAGTCCATAAGACAGGCCTCTGTAATTGTGTTTTTTACAATAGCTCATGATATTTTCAGAGGGTAGATGGTGTAGGTCTGCAGTAGAGGAGCTAGATTCACATTCAGTAGTATCTTAAAGATCAACATTTCAAGGATACGCTTTAGACAGCCAAAGCCCTGAAAGTCAAAGCTCAGATTGTACTTGATGAAAGGAGCTTTGACTCAAAAGCTTATACCCTGGAACTGTTGTTGGTGTCTGACATGCTACTGGACTTGAATTTAGCTCATGAAATGAATCCAGTCACACATTTTCCACTGCCAGCTGTTCTATCTGGCATACCTGCATGCTCAGGTGTATAGCAGAGAAGAACTGTCTTGGGCACATGGTTGATGGAGAAGCTGGAAGGCCTGCATCATAAATGCAGAGGGCTCAGTTGTGTAATTCTGCCTAACAGGTGGTTTTGCTTTTCTGAAGATCATCGTTGTGGGTGCTGACCACTCCGCTTACAAGTGGCTTTTGCATTTGGATTCTGGAGACCTTAATAAACTGTAACACAACTTAGACCAGAATAACATCAAGATTCCAAGAGGTCATTTATGACTCTGATGGAAACAGAAAAAATAAAACCCTTCTGTAAGAACCGCTGTCTATCTGCATTGACTCCTGAAGGTCAAAAAATAGTAGGCCATTCAGTTTCTTGATCATCCCCAACCCCCTGCCTTTCCTGCCAGTGTGGGAAAAGAGGCTGTGCTTGCTCACAGGGCAAATTGCTCTGGCATAGCTCAGGGCATAGCTCAGGGCATTGCTCAGGGCATAGCTCAGGGCAAATTGAGAAATGGGCATAGCTCAGAGCAAATCATTTGCAGAAGGTCCAAGATTCAATGCCTAGCTTGCCCCACTAAAGGATCTCGAGAGAACTGAGACAGATCTTTCCCCCAGACTTCGGAGAGTCACTTGCAATCTAAGCAGGCAATGGACCATTAACCTGATTCAATATAAGGCAGTTTTACAAGAACACAAAGGCTTTGTTAAGATGAAGGAAGTATTGGTTCCAGCTTGTGGAAGTCAATATCAAAGTATCTATTAAACAAACCAGGAAAGAATGATATAATAAAGTAAATATATTTTCAAAGGACTGACTTTTGTCGGAACTTCAGAACACCACTGAAAATAAATTAGTAGCCTCGAGTGCACTTCAGTTTCTTCGCCCATCCTAGAATAGCAATAAGTACTTTAAGTACACAGTTAAGGAACTTTATTGAAGGTTGAGAGTCACATGGCCAGCCTTTCCTGTCCTGCCTCTACAATGGAAACAGGAGGAATTCAGTGGCCAATTATTGTACTCAGGAAACAGTCTTGCTGTGTAACAATAAAGTGAATTCCTCACCTTATTTTGTAAGTACTTGATTCTTTTCTCAAAGCCTGATTTAAAAAAAAAACAAATCCCTGTAGAAGGCAGCAGATGGCTCTGTCAACAGCCTTCTTCTCCAGACTCTAAGAATGGATCCTGACTGCTTTGTGGCATTTGCCCCAAGTTACCCATTTACTGCAAAAGCTGTTTACTGTTTCAAGTAAGTATGGCATGACTAACGGCATGAAAGGAGCAGACAAGCCCCCAACTCCAGATTTATAGAATCAGCTGAGCCACACCACTGAAATGTAGCTCCCAGTCCTAACATTTTCTAATCTATGTGCAGTATTTTCTCCTAGCCAAGAGACAATAAAAAATTAATTTTATCACTTACATCTGGGAAGGGGAAATGCCCAGTTTTCCCAGAAACAGCAACAATATCTTTTTCCATGATGCACATAGGGGAAAGCAACATTAGACCAGCCATTAGTTGCAGCAATTGGATGTTATCAGGGCAGTGGTTATGCAGTTTTTATAGGTACAGACAGTAGGAGGCACGTTCACATTCGTCCACATTTGCACAGGCAGGAGACATCAGACCTGAGTTTTTGAAGGTACCTAAACACCTAAGTCAGGGCTCTCGCTGACCACAATTAAAGGCAAGCTTGTGGGAATTGGTAAAGGATTACGTTGCTTGGCATGGCAGTACAGTCAAGGAGCTACAAGATCTGTTATCAGACATATGCTCCTACTCAAAAGCGCCATTCCCTTTAGCACAGAAGCCTAGCCACATGAAGGGAGTTAAGCAGAAAGCAGCTGGGAATCAGGACTGCAGCTGTTGTGTAGGGAAATAAGAGATCCGATCTTCACATAGTTTCTTTGCAAAGGTGAAGCTTGCCAAGTGATGTACAATAGGCAATACATGACTGTGGCTCAGCAGCAGGCAACTGAGTATTGTTTTCCTGAAGAAGAAACCAGTCCCACTTCTCAACCAGGAATCAGCTTAGATGTGGTTCAATTGTAACTGGCTTAGATGCCTTCTAAGATTTTTCCAGGAATCGATAGTCTCCAGCAAAGGATTGCCATTAGCGCACTCTCTGCAAAAGAGAATGGAATGCACTTGCAAATAAATTCACAGGGATATATATCCAACCCTCCAGTCATCTCTCTGTTAAAAGCCCAGGGTATCCGTTCAACCCACCCTGCATCCAATAAAGGAGACGATCCTGAAAGTCTCCTCCAGCAGTGCCTGCTAGATTCACAGCTCAGTCTTTACTTTGTGCATCAGGTCTTTCTGGTCTATCTTATCTAGGTCATGATACCAGAAGTTGTAAGCTAAGAGGGCCACATTTTTGGCTGCCACAGCAGCCATTTCCACTGAGCTGGCTACCCACTCTATGCTGTTGAGGTAGTAGAGGTTGTCATGGAGAATAATGGGTGGAAGAGTCTTGGAAGATTCATAAGAAGGATTTGCCTGCCATTCTGTCACCTGGACAGAATAATAGGAACGGAACAGCATCTTCAGCTCCTGCTTTTCCAGGGGATTCTGGGAGTGCACTCTCCACACAGCAGCCTCTTGGGGTTGTTTCCGTCGGAAGGTACCAGATACGTTGACAGGGCAAACATTATCCATGGAATTGAAGAAGAGGGCTGGAGTGTCTGTGGTGAGGACACTGGTGAAAGGGAAGAGCTTTGGATCACCAAAGCCAAAATAAGAGGAGTTGAGATAGCCATGGACTATGGAGGTGATCGTAGTGTGAAAAGTGCCTGGAAACTCAGCAACAGGAGGGTCAAAGTTCTGAAAGGTGATGTTGCTTTTCTTATCATGCAGTTGTGTGGCAATGACCACTATGTCATAGAAACTGGAACCTTGGCCTTCTTCATCCTCATAGTGCACTTGGTAGAAGTTTTTTCCTCCTGGAAAGAGACAGGAGAGAGAAAATGCAAAACAGTAACATGAAAAGGACAATAACCACTGTCTCCAGGTGTGGGCTTCAGAGGAGCAGTGGGGACAAACACAAAACTCCAGAGGGTGGTGAATTTCCCTGAGTCACAACTCACCCAAAGTGCAATTCATTAACCAGATCCCCTCTGTGGCTCCATCATGACTTGTGGGTTTTAATTTCCAGACCCTGCTCAGGTGTCTTCCGCACAGGGATGGGGTTCTGCATATAAAGCATCAGGTTCCATAGAGACAGGTTCCCTGCAACTTCCCTGCCCTAAATCCCCACGGGTGGCCATGCTCCTTCACTAGGCCTTGTGCAATTAAAAAAAAAGATAGTAGGAATACAAAATGGCTATGTTGACATGCCACTGTAATTATAGATGTAGCAAGTTCTCTGAATTACCAGCTTTCATTTTAAAAAAAGAGTTAAATCTCTAGCACCTTTGATTGCAAAGATATTGCTTTTCCCTTCTATTTCGCCAAGGAAAGGAGTTAAGACTGCTTTAAAAAAATGAAATCTGAAAATCCAATTAACTTGATACACCTGTTTTTGAAACATATAGTAATGTAATGATGTTTTAGTGCTGATGGTTTAAAAAGTTAAAAGCCTTCTGGTGATGGGGAGAGGAAATGGCTGCTGTGGTGACAGGGTCAGGGAAAGTGGCTGCCAAGTTTGCTGGGAAAATCAGAATCTTCCCACCCACACAGCAGTCATCTAGATTTTACTACACTTTCCCCCCCAAAACTTTGCAGAAAAAATAGTTTGAGAAAGTGTACCATGAAAAAAAGTGTGCCATGATGCTGAGGGAAAGCAAGAAAAAAAATCAACTTCCCAAAGCACTGAGCTTGAAGCAGATAACCCACGCAGAAGCCATCTCAATTAGCTTGACAAGCCACAAGAAACCAACAGGGCACTGTGGAAAAGTGACACATGGGCCCTAATCGAAGGATGAAATCAGGGATTTTTTTCCAAGTATGGTAAAGGTAGTCCCCTGTGGAAGCACCCATGCGGTGACGTCTCAACAGGACGTTTACTAGGCAGACTATTACTATCCATTTCCTAGGCAGACTATCTTTACCGGGTGGTTTGCTATTGCCTTTCCCAATTTTCTACACTTTATTCCCAGCAAGCTGGGTACTCATTTCACTGACTTTGGTAAGATGAAAGGTTGAGTCAGGTTTAAGTCGGCTACCTGAACTGCCTTCTGCTGAGATTAAACTCATGTCATGAGTTGACTGCAGTGTTGCAGCTTACTATTCTGTGCCAGGGGGCAGAATTCTCACTTTCAATGAACCCAGTGTAAGGGGATGCTATGCATGGTCAAAGACTTACAGTAGAATTGCCCTATGGAAGGAACTGTATGGTAGGACGACGCTGCAGCCTTTTATTTGAAAAAGTGTAAATTAACAGAATCTGCCAGACTATATCTACCATTTGTGCTTACAGTAAAGTACAGCAAAAGGGTTACCCGCAGAGATACAACTGGGAGTTTGCTGGTGGTTTCTAGCTTGAGATTCAGCAAGCATGAGACAGAAGGGTGGCAATGACATGAAATGAAATGACATGGACAGCTGCATGAGAATGATTGTGCGCTGGTCACTAAATTCCCTTACAAAAAAATATTCTATCTGTCAGACTTGGTCAGCTACATTTACAGAAATCAATGACAATAGTGACAAATACAGCATCCTAAGGAAAGTACTGCATATTCCCAGATAGAAATATTGAATGCTGTGTGACAGAAAATGCAGTGTCCTTGCAACAGAAGAGAAACCTGGAGGACAGATGCACAGACTCTAAACACGACATCGGAAACATCCTCCCACTTATTATACAATCAAACAATCTCCTGGAAAAAACCTAAGATGTGTGAACAGATGAGAAGGCCCTGAGAGCTTTGCTCCCATCTGACCCCCCTCTGGCTGCTTCCTTGCATGCATCTTCAAGGCACACGTATGGAAATGTAATGTTAGAAATGGCTTTTTATCTTGGTCACTGACACGAAGGCAAGTGATGGAACCAGCAACCAACCATAAATAACAAGGGGCTGGACCCATCGGAAGAGGAGGCACTGGCAGAACAGATCTTTCCCTGCCTTCCCTTTCCTCAACCGGCCTGCAGTTTGTCCTGAAATTCCTCTCTGAAGACTGGCAAAGCTGTGCAAGTAAGCACGCTGCAGGATGGGTCACAATAGCTACAAGGGAGGGATCTAGGAATATCACTGAGAGCTATGAATGGAAGGGGGGGAAAGAGGCGATTTTACTTGCTTCTGCCTTGCCACTGCAACATCTGGATCATGCAGATCATTTTGTTGGTTGGGCTCTGCTGACTCCACAAAAAAACGTTCACATGTGAGGTAAAATAAGCAAGCGTGTTGCAGTAGCATGCACAATGCATGCAAATTCCAACCACATAGCACTTAAATTCCAATTCTTCCTTTAAGAAAAAAATGAACAACCTATACCCGTGGTGGTGAACCTTTGGCACTCCCGATGTTATGGACTACAATTCCCATCAGGCCATGCCAGCACGGTCAATTAACCATGCTGGCAGGGGCTGGTGGGAATTGTAGTCCATAACATCTGGAGTGCCAAAGGTTCGCCACCACTGACCTATACTGAGGCCACCTAAACCAATATTGTCTACTCTGATCCATCATGGCTGTCCAAGTTGTCAGGCTAAGACAAATATCTTGCTCCCAATATCATGCTGCTCCTTGTCCAGAAAAGGAAAGAGACATATTGTGCGGCTCACCTGAATTGTGCAGGGAGATCGCAGTCACAGTGGCCTGAATTACGTTGCCTTTGGTTAACTTCAGCAAACCTGAGCACACCAGCTTGTTGCCACCTTCCACAGCCCACATGTTGCCTTGTGCTCCTGCTAGTGACATGGCTCCTGAAGAAAAAAACACAGAAGAGGTGAGTGTCAACACACCAAATGGGCTGCAGTCATGCAGTACTGCCCGTCCTGCAATGTTCCTGGTCTGCTCAAGTTGAAGCCTATGGGAAGGGAAGAACCATATAGTTGAAGAGACCTCAAAGGCCATCACGGATCTCCCTTGGTGGTTTTGGAGAACGATGAGAGTAGCACTCACCTGCAAATGCAGGCACCAGTACGGATTGGCCATAACTGGCACGCAGAATGGCCACAATGACGTCGTCAATGAAGCGCTGTGTGATGCCCACCTCCAGCAGGGATTCTGCCACGGAGCGCTGAGTCATGTTGACAAAGGCATCACCACCCAGTGAATGTAAGAGTTCCTCTAGGCGAGAGAATGAATAGCCATGAGCCTGGTACTTGTAGATTCTGTGAAATACAAAAACAAGAAAAATTGATGCAGTGGGGATTCCTTTCAAGAGACCTCAAGAACCTCCAGCATATTCTGCATTTTTTTCAGCCTGATTAGCACATCATTTAGGTCCAAGTGGAAAGCTTGCCAGTTTTCCTTGAGCTCCTCTGGAAGGATTACATCCTGCTACATACCTCATGAACTTCTCCATTACCTCCTCCACCCACATCTGTAGACGCAAGAAGCTCATGCCGTAGTGCCACCAGAGTCGAAAGAGGTTCAAGAGGTACCAGTCTGTCTCCTCCAGGACAAACTGCTCCCCATTGAAGACTGCACTTTTCCCAGCCACTTCTCGACGGTGCTTCAGTCCTGTATGAACAGACAATGAGATACACAAAAAAGACTTTATTTTTCATTTGTAGCTGGGGTGCTGAGTAACCCGCCTTCATGTCCATGTTCTTTCTCAGGCTATAATGAAAACAATCAAAATCTCTGACCAGACAATCACTGGTGCAGGTGAATATAAGTAGGTTTTCCTGAAACATCAAAGTTTGACACCAACTTAGATCCAGAGGAGAACAAAAATGCCAAAATTCAAATTTTACCACCTTGGCTCCAGTTGCTCCTACCCAAGTGGCTAGGTGCAATATAACAATCAGTGGGGCCTTGTCCCTTGTTTTGAGGGCACAAGATGGTTTGGTTTGGTTTGGTTTACTGGATTTATATACCACCCTCCCCCAAATGGGTCAGGGCCGTGAACAACAGCTGCAAAATAACAAGAACAATAATCATAACATTCTGTAACAACTAGCAGAAAAACATAACATCAATAAACATGGAATAATTAGCATAGCATTCTAACACAACATTCTAAACAATAATAAAGATAGCATTCCAACATTGGATTTACAGCAACAAAGCATCAACATTACAACATCATAGCATCACATAACGAACATCAATAATCATAACATAACATCATAAATTATATAAGCAACAATGCTCATAATAACAACACTCCTAGCAGCATAAAGAACAATAATAAAGTAGATGGCAACTTTCTTCTCAATAACATGCTACAAGACCCAGCCAAGAGGGAACAACCATCAGTAGAGAGAGTTGCAGATCTCTACGTTAGATGCACTTCGCATTAATTGTCCACCTTGGTGCCAAGTGTGTATCTATTTCTGCTGCTCTGATACTATATACCTGCGCTATACCAACACAGATCCTTGAAATTTTGTCCCTTTTCCTTCTTTTTACAAGTATCATCTGGCAGTTACAGTCCACCCACCCCTTTCCATCCTGAACTTTACAGCAGAGGATTATCAAAGTTAAATGGTTAAAGTTAAATATCCTATAGTGTCCAAGATGTCTTTTAAAAGGGAATGAGCGCGTAGCTTCTGCAGGGTTTCTGAGACTTTCCCTAGCATTAAAAGCTAAAGGGCTGCTTTTTCCATCTGTGCCTTTGGAAATCCTCACAGTTACCACTTCTCTAAATCATAAGCTAATGTGTACTATTCTCAGACTGCAAAGAACTCAAAAGGTAATGAAATTCAGCCTTCTGTCTCAACACATAATTTACCAAGCTCCCTTGATACATAACACAATCATTACAATCCTTCATCATATACATTCTTGTGAAAGTCAAAGCAAAAAGAACCAAGATCCACTATACCACATACACTTACAGGGCATGACAAGAATATACTAAACCTTAAGCTAAAGTTCATCAGCTGTGCTGACACTAACCCAGCAGTTTAATGAAGTCTTGCATGTGCAAATTGAGGGAGTGGATGGAGGCACCTCCATTTTCATACTGCTGTTTGTTGACAGTGACTGTGGCCAGGCGACCGCCGACAGTGTCCTTTTCATACACATCCAGCTGCACCTGTGGCCCAAAATGCTGTTGCAGAAAGTAGGCCACTGAGGAGCCACCAATCCCAGCTCCTATCACAGCTGCCAGGGAAAAGAGGAGAAACAAGTATCAGACACCATATTGATAGTCTAACACTGGACCATTTGCCCTACCTTGTTTGAGGACAATAGGACTGGATAACCAATCAGTTCTTGAGACAGACTTTGTACAGTGCTATAATCAAATAGTTTTCTATTTTTTGCAATAAATTTAAACATAAAAACAAAATAGTTCTTGTCAAGTGGGAAGGATACCATAAAATTATCGAATGCTTTTCCAGCTTAGTCATTTGCAAGATTTATATGATACAAAGAAGCTGGGAATGTTTTGTTGTAGGCCATGAGATACTTTGAGCACATGAATATCTCACCACAGTTGAGTTGCTCTTACACATATACGTGCTAGATCTCACCTATTCCACTTGATGCCAAATTTGGCATCAAACATTGATGACCACTGCGGGCAAATCCTAAATCTTAGGCCAATTTTCATAACTCCTCCAAGATAGATTCAGCAAAATGAGGCACAGCAAGTAGTCGTGCTATTTTGTGACAGAAAATGAGCAGGAGTCATGTGCACCTTAAGGACTAATCTATTTTACTCTAGCATAAGACTTTGTGGTCAGTTGTGTGGTTAGTCTTTAAGGTGTCACAAAATTTCTGTTTATTTTTACAGAACACAAAATATCTGTCATGAATGATTTCAAGATTTGATTGATTCCAAACCAGGAGTCATGGCAGTCTCTTGCAGCAAAATCAACAGTCTTGTGACACCTTAAAGACAATAAAGTTACTGAGGCATAATCTGAGGCTTGAGCCCTCTTTGTCAAATAGGTGATAAAGTCCCCTATGTAATGGCACTAGACAGTATCAAGCAAGGCAAAAATAAATCCAGTTGGTATAGATGTGACCCTGTCTAGTGACCTACAATTATAGTAAAAGCAATGCTATGAATAAAGATGAGCAATTTCTTTCTGTGGTGAACAAGGGTTTCCTGAAACAAGTTCTATGGTGTCAACCTCCCAGGGTTTTCCAAATGATCCAAAGAAAATATCTTGGGGAGAAGTTATGTAATAAATATATTTTCATTAAGCCCATCCCAAGTTGTTCAGTTCTGGAGAACTTGAAAGTTTGTACCCTTATTAGTGTTATTTTGCTTGGTTTTAATATCAGACAACATTTCATTTCTGGATTTTCTTTTAATCCACAAAGCTGCTTGGAATTTCTTCCTCTGGAAAACTCCAATGCAAAGCCACTAAATTAATGAACACACAGGGCAGTGTAGAATTTGGTCTCAACAAATCCTGAGAACATCTAGCTCAGCACAGAAAGTTACAGTCCATCTTGAGAAATTTATTTACACTGTTGAATGAATCATTCATCACCGGTAACCAATAGCCTGGAGTGGAAAGAAGGCGGCTGTCATGGAAGTACAGAAGCACAGGGATGCTACAGAAGCAGAGGGATAGAATGGGGGCATCTGTGAGGGCACACAGATATTTACCAATAGAGGGAAGGGAAGCACACACAGATTCATTCTAGAGAACAACGAGCTTTGTGTGCATGATTTTTTTAAAAAAGTATCCATGGAAAAATTGCAAAGAGCATACTGGGAGCTGTGCACCGCAAGAAATTGATGAATGCCATTCATCGCTGTTCTGCAGCATCTCACGACTAACCAAACCAGCCTCCTCTTCAGAACCACTAGTAGCTTTTCATCACCCGTGTGCTTTTCGACAACTCTGTTATCTCCTGCTGTTCCCCTCTTGCCCTTCTCGTCCCATTTCAGGAGGCCTCGCTTCGAGCACCAAAATCCGAGCACCACGAACTAGCGCGCGGGGAGGAAAGAGCACCGCCTACCTATTTTGCCAGGCGGAGCATCCCCTGCGGCAGCCTCGGAGGACGCAGTCCTCATCACCCCTGCAGCTACAGCTAGAGATATCAGAAATCGGGGTGCACAAGGCAGCCGGAGCGAGTCTGCCATCATGGTGGCAGTGGGAAAGGAGGAGCTGAACGGAGGAAGAGGCCGTGCCTAGCAAAAACGAGAATGCAAAAGGCCGGGCGGGTGTGCAATTGCACCGATGCAACAAAGCTGCAAAACTGGATCGCTCGCCCGGCCACGTGACCGGGATACTCTTTGTATGTTTCCACGGCTCTGCGAGGCGCCGCAATTCACGAGGTACCGGAGGGGAGGGCACCCGATCGAAACAGCTGATTGGCTGCGGCGCGTTCTGCCTCTCCTTTGTCTTCCGTGCCGCGAAGGTCTCCGTGCTTAAAGAAACACGGCCCAATTAGAGCACAGGTACCCCTCACTAAAGCTGGTTTGCAAACTTGACTCCCTGGTTTTCTTTTGCCGTGCGAGGCCCCTAACCCACATTATTTGGTTGCAAAGTGGCATCTAGTTCACCAGGATTGGCTCCCTGTTGGGCGGGCACAGTAAGGGGAGGACTGGTTGGGGGATCAGGGATACTTTGCACTCTAAGTGGGGAACGTGCTGAAGGAATGACAAGAATGCCCACTGGGGAAAAGGGATTCCTATTGTCGAGGGTCTTGACCGGAATCAAGTGGCTGTTGTGGGTTTTCCGGGCTGTGTGACAGTGGCGTGGCAGTTTTTGCTTCTAACATTTCATCTGCAATTATGGCTGGCATCTTCAGAGGAAAAGGGATATGCCTGAAGGCCCATCAGGTATTGTGGGAGCAGAGGCGTAGCTAGGAAAAAGGGAGCCCTGGGCAAAATCTGAATTTTGCACGCACACACACCCGTGTAGGCAACTGCTCTCCCCCACCAGACCAAACAATGATTTTTTGCACCAGGTCATTTCAAAGTCACAATCACATTATAGAACATGCCCTAACTCACAAATCCGAACATAGCAATGGTCCATGCATGCCACACAGCGGAAATAATTTTTTTTATGTTTTAAAAATGCTTTAAAAACGTTTATTACTGCTGTGAAAAACTATAAAAATAAAATAAAAGGACCGAAAAAGGCACTTTCGAATGGCTTTCATTTGTTTTCCTGTATGACATACCAGGGCGGAAGCAGCATCAGGCTTGGTATATGCAGTGACTGAGGTAGTAACTTTTAAATTTTACACAAAAGTCCTTAAGGCATGCGATATAGAAGGGAATTCAACAATTGGTACAAAATCAGAGTGAGGGGGAGATAGGTACAAATTGCCTAGGAGGTGATAAACCCAAGCAGAAAAGTCGATTCACACAGAGCATCAAAAATGCTGCCAAAAAAAGATTTTTAAGATATGGCCAAAATCCATAGGTTTCAAGAGATTGTTCTAGCAACGAGTATGTACTCGGTGTCTTTTTTTTAAGGGAGCAAACACCACTTCTTGAAGAACTTAATGTTGTCCTATCTAGTAGCACACATACAATAAGCAATTTGTAATTTCCTAAAGTCTGTGCCAGGGAGCTGTGCTGGGGATGTGGGGGGGGGGGAAGGCTGGGAGAGCTTGCTCTGCCCATGGATCCTACAATCCATGCGGGGGGGGGAGACCATGGGCAGGGAGGTGTGCTGGGGATGTGGGGGGGGGGGAAGGCTGGGAGAGCTTGCTCTGCCCATGGATCCTACAATCCATGGGTGGGGGAGACCATGGGCAGGGAGGTGTGCTGGGGAATGGCTGGGAGGCTGGGAGAGCCCATGGATCCTGCAATCCACAGACAGGGAGGCTTGCTGGGAATCAGTGGGAGAGGGGAGAGACAGGGAGAGCTTGCTCTGCCCAAGGATGCTGCAGTCATAAGAACATAAGAGCGAGCCTGCTGGATCAGATCAGAGTCCATCTAGTCCAGCACTCTGCTACTTGCAGTGGCCCGCCAGGTGCCTTTGGAAGCTCACATGCAGGATGTGAAAGCAATGGCCTTCTGGAACAAGGAGGCTTGCTGGTGATGTGGGGAGGAGAGACTGGGAGAGCTTACTCTGCCCATGAATCCTGAAATCCAGGGACAGGGAGGGTGCTGGGGATAGCAGGGGGAGGAGGTTGGGAGAGTGGGCTTAGCCCACTTGGAGACAGGCAATGACAAATGATCTGCAAACATCTCTTGCCTTGAAAACCCTACAGGATCAGCATAAGTCATCTGTGACTTGACAGGCACTTTCTACCACCACTAAGGAAATACATGAAAAAGCAGCTCTCTTCAGTGAATGGGCCTATTTGCAAGCTGTTCCTCACAATCAAAACTGCCAAGAAGCAGGGATTTTTTCTGCTCATTCAGTATGTTTGTTTCAAGTTTATCTACTGCTTTTAAACAAGCAGGTGTTTGGGACAGAATTTAGTATGAATGAAAGCTTCAAGTGTGAATTTATATGTAAATGCCATGACTTAAGTATGTGTGTAGCTAAAGCGACAGAGCAATTTATCTGTGAGCTACAACAAATACCTGAAGAACATGGCAGAAGGGGATTTTACATAATCTTTATCACTTTGGGGGCATCTATCACTAGAGTCCTGGCCTTGATGGCCCAGAGTAGCCTGATCTCCTCAGATCTCAGAATTTAGGCAGGACTGACCTTGGTTAGTACTTGGTTGAGAGACCACCAAGATAGTCCAGGGCCGTGGTGGCGAACCTTTGGCACTCCAGATGTTATGGGCTACAATTCCCATCAGCCCCTTCCAGCATGGCCAATTGGCCAAGCTGGAAGGGGCTGATGGGAATTGTAGTCTATAACATCTGGAGTGCCAAAGGTTCGCCACCACTGGTCCAGGGACACTACGCCAAGGCAGGCAATGGCAAACCAACTCCGACTGTCTGTTGCCTTGAAAACCATACAGGGACTCAGTAAGTGGGCTGCAGCAGTTTCTACCACCATCACTAGAGATGTATGAGTTACCCCATACCCATGCTTTACCTGCATCAGCTTGCCAGCTGTACCATTCAGCCACTATCAATAATAATGTCTGACATAGTCTTCACATCGCATATATTATCACAGCCTCCCACTAGGTATAAGAAGTAGGGCAGTACAGTTATTCTCATTGCAGAGCTGCATGTCTGCATGTCTTAGGGGAAAAACAGGTATACATAAGGTTATCCAGCTGTTTTGCATTATCAATTGCTTTGGATATCTTGATAAAAAGCAGCATACAAATGCATTAAATTCTTGGCAGTCTGTTTCCTTCAATGTCACCTCTTTATCATCAACATTTCAGCAGTTGCCTTCTGATAACCTGGTTTCATTCCAACCCTTTTGACTTCCACGAGATCTGAATCCTGATTACATTCAGTAGGCCAATGTAACTTCCGTGCTCAGCAAAAAAAACAAAAACATTAGAGGCAGGAAGAAAACTTCAGAAGAGGCAGCTATTTAATCTGTTGTAGCAAAAATGATGAATGATCCCACTGTAAAAGTTTATGATAGTATAACATATAAGCAGTCCAAAGCATGCAAAGAGTGGACATGGGTCTCCAGATCACTTATTATTTAGTACTGAAGAAATTCAGTATAATAAAGTACCTGTTGCCACTGACACACCTATAAATACTTAGAAGTCAAAGGTCCTTCTCTTTAGTAAAACAGACAAGGAAATATAAGTGGGTAGTAGCAGGTCAATCTGTAGATTAAGTAGAGCAATTTAAGCAGTGGTGGGATTCAAATAATTTAACAACCGGTTCCAGTGGTGGGATTCAAATAATTTAACAATTGGTTGTTTACAAGCATCATTTTAACAACCAGTTCTGCTGAAGTGGTGCGAACCGGCTGAATCCCACCAGTGAATTTAAGAATTACATTTCAAGCAACTCTTTCTTGGAAGGTGCCCTTGAACTCTTGTTATAAGAACAGACATGAATTCTGAGAAGTACAGCTAAACCATTTAAGGCTAATGTTTCTGGGCAGGGATCATATGCTGTCAGGGTTTGGTGGTAACAGATAATATTGATAGACAAGGAATAGTTTTGAGCCAAGATTGGGGAGATGTCTTTTGAAGCAAAGGCTTGAAGAGCTATCATAGCTGTCCCCACTGTAGTGCAGTAACACAACCAAGCTCACCCAGGTTGGTACTGGAAATTATTTGAACAACACACACCATAAAGCTAAGTAAGACTATTGAAGGAGGTTAGAAAGAGTATTGAAACCAAAGCATACAGTTCAATGGTAGCAGAATGCAATAAAATAACAAAGCTGACTAGCTATCTTACTGGAGTCCTAAGCAAAGCTAACTCTTGAGGCAAATAGTTTACAGATCATAATACAAATGCTTTTCTGCCTCAAGGACGATGTAAGGGGGAAAAGGTAAAGGAATATGCTTATGGAGCTACGCTTATGGAGAAATTTGACCCCAACCTTCTGATATCTACAACCAATCAGGGGGCTGCATCCATGTGAGCTTCCCACCTCCAAAACTAGGTTACCAGCTGAAATGCATGAACTAATTTAGCTCACGAGGACCTGTCCTTGGAAGGAGACCCTTGCAACTGAGTGCACTCTGCACCTGCAAAAAAAAAGACTTCAGGCTGGAAAATTCCTCCAAGATGGATTCTCTCTTGACAAGACAGTTTAACCTTGACAAGGCAAGAAAACTAGGATGTTGAAATCAAATTTAGATCAGATCTTCTTGGATTAGTAGCACTGGATCATTATACAAGTGACTGGGCCAAATAATTGAAATTTAAATTATTGTATCTGGCCATTATCAATGATATGATAGAAACTATCAGTAGCTATGAATTCAATCAGTCAGTTAAAGGACATTTAAAGGATCATGATTATAAGAGCATGATGGTTAGAGGTGACAGAATATGTTTATTATTTTTGGTTGGAATTCTTCTCCCAACAAAAATGTCAAACCACCTGTTTACATTGTCTGGAAGATAATGTATTATGCTTGCATGTTTAAAGCCCTTACTATCAGTGGTGTTTAGGAAGGTTCAATGGTGTTACATAGTCTAATACAGGGGTCTGCAACCTGCGGCTCTCCAGATGTTCATGGACTACAATTCCCATCAGCCCCTGCCAGCAAGGCCAATTGGCCATTCTGGCAGGGGCTGATGGGAATTGTAGTCCATGAACATCTGGAGAGCCGCAGGTTGCAGACCCCTGGTCTAATAGATTCTGCAGGTGCATACGAAATGAATTAACCTTAGATCATATTCTTTTTAATTGCCCTGAATTTGCAGATTTGAGAGCTGCATTAATCTTTCCTTGGCTTAAGCAGGATTCTCTCTTTCTTTAGAAGCAAAGTCTTCCTGGTTATTAAGAGATGAAGACAAACAAGTAACTTGGCCTGTGGCTACATTTTTGCAGTTGTAGCAAAATTACATTGTACCTCAGACTGTAAACATCAACCTTCCCTTTTTTGTGTATGATGGCTTGTTTGACTTTTGTAACAAAAACAACAATTAAGAAAATCTATCTGAGGATGCATGAATACATTGACACAACAGGGCAACAGTTTA
This sequence comes from Sphaerodactylus townsendi, assembly GCF_021028975.2. Lineage (NCBI taxonomy): Eukaryota > Metazoa > Chordata > Lepidosauria > Squamata > Sphaerodactylidae > Sphaerodactylus > Sphaerodactylus townsendi. Next base: position 98,677,418 of record NC_059427.1, on the reverse strand, counting down.
TTCATTACCACCACCCAAATTCTCTTCCTGTTTCAAAGGGGCAAGACACAGAACGTCTGACTGGATAGTCCTATTCAAAAAGCATTCAAAGAAAGCAACAAATTTTAGCAGACAGAAATCATGTAAAGGTATGCTTTATTTTCAAGAACATGGTGTTCTGAAGACTGTGCTGTCCCCCGTCAAGAACTTCTGAGTCACAAGTACCAGCGCTTACACAAAGCACAGACAGACTCCATACAGACAAGTGGCTAACCTTCTTAAATGAAGATACTCTGGAAGACTAATCGTTCGTGTGCCTTGGCAAAAAGGATATAAAAACATCTTGAACTCAATAAACAGGAACTCATTTTAATTAGAAGCAAGAAGTGTTCCAGCAGAATCTATTACTGCTATGTAGATAATTCACGTAGGGTTGAATCCAGTGGAAGATTTCCACAGGTAGAAAGAAGGGCAATTTTATTTTCATCGATTCTCCTCCTCTCACTACAGACCTCTGACACCACCTTTATGCTATTCTGTGGGGGTCCCTGTCACTCAGAAGCAGCACTGTAGTGAACATTTTGGTCTACAATGGGAAATAAGGAAGGCACAACCTGCAGATGAAAATCCCTTCTGTCCATGGAAATGCTCAACAAGATCTAAGCCGTCAAAGTGATATTTCCATTTTGGTCCTGCAGACATGCAACGGGGATGAATTCAGTTCAAATTCACATGTCTGTGAACCAAAGAATAAAAACACTAATATGAAGCTCCATTACTTCCACACAACCTCTGTATTAAGTACCACCATGTCTGCAACTGGTAAAATGAATGAAAATAAATACTAGTGAGGTTGGATCATTCACTTTTGTAGTTTCAGATATCTACAGAGATATCCTTGGAGAAGTATCTGCTAACTTAATGCAGGTAACATGGAAACCAGCAAAGGGACTGGAATCATCATCAGGTTTAGACACCAAAGAACACTGACATGCATGTGAAAGGAACTTCTCCCTACTAAGCTGTGATTTACATAGCATTCAGTAAAGCATGGGAGGGGTATCCTCAATCATCTCCCAAACATAGTCAGGATTTCTTTCAGAGCTACACTACAGGATACCTAAGTGTCTACCGAATATATCATATTCAAATAACTGTATGTAATAGGTAAACCAAACATGTCCAAACAAACCAAACCACTAATCAATCATCTTGCAGCTGAATTCAACAAGTTTGGCCTCATTTCAGCTCCCATTCTCTGTTGTCACTCAGAACCCCAAGTCTAATATTGTCCTGCCACTTTAGTTCAAGGACAATTCAGATCCTTTTTTCATATATATATATATACACACACACACATATGTACATACACAGCATAGATTTTCTACCTGATTAAGTTGTCTCAATAAAGACCAATAAATTTTACAGATGCATTTGCACATTAATTACTTTAGGGTTCAAATAATCAAAAAACTTCCCATTTGCAGGTCAAATAAAACAAAAGACTCCCCATTTGCCAAGTCAAATCTTGCTTGAAAATTGTAGTGAACTATTTGGCTTGGATCTTCGTCAGACACCCAAGAATTTTCTGTATATAGAGAAAAACTGTTGGTCCAACTATCTCAGTAAGATCTACTCTTGACAGGTAAAGGCTAACATCTCAGCTCAATTATCTAAGATCATTTTCCTAAGAACATCTGCTCTAAAACGTACGCTCTACTACTGACCCTTGAACTCTACTGCATCCAGAATCCAATCCTTCAACTTTTAACGAGGCAAATATAAGCTTATCCACAACCCTAAGTTTCACAGATTGTTATAACCAGATAATGTGAGTAAGGCCTCCAATCATTCAAGGAATTTTTGAAATGTACAGGAAGTCTTCTGAAGGGTGCCATATGTTCTGTTGAACCACACAGCACTCAGATTTGATTCTTCAGAGTCCTTTGCAATGGTTAAGTCATAGCATTTCTGTGAGGTAGCCAGGTATCCTATTCCCAGTTTATGTGAGGGAAAACAGAGGCTACAGCAGCTTCAGAAAAAGTAGAAATCGTCTACACATAGCAATTCTAAGTTTAAAAATCACTTACGGGAATTCTAGACTTCTGACTTTACTTTCAATCCAATGCACAATGTAATTGAAACCTGAAGCTGGGAGTGTTTCAATTTTTAATACACGACTGTATTTTATATATTTATTTGTAAGCTGCCCTGGGTATTCTATGAAGGGAAAAGCAGCCTAGAAATGTTCCAAATAAATAAATAAAACAAACAGTAAAGATCACCAAGCTACTTCTGAAAAACAGCTGGAAGGTATTTACAGTGCAGGAAAAAAATACCAGTAAATAACTGTACATCTTGGTAGTTAAGGTCAGGCAACTGCATCCATCCTGAGAAGACAGCATGTAACACAAATGTGGCTTAATAAATAAAGACATGCTGTAGCAGCAATAATCATATGAACAGAGGATCCAGTTCATTACAGTCTTGAGTTCTAATGGGCCCGCCAACTTCATTCCTGTGATTCTACTGCCACACCAACTTGGGCATGTCTGATAGTGCGGCCATGGAGTTTGTAGCCATCCAGAGTCACCAATGCCACAGTGCCTGGCTTCACTCCCTCTGCTGGCACATGACACACTATTTCATGATCATAGGGGTCATATTTGCCACCAATGGGATTCATTTTTTGCAGGCCATGTTTAGTGAATATGCTTTGTAGCTTGGACTCAACAAGAGATAGTCCTTCACAAATCTTCTTCAGAGCTGAATCTGGGTCATTGCGTTCTCCTTCTATGGTGCTCTCAGTGGTCTTCTCCAGGATATCTGCTACTTCTACCAGATCTCTACAAAAACTCTGGATCCCTGCAGATACACAAATAAACAAAGGATGGAATGACGACAGGTAAGCAAGAAGAGGGTTACTCTTTACGGTCTGTTTTATATGACACTGCATTGGGATCCACAAAATGCTGCCACTAGGTATTGAGAACAGAAATGAGTGCATTAGTTTCCACTAAGGAAGAGACAAGCCATTCTCAGCTTCTCTAATTTCCCCACAGTGTACAGACGTTAATACCAGAATGTGTTGCCAGAGATGGTGTTCTCTCAAAGCAGTATACTGGCCCAGAAACATCGTAATTAGAACGGTCCCTCTAATTTAGGTTTTCCATAGATGATTTTTGTTGTATCAAAAAGGTAACCAGAAATGTTGTCTCTTACTGATGTTGTATTCTTGACTGTCTGGTTTAGGCATTATCACACATTCTGACCTCCTTTGTGCTTATTTTTACTGGGAAAAAAATATCCCTGAGAAAAGACTCCAAAGGTGGTTGTGTGTTAACACCCACATTTTAAAGTTACTGTTACACTTTTGGAGCTATGACTCTAAATGCTAGCTGCAGAGCTGCTGTTCTACATTATCAAACATCTACTGTACAGTGTAGCACTTTTTTTCAGTAATTGTTCCCATGTAAACAGCACACATTTTGAATACCATGTTAAACCAAGATGGGTTTAAAGCTGTCCCCGAACCACAACTAGTGAACTCTGTAAACTAGTTTGGATGAGGCAAAAGAGCTTGTATAATCAAGAGGAGGGAAATTGAGGAATTAATAATGAGAGGCAGACAGTACTGCAGCAAATTCTGTATCACTGGCACGGCAACAACTTACCAAACAATTTAGCATCTTCTACAAACTTCTGTGTCCTTCGTCTGACATTTTCAGAATCTGTCTGTGCTCTCTGGTATCGTTCCTGCATACACCACAAGAGACAGAAATATTAGGCATAAGGTACATTTCTTCCTGTATTTTGTTCAGGCGAGATCTCCAGTTTTTACCAGAATATGCAGCAAGCACGAACACGGTTACTAGAAGCAAAAGAACAATGAGTGCCTTATAAAGTGGCACACTCAGATAAGGACGTCTGGAGACAGCTTGTTAGATGACTGCATTCTTTGGCTGCTACTTTGGTAGGCACCTCTATACTTCTATTATGAACAAAGATGTTTTAACGGGTTCATTTTTTATTGCAGAAGTGACTGAGAATTTTCTGCAAAAAAACCCTGCTTTGGTGAATGCGTGTGTGTGGTTATTGTATTCTTAGTATGCATTTTCCCTAACAACAAAGCAAGGGAAAATACTGCAGAACACTTCTTCTGAAAACAATTCTCTACATTCTGTTGTCAGTCAATAAAGAATAGCAATTACTACTTCCCAGAAGTGTAGTCAATGTCTCTAGAAAAAGTGTTTGGATTTATGCCCCACTTTTCTCAAAGCAACTTATTAAACTTCTTCCTTTCTCTCCCCACAACCAGTAGCTGGTGTAAGTGGGGCTGAGTTTGAAGAGAACTGTGATTAGCTGAAGCTCACCCAACAGGCTTCATGTGCAAGAGTGGGAAAAGGAATTTAATTCACCAGATTAGAATCTGCCACTCATCCAAAGAAGTGGGAAATCAAACATTTGGCTCCCCGGATTACAGTCCACCACTCTTAACCACTGTACCATGCTAGCTCTAGCAACTATTGCCTACATGTTTTTAAGAGGTCTACACCAACGCAGTCACTGGGATAATTATATGAAGCACCATATAAATGCTCTACTTTCTTGCTTGTTGAATGGTGACAATAGACAACTGATTTACATATTCTACCTGAAGTCACCACTTTATGCAGGCAAAGAGGGACAGCAGTGGACACTAACCCACAAAGCACTGTTTTTCCTATGACAGAAAAGACCAGCTCAGAGGCACTGTGGGTCTCCTTTCCCAACTTCAAAGGGCCTGGCAGGCAGCAAGCAACAGCACTGAAACAGCATCAGCAAGAGTAGCATCAGAGAAGGGACTACACAGGTATCTTTTAAAGAGGATTTTTCAGTTAAAAGATGCTGTATTTCTTGGTTAAGAGAGTGTCTGAGCAGGTACTTACTGTTAAGTCACGGACTTGTTCTTCCAATTTGATGGTTTTGTGATCAGAAGTGTTTTCATCTAGGACATGCCTAGGTTCATCACGAGGATCTTCTGGACCACAGTCATCTCCTGTGTTCCTCTGCTGTGCAGCAGTGCTGAAGGCAAACAGTAAATGTCTGAAATGACACAGAGAGGTGAAAAAAGAAATAAGCAGCAGTCAGAGCTATGAGAGTAAGTCACAAATCTGGTTTAGCAGTAACTATACATCCACTTTAGTGTTTTCAACCCACTGCTACCTGCCATTATAAGGAAATGGCTCTCAACCTGGGGCCAAAGAGTTATTTCAGGGTGTCCAGGAATCTATATACATGCTAAGTACTGCAATGTTGATCTTTCTGTTATGCATTTTCTCAGTAAATGGTTACTAATAATAAAGTTACTATCATGTGGGGGCCAACAAAGTTTCTTGATGTTAAAAAGGAGTCCTCATACTTGGGAAAGGTCGGAAATCACTGGTTTAAGATACATAGGGAAGCTAATCTCAGTACTGTCCTACTGGGTGGGACTTTCTTCCTCTAGCAACAAACTCAGATTTAATCTTCCACCAGAGGTGCTGAGCTTACTATCTCAGCAAGAGGCCAGCTGTGAAAGCCTTTTCACAGAATGCTTGGAAACCTCATTCCAGATCTCACTCACTTTTGTATAAAAATGGAACAAAATTAACTGATTGTTGGCAAGAAAGATAACAGATTTTGTGCAAAGTTTCTTACAATACTGTCCTTAAGCAGAGCAATATTTGTAAGTCCATGGAAGGCAATAGTCTTAGAAGGGTGTAATTTTGTTTAGGACTGGACTGTTAAACACTTGCAGCAAGTATGTCCATTAAAAAAATTATAGCAGATTGCTGAACCCAAATTAAATTTTGGTTCAGCAACGTACTGTACTTTTAAAAATTACACCACTGTGTATTTCCAGAAAATATGGAAATGCCAGGTAAGCTTTCCCACTCTATGATTCTTCTAGCAAGAATTCTCCGTAGGACCAAGGCTCACTGAAAATGGTCAGCTCTTCAAGACTTGGCAACATACCACATAACACACTATGTAAACCATTGTTCAGCTTAGCTATTCTCTCACCTTGGAGGTATTGGAATAGTTACTGTTGAACAAAAGGTAAGCAGTTCTGTAAATATGAAAAGCTGTGCTTTTGGAAAGAAAGACAGTCTGAGTGTTGTAAAAAAACAAACTCAAAATGCTGAAAGAACTACCATTCCGACTTAACTGCATAAATCAATGCCAATATTTTTCTACAGAACCATATCCTGAAGGAATGTTACCACAAGTTTCTAATGTGCTATTGTACACTCCCTAAAATCCCCTGTTCAAGTCTAATTTTTCCACTGAAATGATCAGAGGTCACAACCAGCACAGTATCAACTAAAAAGAATTTATGGATCTGGACTGGACCGGACCAAGTTTTCCATCAGGCAGCAGAACTCTTCTGCCTCCCCCTTCCACAACAGCTGGTTGAACTCCATGAAGTGCAGCTCCCGGGGCCAGGGGGCGCTAAAGAATTACGTGAAGGGTGATCTCAAGTGGGAACAGAAAAATGCACAGGAATGTCGTCTGGATCCAGCTCAAAGTGGCTTATGGCAAATTAATGACATAAAGTTTACAACAGTTAAATATAATTAAACTAAACAAAAGAAAGAGATCCCAAGCGAGTTATGACCGACCAGTCAGCCTGCACAGATTCAGGGTGGGAGCTATGGGCTAAGAGCCAAGGTCAGTTGCCCTCTTGCCTGCTCCACATATTCAAGATGATTTACCATATATACTTGAGTATAAGCCGACCCAAATATAAGCCGAGGCACCTAATTTTACCACAAAAAACTGGGAAAACTTATTGACTCGGGTATAAGTTGAGGGTGGGAAATGCAGCAGCTACTGGTAAATTTCAAAAATAGATATCAATAAAATTACATTAATTGAGGCATCAGTAGGTTAAATGTAAGTTCTTCATTTCATTTGATATGTGTTGCAGCCCAGTATCTGATTGTGTTCTGTTCAAAAATAGTCTTGACTTGCTAGGATAAGTGTTCAAAGTGATTTCTTGAACCTTATCTTTAGTGTAGTTTTCAACTATGCTAAATACACATTCCACTGATTTCATCCGTTGTTTGTGGTATCTATGAATTGGGATAACTATCTGTTTAAGTTTCAGTGGTGGTATGGTTAGAGCATTAGACTCAGGAAACCTGCATTCTAATGTTCACAGCCATGAAATTTGTTGAGACTGCATTTAAATGGTACAAATAAACTCCAGTTAGGTTGTATTGAGTTCAAGCCTGGTTTATTCTCAGGCTCATATATTTCCTCCTTCCTCTCCTTGCTGGTGGAGATGAAGTTGAAACTTACATAACCAAAAACTAGTCCAGCTCCAGTGTACTTTGCCTCCAAAACGGAAAATAATAATAAAACAGTTCTCAGACCATAAAGCCATAAAAAGCCTTAGTCAAAAGCAGGGGTAAAATGAAATGTTTTGGCCTGCCTCTTAAAGGGAAGGAAAGTCTGGGGAGGAACTTTTAACCAGTGGTATTAGATCTGTTTGACTGCTGGGCCTCTTAAGTGTTAACAAGTTCACATTTTGGTCTAGTACTACCAGTATATATATGTTTTTAACTTTACAGTGCCTTGTCGTGAGCAGCCTTAAATGTCGAATATTTAGGAGAACTTAGTGAAATGCAAGATCAGAAATATGGTGCAACCTGAAAATGTTCTTATTTCTTGGACTTGAGAACTGGTTTGACAAAATCAGTAGTTGAGAAACTATGCTTCACTCTTCATGGATTGACCCTTGGCAAAAGTACAGTTCAGTGTAAATGGCACTAAGGAAATTTATAAACATATAATGTCTTAAAATAATATATTTTGTCTACACTGACCCTTTCTTAACACTTGCTTAGGTGTAAATGTTCTGTTGGTTTGGAATACCGTATATACTTGTGTATAAGTCGACCCGCATATAAGTTGAGGCACCTAATTTTACCACAAAAAACTGGGAAAACTTATTGACTCGCGTATAAGTTGAGGGTGGGAAATGCAGCAGCTACTGGTAAATTTCAAAAATAGAAATAGATACCAATAAAATTACATTCATTAAGGCATCAGTAAACTAGCTCTGTAAGTGGAAAAGAGGGTCAACAAGAACAATACGGTATCAACAATAACTTTAAAAGTACAAAAACCTTAGCTCAATCAGCAACCAAGCTAAAACACAAGAGTTAAAATCCTTCAAAACTGGATTCCTCCTTCGCATCTGTATGTCTAAATGTAACCCAACTTAGATTTTAAGAGGGATATTATCAGAAATGGAAAAGGAGTTCAAGTCTTTGACAGTGTGATTCCACCTTGTGACCCTTAACATTCACCAGACTTACAACAAAAGAAGCTTTAAATCTATTGTCGAAGGTTTTCATGGCCGGAATCACTGGGGTGCTGTGTGGTTTCTGGGCTGTATGGCCGTGTCCTAGCAGCATTCTCTCCTGACGTTTCACCTGCATCTGTGGCTGAATTTAGGATCCCGATCCTCTGAAGATGCCAGCCACAGATGCAGGCAAAACATCAGGAAAGAATACTGCTAGAACATGGCCATACAGCCCGGAAACCACACAGCACCCCAACTTTAAATCTGTTTTCTGTTTCATAAACAATAGTGTGCAGTATAACAATGAAATATGGCAAACCAATACAGAAACAATAATCAACATATAATAGTTCTGGCCTGCTATGAAAACAGACTAGCAGGGTCTCAGTCCTTTACAGTTCTCTCTAGCTGTGTCCTGTGGCACTGTTGATGGACTTGCAGCTTTGCTGTTCTTTGCTGAGCCCTCTCTCCTTATTGCCAAGCCTTCAAGGGTAGCCCTGAAATATGCAAATACTGCTCATAACAACTGATCTCTGTGAAGTTGACTGGCTCCAGCTACACGCCTCTTAACAATTCTGAGGAAAATAATATTTATATAGCACCCATTATAACATTTTATGACAGGAAACCAAAATACAAACTAATAGTCAATCAATATAAACACAATATCCCCTTCTCAACAATTAATACAAACATTCTCATCCCTGAAATATGCAAATAACAGTTCATAACAACTAAACTCTGTGAAGTTGACTGGCTCCAGCTACAGGCCTCTTAATAATTCTGAGGAAATGGAGCCTTTTCTTCCTTATATGGAAAATCTGAGCACTTTAGTTCCCCCTAATGGACCCTGGGGTACACAGAGCTTCAGCTATAGCTGGTGGGAGGTTATCAGCACAGACTAGAGCACATAAATACTCAAGTATAAGCTGACCCGAAAATAAGCCGAGGGGGACTTTTTCAGCATTAAAAATGTGCTGAAAAAGTCGGCTTATACACGAGTATATACAGTATTACACATTGCATAGATGGAAACAAGAACCTCTACATGAACACAGGTGAAGCTGCCTTACAAGGAACCAAAACACTGGCCCATCAGTTGTGTCCTCTCAGACTGGCAACAACTCTCCAGGGTCTCATGTAAGAGAGGTCCTCCACATAACCAGATGCTTCACTTGGAGATGCTGTGGACTGAACCTGGGGACTTCTGCAGGCTGAACAGATGATATACGGCAGATAACTCACTCAAAAACAACAACCATTAAGTGCACTTTTCAAAAGCTCACAGTAGCCTGTGAAACTGTAATCCAACAAGAACAATGTAATTTTGTGTTCAAGTATGTTGTCACTGTTAGAATATTTGGCATCTTCCTGTAAGATCTTTCAGGAGTACGACAGCTGCACCATTCGGTTTGTTTCTGTTAATACAGAGCAGGTGAGCTGTTCATGGGTTGATCTGGGGTCATCTTCACTGTCTGCATATTATGGTGTAATTTTTTTATGCTCTGTTCCTACCTCTACAACATTCTCTCCTCCTTGTCCTTATGCTGTATTGTTGAGGTTGTTTTTGCTGTTTGATTATTATGTAAGCTTGTTTACTTGCTTGTGCATTTTGCACATCATTATTTTTGTTTTCCTTTTTGTCAAATATATTTTGTAGCCTAACTTTTTATAACTGGAATACTAATAAAGGATAATTCCTTTTTTAAATAACTCTGTTGCGTTTTACTCTTCTGGGTAATTTCAGTTCTTCTATCCAGTTCACTTGTTTTTTCACTGAGGTGCAGTAATGCACGTACAGTTCAGTTCTGGAAAATATCCAAATATTACTGCGTACACAGGGAGGCACACAGAAAGAAATATGGGACTAAATGAGCCTATGCCAGAAACGTAAAAAATGTTATTTAAACTATCTGCCTGCTTCTTGATGTAATATGTTTTCAGTTCTACAAGCTCAGTTCTGAAGATTTAATATGGCAGTAAGTACAAAAAAAAGATATTTCAAGAGTTCTTGGCTGATAAATTTAGTTACCATGAAGACTCATCCTTTATTTGCTATAGGCTAATAACTGTCTTTGAGTTGTGGATACAGACAGAAGTTTCATAAGAAAGGAAGATCCTCAACAGACTAGTCTCTGTTATAACAAATATGGAGATATGTACCAATCTCAGATTTTCCTTCAGTTGAGGAAGAGTGATTTCAGCACTTTGGAGTTCGCATTACAGGCACACTCCTAAGATTCTGTATGACTCCCAGCTGTTCTTGTAAAAATGTGAAGTCAATTCGCCCTGTAAGTACAGCAGATACTTCCTGTGGTTATGCTCCCAAAAACAAAGGATTAAGAGAACTGGCTCTATTAGAGATACTGGTAACACAGATACTAATGGGGAGGTATTTGCAAATTTGCCATTTCTTATTTATGAGTGATGTACGATGTGACAATGGCACATGTCAGGCTCATGTGATGGAGTGTTTCAGGAAGTCTCTCCAGGTCACCATGTTGAGGCTTCCTCCTGGGCGAGCTCCAGCTGCCTTCTTTGACAACCCACAACTCCTGCTGAGGGCCCTGTTCCTCAACTATGCAGGACTTTCACGTATCAGCAACATAGTTGGAAAGCGGCCAGCTTGTGCACAGCGGTGTCACATTGTATTAGGCCTAGCTGTATTTATTTGCAGCTGGACAGATCATGCTGTAGAGCTGTCATCCATTCCCTCCCTCCCTCCACATTTGATTTTAAAAAATTACACTCAAGGCAAGGCTTGTTAAATAAAACAGCATTATAGGCAGTTTTGCTATAACCAGTCTCCTTGTGGTCAAAGTCACTTTGTGCAATGTGACCAACTTCCTATTTGTCAACAGCATATATCAATTGAATTATTTTTCTCAGCCACCATCTGGTCAAGCTAACACAAATGATGAAAACCATTACTATAACTGTCACTTGAAGATCAAAGTCCATATATACTTGAGTATAAGTCGAATTTTTCAGCACATTTTTTGTGCTGAAAAAGCCCCCCTCGACTTATACACGAGTGAGGTGTATTTTAAAAAATATTTTAGAATTTTTACTTTGTCGGCCACCAGCGGGCGCAGTTTTTAGGCTAGCAGCACCAGAATTTCAGGGTATCATCAGGTAACAATCCCGATACCAGCCATGTTTGGTAAAGTTTGGTTCAGAGGATCCAAAGTTATGGACCCCCAAAGAGGGTGCCCCCATCCCCCATTGTTTCCAATGGGAGTTAATAGTAGATGGGGTGACATTTTGAGGGTCCATAATTTTGGACCCCTTGAACCAAACTTCACTAAACCTAGGTGGTATCATCAGGATAATCTTTTGCTGATACCAGCCAGGTTTGGTGATGTTTGGTTCAGGGGGTCCAAAGTTATGGATCCCCAAAGTGGGTGCTCCCATCCCCCATTGTTTCCAATGGGAGCTAATAGTAGATGGGGCCACATTTTGAGGGTCCATAACTTTGGACCCCCTGAACCAAACTTCACCAAACCTGGGTGGTATCATCAGGAGGGTCTCCTAAAGATACTCTGAAATGTTGGTACTGCTAACATAAACATTCCTCCCCTGACAGGTTGTGTGAATGTTCCTTCTAAAATGACACCTGCCATGTGCAATTTTATGTACACTAAAATATGTACACTAAAAATAATGAACTATTCTTTTAAAAAGCAGGGTAGTTTTGAGTCACAGTGAACAGGCATGTTTATTCCAGCATTTATTGTAAGATCCATTGTTTAAAACCCTTCCTTACAAAAAATCTAAGGTTTTTGTACTTTTAAAGTCATTGTTGATACCATATTGTTCTTGTTGACCCTCTTTTCCACTTACAGAGCTGGTTTACTGTTTTTCTTTGAAATAAATATTCAAAAACATTTAACCTACTGATGCCTTAATGAATGTAATTTTATTGGTATCTATTTTTATTTTTGAAATTTACCAGTAGCTGCTGCATTTCCCACCCTCGACTTATACGCGAGTCAATAAGTTTTCCCAGTTTTTTGTGGTAAAATTAGGTGCCTCAACTTATATGCGAGTCGACTTATACACAAGTATATACGGTATTCCAAACCAACAGAACATTTACACCAAAGCAAGTGTTAAGAAAGGGTCAGTGTAGACAAAATATATTATTTTAAGACACTATATGTTTATAAATTTCCTTAGTGCCATTTACACTGAACTGTACTTTTGCCAAGGGTCAATCCATGAAGAGTGAAGCATAGTTTCTCAACTACTGATTTTGTCAAACCAGTTCTCAAGTCCAAGAAATAAGAACATTTTCAGGTTGCACCATATTTCTGATCTTGCATTTCACTAAGTTCTCTTAAATATTCTGAAACAACATTTAAGGCTGCTCATGACAAGGCACTGTAAAGTTAAAAACATATATATACTGGTAGTACTAGACCAAAATGTGAACTTGTTAACACTTAAGAGGCCCAGCAGTCAAACAGATCTAATACCACTGGTTAAAAGTTCCTCCCCAGACTTTCCTTCCCTTTAAGAGGCAGGCCAAAACATTTCATTTTACCCCTGCTTTTGACTAAGGCTTTTTATGGCTTTATGGTCTGGAGGAACTTTGTTTTATTATTATTTTCCGTTTTAGAGGCAAAGTACACTGGAGCTGGACTAGTTTTTGGTTATGTAAGTTTCAACTTCATCTCCACCAGCAAGGAGAGGAAGGAGGAAATATATGAGCCTGAGAATAAACCAGGCTTGAACTCAATACAACCTAACTGGAGTTTATTTGTACCATTTAAATGCAGTCTCAACAAATTTCATGGCTGTGAACATTAGAATGCAGGTTTCCTGAGTCTAATGCTCTAACCACACCACCACTGAAACTTAAACAGATAGTTATCCCAATTCATAGATACCACAAACAACGGATGAAATCAGTGGAATGTGTATTTAGCATAGTTGAAAACTACACTAAAGATAAGGTTCAAGAAATCACTTTGAACACTTATCCTAGCAAGTCAAGATTATTTTTGAACAGAACACAATCAGTTACTGGGCTGCAACACACATAAAAGGAAATGAAGAAAATAGTAAGTCAATGGGTGAAAGATTTATTGACACACTGGTTTTTAAATTTCACAGATGAGATTTGAATATCTTGGTCTTGCTCAAGAATAAGAGATTAACATGCTGGCAAACAAATGAGAAGATTAGAATATTGAAATGTACTAGTTAGCTGAGGGGAAGTCCATGATGTTCTATTCACTTTGTTCATATCTAATTCACTTTTAGAAATGTTTTAATAATTACTGTAATATATACATTTTCTTTCCTTTTCCTTTCTTATTTTTTCTTTTTACCCTTCTATTTTTAATTTTACTACACTATATTTCTACTGTTTTTGCTCAAAAATGTCAACTATTGTATTTACACTGTAAAACCAAATTAAAAAAAAGAATAAGAGCTTAACGTTCATTCAGTTAAGCAGCCTAAGAAAACACTTTCCTTGCTTAAGATTTATCTAAGGTTTTCACTGTTCAAAGCTGGGCTCCATTGGGGATAAGTGGCATTAAAAGAGGATTAAACAAATTCATGGAGGAGTGGTCTATCAGTGGCTACTAGCCATAGTAACTAAAAGTAACCTTCACATTCAAGGGCAGAAAAGCAGCAGTACCAGGAGGAAACATCAGGAAATGGCCTTGGCCTCTATATTCTTTTCATCCTCCTGGGCAATTAGTGGGTTACTGTATGAAATAGGATGCTGGGCCAGATGGACAATTGGTCTAATCCAGAGTGTGGTTCTTGTGTTCTGCTTTGTTCCTAAAGTATGGATATAGACTGCAAATAAAATAAGCAGATGCATTTTCTGCAAACTACTGGACTATCTTAAGTGGGACAACTCTGAAATGAGGACTTTAATTTACATCTTCCTTGCTAGGATCAGAACATGGTTTGCCGGGAGACAGTTGCAGGTTCAATACCTGGTTTGTTAAAAGGTAGGTAGTAGCCAATGAGGAAATTCTTCTACGCCTGAGTCACTACCAGCTGAAGGTCAACGCCTGACACAAAGCAGCTTCCTGTGTGCATCTACTGCTCATTTTATTGATATATTCATTCTCCACTCTGCCATTTGATCCACACAGCAACAACCCTTGTGAGGCAGGTGAACTGAGTCTCAGGTTATCCAGAAAATTTCTGCAGCAGGGTGGGAATGTGAACCAGGATCTCCCAGGTTTTAGTCTGACACGCTAGCCACTACTCCACACGGCCACACACACAAAATGCCAGTCTGCTGGTGGGCACCAAGTACCTGAAGTCTCAGGTGCAAGAGCAGTGGAGGTTCCCACTACAGAACTGGGGAAAGGAGGGGGTGGAGACCTCTCGCTACCACTCCACGCCCGAGTCATGGCCGTGGGACATCCCTGAGCAAAAAGAAGCCACACGGAGGGAATGAGGAGGCAAAAGGGGACACTGCCTCGTGGTTTCCGAAGCGCCCCCGGGCAGCAAAGGGAAGGCGCTGGGGGTAAAAAGACTCCTAGCCAAAGAAGGCTCCATATGCCAACCCTACTCTGGAAAGAGGGGGGAAATCCATGCAACCCCTCCCTCCTTCCCTTCCTCGGTATATCCTCTGCAACGTGGACACTGAGGCCCTAACGAAGATCGGGGGTTGGCTGGGAAAACCCCCAAAGGGTGGGTGCATTGCGGAGAAAAAGTCTTCGCGGGAAGGACCAGGCACATCACGGGGGGGGGGGGGGGGCGAGAGCGAGAAGGAGCAGCCGCCGTGATCCCGCGCACTCCCTACCTGTCGCCGCGGAGCCGCTGGAGCAGAGGGTTGATGCAACTCTGCACCGACCTGCATGCTGCCATCACCTCCCTGCTCTCACCGCCGGACTGAGCGGGGTACCGACTTGGAGAGGGTTACTACACCTCCCGTCAGCCACCGCGCTCCCCAGCCTCTACGCCACAACCGGGCTTCCTCCTTCGAGATGTCTTCTATCGATGATTCGGTGCCTCGTGCGATTGCCGCCCTGTTGGAGTGGAACGGAAATTAGCTAAAATTTGGCACCTTTAGGTGTGCTGGTTTTCTTTTTCTGGGCGAGAGGCTTCTGGTGTCTTAACAGCTGTGTGACAGAGAGAAATTCAATGGGTGCAGCATTGACCAGCATGGAACATAGGACCCTTCCTCACATGCAGAATAATGCACTTTCAATCTACTTTAACAATGGTTTGCCAGTGGATTTTGCTATTCCGCACAGCTGGAAAGTGCATTGAAAGTGCATTATTTTGCATGTGCGGAAGGGGCCCATACTCCTGCTAGTTTCCCTGCCTGTCACTCAGCGACTGAAGGCTTACCGTAGGCGTCTCTCCAGAAAAAGAGAAAACATTCCCTGTACTCGGCCAAGTCAGCCCCTGTTTCGACTCAGCTTTCTCTCTCTTCCAAAGTAAAAGCAGCAAGATTGACTACAGAACGGAGGGAACGATTAACAGAAGATGCAGTTGTTCTACCTCCTTTAATTTAGCTGCTGAGTTTCATAATAGTACCTTTGAGAATGAAACAAACCTGGCACTCAGAATGCAATCATGTCTGCTCATCTGTGGAGGAAAGTGGTTAACGATATATCATTTTGTGTGTGGGTCATCCCCAGATCAGGACTTCCTTCCAAAATGACACAGCTCTTGCACTGTAATAAACTGTTATGTCAATTACAGCTGCCACCACAAGACTGCTATGGAAGACCAGTTATCACCAGCGTGGGATTTATCCTGTGAAATTCTACAGGGTTCAATTCTCACCCCTATACTTGTCAATCTCTTTGTAAGCCTCTTTGAACGAATAATTCGTAACTTGGGGGGCAGGGTAGGATATCATCAATATGCAGATGATCTTGATATGTCCTTATCCAAATTCCCTGGTGATGCAGAAGAGGTCCTGAATAACTGCCTGGTCCATTAGCTAAGAGTAAACACAATGAAATTCAGCTTTGAAAAGACAGAGGTAGAGCTGGTTGGAGATCTTGAAAGACATTGTGCTTCCCATTTTTGATGGCATTCAACTGACTGTTGTGTCAAGGGAGAATCCACCATGAAGGAATTTTCCAGCCTAAAGTTTTTTCCCCAGTCTCTTTGCAAGTGCTAATGTAACCCTGAATCCACCAGGGGAGCTAAAGAGTTGGGATATTCTATATAAGGAGGAAAAGGCACAATCTTCCAAGATTGATTGGCAGGCCTGAAGCTGCAGGTATTTGACCTCAGAAGGACTCCAACTTTGTTATAAATTACATATTAATATTCTAGAGCTACACAGACACTCCTAAAGAGAAAGAACAGAAGGTTCATCAAAGCTGCAAGCCCATTAATCTCTAAGGGACCTGGTTTTACAGAAGCCAGAAAGACTGAGACCCTGCTGGTCTGCCTGAGCACAACAGGCCTGAACTGTTATATGTTAATTATTGTTTTACATATTTGATTGCTGTTCTATATATTACTTCATATGAAAAAAGAAAGAATATTTTTTTCCAACTCAGCCTAGCCTGAAAGATAGCCTCTTACTGGATACCGCTGATCTGGCTACCTTGATCCATTCCATATTAACATCAAGACTAGACTCAAAATCAATTTGGAAACTCAAGCTGGTACAGAATGCCACTGCTTGGCTATTATCAAGAGCTTGATCAGTGATTCTCAACCTGTGGGTTGCGACCCCTTTGGGGGTCAAATGACCCTTTCACAGGGGTTGCCTAAGACTCTCTGCATCAGTGTTCTCCATCTGTAAAATGGATAAATGTTAGGGTTGGGACTCACCACAACATGAGGAACTGTATTAAAGGGTCATGGCATTAGAAAGGTTGAGAACCACTGAGCTAGATGGAGCATTCATATTGATTTATTGGATTTATATGCTGCCATTCCCCATTGGATGGGCTCAGGGGGGCTTACAGTAATAAGACAACAGTATTAAAATTCATATTTACAATATTAATGTCCTAGTGCCTTAATGCTAAAAGATAACAGATCAACCAGAGTGAGGGAATCCGTTTACAGTCATTACAAAGCTATGAAAAAAAAACAAATAAAAAGAGGAAGGAAGGGGAAGGGAGGTGAGCTAAGTTGATTACTGTTTCTGCCCTCAACCACAGGTCCGGCAGAACAGCTCCGTTTTGCAAGCTCT
This sequence comes from Sphaerodactylus townsendi, assembly GCF_021028975.2. Classification (NCBI taxonomy): domain Eukaryota; kingdom Metazoa; phylum Chordata; class Lepidosauria; order Squamata; family Sphaerodactylidae; genus Sphaerodactylus; species Sphaerodactylus townsendi. The sequence goes on along the minus strand of NC_059427.1, from coordinate 98,659,959 downwards.
GTGAAACTAGGAACTCCTGCAGGGCCCAGGTCTCATTGGAAACAGCATTCCACCAGCTCTCTCTTATCTAAGAGCAAGTTGGGAACTGACCTTGAGAAAAATGACAATACAAGCCTTTGTGTGTAAAGGGTCTTTCAAACAATTCTGATTTTCCATATGTTAATTTTGGTGGCACGTACCGCCAGTAGAAAAGATGGCACTTGGCTAATCCCTTAGATGACCAAAATATTTCAAGATAAACAGAGGATGGGTCCTATTTAACCATGTCCAACCCTTGGATTTCAGATAATCCTCATGAACAAATGACTCTTCTGTCCCAGTTGGACAGTTCTTGTTTTTTAAGTACTCTGGTGTGCGACCTGAGTTGTATTACATAAACAGAGTTTATTAAAAACTAAATCCAATTTACTATATATCTTCTGCAGTGTTTCAGCACTTGAGAAAGTTTGTGAAGCTAAAATCTGAAGTAAATTGGAGGGATGGATCACCCAATTTGTTGCAGTATGATTTACTGAATCAGGAAAAGAAGTGTGACTCAAGTCCAAAATAGGTTTAGAAAGGTCCTAGTCATGCTGTAAAGCCTCAAATCTATTTGAGGTAGAAAAAGCATAAAAGAACTCCTCTAGTTCTTTTTGCTTGCTTTGTTTCATTGGGAGATTCTTTCAGTCACTAAATGGTTGTTGCCTCTGTTTACCCATAATTTAATTTATGTCAAAAGCAAAATCTGGGGATCTAAGATGAACAGAACAAAATAGAGACCCACAGTTTACAGCTTGGGTCTAGTTCAAGATCTTAAATTACAACATTCTCATACAGCCTCTTTGTGAGTTCACTAAATATTAAGATTAGGACTTTTCCTAAAACTTATAAATAGGTATCCCATTCTTCACACTGCAGATCTGCTGCAAACAAAAATTACAGTAAGCAATAATAACACTAATAGCACTGGCAACATTAATAAAAATAAATAACATAAAATACAAGAATGGTTAGATCAGAGAACAAAAAAACTAGTGTGGGTCTGTTAAAAGGCCAGGTGTTATTTGGGCACAAATACTATTTTAAATATAGCTATAAAATTAACCCAGACTCCAAATATAATGAAGCAACTAAATGGCCTTATTAAGCTTTGGCAGCCAGCCAGCGACTTTCAATGCTAATTGCACATCTGGCCAACCCTAATCTCCAGCTCCAAAGGGAGTACATTGTTATCAATAATTTCAGCCTAAATAGCAAGACTTATTCTAACATAAGCAATAGATTAAAAAAAGAAGAAATGAGAAAAAGAAATTTAAAGAACGATTCTGAAATACAATTAAAATAACACAGAGCACAGCCACAAGGCTCCTCTATTCTTTAGCATTCTCCACACATTCTGTTGTGGCTCTTGTTTGCAATTTTCATTCTAAGAGTTATTAAGAGGGCATCATGGTGCAAAAACAATTGGGCCTCATGGCATTCATCATGGCTGTGGTGCCTCATGCTAGTCTCTGGTTACTCAGTTTGCAGAATTGGTTTATAAGGCATTTTGACCCCCAGAAGCAATCCCAGCCCCTACAACAGTCAGTCCCTTTGTCAGTTATAAGATCTTTATCTTGATGAATGTCTTTGGAGAACCTATAGGTTATAGTTCCCTTCCATGTAGCCCCAATTAATGTGAAAGAATTCACTAATGTCTCACTACAAGGTTGGGGAGCTCATTGTGAAGGGTGTCATGCTCAAGGTACTTGGTCCCCTACCAAGTCAGCCATGTATATCAATGTCTTAGAGCTCAAGAGCAGTGATACATGTTCTTGTCTCTTTTTCAGGCATGGTGTCTGGGAAGAAAGTACTAGTTTTGATAGCCAACACTGCCACAAAGGTCTGCATGAACAAACAGAGACACTGGCTCAGTCCAGTTATGCAGTGAAGCCCGTTGCCTGTAGCTCTGGGCAATAGATCATGGCAGTACGTATAGCAGAGCAGGACAACACCCTGGCAGATTCCCTGAGTCAGGATCTGCAACAGGATTGGGTATTAAACCAAATATTATCTTGACCAAGTGTAATGTTGGGAGTCCCCAAATTAGATCTGTTCACTTCTCCGCTCACCAGGAAGTATACATGATATTGCTGGAGAGCAGGAGTGGGCAAGGGGTTTAAGGGGGACGCCTTCCAGTTCATTTGAAAGGGAATATTTCTATAAATCCCCCCCCCCATTTCCATGACTTCAAAGGACCATAGTGAAGGTCCAGGCAGGCAGGCCCTCGTGCAAATTGGTTGCCCCTTTTTGGGCCAGAGGCCCATGGTTCCCAAAGTTCCAGAGGTTGGCCAAAGGTCAAGTACATGTTTCCTCGGGCAGATGATCTGGTCTTGGGGGAGATGGCCTGCAGCCGCGATATATGTTCCTGCAGTTGGCAGCTTGGCTGATCCAGCAATGAGCGACTGGTCTCTGAGGGTAAAAGAGGTTCTATTAGCTTCCCACAATTTTTTCACACATAAATTGTATGAGGCACAAGGGTGGAGGTTTGTGGTTTGGACAGACAAATAGGAATGTTAATCCAGTTACATGTACTTTGCCAGTAATCTTTGATTATTTGTTATCATTAAAGGTTGTGGTTTAGCAAATTTGTCTTTGAAAGTGTATTTGGCAGTCATATCAGGCTTCCGTGTAGGGGTAGACTCCTCAGCTAATTTTTGTATGTGATTCCTTAAAAGTTTGAGTAACTTATACCCTTCAGTAGGAGTTTCCATTCCTCAATGGAGCTTGTCTCTGGTACAATCGAAACTCATGGGTAAACCTTTTGAACCTCTAGCTTCTTGGGACTGATCACTGCTGTCTTACAAGACAGTATGTTTGGGTGCGGTAACCTCAGCCAGAAGGGAGAGTGATCTGTGTTCTTTGTCTAGTGAACCTCCCTTTTTAAAGATTCATAATGATAAAGTAATTCTGCTCCCAAGCTTGGACTACTTACCAAAAGGGGTGTCCCCTTTTCACCTTTTGCAGGACATTGTCTTGCCTACCTTTCCCCCAAATCCTCCATCAGAGGTGGAACAGGCACTGCACACACTAGATCTCGGGAGGGTATTGCTTATTTATTTGGAAGGAACACATCATTCAAGCAGGACAGTAGTCTCTTTATTGCATACTCAGGTTCAAACAAGGGCAAAGGTGTCTCTGCACAAACGCTGTCCCACTGGGTATGTAAAGCCATTCTTAAATCATACAAATTGGTGTGGAGTGAGTGCCCAATTAAAGTTAGAGCCCATTCCATGAGAGCTCTGGTTTCATCTGCTGCTTTCTTGGCGAGGGTGGACCTTTTGGATATCTGCAGGGCAATGACATGGGCATCTTCCTTGACCTTTGTATTTCATTACGCAATGGATGTGGACCCCAGGAGGGACGCTCTGGTGGGAAAAGCAATGCTGCAATCACTGTTCAGATAATAAAAGAACTGTGTATAGCTGTTGTTTCCTTTTGTTATGGCTACTGTATGAGACAGTTCTCACCCTCTTCTGGTGGTGTTGCTAGCTTGCCACTCTCCCATGTGGGTCTGCACAGAAGACCATAAATAAGAACAACAACATTGCACTTACCTGCAATTGTTGTTTGTAGAGTGGTCTTCTGTGCAGACACACCCTCCTTCCCCACTGTGAATTGTCCCATTTTTTTGTCCAAAGGATTGGTTCACCGGCAGCTTTGAAATGAACTGAAGTGAGTGTTCTCACCACCCTCCTGCATCAGATTCCCCCTCCTTTCCAAGGGGAGGGGAGAGATCACTTGGGAGAGTCTTTCTAGCAAATTCTTCAGAGAAGCTGGCTAATCTTCTCTGCGGCTGGACTGCGCCTGCACAGACCCCATGTGTGCCTGCACAGAAGATCACTCTACGGGCAACAGTTGCAGGTAAGTGTGACGTTCTTTCCCACTTTCTTCCCAACATTCTGTCAGCTCTCATTGGTAGCTGTTAGGGAGAGTCAGAACCTAGCCTGTCTGTTGCACATGCACATATCTGGAATTTCTCTCCTTCTCTAAAATCCAAACCTTCCAATTAGATTCAAACTTTCTAACCTGAACCAAATCCCATCACAGCATTCCTTTCTCAGTGAAATTAAAGGTGCATAAAAACCATCTGTCAGCCCCTAGACCCCCATTATAGATGATTTCTAGATCCTACATGTTACCCATATCCCACAGTTGGTCAATTTCCTAACTGTTGCTAAAATCACTGAGCTCTCTCCACCTTCAAACCCTGGACCTTCATTCACAGACTCTCATCTATCTTTTCTCTTCATGATCAGGCTTGTATATTTTTCTCCCCTTTTATTCCACCAAAGCATCACTGGCTTGCCTAACTGCTAGATCAGAAACATTTTGGGGCTGCTGTCCCTTTGGCTCCCAGGGCACAACCCTACGGCCTCCCACACACACGAACATACACCTCTTTCTTGGTATTAGGTCTACTGCAGATTCAAAACAATTTCTAACACTATGAACACATTTATAATAAAATATGACCTAGAAAAAGTAAACCAGTTTATTGAGCTGTTTTAGGAATATGAAAGGGCGTTTTTGCATTTCACCCCCTGAAGTCTTCACAGTTTTAATGGGATGAATGTGCTTGATGCAAGGATCTCAGCTTCTCAACACCAGGCTGCAAGATGCTAAGAAAAAGACTTGGATCCCCACACTCAGTAATTTTCAGTCTGTTTCTCTGCTTGGGAAGAAGCTGGGTGACTGCACTGAAGCCCCATTCTACTAACTATGAAGTTGGGAAGGCAACAAAGTACATCTTGGCTTTGTCCCACAGTGCCAGGGTTGTGGTCAGGAAATATTTTTTAGAGAACCATGCAAACAGGGCACAGAACTTGAGTAATAAATATGTCTTTGCTGGCTCCTTGCCATGGCTCTCCCCCCCCCCGCCCCCACCCGAAGGGATTACACAGTGAGGAGAGTACTGCTGCTTTTCTTTTAAAACTCACGAGTCACCAGGATGGAAGACCTTTTCCCTGCCACTGCCCCAAAATTCTCTGCTGCTCCCCTACCACCCCCAAATTCCTCACCATCCCAGTGGGACGGTACCGCCAACTTTGGGAATCCCCGTGCTAGATATCCTTGTTCCAATGATGTTTGTGAGCTTATTTAGCATTTATTTAGAACTAGCAGGGCACCCGTGCTTCGCTACACATACTTCATCACAGGCTCTCTATGAATTTCGGGGTGACATTCAACATACTTCTTTACAGCCTGTTTGTGAACTTTGGGGTGACATGCAGCATATTTCCTCACAGCCTGTCTGTGGACTGATGGGTTTGTTTTTGCATATGTTGCTGCAACTTCCTGTAGTTGTCTTTTTCTAATGCAATGTGTTATTGCTCTCTTTCACCTGGTGGGCTCCAAAAGACGTCATTTGGAAGCAGCTGTTGTATTTTCGGGATGCAGAAAGGAAGTGTTCTGCCATTGGATGCTGATGAGTGAGAAGGCTGTGAAGAGGTTCAGGGTAGGGTTGAAAGGCAGGGAGCTGCACTGTACCGCCACTGCAGCACATTCCTGGGGACTCATCCCGCCACTTCAGAGCACGACACCAAGCACAGGGTGATCGGAAGCCGAGAGCAATAAAATTGTCTCCACAGTAAGCAATCTGATGTCCATATGCAAAACCCGACAAATGTTTAGTAGTCCAAGGTGATAGTGTGGTTTGTAATCTATTTTGATAGTATTTGGCTGTAGCGGTGTTGTTAACGTGAGGGTGGGTGGAGGAGTTCTTTTTCACAGCCTGTCTGTTAACTTCGGGGTGACATTCAGCATACTTCTTTGCAGTCTGTTTGTGAACTTTGGGGTGACATGCAGCATATTTCCACACAGCCTGTCTGTGGACTGATGGGTTTGTTTTCAAATAGGTTCACATGCATTGTGGAGGGCAGTGGTAGAGTGCAGTTAGTGAAGGACATGAAGCTGGTGGTGTTGAACTGTCACCCTTATTCAAATCAAATCAAATCATTTTATTTACGGTCTACGACCAGAACAGCAAAAACAGAAATACATAATTCAGCAATAATAATTCACGAATCAAAGATAGTACATAGTACAAAATATATAGTCAATACTACTGACTGAGGGGATATTCGCAGGAATTTAAATAATTTATATGAAATTTTTTCCTGTGACTTAGGTTTAAAATCCTGTTACACCTAAAATTGCAATACAATGGATAAAAGTACAAGGATTGGGATAGTGATAAAAGTTTAGGTATAAAAGGCCTCTACAGTATTGCAAAAAGGAAGCCAATAAGGACTGGCTAAAAAACTGGACTTCCGGCGAAGTCTAAGAAAACTGGACTTCTGGCCAAGTCTGGCTAAAAACTGGACTTCCAGCCAAGTCGTCTAAAAATTAATCTAATCTTCCCTTCCCTTGACTATTTGGCCGCAGGATATCTCTTTTTGTCTTTACAGATGAGTGCACAGAAACATGCCGTTTCCCATGTGGTTTTCTGGTTGCTGCCCGACAAAATATAGTCCAGTAAATCTTTGTGATTTAGGCCGGTTAAGGCAGACAGGACAGGACTAAGGATTTCCTTTCGGGGCTGTTCGTACATGGGGCATCTAAAAAACATGTGATCGGTAGTGTCAATTTCGCCTAGGGGGCAGGGGCAAAGCCTTTTTTGTAAGGAACTTTCTTATATTTTCCCTCTAGCAGTAATGAGGGAAGAGAGTTACATCTGGCCAATGTAAAAGATCTTCTTGTATTACCATTTTTCAAAAAGAACAGATATGGTGCTGTACTAACTTGCCATCTTAAATGTTCCCGTGCAAGGAATTTAGGGCACTCTTGTAGGTCTGTTTGTCTCCCTATGTCAGATTTTTTTTTTTGACTAGTATATGGGCCCTTTCAGCTCCTATGGCTCTAAGAGTTTCTACTGAAAATCCCATCTGCTGTATGGAAGTTTGAACTGACTGATGCCAGCTGGACTGAAAATTATCCTGGAAGATCAGGGGGAGAAGACCTTGGGGACTGTAAAAACAGCCAAGCCATTTTGTGATTGATAATAAACAGATCAAGGCTTCAATCTTTAACATCCCAGTTTCGAGCCTTATCCATGAGTTGGAGATGTTTTTTGGAACTTGTATCAGGGATCTTAAAAACTTGGATTGTACTCTTTCTAGTGGAGCAAGTGATGATGAGGGAGATCCTAGAAAGGATCCATAGACTAATTTCGGGATTATTTTTGCTTTGAACAAGCTCTTTTAGGATACAGCTGCTGGAATATAGGGAAACCTCCTCTAGTATAAAAAAAAATTTTAGAATGCTATTTATGGACCTCTCGCTGGCATTTGCCATTTCCAGCATATGATGGATAGAGATTTGGAGCCCGAGGCCTGGAGTACCCACCCCTAAATATTTGTAACTGCTTGTAACCTTGTTCAATCTTGTTTCCTGCTAACTGCCACTTTTCTGGATCTGGGGGTAATTTCCAAAAAAGCAAGAATCTTAGTTTTTTGGAAATTTTATTTGTTGGAGATATTTTGCTAGGCGGTATTGTGTGAACTTTGTTTAGTAGGCTCTCTTTAAGAGCCAATGGGGGTTCTTGATAGAATTACACAGCATTCACATCCAATAGCTGCACAGCAGGGCTGAAATATGTGTTTGCTTAGCTAATTTGGGAAGAGGTGGAAATGAAGTGGGATCACATTTAGATGAATGGAGACTAAGTCATTGAGATAGAAAATATGAATAGCTTTGGGGCAAGAAGACAGCCCTGTCTAACACCCTTTATATGTTTTGGATTTGTGTCAGTTAAAAAGCCATCCTCTCAGGTTGTATACTGACTCTTAAATTGGTGTTGTTATGCACTTAAGTTGGATAAGCGCTAGCAGTCTCCTGATCTATGGAGGTGGCCTTCAGTTTATACCACCAGAGTCTCTTGCCCCTGCAAACAGAGCTCTAATGCCGCCTTTAGATCGATAAATGCCGCATATAGTGAGGTTGCTTTGCTGGACGCATATTTCTCTATGAGGTGTTGGATTACTAGGCAGTGGTCTAACGTTGAGCGCCCTTCTCGGAATCCCGCGCCTGCTCCGGGACTAGAACTGATTCTGTGTCCAACCATTCAGAGAGTTTTTCCAGTAGGTGTTTTGCGTATAGCTTGCTAATCACGTTAAGTAAGCTTATGGGTCTGTAGTTTGAAGGATCCATCTTGTTTCCCCTTTTGTAGAAGGGAACAATTATGGCCATTTCCCAGTCTTTTGGTAGCCGGCAGGATTCATTGAGATGGGTGAACAAGGATGCAAGAAACTGTCACCCTTAGAATGTTCGAGCAGCATGTCTGTGGACTGAGCAGTTGGTTTGCCCTTAGAATGTTTGCGCAGATGGCCAGAGATGAGCAGTGAAAACAGTAAATAGGTATTAAATAGAGTGAAAGTGAATATTTTGGGAAATCCTTTCTTAGTGAGCACCTGGAGTACGTAAGGAACAGGTGTGCCAAATTTCATGTGTGTGGCTTCGGTGGTTTTTGAGTTCTGTTGACGAGTCAGTGAGTCAGTGGTATTTCACGTTTATAGATAAGCTTTCCTCACCCTAGTATCTAACAAATCCATCAATAAACTTATTTCTTTTTGAAACCTTTAATCTGGACTCTGTTGTTCTTTTCCTACAGAACATGCTACTCACAGCACTCTTTGGGTAAAAGATCTATGTTTCTGCTCCCTCTGCAAAAACACAACAATTCCCCATCAGTCTGAATATACAATCAGGTGTTTGTGGAGGTGTGGTAATGAGGCATTGCAACACCTGTTCACCTGCACTGTGTTTTCAAATTTTATGTCACCTTAAGGTCCATATATAGTGTGAAGGTGGGAGTAAGAAAAGACTTTTCACATAAAACTGGTAGAACTTCAGTGCTGGTCACAGAGATTATATGCTTTTGGGACTCATTCCCTACACTCACCAGACTGTGCCCCAATTCCATCCAAGGAGCTGCTATTTTAAGTTTTTTAAAAAACCTGTGAATGTATTCTTCCCTACCCATTTCAGGGACATACGATCAGCTCTATGTGCCCCTGCTCTGCTGCTCATTGTGCTGAGAGTCACTGCTGGCACATTAGCATCCACTTATGTTGTTTGCTAGTACAAAAGCCCAGGTGGAGACTGCACTAGAAATTATCACAGTGTGACAGCATAGCAGTCTGTATCTCTAATCTCTTTGTTTGGCAGTACAGCGGCTCATAGATTGAGCACAACGCCACGCAGCACCCTGAACCTCTGATGTGACACCCATTTACCTGAAGCAAGCTGTATAGCAATCAGCAGAATTTACTTTGAAGAAAATATATTGAAGATCAAGGCATTGGCTGGCCTGCAGATGAAATGGCTTTTGTTTTTTGCCACCTCTATCTACAAACAACACCATCCTTCAGAAAGGCAGAGATAGTCAGTATTTGGTCCTAAACGTCAGTCATTTTGAGCTTATTAATTTTGGACAATGTACCTCTTACAGTTTGGTTTCAACACACTAGTGCCCCTTTTCTCTAACACATACTTCCAGTAAAAGCAAACATTACATCTGAACCAACAGAGTAGTGTAAAACTATAGTTAGTGATCCAGCTGAATATGAGACTCCCACCTTTCTGGAAGGACTTGATTAAGGGATGTATGTGTATACAAGTGTGTACCTCTACATGATTCCCTCCCTTCATATGACTGATTTCAGTAGATGCGTTTTCAACTCCATATTGGATCTAATGTAAAACAAAAGATACGGAATTATGTGTGAAACCCTGTACAAAGTTCATCTTTTATTGGGGGGGGAGCAGAAGGAGGAGATCCAGATTTTAAAGTGCAGACAATTTTTAAATAGCAAAATGTATACCACAAAATGAATATAAAAAGATACAAGCTTCCCACCCACCTCCCAAATAACAGAAAGTGTGATCGCACAGCAGGAGGATAATTGAAGGGGTTTACTGCACCCCTTTACCTTGGGCCTTCTTTTCCAGGCATCTCTCAGGTTTTAGTTCTTTTCAAATTCCGTGGGTTCAGTGAGCCTGAAACTGACCAGAACCAACTCAAGACTATGTTACAAAAATCTGTTTCCTAGCTTCTCTTCCATCAGAGAGAACTTTGCTTCTGTTTTGTCTTTTTAAAGGCAGCATAGTATCCTTTAGTGAGTGTAGACAGTTTCTTCCAGCAGCTGATTTGCCTTCAGCGGTTGACTAGAAACAGCACTCTTTTGCAAAACAGCTCTAGTGCAGGAAAACATTTCACTGAAGCAGTTTTGTTGGGGTTATCAATTCATTTGTTCACCGTCTTCTCTCACTTATTCCAAGTGGGACTTCATTTCTGCTGAGCAGCTATGAGACAAGAATGAGCAAACGAGCCACTGCCTCAGCTGGGGAGAAAAACTTTAGACTGTCCTTGAAGGGGAAAAAAAAGTACTTCATGCCCTTCTGTTGATAGTGATCTTACCTGACACATTTATTAAAAACCTCAAAAGGCAGCTTCAGAGCGATTATGAAAGTTGACAGAATACTTCTACCACAGGTCAATGCTGACAAGCCTGAGCTTTAAAACCAGACTCAGTGTTGACAAAATCTTAACTTGCCGTGTCACTTTCTCTGGCTTCAGTCAACGGTCTTACTTTGCATTAGCTGCCCTGATTTGGTTTGTCAGGAAGCAGGACAGTGAAATAGGCTGACAATGGCTGTAAATAGCATCCTCTGAGAGGACTGATTGTAAGGCACTTCTGTGTCATGCCTCATTTCCTTGAGGTGAAGAATGTCCACCTGGGTTCAAATGTGAGAGGAGTTGCAGTGAGAAAGTTAAAGTGACTTGTCCGAGGTCTTTGGCGGCCTTGGCTGAATGAGGACTCCGAACAATCTCATCATCTCTCCCCATCAGGTCAAAATAGCCACATTCCTGCTGCTTTATCACTCAGACCAAAATCCATCCATCCAGATAGCTGGCACACCAGACCTATTTGAAATGCTCATTTTAGGCCACTCAAAGAAGAGTATTTTGAGAACACACAAGTTTTTAAAAATCCCTGAAAGGGTTCCCTTTCCCCACCCTGCCTCCCACCCTGCCTCCCACCCTGCCCCTCACCCACACTAGTTCTCCAAAGCTCATCTGCTTCTTAATCCTTTTTTGTTTTCCACTGGAGGGTAGGGGTGCTCCCTGCTGAAGAACCAAGTTCCCCAGCAGCCTTTTGCAGTCTCCATGAGGGATGAAAGGCTCTGGCACTGCTTTAGCCTTTCCCAAATGTGTCCCTGTGCTGAAAAGGAGATCTCCTTGGGGACAGCGGCCCAGTGACCCTTGCTTAGGTTTTCTTCATTTCCCATTCCTAAAAATAAGGAGAGAGAGAGAGAGTGAACAGGGTAGAAAGGCATGGGACCTTGAATTGTAAGAAGATTTCTTCAGTCTGGAGGAAGTTTTGTGAAGGAAAAGAAGTCTCCTTTGGATGGTGTTTTGCAGAGTCTCATGTTTTACAAAGAATGCTCTGATTGTTTTTTATTAACCATTTTTGCAAGGATATCTCCTCCAATGTTACATATGATCAAATACATACATTAAGCAACGCTCACTATCATTTTGCAGTCTAGGAGATGTCACACCCACTAGAAAAAAAAGACTTATAGTGTGCCCTCCAACAAAAATAGCAAGGAGCCACAGATAGAGCGCATCTCTAAACAGCCGTCTGCTCACAGGAACATGTGTGTCCAGAGATTCTTGGGAAACTGTGTTACGGGTTCTAGCATCTGAATTTTGCAAGTCCCCAAATCGTATATTGCAGCAATTTTGGCTACAAGCATAATCCAAACACTCAATAGGGACGAAAGAGCATTCTTTAAATCAATTGTGAAAGCATTAATAATTAAATTATTGTTGCAACACTAGAAATTAAACATTCCAAGTTGCTCCTTTCCTGTTTCTCAATTTGTTTAGCCATTCCAAGTTACAATGGCCTCTGTCCTTCTGATCAACTAATCCTTTTTAGCTACTTGGACTGCAGTTTTCCAGTTGGCAACACAAATTTGCTCATCATGCCAAAAAAGTTATTGCTCTCTAGTAGCTGAGCTCTGAACTATAAATAAAAGCTCCAATATGATGAAACAAATCCATTATTTTAAAGTAAAACTATTTCAAATAAAGACCAGCTGAGAGAGTTCAACTTCAGTGGCTTCCAATTGTTGTATATGGTGAGTCTCTTCACAGACACTAAACGAAGAGAATTTGTAGAATACACACTTTGCATCTTTGCATGCACAATGCCCCAGGTTCAGTCCCCAATGTCTCTAGCTAAAAAGGGTTTCCACCAACAAATGTCTGGAAAGATCTTTTTCTGCCTAAGACCATGGAATGATGCTGTCAATTGGAGTAGGTAATACTGAGCAACAGAAAACTGAATTGATTCAATACAAGAAGAAGAAAAAGAAAAAGAAGAAGAAGAAGAAGAAGAAGAAGAAGAGGAGGAGGAGGAGGAGTTGGAGTTTGGATTTATATCCCGCTTTCTCTCCTGCAGGAGACTCAAAGGGGCTTACAATCTCCTTGCCCTTCCCCCCTCACAACAAACACCCTGTGAGATGGGTGGGGCTGAGACAGCTCCGAAAAGCTGTGACTAGCTAAGGGTCACCCAGCTGGCCTGCACAGAATTCCCCAGATAAGCCTCCACAGCTCAGGTGGCAGAGCGGGGAATCAAACCTGGTTCCTCCAGATTAGAATGCACCTGCTCTTAACCACTACGCCACTGCTGTTCCCTTAAAATTCTGACTTTTGCTAGAGACACTTGAAGATTTTGAGACCGAGAAATTTCTGGTGTGTACCTTGGCCTTCTGTAGCACATTTCCCTTGTTGGCAGGGAGGGAAGCACTTTGTTTCCTCATTTCTGCGGCACAATTAACTGGCACCAAGTGATCTGGTTGGTTTCCATTTGGTTGGGTTACAGTCTCCTATAAGGAAAAAGAACACACACACATACACAGAGATAGATAGAGATGGGAAACCAGATTATAAATAAACCAGATTATAAATTCTTGTTAGATTTGTTGTCATTAAAGGGGCTTTGTGAGAGAAAACAGGAATGGAAAACCTTGTAAGAACTACATTTCCTGGGTCCTATTATAAGAGTAATGATGCTAGATCTGGAAGAAAGGGAAGGGTATGCCACATGTGTGACCAGTCATGCCATAGTTGCTCAGAGAGGACAGTCTCATCATGTTTCTTTCCCTCAAAGGTTTTGCCCTCACTTTCACCTTTCCTGGCCTTCATCCTTGAATGACCTCAGTTCTTTCAGCTGGCTCCTGGCCCACTTCACCAGGATTCTGCTGCTCTTCCTTTCTAAAGAGGGATGCCTAGAGAACGGGAGGTACCCTTTCCAAAGGCTTTTTTGGGGAGGCCTGTCTTACTACAGCCTCGGCTGGTTAGGTTCTCAAGACAGGAGAGAGTATTGGCATAACTGAAAAAGAGAAGCCTGTCAGTGGCCATTTTGCAACCTTCTGTTGCATTACCCATGTAAAGGTACTATGGTAACAAACCCAGCAAAGTCAAGTCCCACTCACCCCCTGCAAAAGAAGTACAGAGCTGTCAGAGTTTGCAGTTGCCCAGAGTAGTAATGGCCACTTCAGTTGAAAAAAAATATCATGAAAATAAAAAGCAATGTATTCCAATTCTGAACAGTTTTCGTGATTTTGTTGTAGGTAAGATTCATTACATACAGTGTGTACATCATCATTCCTGTATCAGTAGAAAGCTTAGATGCTAAGGATCCACAACTGTTCCAGAATGACTGATGCCTAACACTGCTTCACAGCAATTTTATATTTTAAGTTTTAAATCCTTGTAGCTATGAATACATTCTTTTTGCATGATTTGGATCCCCAGACTTTAGGCATAGAAAAGGGCCCATTTGCCCCACATGAGAAAATGGCACATGCATAAAGCGAAATACAAATCAGTATGATTCAGAGAACTGCTCACAGATCTTTTTTTCAACACTCATACAACAAAATGCCATGTATGGCATGGACCCAGTTCAGACTCATATGCAGCAGCCATTTCCTCCTTACTTTGCTTTCACTTTTGGTGGTCACAGTCAGCCCCAGAGCTGGCCCTCCTGCCAGTGACTGCTTCAGCCGGTCTTTCACCTCTGTCAGCTTGAGTTCCAAGTCAACACGCCGTGCCTCATTTGCTTTGCACTGTTCTTCCAAGGCAGCAACACGAAGCTCCAGTTCTTTCAGGTCTTTCCCTGTTCCCAACATACACACACGGAGCACAATCAACCTGTACCTACAATTTCTTCCCAGACAATGAAGATCAAGGAACTCAAAAGGAGAGTGAGGGTTTGAAACAGTAAAAGGAAATGGACTTTTCCCTCCTGCTACTAGTGAGAGGGGTGGGAAATAGGAGCTTTAGGCCTCTGCCTAACACCACAGCTTCCATGAACTGCATTAAGCTCATATTACTTCTGCCAGCAAACCAGAAAAGAATGGAAAACACCCATGTGAATAGGTTAAGAACACTGGATGAAGACCTGGGAGACTCAGGTTTGGATCCCTGCTGTGAATTAAATGTTTTGGGTGACCTAGGGCCAGTCAATCGCTCTGAGCCTAACCTACTTCTCAGGGATGTTGCAGAAAGAAAATGGAAGTGGGGAAGAAGCACCCTGAACAACTCAAAGAAAGAACAGTGTAAAAATATACAAAATAAAAGTTAATAAAAAGGATGGGTGGCCCTGGTTAACCTGATCTCGTCGCATCTCAGAAGTTAAACAGGGTCAGCCCTGGTTAGTACTTGGATGGGAAATCATCAGCAAAGACCAGGGATGCAAGGCAGAGAAAAAGGAAAAGGTGCAAGCATCTCCACTGACCCATGGGGTGACATCACATCATGACATTTACAAGGCAGACTATGTTTATGGGGTGGTTTGCCATTGCTTTCCCCAGTCATCTACATTTTACCCCCAGCAAGCTTGGTACTCATTTTTCCGACCTCAGAAGGATGGAAGGCTGAGTCAACCTTGAGCTGGCTACCTGAAAGTGACTTCTGTTGAAATCAAACGCAGGTTGTGAGCAGAGCTTTGACTTGAACTTACCACTCTGCGCCTTATACAGAGGATGGCAATAGCAAACCACTTCTGTTATTCTCATGCCTTGAACACCCTACTTAGTTGCCATATGTTGGTTGTGACTTGATGGTATTTTCCACACACCCAAGAAGGCTGAGTAGCTTTCACAACCCTATCACAGAAGAAACTATTAGTCCAGTAGATGGTGCTATTGTGCTTTACTTGACCCACCTCAAAGGAAAAAGGCAATTGTTTCTGTGACCAATTTGAAGCGAGGTTGAATTGGCAGTATTAAGCAGCACTAAATGAGTTTTCGTAGGTAGCAGATATTGGGCATACATCCAACACAAGGCAGTTGGTGCTGGGGCCAAAGCGTAAGATGCAAACAGCGGCCACATTATTGCATGCGGGGTCAACATCAAGCCAAAAATGCTTCATAACTTGGTGGAATTGATCAGCAGTTTTATCCCTTTCATCATGAATAACGGAATCCTCCTTTTAATCCTAATGGCAAGGAATCCTAGGGAAAGAGTGGGGTATCTCTTCAGTGAAGAAACAGATGCTTTGTTAGAGGTCTCTGAAGGGATCAGTGACCAACTGGAATGCGAGCGGCCGCAGGTAAGAATGAAGTAATCAGAGAAGAACTGTCAGATGGTAAATCAATCAATGAACTTGGAAGAAGGGGGATTTCCCTCTCAGTCTGCAGAGTTATACCTGGGCTGCTCTTCATGGCTTCTCGGAGGTCTCGCTTTTCCTTGCGCAATGTCACCAACTCAGCCCGGATGGAGGCCTTCTCCTTCTCCAGTTTATCCTTCTCCATCAAAAACCTTCTGGCATCTTCCTCAGCCCTGTTTTTGCCGTACTTGTACTGATTGGCATCTTCAGAAAGACAAACAAGAGAGAAGAAGTAGTAGTGTTGGATTTATATCCCCCCTTTCTCTCCTGCAAGGAGACTCAAAGGGGCTTACAAGATCTTTACCCTTCCCCCCTCACAGTAGACACCCTGTAAGGTAGCTAGGGCTGAGAGAGCTCAGAAGAAGTGTGACTAGCCCAAGGTCACCCAGCTGGCATGTGCTGGAGTGTACAGGCTAATCTGAGTTCCCCAGATAAGCCTCCACAGCTCAGGCGGCAGAGCAGGGAATCAAACCCGGTTCCTCCAGATTAGAGTACACCTGCTCTTAACCACTGCGCCACTGCTGGAAGCACTGCCAGCATTAGGCACTTGAGGAAGGGCTTTTTTAACCCCACAACCCCAGAAGGAAAAAAGTTTAAAAGCATGCTCAGCTGTGAACAGACCATCCTCAGAAGATATGACATTAAACTAAAATGGCAACCACTTAAGATCTAACCTGAACAAAGACTGTGTCTCTTCCTGTTGGCAAAGAAGGGGTTTGTAGCAGCACAACCTTGCATTTATGAATTGGGTCTGCTAGACTTCTAACAAGACTTGGTATTCTGGTAAAACTGATTTAAAATGCAAACATATACAGCCATATTGAAAGCCACTAGATGACTGGGCACATATATTAAAAATAAGGACACTGGTCTCATAGTACAAGTTTAAAAGAGATTAAGCCAGCATGGAGTCAGATCAGTATTCCTGAAGCATCACAGTTGGCTTGGATCCAGGCAAAGAGAAGCTAAATAAAGGGAAAATAACCCAAACCCTGGGCATCTTGAGGTAGAACACAAAAATACATTGAAGCTCTGCCCTTATTTATTCAGAAGCAAAAATGTCTAATGGGTGTAGGCTATGTTTCGGTGGTGAAGCATCTGGTTTGTGTGAAGGAGGTCTCAAGTTCAATCTCTGGCATTTCCAGTTATAAAGGTCATGGGAAAGACCTCTACCTGAGACCTTGGAGAACCAACCTTTCTCCTGGAACAGTCAGGACCCAAGGCAGGTAACAACAACTGAACACAACTCTCTCCCCCCCCCCCCACCTCTATAAAAAAATGAAAGATTAAGACATGTGCTTTACGTGTCCAGCTGGGATACACTGTACTTCCAAGTAAGTGTGCTCAGGAAAGTGGCCTTACTTGCTGTTGAAATTTCCCTTTTCTGTTAAGGGACGCAGGGAAGAATGTAGAAACAGGATGATTACGTAGCCTCTCTTATTCACTGCTGTATTGTTGTGCAAGCAGTTTGGGTGAACTGTACTCCAGTCCCTCTGTCCCTACAACATGCCTATATCTCAGAAAAACCTTCAGGATGAATGGAAAGCCTCACACTCAGATTTCCCCATGCCCTGTAAATTAGGACTTCTACTCCATGACTCAGTCAAGACTCAGCCTTTGTCTATGAGCAAAAAGTGGTACACATTCTGGAACTGGAACTCAAGAGTAGAGAGTGCTGCATAACCTTAATGAGCGGAAATGCCTCTTCATAAATGCCAGCTCCAAGACCTGTTCTACCCCAAGCTGATTGCTAAGCCAGCCACAACAGAAACCCAACAGGCAGACCATACCCAAACCTACTGGATGCATGGCGCTTGACTTTGCCTTGCGGATCCACACGGCGCGATTTCTCACTGCAAGAGGAACCGTGGCGCTTCACCTGGGATCCTGATGTCCGCCCAGACTTTTCCAGCTACACACAGGGAATAGAGAAACACCCAGAAATTGTCATTTCAGAGGAAAGAGTGATGCAGGTCATTGGTGGATGAGAGTAGAGACTTTAGTTCCTTCCAGGGCTGTATAAAAGTTTGAGAAACAGCTGTCCCAGGGGCCTCTGCCGTGGGAAGGTTCTCTGGGTACCAAATAGCATACAGTCACATGCAGTGGTGGGATCCAAAAATTTTAGTAACAGGTTCCCATGGTGGTGGGATTCAAACTGTGGCGTAGCGCCAATGGGACTGGGCAGGGCATGACAGGGGCGTGGCTGGCCATCCCGGGGGCGGGCATTCCGGGGCAGGGCTTTGGCAAGGATGCAGCCGCTGCGCCGGTCCTTGGGTGGGAAATGAATGCACGCAGGCGCAGGCTGCCATGCACGCCGGTGCACCTCCTGCTAGACTGCTTCAAGTTCTGCGCGCTACTGCTGAGAGGAGGGGCATAACTAAGGCAAAAATCATGTGGCAAAATCACCAATTAGTAACCCCCTCTCGGCACACACAAATAATTAGTAACCTACTCTTGGGAACCTGTGAGAACCTGCTGGATCCCACCTCTGGTCACATGTGACCAGGGTAGAGTCGGGGAAAGGAGGAAACAAATAAAAAAGAATTATGGCCTGTCTTCTTCATACCTCCACTTTTTCATATGGGACTTCGTCATATAAGACTTGGGAAGCATCTGTTTGATTCTCAAGGGAAGAACTGGCCCACCTGAACAGGCAGAGAGAGAAACACACACACACACACACCTCTTTACTCTTCAAGTACTGTCTGCCAATTATCATCCTTTAAAAATATTCATAAGGACAAACGACTAAGCTCTTGTCTACATTAATGGACTGACTATGTATGCATAAGAGCTTTCTTTTACCAAGTCAGATAACTGGTTTATCTTGCAAATCATTATAAGGATTTGCAGCAGTTTTTCAGGGTGTCAGAGATCGGACCTGGGATCTTTTTTATACAAAGCTTCGTTTCTACTGCTGAGCTGCAGCCCCTGCTCTTATCTGCTTTGCTTATTGGTAGGAAGATGTTCTCTCGCACAAATCTTCTGCATGAGTTCAGCATTTTATGTAATGGAGCAACTGATGTCTTCAGGGAAAAATTCAGCCATAGATATATGTTGGACCAAATAGCATGCTAAGTCAAAAACGTGGGTTTTGACTTCTGGAGACATCTCACAGATTACATTGGAAAAGTTTTAAGCATGAATACTGCTAATCAGGAAGCCCATCAGGAAGCTATGATAGACATTCTCTGTTTAAATGCACACAACATAGCACATCCGAATCTGCTGCTACATAATGTGTGAAATGGCCCTTGAATAAGAACATACCATGAGGGATCTTTAATCCCCATTCTGAACTCACTAATTTGGATTCCACTCTTTACTCCGTATTTCCAAAGAAACAGTGGAAAGAGCTATCTTTTTCTCATCCCTGTTGAACACACAAAAGGGCGATGAGAAGCACAGTCCTGAAAAGAGTTATACCCACTGACTTGAACAGAGTGGAACCCTTTTTAAGACTGCACTGCAAACCCATTAAAGAGGCATAGAGAAAACATGTGCATACAACATGACTGTTTTCAGGGCCAAAAGTACCAGTCTCACCCCTTCCTATGAGCACCTGCCTTTGTGCCTCTGCACAGATAAGTTATATGCATGTTTGCTTTGTCCCTATGACTGAGAACATCTGCTCCCATTCATGAGGATGGAGCCTGCATGCCTACCCATGCCTTGCAGACAGGACATATCTGTGTACACAGCCAGTACGTGTCTAGAGGAAAAGCAGAACCAATGAGCTGGACCTCCCTCCTCTTATGTACTATGCCCACATACACAGGCTAATGCATGTAGGATGGGGAGGGGGCTACCACGCTTGTTTCCATTCTCCCTCTATAATGTGTTGGCTGATTTCAGAGAAGTCAAGGCCAGATGGTAACATTATCTTATCTCTGCATCCCGAACCACACTTAGAAATCAAGAAAAGTCATCCCCACCCCCCATATTTACCCATATGATAAATTGAAAGTCATGAATGCCAGCTTGCTTGGCTCAATCTGACATCCTCCTGTTAATTAAATCATTATTAGTGGCCTACTCTGCTCCATCTTTCCTGTTTAAATCTAGCATGGTGTTGTATTGCTGATGGCCTAGATCACAGGTGTCAAACTCGCAGCCCTCCAGATGTTCATGAACTACAATTCTCATCAGCCCTTGCCAGTACAGCCAATGCTCATGTTGGGAGGGACTGATGGGAATTGTAGTTCATGAACATCTGGAGGGCTGCGAGTTTGACACCCCTGGCCTAGATGGTCATAACAGAAAGTCTGATTATCAGAGGTAAGAACAGCATCAGACAAGCATTTTTTCCCCAACTATGTCACAGAATGCTAGGAGATGCCCTTACAGGTAGGAGTGTCTCACTGCATTGATTATGTTGGCTATCTTCTCCACATCCACATAGTCATAATGCAAGGCCTCAGGGGTTGTCTGGGAACCAGTTTCAACAAGTAGCAGCCCAAGCCAGCGTCCCAGATCTTCATAGCTGCTTGCCTGCAGGGTTAAAACAACACTGTATTTACTCAAATGCAAGACTAGGGTTTTTCCGTTAAGTATGCTATCAATTAAAAAAGATGTCATCTTATTCACTTACAAGTTACAGCTAGGTCCATTTTAGGGACATTTTTAGGGATTTCGGTAGTAATCTTACTTTCAGGATCATCTTCCTTTTGAGTAAATATGGTAGTTAAAAGAGAAAAGAAATGCCTATTTATCTGGGGAACAAAGCAGAAAACTCACCACCTTCAAGTAAACATACTAAAGGGCATTTTTAATGGCTGTCATTTCTCCTTAACCCCAAACTTCCTGCCTCCCAAATTTTTGCAGTTATACCATTCACCACAGGAATTTCCTAGGCTTCCTCTATATGAGACTTGCTGTGCAAGTGAAGCTTCTCTAAACAAGCAGGTAATAAGTTACCTTATGAAACCATACAGACATTCCACTGAGCCATTGCCATAGGTCCGTGGTGGCGAACCTATGGCACTCCAGATGTTCATGGACTACAATTCCCATCAGCCCCTGCCAGCATGGCCAATTTGGCCAGGACTTAGGGTTGATCTGCATGAATAACAAAGGCTGCCATGGGGGACGACCATTAAGATGAACTAGTGAAGAAATCATTTTACTGGTTCCCCATTTACATAAAATCTCACCTTCCTCCAGTTCAGGATGCTTTGCCAGATCAGCACTGGACAGACATGAAGAAGCCTTTATTGATTTAGATATTTATACTTCACTTTTCTCCCCAAAGCATACCATATTATCATTTCCCCCTCCTCCATTTTATGATGAAAATAATCCTGCGGGGTAGGTTAGGCTGAGAGAAAGCTATTGCCCAAAAATCATCCAGTGAGCTTGAATGGCAGAGAGTGGGGCTATGAACCTAGGTGCCTCACCATGCTGCAACACTGTGCTAAAATGGCAGATTGTATTTTTTAAAAATCATGATGGGTGAGTAGCAAAAGAATCAGATTGCTTTACCATTGCCCATATGCTCTCAGTTTCAATGTTCGTGTGCTTTCGGATCATATTTGCATCACCTGATTTATAAAAATCCGACGGATTTTTATGTTGAAACATGTTAATGTACAGATGTCAAAATGTCCACTTGGATTACATTAAAACAATCAATTGAAGACCAGTTTGGTGCAGTGGTCAGTGAGGCACTGGGAATTTTCAATTAAATCCTCCACTCAGCCACAAAAGCTTACTGGCCAGTAGTCTAACCTACCTCACTGGATTGCTGCAAGAATAAAGAGGAGGAAAGGAGAGTGACACGTGCCACCCTGAGCTCTTTGGAGGTAGAGCTTACAAAAATGGGATAAATATTGTACACAAGACATGTTACACAATTTATTTTTTCATAATAATTTATGAAACAAGCAGAAGACTTCTACCAAGTTGAAGTGAAATTCTTTCTGACAGTCTGAGGCCCATTATGCATAAAATGCTTACCTTGGGGCTCTTCAGTGTGCAGTGGCCTTGCAGAGGTGGCTCCTCATATTTTTCTGTTTACACACAAGGAGCCATTCCCTGCCTGCCCTGAAGCTAGCCTGGTGCCTCAATGAGTCTCTGCAGCAGCTTTTCCATCAGCTCCTCTTAAAGGCACATATCTAATCACATCCATAATTGCAAGATAAAGGGTTTTGTTAAAATCCTTTAAATTGCATTTATATTAATATACCTGAGATAACAAGTATATCGATATTGAAGCCTCTCTCAACCTAACCTTCCCTGCCCCAAGAAAGAACCATTCCCTGGAATACACGCTGCTAAAGAAGGGAACCATACTCTCTCTCTCTCTCTTCCTCTCTTCCTGCTGCTGCAGCAGCCAGGAAAATTGTTTTAAAATACAGTCTTGAATGAAATAAAGTTGTAAAAAGCCCATCTGATCATCAGGGAGAGAGGAAGCAGAGTAGGAGAGGTGGGATAGAAGCAAAAAGAGACGCTGCTTGGGTTGTTCCTTAGCAAAAGCCAAAGAGAGAGGTTTGTTTTTAAAATAGAAGTTTGTCTGAGGGAAGAGGTCCAAGGCAAAGCTGTGCTGGCAACTCTGCCTGTTCTGGCTGAGAACCAAAATTAAATTCAAGCTAGAAGTGGTCTCACTTGCTGCAGGGACAATATGAAGTAAAAGTGGGGTTTAAGGAAATACGTCAGTATAAGAAATCTTGCGATGACGCACATTTGCCCCCATCGCATAGCAGATGCCTTGTGTGTAACTGGCCTGAGAAATGTTGAAGGTTCCCAGTGAAGAAGTGCCAATGTCAAGAATATCTTCTGGTGCTCCAACATAATGTATTGGGTTCATTGAATCTCTTTCTTTTGGCCAGTGACATCACCCTGTAAGACTGGGTTTGCAAGAGAAAGGCTCATCAGAGTTCTTCTAATATCCAAGGCGTTGCTCTAGCTGTACATTTTGTATGATGATGCCCAGGCTCTGAAACCTATTGGCTTGCCTCATCAAGTCTGCAAAATCATTTTTATTCTTCAGAGTCTCCAAGAGCAAAAGCCACACTCACCTCCAGAGCAGAAACTTCTTGTCCCCCGCGAAGGATGCGGAAAGCAAAAGGGTGCTTGGGGCCCAACCCTGGTGCCACCTCGCAACCTCGCAGGACAATGGCATTCACATATGTTCTTAAGTCAGTGCGGTCCTTGTGGAAATAAAGCATGTTGCCTTTTAAACGGCACCAACGTTCCTTCCAGCACTGGTTAACCAAAACATTCAAGTAGCCTGTCGGGGGAAAAAAGGCAGTTGAGCAACCAATAGCCAGAAATCCCAAAGTGTAGAGGTTGTCTCCTATGAAATTAAAAAGAGTTCAGCTTTGGTATGACAGATCTGAAAGCAGGAGAGCATATCTTGGAACCTAAAATTACTTGCTATCACAAGATATTTCCCGAAACAAGTGTCCATCCTTTCCCCAAAAGACAGATTATGAAAAGCACTTCTCCACCTTTGTCAGAAGTTAGCTGCTTCATAGAGTTACCTAGAATGTGTAGACATTTGAAGTGGGAAGTAGCCACCCACAGCATAGTTTATAATTCATGTTGTGGTGACCATTATGTGGCTCATGGGTGAATAAAGAAAACTGAGCAGGGTGCAGTGCTCAGTTTTGGAGTTAAAATGCTCCAACACATTGAATTAACACCAAAGAGATGCTAGGGTGTTGTGTGGTTTCTGAGCTGCATGGCCGTGTTCTAGTAGCATTTTCTCCTGACGTTTCGCCTGCATCTGTGGCTGGCATCTTCAGAGGATCTGATGGTAGTAAAGCAAGCGGAGTATATATATACTACCATCAGATCCTCTGAAGATGCCAGCCACAGATGCAGGCAAAACGTCAGGAGAAAATGCTCCGAGAACAGGGCCATAAATAACACTTTCCATCTCTACCTCCCCCTCAAGTCCCAATACAAACCACAGCATGGGATGTCCTCCTCAGTAGAGGATGTTTGAGTATCCTCAGGGGATGGCTTCTTCTTGGAAAAGCTAATTATCCTGGTGATTTTTCTCCCAGCCGCTCGACTAACAGAGCCCTTTAATTCAGCTAAGCCACTTTTCTTGCCTTTCCCTAGGAGGAGAAAGCAGAGAGATTGAAACCAGGACATCAAGTCTCCAACTCAATGAGAATCAGACGCATGTTTAGGTTTACCTCCATAATATACAGGGCTGCAGAACAAGAGGTTCAGAAGGGAGGGAATATACATAGCCTAGGGTAACATTCACTGTAGTATTATGAAAGAAGAATTAATTGAAGACAGCTGCTATCTGGAGGAGATCCAGAAACAGCACACCTTTATAATGGTGAAGTGTGCTGCTGTAGCCCCAAAGAAAAGCACAGGACAACAGGGTCACCAATTCTGGTTCAGTGCTGACATTGGTGCTGCCTCCACCAAAGCGACACCTGGCTCCTGGGCAAGAAGAAAAGTGGTAGAGACTCACCTTGCTCATGGGCTTCTCTCTGAGCCATGGAAGAGCTGTTCTCTGTGGTGGCCACGCTGTCAGAGTCAGATGTTTGCTTGTCCTGAGATGACCTCTGCAAAGGACAGAAGATCACAGGCTTACTAGTATTCTTTTTTTCCACTACCCCCTCTGCAACCCAATTGGTGATAATATTTCATCCCTGCCTCCCTGAATCTAACGTGATACCCAAAGCTAGATCTCAAGAGGTTTTTACTTCAAGTAGGGACTTTAAACTGATGCCAGGCACCTGTGTGCCATGAGGATGCTGCAATTTGTTACTCAACACTTTACTTGCTTCAGAAAAGCCTTAATCTTGTGTAATCCCTCTCCTTAGCAAAGTACTACATGGGTGTTGAAAAACAAAAGGTCTCCTCGAAGTCTAAACTTTCTCATTATGAGTTCATAGATTGGAGTCAAAATGTGGCTGTAGTGCAAATAACACACCCCATTGCCCACATCTCCAACAACACCATCTGTAAGAAAAACAGACTACCTTGTCACGGTCCATCTTGCATGTGAGTATAGGAGACGTAGGAATTTCTGTTCCATTCAGTCCACCTCCATTAGAATTACTGACTTCTTTGATCACCTGTGGGTGTTACAGTACTGAGTGAGAGCAGTAGAAACACCAGTATTGCTAAACTTTACCCTGGGGCTTCAAACTATTCAGCAATGACTTGGGAAGGAATGTATAATTAACACTTTAGTTGACTTCTAGAAGGGAGGGAACAGCAAGTTTATTTTTCTTTTCTCTTGTAAGAGCCTCTGTGGAGGACTTCATAACACACAGAATCAGGGATGGCTAACTGCCAGCTAAAGGCTCCCAAAGCTAATTTATCCCAGCCCCTACCAAATTTTCATCAAGAATATGGTTCAATGCTTGCCCAAAGTTTGCATCACATGGAAAATAAAAACAACACAGAGAGAGAGAGAGAGAGAGAGAGAGAGAGATATTTTAAGCTTCACTTTAAATGTCTCTGAGGATTTGCATATAATGCTCATTGATGACCAAGTAAGTAACTGTGAATACCTTCTTGTTAATTTGGTGACAATGTTCTGGATTTGGACTGCTCATCAGAAAGCAAATCTATATCAGACAGTAAGTACCCTTCCAGTCTCTGGACCACTGTATAAAAAAGAGCCCCTCTCTCAATACAGGAATTAGTTATCCTTGCCTTAAATAAAATCAGTGGGAGTATTTTGTCCTACTTTAACATGATTGGCCATTAGAAATTACTAGCATCTTGTCAGGCAGCCATGTTAGCCAGTCTGTTGTCTGGACGGCACTGCTTTTTGCCTCACTGATGTTCAGCCTCTGTAGTCTTTTAGCCAAGGGTGACAGAAGTTTTGTGAAGCAATTCCAGTCAGCTCTGGAGGAACATAACAGGAGCCTCTCCTTCATTTTTATTCCAACACACCCATTTCCAGGCCCTGCCACATTCAGTCTGCTTTGTCTTCAGGCCTCAAAACAGGCCTAGTTGAATTACAGATCTCGGCTCACATATTTTATTTCAAAACACATTCTCAGAGGCAAGACTAGCCATCCCACCAAAGTATCTACTAGATTCATGCCAATCAGAGCAACATTCTGAGGAAGGAAGAACCTTGAGAGGCCAGGAGAGTGGGAGTGCTCAGATAAAAATAACATACATAGCAAGGGCAAGAACTAAAAACAGCCAACACGGGGAGGAATAGTCATTTAAAAATGCCTGTGTTCCTGTCAGCACTCAAGCCAAAGGACACTGCAAGATAAAAACAAAAATCAGATCAAAAAGTAATTGAAATATCGTAGTCAGAATTCCTTCCAGCTAAGTTCTACCCAGGCTACATGTTCCATTATGCTTCTTCCAGGTCAATCAAAGAAATTTCATCCAGAACAAATTCTAGCAGGAGGTCTGTCCTATTTTGAGCTTGGAAAAGTATACGGGAAAAAGAGAGGCCTGACAAAAAAAGTACCCTATGACACAGCCTTTAGATTTGCCTCATAGGGCTGAACTGGAAGGACTGATCAGCCAACACCTGTAGAGATCATAAAGCACCACCTGGTGGCCATGGCAGATGATAAGCACTGATAGTGGGAACAGAGCTATCCCTGCCCTTGTTCCAGCTGCTAATGTTTGGTCAAATGTCATGTTACCAAACTCAGCTGTTGGGGAGATGCTGTTTCACAGGGGGGAATGGCTCAGGGGAAAGAGGAGTCTTTAATCCTTTATTTTCCTGCTGAAAAAATACCACCCCAAACTAGTCTCACCCCATTAGAGAAAAATGGACAGGGAACAGTATGGGAAGAGTTTTAGAGCCCCTCTTTCCCCATACCATTCCACTGTCTGAAACAGAAGGCCTAACGGCTGCATCTGGAGCAGTTAAGAAATCTTTACATGATTACGGAACTAAACATTCCAATGCAAAATCAGTATCTGGGGGAAAAAATCACCACCGTGTGAGTTGCAAAAGTCTAGTATCTTTAATTTTTTGTTATCAGTGGATTTTCAAGACAAAGCTTCATGCTCTGCCTGAATGCTTTCCAGATACATCTGGCAAGCCACTGCTGGAAACAGAATTCTGAACTAGGAGTTTTGATCTAACTCCACAAGGCTCTCCTTATGTATCAAATTTACCTTCACCAAACAGAATTGCCTCTTATTCAAAAAAGTTTCTAGGCAAAAGTAATTCTCACTTGTGCATCCTTACATGCTTCCCAATGCATAAAACAAACAAGAGTCATTTACCTTCTTAAGAATACGCAGTTATCAAGAGACCTAACCCTCCATTATTGTTATTGTGTTTGCTCATGCTTAATTAGTTTTTATTCTTCCAACTTCCTTTTCCTTTCCTCTAATTCTTCATTGATACAATAACAATTATTTGGGGAGAAAAGTGTCCTAACCCTCCAATTTCCCATCCTTGAGACTTCGGCCTCTCATTGTCTGGCAGAACTTCCCCTCCTGTTCAGGTACACCAACAGTGAGCTTCAGAAAACCTGTTCTCAACAGTAAAGTATTCACAAAGCCCCTGAAATGGAGGCCAGCTAAAATTTGGAGCATACATACATGATCATTCACATGTATGAGTGCCAGTTTCTCCAGAACAAGAGATCACAGTTGCCTGGACAGCAAAAGTGATCACTTATCACTTGCTTTAACCATTCCTTTGAGCCCAACACACATGCCAGTTTCTGTACAGGAACAGACAAACCTGTATACTCCTACCTCTATTCCAATTCCTCAAACTGCACATGCTTACTCTCTCTAGAAACTAAAGACACTCTCTCTCCTTATGAGGGAGAAAAAACAGCTCTTCATACATGGGATGAAATAAATGCATGCAGGGTATTTTGCTGCTTTGCCACCTGTGTTTCAGGCAGGCAAGTAGTCACCTGTTCCCAAAAGGGTGGGTGGGTGGGTAGGGTAAGATAGCATCAGCAAGTAATTCTTTAAAAATCCACTTTCCCCATTCTATATAAATTCCTACTTCCTCTACTTTATAACAAAGGCAGGAAAGAATGGGGGTGGTAAAGAAACAGGCTCTGCCCTGCCATTCCAGACAATTGGAGGGGGAGCAGATGGGGAGGGGGTGTAAAGTTCTGCCCTGCTGGTAGGTTTACTTTGCTCCACAGCTAGTGCCGTAATCAGACAAGATGATAAGAGCATGGAGGAAAACTCTCTCCCCACTGAAAAGATAACACTGCCTTTCCCATGGGACCAACCACTCCTGCCCATCTCCAAAAAAGTTATCAGAGGAGCAGGGCTACATGCCGGAAGGGTACAGGGTTCAAAGGAAACAGCTGGCCGGCAAGGGTGTGTGTGGGGTGGGGTGGAGACGGGCAACATAAGAAGAAGGGGTAGGGAGGGAAGTGAGTTCTGCCTGAGGTGCTGACAGTTACCTTCAGCCATTCTTCTGCCTGCTCTTTGCTTTGCACAGCTAACACCAGAGCCTCAGCTCCTGGCAGAGTGAAACGCAGCTCATGCTTTTTGCGGCGTCTGTCCTTCGGCACATAGACAACGTTGCAGACACTGAGGGGCATCTCGAGGTGTGGCTGTCGATGCTTAGAGCTTTTATAGCACTAAAGTGAGAGAAGGAGAGAAAGAGAAAGAACTCTTATGTTCCTACATTGCAGGGGGGGTTGGACTTGATGGCCCTTGTGGTCGCTTCCAACTCTATGATTCTATGAACTTTAGCTTCCTTTCAAGCAAGTTCTTTCTGAGCCCATTTGTGGCTCCTTCTCAACTTGTTCAGAAAAAGCAGGAATGTAGCATGGGATAGGGGAGCAAGGAGAAAAGGTCAGAAATGCACAGCAACAAACTTGCTGCTTAGTCAAATACAAAGATTATTATAATCAGACAAAAAATATGGAAAAGCTCAAAACTTACTGGTCTCAAAGAAAAGGAAAGTTTGTGCTTAACCTGCAGCCAACCTTGGCACTGTACACATCTGGGTATGGTGTTACCCCAAGGGCCCTTTTACCAAAGGAAAAGCTACATCTAGAATGGTGTTGAATGAAACAGCAAAGCAAGTATGCTGAGCCCTCTTCCTCTTTTCTTGCTTAGAAACAGCTGTCTCCCCTGAGGTTTCAAAGGCACAGCTGCCTAACCCATACTGCCGTTCCAGTGTCCAACACATTTTGGAAGTATGAATACCAGGTAGCCTCTACCCAGAGAGCATGAAGCTATGCAGTATGGGTCCCCAACAGGGTTTCTGGGGCACTAGGGTGCCAAACGCCACATTTCTGGATGTCTACCGAGTGATTTTAGAAAGCGGGCATGGCTTGGTGGGGCTTTTGCCCAGTAGGGCTTGTGATGAGCTGTGCAGATGAAAATGCATCATATCAAATATATCTTCTGCCTGAAATGTTGAGGAGTTACTATGAAGGTTATAGATAACCTTGAGACTTTGTGGTTGGCTCTGCTTTGGCTGGCAGACATCTTGTGGTTGGCTTCAATGGCAGCCATTTTACGGTTGTGCCCACCACTCTGTCTCAGAAGTTGAAAGATGCCCTTGAGCTGAAAAAGGTTGGTGACTCCTGTCATATGGCATGCAAAGAAATGCCACCCTAAGACCCCTTCCATTTCTCCTATCCGGCAGCTCTTCCTGAACAATCAGAGTCAGTTCCTCAAAAGAGAGGATCTTTCCAACCCAAATTCCTCAGTTCCAAATGCACTGTTGAGTCAAGAGCAGGATGCTCTGGCTTTCCTCCCTAAAACATTTCCTGCTCTCCTCCATATACTCTGGCACTCCACAAGCTACCAACTCACTAGGAGTTTGTTGTCTTTGATGACTGTCAGCTGCTTGGCCCACTGCCCAAAGCGCTTCTTGCGTAACAGGAAAGCACAAATCCTGCAGTCCTTCACCAGGTTCATGGAAGCTTCCTCTGACGGCCATTGGTGTGTTAGCCTCTGGCCTTTCCCATCCTCTTCCTCTTCATCGTAAGACTCATAGGAGCTGCTCATGGCATCAGAATCATTGTCTACAAAGAAGACACACTGTTATCCATGATGCCACTGCCAAAGTCAATGGCTCCACATGTGCAAAAGGTCATCTCTACTTAGGGGCTAGCTCTCCTTGCTGTTGTTTTTAAATCAGAAGCTTTCTGACAGGTGACAGTAGTTTCTAAAACACATGCACTTCACATTTCTGTTTCTTTCAAAGTTTGCCTACGATTCTCACAGGTTAATTTCCACTTTCTGTGTAAAAGCCTACAGTTTCTAGACTGGATTTTGTAGATCTCAGCACTGCACATGTCAGACTAGAACTTGCTCAGCTGGAATAAGGCAGGTAGAAGTTACAGGACCAACCTGTACAAATGGATTATCTGCAGACAAGGAATGTAGAGACACACGTGTGCCTCAACTAGAACCAGATTTCAATATACCAAATACAAATATGCTTGCTATCGTGTCTTAATATCCTCCAGCCTGTTTTTTCCTTATAAACTCCTGGTTTGAATTTACAAAATGTTGGAACTTTTCACTGCATTTTTCCAGTTAGGTTTTCGTTTTTAAAAGATGGTTCTGGTTAGAGTAAATCAAACGATTTCTATAATTCAAACCTTGGAGTAAACTGTAATGATCCCTGATAACCTTCTTGTAAGTTAAAGGGAGTAATGAGGGAAATAATTTTTACAGGGACATGAGTAAGGCCTAGCAAAACAGGATACGTGCAGCCTCTAGATAGCACTGGGACAGGGATTTCTTCAAGGTTTTTTTTAAAGCAGAGTTTGTTTTTACAGGGTGCAGGCTTGGCTGTTGCCTGTAGTGTAGGAGTCAGAAATATATGGCCCACTGACTACACAGAGCTCCTGACACACTTGTCACAATCCCAACTTTCAAGTTTAAGGAGCAAGTTTCTTGTACAGAAGGCTGCACAGCCAGGCGAGTTTCTGAACAGAAATATTGAAAAA
The DNA here is from genome assembly GCF_021028975.2 of Sphaerodactylus townsendi. Taxonomy (NCBI): domain Eukaryota; kingdom Metazoa; phylum Chordata; class Lepidosauria; order Squamata; family Sphaerodactylidae; genus Sphaerodactylus; species Sphaerodactylus townsendi. The sequence continues at coordinate 98,629,400 of NC_059427.1, read as the reverse complement.
AGTATAGAGCAAACAAAAAAAAACCCCATACACATTGGTTGTGGGTCTATCCATGTGACTGAACTAGTTGCCCAATTCTACCTCTGACTAACAAGGGGATTTGGTACTGGTCACTTACTATTCCCTTTCACACACACAGCAGGTATGTCAGTTCCCTGGACTAAGACTTTTAGGTATACGCTGACTGCCTCCATTTGTTCCACATTCACCGAGCCAACAGCTGTTAGGGAACTCCACACCCTATGGCTCTACCACACATCTTTGCTCTGCTACCTACAAGAGTTCTTCTGTTCTCCATTCATCTGGGTGACAGGGTAGTTGCTATCGGCATCTTCGTAATATCCATCCTCTATTGAGTTGCGGGGACTGGAGTTATCTGTATAGAAAACAGATGGGACATTTCAGACAGCTGCACAAAGAAAGGTTTTCAATATATGGCAGAGAGGTTGTCAAAGAGACTCTGTTGGGAGATAGTGTTGAGATGAGCTGCAAATTCAGAGCCTTTGCATGAGGCTAACTTTGGAGAGGTAGCATAGGAAAGTTTTCACTACTAATGATACTACAAAAAGAGACCAGCAATGTAGGCACAAGACAACAGAACTCTATAAAGTCATCTCCCTCCACCTGTTCCCAAGTGGCTGCCAGACACCCCAGCCTAGAGTAGAAAGGATATCATTCAGAGAGTGCCAAGTGGCATAGTTCACAACTCCTGCTTGGGAAAAGCTTGCTAGTTCTTGAAGACTTGCCTGATAGTCCCTCCAGGTCATAGCAAACCTTTAGTACACATTTTCCCTTCAAACAGGAAACTGTAAGTAGTACATACTTACCCTTCAAACACTAATGTGTAATCCACTCCTACCCCTTCCTCATTTTTTTTACAGCCCAACAAAGTTCAACACACAGGGGAGCCTGTTTCTCTGGAGCCAAAACCTGCCTTACCCCACTCCTCTCCGGACTCTCCCCCACTTACCTCCTGGGCTTGGCTGAGGCAGGCCTTTCCTAGAATCCTGGGTGGTGGCCATCACTCATTCACAGTACTGCACACAGGGCCAGTATAGGCTTTCTGAACCTTCTTTTTAATTTCTATGCTTGCACTCAGGGAACATGGTTTAAAAGATCTTTGGGAGAGCCACCAAGGCTCAGCATTTATTCAGTCATGAGAAACAAGAGCAGGTGTTAGATTCATTTCTGTGCTATCCCCTTAATCTGTCAGGCAAACGAAGAGAAAGACAGTTCTTAGACAGGCCCTTCAAATTCCTGCTGCTCAGGGTTTGCTGGTTTATTTCCTGGCATGTCTGAGCAAACAACTGCTTCTGACATCTGACAGACTAGGGAGGGTGGGGAAGCAGGAAAAAGCAGGACACACCCCACAGAATGCCATTTTCCTCCCCAGGGCATACAAATTATAAGCCTGTCACTTCTCAGATATCTACGAGGAGGCTTTGTTTTCCTAGGCTGATATGGGAGTGCCTGAAAATAAAGTTGTGTCAAGATGGAGACAACCGGCTGTTTCTCTCTCCCCGGTCTCTAGTGAGACTTACTGTGGGAGGTGATGTACTCAGGGGCTTTTCCTGGGCCCAGTGGCAGTGCTTCCTCATAGTAGTCTTCAGGGGGAGGGGTGGTTGGCAATGGTGGAGGTGGCTCTCCAGAAACCTGTGAGGGGAAAAATGGCCAAGACAAATATTACTGTGCTGTCTTATTTGAACGTGACCACACATTAAAAACTTTAGTGAAAGGATACATTCAGATAACTGTGTCTAATATTAACCAGAGTTATGAGACAAGGGGGTTTCCAGCCATGCTGACTGCTCGCTGCTTATGTGTCTAATTGAAGACCAAATGCAGGGTCAATGTAAGCAGGGCAGTTTGTTTCAGGGATTTCATGGGAAGGAGGGGGTTCATCTTTGATGTATCAGAAAGTGAAAGGCTTATCCCAAAAAAGTGCAGACCACTGAACTATTTTCCCAAGACCACCTGGATCTTGCCCATAGCAATTTTGGAGTGGTGTACAGAGCCTGGAAACATATTCAGAAACAGAGGGCAGGTTGCTAAGGTCTTTCAGCACAGGCAGTAAAGTGACTTAAGCTTGACCATGAACTCTTTTGTGTGTGTCTGGCTGGGCACCGCACAATTCACCTGGGAGTGTGTGTAATGACCTATTAAAGGCATGCACTGCAGAATGCCTCGCAACAAGAACTGCTCAAGTCAAGGCAAGAAACAAGCTACTTATATTGGTTCTGGTGGGTTGTTTCCAACTATCTCCACCCTCTTTCTTCACAAATCTGGCTATCTGCCCCCAAACGTTCCACTGGGCTAGAGAGAGACATAAGGAAGAGACGAAATGGTGCTTGCACGTATTTCTTTTGTTCTGCTATACTCTTCTGATTAGGCAGGTTTAGAGAGCAATGCAAAAACCAACTACCAGAGGCAGTAGTGGAATGATTGGTTGCACTGTAAGGATCAACAACTATTTCAACTTTCTCTTTTAAAAGAGCTATTGCATGTCTCTTGCCTCACCCTGCATTCTTCTATAATTGTACCTATGTCTCAGCAGAGGGACATGGGAAGCATGTGTACTTTTTTCAGAAAGACTGGAACATGGTCAAAAATCTACTTATAGTAAAATGCTAAACAAAGTTACACCTTTCTAAGCCCACTGGCTACGTTGGACACTATGTAACTGTTGGGGGTTGTGTTTTTATTACTGGAATGCATATGGAAGGGAATGTAGTGCCAGCATGCATGCTCCTGTTGTTTGCCAATGTCTCCGAACCCTGGCTATGCATCTACAAGCAATATATGAAAACTGAAGTCAATGCCAAAACTATATAACCTGCAGTTGATGCAGAAAGCTGCATTTTTGCACCAACTCTGCATTATGCTCCTTGTTATTTGTTTCTTCCTCTTTGACAGGATTTCTTGATCTACTGTCTAGCTCCATTCCAAACACCAAGCACCCAAAAGAGATCCACCATAACAAGCCACAATTAATTAAAGTTGGAATAATACTGAACTGGGGTTGATGTCACTTACATTTTTAGCTGATTGGCTCCTGGAAAGCTTCAAGTTGATGCCTTCTTTAGCATCCCCATCATCTTCTTGCATATCCTGAAGGTCACACAGGTCACAGTCTGGAGGAAGATTAGAATCCAGCCATTGAACAGTGCAATAATGAAACCAAATATGGAGTCTCCCTTTTGTGCCAGAGCCTCCTCATTCTCTATGCTTCTACTGCCCTCCCTCCCACTTGTTTTTGGTGCTTGTAAGGATTACAGTGACAAGGTTGAGCCACTAATGAGAATGGGGAAAGGAGGCATTTTTGGAGACTAAAGGAAGGGGCAGCTCTCCAATCTTAGGGTGAAGCTCGAGGTCAGGGAAACTGGTAGCATTCTGGAACTGGCTTGTGCTGAGGATTTTCTTCTCTGATTCACCTTCCCTAGTGCTGTGGTTCCAGTTCATATCCTATTCCCCATGGATCTCTACCACAATGGCTCTTAGCCTGGGCTGAGGAGAACAATAACTACTTTGGGGGTTTAGGGGTCTATAGGTATTGAAGATGTAGGGATTTAGAAAGATTTGGATTCTTGGTTGAGGACTGCTAAATTAGCATGGTTCCAATTTTTCTTGCAGATCTTCCCTCATAAATTCAAAAATACTACATGAGCTAGGATGTTGCTGGAAAGAAGGTTTATATCAATCTGATAGGCATCTGGATTTAAAAAGAAATTCAGTGTCAGTTAGGAATGGATGGCCCTCTTGTACTCCAACAGCTGAACACTTGTCTTCATCAAGGTTCCTACTTAATTCCTTATTGTCTCATGAGAATTATTAAAGGGACAGATAGAGGAATGCCCTTAGTTTCTGGACCCATGAAAAGAAGAGCATGAGGGCAAGTGCCTCGAGTTTCTTCTGCAAGGTGTAAACTCATAACCAGCGATCCCAGACAAAGGAGGACCATTAAACATGTAGAAAGCAGGGACTGTCTGAACAAGAAGCATTAAAATGGAGCAGATTGCAGTACATACCAAATTCTTCAAAAAGTGACTCCACAAAGCTAGTGCCGTTGTGCAACGTTGCTGTATTCACATACATGTAATTTACGTCCTTCCCTGCAAGGCAGAAATGATATTATGACAAATGTTAAATCAAATATTGCTTGAGATCCAGGTTTTCATACCTTCTGAATTTCAGGCACATTCAAGCCTACTGGACCTCACCATTGGTCTGCCCCACTGCAAATACACCCAGCACTGTTATACAGCTAAACATTTTAAATATGGCCAGTAGAAGTGGGGAAACAGTCTTTCAGGAAAAGGTGTCTGCCATAATTGATCTTTCCATGAAGGTGCCTCAGTAAACTTCCAAGGAGCCTTGGAATACAGATTCACAATAATAGAATACAAGTTTGAAAACCTCTGCTCTTTGAAAACCTCTGCTTCGGGGAAATAGAAAAAACACAGATTTGCTACCTTACAGGACTATGAATTCCTCACTTGAATATGAAACATATCACTTTCCAAGTAAGCTATAGGGTGGACACCCAGGAATCAGAAATTTAAATCTTGGTTCCATATCAGATTCCCAAATGGAGTTTGAATCAGTTGCATTATCTAATGGGTTTGGCCATAGTTTTTCTAGCATAGCAGTTAAATTGGCCCCAACTGAATGAATCCTATGTTTACATTCTCCAGTCCATGGACACAAGCAGTTCCCGCCCCAAATGAGCTACTGCTCCTTGAATTTCAGCCAAACTAACCAGGTAGTGCCCACATGTGTGTTTCATGCAAAGAAGAATGACACCCTTCCTGGTATGTGAGCAGCCAACAAGGAAAAAGAAAAAACGATTTGAGCAAGAAATACAAAGCAAGAATAAGAAGTCATCTTTTTCCAGAAGTGGCCATTCCATGGAGTCATTTTTAAGTAACAGGGAAGGGATAACAGATCTGCTGTGTATTGTAGAGGGATGACAGAGGAGTTAATGAGGAAAGAGAAGCCATTTATTTTTCCCATGGAAATCTCCTCTCTCAGCAGAAAATAGTCAACAGGAAGGCTACTGGGAACACATATTTCCACAGGAAACACTGAGCAATTCCTGTCCAGTTAGAGAAGGGCCAAATATTCCCACTGCTTGCAGAAGGGGGGAGGCTCAAGAGCTACAGGTGTCTTCTCTCTCTTTCTCTCTTGCACACAAATATGACCACACCACTTCACAGACAGCCTGCTCTATTTCCCAGGAACATTATTGTTATGACATTCATCCAGCAATTTTCTAAAAGGAAAAAGTGCTGCAATCATCTTAGAATGTATGGGGTACTAAAAACAGAATGAGGCACATTATCCATCTTCAAAAGCTTGCTGTTCCACCTGCCATGCACAGGAAACTTCCATAAATATTGAGAAGAGTTTTGCATGTACCCACAGGACACAGATAAATAAAAAGGTAGACCAGGCAAGGACTGTTTAATGCTTGTTAATTTCTGCTCCTCAAGGTCAACTGGAGGACTCTATTTGCATGGAATGCTCCAGCAGAGGGAGTCATGTACCTCCCTCAAGAAAGGTCTACGAATACAGCACTGTGACAAATAATGACTAAATACAGAATCAGGAGCAGGTGGAATACTTAGATCCTGCAATTCCACAGGTGCAACATATCCCATTCGGCTAAACACTTTCTCCCTATACTCTGTCCTTGTTTTATATATTTTCCAACTGCTTCCGTAAGCCTCTGGAGGATCTGAAGACAGCTTTATCGGCAGCTTCTAGAAGAGCCCAGTCACTTGAATTAGTAGTTTCTTCTATTCAGAGTTCAAAGAGACCCAACAAAGAACATGCATTTTGTTCCATCGATAAAACAGGAAATGCAAACTTTTGTGCCCTCAATTTCCTTCAGGGAGGCCAGGTAATGAAGGGGAAATATTTTAACCCTTCATCGTGCACTAAATTTCCCTATTCAAAACCAGGCTCCCTGCTTCATTTATTTATATGTATTTAAGCCATTTGTTAGCCTCTACCTTACGGAACTCAAGGCAACTTACAATAGACACAGATTAAAAAATACAAATACATAAAATACAACAGATTAAAATGATAGGTCACTGCCAACACATAGAAGAAGCTAAATTAATTAAATGCTGCTCTGTACAGAACCATCTTTAGCTGCCACCTAAAGATCAAAAGTGAGGGGGCCAGGCACACCTCTCTGGGGAGATGATTCAATAATTGTGGGGTTGCCCCCTGCCCAACCTCCATCTCTCGTGTGTCTACCAGATGAGCTTATTGGGTTGAAAAGACAATCAGGAGGACCTTTCCCTGTGGTCTCAGTTCCTGTGCCGGAATATACAGGCAGTAGCATTGTAATATGTGTCCTTTCAAAAACACCCCCCCACACACACACACACTCTATAAACGTTAACAACAAAGCAGGAAGTCCAGTTCTTGAAAGGTTAAATACCTACTCCCTTTCCTGCACAGCTTTGCGATAAATTGAAATTGCAGGAGCCCACAATTTGCATTTCAAGAATGGAACCAAATGTGATCTTCTAATCTGTTTGAACTGTAAGAGACAAGGTTTTTGGTATCTAATAGTGCAATCCTAAACAGAATTACACCCTTTTGAGCCCATGGATTTAGAAGAATATAACAATGTTTAGCCCTGACCTGGATAGGCCAGGCTAGCCTGCTCCATCAGACCTCGGAAGCTAACCTTATTGGACTGGTCAGTATTTGGATAGGAGACCACCAAGAAAATCCAGGCAGGCAATGGAGCAGGGAAGGGCTTTGCTCCTTCTACCTATGCAGTTTTTCTAATGAAGACTGATCACTCTCTGAGCTATCTCCTGGTGTCACATTGGGCTTGGTTCTATGTCTGCTATCCATTTGCCATGGGCACAGTGCAGCTAGATGTAACCTTTCGCCTACAGAATCCTTCAAAACTACCCTGACAAGATCTTCTTCAAAGGAGCAAGACACAGGCCCTGATACTAGCCAAATAGTCTTTACCTGTCATAAACTCAAATAACCCACCCATGCCATTCCTTCATAATTATAGTCAGCATCTGTGTCCTATACAGACAGAAACTTGTACTAACGTGAACAACTGAGAACTGCAGGTGAGGAATAGAGTGCTTCCCTTGTTCTGTGCAGCTTCCAGAGTCTACCAAGGTACAATGCTGATTTGGTTAAACATATTTGTTTTTTTAATATCTCTTAATGGAACAGTGATATCCTTATAGCCACCCTGTTAGCATATTTTTATTTTGTAGGTTCATGACAGCAATCAATGTTTTGGTTTCCTTTATCCTTGAAAGTTGCCCAGTTCTTAAAAATGACACAAATAGCAGACGACAGAACGAGATAAGGGAACGGTTGATGGGCAGGGATAGAAAACAGAAGCAAGAGTTTCTGACCTGTAGGGGGCTGCAGTTTCTGCAAGATGTTTGAGACAGCTGTTTTCTTTTCCATTGTGGTAGAGCTCAAGTATTCATGGTCCAACAACTTGAGTAGTACATTAAGTTCCGGAAGTAGTTGATCCAACACTGTGGGCAAAAAAAGAGAGAGCACAGAGTCAGAGTCCAGTCACCTCTAACCAGCGCTGCATGGCGTTTAAAAAATGGCCCAGATAAAAGAATGCCGGAGGGGAAAGAAAGAGAAAAATTAATTCTGGGATTCCCTGGGCAAGGTTGTCAAGTTATTATCAAGAAAAGGTGCCAGTACTTGCTCATACAACAAAAACTGGCAGTCATTGTATGCCCCCCACTCACTTGTCCAGAATATTCTCTTCTACTGCACCCTGTCATGGTGCCCACCAATACATTTTCTGGTGTCTGTTAAGTGTTTTTAGGAAGTAGGTGAGGCCAGATAGCACTTTCACCCAACAAAGCTTTGGATCGACTATTGGAGATTGGACTGGCTGTGAGTATCAACAGCACAAGGATCTACACTGTGTTACTAAAGTTAAGCTGTGGCAATAATTATGTGGTTGGCTCCACCTCCTGTGGGAACCATTGTTTTGGCAGCCATTTTGTTGCTCCATGCCATGTCAGAACTCCAAATGTGCCTGCAGGCTAAAAAGGGTAGGGACCATTTTTATGTAAAAGTTGTTGCTGGTCAGTGATTGTAATAATAAAATTTGAAGGTCAGGGATTCTTGTTATACTGCATACAGCCAGCAGAGCTCTGGTTCTGTCATGTAACAAGCAGAGTGACAAGTCTCTTGGATGTATAGAGTGGGACATACAGCATCTGCAGTCATACACATTGCATTCAGGAACAATGGCCAGTATTCAACCACACATTCCAAAGAGAAGAGACTACGATTTCAACCAATTCCCTTCTCCCACAGCAGAGCCCCATGTGCCCCTAAGTTTATCATGAGGGCCTGACAACCAACAGCAACAACATTTTGGGCAATTTAGTGGGTTGCAGCAGAAGTGGGGAAATTAATGGAAATTGTTGTCCCTTTTAATTGCCCTTAACTCTTGGGAATGGAGTGGCCAAATAGGGCAATGGGAATGACAACCTTTTAACTGGGACATAAGAAACCAGAAAAACCACACCAGGGATTGTTTTACTAGGATGCACAACTTTTAACAAGAACTTCTAGAGTTATGCAATAATGTAATAATATTTCTGGGTCCTGAAAAAAAACACGTTTTAATTGCTAAGAGCCTGCTCCTCCAGCTGAGCAAAGGGTTTCAGTCCAATGTTATTAATGCAAGTCCACATGTCCATTTATGCTAAGTGACTGCTAGGTCACTGCTATCTATATAGCTCGGGAAGACGCCAAGATATGCTAGAGGGGAAAAGACAGTTGCAACACAGTTGCTGGCTTCTTTCACTAAATGAATAAACGCTGTAATTACATAAGTAAAATAAGAAAATCACTTTATTTTGATGAGTAATTAATTATGAGATTGTTCCCTAGTGTTGCCATCTTTGAAACTGGCCCTCTTTCTGTACCTTCACTATCAGTTTGAACAGTAAAAATTATCAGGTGATGATATTTAGTTTAATGGCATGAAAAACTTCTATAGCTTATTTCTACATATTACATATCTGTTAAATCAGGGGTAGGGAACCTGCGTCTCTATAGATGTTCAGGAACTACAATTCCCATCAGCCTCTGTCAGCATGGCCAATTGGCCATGCTGGTAGGGGCTGATGGGAATTGTAGTTCCTGAACATCTGGAGAGCCGCAGGTTCCCTACCCCTGTGTTAAATAGACAGGGTATTTTCCCCTGGTTTGTTGGCAACCTTCTTGCCCCATCTTGGGCAGGTGCATCTTAAGTTTCCTTGCTTCCATAAGAATGCTACTCCCTCAAATGAGCTGAAGATTTTCATCAGGGCAGCATCCATGGTTGTGCCTGATCAAAGGCCAAGAAAATTGCTTTTGGAATCTTTCTACAAAGCAATCTTCTACATTCACATGGCCCATACTCCGAGCCCGAATATTTAATCCGAACTGTGGACTTGGAAAAAAGACAGAAAGGGATCTCCCCAATATCTTTCTGTTACTGATAGAGTTACATGACCTGACACATTTGCTGTCCATCCCACCTCACTGCTCTGACAATCTGTATCCTTTAATTACTATGTGTGCATTTTAGAATGCCTAAGTATAGTCTGTGGAGGGACGCCTCCAAATGACTGACAGGGCAAGAGATTCTCTCCCTAACTTGTTCCTTTGCACATCCAATAGTAACTTTGCAGATTATATCACGATATAGTCACCCAACACAAAACTACACACCTTCCGTATGTTCTGATTTGGGCAAGCTAGAGATAGATGTCATTTCAGATGAAGAACAAGCAGAGGAAGCTATTAGTTTCTGAAACCAGCACCCTTATTTAGCTTGCTTTAATTTGACATCTAGATCAAAACTGAGGGGCTCCTTGGGAAGTTCTCTCATTCTTAGTGTTGGTGAAATATTATCACTCCCATTGTCAGGGGTGTAGTTTGTTAAAATGGCACCCAGGGCAAGCCCTGAGCACCACGCCCCACCACAGCTGACCTCCACATGGAGGTTGAGAGTGGGGTCAGGTGGGCAAGCCCGCCCCATCTCCACATGCAGGTTGAATGCAAAGGCCAGCTAGCTGGCCCCCACGCCTGATCTCCACGAAGTTGGAGGTGGGGTGAGCCTGTCTGGATCCACCCCCAACCTCCATGTGAAGTACAGCCAGCCAGGCTCATCCTGCCCCAAACCCCATCTCCAGTGGAGGTCAGGTGTGGGGCCAACCACACCCGATCTCTGTGGAGATTGGAGCAGCAAGAGCCCATTGGAACCTGGCATTAGCCCAACTCAGGCTGAGCACAGTCAGTCCCCTTCTACATTCCAGGTTTCACGTGGAGTTTGGGAGCCAGCTTTTTATTGCATTCTGGCCCAAAAGGGACCGAGGCGCAGTTGCAAGGGGTGTGTGTGTGCAGTGGGTGGCACCTGAGGGCAATGTGTCCTTGTACCCCTCCCCCCATTTGGCGCCAGTTTGCTTGGTATGGTTACTGCTGATGAGCACAAGTACCAATAGTCAAAATCGCTTTGGAAGGATCCACTTTACAGAGTAAAACTGGGGGCAGTTTCTTACATCAGCAGAAGTCAACTTCTGTACATGATTTTGTGCCATTAACTCTGCTTCTGCTAATCACTGAGGAACAAATAGCTGCAGGGAACTAATGCCCTGCTCTCTTATCACTGGCAATATTTTGAACCATCTCTTAGCAGCTTCAGAGATTTCACTGGGCATTGCTTTTTGCACCTTCCAAGCCAGTCTCTGCAACCCAAAGTGCTGAAAAGTTGCCTGCTTTTGTTTTAATTTTTTGTTCATTTGGGAATTTCAACTGCTGGGTTCTCTAGGCTCCAGCTGCTCTGCACATTCTGGCACAGAGTGCAAGCAGGAGACTGGTGAGATCCAAGATGGGGAATCTTTGCTGAGCACCATCTCTCTTGCCAACAGGGCTGTCCTCCCCAAGGTTTTTGCCTCGTCATGTCCCTAGCTGCACTGAGATGGATGGTATTACATATATTATCCACTCCAACATAATAAGCCACTGGCTGCTTGCCTAATGAATTCTCAATGCATTTATAGACTATCCACTTCTGAATATTTCAATAGCTCAGCAGCAAAATCGCCATCTATTTCTTTGACATGACTGGATCCATAAGTGTGTCCAGATGCTGATTATACCAAATGCTTCACAGGTTAGCGAAAAGATCCTGGCGAACTCACTGAAGAGAAGTGAAATGAAACAAAATGAGAAAAAAAAAAGAGCCAAAACTGGAGGTTATCACTTCTGGATGCTTGGATTTAGGCCCATTTGTTTAGTTACCCTGACAGGAGTAATAAAGCATTCCACATTGGCCAGTTTTCATACAAATCTGTTCTAATATATAGCATACAATCAGCTTACCCAATTCACTCTAAAACCACCCTCTGTTGCAACCTGTACTCTTTTGCAGTTTTGTCTAGATTTGGGGAGGGGGGAGGGAACAAACTACAGAAAATAGGTGACAATTTTTATCAAGTCACGTCCTTCATCTCAAATTAGCATTCGAAAACAAAACAGTTTGACAGTGCCCGCCTGTTCTCAAGCTGCCACTTTTGACTCCATTTTATCAGGTTAGAAACAACATCCCTGTTTAACAAGCCAACTGTTCACAGTTCATGCAGGCAAACTGTTAACTGGGTGGAACAAAGAACATTTCTCTCCTATAAAACTAAAGAATGTTTTAACCAATCCTACTGGATTGTAATATGCTTCTTATGGGATGGATCATAAAGTAAAGGCAGGAGGCAAGCTAGAACTCCCTGCCACACGTTCCCAACTGTTGGCAACACATACCTCCCTTTGCACAGATGATGGTGCTTAGTACTACAAACACCAGCACACACGTGGCATGGCTGCTTAACATGTAAAGCCTAACCTGAGCTTTACTTTCCATGGGATTTAGTGCCACATTGTCCCTTTCCTCCTCCCCTTCTCCTTCACTCCTAAGCAATGCAACACTGATCTCTGTGCAAAACACAAAATTCAGAAGACACAGCTCTACTCCTTTTCAGGTCACAGCAAAGGATACTTATACCCTTTCCCAACAAAAGATATAAGAGCAGTCAGTAGTGGTGTGGTAGAAAAGCAGTATGCTTCCACAGTAGAAAATATTCCAGAAGAACTATGAGCTGGTGGGCAAGTGAGCGGTGAATTGGGGAGGGAGGTGGGGAGGACTATGAGCAGGTGGGCGAGTGAGAGGTGAGTTAAGTGGTGGCGGGGAGGTGGCTTGATGAAAGGGTGGGGGGTGAAAGGGTGGGGGGATGGGAGGCTGTTACCAGGCTGGGCAGGAGAGCAAATGAGCAGGTGAAAACATGGAGGAGGGGACAGAAGGGGGCGCCACCAGGCAGCAAGTCATAGCTTTAAATCTTGCACAGGGCTGGGGAGACGGCTCTGACACTGGAGGAGCCACTGGCTGGGGCATCTCTCACCTGCCTTGCCAGACCAATGGCCTGTGAAAAAGGTGGGGATACATGTCCATCCATGCTGCATGCCCACCCAGATGACCAGGCAGGCTGACAGCAGCCTGAACCAGCACCTGCCCCACTGGTTCGCCTTGGCTGCTCTGGCAGCAGCTGCTGAGCTGCTTCTGAACGCCCCAGTTGGAAAGGACCCCTAAGGAACTTTGCCTTACCTTGCTGCTCCAGGACTTCCATGATGGCAACTAAACTTTCCCTTCTCACTGGACACTCACAATTCTCACAATACTAAAACCAGGGGACATCCGTTGAAAATGCTGGGGGGAAGAATTAGGACTAATAAAAGGAAACACTTCTTCACATAATGTGTGATTGGTGTTTGGAATATGCTGCCACAGGAGGTGGTGATGGCCACTAACCTGGATAGCTTTAAAAGGGGCTTGGACAGATTTATGGAGAAGTTGATCTGTGGCTACCAATCTTGATCCTCCTTGATCTGAGATTGCAAATGCCTTAGCAGACCAGGTACTCAGGAGAAGAAGCAGCAGAAGGCCATTGCTTTCACATTCTGCATGTGAGCTCCCAAAGGCATCTGGTGGGCCACTGTGAGTAGCAGAGTGCTGGACTAGATGGACTCTGGTCTGATCCAGCAGGCTCTTTCTTATGTTCTTATGACACAGTGTATAACAGACTTCTCTCTGTGATACACCTCTGAGGATGCCAGCCACAGATGCAGGCGAAACAAGATCTACCAGACCACAGCCACACAGCCTGGAAAACCCACAACCAACGGCCTGTTCTCTGTTGAATTCCAACCACACACAATTGCTCATGTGCAAAACTGTATGTGGATGTTTGTTTTTAATTCACAGCATGAACAGAACTTCTTTTAAAAAACAGCTCACACAATGACAGCTCACACAATGGCATGGAGCAAGCCGATTTTTGCAGTGTTCTGTTTTTATACTTCACTTAAAACATATGGCACTTGCAGCTACAAATCACACAGAGGTTGTCTCCAAATCAGGGCTGCTGAGTGCCAAGGTGGACATAAGAATAGGTCCTTAATCTCATCCACTTTGAGTTGATCCTCCATCAGTAACAAGCACTAAAGGTATCTGAAGAAATGTGCATGCACATGAAAGCTTATGCCAAAAATAAAAGTTTATTTGTCTTAAAGGTGCCAGTGGTCTCAAACTTTTTTCAGCACTAGCTTGATTATCTTTTGCTATCATTCACAATCTGACTAAAATAGATCCCCCAGAAAGCTCCAGGTTTTTATAAGAAGTCTCACCACAGGGATAAGAAGCAAGCTCTTAGTGTTGACCGCAATGGGAATTCCAATGTGCTGACTGATGGGGATGTCTAGTAAAGAGGAGTGTGCGGACACATTGCACATTCCTATGCTTACACTAAGAGAACAAAAGGCTACAGTCCTTTTCTGAATACGTCTTGTGAGAGGCAAGCAAACTGACACCCTATGGAGTCATCCACCCATACAGCACAAAACCCTCACATTATTCTCAAGAAGGAGGCATACAGACTTTGTCAAAACGGAGCCCAAGTATAGCTCCTGAAGTCTAGACCATCTTGAGAACTAAAATAGGCACCGGAAAACATTGAAATGAGTAGCAACCACCTGGAGCAAATCTGCAAACCTTATTCTGGGGTAAAGTTATGTGGTCACCAGGTTTTTGGCTTTTCCTCCTCTACTCCACTCAGTTCACATCAGCACCCTTACCTCCTCACTCCAGAAAAAAGGCCAAGCAGAAGACCTTGGCCTTTTATGAACTACAAGTCTGGCCTGCGGTGAGCATTGGTGTAAACTTTTACTTACCTATGCATTTTTCCTGCTGTCACACTCACCTCGCCACAGACTGCACTTTCCCCAAATCTTCTAAGCATGGGGAAAGCCAAAACATTTTCCTACCTAAGTATGGACAGCTTTACATTGCCTGCCTCCCTGCACCCACAGAGCAGCACTTCCTCCAGGCTGTCCTCCCTGGATGCCATGCTTCCATTGATAGAACACTGAAATAATGTAAAAAAAAATTACCAGGGCAAAAGTTGCAGCGGATCACTGTGGCAACCAGGGGCAACGATCCAAAAGAAGAGGTTGTCAAAAATGGTGGCTGGATTTGGGACAAGCAGTAGGGTTTCTTCATGTGTATCCAGAAAAACGTGAGGAAATCCCACTGCGGAGCAAATAGCCATGGGGTAGACAAACTAAAGGCAAGGTGTGCATAATGGGCCCTTGTTGGCCTTTGGAATTACACAGCAATCTGTAGCTACGTATGAGCAGCTGAGAAAAAAAATTCTATCAAGTGACAAATGCCTTCATTTTAACACGTGTCTCCAGGAGAGTAGGAGGAATTTGCTGAATTTACCACCTTTGTGCAGTTCTTCCCACAACTGGTCCTACGCTTATGGATACATTATTCATACATGCTCCTCTACAGTACAGGGAGCTGGAAGCCACTGGAAATGCATCTGAAGGAGCCTAGGTTAGAAGCGTATTAGTTCTCAGGACGAAGTTTTACGGTGGAGGATTGAAGCTGACATTCACAGGAGAATGAAATACATATCCAGGTACTCCTTTCCTTCCCTGTTACCTCCCGGTGCCCCCAATTTGAATCCAAAGATTACTGGTCTCCTGTCATTAGGAACAAATTTCTAACCCCAGTTCTCAGTGTGCCCAGGATGCAATCGTCATAAGCCTTTTCCTGCTGCCTCCACTGATGTACTTTTATCTCCTCAAGCCTTCTGTTTCCTCCTCTCCCACCACGGCCAAGCTAAATATTAGATCTTCAGTTTAGGTGGATATAGATCAATGAGACCCCAGCTAAGGGATGTGGCCACCTACAAGGAGTGGTCTCACCTAGACTTGTAAACTTTTGTTTTCAATTTACATTTGAATGGGGGAAGCATAGTTCAATCATGGTAAAGGCTGGGATAGTTCTTTTCTGTTTCTATAAATTCTTTGTTCGTGCAAGACAGTAATTACGCCCCACACTGTGACCCCAGGTAATGTCTGTGTTGCCAGCATTTTATCATCTTAGATACCCCACAAGCCATATATTGGGCTGACTTAAACATACACGCCTTCTGAAAGGGCAGTGTACTGGATGTCTGTAAGAAAGCAAGTCTGTCCCATGTAGGCAAACACATAAAGCGTAGCAGAAGGCCTATGCAGCAGTGAGGGCACCAAACTAGTTAAAGAGCAACACAAAATTTATTTGTGGAAATAACAAACTGGAAAGGAAGGAGAAAAGACACCACTAGGTGTCTTGCTGGCTGAAAGTGTTATAGAGTGTTATTAAAAAAAAAAGCCAAAGGATAGCATTTGCCGCACAGAGAAGGCAAAGCCCCTTAAGGAAGAAGATTCTCCCCTTACAGTCTTGTCTACCAAGAGTTTGCTGAGCCCTGCAGGACCTTCTCTTCCCTTCTTCTTCACACACAAGACATTGTCATGTTCCAGCACAGAAGTGCCTCCCCTCTACTTAACTTTTGGGGAGAGAATCGGCTCTTGGGGCTGGTGCAGGACTGTGCTGGTGTGTTTGACACTCTGTGGTGCCTGACTCAGGAGTAACCTCTGGCCCCAGAGCTGCACTAGTCTAAACTTATCAATCCTTTTCTGCAAATAGTGAACAGTGACAGCAGCTAAGAGACCAGTTATTTGATTAACACCACATAGAATTCATGGCAGAAGCGAAATCTGAACCAGATACCTGATTCAGACCTCAGTCTCTTACAGGGCAATCCTATGCACAGTTATGTTGGACTAAGCCTATACTATCTAGAAATGCTAGCTCTTGAAATATTCCTAGACTGAAAAATCCAATGTTTTTGGACATGGCACCCCATTTTAGGCTCTGCACAGTCAAGGAAAAGTATTTCCAATTTCTAGATTTCAACAGGAAGTTCAAGGGTACCCAGAAAACTATGCCATTGGGATTTCCCCAGACCTGTCTTAAGCTTCCATTAAAATAGACAGACAGACAGACAGACAGACAGACAGACAGACAGACAGACAGACAGACAGACAGACAGACAGACAGACAGAAAAGGTGAGAGTGAAGTGAGAGATTTCTTGTACAGCCACATCTGCTCAGCAGTCTCTTTTTCAGCTTCTTATTAGAGTGGAAATAACAGGGGAAGGGGCTGTAGAGGTAGAGCATTTGCTTCATATACTCAAGATCCCAGGTTCGATCCCCAACATCTAAAAAGCATGAGATAATATCACACAAGAAGTCTTCTTAAACTGAATCATACCATTGGTCCATCAAGATCTGCACTACCTATTGAGACTGGCTGTAGCTCTTCATGGGCTCAGATTGAAGCCTTTCACATCTACCACCTGATCCTTTTAACCGGAGATGCCAAGGATTGAACCTAGGACCTTCTGCATGTTCAAGCAGATGCTCCACCACTACGATACACCCCTCCTCAGCAGCAGATGTGAAAGACCTGTACCTGAGACCCCGAGGGCCAAAGCCATTCTGAGTCCAGGGGTCTGCAACCTGCGGCTCTTCAGATGTTCATGGCCTACCTATCCCATCAGTCCCTGCCAGCATGGCCAATTGCAGACCCCTGGAGTAAACAATACTGATCTTCGTGGACCAATGGTCTGATTCGGCAGTTTCATGCGTCCATGTGGAAAGAGCAATCTGGAAGTGGATAAAAAACCAAAGCTTGCTTAGTAATTGTCAGAATAAAGGCCAAAGACAGTGGGGGGGAAAAATTCCAATGAATTAAAAAAACTACCATGCCTGATAAGGCGGGCTTGAGCTTTTAAAAAATCGCAAGCCAGTGAGGTCATACAGTGCAGTTGTGGTAGATAGCTTGGGACATGGGGTACAGTAGCTGGGATATCAAGGGACTCTGAAAGGTCCTTTGTTTTACCTTCCATCGTTCAAGCTGCCTCATTAAATGCATACTCAAAAGTTAAAGAGGGAAAAGTCACTACTCAAAGCGGCCTGTGATCCACCATGGGGCACCAGCTTCCTGACCTGAGGCCATCCATGAGGGAAGGGCATTAATGCTTGACTTTGTTAGATCTCAGTGCTGATGTGGCAGCTTCAGGAACCAAGCTGGCTTTTGACTGGGCACCTTAATCTCATCACTCACATACACCCCCCGCCCCCCATTCCCTAGCTTCTTTGATTCAATTCTCCTGCAGCTGTCTTATTGCCAAAAATCACTTCTGCAAGACTGGCGTTGCCAACCATGCAAAATGTTATCATTCTGATGGTAGTGCTATAGGTTTAATCACAATGTTTTGGATGAATATGAGAGCATTGCTCCCAATGTGATAACATCACTTCTGCGTTGGTGCCGGAAGTAACATTGCATACCAAGACAATGCAGGCATACTTGTCCACACCCTCCAATTGCTCCTGGGGGTTAGTTACGGCTGCTAGCAACCCTATTCAAGTGACAATGCCTCAGAAACTGGCAAGGCATCACTTGTGTGCAAAGGCGAGACAAGCATATTGCACACATGCCCATCTGCATGCCAGTTAAGTATGAGTGTATATTGCTGTTTGTAATATAATAGCAACTCAGTTGTGAGTGGCAGAGCAAGAGAGGTGGGAACAAGTTGTGCCTTCAGTCTGCTCCCATATAAAAATGTATTACTGTTCCTTACTGGGGAAACTTATTTAGGTGTAACCCCCAGACATTGCTTTTTCTCCAGTAAGGCACATAGTGACACTACAGGCCATTTCATGTTGGGAAAAGCAACATAGGATGCTTGCAGAGGCATAGCAAGGAGGAAAAGCACCCAGTGCACTGGTGCGTCCTCCGCTCCCCCATCCCGCCTCATCCCGCTCCTGGAATGCCCTTGCCACACCCCCATAGGGGCGCGCACCCCGCCTGCCCCCTTGGAGCGACGCCTCTGGATGCTTGTGTGGAAAGCCAATCAGGAATATTAATAGGGTTTGTATAGGCCATGAAGGATAATGTGAAGAAATGATCTGAAAACAACTGGATAAGATATAATGACACCTATAGAATTCTCCCAGGAATTAGGAAATATCTCTGACTCTTAAGGGTGATGAGAAATAATTAATTAGGCAGGAAAAGTGAGACAGAGAAAGAAGTGCTACTTCTTGTATTTCTTCTGTTATCACAAGTCTAAGGCTGACTCCCAAGGGTGGTTTGGAGCATATTTTAAAATAGAAGCCAACAGCTTGATCTAAATCTTCATATTCAAAATAAAACAGTTTACCATATCTACATCCAAACATTATTTCTATCAAAGTGTTTCCCTTCATGGATGTCCAAGAAATAGAATGGTTCATACAATTCCACAGAGAAACACTTATTACAGTAGTGGGCAAATCTAACCATCTGGGACCTTTTTTGAACTGAAAGTATAAAAATCACTCTAGTTTTAAATCACATTAAAAAAACATTCTTAAATGGTTCACTTTCCGGTTCAGAACAGGTCCTGCAACTATACATTTTGATATAATTACATTATGCTATTTCAGAATCACTCACAAGAACTACCATTTGAGGCCTCATATGCCAGGCCAATTACACAAGCAAATGTGATATTTTCTGGGCCATTCTGATACATACCCACACTAAATAATTACTATTAACGGTATACAAAAGTGTATATCCCCACCTCCAGTGAGGACTTTGAGCCGAGGGCAGAGCAAAACAAAACAGGATGCAACAATGGGGAACAGCAGTGGTGAGGCCTAATCTGTGTCCAGCACAATGGGCTCAACTCAGCTGTTACCTGTAGGTTACATCTGCTTCTAGGTTGATTCACCAGTGGTATATTATAGGTTATAATCATACAAAAGAATAGATACATTCTGTTGTCCAATCAAGGGTTAACTATAGGCCAGTTAATCTTGCCACTGTGTGATCCAGGTATGGGATGAAAAGCAGGGAAGCTAAAGCATCCCTGTATAACCCCTCTTAGGTCGATTCCGCACAACATACTGGGTTACATTTAGTATTTAAAAATCTGGGTCTATTTTATTTCAGTTTCTCCCTTCGGCATTGGTGCCTGTTTCTGTTAAGGAATCGAGTTAAGACTGGGAGGAAATACTCTGATTTATTTTGTACAAGGCTGGCTTTTTTGTTTTTACAATGCAAATGCAGCACACATGCTCGAATATCCCCAGTGTGATGCATTCTGATATGTCCTTCCCCCCAAAGGCAGTGCTTCTGATTGGCGGATCCACAGCAACCGCAGGACACACACCCCTTACCTCTAGCTTTGGAACGGACCCGCTATATGAAGGCTAGCGAGAGGTGCTTGGCGAGAGCGAGCAGGAATGGGGCAAGCGCTCATGCTTTCCCGGTTGCCTGGTTCCTTGAAGAGTTGACAAAGGGCAGAAAACTTGCTTGGGGAATGTTTCGGAAAGGGCAGACTGCAACTCAGCAGAAATGAAATGAAACTGGCATGATGTAAGGCGGGGAGATCAGGCAGCAAGGTGGGAAATATAAATCAGTTTTGCTCCTGTGGCATTCCCATGAAAGCAGATTCAACACGGGATTTTGGAAAAAGATTGCAATTTTTGAAAAACCCGGGATGAGGGAAATATTGCGGGACAAACCCACTTTAGGACCAGGAACCAGGTGAACCAGGATATTTGGACCGTGTGGAATCGATCTTAATATCAGAATCCTCTATTAACAATCTGGATCTGGCTGTTAGATTACTATGAAGTTCACACAGAAGTAATTATAGCCATTTATTGGTGTTTGTAGTGGCCAACTTTAAACGAAGCTGGTTCCTTGTCCACTGAATCAAAACCTTCTGCTTCTTCTGATTTCAGCTTGACCACTAAAGTTCATATTAATTTGAAAGCACACAGCATATACCATACTGTCCATCATGGGCTTGGAAATAACTCGTAGAGTGATGGGATCCCCTCCAGGTACTCTTGTGGGGATAAAACAGACCGCACAGAATAGAAGGCACCATCTTCTCTTGGGAAGCACAAGACAATCTGGATTGGGGCCTGCAGAAATGCTACCATATACTGGCATGAGAGAGTATTGAAATAATGATGGTTTGAAAAACCTGCTTTCCCCCTTCTTTTTTATTTTTGTAACATTTGGGCTGATGAAGAGTTCTGTGGAATTTGAAAGTTTGCACACATACATATCTTTGGGTTGACCTTAATAAAAATCACTCTACAGATTATGTTTGTGGCTTTTTAAACCTAAGTGCCCCTCACACTGCAATCCTAATCTGAATTGGGGTTTCACCCACCTGAATTGGGTTTTCAAACTCCAGATATGAAATTCCCAGCAAACATCTGGTTTGGCTGCGCTCTCTCTCTCTCTCTCTCTCTCTCTCTCTCTCTCTCTCTCTCTCTCTCTCACTCACTCACTCACACACACACACACACACAAACAGAGCAGCCCTGCCTCCTCAACTAACTAGTCTCTGCTGCTGCAAATTAAGCAGAATTTCTTTTTGGAAAGCACCCTACAGTATAATATCACTTCCCAACTGTAAATGTGCTCATAACTTGTTCAGCAACTAATGTAAACAAGAATAATGTAAATAGAGCTTTATGAATATCAGACTTCCACCATGGAATATTTGTGAACTGTCAGTACAGAGTTAACTAGTTCATAAAGAAACTGAAGGCATGTTTTAGATGTGTGCTCGTGCAAACACACACAAATCACATACTTTCATCACCCTCAAGATCAAAGACATTTTAAAAATGTTCTGTAACTTAGCCATTCTACTTCCCCCCTAAAACTTAAACAGGCTCCACTCCTGTCTGTGAAATTTCAGAATGATGGGGCAGGTTGTTTTCATTTTACAACCAGAACTTTCAGCCATTATAATGGTGGAATACAAACCCCCCTATGTTATAGAGTATAACAATATCCCTAAAAAAAAAAAAGAAACAAAAAAAACGACTCAGAAGCAGAGATTCTGTTTTTCATATCTGAATAGGTATAGTACGTGGAATCAGAAATACTCCGAATGTAAAAAACAACAAGTCTCTATGTATTCTATGTACAAAGTAGTCTTGGGCAAAGTAGTTCATAGACTTGAATTTCCTAACATGCCATGTCTACAAGCCTTCCTTTTGTGGATGTTTTTGTTTTTGTTTTCTTGGCTGAGGATGTTGAAGTTTTAGGCCAAATACTCTCCAAAAATCCCAGGGGAAGAAAGTATTACAGGGATCACCAAACGGCCCTGACGTCTGAGCAGAGGGGGCTAAAGTTCCAAGAGTCTGGACAGCTTGAGTTCTCCCTTCAAAGATGCAAGAAGCCTGAATGTCAATAAACAGTATTAGTCCTAACAGAGTAACCAGCGATGGCTGTGAAGCCACAAAGCCTTACAACCGGAAAAAGCAAACTGAAACATCAAAAGGCAACTTTGCTTCCCTTAAGAGGAATTGGACTCTGCATCAAAGCATCTGCATGGGGGAGGGGTGGGGAGAGGATCTGAAGAGGTGTACCTGGTCAAGATAAGACACCATGTTCCAGACGAGGGCACATGGGGCTCCCTCTGCTTCCTACTGTGTTAATGAACAGTTATCACCTGCTAGGAGTGCCACAGGGGCACTTAAAAAGGCAAAAGGGCACACACCCTATCTTTAAGTGATCTGTCACTTAGGACTTTTTGTTCTATTTTTTCTGTCTTTTACAGAAAACATGTGCTAGCATACCTGTGCATTTTTGTCTTGAACTTTGCTAAAGTGAGAAGGATATGGAAGCAGTGGCTACCCTAGTCTACTCTCTTGCCTACTCAAGTGCAAACCTGCACTGGTGTGCTGGTTCGCTGGGCAAGTACCTACGTTGGCTCTTATCTACATTTAGATTTGTAAGCAGGTTCTGTCTTTACATAGCAGTTGGCTATACTCTGCTTCCTGTTTCCATACTTATTATCCTCCCTGCAAAACCCCCAACAAACAAAGCAGACCAGTAGGCCACATGGAGATACAAAGTTTTGTTCCCTCTGCATTTCAGGAAATAAGGAACGTATTCCTTTTCTTCAGACAAGACCTTCCCTTGTCAAGCGATTAAACACTACACAAAAAATTATGGCATAAATTTTATGTTCCCTGAAATGAGGAGCTAGCATCTCCTTTTTCTAATCCTGGCAGAATAGAGTTCTGAGGAAGGATGTCCAGCAGATTGGACTAGGAAAGGTGCATTATGGGATGATCTCCATCATCATCCATAGATCCCTGTTTTCATAACTCTGTGTACGGAAGCCTCACAACAGCCACTTCAGCTCCAACGCCCAGGACCTTCCTTCCTCATTACAAGAGTTTCCTTCCATTTCCAGGTGAAGGACAAAAAGGTGGGGAGCAGGGAAGAGCCATTGTTTGTAGCTTAATACAAAGCACTTCCTGTTACAGTTGCTCAGGGCGCAAGACAATCGGCTCTCCTAAAATGGAGGCTTGTGAAGGACATAAACAAAATAAAGCCTTAGATAGCCCCCCACAGTAATTTAAAAATAGATGGACACAGGAATGGAAGACACATTTCAGAGAAATTTTAAGGCAACAGGATATTGAGGGTACAAATGTACCCCAAAGCTCTGTGTGGACTGACTGGGGAACAAACAACACCTCCTGTAAAGATAATTTTTTAAGAAAATTATTAAATGCAATCTTTGAAGACATAAAAACCATCCATATAAAGTAGAATATTAGTTATATATAGCTATGTAATGGGATTCTCCAACAAATTAACCTTGAGAAATAAGTAAATTTCCTAGAATAAATCAGTTGACTGTTGTGGATTTTCCAGGCCACGTGGCCATTGTCTAGTAGTTTTTGCTCCTAATGTTTCGTCTGCATCTATGGCTGGCATCTTCAGAGAAATATGTCGCAGTAAGATTGTGGACTGGGGGGGGGGCACCTTGATAAGGTTAAATTAAGCCACACAGTCCACCTTCCAAAGTAGCCACCTCTAGGAGAAGTATAATAAATGTTTTAAATAAACAAATAATACATAAGGGGATGTCAGGAGATAATTCCAGATCTCTAAACCCACCCAGAGGCTGGCAACCCTAGACATGCTCACCTGGACTCTCTGAATGCTGTTTTTGTTCCAAGGTGAGCACTGGTATGGAGAACAGGTTCCAGCTCAAATTAAGCCTGTAGGCCTCTCCAAGTGGTCCTTTCAGTGCTTTACTCTGTATGTAATTCATGGATAGCTGACACCCGTTGTCTTAGCAGTGAAGGCTCTTGGGCCTATGGTAGCTTAACAAACACTACTGAAGCTGTTCTACCAAACATTCTACAGTTGTCTCACAGGCCTGATCCTTAGACATAATTCACTAAGGAATAAATCAATGACTCACTTCTCACCAATCAGTGCACAGGACTCACTTCCAGCCGTGGAAGTGAGTCCTGAGCACCAATTGGTTGGAAGTCGGGCTGGCAGGGCAACGGTGGTTTGCCACCCTCTGCCCCATTTCCTGCCTGCCCTCCCCACAGCCCAAATACCAAGCTGAGCCAGCAGGGTGGCACCAGCACTGCCCTACCGGCCCTGGTACTACCCATCCCAGCCCCCACCCATCCTCACAGCCCCAAAGAACAAGTGAGACATGGCAGGGGATAAATAACAAGCCACCCTCCCGCTGGCAACAGCATCTTCAGTCCCCCCTCCCTCGCCTCCCCCCCCCCAAAATGAGTCAGACCTGGCTGCGCATGGGTGACAAACTGCCCTCCTGCTTGACCTGGCCCATCCCCCTGCCCACCCTCTCCCCCACCCTAAAGATCAAGCCAGGCTTCGCCAGCAAAGCTGCCCTCCCACCTGGCCTGACAGCAATCTCCCCAGCCCCCTTCCAACAACCCTTGCTCTGGAGGGGTTTCCACAGGCACAGAGGCTGACCTCGGCTACCAGTGGCCGTGGGAGAATGAACCGGGCAATAATGCCCCCCTTCCCTGACCAGTGGAACGGCTTGTTCATTTTTACTTGTGGGGGGGGCAGTGGGTGGCAGCAGCGGATAGTAAATGAGAGGGTCAGTGGGCAAACAAGTGGGCCAGCGGAGGAGGGAGGGAGTGAATATAGTAGCAATAAAGCCCATTATGAGGGGAAATACTTGCTCACCCTCGCCCCTTTTTCAACATCCCATTGCATTTCCCCCCCACAATGGGCTTTACAGCTAGTCCATTCATAACCTACTTTTTTTTAATGGGAAAGGAAGAGTCTCTAGACAACCCATAACTCCCTAGGAAACCATCCACTGAAGAGAAACGCTGCTCTCCCAGAATTGTTTCTTTGTGATTTCAGTTTCCTAGAATTTATCCCCCTCTCTACTTCCTCAAGTGGATTCCATTGTAATATTATTTGTATAGCACTTTCAATATACATGTGTATGTGTGCTTCTTATCTTATTCATTCATTCACGTAATTGTACAGAGATGATAACCACAGAAAAACTAGGCTCAGGCTTCTGGCCAGGGGAAAGCATGATGGAAGCTACTACAGTGCTCAGTGCCCCTTTCTGAAAGAAGAATACAATGACTAACAGATCCATTTGCATATCCCAAGTCTTTTTAATTAAATTAGGCTTCCTTCAGATGCCAACCTGCTTCCACAGCTGGCCTCCATCACAAACGGTTATGCCCAGTGTTGTTTAAATCTAATTTATATAAAACACTTGGAAGATTCAGAAGAACTGAAATGCAGAAGCACCTGATAAGCAGCCAATTTTTCTAGAACAGGGGTAGGGAACCTGCAGCTCTCCAGATGTTCAGGAACTACAATTCCCATCAGCCCCTACCAGCATGGCCAATTGGATAGGCCAGCACATTTCAGGGACAAAGAGGCCGCCCAGGGATTACAATGCCTGAACTCACCCGCCTGCTCACTCTTTGCTTTGCCTGTTGCCCTGCTGCAGGCTGGAGGGGGTGGGGAAGCAGCCTGACACTGCCACAACTCTGGAATTTGAAAGGTACCCTACCAAATGGGGGCTTTTTGGTAGGGGCAGCAGGAAGGGCACTGGTTCAATTGTGCCCCCCCATGATGTCTTAATTATCCAAGAAATAAATAAATAAATAAATAAATTTGGCACCTGGTTTGCCTAACCCCTCTGCCCGTCCCACTGATCTGCTACTAGACCTATACTCCAATGACAGCCTGGTCAGAGAGAGACACAAGAATCATGTGTCCTAGAGTTAGTCTGTGCTGGACTTAGATGCTCTTTGTCCTGTCAAGGCATGCAGTTTCACTTCAGAAACCAATTATATTATATTCCTGCTCTTTGGACAAAACGCCATAGTCAGTGTCACCATAAGGGTTCCCTAACAAATCAACCACCGTGTTTCCCCAAAAATAAGACAGTGTCTTATATTAATTTTTGCTTCCAAAGATGCACTATGTCTTATTTTCAGGGGATGTCTTATTTTTCCGCTCCACAGCTGCATGCTCTGGTTGACGGGCATGCTTCCAAACAAAAACTTTGCTACGTCTTACTTTTGGGGGATGCCTTATATTTCGCACTTCAGCAAAACCTCTGCTAAGTCTTATTTTCTGGAGATGTCTTATATTCAGGGAAACAGGGTAGATCTGCAGACCCTTCAGTACTACCATAAGGAAGCATGGACCTGCCCTTCATCCATGTGTCAGTCTTGGAGATCAAAGACTGGCATGTCTCAGTCCATATTAAAAGAAAGATCATGATGAAAGCACTGTAAAACAAGAAGAGCTCTGTGCCTCCTGAGGTTTTATCAGTGTAAAATTGGGATGATTAATGTTATTATTTCATAACCCTGAAAAATCAGCCTTCAAAGATGAGAATAAAACTGAACCATTTTTTTTCGCGGGCAGGGAGGGGGGTAGGACTTAAAAAGAGAGAAAAGGTAGTCTCAGGTTTCTATTATGTCTAGTTTGGCTGTTTGCTCTTGCAAGATATCTCTTTAGAGAATACACATACCTCACCACTCCCTTTATGACTGCATTACTATTCTGTCTTTTCTCCAGAAATCTCAGGCCTGGGGTACACAACTCTCCCACCTTTCATTTTATCCTCACAACACTGTGAAGCAGCTAGAGATAGAATGACTGGCCCATGAGTTTCATGGTGAGCAGGGATTTGAACTTTGATCACTCCAGTCCTAGCCTAACAATCTAACCGTTACACCACACATGGTCTTATAATATGACGGCTCCATCCCAGTAGTATTAGTATGACATTTTTTCTGGATATAAGAAGTCACAGATGTCAAACTCGCGGCCCTCCAGATGTTATGGACTACAGTTCCCATTATCCCCTGCCAGCATCATGCTGGCAGGGGGATGATGGGCACTGTAGTCCATAACATCTGGAGGGGCGCGAGTTTGACACCTATGTAATAAGTACTGGTAGATTGATGGGGTAGTTTTGTTATCATGATACATGAGTTATACTTTTTATCTTACCTTTTACCTTACAGGTAATCTAAATGCAGAAAAAAAATATATGAAGCTGCTTCTCAAGTGCCAAAGCCTAAAGAGTTCAATGTGGAAATTTTAATCTTTCTATTTCCTGACAGCCCACAAACAGCTTCATAATCAAAAAGACAGAAAATATTTCCTTTGAAAATAGAATGTATTCAAATTGTTTGATTCCAGGTCAGGAGCAGAGCGAGGGAAAACTGAGCCCAAAGGGTGCAAGCGCCCTGTGCCCCTGCCGCAGCACTGCCCCCTGCCCCCCAGAAAGCCCCCAGAATGCCGCGGCACCAGGGCTTGCCCGGGGTATCGCGTCCCCCGCCCGTGGGAGCTACGCCACTGTTCCAGCTTATAACTAACCAATCCCAATGTAGAAAAGCCTGAAGATGGAGCAATATCCCATTTATAATGCTGCACTTGCAAAATGTTACTTTGATACAGCAGTCCATCAACTGCGGTGGGGTGGGGGGTGGGGGCTTTATTGTTGTCCTGCTTTATTCTGGTGTGACTAACTTAGGTTCAGAAATAGAGCTACAGGTTAGGGAATATCTGGAGATGGGGGGGGGGGAAGTGGAGCCTGAGGAAGGCAGGGTTGGGGAGGGGAGAGAATTCAATGGGGCATAATGCCATAGAGTCCATCTAAGTGTCCATTTTCTCCAAGTGAACTGATCTCTATCACTTGGAGATCAGTTGTAATTCCAGGAGATGTTCAGCCATCACCTGAAGGATGGCAACCATATTCAAGTCTGAAAAAGCATGCATAGAAACTTGAGAGTACAGCCAAACACACAACAAAGCTGGAATCTGCCCTAAATTATTACCACCCCAGTAGGTCAGGATGGCTGTGACATTATTTTAATTGGGATATTTAACAAGACAGAGCAACATCTCATGCTTAATCACTGATGATGAAAATTCTCCATCCCAGGGGCTTAGCCCTAAGGTTTCAGTAGCATAGATTTTATTAATATAAGCTCCATACTACAGAATTCCTCTTTTGTGACGACCCTACACTTTCAGACGCACTGAGGAATTTTTTCCCTCCAAAAGATAATTGGTCTGTCCCTTATGGAAATGAGCAGCTTTGGGGATGGGGGATGGGGATATAAACCTAAACAAACAAACAAACAGATAAATAAATAAATTTATGAGTGAAGCATGTGAGTGATGTTGTACAGCCCTCAGTTCTAAGGACCTTCTCAGAAAGCTGTAGAATGTCACTGTATTTCCACACTCTATTGCAGGGGTCTGCAACCTGCGGCTCCAAAGCCGCATGCGGCTCTTTCAGCCTTATACTGCGGCTCCGCACGGCCTGGAAGTCGGAGGGTAGCGTGGGCATGTCTTTCCAGCCCTCCAGAGCAGCGCTGGAAGGAAAGGTGAGTGGAGGGGCCAAACTGGAGATGGCTCCATACGTGAGGGCGCTGCTTTTCGAGTCCCCTCCATTCACCTCTCCTTCCAGTACTGCTCTGAAGGGCTGGAGGGACATGCCCATGCTGCCCTCCAACCCCTGGAGGTTGAAGGGTAGCGTGGGCGAGTCCCTCCAGAGAAGCCACCATCCCCGCAGCCACCATTCCCTTCTGCCCCATGGAGCAGGCTCTGTCGGGCAGAGGGGTTTTTCCTGCCTGGTGCCCCTGCCCCCAACAGTGCAAGAGGGCAGGCCGCAGCTGCCATTCCCCCTCCGCCCCATGGAGCAGGCGGGCAGAGGGGGTTTCCCTGCCCCAGCGCCGCTGCCTCCTGCAGTGTGAGAGAGGCAGCACCAGACAGGCCGCAGATGCCATCCCCCCCTCTGCCCAACGGAGCAGGCGGCTGCCTGCTCTGTCGGGCAGCGGGGGTTTCCCTGACCAGCGCTCATGCCTCCTGCAGCGTGAGAGGCAGCGGCACCGGGCAGGCTGCAGCTGCCATCCCCCCTCTGCCCCACAGAGCAGGTGGCTGCCTGCTCTGTCGGGCAGAGGGGTTTCCCTGTCCGGAGCCGCTGCCTTCTGCAGCACGAGAGACTGTGGCACCAATCAACCGCCATCCCCCCTCTGCCCCATGGAACAGGTGGCTGCTTGCTTTGTTGGGCAGAGGGGGTTTTCCTGCCTGGTGGAGCCGCCTCTCTGGCTCAGTAGATCTTCGGAGCCATGGAAAATGGGTCCAAATGACTCTTTGGGTTGTAAGGGTTGCCGACCCCTGCTCTATGGCTTGTCATCAATGATTTGGCACCAGAGGCTTTTGAACTGTTTAAAAAATGAACTAGAAAATTTTATTAACACTACGTTGTTTGGTGTTGTGACAAAGAGAAAGCTTTAAAACCAGTTTTAAAGTTTTAAAACGAGGCATTTATTTACAGAGTGATGTAGCTGCAGAGGTGTATCTAGACAAAACCTGAGTTTGCCCCCCCCCCCTTTGGGCGGCCACCCTCTCCCACCACAACCAAACAATGATTTTTTGCACCAGCTCACAAAACACCTCCCACCCACAGCAAAACATACATGGCTTTCCCCACCAACTCTCTTTCCTAATTTTGTCCTCACACCAACTCTATGAGGTAGGTTGTTCGCCTGAGAAACAGCTCCGAGACAGTGCAAGTGGGTATTAAGCATGTAAATCTCTCACAAATCACCCCCAGCAAAACATTTACCAAACAAATGTCAGCATCATCTCTCACAAAACACCTCCATGATTTGGGTTGGGGGTGGGGGGAGAGGCAGGAATCTATATAGGATATTTCACAATTTTTCCAAGAAGCTGTGGGTTACAAGCAAGGATGAGTTTTTCCATAAGCATCTCCTTGATACAACAACCACGTTGGTCTGAGACAGTGTGTTTTCACAGACACGTTATTTCTAACTTTTGTTTGTATGCCCTCTGGCCTCTTTGCAGATGTGCCTAATTTGCAGTTGCAGATTCTGCACATGGGGTTGTTTATTTTGAGGATACAATAACAGGTTATTTTTTTAAAAAAAACCAAAAGGAAGGCTGAAGCTAGCATTTACCACCACTGTCCATTAAGTTTCTAAGTGGACATTCCATCAAGTATACAATAAAGATTACACTTCTTGGGAGTTTCCTCAAAAAAATCACAACAGGAAAGATAAAAAAGATTTGAAATAAACACATAGTAATGCTTAGGAATCGCAAAGCATGATTTGTACAAGCTGCCCTGAGAAACAGCAACTTGAATGGGTTCTCTTTTTAGACTTGGCTGTTATTCTGCATGATCTATACAGCAATAACTGTCTTCTCTTACTGCCTCAGCAATTTTGGTTTTTACATTCATATAAATACTAAAACACCTGAAGGAAAAGTAGGAGAGGGCAGAGAAGCAGAACCCGGAAACGTGCCTATAATATATTTTACAATCCAAAAGGGAAGGAATTCACAGAATCAGTTATTTAGCTCCCATCAGTACATATCACATTGGAATGAAAGGGAAAAATACATATGATCTATGAAGAATGGACAGTGGATTGACCGAGGTCAAATGACAACTTGACTTCCCCATAGCATCTACTGAATACTCAAAAGCTGCCTTAATACTGAGTCAGACTATTTGTTCCATCACATTTCAGTGGTCCAGGCTCAGCACCTGGCACCGTGCAAGTTGAATCAACCAGACGCCAGGAATCAGAGGTAAAACCTTTTATTTTGAGCTGCAGCCAAAATAAGCAAGCCTAAAGGCAGAAGCAAAGTTACAGTCAAAGTTCAGATGTTATATAGGCATATGAATGTCAATCACAAATACATCATTGCTTACATCTTTTGTAGCCAACCTTTCATACAGGATAACAGGTGAAGCCCCTTTCTCAGGCTAGTTCATACAGCCCATGACCAGAAAATGGCATCCAAGAGGGTCTTAAGGGTGGAGATTTTGCCATGCTAATGAGACCCAGGACAACATTCCAGCATAGCTGCATCTGAACCACTCCCACTACAAGGAGGAGAATTCTGGAGGAGAATCTAATTCATGACCCTTTTGCATAGTTTTTCCTACAGTACCCTTGAAGAGCAGGAAGCTAGTTAACACCTGAATGAATTATTGCTTAATGTATTGTCGAAGGGTTTCATGGCTGGATTCAACTGGTTCTGGTGGGTTTTCCGGGCTGTGTGGCTATGGTCTGGTGGATTTGTTCCTAACGTTTCATCTGCATCTGTGGCTGGCATATTCAGAGGTGTACCACAGAGGTAAGTCTGTTACACTCTGTGTCCAGAGAGAAGGAAATGTTTGTATTATACTGTCCATGTCCCAGGGTGGGGAACCAATCATGATGATAAGCCACACCTGCAATACAATACTATCAACCACATCTCTGCATAACAAGTTCCACCCAAACACTTATTGATTGGTTTCCCGCCCTGGGACATGGACAATATATACCCCAAACATTTCCTTCTCTCTGGACACAGTGTGTAACAGACTTCCCTCTGTGATACACCTCTGAAGATGTCAGCCACAAATGCAGGCGAAACATTAGGAACAAGATCCACCAGACCATGGCCACACAGCTTGAAAAACCCACCAGAACCAATTATTGCTTAGGCTAGAAGAGGCCATTAACACTTTATAATCCAACACCCATAGGCTGGAGGTTCTGGAGGCTTACATAAAGGGCAAAATGCCAGAAGAAAAGAAAAAAAGCCCAGTTTCTCTTCAATTCAGCTGTGCTATACAGAGCCAAGTTATATCAATATCTGCTATCTAATAAAATATACCCCTGGTTGATAGCCTACATATCCAGGCTGCTACTATAATTGACCTATCGTTGTCTAGCTCTGATTGGAAGCAGTTATCCAGGTCACAGGTAGAGAGGGCTTTCATATACTCACATAACTATTATTCAATCCTCTTTTAACCTCAGATACTGTGGACTGAACCATCTGCAAACAAACTAGATGTTCTTCCACTGAGTCTGGCCCTTCCCTAAAGGGACTTTGCTGCAGGGGGGAACTTGATCCCATATTTGCACAGATTCCCAAAGCATCTTCATTCTAGGGCTGTTCCCAGTCATGCCACAGGGCAGTGTTGGGGACTCTGTCCAGACTGTCTCCTGGCTATTGCCACCAGGGATTTGAATCAGGGGTCTCGGGTACTCTATGTCTGCATCTTTCTGATGTATTATGCATTTCTCTATTTCTCTAAAGAGGGCCACCATGCTGATCATATGGATCAATTTCAGCAGCAGGAAAGATTGCTAGGTTTTGCAAAAAGTTGCGACACTTCCATCTGGCTATACAATTCTATGGACCACTACTGTTCCATATACAGCTGCTTCTCTCAATCTGCCAATTTTTGAGAACTTAAAAGAATGAAGCTCATCCCTGCAAAGCCCCTCTACTTGACACATCATGGAGATGATGAAAGTAAGGCCAAGAAAACCAGGCTAGGTATGCTTTTATTTGCATTCTTGAAGATCGTATTTCCCAAATGTCCTGTGGGAAGGCTTGAACAGATTTAAGCCTTTGTTATTCTGCTCAGTGTGTAGATTCCATTCTACACATTTCTTACTGGCAAAGGTGCCAAGAGCTCTGATTCGGTCTACCAATTTAGGTTTGCTTAAGTAGCCTGGGAAGGAGCCAGGGTCTTGCAGTGCGGCATGCATCAAGGGTGAGTGCTAGATATAAAGCAGCACACTGTTGCCAACACCATTGTTTAGGAAACATTAATACAGACACAAATGTTTAGTAGCCTCTTTGGTTCAACTGCTCAGAACAAAAGCAAAGCAAACAGATCCTATTTCAAAGCTGATAAAAGTGAAATCATCTCTGAGGAAGTGGAGAGGGAGGGATGCCTCAAAATAGGGCAGTCTGGGGTGCTTCAAATACTTTCTAGCTACTTCTAATACCTAGCAGCCAGAGCCCCATAGCACCAGTTTGGTGAAAGCACCAGGAAGTGAGGTGTCCATGAAAGACCCCTAGCCTGAGCAGACAAGCAAACCAATTCATTAAAGTCTTGCAGATAACAAACACATTTACCCTTTGGAACTTAATGTTTGTAGAATCAGGATTTAGTTTGGTTCTTCATTCTCAAAGTACATACTCCTAACATTTTGCAGATGAAAACAGGGACACTCTTGTGTGCTTGCAACATTTCTATTCTAGCACCATTATCTGGTATCTTCCCCACACACGTCCCCCGCCCCCCACAATACGCTGCTGAAACCTCTGCCCTATCTGCCTTCTACTCGCTTATTCTGTGACAGAAGCTCACACTGTACTGGGCTTTGAAGCAGCATGAGGCAGTAAACTTACCCTTTTTAACAGATGTAAGATGTTTAACAAGAAACATTTAATCTCACAATGAATCTGGCTGGAGAAGAACTATGCATCAAACTTATTCAGCAATACCTTGTTATCTGGATAAGAGGTTTGGGGGAAGGGTGGATAAAGAAGCATGAGACACTAGCACCAGCATGGTATAATGGTTAAGAGCAGTGGACTCTAATCTGGAGAATCAGGTTTGATTCCCCACTCCTCCACATTATTGGTGGACTATTATGGGTGAACTGGATTTGTTCCCTGCTCCTGCACATGACTTTGGCTTACTTACAGTTCTTTGGAACTCTTTCAGCCCCACCTACCTCACAAGATGTTTGTTGTGGGGAGAGGAAAGGAGAGGAGTTTTTTAAGCTGCCTTGAGTTTCAGGAGAGAAAGGCAAGGTATAGATCCAAACTCTTCTTCTTTTGTCTTTGCACACATGCATTCTACATGCATGTACGCTAGATTGAGCACGTGCCTGTCCCAGTTCTCCCTAATCTCTAGAGGCCACAACCAATGATGGTCAGGACTGGTCGTAAGAGAATGTTTTTACTGAAAAATCACAGTGTCTCTCACCAAAAGACCAAGTTGGGATGGTATCTTACTTAGAACAGTTAATAGAAGACAGGGGTTATCTGTGATAAATAAATGGTTGTATATGAAAGCAAAACTAATGTATTTTATTTAGTTTATTTATAGTCCACCTTTCTCAAGGCAGATTACAAAGTAAGAAAGAGAATGTAATCACACAGCATAAGACATCCACTGAGGAATGCAACAAAACCAGGAAAAACTTCAATGATAACACAAGCAACAGTGAGAAAGGTAAGCTGCCTAAGACAAAATCTCATGTAAGAAAGGCAGAATGTGGGATTCTTGTGAGAAAATGCAGCAGAAGCCCAGATGATACCAATAGATAATACCAACGATAATAACTACAGTGAACTATAGATTAATTCCTGTAAGGAGGTGTCCCCTTGGACTGTTCCACCTTAATACAATCTTATTCTGTTCTAGGAATGTGTTCCTGAACACTCTGTGTTGAACATTTTGTGGAATGATACCATAACGAGATTATTATATTATGAAAACTGCATCAGGAATTAGAATGGTCATATTGTCCAGCCAAAGAGGAACAAGAGAATACAAGGTTAGTTTTGTAAAGAAAAGGTAGCCCTCTGTGCAAACATCGGGTCATTCCTGACCCATGGGGTTACATCATCATGTTTACTAGGCAGATTATGTTTATGGGTTTGCCATTGGCTCCCACAGCTGCCTATATTTTCCTTCCAGCAAGCTAGGCACTCATTTTACCAACATCAGAAGAATGGACGGCTAAGTCAAGTTTTGAGCTGGCTACCTGTGACTTCCTTTGGAATCAATCTCAGATTGTGAGCAGGGTTTGACTACAGTACTACAGCTTACCACTCTGCGTCATGGGGTTCTATGTTGTTTTTCTAATCAGTGTTGTTTTGACTGAAGTTGATTATTATAGCTTACTATTATCCTAGCTTTCTGGAAAGTAACTCAGGGCACCCCATCCTATTTTTTTCCCTCACAGCAAAACAGAGAGGGGGGCCAAGCAATAGTGACCAGCCTAAAGACACTGAGTGAGCTTTATGGCAGAGAAGGAATTCAACCCTGGTCTGATCTACACATTCATGTGCATTTTATATAGCACTAGAAACAAAAAAAAAAAGGGGGGGGGAACCTGCCAAAAGGTGCTGTAAGGTTGATTTTATGCATCACTACAAAGCAGGAGCAGTAATAATGAAATGCAATTGCAAATCAGCCTTAGTGTATTGCCATCAATTTAGAAACCTGAAACAAGCACATGTAAAATCACCTGCATTTCATACATGAACAAGAGCAGCAAGAGTGAAGAAGCAGTTTGAATTGCATAAGTGAATTTGGTCTAAGCTTTGATAGTGGAAACACTCAAAGGAAAGTAATATGGCTATTGGATTCAAGCAAGAACCAAGAAAAGTGAAAATATAATTTTTTAGGAGGGAGTTCAAAAACTCTTGACAAATGCAGCTGCATTTGAACACACTGGAAAAGGGTCACTAGATAATCTGGTCCACATCCTCCCCACTGGGGGGAGGTCTGTAACCATTTACATATAATTATTCAAATGAGCAATGGATGCCTCATAAAAGAACCTTCACAAAATCCAACACACAAGGTGTCCATGTGTTTAGTTAACAAAACATTTAAATACATGCCCGTCTCCAAGAGTCTGACTGCCATACAGAACAGATCTACTCCACTAAGCCACACACCTGGCCACCAGTGGGAGCTTCTTATCATAAACAGTTTAATAGTGGAAGCACCAGGAAAGGGAAATATTATAGGACAGCTGAAAAAAAATCTTTGAAGTGAATCTTTGAAATGTTCTGTGGTCTCCTAAACCAAGAAGAAAAGGCAAGCAGAATTTAAAAATTGTCTAGCTATTAGGAGTATTAAATCCTAGGGGCTTTTGAACTAGATATATCTGGCTGCTTAAAACAGGCCATCCTATTAGAACCCTGAAGGGGAGTTTTACTGGTAACTGGTTGTATCCACTACTGGTTGTCTGAGCATCAAAATCAGGCATGATTGTCCGTTTCTATTTAAGGTTCCAGAATCATAAAGTGCAATTTATTTACTGCGTATCTAGGCAAACTGGAGCCTGGGGACAAAACCTGAGTTTGGTGTCCCCCAGTATGGGTGGCCACCGTCCCCCACCACAACCAAACAATGGTTTTTTGCACCAGCTCACAAAACACCTCCCACCCACAGCAAAACATACATGGCATTCTCCCCACCAACTCTCTTTCCTAATTTTGTCCTCACACCAACCCTATGAGGTAGGTTGTTAGACTGAGAAACAGCTCCAAACCAATGCAAGTGGTTATTAAGCACGTACGTTTCTCACAATTCACCCCTAGCAAAACATTTACCAAACAAATGTCAGCATCATCTCTCACAAAACACCTCCAGTGGAATCCGTCCCCAAATAGCATCACTTTCAATGGTGTTTAAACTAGGGAGTCCAGATTCTTCTTTTAAATCCACCTTAAAGGGAGAATCTGGGCTCCCCAGTTAAAACAACATTGAAAATGATGCTGTTTTGGGGTGGATTCTCCCCCACCCTGAAACAGCATCACTTTCAATGTTTAAACTGTGGACCTCACATTCTCCCTTTAAGTCCATGCCAAAGGGAGTGGATTTAAAAGGAGAATCTGGGGAAATTAGGAGTGTGCCTGCTATCAGGGTTGCAATTGTTAAGCCAGCAGCACTAAAATTTCAGGGTATCTTTAGGAGATTCTCCTGATGATACCATCCAGGTTTGGTGGAGTTTGGTTAAGGGGGGCCAAATTTATGGACCCTCAAAGGTGTAGCCCCCATCTCCTATTAGCTCCCATTGGAAACAATGGGGGATGGGGGCACCTTTTGGGATTCCATAACTTTGGACCCCCTGAACCAAACCCCACCTAACTTGGGTGGTATCATCAGGAGAGTCTCCTGGAAAATCCCTGAAATTTTGGTACTGCTAGCCTAAAAACTGCGCCCCCTGCAGGCTGAAAACTGAAAGAAACACTAAAAATACAAAAAACACACAAACGAACCTGAAATTTTGTGCCCTCCACTAGGGGGCGCCTGGGGACATGGCGTACCCCATGTGCCCTAGGCAAATACGCCACTGATTTACTGGAATAAAACCAATGCCCCACATAAACTTTCAGCCTGAGAACTTTTGAGAATGAATATGTAACAATAACAAAGAAATTAACAGTAGAATTGGGGTGCTGTGTGGTTTCCGGGCTGTACTACCGTGTTCTAGCAGCATTCTCTCCTGACATTTCACCTGCACCTGTGGCTGGCATCTTCAGATGATCCTCTGAAGATGCCAGCCACAGATGCAGGCGAAATCTCAGGAGAGAATGCTGCTAGAACACGGCCATACAGCCCGGAAACCACACAGCTCCCCAGTGATTCCGGTCATGAAAGCCTTCGACAATATATCATTAGAATTACCTAATAAAAATAACAAGCGGCAAAAAAGATCAATGGCATCAGTTAAAAGTTAAGAGTGAGCAGAGATCCCACCATTTCCTACCAAACTTTCCTTATGCCAATCTACTGAGATCATACTAAATTTAATAAAGTGCGTTATAGTCCACAAAAGTTTATATCAGTATCAAGCCACTTGTCTTCAAGGTGTCATGAGACTCTAATCATTACAGGCTAATCCTGTGATACTCAATGGCTCAGGAGTCACATGTGGCTCTTCTGGGCACAATTCCTGTTCCCTTTGGGCGAAGGCAATACATATCACAGAGGAGACCTGAGCTTCTATCTCTACTCATAGTTACAATTAGCAAACTTGCTCTTTCAAAGAGATTGTAATACTGTTCTTATATCAAACAGAGTGGCTCCGATTTCCTAAATGGTAACATTATGCATCAGCAATACTTTATTCTTGCACTGAGCATCCATTCACTGATCCTCAGTCAGCCCATTACTGCCTCCAGACAGTGGTTCACAGTATTCCATCTCACTTAAACTTGTCTGAAAAATGAGAAACAGAAATACATTCCAAATCCTCAAGGAGGGAAAAAACCTTGCTTAAAATCCCCAGAGAACTTCTCCCTGTAGTTTCATGTAGATGTTGAACAGAATGGGTGAGGGGGGTGTGTGGGGGGGGGAAGAATCATGACAGCCTCATTTTCTTTAGCACTAATAGTGGCAGCAGTCTAAAAGGAGCACAAAGGAGTCAAGCGTCATTCCTTATATTATTATTTTTATTTATTAAATTTAATAAACTGCCCACCCCTGGAGGGCTCTGGGCAGTGTACAGCAAACCAGTGCATAGAACTCCATACATAATAAATAAAACAACATATACCTGTAATATTAAAACCCTTAAAAACACAGCAGTATTAACATAACCTCCATTAGTTGAACTCAATTTGTTGCTGGCGCCCGATCCCAAGGCCAGGAGGGGACTGGCAGTGCTAGATAAGATATTACAGTATTCCTTCTATGAAGAAATGGAAGATTACTCTAAACAGGACACTAGGAAGATGCAGTGAGAGCACATGTGATCAGAGCCCACAGATTTGGAGGCGTGGATAACCCAGGCAGCTACTCCATTTCCATAGAGGGGAAAATGAAGCGAAATTGAAGATTACACTGAAGATATTTATGAATCTTTTGTCCTTGTTTATGACACACTAATCAGGTATGTTCTGATCTTGTGAGATATTTTGGAGCCAGACAGAAGTAGCATTGTAACAGGATAAATAATGTTCAGAACAATGAAAAGCCAGACTCTTCTCCAGAACAGACAGTGGCACTTGTACAGTTAAAACAGGGCTTCTAGGTTGAGTGACAGAGACTTGTCCTTCCCTATGTGACAAGTACTACCAGTCCCAGAGTTCCTGAGTTCCACTCAGGAAAGGGAGTTCTGGTTCATCCAAAATATTTGTCAAAAACAGAGCAAAAAAAAGTCTCTGGTCAAAACCAGTTCGCCTTCCCTAAACACCAGGATCCTTAAAAATAAAGCATCTACAAGCTTTATGATTTGGGGCATATATAAAGCTCAG
This sequence comes from Sphaerodactylus townsendi, assembly GCF_021028975.2. Lineage (NCBI taxonomy): Eukaryota > Metazoa > Chordata > Lepidosauria > Squamata > Sphaerodactylidae > Sphaerodactylus > Sphaerodactylus townsendi. Next base: position 98,590,734 of record NC_059427.1, on the reverse strand, counting down.
TGTCATCACACAGCCTCCTTGTGAGCCTTCAACCAATGTATATCAGCCCTGTTTATCTGTACATAGGCCTAGAGATCTCTTACTTCCTTTGGCAGAACGGCCTCTCCCTTTGTTTTATTGTTTGCAGAGGCACTGAGAAGATATGTCCATTAAACAAACAAGTCAGAAGATTAGCATTATCTGTTCTTGAAGGAAAGATGTGCTCAGCTTCTGTTTCCAGTTCCCAGCCTTCTCGGTATACTGTTCACAGTCCTGGAGTTGACAGTGAGATCATAATCCTAGTTCCCTCCTCTTCTTGTCACATGACTGTGATATCATGAGATTTCATGTCATCAACTACAATTCAGGGGGTCCCATGCTGCCAAGGATTAGAGCTGCATCCTGAACCTTGAAAGTTTGAAGACCACTTTAGGTAAGGGCCAATGATAAAGGCTTGGCATGCAAAACTCCCAGGTTCGATCCCTGGCATCTTCACGTAAAAGGATCAAATAGTAGGAGATGTGAAAGACAATCTGAGTAGACAAAACTGACTCCGATGGAGCAAGAGCCTGATTCAGGGGAAGGCAACTTCATGTGAATTCGAATATATTTTTATACCCAGTTCTAAATGATGAACTATTACATTCTCAGAAACTGGAAAAAGATTCCATCTGTGTACCTACAGATCTTTCTGATAATGTTTTTTGAGAAGCATTGCATCTAAAGAAACCTTCAAGTCTTTTTCAGGGAATACGTATGACCAGGAGACACTGTTTTGAGGTAGATTCAGTACCACCTGGAAGGCAGGTTCCAGAATGTGGTGCTGGATGGCTGATGCTTGAGTCCATGGCCTCTGGCACTCTGTAAAATTTCAACTTGTTTCCCATGATCTTTAACATCTACATGAAGTTGCTAGAAGAGGTCATCTAATGATCTGGATTGGATTGTCATCAATATGTAGATGATACTCACACTTCCAGCATGTAGATGATATTCATACTTCCAGCAGATCCCAGGGAAGCTGTGGCAACCATAAACTGGTAGGACAGATGAGAACTTGGAAACTGAAACCTAACCCTGACAAAATGGAGATGCTACCAATGGAAGGATTGACCCAGGAATTCAGTTGTCTCCTATTTTGGAAGGGGTGTTATTCATCCTCTTGGAGCAAGTTTGTATCTTGGGGATGCTGCTGGACCCAGGGCTCCTATTTGATAAGCTGGTGGCTGTGGTGGTCAGGAGTGTCCTTCATGAGCTTTGGCTGGTGAGTCAGTTGCCACCTTTTTTGGACAGAGAAGAATCTTGCCACCATGAGACATGCCTCGATAACATCTATCTGACTACTGCAATGAGCTCTATGTGGGGCTTGAAGTGTGTTTGAAAGCTACAATTGGCATAAAATGCTGCAATCCAAATGCTGACTAGACTGGGTCACAGAGGCCACATCACTCCAGCCATCTTCCATGTACAGTGGCTCCTAACTAGCCTGGCACAATAGGCACATACCACTACAGCAGTGATGGCGAACCTTTTTGAGACCGAGTGCCCAAATTGCAACCCAAAACCCACTTATTTATCGCAAAGTGCCAATGCGGCAATTTAACCTGAATAACCCCCTCAAGAAGGCCAGCCTGCTGCCTCTGCACCCCCACCCCCCACCCCCGGGCAGCAGCAATCTGGAGCACAGGCACCAGGCCTGCCAGCTGAGTCCTCCCTGCTCACTGAGGTGCACGCACATCAAGTCTAGGGGCCCAGGCCAGCCTAGATGGGGGGGGGGGGCGCGATTTCCCCCCCACATGATGAACTCTGTGTGCGCGGTCCCACAGAGAGGGCTCTGAGTGCCACCTCTGGCACTCGTGCCATAGGTTCACCACCACTGCACTACAGTAATCTTTTGGGACCCTTCTTCAGGTGTCTTCAGCATCTGAGGTTAGTTTATGGAACATGAGAGCAGGCATTTTCAGCCGTGGCACCAAAATTACAGGAAACCCCCCCCCCCTTTGCACAGAGGGGAGATTAATTTGTTCCCATCTACTGCTGTCTTCCACCAGCAGGTAAAGACTTCTCTGTGTTGTTTTGCACTCCCTCAGTGACCCCCTTCCTGTTTGTGTCAGCTTCAGGAGCCTCCATGCTGCCGCCACTGCTATTTGCAGAATATTCCCAGGAGCTACCTCTGCTGCCACTCATTTGATGGGCATTTCAATGTAAAAAGTAGATGAATGTTTTTTCCCGCCCTGGTGATCCCAGGTGTTAGATTTACCATGGTGTTAGATTTACCATAGACTTAGATTTACCATGGTGTTTTTTCTGTTTTCTTTTGTTTTGAGGAAGGTGTCATTGTAGCTATTACGACACCATCTGAAAATTGCAGCCGCTCAGAGGACTGGTCTACATCCCATTAAGAAGAAATGGGTAGACCCGGCTGCTGCAGAGATCTACCCATTACTACTTTCCATTGCTTCTTAGTGGGAGGTAGATTGGCTCCCTGAGTGGCTGCGATTCTGAGATGGTGTTGTCGTAGTTACAAAGACACCTCCCTCAAAACAAAATCAAAAAGAAAAAGAAAAAACAGCACGTGTGCAGAATCACCAGGGCAAACAAACTTTATTCATCAACTTTTCACACTGAAATGGCCACTGGTTGAGCTGCAAGCAGAGGATACTTCTGGGAACATTCTGAAAAGCCCACTTCTGCTCAATCGGCCATTTTTTCAAAAGGCAAGTTTCGCCGACAGTCGTTTGAGGCAATATTAATGCTCTTTCATCAAACTACCATATTAATAATGCAGAGAATGATGACTTTGACTGCATTTATAAACTATTCTTTAATGCTCATAGACATTTGGGACTATTTTCAACTGCCAAAAAACACTACTTGTACTTTTCCACAGTATGACTGACCACACTTAGACCTTTTGGTGGAAAAGAGTATAGAACACACTTGTTTTCTTTTTGGTGGTCCACAGACTCTTTCAGCATTACATGCCAATTAAATTAGATTTACCAAAAACAACTGCAACTAATTTTCAGCAAAGTATGGAAAGTTTGAAGGGTTTTGTTGTTGTTTTGCACACTGCAAGTAATTGAAGTTTCAGAAGCTAACATACATCAAAAACTGCAAGCACTCTATTACGGGGCCAGAGCAGTTAACAGTGCAATCTTAAACAGTTAACTTTTTTTAAAAACCAGTGTGCTTGTTAGCTGTAACTGTGTTTATGATTACTCTATGAACCACCTGATTATTTTTTTCTACCACTTGTAAATTTGCAAGAGAAATTGACACTGGGGGGATCATTTATGATTTTGCACTTTAAAAGGCCACAAGAATAAAGCATTAAAGTGAATTGGTCCATTTAGAAAATGTTTGTAGTCACATCAGAGTTAAAATCAAAACACTGATACCACTCCCCCAAATGTCCAAAAGGGCAAGCTCTGTAGGGCTCTTCTTCCAGCTAGGTATGTTAAACAAGATCAAAAAAGGGAAGGGAAATAGTCGAAGTTGCTCAGTGTGGCTCATGGTGTACATGCAGAATTACAATAGAAACTTTTCTTGCATAATCATATGTATGTACTGGATGGGATCAGGGTATGTAGGGGACCTGGAATTTGTGATGGGCCCAATTGAATTGTGTGAGTGTGTGTGTGTGTGTGTGTGGGGGGGGGGGGCTACAGCATTACAGGGGCCACTATCCAGGACAAGCTCTAATTCCTGATGGGTCAAGCATGTCGTCTTAACGTATGAAAGAGAAAGGGCTCTACTCCTTGCAGAGACATTGCCATTACCCAATGGAAGGAGTATCTACAGGAGATAGCAAAGCATGCAATGTTCTTGCTACATTTGGCCAATGTCAAGTCTGCAGTTGGCCATCTACTGGGGTTTGGCCTTCAACAGATGACCCACTATGTAGACCCCACCCCCCTGCTGATCTCTAGGTACAGCTAGGAATGTGTCTGTGCCTACCAAATGCAAGCTGATTTTACTACAACACCCCAACATTCCTTCATAGTCCCATTATATAAGAGAATAATGGCAGTTGAAGCACAATTTGCTACTATAACCTCTTCCCACTAACTAATCCAGGATACTGGGCATGTCTGGCATTCCTTTCCTTCCCCACCCACTATTTACCCCTTGGCAGGCCTTCACATTCACCTTCTCAGCCACCCTTCCCCCCAGCCTGGCTACAGGCACAACTCATGTCATACTTCTTTTAGGACAGAAACTTCTCTGCATGAAACTTTTTTGTGTAAAAGCACCAAAACAGGACTCTACAATGCATTACTTCTTGGTCTGCCCCAACAATACAGTTAGGGACTGAGTTCCAAACACAGAATCACAAGTACTGATCAAAAGTGCTTGTAGTGGACCTGGAATAGTTGTACGGATGAAGCATATCGTTAGATCTTTGGTCCCAAGCAGAGATTTGGCAACCTATATTAGAGATCTAGAATTTAGGAACCAAATACTGTTCTATGATCTGCCCCTGCCCCTACCCACAGATCAGAAATTTTTAAAGTATGTTGACATTCCTACAGGATTACAAACTTCCACAGAAGGACTACAGTTGATAACCAGCTATATGCACAGTGTACCTTCTAGAATAACTACTGATGTCAGTGAACACTCAAAGTTATTTAAGTAGGAATCTATATGTATATTTTAGCAAACTAATTTCTAGCACATGCCAGGGAATTTTGTACAATGAAATGAGGGTTGGAAGAAGGGTCTGGAAGACAAGAGGACTAACATGTCCTTTTAAAGAAACAGCCAGACCTGCTGAATAATGTATGAAAACAAACTTTAAGACCAAAAGGAGAGTATGTTTAATATTACTCACAATCTAGCATAAACTTGCTTTTTAAAGGAAAACTCCAGTACGGGCCTCTTCAAAACAGCTGCTGTGAAGTGGAGAAAGCAGAAAGTTTGGAAAGCCTCGGAGCCTAAACCTACCAATAGATACAAGATAGCCCATGGGAGCTGAAGAGCTTAACCCAGAGTAGCTCAGCAGCACAGAGCTGGGAAAAAAATTAATAAAGAGGGATAAGGGAAAGATTCTTTTCTCTCCTTGGGTGTTGTTTTCAAGTTCTCCCAGTTATAGCTTCCCCAAGCCCAAGGGAACACATTTCCTGCTTTGAGACACTCTCCCTTTCCCAGACTGGCATTGATTTTGGGAAATGGCACAGTGTAAATAGCTTATGAATAAAACCCACAGACAAAAAAGGAGCTTCAAAGAGCCTCCGGGAAGCTGAAACCAGCTGAAACCAACAGACAGGACAGGCATTTATAGTGAAAAAAAACCCCAGACTAGTACAACCAGAAGACGACCTACCCATCGTCAAAGCACACGTTGATATTCCCTTTTGATGGAAAGAAAAACGCAAAGGCTACAATTTCTCCTCCATCGAACAGGAGGAGAAACTGAGGTATATTTAATTTTTTCAACATCTATGGCCTCATAAACTAGCACCTACTGGATCTGTGATATGCTCTGTGATGGACCTAAAATGGCTACTTTGAATTTAAGGGAGCTTAATCTAAGCCTACAGGCAGAGCACCGTCTTTGGCAATATGCCTCCACTCAAAAAATCATCAAATTCCTGTTGCCCTTGCTATTAACAAAACAAATTGGTTTCTTTCTCTTTTTTTGCCCACTGGTTCTTTTGCTACGCATTTCACCCTTAAGTTCTGGGTCAACTTGGACTGGAGCAAAAAGTATGTCAACAACTGATAGACTCAGTATTTTGGGTTTCTGATTCTTACAATGGCAAACCAACACAATATGTTGCTATGCCCAGCCTTCATAGTCAAGATGTTATGCAGATATTGGATGAGACAGGCTATATGACCATCACAGATGCCACAGGCAAGGGGTCGAATCAGTCCTTCATTTGGGGCTCATTGAGACCATGCTGAAATCTCCCAAGAGAGGAAAAGTCTTCCGAGTGACGCATCTTTCCACTACAGGAACTGCAAGAACTCGGATGTGATACCAGGAAATCCTGCTTCTGCTGGTGCTTCCTCGGAGCATTTCAAATGAGGAGCTCCACCCAACTCATTCAAATAACTTTTGTGCAGGCTGAGGCCACCCCCCTTCTTAAAATGCTGTTATCAAATTGGTACCTGAAGTACTACCCAGAACAAATGCAAACATGGACCTGGCTGGGAGGTTTTACCAGACCTATCCTGTGTCTCTTTGGTACCATCATAGCCAGATTGCTGCTTCTGTGTTTGCATCAGTCCTGTTTCAGACGAACATCAGTCCTGTTTCAGTCCAAATCTTGAGGTTAAGGCAAGACTAAAAGTTTGATAGCCCAATCCTATGCACATTCCCTCAGAAACCAATCACACTTGCTCACAGACAAGTGTGCATAAAATTACAGATGGAGCATGGGCACCAATCTGTATTAATTACACCACTGTAAGAAGTCTCTACACAAAACAGAAAACACACACAAAAGAAAGTGTTTACAATAAAAATTCAAAAGGAGGATGAAGCACAGAGAATGCGAGCAGGCTTCAAGGGTTACAGAAAGCAAGACATTTTGTGGCAACCTCAGGCAGAAGGAGGAGAGTTAATGGAAACTTATCTGGTTAAAATGATCAGCTGTAGCCAGTAGCGGGGCGACCAGGGGATGGGGGGCGCGCCACGCACTGGGCGTACGGCTTTGGGTCATGTGGGGGGCAGAAAATTCCCCCTCCCCCTTGCCGTGGGAGGGGAGTGAAAAATCACACACACACCGCGATGCCCCCCCACTTACTTTAGCAAACCGAGCAGGCTGGAGAAGAGGCCTGTCTGTTCCCTTCCAGGCTGCAAACGGCCTGGTGGGAACTACATTTCCCAGGAGACCCTGGGAAATATAGTTCCCACCAGGTCATTTGCAGCCTGGAAGGGAACAGGCAGGCCTCTTCTCCAGCCTGCTCGGTTTGCTAAAGTGTGTGGAGGGGGAGCATGGGGGGGGGGCGAAAAAGCCAGTGTGCACCGGGCGCACTCTGGCCCAGCTACGCCTTTGGTTGCAGCCAAGCTCTAACATACTATGCACATACTCCCCACATGCAGGACTATCTATATTTTGCATATGTGCAGAAAAAAAACCTAGAGTTTCTGGGGACACAGAACTTGTCAGCTTTCCTAAGCTTCAATTGAAACATCAAGAAATCTTGTATCCCATAGGGATTTGAAGATGGCTTGAAAACATGTGGCCAACATCAGTTGAGAACTCTAGAGGCAATCAGCTGGATATCGATTGGTGAGGAGGAAGGCCATCTTTGTCCCATGTCACTCACTGGCACTCCCCATGACAAGAAGGAAAGGAGGATTCATGCAAAATAAGTCAATATATGCAAGTTTCCATAACTTAGGTCACATTTTGTTTATTTGTATCCTCCTTCCCAGCCAAATTACACCCCTTCACAAGTGATTTACAAAACAGTAACAGATTTAGAAGGTAAGAGTTACATGGTGCCAGAGATTCCTGTTTATTTTTGGTAAAACAGACTACCATAATTACCCCTCTGGATTTAAAAATGTGGTTTACACCCTGACCTTGAAGAGCGTGTGGTTGCAGCCGACTCATGGAAACCCCATCCAGAAAATAAATGAAAGGCAACACTCTCAACCATAAATCCCACACTCAATTTTAAAGCATCAGAAGACAATAGTGACCAGATTAGGACGAAAAAAGAAGGCCTTCAGAGCCTTCATAGAATCAGGAAAGGCCAGGCAGGCTTTCAAGGGAGCTAACCAGTACAGAGGATGAACTTAATCCAGCACTGGATTAAGAACAAGGAATCTTGGGTCCAATTCCACCTCAGTCATGTAGGGTGGCTTTGGGGCAGTCATTCTCCTTTTAACCCTATTTTTCTTTACAGGGTCATTAGGAGAATAAAGTTGGGGAAGAGAGAAATAGTGTATGCAATGCTGAGCTCCCAGAGGAAGGCCAGGATGTCAAAAGATGACAAACAGGCTGACAGGAAAACCACTCATCTACTACATTATGGATAACAAAATTCAGGTGGGGTGGTGAGGGAAGAGAAAAAGAACACTTCCAAAGTCAAAGGCCCACCAATGTACTGGCTGCAGTCCACACAGCAACTGCCCCTCCCTCCTCTCTCTGGAGTACATCATGAAGTTAAAGAAACTCAAGAACCTTCAGAGCTCAAACACAAGCCAGAGGGGGAATCTGATCAGAGACCTACCTTGTTCCTCCCTGCAATCCTTTTCACATGCAAGACAACTCAAAGCATGGCTTGGATCACCACAAATGATAACCAATTAAAATATGTGGATTTTATATTCGGCCTTTCTAAGCAATCTTTTAGGTGACTACTGTTACTACTTCCACAAGTATCTTAGAAGCTTCCGCTAGTGCAAAATGCAAGCAGCCCCTTTCTTGTCTGAGGCTAGCCAGCAGGAAGACATTTTACCTGTTTTGATGTCCCTACAACTAGCTGTTGGTCTCCAAACCCAACTGAAAATGCTGCTGCTTGCCATTCACAGGCATAGACCCACATACTTGGCCATGCTCTCCTTGCATATTCCAATAAGGGAGCACAGCTTTCCTTGCATGTTCCAATGAGACAGCATAGCTCTTCCCAGATCTTCTTCAACTCTTCCGTAGTCAAAGTTCATTCAGCAATCCTCAAACCTGAGCTTTCTCATTTCCTGCTCTCCTTCTGTGGAAGTGTTTCTTGGCAGATTTTTAAAAAGCTCTCACCTTGCTGACACCTTGGTATTTGCTTTTTTGTGTGTGGCTTATACCTGCCTGGCTCTCTGTTTCTCTCTATATAAAATCTTTTTTAAAAAAGTTGATTATTTTCAGTATGTTTTTTATTGTTTGTTTTTTTTGTCTTGGGGCCCACCTATATTATGAGAAATGCAGGGCCTAGAAATACTTCAGATAAATTCCACTGAGCCGTAATTAAAAATCCAACATGTTTTTCTAAAATCACTCCAGTTTGCTTCTCTACTTCCCACCACATAATTTGCCATTAAAGAAATGTTTAAAAGGAATCATGTTAATGTGTTTCCACAATACAATCATTTCTGAAACCAGCACTTTACACTAAACTGACATTTTACTGGGAATCCACAGCCCGCTTCCTCTTCGCTCCACATAACCAGCTGAAAAGTGTTCCTCAGAGATGGGAAGTCCTGCATAGTCCCTTTGTCATGGCAGCTTGGAAAGTGGATGTGGGCTGCACTAGGATTACATCTTGGTGATGCTGTGTCATATGTCACACGATCTGTTACATATTGCTCAGAAACATCTATGGCAATGACAGCTGTATAGTAAGTAACTGGACACTTTCCACTGTATTGCCATATGGTGCTGAGAGGAAAAAAGGAGCATCGGAATCCAAAAGGTACTTCCTGGCGGACACGTTCCAGCTCATTCGAGAACAGGACAAGAATATTTTTTTTAGCCCAGCCCTTCCATTTCCACCCACTGCCAAGTGCTGCTGAAGAGCTGGGTGCAGTATCAAGGTCACAGTTTGCTAACATAGTCCTTCCTTTGCCAGACAGAAAGGTTTGTAGTTTCATCCAGCAGCAACACCAGAAACTTGTGTGTGAATCTGTAAATAACATTACAGGATCCTTCCCAGTTTGGCACTGAGCACTCAAAAAGTGCCTTGACTGAAATTCTCAACCTGTAGGTCCTACTGTGGACCACCACAACATTGCCCTGACCATATGAATGCTTTCCTCTGTGGCTGGAGTCATAGAGGACAGGCAGACTGCAGTAACACTTTAACTGAGTATAATCAGGATAGCTCCTTATATAAAAAACAGACTATATAAAGATATGGTAATGTCACTGGTAATGGTAATGAGCCACTGGTTAAGGAAGCATGGTCTGCACCAGCTGTAGGGACCTTCTGCTTCAATTATATGAACAATGGTACTGATGCAATCAGGCCCCAAGCCATTTAGGTGATGAGCACACCACCACAGGGCTGATAAAGACACAGAAATCTACATATTATTGGCACCCTGTTACTAAGCACCATCTCCTTTGGGCATTCCACTGTATGTGTGGCCACCCATCAACCAATGCATGTGCAAATCCCATTCAGTGTTTATTTGCCTGAAGGGACTATTACAGCTGTTCATTTGTCCTGTGCTTAATTATTGTCAATAGAATAAACAAGAAATTGCACCTCCACTGAACAATTCCCCAGAGTGAATGTATGCATTCATTCTGAAAATTGTAACATCTAGAACAGATGAGTGCCAAAACTGAACACATGTTCCTTAGTATATGGTAAAACATGCTGGGGGACAGGTAAACTTTCAACAGCAATATGGGAACAGATGACATCTAACTGTAGCTTCAGCTCCTGATTTTACTCCAGTGGTTTACTCCAGTGGTTTGCAATACTGATAAAACATGAGCCACTTTTTGCCTTTTCTTTTTGGCAATGAAAAATCCTCCAGTATTCTCAGAAAACAATTCTCTAGTTGTCTGTCCTTAAGCCCTCACTCAAATGTATAAATCTTGACTTTGGATACTGGTCAGCATCTACACTTACTTTTATTTGTTTCTGCCTCACGTGGTGAGAACAAAGAAAATATATACAGACATAACATAGCTCAGAATAATTAAGTTACACTATGCATGCCTTGTCTTGCAGAGTCTGCTCTACAGTTCAGACTTCACTGGAAGAGTGCAGAAGGAAAGAGATCACAGACCTGCCTGGCAGATTCCATAGGTTAGATATGCAGAGATTTGCAAGTGCAGATATAGCATTAGAATTATTATGGGACATGCTGAACAGCAAGGCTTTGGATTTTGTTTTTTGCTAAAATTTCATATATTAGAAGGAAAAGGGAGAGCTTACAGTGTGTCAGGAAATCAGAAACCTATGTGCTAGAGATGTCGAAGGGAAAGATCATGCAGAAACAGAAAGCAGCAGCTTGATGAACTTAGTATCTGTTTAAACAGTAACCTTTCTCTACAGTACCCATGCTAGCACCTCGAGGCATGCAAGCCTCCAAGCCCCCACAGAGTTGACAAACTCAGATATGAAAGATTCTGCTCCCTTTGCTTCTTTGCAGTGCATCTGACAGAGCTGCAACTGGGTTTATTTGCCTTCCATTGGAGTGGCTCAGTTTGCAGGACAAAGAATTGCAGCAATGTTGGGGAGAGCCTTTTGCTGTTCTCAGTAACAGCTGGGGGTGATTGGATCCCCTTCCCTCCCTCTTTCACAACACACCCTTCAATTTGGCTGCATTTTAGAAGAGGGTGGAATTCCCACAGTGGAGTTCAGGCAGCAAATCAAGAATGATTCAGGATTCCTCCCACCCAGTGAAATGTCACCTTTCTTCTGCGGCAAGGGCCACTTTTATGCAAGGAGAATGCATAAAGTGGTCACAGAAGAGTAGTAATTAAAATGTCCCCTATTCTCTTTGATAAAAAACCAAAACAAATACACACAGGCTACTCTGCAACTGGAAAAGAAAACCTGTATGTATATTTCTTATTTAAAAATCAAACTGTATATGCAAATTCTAATGCTAATGCCTGACAGGAAGGAGGACATGGTTGGAAGATGAATGCAAAAGAAGATCTGGTTTTTACACCCCACTTTTCTCCACTGTAAGGATTTTCAAAGTGCCTTACCTTCTCTTCCCCTTCCCACAAAAAATGCCTTGTGAAATTGGTGGGACTGACAGAACCATGACCAGCCCAAGGTCAACCAGTAGACTTAATGTAGAGGAGTGAGGAAACAAACTCAGTTCTCTACATTAGAGTCAGCCGCTCTTACCACTACACCATGCTGGCTCTCAACTTTGGTGAAGATAGTCATGCCTGGATCTGATTAATGCCTGGATGGGAGGCCTGCTGGGCATCCTCACTTATGCCCCCATGATGGAAGAAAAGGCAAGATTTAGATGAATAACAGGTGAATAAAAAATAGTGAGCAGACAGAAATATACCTGGCTTGAAGCTGTTGGTTCAACATTTTCATGTGCACCCATGGAACTAATGTATTGTGGTGAAGTGTGGAAATATCTGTGTTTTCTACTGTTACAGCTAGACATAAGGCATCTCTCACATAGATCTGTGTATGGACTGAAATGACATCTTGCTGAGTTTCAGATTTACTAGTGTCAAGGGTGCCCATAAATAATACAGAACTGGTCACCAAAGCTATTCAAACTCTCTGGACTTTAGAGGAAGAAGAGAAGAGCTTGAATTTATACCAAGTGAAGTTTATGTAGAAACAAGAGATATGCAAGAGAAAAAGTGAAGGGGAAGTGAAGGGGATTCTGAATAGACTCAAATGTGCTGCTATAAAGACAGGCAATCACGGCAGGGTGCTTGAAAGATAAGAGTTAAGTCAGCATAACAGATGAGTTTCAAGTGTAACTCTTGCCTATATTTCAAAGATTAGCTAATTCTCTCATATTGAGTCACAGCTACAGAAATTTAAATGTAACCAGACACAGAGGCACAGATTATAGTTTGCGGCGGGGGAGAGGGAGGGGGACTCCAATTCAGGGGGATTACATTTGCTTCAAGCTTGAATTTTGAACATAATACCTTATGTGGGTTTGGAAGAAAAAGAGTAAAAAATCCGCTTTTGACTTCTGCAAATATCTGCATAGTTGTCAGACAGGTTGGAACATGATGGCCAGAGAGACACGATATAATGGATGTTAAGTGGTTTGAATCTTCATGTCAGATTAGTTGTCTTGACTCTAAAGCCCCAGGGGCTAACTTCAGCTGAGCAGGCAATATGGAACCCTATAGCTAAGATGACCACATTACTCTTAATGTAATACAAGTCAAGCATATTTCTAGATCTTAATTGGGAATTTGAGGTAGTGTATGTGCATTTATGAGACAGATGCAGAAGCTGTATGGGGAATAACATAATTGCAAGGAAGTAGGATGATTTCCTTCCCACCCCCTCTGAAGCTGGGAGTACAGTTGCACTTTCCATTTGCTAAGGGCCCTCTCAAAGAGGTAAAAGAGAAACACCCCAGAAGGGCAGCAGAATTCCACCATCCATGTTCTAATAACAGTTTCTTAGACTTTTTTTCCAAATGTGTTAGTGTTTAGGATTACCACCCCTAAAAGGCACATTTCCAAGCATAGATTTTGCTATTGTGTTAAAACAAGATTGCTTGTCCAAATGTTGTCCACTGCTGTACCATTCTAGATACCAGCCCATGACTTCCTACTCTGCTTTTTCTTTGTTGTCAAACGATTTCTCTCTTTCGTTTCCAATTTTGGACTTGAATATACAATAGCCAGGTTTGAGACTTAAAAAGAAATGGAAAGAAGTGAATCCAACACTGCTGATGTGGCTGTATCAATGTTCCAATCACACAGTCAATTTCTTTAGTTTTAACTAAATGTACCACAGCACAGATAATTGAATATGGTACCATCCTGTTCCTCTTGAGTTTTCCAGCTAGGTTTCCAACTCACCAGAGAACCTCAGTAATGTCACTATTCATCAAAATAGGAAGGATATTTTTGGTCACATTTGCAAATCTGGGCAACTTTCTTCATAAAGCTTGTGATTTAAAAAAAAGTTTTATTTTTCAATATATTAGTCGCCCTCCCCCAAAGAGAGAAGTAATCAGTGTGAATGTGAGATGTCTGCTCTCTTCAATTCACTAGCTGGCATTTTATGAAAATGTATTTAATTGCCAGTAACAAAATATAAGTTGCTTACATGAAGACAGGTCCATGGTATTTCAGAGGTGGCTTTCAATGCTCAACAAATGTTCCAATGAGGAACCAATGATCAAATCACCCAGATAATCTATTTACAGGGGTTTCCTCTCATTTGAGCTTATTAACAAACAAAAAACATTTCCTTATTCAGGACAGGTGCAAGAACAAGTATTTAAAAATGAGCTGAGTAATGGGATGCGGTTTCTGAGTATTCAATGGTCAGCCTTTCAATACTCACTATTTTACAACTGGGATTGGGAGGGGACAGGGAAGAGAAAGAAAGAGAGTGCGGTGTCCATTCAGGAAGCACCACCCATCCTTCTAGATGGAGAGATAAGGAGTCTTCTTGACCTGCATAAGTCACTAATAAGATTTTAGTACAATTTTAACAATACAGGATCCAAGGCCACCACCATTCTTTTTGTGAAGCAGAAGAGGAAAGAGATCATTCTCCCTTTCCCCCCATGAATTCTGAAATCAGCCAGCATTGTTATTCCCTTTCCTGTCGAAAGATACCTCTTCCTGGCCAATGAAGTTTGCAAGTCCCAGCAGAAGCCAGTGGTAAGCAAGTGTGTAAAGAAGTTATTTATAGTCATAAATGAGACGGCCTTAACTGCCTAGACTGTTGCTGGAATGTATACACTGTATACAGTGGAGATATACATAGCATTTCCAGACATGAACAGTTAAGATTTCACTACATATATATCAATGCTCCACTTTGTTGTGGGACAGGAGAGAAGGGAGAGATTACCACAGACAGACTCTTGGAAAGTCTTTTCCAAAAAGGGATCTAACATAAAACTCAAAAGAGTATCAGAAGTTTGCAGTTTATTGAATGTTTAAGAAAAGTCTATGGTGTTCCACGCATTTTGGACAGCGAGTATATCGTTTAGTACAAGAGAAACCATGCTCAAAAAGGGTTAACATTTGCAAATATTTGCAAATAAGTTTAAGGGGCTTCCACCAGTAAGTTTTACTGCAAGTAAGCATAGCAACTTTCCCATCTGTCTCTCTTTGTGCCTCTTTCCCTGCCGTATTTCTCTTGTAAACTTGCTGTGCTAGCACCTACATGAGAGCCAGTAGCACAACACAACTACATCTGGTATGGTAGCCACAGTATGTGTTGTGTTCCAGATGCCAGTGCCACATGAAAAGACCTTTGCACAAAAGCCTGATGACTCTTTAAGCACCTAAGAAACCACTCCAAGAATAATGAAGTGGAAGTCAGCGGTCATAGAAGTCCTGCGCATAGAAGTCCTTTCATACAGTCACTTATACACACTGACAGCTAGAATTTCATATCTTCTGATATTGGGACTGAAAATCAGACTAGAAATGGTGAGGAATGCACCAAATTAATAAACTGAGGAAAGATCCTAAAAAAGAGGTACTCTGCTTCATTAACTTTTTATGCAAAGTTTACACACCCACACAATCTTCCCAACATATGACAATAAGCCAAATCCTGTATCTGATCAATTTAATGGTCTGATCAATGGTCTGACCATGTTCCTTCTCTGCCACACCGTATCTTGCCCTTGCGGAGTAAAGATTACAGCTGTTTTACCAACATTGCTCCTGTACATTTATTAGAACTAGGGTAGGCTTAAAACAGGGCGGGTTTAGTTGGGATTAGGAGGGATTGTAAGGGTAGAGGGGGGCAGTAGTTGGGGTAAGTTGGGTAGTTAGTTCTTAGATTGTTATTTACTTTCTCCTTTAGTAGGCTTCTGTTTCCCTGTTAGTTACCTTTTTGTTATTGTATGGTTATTGTCTATCCAGAAGTTATATAATTATTACAGAACGGTAATTGGGGATGGGGTGGTTACTGTGGGACTTGGGGGGAGGTAGTCTTGTAGTACACTTGTTAGTTGGTTGTAATTGTTGTTCCCCCTGGAAGGGTCAGGGATTCCACTGATTACTGGGCAGGGCAGGAATGGCTGTAGTGCCAGCCTGTATGTGAGACACAGAGCAAGATATGGACATGCTCACTCTCTGTCTGACCCAAGGCCTATCCCACGGGATGTAGGTTGTGGGATTGGGGCAAGGTACTCTGCTCCGCAGTTGGTGTTGCTCAATTCAAGGTCCATAAATAATACGACCTCTGTTCTCTGGGATTTTCTCAGGGAGCAGGCTATGGATCTTGCTTGCATCACGGAGACCTGGGTGAGAGTGGGTGAGACAGTTGCCCTCATCGAACTCACTCCAGAAAGCTCCATAGTCATCTATCAACCACTGAAACAGGGCCGGGGTGGTGGTAGTGGTGTGGCAATGGTCATCCGGGATTCTATCTCCTTTCAGACATCCCCCACCCCACAGATTGAAGGAATAGAATGTTTGGACCTCCATTGGGATTTCTTGGAAGGTTGGCTGTTCTGCTGGTATACTGGTTGCCTAGCGCACAGCAGACAGCCTGGCGCAGCTGCTGGAGGTGGTCGCCGACTGGGCATTGTGATTCCCTAACCTGACAGTGTTGGGGGACTTCAACATCCATGTTGATGTGGCCTCCTCTTCGGTCACTGCGCACCTAGTGTCATCCATGGCAATGCTAGACCTCTCCTCAATGAACATCAGGACTCCCACGCACCAAGGAGTCTACACTCTTGCAACAGCATCCATCTTTCTGGCCCAGGAATTGTGCATGTGGTCCTATCCTCTGTTGTTAAAGTGCCATGGTCTGACCACTACGTCCTTAGGGCCTGGATTTATTTGGTCATGCCCCGATCTAGAGTGATAGGCTGATTTGGTCACGCCCACAGAGGCTTATGGATCCTGTGGGATTCCAGAATATCTTGCGGGATGCCTCTCCCACCGCTGCTCTCTTGGTGAACTGGTAGAGGGCTGGGATTCCAGGCTCTCTGAAGCCATCAAGAAGGTTGCTCCTGTTCCAAATTGGCTCCCTGGTATACCTAGGAGCTGAGGAGGATAAAACAGGAGCTCAGACGACTTGAGTGAGTGTGGTGGTGGGTTTGTGACAATGAGTCAAGACGCTCGTTATTGGATGCTTATGAATTCCTATGAGAAAGCCATGAAAAAGGCAAAGAACGCTCCTCCATCGCAGCTGCTAGCTCACACCTGGCACAATTGTTCAGCATGATCTGAACCCTGGCGACCGCATCTATTGATCCTAAACATAACGAATTGGTGTTTAGCTATGAGGCATTTGCGAGTTTTTTTGCAGATAAGATATTGACTCTCCGCCAGACTCTGCCAGCCACGATCAATACAATTAGGGGACTAGAAGCCCCTTGCCCATCTTTTGGTCCTAGTTTTGACAATTTTAACCTACTTACTCCCTCTGAGGTGGACAGGCTTCTGTTAGCTGTAAGATCTACCACTTTTCCTTTTGACCTGTGCCTCTCCTGGTTAATAAAAGCTTGCAAGGAGGGGTTACGGAGCCACTTGTTGGATATAATCATCAACTCTCTTGAGCAAGGAGCTTTCCCAGGTCGGATGAAAGAGGCAGTGGTCCGCCCCCTCTTGAAAAGACCAAGTTTAGATCTTCAGGATCTGGCCAATTACCGCCCAGTATCGAACCTTCCATTCATGGGTAAGGTAATTGAGAGAGCGGTGGTGGCTCAGCTTCAGGAGTTCCTGGAAGATACCAAACTGTTGGATCTCGTCCAGTCTGGCTTCCGCCCTGGTCATGAGACTGAGACGGTCTTGGTCGCCATGGTGGACCAAATCTGGCACCAGCAAGGCGGTTCACGCTGCTGGTGTTGTTAGATCTCATTGCAGAATTCGACACAGTAGATCATGGCCTTTTTGTCCACCACCTCACTGAGATTGGAGTACGGGGGACAGCCTTGAGATGGATGAATTCATTTCTCCGAGACTGGGGACAGTGAGTGCTGTCGGGGGAGGAGAGTTCCAGGTGGTACCCCATTGATTGTGGGGTGCCGCAGGAGAGTTATTTCCCTGATGCTTTTTAACATCTACACACACACCCAGGCCAAGCTGGTCCAGAGTTTTGGGCTGCGGTGTCATCAATATTTTTTTATTTTATTTTTATTTATTATTTCATTTTTATACTGCCCTCCCCCGGAGGGCTCAGGGCGGTGTATGACAATGACAAACAAATAAAAGCAAAAATACAAAGTTGAGAATTAAAATAGATGGCATCCGACTATTAAAACTCCTCTTGAGAGAAGGACAGTGGGTCTTAGAGTCTTTCTTAGAATGTTTCGGGCACCCACATCAGCAGCTGGTCTCCCCAAAGGCCCGGTGGAATAGATCAGTCAATATGCAGCTTGGGCTGCAGTGTCATCAATATGCAGCTTGTCCTTACAATGGTGGGCCAGTCAGACTTGGCTCCTGAGGCTCTCCAGCGGTGGCTGGGTGGTTGAGACCTAGCAGGTTGAAACTGAAACCAGCAAAGACGGAGGTCCTGTGGGTAGGCAATGCTGAGATGCCAGCTGATTTTGTTTTGCCTGTGCTAGACAGTGAGCCCCTACACGTGACCTCGTTGGTGACCAGTCTAGGGGTGATTCTGGACTCCAGGGTCACCAGAATGGTCCAGACTGCATTTTACCACCACCACCCCCGGCGAGAGAATTGGCCCCGTATCTCTCTCGTGTTGATCTAGCTACAGCGATCCATGCAACAGTCACTTCTAGGTTAGATTGTTGTAACTCGCTTTACACTAGCCTGCCCTTGAACCTAATCCAAAATTAAAACTCATGTAGCATGCAGCTGCGAGGGTCCTGGTAGGGGCCTCGGGCAGGGATCGTATTACACTGGTCCTTTTTCATCTACATTGGTTGCCCATTGAGTACTGGGCTATCTCAAGGTTTTGGTTCTAACCTGCATACCTTAGGGACCGCCTCTTCTCATATTGCCCAAGAAGGCCCTCCGCTCCTCAGAGGGGAATCTTCTGGTAGTCCCTTGCCCAAAAACCAACCAGCTGGCCTCAACGAGGGCCAGGACCTTTTCAGTCCTGGTCCTCAACTGGTGGAACATGCTCTCTTCTGAGGTGAGGGCTCTGTGGGACCTAAGTGGCTTCCGCAGGGCCAGCAAGATGGAGCTGTTCCGCCAGGCTTTTTCGTAGGCCAGCCAATCTTTTACCATCAGTTTCATCGGCTTGTCATCTGTTTTGGCTTCCCGGGGGGGGGGGGGGGGGAGATAAAGTGAAAGTCGCCATCTGTTTTTGAGCTTATATATGGTTTCAAATTTTTATACCATTTTAAATTATTTATTAAGATTGTTTCTGTTTTATTGTAATAGTTTGTATTGTTGTTGCCACCTTGAGCCCTTCGGAGATAGAGCAGGGTATAAATCTAAGTAATAAATAAAATAAATAAATACACAGAATCTTCAAAAAATTTCAGAAATCCATGATTCCAATTGACTTCTAAAATAAATCTACATTAGGAATGGCTCCCCCTCACACACATACACAAAAGAGCAAAAATCACAGCAGGCCAAATCTTTCCTGATCGGAGCCTTATGCTTAACTCAAAATACTATAAGAAATACAACTTATGTATAGCGAATCCTATGTACAACTACTTGGCAGTAGATCCCATCCAAACGCCAATATGTACTTTTGAGCATTTGAGATGCAAGGGACTGAGATGGATATATTCCAATATGGGATAGTTCAGAAGTCAGCTTCCCAACAACCACATTTGCTATGAACAATAAACACAACACCTGCTGAAGATCATTTCTACAGTGGGTTTTTGGTCATCTCAATTAGGACAGTACTAGTGGAGAAATATTAACTATTAACCCAGAGAAGATGCCAAGAAGGTTCCAATGCCATCTGGCAAACTACAGGCGTCTACCCCAAATGCCCCAGGTTACACAAAGCTCCATAAAGACAACGCAATTTCCCCACCATTGTGGAAGCACATCACATTTCGCCTATTTTAAAAGGGGAGTGGGGGGGAAGTGTTTTATCCCACGCATTTCTCAATGGACGCTTTGCTAGGATTATGTGGCCATGCGATCCATTTATTTACTAATCAACATTCCATCTGGCCACCCACGTTCAAGTTAGAAAATCATTACTTAACAGGAACACTTCTGGGATTACTTTCGTCCAAGCCGCCTATGTTTTCCTCCCCATGTCCGAGTATATAATGGTACATCCCCTCGCGAAACGTGCCATGAATGCGAGCACACGTGGGCGTGGCGCACGTTCTTCTGATCACATCAAATGATCTAACGCTGGGTGCAGGAAAGAGGCTAACGCCCGCTCTTCGCCTTGGCTAAAATGGGGCGCGATCCTGCACTGCAGCGGCTGGCCAATTTCATCTCATACCGCGGACCCTTCTCCACGAAAGGTTGCGCTCATAAAACTGCTAGGGTCTCAGGTGCGAGGTTTCTGCCTGTTTTGGCTTGGAACACAATAGGCTGAGTGAGTTGGGGAAGGGCTCAGATGAGCAACACCAAGAGGGGCGCAACTAACAATACTCAAATTTTCGAAGCGAAATTTCTCCTCCTCCACTCCAAGCACGAGTCAGGTTTTTCGTGGGTTGCGCTTTCTCAACCTCTCCCCCGCCAGTATCCTCCCTGGCTCTCAGGCACATTGTGCAAACCGATGGAAAGCCGCCGGTCAACATGGACGCATCTAAACCTAGCCCCGGCGTTGTGCTTACCGCTGAGTCTCTCCATGGTGCCAGTCATAACTGGGCAGCAAAGCAGGGGCTCCTTTGCACAGGTCACTCCTCCAAGCGCGTTCTTCGCTCACACCCTGCCTGACCCGAGAGATGCACCCTACTCCTCCGGTACGCAAACGTCAACCTTTAAGCCGGCTCTCGCAGCTCGCCCAGACCCTCCTCCGCGCTGAGCACCGGGTCTTAGCGCCCTTCCCTCCAACGCTTCACTCCTCTCGCAGAGCTGAGAAAATCTCCGCTGGGACAGGCTGGTCGCTCGCCCCGCCCTTCCGGATCAGGTGCGGCTGTCTGCGCGCAGTGACAACCTCCTACTCAGAGCCGCGGCTCAGTCCCTCCTGCGGCGCGCGCGCTCTTCTCGTGCTCTTCTACCGCCCCCCCCGTCTTCCCCAGAGTCTCACACGCCCGGGGATGAATTCCTCGCCTTCGAGAAGTTCACGCCTCTTTCTTTGGCCCTTTTGGTGGGCCCGCCCCCCACGGCCCTGTAGGTGCCATTTTTTTCTTGTCTTTCTCTTACAGGTGATCCCAGGACACGTTTATGATTTTTTAAAAAAACCCTCATATATTCATATTATCTCAGTATCAGAAGCCTCACCAGGGGTTTCCAAATACATGATAAATACTTTGATGCTCTCACAGTTAATAAGTTACTGTTTTCCTGTTACCCCCTTACACATGACAACTTTCCCTGTATGGACTCTCTCAAAAATTTGTGCGGGTCAAAATAACACCTGTCAACCTGTGATGAATGCACGGACAACTAATAAACTGGGGTGCTGTGTGGTTTCTGGGCTGTATGGCCGTGTTCTAGCGGCATTCTCTCCTGATGTTTCGCCTGCATCTGTGGCTGGCATCTTCTGAGGAGCTGATAGTTGGAAAGGAAAGCAAGTGGAGTATATATACCTGTGAGTAAAGGTCAATAGGTGAGGGCATCTGAATAGAAGTGGCCTGGCAAGTGAGTAACAATGAAGTGTAGCATGTGAGTAACAAAAGAGATAGCAAGGTCAATAGGTGAGGCATCTGAATAGAAGTAGTCTGGCCTTTGTTCCCTTTGATTATCTGTAGTCATCCTGTGTCTGTGTGGAGCTGATTAGTCACTGTCTTGACTCTAGTGTTTTTCAAAACTGGCAGCCAAATTCTGTTCATATTTTCATGGTTTCTTCCTTTCTGTTGAAATTGTCCATGTGCTTATGGATTTCAATGGCTTCTCTGTGTAGTCTGATGTAGTGGTTGTCAGAGTGGTCCAGAATTTCTGTGTTTTCAAATAATATTCTGTGTCCAGGTTGGTTTATTATGTGTTCTGCTATTGCTGATTTTTCTGGCTGAAATAGTCTGCATTGCCTTTCGTGTTCTTTGATTTGTGTCTGAGCGCTGCGTTTGGTGGTTCCTATGTAGACTTGTAGATTGTTTGTAGGTTATGCTTCTTCATTAGTTTTCCTATGCGGTCAGATGTATGGTAAGAACACTTTCCCTCTAGATGGCTCTTTATCTTTGTTCATGTGGCTTGTTCTTGGTCTTGCAGCTCTTCTGATATCTGTAGAAGAGTAACCATTAGCCTGTAGAGCCCGGTTTAGGTGGTTCAATTCATCTTGAAAGAGGTGAGGTTCACAGATTCTGTTTGCGCAATCTACCAAAGTTTTTATGGTGCTGTTTAGTAAACTGTATTATTAACTATCCTGTATTATTTACTAATAAACTGTTTAGAGGTGTGTGAGGTACAAGCCCTGACCTAAGTGGCTCAGGCTAATCTAATCTCATCAGGTCTTAGAAACGCCACAGAGTTGGCCCTGTTTAATATTTTACTGAATGGCTCTTTCCACCACCGTGATGTGCAAATGATGATGGTGTACTTGTTTGTTATTAAAATGAGAGTGCAAGTAGTAAAACTATGCTGCAGTAGCAGCAGCTGGTGCATACCCTACATTCTCAACTTCTTCAAGAATCTTGTGTAGCCTGGGTGTGTGCAGAATGCTCATGTGCCCATGGCAGGAGGTGCTGGTTTCTCTAGCAGAGCATTTGCTTTCCATGTCCAAATCCCAGATTCAGTCCCCAGCAACTCCAGTTAAAAGAACCAGGCAGTACTTGCTGTGAAAGCCTCTCTCTGCCTGAACCTCTGTGCTGATGCTTGTCAGAGTAGTTGATACTGGTTTTGATAAAGACCAGTGGCATGACGGCAGCATCATGTGTTTACCAAAATCAAACACATTATTTAACTTTCTTTGGTATAACTTTTTTGGAATTTTGGAAGTCACCTTGGACACCTACTTTAAGTGTCAGAGTGTGATTTAAAAATAATGATAATAATGAATGTAGGCATAACCAATTCTGCTAAGGATTGCTGCCCTACTCCAGCTAATATTCTTTTGTTCAACTGTTTTAATACTGAACTGAATCAAGATTTGGCTGCAAATAATTGTCCTAGATCACAGCAGCAAAGCTAGTCAGGGTGGGGTGTGTGTTTTTAACCTTTTTATCAGTTCACAGCATTCTCTGTGGAAAAAAAAAGTTTTGTGCATTGTGAAGTCTGATTCTGTGTATGTTTACTTGAAAAGAAGAAAGCTTAAAACTTGCTAAGCTGTGTACACATGCTCAGGAATAAGCCCCATTATACATTTAGTAGGACTTTTCTGAGTCAACATGTTTAGGTTTGTTGACAGATTTGTTATTCAGAAACAACCCCCTCTGGAAAGAGTGGGTCTTATTTCTGTGTAAATGTGCATGAAATAAAGCTGCTGAAATGCTAGACAGTAGCTGCCTGAGACTTTGTTTAATACATGGAGAATCCTGACCCACAATCATATCTTGGTTATCTATGGAAGAACATAGCCTAGGGCTGCCAATTTCTTTACTGACAGATGCTTTGTTAAGAACAACAAAGTAGTCTGAATTTGCAATAGGTGCAAATTTTCAGATGTGAATATGCAGAGGAGCAAAAAAAATGGAACTTCTTATCTGCCATGCATAAGAACATAAGAACAAGCCAGCTGGATCAGACCAAAGTCCATCTAGTCCAGCTCTCTGCTACTCGCAGTGGCCCACCAGGTGCCTTGGGGAGCTCACATGTAGGATGTGAACGCAATGGCCTTCTGTGGCTGTTGCTCCCGATTACCTGGTCTGTTGAGGCATTTGCAATCTCAGATCAAGGAGGATCAAGATTGGTAGCCATAAATCGACTTCTCCTCCATAAATCTGTCCAAGCCCCTTTTAAAGCTATCCAGGTTAGTGGCCATCACCACCTCCTGTGGCAGCATATTCCAAACACCAATCACACGTTGCGTGAAGAAGTGTTTCCTTTTATTAGTTCTAATTCTTCCCCCCAGCATTTTCAATGGATGCCCCCTGGTACTAGTATTGTGAGAAAGAGAGAAAAATTTCTCTCTGTCCACATTTTCTACCCCATGCATAATTTTGTAGACTTCAGTCATATCCCCCCTCAGCCACCTCCTCTCCAAACTAAAGAGTCCCAAACGCTGCAGCCTCTCCTCATAGGGAAGGTGCTCCAGTCCCTCAATCATCCTTGTTGCCCTTCTCTGCACTTTTTCTATCTCCTCAATATCCTTTGAGATGCGGCGACCAGAACTGGACACAGTACTCCAAGTGCGGTCGCACCACTGCTTTATATAAGGGCATGACAATCTTTGCAGTTTTATTATCAATTCCTTTTCTAATGATCCCCATGCAATTATTAAAGGCACAATACTTCTGTCAAGAAAAATACAGCAACGGTAGCAAAGAACCAGCCATTTCAAAGGGAAACAAGATGACATTTGATGTGCTTTGGGAGGATGCATAAGAAAATAGTTGCTGTGAGGAAGACTCTTAAAATGAGAGATGGTGGAAGGTTGTGAGTTTTGGTCTTCTTAGATGAAAGAGGGAACTTGAGTCTCAAAACAGGACAGCACAGTAGCTAACTGTGGAATTTTGTATCATGCTGAGGGGGAGCGGTAGATGAGTGGCGGCTGGGCATGATGCAGCCCTGCAGTCTCCAAAGAGGTGTGAGGAAGTGCAGCAAGCAAAAAGGTGAGAGGAAAAACTCACTGACTGCTCTCAAAGGCCTCTATGCAGTCCAATGGGCTGTGCCACCTTTTTTGCTGGCATAAGCCTATGCTAGCAAAAGGGGGCGTTCCCGGGCTGAAAGGCCTCAGGAATCTGACAGGTTGGCTCTGCCTTCAGGAATGCCCCCATTGGTGTCAGTGTGGGCTCTTGTGCCAGAGGAGTGCCAGTGCAGTGGCAGTGTTCACACCCAGGTGATATAGAACTATTCAGGTTCCTGGTGCCAGCATAAGTGCCCCTTCACCTGCATAGATGCCACTTATGTTGTGTGGAGTGGCATTTACACTAGTCGTTAGATTCCTTTCTGTAGATATCGCACTTTCAATCCATCGCTTCATTCAATTGTTTGCAAGTGGATTTTGCTATTCCGCACAGTAAAATCCAACTGCAAAATTCATTCAAAGTGGATTGAAAGTGCATTATTCTGCATGTGCGGAAGGGTCACACTAATTCGAAAGGTTTGTCACCCTCCTTCCCACTCAAGATTGCACTGTTAATGTGAGTGTTAATACTTATGCTTTTCTTCAGTTCTGTATTTAGACTTCTGGTTGGTTCTGATAGCCTACCCCAACCACACTAGTTATTGATAGTCCCATTCATCAGCTGTATTAATGCCCTCTGTGTAATATGCCTTGAGGCCAAGTGAGAAAATAATGTAAATGAATAACTAGCTAGCAGCATCCCAGGGTGAGGACAGCCTTGGGGGACTAAGCTACAGAGGTGGTAAACCTGTACTTCTTTAATCTCTGTGGTTCTTTAAACTGTGCTTCTTTAATCTCTGCAGGTATCCAGCACTCACCCTCTCCTTTGCCAGCGGCCTTGGTAGCCCGGAAAGGCTGATCTTATCATGTGGGAAGTGTGAACGGTTCCCAGGCTTGTAGTGCTTTGTCGTGGGAATCGAAAGAGCCGTTTGGCTATGCGGGGCGGGCAACCTTGGGGAATATAGGCAGTAGTTTTGAGCGGGAATCTTCAGATTCATCTTTGCTTATGTTTGCCTTTCAAAATAAAGACTTTGGAGCAAATTATAGTTTCTAATATTTTCAGATCCAAGGTTTGACATTACACGGTACTCAAACTGCCCCATCCAGGTGTTAAATGCAGTTTTATGATCCATTCCTGTGGAGAACCGTATGTGGAAAGGAAGATTATTAGTGTTCAGTGGGAAACTAGTGTGTATTTCCAAATGATCAATAATATGCAACAGAACAATTAAAATCTAGATGAGTCTTCCAGGACAGATAGTTCATATCCTGCATTTCCTTTTCCTAGAAATTACTTAAGTCAGCGTTTCTGCTTTCCCTTCAGCTTTTCAGTAATTGTTATTCATTTATTTTAAGAGAAAAACATATCTTTGGAGTATGATTCATAGACCACTCAGCCTCGTATAGTTCTGCTGAAGTCATGTTTCATGATTCATTTGATGGGCTGTCATAAACTAGCAGAATAGCTTTAGTGCAAAAAGCTTTTTACTTTGCAGTCAGTCATATAATCCACCTCCTCCACACCCCGTGGTGGGGTGGTGGTGGTGGTGGTCCAGGCATCCTGGCACATGAATTAGAATTTAAGGGTAAAAGTTCATGTCTGGTTTATATGAGAAATGCCAGTGAATGGGCTCCATTGTTGTCTTTGCAACAGTTCCCTTCATCATTCTGCCCTAATGGTTTAGGTAATTACAGATTTTACAGTTCCCATACAGAGATATGATTTGACACATGCATGCCCTATACACAGTCCATATATAGGATCAGAGCATTTTGTGGGACATGGCATTGAGGCAGGAGCAGGGGCTGTTTTTTGCAATAAATACCAGTCCCAATGTGAAAGGTTTGATGAAATGCAGTGATAACTCTAGAATGCTGCCTGATCTTGAACTTGGCCATCTGATGGTCCTTATGCAGTCCAAATTCAACTGGTAATTCTTTTAGTAGATGGAAGAGCCAGATCCACCAGAGAATCAGCTTACAGTGAAGATGACATCAATCAGCAGGCTGAACCTTTTTTGCTATTAAACAGTCATTGTGAATATCAGAAAATCTATACTGGCTGTGCAACACACCCTGGAAGTGTGCACTCAGATTTAGACTTACTGATTAGAATTGGATAAACTTGTTTGGCTTCGGCTATAATACTAAAAATGTATTCAAGGATATACAAAATTCAAAACTCTTAAATATTTCTGCCAATAATTCGAAGGAAAACATTATGTTGTAGATATTTGTGCATTTAACAAACTATCACATTGAAAAATGGTTGGCCATAATGCCACAAAGCATTGGCATCCTACATAGCGTTATACATTCAAAGCCTGTTAACTTCAGTGAATTTAGAAGGATTTAACTCCAGCCAAACTAGATATTTTGGTACTGGACAAGACTGCCTGATCTCCCTGTGACATAGCCTGATCCTCACAGCACTTTTAAAATGGCCAGATTCTTCTCCAAAATGGTATTGGTGGCCATGAGTCAGACCTGTGGCCACTCTTATATCTAGATGGGCCTTTTGCCTAGGACTGCATGCTGAACTCTGTGTTAGATCGCATATGTTCCTTCAGAGGACAATTTATTATTGTGAGCTTGTAGGGGCTGAAACTTTGAAAACTGAACAGTCCCGAGTGAAGCATGAAAAGCAACCAACATGTTTGATGACAACATTGCAACCCACTGGCGTAATGCCCATTGGGCAAGGTGGGCAGCTGCCCAGGGCATCACCTTGTGGGGGGCATCAAAATGCTGGGTTCGTTTTTGGGTATTTTAGTGGTTTTCCATTTTTGGCCTGCAGGGGGCGCAGTTTTTAGGCTAGCGGCACCAAAATTTCAGCGTATCATCAGGAGACTGTTTTTATGCAACCCCCCAAGTTTTGTGAGGTTTGGTTCAGGGAGTCCAAAGTTATGGACTCCCAAAGGGGTGTTCTATCCCCATTGTTTCCTAAACGGAGCCATTGAAATGGGGGCTACAGCCTTGAGGGTCCATAACTTTGGCCCTGAACCAAACTGCACCAAAACTGGGTATCATTAGGGCAGTCTCCTTACGAGACCCTTTAAGCTTCGGCAGTGCCTTCAGAAATTTCCAGCCTGCAACCCCATTGACAGCAAACGCAGAAAACTCAATGCAGAACAAGCGCCGCCCGCGATGGCCCATAAACGCATCGCCTGGGCGGTAAAAACGCTTCCAGGTCATTGGCAGACAGGCTACCAAGCGTAAACGCGAGCAGCGGGCACCTGAATGCTTCCCCCCCCAGGGCTGCGCATCATTGCCAAACAACAACCCTTTAAAGGGTTGTTGTTGAGGAAGCGCCTTCCCGGGCGGCATGGTGCTTAACCGCCCATTGAAGTGTTGATCGCCAGTCGCTTTCTTCCTTCCGTTTATTTATAAATCCTGGTACAGTCGCTGCTGGAAATGCCGATTTCGGGCCAATATCTCCTCCGACCTCCAGGGGTCGGAGGGCAGCGTATGGGCTTCACCGCCAGCAGGCATCAATGACATCATGAGTAGAACGTATAGCGCCCGTGGAGCCGTTTCTCCTGGGCGGTGGCTCTCCGTTGGCCTGCTCGCACGCCAGGTGTTAGTGAAGCAGTAACTCCCCACGCCGCCACCCCGCATGGCGCAAGGAGGCCGCAAGCGGAAACGCCAGATTCTTGGGCAAATTTCGGGATGAAATTTTGGTGCTGATATGTCTAAAAATGCACCCCCTTCAGGCACCAATGTCCTGGTGCAAAATTGGTCATGGTGGAGTGTCGCCTATAAAGTGTAATCCAACCCGTGGGCTTCACCAGGGCTACAGTTTGCCCAGGGCTGTCTCGTTACGCCCCTGTTGCAACCAGGTGGGATAATATGTGCTTTGGTTATGAGCAGCTTTAAAAAAAACTGTTAACCATTGTCGCTTCAGACAAATATAAGTTGGTGTATGATGTTGAAATGAAAAAAGAGCTGAGAGATTATTATCTACATGACCGCTTTCCATGTGTGGTTTGTTCAGATGAGAGTTTGTCATGGACAAACCCCTGCTTTGCACTAATTTCACTAGTGATCAGTGAGCACAAGAGTAACATCTTCCTTCCTGAGCAACCCTATTCTCCTGACAGTGGACTTGTTAATCCTTCCGTGTGTGTGTGTGTGCGCGCACATGCGCACATGATCTGGTTGCCGGCTTGTATTGACTCACATCAATTTTTTAACAGAGGGAAGATGCCAAAACAGAACCGCATCCCTACTGTACAGCAAATGTTGTGTAAGTGGAGGCGTAACTGGGAAGGAACAATTGGCGGAGGAAACAATAACTGTTGTTATTGCACTCTATAGTGGATGGTCCTCATTACCTGATAACTAGAAATCCTTCACATTTCCCAGAATTGCAGCAGCCATAATGGCGACCAACTTTCTTGATTGCTTGTAAAAGAATATTCAAAAGAGAAATTCTCATGATGTTAATAGGAGACTAGCAAAATGGGATTTTTAAAAGATTGTTATGTGGCCTGCTATATGTAATCCAAAACTATTAGTAGTTCAGGATTCCATCAACATTACAACTGTCACAAACAGCAACATTCTTAGCTGTCTAATGGATTAAGGTTGCATCTTCATTGTGTGTTGTATACAGTTAATTATGTTTAAATTTCAAAAGTGAAATGCATGGCTAACATTGCAGTTAACATCACAGTTGTGGCCACCAGTAGTTGTGACCAGTGGCGTATCTGCCTAAGGACAAGGGATACCCCTTGTCCTTTTGGCTATTTCCTTGGTCACGCGGGGGCGCAAAATCGAATCTCCCACGTGACCAGGAAGTCCTGCTGGCCCCACCTTTCTACTGCCTCCACCTGCCTGAGAGGCACTAGGGGAACGATGAGGCAGCAGAACTTCCTGCTGCCTCCAAGCGCCCTCAACCCCACCCTGAGTCTGAGTTATTTGACAAATGCACAAATTCAAATTTGCATTTGGTAACAACTGAAGATCAGCAAAGACAATTAGCATCAGCTTCTCTCACATACTTCTTTCACTTGTTAAATTGGAATGAAACTGTTTCCTGCTCCAAAGACAAGAAAAATGTTAATATACATGTGAATAACATAGTGGTTTTTAAACAGGGCTGTGTTTTATAGAAGATGCAGCGGTGATTTGAATCAAATTGCAGCACTGGAGTCTTAATCATTCCAGTTCTCCCAGCTTCAAGACAAAACCAGCTTTTTGGGATTAACAGGTCTCTAAAAATGATTTTGAAAATGGACACTCCAGCTTTACCAAGATGTGAGAATGAAGTTCTTTAAACAGAAACTCTGTATTTTCTACAGCAGCTGTCTGGTATAAAAGGCCAACTAAAGATGACAACTTTTTGAAAGTACTCTTAACCCACTAAGCAAGCGTAACATATGCTGCCACTTAAGATCATTCTGACATTAAAATATTGCAAGCCTAAAGGGTTAATGGAGACCACAGCCTGATTGGCTAGAGATAACTGCTGGGTATTCTTAACATAAAGGCAGTTAGTACTGAGGGAAGAACTGTTGGGAATGCCAGAGTGAGTGGATTATTCTGATACAGATCTGTGCTCTGGAGGTTGAGGTTCTGTGAGAGCTGAACAATTCAGAGCAAGGGCCAATAAGGGCTGATTTCTGTGAAGGAATCTGTGCCAAGGTCCTGTAGATAATACTCTGTTTCTCCCAAAATAAGACATCCCCTGACAACAAGACGTAGTAGAGGTTTTGCTGAAGTGCTAAATATAAAGCATCCCCTGGAAGTAAGACATAGCAAAGATTTTGTTTGGAAGCATGCCCGTCAAACAGAACACCAGAGCATGCCAGAGTCCACCCAACAACAGTGATGGCCTTTTACCCTTTCCCCCACATTAAAACGAGATAAACGGCGCGAAATCGCAACGGTGTTGTAATAGCTGCGAGTATCCGCTAGTTTTGATGCCAGTTGAAGTTGCGCTTTTGTAGCACCATCAGTCTCGTCTATCGGTGATTAGAGTCTCCACGTCAGACGTTTTTTACCCCTTCCCCCCCACGCTATAAGGCTGTTATAACCATATAAATTTGTGCTAAAATGCTGTTATACAATGCCATTACAATGCTGTTACTATGGCATTGTAATGGTGTTGTAACGGTGTTGTAACAGTGTTATAACAGCGTTATAAAGTGGGGGAAAGGGGTAAAAGGACGTCACTGTCGTTGGGTGAACTCTGGCCGCCCTGATAGACGGGGGGGCTGATGGTGCTTCAGAAGTAGCCCTCAGCTGGCATGGGAGGGAGGCAGCCGGGTGCTGTCAGCAGCCGCGTTATAACGACCATTGCCAGCGTTATAATGGCGTTATAACGGTGTTATTACAGAGTTATCACGGCGTTATAATGTGGGGCGCAAAGGTCAGCCATCGTTGTTGGGGGGACTCTGGCCGCCCTGGTATGTGGGAAAAAATGAGATCCTGGGGCCCCTTCCCTCCCTTAACCCTAACCCTAATTCTTCCCATAAGGTATGTGGGAAAAAAATGAGATGCTAGGTCCCTTCTAGCCCTAACCCTAAATCTTCCCATAGGGTATGTGGGGAAAAAACAGAGACTGGGCCCCTTCTCTCCCTTAACCCTAAATCTTCCCATAGGGTATGTGGGGAAAAACGAGATGCTGGGTCCCTTCCCTCCTTTAACCTTAATCCTAACTCTTCCCCTAGGGCAGGGGTCAGGAACCTTTTACACTCAAAGAGCCATTTGGACCCATTTTCCCCGGAAAAGAAAACTCATGGAGCCAAGTAGATACTTTTTTTGATATTTAAAATGAAGATAGCACTGTGTATTTTGGTTTTTTACCTTACTGTATAAAGCAAGTATGGTGTGTTGCTTATGAAATCCGTGAAGTGCGACTGGGAAAAATATATTTTGTTTATGTAAAGAACACACTTTTAACATTTTGAACGCTTAAAAAAATAAAACACATTGAGTTGAAGGTCTCTTTCAAATCCTTTGCCCGCCATCCCGCTTGCTTGCTTGCTCAGCCCGGCTTGGGAGCAGTCTCCCACCCACCCCTTACATAGCAGGGCTCCTGCCAGGGAGCAGTCTCCCCCCTCACTAAGTATTATTTGGCTTCACTTGGGAGAAGACTGCCTCAAGAGCAGCAAAGCTCCCGCCGAGCAGTCTCCCCACTAAGCATTGCTCAGCCCGCTTGGGGAGAAGTCTCCCCGCCTCACCCCTGTTTATACCAAGGCTCCCGCCGAGCAGTCTCCGCCCTCAAGTATTGCTCAGCCCGGCTTGGGAGCAGTCTCCCCATCCCCACCCCTGTTTGCTAGCTAGGCTCCCGGCCGGAGCAGTCTCCTACTACTCCGTTATTATTATTGCTCAGCCCGGCTTGGGAGCAGTCTCCCCGCCCCCACCCCTGTTTGCTAGCTAGGCCTTGGCCGTTGTGTCTCCCCGCCTCTGCCCCCCCCCCGTTATTGCTCAGCCCGGCTTGGGAGCAGTCTCCCCACCCCCACCCCTGTTTGCTAGCTAGGCTCCCGGCCGGAGCAGTCTCCCCCGCCCCGCCCCCCCCGTTATTGCTCAGCCCGGCTTGGGAGCAGTCTCCCCACCCCCACCCCTGTTTGCTAGGCTCCCGGCCGGGAGCAGTCTCCCCCCCCCTAAGTTATTGCAAAACCTTTCAGGCCCGGCTTGGGAGAAGTCTCCCCGCCCCCACCCCTGTTTGCTACCATGTCTCCTGCCGAGCAGTCTCCCCCCCGTTATTGCTCAGCCCGGCTTGGGAGAAGTCTCCCCGCCCCCACCCCTGTTTGCTAGGCTCCCGGCCGGGAGCAGTCTCCCCCGCCCCCCCCCCGTTATTGCTCAGCCCGGCTTGGGAGAAGTCTCCCCACCACCCCTGTTTGCTATCTGCCCTGGCCGGGAGTCTCCCTCACTTCTGCCCCCCCCGTTATTGCTCAGCCCGGCTTGGGAGAAGTCTCCCCGCCCCCACCCCCTGCTTATACCAAAGCCCGCCGGGAGCAGTCTCCCCGCGTTATTGCTCAGCCCGGCTTGGGAGAAGTCTCCCCGCCCCCACCCCTGTTTGCTACCAAGGCTCCCGGCCGGGAGCAGTCTCCCCCGCCCCCCCCCCCCGTTATTGCTCAGCCCGGCTTGGGAGAAGTCTCCCCGCCCCCACCCCTGTTTGCTACCAAGGCTCCCGGCCGGAGCAGTCTCCCCCGCCCCCCGCCCCCCCCCGTTATTGCTCAGCCCGGCTTGGGAGCAGTCTCCCCACCCCCACTCCTGTTTGCTAGCTAGGCTCCCGGCCGGGAGCAGTCTCCTCCGCGCCCCCCCCCCTTGCTCGCTCGCTCGCTCGCTGGGCCCGACTTGAAAGCAGTCTTCCCCACCCGCTGGCTCTCAGCCACACCGGGAGCAGTCTCACCGCCCACCCGCTTGCTTGCTCATCCACCTACCTCACCTTGCCTCTGTTGAAATGGCCTCTCTGCTTTCGTTTAAATTGGCCGCGCGGCTGGGCTGCTCAGTACGGGGGCGGGGACTTCCGGCTGCTCCCGGACAAACCAATGGGAGCTCGAAGGCTCCAGGAAGGGGCGGCCAGGAGCCATCTCCCCGCCCACCCACATTGCCTCGCCTGTGGTTTAATTGCCTCCCGGGCGCCGCGGCTAACTCCCAGCCGCCCCGGCAAGCCAACAGGAGCTCTCAAGGTCCTAGGATGGAGCAACCACGTTTGGAGCCGCACCAGGGGTAGGGAAGAGCCGCATGCGGCTCGGGAGCCGCGGGTTCCCAACCCCCGCCCTAGGGTATGTGGGAAAAAATGAGATGCTGGTTCCCTTCCATCCCTTAATCCTAACCCCAATTCTTCCCATAGGATATGTAGGGAAAAACCACATGCTGGGTCCCTTCCCTCCCTTAACCCTAATTCTTCCCTTAGAGCAGTGATGGGCAACCTTTTGAGCTTGGTGTGAAAAAATTCGCCAAAAAAACCGAGCACAACTCGGGTGGTGTGTCACTTTGAGAAAAAAAACATAATTTCGCTATATTTAGTAACGGTGTTGTAATGGCGTTATATCGGCATTGACGGCCTTTTACTCCTTTCCCCCATGTTACGACGCCATAGTAACGCTGTTATAACGCCGTTACAACGCCGTTACAACACCATAGTAACAGTGTGGATGGACTTTTGCCCCTTTCCCCCATGTTATAACGCTGTTATAACGCTGTTATAACACTGTTGTAATGGCGTTATTACAGGGTTGTAACGGCAATATAATGGTGTTATAACATGGGGAAAAGGGGTAAAAGTCTGTCCACACTGTTTCTATGGTGTTGTAACAGCGTTATAACGGCATTATAATGCCATTACAACACCATAGTAATGGTGTTGACGGCCTTTTGCCGTTGTAATGGAGTTATAACAGTGTTATAACATTGTAACGGCATTGTAACGGCATTATAATGGTGTTACAATGGCGTTATAACGTGGGGGAAAGGGGTAAAAGGCCGTCATCGTCATTGTGGAGACTCTGGCTGCCCTGGTATGTGGGAAAAAATGAGATCCTGGGCCCCTTCCCTCCCTTAACCCTAATTCTTCCCATAAGGTATGTGGGAAAGAACGAGATGCTGTGGTTCTTTCCTCCCTTAAACCTAACCCTAATTCTTTCAATCGGGTATGTGGGAAAAATGAGATGCTATGTCCTTTCTCTCTCTTAACCCTAACCCTAATTCTTCCCATAGGATATGTGGGGAAAAACCAGATGCTGGGTCCCTTCCCTCCCTTAACTCTAATTCTTCCCTTACAGTGATGGGCAACCTTTTGAGCTTGGTGTGTCAAAATTCGCCAAAAAAACCGAGCACAACTCGGGTGGTGTGTCACTTTGAGAAAAAAACATAATTTCGCTATATTTATAGTTTAAATAACAAAAATGTTTAATTGTAACATATAACTGTATTTAGTAAACCAAAAATTAATTATTTAACTTACATGCTTAGTGACTTCTTGGTTCATTTGTCAGTCGGTTTCATTTGTTGCTCTTGATATTATTTAACTTGTGTGGGGTGCTGTTAACTAAGATTAGTGAGAGGGAGGGGAAATTCTTTAACTAACTTGCCTATTAGTGACTTTTTTGTTGCTGAATTTCATTGGCTAAATCTTCAATTGGTATTTTGTACACTTCAAGCCCCAGCAAGTGCTACTAACCATCTGTCAATCTGTTTCTTTTGTTGGTTTTGATATAATTTAACGCTGAGAATAAGGTCTCACAAAAGTACGTAGAGGGGAAAATTGTGAGTAAAGCCATTGCTATATTTTTAATGGTGCTAAAAGTGTCTGGTAATCGGTTCCAGGCACTCCAAATTTCCTGTTCATAGTGGCACTCCTCTCGATTCTCCAAGCAGCAACTTTCCAGATTCTCAAGCTTTGACCTCAAGTCGACAAACACCTGAGCCCAGATGCTGTCTTGAAATCCTGCAAGTTGCATCTCCAAATCATCAATTTGCATCCATTGGAAACCATTTAATTCCAAACCACTGTAGACTACTACATCAGGATATTCATTATTTTTATGGTC
Organism: Sphaerodactylus townsendi; assembly: GCF_021028975.2. Taxonomy (NCBI): domain Eukaryota; kingdom Metazoa; phylum Chordata; class Lepidosauria; order Squamata; family Sphaerodactylidae; genus Sphaerodactylus; species Sphaerodactylus townsendi. The sequence continues at coordinate 98,555,908 of NC_059427.1, read as the reverse complement.
TGTTCTAGGCTTCTAAATTGATTAAATCCATCACTGAACTGGTCAAGTAATGAGCCTAAAACATGCTGGTACTTTATATGCAAGGGTTCCATTTCATTTTGTACAGCTGCACTGGCCTTCTCAAAATACTTCGTTACTTGAGGAAAATACTTATAAGTCTTAGTGTCTACATCTCGCTTGAAAATTTTAAGTTTACTTTCAAAAGCTTTTATGTATCCAAACATATCGTCAATACTTTTGCCAAAACCTTGTAACTTTAAGTTCAGTTCATTAATATGAACAGAGAGATCTGTAAAAAAACATCAGGGTGTTGACCCACTTATCATCATTGAGCTGAGGAAAGTTTCCCAGATCCTTATCCTCAAGAAATGCCTTAATTTCTTCAAAGCACTCCACCAAGCGCTCAAGAACTTTGCCTCGGCTCAGCCGTCTTACATTATCATACATCAGCAGTCCACTGTAGGTAGAATCAACCTCCAGTAAAAGCGCAGAAAATCTCGCTTGTGAAGGGGGCGAGCAGCTATTAAATTACAGTAATTACACATAAACCCTAATTAAACACACTAACGACTTGATTTAGTTTCTCTGAGGAGAACTCATCCAGATATGGGCAGTGAAGCTCCTGACAATAGTGGAAGTGCAAATAGAGAAAGGATTAGGTTTTCTGGAGGAAAACTACATTCCTTCTTTGGTAAGCACCATGTGAAACAGATGATTCAAATATGGGAGATAGTCTAGGGCAGGGGTAGGGAACCTGCGGCTCTCCAGATGTTCAGGAACTACAATTCCCATCAGCCCCTACCAGCATGGCCAATTGGCCATGCTGACAGAGGCTGATGGGAATTGCAGTTCCTGAACATCTGGAGAGCCGCAGGTTCCCTACCCCTGGTCTAGGGGGAGCTAGTGATTTAAGACCTGTGTCTGTTACACTTAAATGAAGAATTTGGTCAGCACTGGAATTAGCGATTTCCAAACAGTGGAAGAAAAACCTCCTAAGGATTAGAATAGTTTTTTTCCTAAGTGACTGTAACAAACTTGAAGGAACTGCAGTTAGTGACCAGTGCTACCCTTGTAACAGAAATTTAAAGATATTGAAAATTTTTGTAAACAATTCTCTTCTTTGAATCAGGTTCTTGTATATACGTATTAATGTGCTTTTTGGCTAAAAACCCTTCTGATTTACTTCAATTTCCTTGTAAATAAATAAATATCTAAATCTTTGTTTGAATTCTACATGCCTCTAGTGCCAATTTAATGTTTCTGTGACTGACAAGAATAGATTATTGAGTATCTACCCATCTTCCTGAATGTAAAGTGCCTTATGAAGGGCAATCTGTCATACCATGCGTCACATTACTGGGAACTCAATTCTCAAGAATGTGAGGCTCTAGTTCGGATCAGGAGTGTGGCGTGGGAGCAAGATTGGGCTTCAGCCTTCCTCCTCCATTGCCTTGACCCTTGAAAGCCCCAGGGTGCTTCACTGAGCAGCTGTATGTGTAATTGCTCGCAAAATCATATGAAACAATGCGCTATTTATAGGTTGGTCATATTCTTGAATTCTTCTTGATGAAATCAGTGATTGTTCCTCTGCACTCGATCCCAGGAAGTACAGCTGTACATCAGTGGGGACAATCCCTCGCACACTGGCATAGTCACCCATGGGACATTGGGTTATATCCAATTGTTCATATACTTTGAAGAGTGGGATTTTTTCACTTCCTGTTCCTGCTGCAGTCTATAGAGCCACCAGATTTCCCCCCCTCCTCCCCAGAAACAACACTGGGTACAAAGTGTAGGAGGGGTTCTTTCAAAGACTGAAGTGCCACTCAGAGATGAACAAGATGTGATGACAGTCAGGGGACCAACCCATGGCTACTAATTCAATTTTAGAGAAGAAAATGGTCATTAAAAATGGCAGCAAGAGCCTAATTTTGATCAGGCCTGTACAACAGCAGCAACAAGTGATTAATGGCTATTTCCCCCTCTCTGTCATTGCTAGCCATGTGTTGGCCCCATGGATGCTGCCACATCTATTCTGGCCCTAAGTCTTTTGAGGAAGGAGTGATGCTCATAGTGTTATACATATTTAGGGTTCATGCTCATTCTTTGTGATAACATGACGTTATATCTGCAAAAGAAGTAGTGCAAGTTGATTTCTCTACTAAACTCATCCAGCTCTACATCTGCAATAGAGGACTGAATTCATAGTAACACTCAATCCTGTCCCTAAACTCCAACAAAGACCTATGTGAACCAGCCAGGAAACTAATACTGTATTTCATGATGTGAAATCATTCTGTCCTCCTGTCCCAATATACAAGGAAGAAGGAACTTGGTGATAGGTATGTAACTTGGTAATAGGTATGTAACCAAGGCTCTCTCAAAATAGAAGAACATTATTCCCAGTCTCTGTGTGGGGCACAACATATGTACATATCTGTATCTGTGTGTTAGTTGTGGATCAAGTTGCAGCTTCATCATATATGTCTGAAGGGGATTTAAATTGGGAAAATGGTTGGGGAAAAGGATTAAAACCTTCTGCCATAATCCCTGGCGGAATCCTGTTTCCACCCCCCATGTTATTAATTCCAGAATCCAACTGCTAGTTTGGCTTGCCATATATATATTTTTATATATAAAAATAAATACAGGCTGGTCTTCTGTGAGATTAGAAAGGCCCCCACAGTAAGAATGTTTTCTGCCTGCAACTGTGTGTTTAAGAAGTTGCTGTGTGGTGTTTGGAGCACTGTTCTTGCATCTTTGTGGCAGCCTGATTGTGCTTGGTATGTGAAAGATGTGCAAGTCTTGCGGGTGATCACATAGCGGAATTATTCAGCCATTACTGTGTATTGATCACTGTGTTCTTTACATGCCTAATATGGGAAGGGGGATATGAGGATTCACTACAATTGCTGCTACAGCTATAGTTGTGTTGCTCATTGATGGCTGAGCATAGGCCTGCATCCGTGTTATGCTGAGGTTAGCCCTGGTGAAGCCAGATCACAGAATTACTCTTTCAGGTACATTTATTTAGGCATTGCATGGGGGAAATCATTATAAATATGATGAGCTGTGCTTACTGCTGTGCTGAAGTAGACAGAAGCAATTACTGACCCAGTATTACAGCCATCAGTTCATTCCCCAGCTCATTATATGATGGCATAAAAGGATTCATTGCTACTTCTTGACAAGAGATCCCCCCCCCCTCTTTTTTGCTCTCCTCTTATGATGTCTGCAAAAGATATATTTGCAGCTAGTCAAAAGACATGACAAATGGTCTTTAAACCCAGAGGGGTGGCGCAGAATCAGTTGCTTCCTGAGCTCATGTTGGAATAATGCAATTTCAATTTGTTGTATAATGGGTTTGTTGGTGTCAACCTGGCTTATAGTAAAGAGATAAATAACTCCTCTGGAGAGGAAGTCATACCTTTCTGTTATCTAAAGCTAGTGGTAATACTGGAATTTAAGTTACACTAGAAATCAGAATGAAATTTTGTACATTTGCATTGCAAGGTTTTAAATTATCAAGTGGATAAAACAGAGGCATCATTTGTATGATGGAATATGACTGCTTTGTAAAAATCAATTAGTACAACATAAGTGGAAATAGTCACCTCAGCAGAGGGACAGTACAGTGTAGTGGTCAGAATGTTGGACTAGGACTTTGTCATGTGTGTAGAGACTCAGGTTCAAATCACCGCTTTGAAATGGAAGTTCACTAGATAATACTGGACCATTCATTCTTTCTAAACCAAAACCATTGCAGAGATAACAGAGTCAAAGCACAGGATATATCACTTTTGTGGTCAAGATGTTGCAGGTTATTTTCAACAGTAATTGCTGACTGAGACAAAAAATATGACACGATACACAACTGTTTAGTTCAAACAGCATATTAGGTAAGAAATCTTTTTCTTTTCTTTTTTAAGAAAGCAGAATAAGCTTACAATTTCCCACAGAGATAAAGACATTCCATGTATATTTCTTCATTCAGAAGGCTACCATACTGACTGCATCTTTTATAGGAGGTATTGCTAGTGGCCAGGAAAGGCAGAAAGAATCCAATAAAAACATACAAAGTCAAGAAGAACGTGTGCCAATAGCTACCAAGGCCTCTCTAAACTCACCTCCTTTTCTTATGATACAGCTATTTTTAGGATTAACTGAAATCTCAGTATTAAATTCCTCAGTTATGACAAAGGCCAACAAACCTCAAGTTTCAGACGAAAAGCCTCCACATTTACATTGGTTTAGGTATTGTTTTATCATGGCATTTATTTAAAACTAAGGGAAGGCTACATCTGTTTCTTTTTGCAAGGACCTTGGGATAGTGGCACTGGCTTTTTCCAGCAAAATGAAGTTTGTCTGGGACTTACAAGACACAGCAGTCCCCCATGAGAATGCTTGCTAACTCACAGCACGGCAGATAGAGGATGAACTAGGAAGAATGGAAACAGGTCCATTTTTAATCAGGTACATTCATGGATGATCCTAGGACATATCCTAGGGCTCCAGGAGTCTGTATGCAAGATGCAGACTTTAATACTGAATACATTTAGCACTCCAAGCAAGACCATAGCCTGGTACATGTGGGGATTGGAAGAACTGAGAAGGTGGTGGTGGGGAGGAGGAGCAAGCTGCATCTCACAAGGCTGAGACTAGATGGGAGGTTGACTGAAGAGTCTGCTCTGACAGCACACCATCTTCTTCTTTTCACACCGTTCAAGTCTGAGGCTCTGTCTGATGCAGGTGCAAGCTATCAGCCCAAGCAGCCTGCCAGTCGTCTACAGTTGTACTACACATCTTCCATGCCACTGACCAACCCAAGCCAGGTGGAGAGGGGATGGAGGCATTAATTTCGATAAAGGAATGCCTGCTGGGGGGTGTAGGTCCTTGTAGACCACCTCATAGTTGTGGACCTGATCTCAGCAATCTTGATTAATATATTTTAATAAATTAAGGGACCAGAGTGGGGATCAGTAAGTTTTCCAATCATCATAGGATTGGAACAAGTGCCATGACCAAAAATAATTGGTGTATGCTAATACAGTTTGTTTTCCTGGAGGATAGGTCTATCCATGGCTACCAGCAATGGCAACCAAATGGAATTTCCATTCAGAGACAGTTTACCTCTAATGAACAGAGAGGTTGAACGAACCTCTAAAGGACAAACAACCTGCTCTTTAGATTCAAACAGCGGCTGTTGGAAAAAGAATGTTGGACTAAATGGATTTTGATTAGATCATGAAAAAAGCCATTCTTATTCCTTCATATCCAAACATGCTTCAGTTACATAATGCGTACCTGCCAAAAAATTCCATATTTTTGGTCAAAAATTCTGATTAAAAAGAAAAAAGCACAGTGCACACACAGCCCTGGAAGGGGGCTAAGACAAAGCAATGAGGAAACGGAGTAATGGGAATTTCACAATATGGACACATAAGGCATTTGGCTGGTCATTGCTGCAAACAGGATACTGGACTAGATGGGCCCTTGGTCTGACCCAGCAGATTCTCCTTATGTTCTTCGGTCAGGTTTAGGGTGTCAGTGGATGAGCGAGGGATAAGCATGTTAGCTTCTTTAGAAGTGTGTGCCCCATGACCAGTGCCTTCTTGCCTTCCTTGGTCTGCACTTGGATTTAAGAGACTCAGGCATGAGATACTGCAGTGCCGAAGACTGCCTGACATTCATGTAAGAAAAAGACAGCTCAGTATAAAAACAGATTCCCACCTCCCCAGCTCTGAAAACATTCTCCAAATAACAGTTACATTTTTTAAAAAAGGAATTAAAGAAACAAAGAGCATAAAAATATCTGTGAGACTTCAATTCACTCTAAAGGCTTCCAAAGAGAGCACCCAGGGCGCCTACTGTACAACAAAAAAGAGTTATACAGTTTCAATATAGAGATCTTTATAGACATATATATATGTATATACATATATATGTACATACATATATATATATACGTATATACATATATATGCATAATATATATGTATATATTTATAAGTATGTATATATTTATAATGCAGTGCTTTCAAAACAGTCGCGCTTGCTTCTTCAGCTCATTTCTCTTCCACAAAGCCAAACGATCAAACTCAGCAATGGTCATGCCAAACACCTGGTAAAATTCCTCTGGCGACAGGTGGCGCTGGAGGGAGAACAGACAGGTGTAAGGTTGTGCAGAGGTCACTAGTGTGTGAGAGTGGGAGGGTGTATGCACACAAAGGAATTGTGACATCTAACTAGCTATGTGACTTCAGTCTCAGAGCAGAACAGGGTTGTGACAGCAAGTGTCTTCCTGTGTGCTTTCATATGTGTGTCAAACTAGGGGTTTTTCCCCATGGCCATGATAGTCTGTAGATTTCCCATTGCTGCTGCAGCTGTTGATTCAGCACAGTGGCAACAGGGCTTCCCTGCATAGTTCATCTGCAGCTGATACCCCCACCATGATACCATTGGGGCCTTTTTCAGGATTCTTTTAAAATAGGTGATTGGTTGGATACGTTACAATCTACCAATTTGGTTCTCTGAATTCCAAGCTTCCTTTTTAAAAAAAGTAAGTCTGCAGAGATAGGAATGAACAGGTTATCTTGACAATGAAAAGGACCTGAACCTTACTTTTAAAAAAAGAAAGTTTGAAAACCAGAAGCTGCAATAGATAGATCATTATAACACTATAGTGATCTAGATATTGCTTTTTAAAAATCCATGGTGGCACAGAGGAGGAAATGACTGCTGGGGAGTGGGGTGTGACATTAGGGGAAATGGCACTGAAGTTGGTGACAGCTTATAAAACTCAGCACTCCTTTCATTTGCACCTCAGTAACATTCCAGCTGCAAATATCAAATCAAATGTTTTGCGAAATCAGGGCAAATCATAGGGAAACCACAGAATAATGTTGTATGGAAGCTTGGTAATAATCTGTTGTAGCTCGAACTGGAACAAAAAGCCTGTGTGTAAGTCAGCTGGATGCAGTGTTGGGAGAGATGTGTACCCATCTGCAGTTTTTAGAGTACACAGCAGCCATGAACCACGAGTTCATTTCTCTTTGCACCATTTCCTTCATCTCAGACTGTCCCAATGATGTTGCTATGATGGGAGGACAAATAAAAGTATTAGTGGAGGTGCTGGGAGGTTTTACTCACCTCTAACCGAGTTCTGTCCACATCTTTGGGTAAGCGGCTTCTCCCCCTTGTTGTCACCAGAAGCAGCTCATAAGGATATATCTACAAAACAAGGGTGATAAATAGGCTGCTGAGCCACAGTTCTTTGCTTCATGAACAAGAATAGAAAGTACTGGTCGATACAGCTTTGAGGGAAGATGCCTAATCTTAATGGAGAAGCATGTTTTTTTTAATGCTTTACTGGAATACAGGCTCCACAAAGTTACTTAGAAAAAATTATTAGGAATTGTAATTTAGACTACTGTGCATAGCTTGTTGAGACCAGCATCCTACTGTGCAATTTTGTCTCATTTAACGTGTCATGTTAATACTTATGCTTTGCCTCAGTTCTGTTTTTAGACTTCTGGTTGGTTCTACAACCCTAATCCTATTGCATTGTTTGTTGGATGTCCCATCTCTCAATTATATAAACTCACTCTTCAGTCCAAGTAAGAAAGGAGGACTATAAATAATGTGAACAAAAATAAAACAAATATACTTTGTGTTTATTGTTGACTAGTCTGCCATAATGACATCTGAGGCAGCAGCAAAGGCCTGCCTGAATCATCTCCAAAGGAGGCAAGGGCAGTTGGAGTTCTTTCATGAAATGGAACTTTTCATGAAATTAAATTATCTCTTAGATCCTTTCTCTGCATAACTCCTCTCCCTGTCCCAGAATAAAGAATGAACTTGATATAATCTACACCATCACCTGACACACTTTAGTCTTGTTCACAACACATACACCATCCAAGACTGCTCATGTTATGATGAATGTACATAGAATCCATGGTCCTTTAGAGCTAGACACTATTCGGCTCATGGAAAGACACTGACCTTGAATAGGGAAGAATTTATCAGTGCAGCACAATCTCCCTGACAGGGGCATACCTCAGGGCAAGCTCAGGGGCTAACCACACCTTCCATTTGGCAAGGTCATGTGGGTGGCACATTACTGAGCTCCCCCCCCCCCGCCACAACTGCACCTCCATCTGAGCTCCAGTCCCCCCATGCCACCCCATGGTTATGCTACTTCTCCCACCACAGAAAAGGGCACAGCGCAAGTGAAACAAGAGCTTAAGATCCAAGTATTTGTATTTCATAAGGTGTCCAATGGGTAGCTCCAGTTGCAGAATTTTAGAATCCAGAAATGCAGAAACTACTGGGCTTTATCAAGGCATTTATGGAGAAGAGGCTAAAATATCTGAATATGCCCTCATGGAGGTAGGACCACTTGAAAGCACACTGGAGTAGATGACATTTTCTTCTTGCCCATAATCCATATGGCTTCTCTGTAGCAGTAACTTGGTGGCAGCTTTTTAAAAACTTTCCAAAGTGAAAAGGCCCAAGGCTCCAGGTGACTACAGGATTCCTGTGGAAAGGGTTACCTTATATTCTGTGATGGATGAGAAGAAAGAGACAGGAAAGAAGGAAGTCAGTCTAATTCATCTTTTGCAATAAGAGGATCTTTGCCATTGCAAGCTTTGTTAGAGCTAGCACAACACATTTTCCAGAGTAAGGTTCTATGTGATGCTGCAGCATCTGCAATGAAGGGCATTCACTATTTCCTGTGAGATGTATTAGAACAAGGGGAACGCTCTAAAATAAGAGCCATTTGGCAACTCTGAGTGCCACATATATGCTCCTACAAGTTTCATTTCTACGAGGCTTGCCAGACTTCAGCTTTCTTTTACAGGGAGCAAAAAAATCTCCCACGCCTTTCTCCCATACTACCTATATGGGCCATTTATCCTCTTTCCTTCCCCAAAATCCCAGCTCTGCACTGAAGTTATCCCAATTATCTGCAATGAAAAGCTCAATTCAGTGATTATATTTCTTTAGTTTGCATGATGTGCTGTGTTATGGTTTATTTTTGAGCTATACAAAAACCAAACTCTCCCTCCCCTCCTAATTGCTAGAAATACTGAATTTCCCTCTTGCTTTGGAGACTTCACCATACACTGTTCTATTTTTGCAAGCAAGAATGTTAGAAATTAAGGGCACCAGAAAATCAAAATGAAGCACATGTTCAGCCTCACTGCTTTTATTGAAAGAGAGACTGATGAATGTGACTAGCTGTGTCATTGGAATTAATGGGACTAAAAATAGCATGATTTGGGTTTCAGCCCCCACCCTCCCCTAATACCACCTCAGTTTATAGGATGTTGAACTCTTTCTTGTGCTTGCAAAATCCAGTTCTGTCTACATACATCTTGGGCTAAATTGAACCCATCATCACTTGTTTGCTCGCTATGACCCTAGAATGGATTTCACTAGACCCCATGCTTCAGTCTGCTATAGTCAAGTCTGTTGACTCATTTCCTTTTAACACTTTTCTGTAAAGATTTGTTTGTTCCTAATCTATGAGAATGCAATCACCAGCAAAACAGAGAAGCAGAAGATGTATGAAAAAAAGACTAGGCATGTGTTTTGCGGAACCTTTCAAGTTCTTCCACTAACCTCGCATCCCCCAGTTGACGGCATTTGTGCTATCATAGTGGAAGAGTTCGGCACTTGGAGGCTGCAGAGGAAATTGCAATACAGAGAAGTGAGTGGTTAGTGTCTGAGCACTTTGCTGCTTCCATTACTGGGAATTCAGTAACCAGTAACCAGTTGACTGGTTAAAGACAGAGTTCTTAAATGTTTGCTGGGATACTGGGGTGGGGGGCACAATGAATGAAACAAGTCTGTGCCATGGAGGAGTCAGGAAATACACCCAAAAGATCATGAAAACAATTTCTGAAAACATTTTTAAAAATACTCTCAGCATCATATGTCAAACAACTTCGTAACCCACACATTGCTTCCAGTTTGAGAATCTGTCAGCTAACATTTTTCCAGGTGGAAAAGTAGACTTGTACAAGCGGGGACCTGCAAAAACTGTGGGGGAAATTGCCCCCACACACTGTTGAGCCTACCAAGGCCACTCCCTGTCCTGATCATTGTTGGTGAGTCCACGGCAGGCTCAGCAGCCAAAGAATCCACCCCCACCCCAGTCCCAATGTCTAGGCAGCTGTCAGCCACCTTGTCAGTCCAAAGCAGCTGCCTCTGGGCTGTAAGGAGAAGGTGCATTCTCTGTGCATATGCTTCCTTTAGTTTTTTCAGGGGGGATTTAAACCTCCCATCTTTAAAATTAGATATATAGATTCCAAGTAACTCAGGGTAGAATGCATGAGGTTGTCCAATTTTATTTTCCAAACAACACTTTGAGGAGTTTAGGTTGAGAGAGACCGCACTGCTAGCCCAGTGCCATCTTGTTCCATTTCTGCCAGTTTTTTCTTTGTCTTCCATAAAAATGGTAAAGCTTTGGGACTTAAAGAAATTTGTAATTGGCTTTTTGAAAAAGATGTCCCTCACAATACTAGTATCATTAGAATGTCATTCACATTTTTAGTATAGTTTATCAATCAGAATTTTCCTTGTGGGATTCTTGGTTTAACAAAAAACCATTTTTCTCCTGTTATGTAGCCGATCTCACCAATGCCTCATTAAGAAAAGCATTTTCTAGCGTACATCTTCATCTGAGTTCTTACAAGGCAGATTCCAAAAAACACCTGTGTAGCAATGTCTCAATCATTGGTCTCAATCAGGTTGACAATACCGTCCATTACGTTTTATACTGCTCTTTCTATATGCCCATCCAACCATAAATTGCTGAATCAATCTCTGGCAAATTTTTCTGGCTCTGATGGAGAAATGCATTAGCTTTTTAGTGGCTGATGCTATTCAGCTGGTAACTTTTAAAGTGACTACTTACTTCTTTTTAGCCACAAATATAAGGGATTAGTACTGATTAAGAATCCTAGCCAAACTGTAATGTTTTTAATATTTGTGGACAATTGTTTTATTTTATGGTTCTTATTTGCTTTGTAATATGTTTGCATTAACTGTTTGTAATATGTAATGAGTAATATATATTTTTAAATGATGTTATGGCCTATGGCAACAACAGTAAATAAATGACTGACTGACCCCACTGACTCTTCAGGATAATAATGCACTAACATATTCTGTGGAGTCCTGCAGCTTTGTAAGGTGCTTTGCTTTAATGAATATGTGAACATTAGCTAATAATAGTTTGCTCAATTGTTCTGCAGTGTGTTCATACGAAGTGCACCTAATGTCTAATGAAGCACCAACAGAACCCTGATTTTCCCATGTTCCTCTCTGTCTGTACAGTTCTGGAGTTGTGGGAGCTATGTAGATGGGAGGCATGGTTGCAGCTAAGAGGAGGAAGAATGCTTCCTCCCCCTTGCATCAAAGAAAACGCCACATGCCTCACATTGATGCATTGCTGGATACAAGCCAATGTTTCTCCAGGGAAATTTTACCCAGTTCCCTATTATATGATCACTCTACTCTTATTTAGCAGCTGTATGTCAAAGACTGCACAGAAAGGCGAATACATTCCAAGGCCAAGTGATCCATCAGCCTGCATTTGGTTTATGAAATTGCTTTTCAAGCCCTTGATAGCGGAAACACAATGCAGAAGAAATCATTCCTGCTTTAGCTGAACTCCAGAAGCCTGGAGGCAATTCAGAAATGGGTGAAGAAGTAGCCATTCCTTGAATGTTCAGAAGTGGTTGAGGCTTTCTAGGTTCTTAATTCCCACCAGCCAGCACTCTAATCTACTCTTATCTTCTTGGGAATCTCCAGCTTTTCTTAGCAACAGCTTCTGATATCCGTGACTTCTTGGCATGGTGGAAATTTATGTAATTCAGGAGGAAACAGTCCCCACTTTTAATCCTGGAAGCAGAGCTGTAGCAAGGGGGAACTGCGCCCGGGGCTCGTGTGTGCCCTGCGCCCCTGCCACACCCCTGGAATGCCCGGCCACGCCCAGTGCAAGATGCCCCCCTGTCCCCTGGGCGCTACACCACTGCCTGGCAGTAAAGATTCTGAATTCAGTCTTAGAGGGCTTCTAGTATCTATAGTGATGCCCCTACCATTGCACATGTTAACCAAGAATAGTGAGGATTCTACTCCCTAATGGATCAGTAGATGCTTACTCGGTGCAGCCCATTTCTTCTGTAAGCCGGAAGAGAGGCAGATTTTGAAATGAGAGGATCTGAAAAGCAAAACAAAGGAACAAGTTTTATAAACCCGACTAATTTTCTTTGCCCAGGAAAAGCATCAATGCAAACATATTTAATTGCCCATTCACAGCAGAAAATTAGTTACCAAGGAAGGGCAAAATAATTTTAATTCCTGTACATCAGAACATGTGCATAGTGCCACCTCCACCCCTACCCCAAAGTTGGTAAAATATAACAACATGCCAAATAATAGACAATATGCTGCCTTCTGAGGCAGACTGTCTCATTTTGACCAAAGGTAGGTCTGCCTTTCCCACTCCTTTCCTTCCCTGAAGGGAAGACTGACATACTTATGCCAACCCAGGAGAATCATCCTTTATCTAAGATCTACCACATCTCAGATTCCATAAAGCAACATCTGTTCCAGCCACACAAGTCCCATTAAATCCAGGGCCTAAAATGTGCAAAAGAGCACTGAGCAAGACAGAGAGAGAGAGGAGAGAGAGAATATATACATACCGCTGTCAGCCAGGTAGTGCATTCGGGGAGCTGTAGGGAAAGCAAAAAGTTAGGCAAGTGCTATGAAAATATTGGGCTTTCACATGAACACAGGTCTGAATGCATTTTGCAGCTGGCTCACACAAGGCTCATGTGATTATGTACACAGATACACACTTGTGATACAACAAAGAAAGGTAAGCAGAAAGGAAGGCTAGCATGAAACAGTTGGCAATGAGAGAAACAGCAATGGGGAAAGTGCCACAATAATTTAGAAAAGGCAGCTAAATTGTCACCATATATTGCTTGGAATAATGTGGGGTTTTGTACCATCTACCATTCATGACTCCAGAGAAAATAAGTGCTGTTTGACTGGGGAAGGGGAGTTGAGAACTGCTTAACATTTCTACTCGAAATCTTCCCTCAAAGTACTAGTATTTTTTCCTACCATAGGGATAAAAGAAACAGACGATGCAATCTTGAGCAGGAAAAAAGCACTGGATGGAAAAAGTTAAGTAGGCCCCCCCCCCCCCCACCCCGCAGTCTAATGCCCCTTCACTTGAGCATTCAGCCTCCTGAGAGTGTTTTGGTGTATGTGTGTGGACAAATTATTAAGGCAACTGCATCATCATTCCACAGGGGAATAACATTTGCTGCCTAGATGCCAATGGGCCCATCTAGTGGCCAGCTGTTATAACTGCAGAATCACATCTGCAGTTTAAGCTGCCCCTCCCCCATAATCCCTGGGAGAAAATGACTGTGGGTTAATGTGGCAGTTCATCAAAAATTAATGAGCGACTCCTTCAGGCACAGGCTGGTTTGGTGCCCCAGGGAATTCTGTAGCATGAGTGCATACATGGGTGAGAAGGTGCCTGCGGTCAGCCTGGAATGCATACAGAGAGGTAGTCACATTCACCAAGTGGCTTATGCAGACAGCCAAATAAACTCAGGTATTTTAGTATGTGTGATTCTTGTATTATATTGTCCAAAATCATATCTAAAAACTGAAACACTAGGTAGTGGCAATCTAACATTCTTCCAGCTCATTGAAATTCTGAAAAAAAGCACACACGCGCGCACACACACACAGACACACAGAGAGAGAGAGAGAGAGTGAGAAGCCTTTCACATTGCTTGGTACAGTATACCTGACTCATAAAAAATGTATAAATAACAAAGAATCCTTCCAGATGCCCACATAGTTCAGCTGAATTATTATAGCTACAGTCCATTTTTCTCTGACTCAACCTGACCTTCTCAAGCTTGTAAATTCTTTTTGCTTTTCTGTGTAAAAAGCTGAAGAGTCCACTTTGACAAGCCAAGGGAATGGTAGTGAAAGCATGTTAAAAACTGGGTTGGTGTTTTCCTGTGGGAACTGTCACTTTGTCTATGTTTTTAATCATATTGTGTGAGCATTAGCCTTAGGTCTACTATGTCAGAAAAGCTGGTATTTTTTAAATCAACCTATATTTTAACAGGAAATTGCATGCATTTGATACCTATTCTGCAAATACCCCAGTAGTTGCTGGTCAGTAGCTGAGTTCCGATCAGGTTTATGATTATTGCCTACAAAGCCCTGAGGATAAGATCAACAACTACCTATTCATACACATTCTCTGTGGTGAATCCCTCATTGTGGAATGGCCTGCCTGAGGAGGACAGAAGAATCCCTGTGCTTCTATCATTCCATAAAATGTGCAAAGCAGAAATGTTCCGGTGTGCATTTTACTAAAGAGATTAGAACAGTTGTAGAGGGGAACAGTTCAAGAGGGCATAGGCTTGTTGCTCATGGCAATGATTATTGTAGGCATCACTTGCTTTTATTGTATTTTCCTACACCTTTTAATCCACTTTCTAAAGTCCACCTTGCCTTAGATAGTTTGCTATTCACATTGTTCTCTAATTGTGCAATCCTAGTCCTATTGCATTGCTTATCGGTTATCTGATTGTGTGGCTTTATATCCTGTTATCTCTGCCTTAAATTCCAGTGGAAAAGGTGGACTATACATTCAATTAATAAACGAACACAGAGAAGACATGTGGTTCTGTCATTCACAGCCTCTTCCTTAAAAGAACTGGAGGACACTCCATTACTGGCAATTATTAACTCCATCTTCTTCACTTCAATTCTGCCCTTATCCATTTCACAATCCCTTATTTCTAATGTTGTAGCAAATCCTGCCCTCCAATCTAACTCAGTGACAATTACTCACAAGCACATTCATAAAAAAACTGATCGTCCAATTCAATTCCTGCAGGGACTTAGAAATCATTTGGTTCTTCCTAGTTGTCCTGCTTTTCCAGGGTCTCATGTTCAACATCTGGTTTGGGAATATTTTGCATTGTCTACAATACCTACAGGCAATGTTACTTCTCATACTATAGTGATGAATGGCCAATGCCTAAGAAAAGGCAACCTTTATCCGTTCTTCATTCTCAGAAGGCAACCCTCTGTGGGCATGCAGGGGGGCATATGAAAATGTCACAGTTGCTTACAGCCATTTAGGGAGCTCTCATAGCCCGTTGTGTGAAGAGCTTCTCTACTGCTGGTTTTGCTGCGGGGTGGTGTCCAGGGGTCTGCATAGGAATTGGATCGTGCTTTCATTTCCTCCTTCAGTATCAACCTGCCAATGCCTGTCTGGAGCTACATCCCACAAAATGTTAAAAGAAAAAAATATATAATTAACACACACATAAATATGTGGACCCTTATTTTTCCCCACAAATTTAGATTCTGCTGGTAATATCACATAACATTTCCCCAGTCCACCAACAGTTGACTATTCCTTCACTGTGGAAGACAAAACCTAAAAATACAGAAAACAGCCAAAGGTTCAGTATAGCATTTCCTCTTGTAACATTCCTACTTGACACCAATAACATGAGCTACCACAGTGTGGGTTTAGCTGATATCCCTTAAAGTCTCTCTCATCCTTCAAAGGGGAAAAGAGCAATCTAAGGAACCTCAAAAATAATATTTCCACATTCAATATACAGTACAGCAAAGGTGGAAGGATGAAGACTGGCACTCACTTTGTGCATCCCTCGATCAAATCCATCTTCTTCTCCTCCTGAAGAGAATCTTCGAACTCGTGGTGCTACAAAGAAAGGTTGTCAAAGATAATCAGTTCAGAGAAATAGCTTGGGCAGCATTAAAATACAGCCAGATGTGCAGAGTTTACTCAGTTTAGGGTCAAAAGTAGATAGGTATGCATTCTGTATTCCAGAGACCCTTCTGGTTGAAGGCTGCTCAGGCAGTGGTCCACTCTTTTCCGCCCTCTGCATGACGGAGACACTTCCAGCATTATGAGTCAAAACATGAAATGTACTATCCAGAAAGAAGCATAATCTCTTTAATATTTGAGGGCTGTCTAGAAGAGGGACTTTAGCCCTTGTAGCTTTTCTCAACCCTAACTGGCAAGCTGTGGTGCTGACTCTCCCTCTTTTATATAACCCTTAAAGATACTGCAGGAACCTAGGTCTATTTTGTGGGTGGGGCACCCAGGTACCCCCAGTACAAAATGTTCCCAGCATGCTGCTGTGGGCCTTGGCTACATCTCATTCTGTATGTGAGTGTTTATAGAAGGGGTGGGTTTAATGTCATAGAATGAATGTTACCTTTGGGTGATCCTTGGAAAGTCCAGTACTCAGTTTCTGAATGGTAATATGGATCTGGAGAATAGGCTGGGCTGTATTTGGAGGACTGGGCAATGTCCTCACTGGTTTTACTTTTTGTAGCTGCAGATTTATTATCTACAAAAGCAACAAAGGATAAAAAGGACACTTCAGTTATTTAAAAGATTCTGGCTCAAACAACATGATGTAAAAAGTGTGGCAGGTGGCAAATTTTCAGCGCAAAAGTAAGCATGAACCTTCCCCACATCATCACAGCTTGTCCACAAGACAGAGGCAACTTTCTCCCAGTTGGCCTCACATCTGGAATTGGGACTCAGTTGGGGGAAAAGTGACAATGGGATAAGACTCTAAGGAGATAAGACATGGGCAGGGTGAGGTCTTAGCACCATCACAGTGCTTTCATGCTAATAATTGGGCCCCTATCTACCCTCTCCCTTCTGGATATGAATGGGGTATGCCAAGGCAAATAGGTCTAGTCTGAACTTCTGTTCTAATTTATCAAGTACAAAAGCATGCCCTTTTCTCAAAGGAGGTTTACCACAGAGGCAAACAGGCACAGGGATGATCACTGGCAACCTGGACTCAGGCAGACATGCAATCTTCCACTTGACAGTGGCAAGTAGCACTTCTGTTCAGTGAACAGATGGGTAGCAGCACATTATCCATCTGCTTGCACTGAAAATCTAACCTGGCCATTTCAAGCCAGGACTGGAATCATCCCTGTAGAAGTTTCCAAGCTTGAAATACAGGGCCATTTCAGGTTGGTTCTTTGTACTAAAGGGAAAGCAGAGAGCAAATGGAACAGGCTACTTAGACACAGCGGAACTGGCAGGTAACAGGTAGGGACAGGAAGAATGTCAATGGGAGGGAAAGAAGGGGCAAAGAGGGCAAAAGCACCTTCTGGATGACTGCTTGCAAGGCTTAAGTAGTTAGCAGTCCATGATTGACAGGTCAAATCCCATCTTGCTTTCTCAGCACACAGTGGCAGATTAGGAAGGCCTGAGGTTGCCAGCTGAGGATGGGAACTTCCTGGGTGGATCCTCTCCCAATAACCACAGAACACTTCTACTGGGATAAATCAATTAGCCATAGCCATTTTATTTAACAAAAAACGGAAGTGTGAGGCCTAGCATGGGGCCGACGGAAGCACATGGCCGGCACAAAGGAGGGCTTGTTTCTTTAAAGGCTCGTCAGCCCTCCCACTACCGGTGACATTTGCCATGGCCTAACATGGCCAGGGTCCTGTTTCTGCCCTCACTTGGGCAGCAACAGCCGTCTCAGCTCCACCTACTCACCCTGAGCAGCAACCGCAGCCCATGGGTGATTCACAGCTGTCTTTAATATCAGACCTGATTTCTCAGACCTCTTCTCAGGATACTAACCTTCTAATGCCTGGGTTGCATGCATGAACTTTGGCCTGGACTTCTTCATGTTACAGATATCAGTTTTACAAGGCTGCCAAGAGTCCCCACAGGTCTCCAGGTAAAGAAAATGTCTGCCCCCTTTCAAATCCAGCTCAAGTCTTTGTCCACTTCTGTGCCCATTCTGGGTGACTAAGGTCTTGAGAATTTTGTTTCCCCATCTTGGCATCCCAAAATTTTTGAATGCTCCCTTGTGTTCAAAAATGACACACCTAGTCCAATTCCTCCTGTTCCCCTTTCTACTTGGAGGGAGTACATCAAAAAGGATTATCCACCTGCAATCAGTTGAACAAGTCATTGCATCTTATGTATGTTGAGGCCCCAGATGGTTGTCTTAATTAAAAACAAAAAACGAGCTTTAGGAGATGATACTACTGAAAGCTGGGGATGGGGACCAGGAGTATATTGGCATGGGGACCAGGAGTATATTACACAGAATAGCCACCGTTCTACTGCACAGCCTCAGCTAACAAACACAAGCCTCAGATCAACTCTGGGTCCCAATTTCATTCTTCTGGAAAGCTGCACCAGGTGATGAAGACAGACTATTGTTTTGGGGGAGAACTGGCAGTAGTATGGCAACAGTATTATTGCCTATGGCCATGGTGGCGAACCTATGGCACTCCAGATGTTCATGGACTACAATTGCCATCAGTCCCTGATTGGCCATGCTGGCAGGGGCTGATGGGAATTGTAGTTCATGAACATCTGGAGTGCCATAGGTTCGCCACCACTGGCCTATGGTATAAACACTCATCATATTATTGTCTCTGGTTCAAAAAGTACTGCAAATTTTTGTGATATTTCAAAACTTTACAGAACCCATTTGATCTGAGACAGAGAGCCTCAAAGGTTGAGCTAAAACTATAACATCTGTAACAAAATAATTATATTTATTATATGGTGTGCACTAAAAACTTTATTAAAAACACAGGGCCTGAAATATAGGCTACACAAAGGACCCAGTGTGAACTGTTACAAAGATCTCAGATACTTTTGATGATAGCATTATTATAAGTGACAATACAAGACCATACATGTTTCAGACTATTTGGTCTTCTTCAGTGGTCATAAATATAAACAAGATTATTTTAAAAACACATTTGGAAACACACTTTATAGGTATTTCATGTGAAAATCGGAAACCCTTATATTTTCTCTGGCCTGATTTTGTTTATCAATACAAATTATGTGTTTTTAAACATTGAAATTTGCACACACTAAAATTTGGTATTAAATTATCAGTGTTTCAGGATGTGTGCAATATCAGCCAGTGATAAAACATATTGATCTGAGACAGCCTCCTTCCCTCCTGTTGTCCAGAAAATCTGCTTTAGATAATGGTAACTCAATCATACCAGATGGTATCTAGCTACTGTTCTTCCATTAAGGGGAAATTCTCCCTCCCACTGCAGACCTCCACACTGCCTCCATGCTATTTGTGATGGCCCCAACTCTTAGAAGCAATACTTTGCATGTTTAGGGCCAAATCAGATGCTCACTTTGTTAAAGAATTGGTTCAGGATAGTGATGTCTGTTGGATATATCCAGTCCAACAATATACCTGAAAAGTACTGGGGCTGGAGGTTTAAATGTACCAGACGTGAGGGTTTTGTTGCGGGGGAAGGGGGTGTTTGTTTTTCACAGGTTTTCTGGACAACAGGAGGGAAGGAGGCAGCTCTCACAGGAAAATGGGATTGTGGGACAAATTGTACTGCCTGTTTTGGATAAAAGAAATAACAATGTCTGTTTTAGATTGTAAGGCAGAAAAGCCAGGGGTCAAAGGCCAGGGTTGGCAGCTGAAAAATGCTGCTATTGCAGAGTATATGCAACAGACGTCTGGTGTTTATCAAGCTGGAATATATAAGTTCTATCTTTGAATAGGGTCTGTGTTCTTTGCCTATTTAGACCAGTCATCTGTCTAGTTAGAAACTATTTTGACTTATATGGAGCAGCCAATCAGTATTAGCCAGTATTAGTACAAAAGGAATGTCTTTGTGTGTTTATTTATGTGTCTCCACTGTATTGCAATAAAAGCTACTAAATGAGACTTATTTGTCCAACAGGATCACACATTAGGGGGAACTAGCTAAGTTGGTTCTGCTGAGATTCGCTGGGTTGACATTGTTTCTGTTGGGCTTGCTGCCACATTGGCCAGTATTCTGCTTGGCTTCTTTGGTTTGACATTGGTTATGTTGGGCTTGGTATATGGGCCTGTTGTCCTGCTGAGATGTTGGTTCTGCAGGGCTTGTTTGCACTAGGAGGCTTTCAGCCAGTGGTTGCTTGATTCCGTAGGGTTTTTTGTTCTTTGCCATGGAGAAAAAATGCAGTTTTTTATGACTGGGAACAATGGAGGATTGCTGGGGGCACTTATTTAAGGCCCCATGTAATTAGACCCCTTAGTCCAAGTCACTCGAAATGTGGGTGTCTTTAGGGGACAGGCAGCACTAAGTGTGCTGCAATTTTGGTTGTTTTTTTTTGTTTAAACAGCCCCTACAGCTTCTACCACCCCAAGAAAAAAAATCTGAATCTAGACACCAAACTGGAATTTGGGACCCTAATAACTTAGAATATCAATAATTCTGATCTCCACGGTATCCAGATCTGAAAAATACATTTTTTTCTCCTAGGTTCCCAAAGCCACACAGCAGCTGCTAGGAATAGCTATTAAAAATAAAGCAGAGCCCATTTGGGCTCAGAATGCTGCTGTTGGTAGAGAAAGAAGAATAGTTGGATTTATATCCCCCCTTTCTCTCCTGTAAGGAGACTCAAAGGGGCTTACAAACTCCTTTCCCTTCCTCCCTTACAACAAACAGCCTGTGAGGTGGGTGGGGCTGAGAGAGCTCCCAAGAACTGTGACTAGCTCAAGGTTACCCAGCTGGAGTGTGTGGGAGTGCACAGGCTAATCTGAATTCCCCAGATAAGCCTGCACAGCTCAAACGGCAGAGCGGGGAATCAAACACGGTTCCTCCAGATTAGAGTACACCTGCTCTGAACCAGTACGCCACTGGTGCAGAAAATGGCCTTCTGGTTCCAGCCATTTTCTGCACCAAAAAAGCATTTGGGTGGGGGTGGGGGTGGGGTGTTGTAGTAATTTTCTCATTTTTGCAGCTCTATGAGCATTTTGTACACAAAGAGCAGCAAAAATGCTTTTGTGCACTTACTGCTTGCCTTGAGGCTGTTTGCTTCATAGTGGGGTTTTCTTCTGTTTACAGGTGAGATTGGGCCAGAGCACTCACTGAGGTACTCATTCTCAGGTCCATTTAGCAGAGAGAAGCTGATCCAAACAACAGCTTTTATTTGCAAGGATGGCATCTCTTACAGCCACCAACAAGTAGAAACTGAAACCAAGAGCTCCACCCAGTAAGGCCAAACTAAATCACACAGATAATACTGCATTTTAAAAGGGCCCTTTTCTTCTTATCTAAAGTATGGCTGCCAGTTCAACAGGGGCAAAAGTTCAAATCCTGAATTCCTTCTTGTTTTCCTGCAAACTCCCCCTCCCTTTTTTTCCACTGGTGTCTGATAATGCAATAGATCAGCCCTTTGCTCTAATGCAAGAGCTGCAGTGTTTGAACACACACACACACACACACACACACACACACACACACACACACACACACACACACAGCCCTTTTGATCCTTCAGACATGGTGGCTAGAAGAACCCATTTGGAAAAGCTGCCACTCCACCCCCTTCCCCGCCCCCCCAGGCATTTGATAGTTCAATAGATCAGTCCTTTGTGTCAACATTTGTCCAGCAGTGAACACCCCCCCCCCGACACACCCAAAGACCTTCTGATTTTTTGGAAATGGTGGCCAGAAAAGCAGGAAAAAGTGCTCTTGAGTGAGCTGGTGAAGCAGGAAGAACAACCTGGATAAATAATTATGCTTCCTGTTTAGCTGCTTTGCTTCGCAGAGAAAAGGTTGGGTTTTGTCACCATTTGGAAACCATGCAACTTCTCTTCTCTGCCTCGTGGTGGCTTCAGAAAGGGCAAAAAATGATGCAAGAAGGAAAGTCTACAGTGAAGGAAAGGTAAGCTGGCTGCGAGGCAGAACGCAAGTCCATACATGGTCAATAACTCAGTGGTTCTGTATTCAGTGTCACTCATCATTCAGCTCTGCACACTCAAGGTGATGTATTTTGACTGAGTGTAAATACATTCACCTGGAAATATTCTCATTCTTGGGGACCCAACAAAACAAGGCATTGGATCCATGACTGGCCTTCCTTTTCTTGAAATTTCTTATGAACAGGATGTTGGAGTTTACCACACGAAGAAGTGGATGATTAAAGGGGTAAAAGGTTAATGTTTATTAGGAACTACATTTAGGATAAGAAAGAGGGAAAGATAGCATGCTGCTATCATGCTAGCTAGGAAGAGTCTCTGTAACTAAACTTCTGAGAAGAAGCAGGATATTAGACCAGTGGTGGGATCCAGCAGGTTCTCACCAGTTCCCGAGAGTGGGTTACTAATTATTTGTGTGTGCCGAGAGGGGGTTACTAATTGGGTCCACGTTTCCATCTCCACACCCTCGCCTCCCCGAGAGGCACACTGCCTTTGAACATGAAGGTTCCATATAGCAATTGCAACTAATAATGTAACTCCCTGAACTGGGTTAATCCCTTCCAGGTACTGCAATTCATTGATTCTCAGCCTTTTATCTCACCAGTCTCTATCAAAGAACCTGTGTGTTTCACCATTGCTGTCTTCAGATTTGTGAGTTGGGGCATTTTCTATAATGTGATGATGATTAGAAATGACCTGGTGCAAAAAAATTTTTGGGGGTCGTGGTGGGGTGGCTGCCTGGGGGGGGGATCCAACTCAGGTTTTGCCCAGGGCTCAGGTTTGCCTAGGTACACCTCTGCCCCCTTTGCTGAGGGGGGGCTGGTGAGGGAACCTGTTACTAAAATTTTTGGATCCCATCACTGTATTAGACTTGAGAGTATCAGTCAAAGAACAGACAAGAAATGACACAAAAAGGATGGAGGGGTCACAAACTTTACAGTCCTCTTTAGCTGACCACTTGGCCACCCCCTGCTGGGTGTTCATCTCAGTTCCTTTGCACATTAGACATTGCTACATCCAACACAGAAGTCAAAAGGCAATATTATAGATTGGGACTGAAGTGGTGGGGAGGTTTTTTAAATATCTCTCCTCTATCATCATTTCCTTGTAAAAATGCCTCCTTGAGTGCTATTTACTTTGTTAGTGAGAACATATCTGAGTAAATAGCAGCTCAAAGCATTTTCATCAGGAAACAGCTTAGGGAGTCCTGATTCAGATCACTGTGTGCCCTCCCCTCAATACTATGGTTGCTATCTATAGCAATTTATAGAAATGGGAAGTCTATTCACAGACCTGCAATGCCTTGTCTAATTCAGCCTGGTTCCAGGGCATAAAAGGATGACTGCTAATTGTGTGTTTTGTTTTTTATAATGTGTGCCCCTAAACTACACTGAATGAACAAAAGAGGGTATTTATACAGGTTTTAGGGATGAGTAAGTTGCATTACATAATCTTAATTGTTGTTATAATTTTTCAGAAAAAGCTATTTTGTGTCCTAAATGAAGAACAGAAGTTATAATAATAACAAAAAACGATTTTGCTGTTGGCCCAGGACACAAAATGGCTCTCTCTCAGAAGATTCTTTCACGGAGACAGAGAAAGCACCCCCCTACTCCCCGCCATAGGGTGATGCCCTATTAGCATCACTCATGTTGTCCAACCAGTCCCAGCACTTGCTGGGGGAAGTCAGAGCAGTTCACAGAAACATATGCAGGACTGATACAAATGAGAGAGGCAAAGGAAGCTACTCACAGTGCAGTGGTGCAGATAGTCAGCAGGGCAAGGTGTTAGGCAGACAGGGGAAGGAAGGAAGGAAAGAGAGGAGACACAGTTACCACAATAAAGGGAAAGCCACACCACTTCTAAGACTAAAGAGCAGGTTGGTGAGCACAGAAGTCTTTCCTCCTCATAGCTAGGACCTGCCCAGCAGAGGGCAGACCTCCATCTCCCATGGTCTCAGAACCTCAACCAGACAAAAAAACAAGACAATTGTTTCTATGAGTGCACTACATCTGCCTTGAAAGAGTCAATCCCTGCCTTGCCTACAGTTCCTGCTCTTACCAAGTTTAGATTAGCTGCACTTCTTGGCTTCTTCTACCTTTTGGTGACTTAGATCTGATGCTGTGATGTGCTAGCAGCTAATGTTCTCATAAGGGTAGTGAGCGATTAGAACTTTAGTAACACCATGTTTGTTTCTTCATCATTTATGCTTTGGTTGAGCAACTATGAATTAACGTTTCCTTGTGACCAATTTCTGTTGAGTTTTTATGGGCTTAAAAATGCAGCCTCAGGCTGCAAACATAAACCCATACTGATATTTGGTGGTGGTGGAAAGTTCTGTCATATCACAGACAACCTCTGGCGGCCCAGTAGATTTTAAAGGCAAGAGACATGAAGAGGTTGTTTGCCATTGCCTGCCTCTGCATAGATATCCTGGACTCTCTTGGAGGCCTCCCATCCAAATACTAACCAGGGCTGACTCTGCTTAGCGTCTGAGATCTGATGAGATCAGACTATCCCTGGGCCATCCAGGTCAGGGTGTTGATGCACATACTGACATGGAATGTAAGCCCCTTGGAGCAGTCCACTTCAAAGTAAACTTGCATGGAATACCCACTAAGATTTGGCTGAGTGCTCTCATAGACATGGTTCCTTTATGATAGGTCTCAGTTGGGATCAGCATCTCTAAGCTTGTACAGGCAAGTGAATGTTTCTTGATGCACCCTTCTCATTGGTCCAGAAGGTGGAAATCATGTGGGCTGTGTAAACTCTTCTTTCGATGTACTGATTGCTGCTGCGGAGCTAATGGGACAATCTGTACATTTACCGACTTTTCCCTGAGTTTCTTTAATAGGACTCTTTACACATGACTTGCAGTGCTGTGAAGCCACTTTCATCTCATGGTAGCATTTAAAGGCTTGCAATAGAGTGTGTGAGTCTGACTGCATGAATATTTCCCAACTGTGTAGCAAAGCTCCACCCATAAGGTTCTAGGCCATTAAATGTAGCATGAGATGCACCAAAACTCATGGAGGCATGGCTCCCATGGCACTGCCACACCATCTAAAAGGCACCTGAAGGTACAGGCTACAGGGTCCTGCTGAATCTAATTTCTTTCAGTTTAGATCATTTAGAATGGACAGCTGACCATCCCATTGGTATCTTGCCTTTGTTATATTTGAGTAAAGAAGGTTCCCACACTTGAATGACCCACCACCATGGTTTCACCACATCCAGACTTCTTTGATGCATCTTTCTTATCCATACCTCTGAGGCCAGAAATTCCTCAAAACTACACCCCCCTTCTCTCCAGGGTACATAATGTTCATGCCTAGCACTGACACCAACTTCCTGTAGAAGCTCATGGAGACATTAATAGCACAGAAATATAGCTAAAGCAGAACTGCCCTTCTTTCTGTGTGTCCAAATACATGCCAAAGCCATGCCCAAACTGTACCGTGTCTTTTATAGATGGGGGGTTTCCGGTAGATGTTACTCTCTGCAGCAGCTGGAGGCAAAAAGAAAGATAATGAAGGGAAAGGAGACAGAAGAAGAGAAAGGGAATAGGAGCCAGTATGTGAATGAGGCAAGTCACAAGAGCCACCATTTTTTGCAGGTAAAGTTGCCTACCCATGATCAAATGACCTGCTCACTCCATTAAGTGTCCCTACTACCACCACTTCCACAGCCCTGTGAAATAAAATGAGATAACTTAATTCTAGGTATCTGAAGATCAGAGATAGTTTGGGAGCTGGTTTGATGGAGGAAGAAGGAATCAATTCTGTTTGGAGTGATGTGTGTCATAGCTAGCCACAGCCATAAGACAAAGAATGTGAGCATGCGCAAGTGGTCATGCTGTGAGCATGCTCATCATTAACAGTATGCAGGGTCAAGTAGATTGTTTTCCTTTAGGCACTCTTGGTGGCTTGCCTCAGTTCAAGAGAAGGAAGATATAGGTGGTGCTAGTGGCCACCATCTTCCTGTCTGCCAGTGGCCTCAGATGATCTATCAGCTGGTTTCTCAGATTTGCTGGTATCAAACCCCCACCCCATCATTGCCAAAGAGTAAAGCAAGTCAGCTATAATTTTTTCAAACAAGAGAGAAGCAAAGCAAACTGGGAACAGGAGCTATCCAATCAGGGCTTATTAAAAGGCTGGACTGGTGGAGCACACCAAGGGCCATCCATAAAAGACATCTGCAAAAGCTACTGGGACACGAATAGTCTGAACCCCATTTCAGGTGGTAGTGGCACAAAAGAATAATGTTGGAGAATTCCAGAAAGTACAGGTGACATAGAGAAGCTCCTGCTAGACAGGATAAATGGAGGACTAAATACCACTCATCAAGTCCAGGTCTACGTAATTCTCTCTTCTACTCATCTGGAGAACAGATATTAAAACTCCTGCCATGGCGTCTAGATATGCATAATCCTAGGGTGCTAGCTTGGTCCACTATTGAAAGGGATACCTGGCACATGAAATCTGGACTTTGAAAAACAAAGAATGGCTCCACACGTAGGGCTTGTCATACAATGTCAGACATAATGTTGCTGTATGTTGTATTGTCAAAGACTGTTATGGCTGGAATCAACTTGCTGTTGTGGAATTTCCAGGCTATGTTGCCATGGTCTGGTAATTTTTGCTCCTAATGTTTTGCCTGCATCTGTGACTGGCATCTTCAGAGGCATGTTATGGTAAGACATGCCATGAAGAGAAATGTTAAGAGCAAAAACTTCCAGACCATAACCACACAGCCCAGAAAATCCAAACAGCTAGGAGCTGTACGTGCCCCTAAGTAAATCCTAAGGGACCTATGTTCCTCTTCTAAGACTATTTGAGATCAATTCATTGGATCTGTTTTCAATTTTCATTTTACATATGAGGATGTATGTCAAAAAGCACTGGAAGGTATCCAGATTTGACATGGCCTTGTTTGAGGCTGAAGGATTGAGAAGCTGATGCTGCCAGGCATTTAGGCAGGTGAGGGCCTCACCTGCTCTGAGTAATGAAAGATTCTAGATTTACTTTGCAAACAGGGTTGATTTGCAGGCTGGCAGGTGGGGAGGACCTACATGCATCTACTTGCATAATGACAAGGGACAAGAGCTGATTTCCCTCTCTCCTTGCAGAAAGGGTGGGGCAGTGGCCCATACCTGGTGGCCCCTGCAGTCTTGCCTGGAAGGGAGCAGCCATCTGGCAAGCCCAGAAAAGTCTGGGGGAAGGGTGCAGCAGACCTTGAGGGGAGCAGGAGGAGTATAAGATAAATCATCTGTCATGGAAAGGTGTAGAAGAGCTCCTAGCTGACAGACAAGCTTTGCCTTGTGATCCTTGAGGGGATAAAAAGGGAGCAAAGGAACAGGCTGGGTTTGTTTTTTGTATAGGAGAGAGAAGCTGTGGTGGAAGATGAACTCAGACTTTGGAGGACATGGGGTTAAGGCTGCAGGTCTTATTTATGGATGGCCTCTACCATCAAAATGCATCTTGCTGTTGCTAGATGATCTAGAGTGGCAATAGCACTAGTCATGCAATACACATATCTGGCACATGCATACATGCAGGCATGCATGGAAAAAAAGACACAGTGCTCTTTCACAGGCTTGCCAAAGACCTCCAGAGCCTACCTGGAATGTGGAAATGCCTAGGAGCCTGGTATGAGGTCGGTGTGGAACACCTCACATCTAACTGGCTATAGTAGGGGGAACTGCGTCCACTCTCTGTTCCTTGAAAGAGCAGATTTGAGGGAGCAGCACAGAGAGGGGGGGGGAGAGAAACAGAGAGAGAGAGAGAGAAACAGAGGCAGAGGAAAACTGGTGTTAAAAGCAGCCATGTTAGAAGAGTAGCAAGCCACTTGTGAATCAATGATGAGGATGCAAAGATGGAGGCGGGGGGGAGGTGATAAGGGCTCCTGACTGCATAGCAAGGGAGAAGTGCTGGGTTCACAGACAAACAGGAAAATTACACAGGTGTGTGCCATCAGTGGCTGTCCCAAACCCATTCCAGTGACATCAAACTTCAGGTCAGAATTGCGGAAGTGACACTGGTGGTGCAGAGTTCAGTAACATGGGGACCAGATTCTTTATCATAGCATAGAGTGAGGTTTCAGTAAGCAGATAGGAAACCCAGAGAAATTCTGCTGGATATTCTTTCTTTGTGTGTATTTTTCACAGCTCTCCCAGCTCCCCAGTACAATGTGTTAAAAGTCATCACTGGATCATGTTCATGATGGAGAATTACTATCTAGCACCTCTGTTCATTCTGCACACAAATCCTTTGGCATCTACTGCTTCCCACATCATCAGCTCTTTTCAATTTCAGCTCTGACAGGGGCTCTCTACTATTTGACTTGCCACAGAAAAGAAAACAACACTATGCCCAGTCAATAATAAATTCTCCTGTCTTAGGAACAGATCAGTCTTGTAATGCAGTCGTAATATCGTCACCCACTCTGACAAGAAATGGTCCCACCCGACACAGGATGCTGCACATGATATTCACTCTCCTTTTTTCAAAAACACTTTGAAGTATCAAACTCTTATAGGAATGGGAAAATGTTCTGGTTCTGAATGTGCCCCAGAGAGAAGTCTCCATGTCCAGATGGTGTTGCTATGCTTGGTTATGTTGGTCTCTGTACTCAGCTCATTCATACGGAAAGAATCCTGTCCTTACCTGAGCGGTAGTAATGATGTGGTGAATGTGGGATGGTGGGTGACATGCCTTGACGGCTGTAGGTGGGGGAATCGATGTAGCCTGGGCTGGAAGCTCGCCTCTGTCTGATATCCATGCTTTCATAAATATCCTGGAAAATCAAAAGCGCATTGATAAAAGATTCAGTCCCCAGGGAAATGTGCACACAGCCTCATGACACATCCCTTCCCTCTTACTTTTGAATCCATTCCGGGTATCAGTTCCCTAGATGATGTGATGACATTATAAAGACAATTGACTCACTCCTATTTTAATATCCATGGAGGCATCTTCTACAACCTAATTTCAAAGCCTTGAAGCAATACAGTTCAGGCCCCTCCGCCCTAGGGTCTTCCTGGCCCATCTCTCAGCAAATGCTTCTTCAAGCTCTCACTCTATGAGACCTAGCCATGAAAACCCTCATATTGACAAACCATTGAATTACCTGAGAATATGGAGACAAAGTTCCAAGAGACTGGGAGTGACAGGAGGCCAAAGACCAGCCACGAGGGAGTGAAGAGTGAGAAAGAAAAAAGAGGGGAAAAAAATTACAAGCTCACATGGCTGATCAGGGCCACAGCACAGTTCATCTCTTCCCCCATTCCTCTATTACTCTCTACTTAGCAAAATGACAATTTTGTTTGTCTGGGCATGGAGGGAAATCCAAAAGAAAGACTCTGGATAAACAAAGTAACCATGAAGAAACGGCAGAGCCGGCTACAGTGGCATAGTGGTTAAGAGCGGGTGTACTCTAATCTGGAGGAACTGGGTTTGATTCCCCACTCTGCCGCTTGAGCTGTGGAGGCTTATCTGGAGAATTCAGATTAGCCTGTGCACTCCAACACACAGCAGCTGGGTGACCTTGGGCTAGTTACAGTTCTTTTGAGCTCTCACAGCCCCACCTACCTCACAAAGTGTTTGTTGTGAGGGGGGAAGGGAAGAAGTTTGTAAGCCCCTTTGAGTCTCCTTACAGGAGAGAAAGGGGGGGATATAAATCCAACTCTTCTTCTTCAAATGTTGTGAAAAAACACCGCCAAATGGCTCTTATTCGCTCAAACAGATTCCCTTATCCAAACGTGTTACCATCTCGTGCAATAAACAGCCTGCACAGACTCGGTCCTTCTCCCTTCCACTGTCATCAATAACAGTTTGTTTTAAGGAAAGTATGCAGTAACTACCAGTACTATGTGTAAACACATACAATCCCAGTACAAGCAAACTATAGATGCAACACCTAATTCTACTGATATTACATTAGGCTCTGAGGCATTAAACAGGAAAAATTGTGACACACAACTCTGGGAGACCAGACTGAGTACTATACATTCCATTGCTTAAACTTCTATCTGATCCTTCAGTCACGATGAAGGTTTTTAGCTGGCTTCCCCTGTCCTTTCTGCCCAAGATTTTACGCTGTAATTAGAGAAAATGATGGGGTCACTGTGGACGGCCCATATTCGACCAGTGCTCTTCCAGCTACATTGGCTCCTGTTTGAGTACCAAGATCAGGTTCAAGGTTCTAGTACTGACATTTAAATCCCTAAATGGTCTAGACAATTGTACCTATGGGACCGCCTCTCTCAATATGTCCCCCAAAGAGCATTACACTCTGCTAAGAACAATCTACTTCTGGTCCCTGGTTCAAAAAGTGTGCAGCTATCCTCAGAGTCAGAGTCTTTTTGGCTCTGGCCCTAGTCTGGAGGCATTCCTGGGGTGAGAATATATTTCGAATGACCTCAGGAATGCCCACTGAAATGTTGCTGAGACAGGAGCTGGACACATGACAATTATCCAAGGAGATATCTGTTACAGCATCACCAAGCCTGCTAATTTCCTAGGAGGCTTTCCTGTCCTGGCAAGGCATCCTCTGCCTGTTAACATATTTTGAAATTCCAAAGAATTTCAAAGAAGTTCAGTCCATGGAAGACTGAACTCTTAGCCTTTGATTGCAAGTTGTATGTGGACAAAGGAGCTACAGAAAGTAGTCTCCAGTAAATCCAAAAAAGGCTTGCTCATATCCATAAATATAAAATGTTTTGGGACCAGATGCAAGAAATGTCTGAGAATGGTGAGAATGTCCAGTCGAGGATAGAAATGAATATAAAAGTTTGAAGAGGGGCATCCTGGTTGGCAGCCAACAGATAATCCTGTGTAAAATAAACCTGTAATCATTATTTGTTATGATTAAAAATAGCAAGAATGTACTAAATACAGCATTTATATAAACCAAGAGGATAACTGTTCCTGATGCTAGAGTCATACTACTGTCCTGCTTGCTACAGCATATACTTTTGCCTAATTATCATACGATGAAGCAAATGATCAAATAATGAAGCAAAAATTTATGCCATAACATGAAGGACAGTTAGTTATTGTTACAGAATAATTCTGAAAGACTGTACATATTAAATTCTGAATTGATGATTAGCTTTTTCTTGGAAGAAGCTCCTTGTCTTATGATCATACTTACTCTTAGGCAAGATATTTAATTGAGTCATATAACTGCTCTGCTATAATTATCTGTGCAAACTTAATGGGTGGCATTATCATATTTTTTAAAGATGTATGTGTGTGATTTTTCCATCAAGTCACAGCTGACTTATGGTGACCCGGTAGGGTTTTCAAGGCAAGAGATGCTTGGTGGTGTTTTGCCATAGCCTGCCTCTGTATGGGCTGAGAAAGTTCTGAGAGATCTGTGACTGGCCCAAGATCACCCAGCAGGCTTCATGTGGAGGAGCGAGAAATCAACCCTGGTTCTCCAGATTACAGTCTGTTTCTCTAAACCATTATGCCATGCTGACTCTCTCTTCTAAGATAGACAGTTATAAAGATGGTAATAGTTATATTTTAATAAAAGATAAAATGGAAGTAAAGAATCTCTAATCCAGTTCATTGCGTGGCGTACCTCTTGCTCAGAGATTAATGATCTGATAGAGGAAAACTAACCAGAAGTCTAAAGCTTCTCAGGTGCACACCTACAACTCAATCAGACCTGACAAGCTTCAACCAGAACAACTGGTTAATCATTCCTAATATGATGCTCCCAGTAATTGTAACAGAGGAACTGGTAAGATCTCATTAGATGTCTTTGTGAGGCCCTGGAATAAAGAAGAAAGCATATCTAGCTTCTTTGTCTTTTGATATAGTGGTTAAACAAGGTCTTGGTTAGTACCTGGGGTTGAATCCTGCAATTTATCAGCATGAGACACTGATAGTCATGAATTTTTCACATGTTCCCCTTCCTATAGTACTCCTTTCCAAACATGAGAAAGGTGATTACTTTGATCATGGGATGCTCACGGAGCCAGAATGGTTGGAAGGCTACAGTGTGAGGGGGAAGAGGGCAAAAGTGCTCCTTCATTCCTCTTCCATGGCAGAGCTCTGCAGATAGAAGAAGGGAAAATATTTCTGCCTCCTTTCCCCTTCAGCTCCCTACTCCATGTCTGTCATATGACTCTGGAAATAAGCTTTCTTGGTGTTGGAAAGGACTGCTGGGAAGAGAAGAGTGCAGGAAAGGTCCTTGATCCTTGTGTCTAAAGGTCACAAAATCCAACCCATGGACTCTCTGTCTTGATTCACAAAGTTCATCAGTGGGACCACATCTTCCGTGTTTCTTACAGAGTAAAATATGGGACGGTTCTAAGAAAGACAGGGTAGGTGATACTGAGCCGTAATGCCCTATCCACAGAAGATAACTCCAGTGTGTTTATGCACATAATTTCAAGACTGTCTCCTGGTCATGTGACTGTTGAATGATGCCTCTGATAGACAAAGTCAGTACTGCATACTTTTGGATTGCTAATTTACCTTGCTAAAATGGTACAATTCTCTCACCTAGCTTTCCTTTCATAACATTTCTTTTTCAACAGAAACCACCAAGTCCTGGTTGGACTAGTTCTGCTTTTTCTTCCTGGCCCACCCCCTCAACCTAAGGAAAAGACCATTTCTAAGAATGGAATATAATATAACAAGCTGTAATTTGGGCCCAAAATTTCAACAGTATTATTTAACAAGTGCAAAACAGATCTGCCTTATTTTCTGTTTATTGAGACACCATCCTCCTGAGTGTCTTTTGTGCATCAAAGAAATCTAGAAATGTTGGGAAATGGCCAGATAACTCTTTCTCTTTTTGTACACGAAGGGATAATTCTTTGAGAAAGCCTTTTTTCCTGAAATCCCACTGCATTTTATCCCATTTTACATGTCTGGAAAGGCAACACAGGCTGACTATGGTAGGCTTTGTTCTTTCTTTCGGTGTTCCAGCTGCAGAGGATGGAACTCATCTGGAAAGAAAGTATGCTCACATCAAGTCTCATTTAGACATTTTCAGTTTTTTTTTACAAGATTGGTGTTAAACAATAAACGTAACCACATAATTTTCTGCCTCTTTTTTGGGGGGTCTATTGCAACTTTCAGCCTCACAAAACCATTGGCATTTACACCTATGTAGGCTAAAAAGTCCCACTCTGTTTCCATTGGATACCTTTGACCTTACTGGCTTCCTGTGTCTCTGACCAAAATGCCGAGAAATTGTACCTCCCCATAGCTATATCTCTCCAGCGTCTCATCCGATGTATATCTGTGATAGGGCTCATAGGAAATGAGGTCAGGGCGTTGCACCTCGTAGATGGCTTTAATCTTGGGAAGAGCAGCCAGATCTTTGTAATTAAGGATCTCATTATCCACTTTAGCCTAAGGAAAGGGAAGACAGAGACAGAGAGGCGAAGACAAAAAGAATAGAAAAGAAACAGGTGTTGAGGAAAAGGGCAAGTTGGAATACATAGAAATGAACATCATCAGAGCAAACACCCAGATTGTTACCAGAGAGGGGAGAAAGGGGAAGGACTGAACTTTGTGAGAGTTTACAGGATTCTGTCCAGGTAGTCAAAGGGAAAGAGCATGAGTCTGAAATTCGAGACCAATATCACAAATTGCCTTGGGCATACATGTCTGAGGTCTTTATTTAATTGCCAAAAGCTATATTAGACAGACATGCACTCAAGGATGGATGTCAACTGCTCATTTTGAACACGTCAAATGTTTCCCTTTGAACTGTTAATTTGGAAGACCCTGTTCCTACTATGACCCTTGTGCTCAACAGCTGTGTAGTTGTATTAGATTATGTCTTTTTTACTTCTCCTGGAACCCTTAGGACATGACTTCCCCAGTAGCAGCTGCAGAAGTTATACATTTTAGTTACAGATACCACGCACCTATTTTAGCAACAGAATTGTACTTACACAGATGACACGATTGGGGGAGCCGATACTGGAACCAGGTGGGGAGATGGATGTTTCTGAAGTTCTTCTGTGCTGTGTGCGGGGGAAAAGCAACAACAATGGATCATTCATGAAACTTTTCACAGCTTCTGCCAAATCCATAACTGTATACACTAAACGTAATTACACTGAAAGTGGCTACCAGCATCAAAGCTGTTACTTCAAACAAATAAATGTTTTAACGTAGAATCTCTGGTCTTATATTATTTACAAATGATTTGGAAACTATACAGTATTACAAGAGTATGTATCAGTTCAACATGAGTACATCAAGGAATCCTTGTGCTCCTCATTCAAAGGCAAGGTAGATGACCGCAGTCCACTGGTTATCCCCAAATGTCTAGAGAGGCACACTCCCCTTTCACATTGTGCACAGTTACCTTAGCAAATACCAGTGTTGCTGTAGCAAATACAACAGCTAATTAAAGTATGAAGAGTCACCAAGAGTCAATAAGGCTGCAGCCTACAAGTATGGACTGGCCACATTGATTGTTTTCAAAGCCATTTCAGTATATCATCTCAATCTAAGTGATCATGTCTCTGCAAACCAAAGACTTCAAATGCTAAATTTCAGACTTTCACTTCTTCCCATAAGTACTCTGCTAATGTTGATTTTCCAGGAAGGCATAGATATATTCCCAGGTTAGGCAGTACAATAATCCACAGGTGTCAAACTCGCAGCCCTCCAGATGTTCATGAACTAAAATTCCCATTAGCCCTTGCCAGTATAGCCAATGCTCATGTTGGGAAGGACTGATGGGAATTGTAGTTCATGAACATCTGGAGAACCGCACGTTTGACACCCCTGCTCAATAATCCATTTCTAAAATTCTGCTTCCCACTTGCACTAAACTCTGTTTTACCTTTAACTTTTTTTCTGCTCTTGCTGCTTGTTTGCAGATGGGATGCCACACTTCTGAGCCTGAAACACAATAAACCAGAATATCAGGGCTATGAACTCTCCAACTGATAATCCAACATATATTATTACTAAGGTTCCTGACTGAATATGAACATCCTTTTAGCTTTGGTCTGCAGGGCTCCCTGTTACTAGGAAGGTCCTGCTTTTCCCTCTGTCTTCAAGGTTGCCCGTTAACCTGTATCATCCAATGCACTGAGGCTCTGGATCCCTTTGGAACCAAGATATTAGATTACACATAAGTACTTTGGAATGTGAGCTTTTTATAGTCAAAGCTACTTGGCACTGGCACCATGACAGTGCTTAACATACCACCAGTATTGAAGCAATAATTAGGACTATGATAATTTTACCTTGGGGCGAATTCATTTCACTTAGGATCCTTTTAATACTAAAAGGCAGCCACACTATACAAGTTCTCATCTCCATGATTTTGTAAATAGTGCAAGACAGAATGATAGAGTTCAAAGGGAAAGGAAGGTCATCTCATCTAATGCACTGCCACAAGGCAAGACCATTCAATTCCAGTCCTGCAACATTCACAACCCAGAACTCAATGTCAGACTAGAGAAGATGCTGAGAGCTCTGTGAATGGATCTTCCCACCATTTTAAACATACTAACAGAAGCTACGCAGAGACCCAATTCACAGGGCTGGGGGAAATATTTAACTCTTTCTGCTGTGCCATTTAAACTGACACACATACACATATACACAAACTCACTCTGAATTATGAGCCCTCAAAGGAAAAAAAGATCGCTTTCCTTTGTGGCTGATTTAGTGGCTAAAACCATATGGGAGGTAAAGAATTCACCACCAAACATGGCTTCTTTCAGTATTTAAAAATATTGGAGGGACCTACTCATTGATCCACTAGCTTTTCATCAGTTTTGATCCTCTCTGCGCTGCAAACAGAGAACTGCTGTCTTGTGTTAAGATACCACTGGAGTAATAGCTAAAGTATGTGAGCCAAACCTTTAATATATACTACTTTAATCCTATCCAGTGCTTCCCAGAATATTATGATTCCTACCCATCTAGGTTCAGCCACTCACTAGAGAAGTGGCTTATTTGTCCTGGATGCCAATACAATGGGTGTATAGCCCCCTCTCCAGTTCACATGCAACTCCACCACTGCAAGAGGTGCTCTGAAGATGATGGCTTGGTGATTGCATGATGCTCTTAACCTAGTCCCTTCTCTTGACCTCATAAAATGGTTGGCAGTGTGAAATAGCATCATTATCAGTGACAAGACACAGTGAGAAGCTGATGCAAAAGGCATCAGCAGATCTAGACAACACAATGCAAATTAAGCAGCTTTGACCTGAATCATTTAGACCTCAGTTTTTATTTGTTTGTTTGTTTGTGTTGCAGCATTAGTAAGCATTGGCACAACAAAGCCAGATATTTCTTTCTTTCTATAGATAGACTTAGAAACTTTGTCTGTTCTAACACAGCCTATGTTACAGATGCCATTAGGTATGATAATTATATAGGTAAAGCTGGTAGACACCTTACATATTTGCAAACGTGTCAGTAATATACTGCCTAGAAATGGAAGGGTCTTTTAGTAAAACACTGGCTGGAATCTTCTCATGATGTTAAGAATTGTTCTTAGGGGGGCAGTGAAAAAGTCAGTATTTAGAAAGATAGTGTTTTACTTGAGCAAAAAGCCAAATGGCTTTTGAGATGATGCACTTCACAGTGAAATCCAGATTCTGGAGGCAGTGAGGGATGGCGCCACTCCTGCGCTGCTGCCTCCAGAGGGTTTCAGGTGGCATGGAGAGGAAGAAGAAACAAAAAGACTCCCTGGCTGCCTGAAAGCCCTCCATAGGGGTGATCACCCGGCCCCAGGAACACCCCTAGAACACTCCTAGTTGTGCTGGCCTACAAGTTAGGCCAACACAACTCTGGAAGTAATGGTCAGAGGTGAGTCGGGCACGGTGCAGCTCTCTTTACTTGCCCTTCTGGGTGTTGTAACAACTACTTACGCTGGCTGGAAGGACAAATGCATTGATGTGAGCCTATGCCTTTTCTTATGGCCATACTACACCCCCCCATCTGGATTGGGCTGTTAGTATCTCCAAGGTGAAAGGAGACTTTGCATCTGTAACCACTAGCAGAATTAACAGAGGTGCTTTTTTTGATACAGGTTTAGCATTTGAAAAGCAGGGTTATTTATATGGCCTGTCTCTTTTAGTGATGATGTAAGTCTATGATCCCAGCAGGAATTAATAGGCTAGTAGCTTCTTTTGGAACAGGGTGTCAAAGTTGTGGTTCTACATGCAATTTCTTTCTTTTCTGGTGGGTACTTTATCAATATTTTTATTTATCATTCATTTTAAATAAATCATATTACAGAACCATTTTCTGAGTTTTGGTTGAGTTATTGAGCTGGATTTGGTCGTGAGGAAAAAGTAGATCTGATGGAAATCACAGGACTTGATTCAGATTGTGGCCATGCAGGGGAGATTAACTCCCTGCATAGTTTTGTTAATGGACTCCCCCTCCCCCAGATTTTATTAGCCTTTCCATGGAAAAAGCCAGGTATCTGTATTTTGCGCTCTCTCTCTCTCTCTCTCTCTCTCTCTGAGGATTCTAACAGCACAAGGTTCTTTTCTGGTTTTAATTTGTCAAACCATGTAGAGATGAAAGCATTAAATCTTGCATTCCCTTCTTTCACATGGCTTTGCTCTGAATCAGAGCTGTATGTAACTGTAATTTTATTTTTTTTAAAAAAACTCAGAAAATCTGATGCCAAATCTCCAGTATCATAAATGTTTTGAGAGTCATCCTTACTAATTACATTAGCTTTGTTAGGCTAATGTAGGAATTCTTTAGCAGATGGGGACTGGATTTCTTTAAAAAAAGATTTATGCGTTTTGAATTAGTTTCATGCATTTATAACTACACTGGGATTTGTTGTTTGTGTTATCTGACTCAGTATCTGCTAATTTATTGCCAAGTACATTTGCTGTCTAATCATTCTTCTCTAACTGCTGCTCATGTCACCTTTACAACAATCCCCGGATGAAGATCTCACAAAATAAGCTGGAGATTCATCATACAATAAATTTTGTCCCTGCATCAATTTGATTTCTGTCTCCCCTCTGATAATATATCTCTGAATAAAGCAGCCAAAGTGGTTCTTTTGAGTGAGGATTATCATTACTAAACTAACTGTCGGGCACACCTTTCCCATTCCTTGCCTCCCACCTTATAGTTCCATTGTCTGGTGGAAGGAGGGGAGCAGACAAGGTTTACATCTATTGATGACCCAGCATGTCATTCATCTGACTGGATTTATTGATTTTCTTAAGATCCTTCCACCTTAATGGTGTGGTCACAGCACATACTATCTGCTGATAAGAAGGGTGCTAGGAAGAGATGCAACTCCGACACTGTAATATGACTCCACATGTTTCAAATTTGTGGCTGGATTCACTCCCCAGCATCACTGCAATAGCCCCCTGGTCTGAAGCTAGCTACATCTGCCTGCTGAAAAAGGTTGGAGTAAAATCAGAAGCTCCCCCTGCCCCATCCCCTGACACACAGTATCCTACTTAGCGCAAATTAGATATATTTCTGTCCATGGCTGTACAAGCATGTCATTTAAATTGTCAGATTTTGTAAGCTGCCTTGAGGACCTCCGTATAAGGTGGGGTATAACTCCCAATAAATAAATAAAATTAAAAATGCCTAAAGCACCCCATCTGTTGAGTATCATCAATAACTCCCTTGAGCAAGGAGTTTTCCCGGATGGGCTGAAGGAGGCAGTGGTCCACCCACTCTTAAAAAGACCATCTTTAGATCCTGGGGATCTGGCCAATTACCGCCCCGTCTCGAATCTTTCGTTTCTGGGAAAGGTAATTGAGAGAGTGGTGTTGGAGCAGCTTCAAGGTTTCCTGGATGACGCATCGGCATTCGACCCCTTCCAGTCCGGCTTCCGTGCTGGGCATGGGACGGAGACTGTTCTCGTCGCCGTCACAGATACGCTCCGTATGCAGCTTGACCAGGGCGGATCGGCACTGCTGGTATTGTTAGATCTTACCACAGCGTTTGATGTGGTCGACCATGACCTTTTGACCCACCGCCTGGCTGCCTCTGGAGTGCGGGGCACTGTCCTTCAATGGATTGCCTCGTTTCTCCGGGGTCGGAATCAGCAAGTGAGGTGCGGGGATGAGGCCTCCCGGAAGTGCCCGCTTCATTGCGGTGTACCCCAGGGGGCATTATTATCCCCGCTGTTATTTAATATCTACATGCGACCCCTTGCTCAGCTGGTACGGAGTTTTGGGCTGTCTTGTCACCAATATGCGGATGACACTCAGCTCATTCTGTTGATGGAGGGGGGAGCAGCCACCCCCCCGGCAGCTCTACAGCATTGTTTGGAGGCGGTCGCTGGTTGGTTGCGACAGAGCAGGTTAAAACTGAATCCATCGAAGATGGAGATCCTCTGGCTGGGCCGCGAGGGGGAGAGGAAGATGTTTCAGCCGCCAGTGTGGGAGGGGGTCACATTGGCACCGACCCCCTCTGTACGCAACCTGGGGGTCCACCTGGATTCGTCTCTATCAATGGAGACTCAGGTGGCCCATATAACCCGGGTTGCTTTTTTCCACCTTCGTCAGGCCCGGCGGCTGGCCCCCTTTCTCTCCCAGACCGACCTGGCCACAGTGATCCATGCAACGGTCATCTCCAGATTAGACTATTGTAACTCGCTCTACACGGGCCTTCCCTTGCGTTTGATTCGGAAGCTAAAACTGGTCCAAAATGCAGCTGCGCGCCTGCTCACAGGCAGTGCCACCTGGGATCATATCCAGCCTGTGCTGCGCCAGCTGCATTGGCTCCCAGTAGAGTTCCGAATCATTTTCAAGGTGTTGGTGTTGACCTTTAAGGCCTTACGCGGCTTGGGACCTTCGTATCTCCGGGACCGCATCACCCCACATGTCCCAATACGGCCTCTTCGCTCAGCAGAGGCCAACTTACTGGTGGTCCCTGGCCCCTCGATGATACGGCTGGCCTCCACGCGGGCCAGGGCCTTTACAGCCCTGGCCCCAGCCTGGTGGAACACTCTTCCACCAGCTGTCTGGGCCCTGCGGGACCTTATGGAATTCCGCAGGGCCTGTAAGACGGAGCTGTTCCGCCGGGCCTTTGGAGGTACCAGCCGTTGACAGTGCCCCCTCCCACGGCCTTTACATCTGTGCCTTTGTTACTCTGGGATTTGCTGTCCTTCCCTCCTTGAAAGAGGATTTGGAAACGAAATTGTCGGATGCCATTTTACAAATTAATTTTAACTATTATATTTAGTCTCTCATTTTACTGCTGCTTTTAAAGGTTTTATCTGTTTTATTTGTATATGATGGCTATTATGTTGTACACCGCCCAGAGCCCTCAGGGGATGGGGCGGTCTATAAAACTGAAAAATAAATAAATAAAAAGGATCCTAAATGCCTCAGGAACAGTGATGGGATCTTTTGATGTAACTCAGATACAAAAAGCAGCTGTGGGAAGGATCAATATGATTTGGGGCTGTAGCACTGGGCAAGCGGAGGTTCACTTCTCCCTAGGCTATGCTGTTTTCCTGATTGAAAGTGCACCCTCCTGAGTTGTTTTAAACCATGCTAAAGATTAAAAACACCTGACTTGGACAGTCAGCACTCAGAAGTTAACCAGCGTCAGTCCTAGCCAGTATTTGGAGGGAGACCACCAAGGAATAGCAGGGTCGCTACACAGAGGCAGGCAATGGCAAACTGCCTCTGAGTGTCTCTTGCCTTGAAAACCCCACAGGGTTGCCATAAGTCAGCTGCAACTTGAAGGGGGAAAAAAGGAGTAAAGACAGGTACTTATATTATGCCAGTCTCTTTTTCCCACCAGGGCTCAAAATGGGACAGGACTGTTCAGCAAGGAAAGATACAGGGGCAAAGAGTTACCCTTCCTTCCCCAAAAACCACAGCTCTCATTGCTATCAGTACCCCTCCCCAAAACACAATGTGGCTGCTGTTTGTGGCTAAGATCCATTAATGAGAGATCTGACCATTTCAGCGCTGAACTGAAACAGAATGAGTTGTCTTTGCAAGCAGCAAAATATAACAGGCATAATTAACTTTAGCAGAACAGTCAGCTTGCATTATGTCAGCTGTTGCTAGGACTCTAGGAGATTAGCATTTTCTTGACTTCCTTGATCTGTAGTTTACTCTGATGCCTCTTCATTTCAAAAGAAGGCAAAGGACTGCAAGTGCTTCCCACAGTAGTAAGGACAACTTTCTACAAGACACTTCTTAGCTACTACTCTGCATCAGGGGCACGGCTGGCAGAATCCATCACCGGACTGAGTTGGCCATCATTGTAGCCTTCACTACTGACAACTTGGATTAACTCTGTGGGACTGGAACAGCAAAGACTGTGGAGGGTGAGTGCATCCAATGTTTACTGGATGTGAGTGCATCCAATGTTTACTGGATGTGCAGGTGTGTTTTCATGGGCAGCTTACCGCTAACTTTTCTCACAGAAAATGTTAAGCATTTCAGAAAAAAGATCTGGCTGGATTAAATAAGTTTAATCACAGACTGCTTCTGAACTGACTTTTTAAAAATCCACATGTGCACACATGTATTTCAAGAAGTGTATGATGCAAAAAACATAACACATGCATCTATTTCCTCAGCAAGGAAATATTCTCCAGTCTGGTGTTTTAAGGTTGTTCTGAACAGGTATCTTCTATAAGAAATAGACATTACCATTATTACAGGGCACCTGATAGAAGGACAAAAATGATCAACCAGTGAATCCAAGAGCAAAGTTAAAAAAGGATCTCAGTTTAAAAAAGAGGTTAGACCTCTCTGAGCCACAGACAGACTCACTAGCTAACACAGCCAAAGCACCATTATCTTTCTTCTCCCTACCCAGGTTTTAGGTGCCACGTATTTCAAGACCACTGATACCATAGTAACAGGCATGATGGCCAGGAGTAGTACTTTGGGGGAGTTGCCCTTTCCCCATACCCACATTTCAGTGGAAGGGTTTCTGCTGGTACCAAGCTGGCTAATAGGCCAATGTGACACTAATGACACATCCACTCCTCCACAATCAGCTAAATGTCACTGTCTCCCCGCACAAGAATTAACCCATCCCTAAGTTGCTGTAGTGCGAGGGTGGTAAGAAACCAGCCCTGCAATTAATGCAGACAGATACAGGGTAATTAGTGGCTCAGGGCGACAAACCACTATGGTTGTCTAAGAAACCATCAGTACCCCATCCCCAGCTGAAAAATAAACCTACAGAAAAAAAATTGAACTTCCAGAGATACCCATCCCTCATGGAAGGATATTTAGGGCTATAGCTGAAGTTGTTACCACCCAAAATCTTGAATAAGTATTGTCTGAAATTTTTGACTCATTCCTCTGTTAAATGGGACTGATTAACTTTAATCGGTGATCCTTGCAAAGAGTCATGAAGATCCAGCAAAAGCCCTTCAGGAAAGGATGGAGCCCATAGATAATGGGGTCTTGCTCACTTTCAGAAAGAGGCTCTCTCAAGCTACATTCTCAACAGCTTTAAAACAATTTCGGATGTGTACCTAGGCACC
Organism: Sphaerodactylus townsendi; assembly: GCF_021028975.2. Lineage (NCBI taxonomy): Eukaryota > Metazoa > Chordata > Lepidosauria > Squamata > Sphaerodactylidae > Sphaerodactylus > Sphaerodactylus townsendi. The sequence goes on along the minus strand of NC_059427.1, from coordinate 98,513,618 downwards.
TGTGAGGTATGGATGAGATCAGGCAGCCCATTCCATAGTGTGACTTTATGGTCCTTGAACTGGTTTCATACCTGTAAGATACATTTCTTCACCTTCTGTGAACATCTGGTGGCAACGCACACACCGGGCACAAGTAGGGTGATAATGCTTTCCTCCAGCCTAAAAGCAACCCAGGACAGAAAAGAGGACTGATGAGCAAGTAGAACACATTCATTCACATTTATCAGGTATCTCTTAAGAATGTGCTTATATAATATTGATACCCTGCCTTTCATCCAAATCTCCAGCAGGTGTGGATATTAATAAGAACAAAGCCATTATTACAGTACCAAATACAATAATGTTACTACTTAAAAACAATTTATGTACAATGTATTGTTGAAGGCTTTCATGGCTGGATTCAACTGGTTGTTGTGGGTTTTCCAGTCTGGTAGATCTTGTTTCTAATGTTTTGCCTGCATCTGTGGCTGCCTTCTTCAGAGCTGTATCACAGAGAGAAGTCTGTTATACACTGCGTCCAGTGAGAAGGGAATGTTCAGTGGGGTATATATTGTCCATGTCCCAGGGTGGGGAACCAATCAGTAAGTGTTTGGGTAGAACTTGCTATGCAGAGGTGTGGTTGACTGCATTGCATTGCGGGTGGGGGTTTTCAGTCCAGGAAGTGATTCACATTTGCATTCCCTGCAGCAGCAACAGTCTTAGTGAATGCAAACCCTGCGTCTGGGTGGTGTCCATTGTCCATGGACCTAGCATGCCCTTGACCTTTGATTCTGATGTTTTTAAGTACTGGTAGCCAAGTTTTATTAATCCTCAGAGTCTCTTCCTTCTTGTTGAAGTTTTCTTGGTGTTTGTGGATTTCAGGGGTGAAGATGACAGCCACAGATGCAGTCGAAACATTAGGAACAAGATCTACCAAATCATGGCCACACAGCCCGGAAAACCCACAACAACCAATTTATGTACAGTTAGCTAATTCCTAAAAACCATTCAAATAAATTCAACAGCCTAAAAGAGGTAATTTTTCCTGCCTTCATTCAAAAATCTGGTGTTTTCAGTGTTTTAAGAAAGTGTTTTAAGCCATCATTAATGAGCCTATTAAGGAATAGAGTTCCAAATGGAAATGAAAATCATGGCCAAAAAGGCCCTGAGCTCAGTAGCCTCCAACCTGACACCCATCAAAGAATGGATACAAAGCAAAGCCGCTCGAGGAAATTTAAACTACAGGCAGGCTCATATGGGAGGAGGCTTTGAAAATATGCAGGCAGTTTAGGGATTTAAAGGTCTTTAGTAACAGTTTAGTCACTGCACAGTAACATATGGCACCAGTAAACTCACACCATAAAAAGCAAAAGGGATTTATTGGAGAAAATTAGAAAAAGAAATTAAAAGAAGGCACACAGCTCAGTGATGACAGGGTGCATAGAAAAATAACAATGCTAACTTGCTAACTACTTCTTGAAGTCCTAATACAGTATGGTTGATCCTTGGAGTATAAAGTTTTCAGAGTCTAATACAAGTGTCTTTCTGGCAATAAAGAGGAGGAAGTGGGGAAAATACTATTTTCACTAGCTACTCTTATGGATAAAGCTGGCTGTAACCTGCTGACCCGCCCTCAAGCAATCACAGGGTGGCCAGGGGCATATGATCCATGGGGCATGTGGTGTCAAGTGGGGGGATGCAAAATCACCCCCACACCCCACTCCGCTGCGCTGCGCCCCCAATGGCCCCAACTGACCACAGCCCTGAGGGGGCCTGGAGGCTGGTGGCGACGCCTTGGCCCCCTGTGCCAGGAACATGCTTGCCACCCCTGCTGGGCTCCCCATGTGCTCTTACCTGGCCCAGCATGGCGGCGCTGCTCAGCCATGCACCAGTGAGTGAAGGTCCAGTGGTTGGGAAGTGTGACTGACCAGTGCCGCTGCGCTGGGCCAGGTAAAGGTGCATGGGGAGCCCAGCGGGGGCGCCAAGTGCATTCCCAGCCCTGGGCGAAGGTGCTGCCACCGCCGTCAACCTCCAGGTGCTCCTGCTGGGCTCCTCCCACCCCTGGAGGGCTCTGAGGCTCCCCGGTGGCCTTGGGGTTTTTTCTGACACTCCCTCCATGCTGGGGCATGCCTGGCCTCTCTTGCCCCGGGTGCCATTTTGGTTAGGTACACCACTGGGCAGCCTTCATGGAACCTTCCAGGGAATAAGCAAACTGCCTCCCTTCAAATGAAATTCTCAGCTGAAATGCATATTCCAATTAAGTCTGCCTGGGAACATGTCTTTGGAAGACTGATAAGGGGCAGCACACTCTGTACCTGTGAGAGGCAGAAACTAGTTCAGGCTGGAAAATTCCTTCAGAATAGATACCCTCTTGACAAAATCTTTTTAATTTAATATTTAAGAAACCACAGAAAACTAGTGAAGTGCTTCCCACACTGATGTTACATGTTCTGAGGGCATACTAACTGGTCTGCTGCTGCATTTCAAACCACTTCTAGTTTCTGATAAGTCAACATGAAACTGATGGCACATCTACTTCTCCACAATGAGCTGAATATCAACTGTGAAGGAGCCCTAACAGATCCTTGTAAAGATAAACAATTTCCCAAATCAAATGGTGGGACAGTTCTGTCCTATTTACTCTCTGTTTAGTCAAACTTTTTGAAAATGTCCCCAGGATGTCTCCAGGTTTAGAAACTGGCTAGCAGAGCAAAGGGTTAACATTGCTTTGCACTGTGCTATTACTTATACCTGGCAATATGGCACCTAATAGTTGAAACAAAAAGTTTGCCGTCCAAGTAGAAATTGTTGCAGTACTCTCTGAAATCAACAAACTCCTACAAGAACTGCAGTATGTAAGAATTTGTGGGATCCATCTGAATATGACAAATATCTCTCTGACACTGCTCACAGTTGCCACATGGATCAAAGGAAACATGGTTTGAACTAACTTAACCCTTATGCCAATACTGACAAGGATTGGACAGGGCAACAAATCACAGCACAGCCAAGCCCAGGATGTTATTGTACCTGTGAACTACCATTGGAGAAATGTGACATTCTTTTTCTACAACATTTCATGAAATGGTCACTCTCTCACATAATGAGATCTTTTCCAGCTTCCCTCTAGATGAGCATGAACTGAAGGCATTCTTGATGAAGTCCTCAGCCCTGTTTTTCAGTTTATGGAGTTCAAAGATGCATATGCCATCTTTCCATTATTAGACTTTTAAAACCACTTGTACAACTAAAATACAGGACGAGGGCAGCTCCTATCATAGGTCTTCCCTGGACAGTTGGTTTTATGGCAGTTAGAATCTTGACAGGACAGGGCTTGACAGAAACATCTTGCTCATACCCGTGGTGATTCTGGCTATTTTGGCGGTAGTAGCAAGACAAAGAGCAATACCCTCTTGTCAAAAGCATCCACTTCAGTCTGGGAACAGGGGAGATAACACCCAGAGTACAGGGTTATGGCTATTCCTGACACACCGTTCATCCCCAGACAATTTGCTTGATTTCTTACTAAAAGCTCCCACCAGAAGGCAACTTTTTCTGGTGTCTTTAGTAAACGATACTCCCAGATTAGAAATAGCAACCTACTATTTCACCCACTTGCAATGTAGCAGGGCTGTTCTCCTTGCCCTTTGATAAGGATAATAGGTTTAATTGGTAGCTTGTTTCCACTCAAAAGTGTCTGTGAGGATTTCAATTATAGACTCACTTTCAGGGTTCCAGAGCTTAGATGCAGCCACTGGTTTTCCTTGGCACTTCCACTGTAATCAGCTTGGTGCTGTATGAAGCATTCCCCTGAAGGGACATTTTACAGCAATAATAAAAAGACAGGATGAGGGATTATTAAAGGGTGTGGGGAAAAGAATGGACAGTGTAGTCTTTAATTAGAGAAGAAAGAGAAGTTAAAGCCACGATTCCTGCTCATCAAAGTTTTCCCAAGAACTGGGTCTCATAAGGCAAAGAAGCCAGTTAGGTGATCAGTGGTCCACCACACAAATCTTGTCATTTCTGCCATTATGTGGCTGCTCTAAAAGTTTGATGCCTTATAGTCATTAAAGTGAGTTATTGGGGTCTTGGTCCAAATCCTTAGCCATGATTAAAGCCTGATTGTAGCTGCATGATAGGTATCTCAGACTGCATCTGCTCAAGCTGTATGTCCTGCAATATACATCTTGAGAACAGCTAGCACAGTCTACACAGCACATTTCTCAGTAACAACTGAGGAATTACAGTCTGCTCAATTCACTCATAAGGATAAAAATTTAAGCATCAAACAGATGCAAATAGGAGCTTCCTTTCCTGGGTTAGGAGATTGGAAAAGGTAGCAACTGACACAACTCATTATTACCCATCTTGAACATTTGAAGATGGAAGGTTTTTGAGCCCTTTCTTAGCTGTCAAGTTACAGCCAACTTATGGTGAGTCTGTAGGGTTTTCAAGGCAACAGATGTTTGGAGATGGTTGACCACTGCTTGCCTCTGTGTTGCACCCTGTACTTCCTTGGTGGTCTCCCATTCAAGTAACAGCCAGGGCTGACCTTGTTTAGTTTCAGAGATGTAACAAGATTAGGATATCCTGGGCTATCCATGTGAGGGCTTTTTAAGCTCAGACTTTTAAAATCAGCTTCCCACAAAATATGGAAACAATGCAAAAAATATGGAAACAATGGCTTTCTCTGTGCTACATGTTGCCATTCCATTGATTGAGAGCATTAATCACTACAGAAGAGCTGAAGTCTGCATGGTGGGGGTGATGAAGAGGAGCAATCATTTGCTAAGCTGGTTCCCAGCATGGGGAGTGGCTAAGAGGCATTATTTCCATGATTTCGGATTTTGATCAGCCCTACGTTTGTTGGGAGAAGTGATACCTCTAAAAGGAACTCAATAATTGCAGACCTTAACCAGAAATCTAGATGTCACGAGAATCAGGATCATGTTGGAAAAAATATGACAATGTAGGATCAAGGAAATCAATTCTGGGATAAAATCCTGTATTGATACATGAGCAAGAACAAAACATTTTTTCATTTAACTGTCATGCCCCCACAGAAGCCTTTATTATTGTCATTATTTTGTATCAGTTTCCCATAGATAGCATGGGTTTAGTCCTCTGTATCGTCCCCAAAGGGAGGGAATTTTAGTTAGCCCCTGTCCCTTTAAGAAGTTTCCCAAGAGGCAGTCTTTCTGTTATCTCCCAGCAATGCCCCTGTTTAACTCTGTTCAGTTCAGTACAGGTGCCCAAGGAGTTAGGAGGCAGAAGTATTTTGTCACGTCAAAGGTGTACTGAGAGCACAAAGTTGAGGTTTACAGAGACTAGTAGCCAAATAAAGACTCAAAGAACTTAAAGAAGTGGACTTTCCTAGAAGCAGTCAAGGAAAAAACAAAAATCTACAGCTTCTACTCTCCAGTCAAGCAAGTACTTTATTTTAAGCAGACCCTAGGAGGAGTTAGGGTCTCCATTCTTCTAAATATTAAACTTTTTATTTGACCTGTTAAACCTTGCTCGTGACTCTCCCACTCTGTTCTGGCCGGGCACAGGGCACCAGAAATAGTTTTGCTTGGGGGACAGAACATAACCCAACTTGAATGCATATATTTTATGAAAAATTAGAGTCCTTTTCATATGGGCATTTTAAATGGTTTTAGCTTCTGAAGACAAACTGACTTTTTAAAGAGTTTCACTTACGTTAAGGACAGAGTACAACAGCAACAACAAAATGAGATCGAAACAGTTGTATTAACTGCAGAAGAGCAGCATTTTATTCTTGAAGTTTATGAAACCTTAAAAAATCTGTTTGCATTCAGAAGCCAAAGTGGATTAACGAACATGTATTAAAGGGACTTACATGTTACATGGGTTATGTGGCTACAGCCAATCCAAATCTTCCCCCACAACTTCTGGTGGGGCCTAGTATGTGAAATGCATGAATTGATGTCATCACATTTAGAATGGCTCCTCCTTTGCAAAGAAGAGCCAAGGAACTGGAATGCAGGCATGGAAATAATGTAGTCCTAGACATCACTGCATGTCTCTTGTACTTAGAGTTGACAACCTCTAGTACAGGGGTCAGCAACCCGCGACTCTGGAGCCGCATGTGGCTCTTTTGTCCTCGTACTGCGGCTCCACAGCGGCAACGGCAACAATGGCAAGTTACACTTGGGATGCGGCGAGCACACCTCCTTCCCCACCCCTTCCTCCCTCCCTCTGGCATCCTTTCCCCTCCTCCCCTCATCTGGCGCCTGGGAAAGAGAGCAAAGGATGCTCAATGGAGGAAGGAAGGAGGGGGCGGGGAAGGAGGAGCGCTCACGTCGTCCCAAGTGCAACTTGCCATCGTTGGTGTTGCCGCCGCTGTCTATCCCGCCTGCTTGGCTGAAGGAAGGCCTTGGGGAGGCCCGGGGATGGGGCTTGGGGAGGCGGGGCCAAATGGCTCTTTGGGTGCTAAAGGTTGCCGACCCCTGCTCTAGTATGTGTAGAAAAACTGTGAAACTGTTGTTGGAAGTTTAAATTTTTTTAATTGATTTATAATATACAATACTCAGGTACTTCAAGCTTGTTTGGCGCAGATATTTGTTTCTTGTTATTACTGGTGCACCCCTTCTTTTATCATGGTGAACCTCCAGGACCTTGGTATATCCCACTATTACAGCTGATCTCCTGGACAACAGAGATCAGTTCTCCTGGAGATAATGGCTGCTTTGGAATATGGACTACAAGGCATTTGCTATAACTTTGAGTCAATGCAATAATAGCCATTTGGCTTCTATGGTATTGTATCCTGCTGAGGCCCCTCCCCTCCCCCAATCCTCTCTGCTCCACTCCCAAAAACTCCAGATATTTTTGCACCAAGATCTGGCAACACTATCTGCACTACATACTATGGGGAAAAGAGTGAAGCAGACACAGTTTGGCGGCATCCCCCGTAACAGTTAGTTAGGCCCTGAAAATGTCCTTCAAATGAAGAGATGCTTGGTCTGTTTCCATCTGTCTTTAGCCACTGTTTTGTGAGTGTGCTACAATAAAAAGAAGAACATTTTCCTTCTTTGGCCAGCTAACCAAATCATGTCCTCGTCCTGCTGCCAAGATTCAAAACCAGGGGTTTCTTGCAACTTCATTATCTAGAAAGGCTGAGTTATTTTTATGCCAGATTCTTTCAAGAGTCAATTTGTCCAAACACACGTCTCATTCAATATCTTTCTTTTAAAAACCCTGAGTGATTCAAAAAGCAACCATGCACAACACTTCAATGTTTTCCCCTCACTGCTGCATTATCTGATGTTTCTCTCTCACACATTAATAGTTTGAGAATGGAAATTTGAAAATCAATGATAATCATGCAAATGAAGTGAATGAATCATTGAGACACTTGCAACTGAAAGCAGCATTGAATATATACATATTCAAAAATACTCTGATGCCTCCAGCAAGACACTCATTCATGTATTTTCTGGAATGCTAAAGAGATTTATGGGAACATGCTAGCTGAGCCACTGCCAGGTTTGGCTGCCACTAAAGTGATATGGGTATAAAAATCAAATGACAGATTGATGATGTCTAATGCGATTGTGTCAAGTATGCCAGCTTCTGAAGCCCAATGAACTTATTGGGACTTATGTCCCAATACTATAAGCCTCTGGACAGAAGAGGCAGCTCAAAGGGTAAAGGCGTAGGTTCTCAGTGTCCCTCTGGGGTCAAACTGTTCCCCTCTGTGCTGATTCCAACCCTTCTTTGAGTGTAGTAGGATCTGCTAGCACTACTATCCAGTCTGTTACATCTGTGCTACATAATAAGCGCCAAAGAGACAGGGTAATGTGGATGCCCTTGGAATGGAAAGTAATGGAATGTACTACTCCCAGACTTGTATTAAATGTATAGTGGTCAGACCAGGTATCACCCATCTTATATCTGTGCCTTAGTGTAGTACCTTACATTTCTCCCTGTTGAAATTCATTTTGTTAGTTTTGGCCCAGCTCTCTAATCTGACAAAGTCACTTTGAATTCCGACCCTGAACTCTGGGGTATTAGTTACCTCTCCTAATATGGTGTCATCTGCAGATTTGATTAGAATGCCCTCTCTATTCCATCATCCAAGTCATTTATGAAAATACTGAATAGCACTGGGCCCAGGACACATCCAGGCGCTCCTTTGAGAATAATGTACAAATGTAAGATAGGTAAGCAGACAGATGACCAGCAGCGGAGTGATTTGAAGCTACAATTCTTCGCTTCATCTTCCCAATCCAGAACATTAAGAGACATACTGAGCCTTTGTAATTTCAAATACTTATCTAGCAGAATGCACAGTATACAATGGTTTTCCCATTATGCTCGGGAGGTATGGGATAAATATGAGTCACTTCTCTGCCAGAATATCTATAAAATAGTATTGTCTGAATTATTAATAAAGTGGCTGGCTTTTTAAAGGGGCATCTATAATATGCTCTAGAAGAGTATCTGCAGTTAATAGGGCCTTCTGGGAGCCACCCATAGAACCAACTCATTCAAATGACATATTTGCATTTGTATTTGGAGAAGGTGGAAGGAGTCATCAAAGATCTAGAGAACAAGAATAAATAGCCTAGATCAAACCAGGCCCTTCTTATGCTTGAGCCTCAAGAAATATTAAGGGAAATTAAAACAAGACTCTTTGATCAAGAGCAACAACTCTTACTAAGCCAAGAAAGAAAAACATGCTCCCCTTTATACTTTGGCATCATTCCGGTGGTTGGCAAGATGGTGATGTATCTACTGCAGCTGCCCGATCCTAAGCATTGCTGGGCCCTCACCAGGGTCAGCTGTAACGTGTTTTCTCCAGCTCTTCCTCAGGGTCGGTTTGCCAATTCTCCTATATCGGACAGAGTGTGTCCATATTGTCCAACTCTTATCGAAACAGTTGAACATATATTGCTGAGCTGCCCAAAATACAAGTTTTTAAGGGATGTATTGTCGAAGGCTTTCACGGCTGTATTCAACTGGTGGTTGTAGGTTTTCCAGGCTGTGGTCTGGTAGTTCTACGGCTGTGGTCTGGTAGTTCTACGGACACACAGCCCAGAAAACCCACAACAACCAGTTTTTGGGGACGCTTTATTACTAGGGACAGTATATAACTGTTCTCCAAAGCAAATATTGTAAAAGTACTGAATAGTAATGATCCTATGGTGCTAGGGAAAACAGCCCAGTTTCTATTGCAGGTCCTGATGGTAAGAGGTGTCTAACCAATTTTGTCTTGGTTTGTTTGTGTTTCCCTGCTGTGATTTTCTGGTATTCATGCCTAATAAAGGTTCTGTTGTTGTTGTTGTTGATCTAGAGAACAAGAACAAATAGCCTAGATCAAACCAAGCATCCTACCTAGCTCACCATTATGTTTCCAATGGTCAATCATGGCTCACTGAAAAACAAAAAAGAGTATCCAGTCCATCGCATAGATTGTGCTCACCTATTGGTACTCAAAAGGTCCACTGCCCCTGAATGTAAAGGTCATATGTAGTTTTATGGATAACAGCCATAGACATTTTTATTCTCCATTAATTTCTCTATTTTAAACAAAAAGACTTATTTGCTACTGAGTACTATTAACTTTTCCCCTTGGAAACAAAAGTTGACCATTGGACACTGAAAAACTTACAGGGGGGCTTTTCTACAGTTTTTACAAAAATGCTTTTCCTTCTACATGTCAGCATTGGCCAAATATGATAAAAATAAGCAAATTATCCAAGCAAGAACTGCATTTTTAAAGTACGGTATATATGCTCAGCATCATCTTCACAGAATTTGATTATCTTGTATACCCTTAACTAGCATTTGGCTTTGGAGTCCACTGGGCTCAGAGCTGGCACTTATGTGTGCTACCTGGCTGGCACAGCATCTTGTAAGACGCAGCTCTGGTTTTGGTTTGGCCACCAGTATAGTAAGTCTCCTCTCTAATGGAGGTTTACATAAAAGAGAAGCAATTACCCAACAGAGCAGACCACAACAGCCTTGTTTATTTTATATTGATTAAAATTACAGTCATTGTGGAAGTCTGATCCTACCTACCATGAAGAGACTGCTTATTATGATTCAGGAGAGGGGAAGTGTTGTTCCTTTAAGACTCATTAATCATCCATGGCTGGCTGCACATCTTAAAGTCATCTGGGACACCCAGAGGCTTAAGCATATGAAGACTGATTATGGATGCAGATAGTTAAAGGCAGTCTTATGCCAGACATTGTCAAGAAGGAGGATGGGAGCCTATCATTTTGAGGGAAGCAGGATCCTGGGTTTTTCTCTCCTAGACAACTCAACTTCTATCTGATCTGTTAACACTGTGGTTATCTGGCTTATTGTCTGTAAGTCACCATCAGAATCAGCAAGGAAAGCTTTGGTTGGGTTTGCATGCCAAGATACGGCCAAGAGAGCTACTGCAAAGACAATGTGCTCTGAATGTCTCAGAAAATGGGGTGTACTACATTCACAGGATCTTTGAATCACCCTATAGCCCAACTGTCTTCACTAGATGACACATCAGGCATAGCTTTCTTCCCTGAGTCATGCTTGAGATTGGAAACAGTGTGTTCCTAAAGCCCTGCTGACCTATTTCTAGCCAATCCTATAACGACTATTAATGAAGCTTTTCTTGATCAGGTTGTCGGAACACATAGCATTATGGATAACTAGTGAAATGCAATTCATGGAAATAAGGAGTAAAAGGGGTGCCTAATAAGGGTAGCTTCACATGTTACAGGGATGGTGAATTCTTCTTCATTCACACTGAATCTTCCACAGTATTTACTGTTGAGGCACCCCAAAGAGAAGCAGGAATTTTCCTTTCCTGCTGCTAGTGAAGCAGCCTTTAGATAATGAGCATAGCTCAGTACAAACCCAAGAACGTGCATTCTAGCATCCCCATGAGAATTGTCTCCAGTTTCTGTGCATTATAGTATATGCTGAAGTTCCTGGCTAGATAATCACTGCAATTGAATCTCCATAATATTCAGGAGGTTGTATCCCTAATCCATCTCAAATGGCTGACTGCTTAGAATCAGATCACTCTTCAGCACACAGTGCTGCCCTCCATGTGCCAGGCAGCATGGACACAACACATTCTCACTGCTGTTACAGAAGTCTTGGAGCAGACAAATGGAAAATGGAGGGTGGTGGTGGTTTAAGTTACAGCCAGCAAGCAATGCATGCACTCCTGGCCGTTAGTGGCTGTTTTGTATGCTGTGGGTCCAAAGATCCTTTCAGAGTAGTTTCTGAATAATCAGATGGTTGGATGCATGACAGGTTCATGTCAATTTTACTCTAGAGACAGGCCTTCATTAAAACCCACAAGCAGATGGCAAGACCAGATCTACGGAGGAAAACTGATGTGAAACTGACAAGCACCTAACTATGCAAGAGTGGCATGATCACAGATTGTCTACAAGAAAGGATAATCAATGGCAGGACTGGCATGTTTCATTCCTCCCAGCAAGCATTCGGGTTCTTAAAAGAGAGTCACTGAGGCTGAAGCCTCCCTGCAATGCACACCATCTGCCCTGAAAACCTTCCCCTTTAAGCTTAAAGAGTGGCCAGTTAGTAGGAATGGACTGAACCTGCTTAGTGGTTGAAGAAACAGACTCTTCATGGGTTCAGAGATGACTGTCTTCACATATTGAAAGATTCATATGTGGGATTAAAAACAGATTCTGATGACTGAGCCTCCGCACAAATTAAGCCCTGTTCTCTGTCAAATTGGCGACTTCACTCACTGGTAATGGAAACTGAGCTCCCTTGATATTTGTTGAATTGTTTAAAAAAGGGAACAAGATATGCAGGGGCAACAAAGTAGATAGATCTTTCATGGTGTTTTACTATTAAAAGAAAACGTTCTGATCCACCTGACTTGCTGTGACTATTCTTAAAGTTTCTCCTTTGTCTTTCTGAGGAAGAAGCCTTGGTGGGTGTCTTGACTTTCACCTCATGTGGTGGCAGCTGGAATGCTTGCACTGGGCCCTCCATTTGCCTTTTGGAGGTGTATCCTTTAATCCCTCTGGCCCCTTTAACCTGCTAGCATACTGCTAAATGGCTAGCGGCTGTGCTGGATTTGTTGCCACAGCAACCAACAGAGGCAGGGTGGGGTCCTGGGTACAGAGCATTCTCTCAGGTGGATATATTGAGGGAAACATCTGAAAAATGTTCCAGTATCACCTGAAGGGCAAGTAGAGTAATGGATGATTATTTGCAGAAGCTTACTCAGTTGAGTGGTGTTGCTGAACTGCCTGGAAAATGAGAAGCAAGTTGTAAAAAGACCTTTTCTTTGGTGGTTGGTAGGTGATTAAGAAGGGCAGAGAAAGAATCCGCATGAAGTGGGCCTTTCGTGGCAGGTGGAAGACACAGTATGTCTGCCACACATTCATAGAGTGTGGGCTTTTCCAGAGGCTTATCAATATTGTGCTGCAATCCAGCTTGTGCTATGCAATGGAAGGAGATTGGCCTTATATTGCTTTATTTGCATAACTAGTTTGATTGTAACAACCGTCCTTTCCAGAAATTGGAAATATTTGTATCAGTCTTTGGTTGACACCTAAAAGGGAAGGGTTGGGATTCAACAATGGAATCATTAGAGCTGGAAACAGACTTGTAAAGATCAAACAAAGCTTCGGTTAAGGGTTCCATTGCCACCACCAGATGATAAATCGGAGGACACATTCCACGCTCTGTAATGCCAACACAGCCACACCAAGTCTTAGTCCTTTCCACTCCAGCTATATATAGCCAGCTATATTTAGCATCTCTACGCTTTCCTAAACATTTGTAAAGTGCAGCTGCTTAGTCTCTTCCTGCCAACTCAGATTCTAAATGAACCCATTTCCAGCCACATGTACTACAATTAATATAATCGCCTTCATTTTATTTATATAAGCAAAGGGTGAGGAAGAAGGACCTACCTTCAGGGTATAGCATAGCCTAAAAAATACCAGGAACAGGTTTGGGTTTTTTTTAATCCTTCTGATCTCACACATCTGACCATCATCAGTCCATCCAAGTCAGTATACTCAGACTGGCAGTGGCTCTTCAGGGTCTTGGGCAGAGATCATTCCCATCACCTACTGCCTGCAACCATTTTTTAAAGCTGGAGATGCCAGGGATTGAACTTGGAACATTCTGCGTGCAAAGCAGAGGATCTTCTACGGAGCCCTCCCTTGTTAAATTATCCACACGGCCTTGGTTTGTAATGGGAAGTGTTAGTTGTAGCTCTGTTTTGATAACAAAGGAGTAGATGGATGCTTCTCTGGTATTAAGACAGCAATTCAGTGTCACAGAAAGGACTTACCTCCAGGACCCTGCCGCTGATATACCTGTTGCAGGTTTCACATTTAATGCCAAACTGGGTGTGGTAGTCAGATTCACAGTATGGAATGCCATCCCTGCAGGAAAGATTCCATTCATGAAAAACAACAACAAAAGGAACAGGGTACTGAAAAATGTCTCCTGTTCTAAACACAGAAGTCCACACTGTTTTGCACTGTAGGCAAATTGAAAAGGCCAAAGACTAAAATGCAGCAAGTGTGACTGAACTTGAACACTGTTGAAAGCCCTGCTAAAGTGAAAGGGAATTTCCTGCTTCCTGCCTATTCCGGTGTTCAGGCAAGAAGCAAAGAACTGACTCTGTTAAATGCAAAGATCTTCATGAGGGCTGTTTTAACCCTGTTATTCAGGCTTTTCTCGACCCCAGCCTTTCCCTTCTTCCTTTCCCCTCAGGTCATGCTTGCTGTAGCATGTCCTTCCACCACAACACTGGTATTTCAGAGAAGGGAGAAAGTTGTGTTTCAGATTTCACCTCATGTCTCTCTGGAGAATCCTGGCAGGAGGACAGGTTCAAGAGCATGAATATGCTATGTGGCAGGAAAGATAGCTACCAGTCAAATTAGTCCAGCATCCTTCTCTGTGCTCTTGAAAGGTATTCAAGGGTTTAGGCTGAAGTCCCCTACTGTCAAGGCCTCTCTCTTGTTTCAATTGTACAGCTGTGTCAATCATGCTGGTCATCACTGGTGGGAGGAGAATGGGGAGTGGGGGTGGGATAAAACTGCATGAGAGACTGAGTGGAACTGTAGGATACAATGGAATTACTTCCTACGATTGTGATACTGTTCACAGCTTGCTAGTGTCCATTCAGACTACAGTACAGCTACTTGACATGGGCTGTTTTTCATGAGCCAGGGCATATGTCAGGGAACTCTTCCCTTTTTGCCTATTGTCAGTTGGATTAGGCTGATGCAGAAATAGCAACAGCACGCTTGCCCTGAGCTTTCTCAGTCACACCCCTCTTCTCATTCTGTGGAATGGTTTTCTTGAGTGTGTCCCCCATACTGCTATCATTCCAGAAAGTATGCAAAACAAAAAAGGGCTGTTCCAGAAGATAGGTTGTGGTTTTGAAGATTTGTGATGGGTCTAGGGTTAGGATTGATTGTAATGGTTTTGTTGTTTTGTGGATTGATTTCATTGCTGTGTTTTGAACAGCACTGTCACCCATCTTAAATCCTTTTTAAAAGACAAAGGCATGTTAAAAGGGCTGTTAGGAAGCAAACAAGTAAATAAAAGGGGTAAATACACGCTAATAAAAAATTAGGGCTAATGCTGTGGCCGTCAAATAGGTAGGAGAGCAGTGACTCTGCTCAACCTAACAGAACAGGTGTGATGACTCAGGCTCGAATGAATGTGATTTTAAAGAAGAAAAAAACACAAGAGGTTTGAGGGGGTAAAGAACAGAAATAAAGCAGTAATGCATTAAATATCCACTGATCTTTCAGAAGTAGCAAGTCTGAGAAAAATGGCTTTACACATTACATTTTCTGACATAGTATTTAAGGGGGGGGAAGCACACAGTTTACCATTCACATTGTACTTGTGAATGATTGTTGCCTATTTCTAAACACATATATTTATTTTGGTTTATTCCATTTAGGAAATTTGTACCCCACATTCCTATTCAAGAACTGACAACTAAAAAAATTACATCATAAAAGGATAGATTCCCATCCTCATGAGGAAACGAGCAAGGCACTCAGATAGTTGTTCACGTGTAACTTTCTTGCCTGCTTTCCCCAGTACAAATATTTATCTCTCAGTAAATTGACCCAGAGTGGAGGCCCTTTGCCCTAGAAGTCATGAATTGCTCCAGGGTTAAAACTTTTCATTGATTAATCGGTGTGATTGACCAATTAAATCATTAATTGCACAATAAAAGTGTAATGTGGCTTTTAAATCAGATTTTAGTGGAAGTGGTTCTGTAAGTTTTAGTGCTGATGGCACTTTTACAAACAATTATCTGAAGTGAGTTTAAGGTAGTTTTAACCCCAATATTTTTGTGTTATTTAGAGAAGAGAAAATTACTGAAGCTCATTATATAGCTTCAAATTTCACCAGGCACTGTGACTTGGTAACATCATGGTAGTAAACTCGTTTCTATTTTCCTATTAGAAATACATTATAGAATTTGTCGGTCCCTGACTGTAATTTGCTGGTCTTTGACTGTAATAAAGATGCAAGAGTATTAGAAATACATGCAACATTTTTTCCTGCTTTGTACGCTGATAAATGCACACAGCCTGGGTGAAAGCTGACCTGTTTGTTCCCTCCCCAGCAGCTTGTCTGGCACCAACATTATCTGACTGTCCACAGAACTCCATATCTACAGCATGGCCATAGTCAGATATTTTGTAATGGAGGGTGGCCTATAGGTACACAGGGCAGGAGGGATCATACATAGAACAAGCAAAAGTCTAATCATAAAGTCTAAAACAGATTGGATTATTCGTTAAATGCCAGATGTCTGATGAAGGCTTTCATGTCCGGATTCAACTGGTTGTTGTGGGTTTTCCGGGCTGTGTGGCCATGGTCTGGTAGATCTTGTTCCTAACATTTCGCCAGCATCTGTGGCTAGCATCTTCAGAGGTGTATCACAGAGGGAAGTCTGTTACGCAGTGTCCAGAGATGCCAGCCACAGATGCAGGTGAAACATTAGGAACAAGAACTACCAGACCATAGCCACACAGCCTGTAAAACCCACAACCACCACCAGATGTCTGAGTTCCTGTTGATCATCCCAGTAGAAACCAAGGACTTCTCACAGATTCATTTGGAGGAGCATTGCTGACTTATTTCCCTTATCCCTCCATTTTAAACAGGGCCAGGGCAGGACTTTAAACAGGACTATGGACTATGTTTTTGCTATAGATCTCCAAATCTTCTATTTGACCAAGAACAATGATTTCCAATGGGCCCTTGCCCAAATGGATGCTTGATCAGAAGAATAAGCATACCCCGTACCAAAGACCATCTCATGGGACTTGTTCATAAGATCCAAAACTGGAGAATTACCCTTTTAAAATGAAAAAAAAAATGGAAGAATTCAAATATTTCTGAAGATTCAAGTCTCCATAGGCAAACCTCATATATTATGGTCTTGATTTAGAGTATCTTACAGAAGTTTCACACATACATGTACAATATACAAATTATCTGTGCTTCCCGTGAAACATATGGGAGAGAGGCCCATCTAAGAAAAGCCTTTCTGAATCAGATCATAGGTCCATCTAATTCAGGACCCTCTTTCTAACAGCATCAAGCCAGACATCTCCAGAAAGCTCACTGTGGGGGGGAAGCAGCTTTCTCCTGCTATTTGCACCCGCCCCAACTGGCATCCAGCTTCTGAAACGAGACATTCCATTTTTCTGTCAAGGTTAACAACCAATGATAGATTTGTTCTCTGTCCTATCACCATGGAAACCCTAGGGCCATCACATATCTTATTGGCATACAGGTTTTTTTGCATATGAAATGCATAAATTACTTATATATGTGGAGCTCACAGATTTCACAGCAGTAAGAAGTGGGCAACTCCTCACTTGGCATGTTATATGGAAAGGGCAAGAGTTAATCATGTTTCTCTTCCCTGCCTGTTTGTAACATGAAAGCTGCACTACGTTGCATGCCAGGTAGTGAAGTATGGCATTCAAAGGCAGAGCTGAAACACTTATGGTCAAGCATGATGAGATACTGAAAGATCTGTGAATCCACCTCCAGCATATGTTTTGTTGCTAAATAACAGCTGTGAAGGGAAGGTCCAATGCAGATTGGGACCATGGATTACGGAAAGGTACTTTTTAATTCTCACCCAGGATGCTGTTTTCTTGATCTCAAATACACCCCCGCTAAGGCAATCTATATGTTCTTCTCATTGGGAAGAAACTTTTTCCTCACTGTTTTACTTAAACCCCGTGCACCCATCTGATCCAAATCAGCACTTTCACTGATATCCTTTCATGGATCTTCCAGTGTTTTTCTGGTTAGACCCCCCCACGCTTGAAGCTGTCACCACATGCATGACATATGCAGGCCAGGAAAAAAATACATACTTGCTAATGTATTCTCCAGTCAGGATGATTCCACAGGTTTGGCACTTGAAGCAGCTGACATGCCACTGTTTCTCTAGGGCAAGGAGTGACTGGCCTTGTTTGATTTCCTCCTTGCAACCTGCACATTCTAAAAATAAATAAATAAAGAGAATCAAGAAAACAACAAGAAATGGAAAAATATCTTCAACATGTTAGTTCTTCAATCAGATAGTGAGGGACAACCCCAACCTTCTAGATGCTGAGTTAGATCCCACAAAGCAGGGATGCAGGGATGATGCATCTTCCCCACACACCTCTCCCGAAGCAGTCCTTTCCAACCCCTAAAATAATTTATTCCAAAAAAGTGTACTAACAGCCACATGGGCTGGGCGGCTACAGGAGGGGGAAGAGAACTGCAGCATCTCTACTCACATGACTATTAGTCCATATGAGTCTCACGAATCTAGAAATGAAACTGCCCAAGATCAGAAAGGACTGCTGGGAAGATGAAAACACAGGAAAGATCTCAAACTATTACTGCTTTCCAATATTTGGTCATGGGATCCAATCTACTATGTGTCATAGTCTGAATTGTACCCAAGGTCTGTAAGCATATGTAAGCATTTATTTGCAAGTATTTGTCTAGTTTTTGTCCAGTAAGATAGAATATTTTAAAAGTTGTTTCCTAATGACATATTTCTTAGCAAAAACACCTCTAGAGATCCAGTTTGCTGCTAATTTCCATCTCCAGAGAATTACACATTGTCTCTTGATCCAGTCATTAGAGCCAGTATCGAATGGCACTGATTATAGTCAGTTTAAAAAAACAACAACAACCCTAAATGAAACTCTGGGAGAACCTGGCACAGACACAAAGAAAAACTAAGAAACCTATGTGAGACGAATGGACAGAGCTGCCATACAACACCAGGTTTTGAGGGTGCCAGAAGTCACTAATTTCCACACTGCACTGACCTATTTTGAGCAAGGGTCAGGACTATAGTGGTTTACTGGTAGCAGCTTCCATCTGTGTTCTGACTGAGTCCACTGGATATGATAGAAATGGAAGGATGTTTTTGGCCACAAGCTAGTTGTAGGAAGAGCTGTTCCCTAACCTCTGTCTATCTTGGCCATGTCCGGCCTGCGGAGATATTTACTGGCCTCCCTTCCTTTCCCATTTCCTTTGCTGCCTGTTGAGACCAGTGGCAGGAAGCATATGACCTTGATTTTGCTCTAAATGGATCTTGCCTCTCTCTCTCTCTCCCTTCAGCACTTAGAATCCTCCCAGTTTTTGAGGAGTCTCACTGACACATTAGCCGAGAATTAAATTTGCTGCTTCTTTAAAAAAAATCCACTGGGTTTTTTTTTTCCAGAAGGTTATTCTATTACTCCCTGGCAAATGCAATGAGACAAAACATTGCATGCCACTGACAGTGGCATGAAATGGCCAGTATTGGTCCTGGACTTTACCCTGACATGCTTGAAGCAATAGTGCTGGTGAGATATTTTGAGCACACAAAGCTGATCTGTGAGCCACTTCTGTTTGCTTTCTTTAAATCTATGTCTTAATTCATTTGTGATTATTATCCCTGGTTTGACACTCACCCCTACAGAAGAAGAAGAAGAGTTTGGATTTATATCCCCCCTTTCTCTCCTTTAAGGAGACTCAAAGGGGCTTATAATCTCCTTGCCCTTCCCCCCTCACAACAAACACCCTGTGAGGTAGGTGGGGCTGAGAGATCTCCGAGAAGCTGTGACTAGCCCAAGGTCACCCAGCTGGCATGTGTGGGAGTGTACAGGCTACTCTGAATTCCCCAGATAAGCCTCCACAGCTCAGACAGAAGAGCTGGGAATCAAACCCAGTTCCTCCAGATTAGATACACAAGCTCTTAACCTCCTACGCAACTGCTGCTCAGTACAAGTTATTGCCAGGGAATCTGTACCCTTTACTGTATGTACTGTAGGACTCTCTCACTTGACAGCCTAAGCCATCTGACAGAAGACCCTTTCTGAAATCACTGAAAGATACCATGTTAGAAGCACTTTAAATGAAGTTGCTACAAGTGCAGGAAAAGAGGAAGAAAGATGCTGTCCTAGCTAGTGTACATCTTAAATACTACTTGCAGCTAGTTATGAATAATCCATGATGCCCTTGAGTAACCTGAGCCATGCAGCCTAGGAAAGGAATACATCTAGGAGTGAATTTCAGGGGAGGATGTGGTCTTCGGGTCACCTGAAAGTAATTCAGTGCAAAGGAGGAGAAGAGAGGGCAAAAACCATGTATACTGGCCTTTTAATATCCTGGTCTCAGGGGTCTCTAAGCAGGTTCCTGGAAATAATGCAGGGCTGAGAGATGGAGATGAGAATCATTATGCTGATCCGGCAGACAATGCTGCTGCCTCGCTCTGTTCCATCTTTTCCAGGGCTCTCAGAAGAGGGCTTTGTTATCCGACACATCTGATTCTCAGAGGCCAGTTCCATTTATTTATCACAACAACACAACCCCACTTTTCAGAATCAGTTGCTCCCTAATACTAAGCAGAGATACATTCTCCTAAGACAGGTCTGCTG
This sequence comes from Sphaerodactylus townsendi, assembly GCF_021028975.2. Classification (NCBI taxonomy): domain Eukaryota; kingdom Metazoa; phylum Chordata; class Lepidosauria; order Squamata; family Sphaerodactylidae; genus Sphaerodactylus; species Sphaerodactylus townsendi. The sequence goes on along the minus strand of NC_059427.1, from coordinate 98,493,696 downwards.
AAGTCAATGGGCTCAGAAGGGCAGACCTCTGCTTAGGATTGCATGGTAATGGTTTACATTACAACATAGATCCAGTTAGTAAACATAATTAAAACACTTAAAAACTAAACTGAACCCACAAATAATAAAAAAAATGTCTAAAACTGACCACCAGAAGCCCTTCTGGAACCCTCACAAGGACCTTTCAGCATCAGCCAAGATGAACAATATAATTAAAATCTGGTAACTTAAGCTAACATTGGGGTGGACTCAGTGGGGAAAACAAATCCAGAAAAAGCACCTGCATAGGGGTCCAGGGGGAAGGAGGGGAAAGTTCTCTGTTGAGCTGGCTGGGTGACTCTTTTCATGTGCTACACAGAGATAAGGCCAGTTTCCACTGCACAGGCCCTTCTTGCTGGTCCAGCCTACGTATGACCCTATGTATGTGTGTCGTGGTAACCACTGGATATAATGGCCTGCGTGCCCCTGCCAAACATTAACAAACAGTACATCCCACACTAATTACCATAAGTAAGAAGCCCCCAAGAAAATAATTGCTTTCACCATCCATCTAAAAGACACAAACAATTAGGTCAGATGCAACTTGAAAGAAAGAGAATCCCATAGTCCACACTGCTATCAAGAAGACCTGGACAGGTGTGGTCATCTGGCAAACCTCTAGTCCAGGGGTAGGGAACATGCGGCTCTCCAGATGTTCAGGAACTACAATTCCCATCAGCCCCTACCAGCATGGCCAATTGGCCATACTGACAGAGGCTGATGGGAATTGTAGTTCCTGAACATCTGGAGAGCCGCAGGTTCCCTACCCCTGCTCTAGTCTATCTATCTAGCACATTTTGGGGTGGCAGTATCTGCATCAGGCCATATCCAGATAATCTCAGATTACACATAAATTTATGTTGGAGTAAAATAATATGAAGTCCAGGGGAACCTTAAAATACTTAAAACATTAATCACAACACAGGCTGTTGAGAGTCTGAGCTCACTTCTTCAGGTGCTATGAAATGCTAGGACAGGCAGTCCTTCATGTATCTTGATTTGTAATTATTTGGGGTTTCTGTTTAGGTCAAACTAGTATTACCCTTTGGAAAATGAATGTTACTTCTCTTGCAGTGATGAAAATCAGTCCTTGGAATCTTCATTCATAGGAAAGGCACTAACAGAAGTAATGTATAGGCACTCGAATTACATAAAGCTCAGTGTTACAAACATTTCAAGACGACAAGGAGGCCCAGATTTCATCATGTTCTGGTATATTATATTGTAAACGACTTCATAATAAGAAGGCTAAATGATGCCATGCCAAGGTATAGTCACTTCATGGAGCAGCAATGACTATGAGGTGTAGAGAGTGGATGCAAAGGCAAGAGAATGCATATCATCAAATGCACAATTCGGTTCCCTCCCTGTCAGTTGCCATAGCAATAGGTTGTCGCATTCCAAGCAAAACAGGGTCCCTGTTCTTTTAACAGTTGTAAAATGTGGCAAAGATTGATAGCGGCAGCCTTTTCTTCCAGAGCAGTACTGTGTTGGGAAAAGTGGCACTTGCTGAGTTTCTCTACAAATGCAAGGTAGGTCTTCCCCATTTCTTGCCAAGGGCAGACCAATACATTTTAAAGAAGCGATTACAAGTAAATGCACCCCAAATTCCATTATTGATTTTTGCATCTCTACTGGTATATCATCCTTGCTGATTCACATTGCAAAAAAGCCTTTTAACTGATATTGCATAAGAATCAGGAGATTATCAGTGAGATAGAGCCAGCCGACCAGACTGATCCTCAACTGTAGCCTACAGTTGCAATAAACAAGAACAGAGGAGAACATGTCTCAATTTCCAGATGAGATGGATACACTATAATTCAATTCAGTCATCACAAGAGCAAATGGTCATAGTATAATCCCTCCCCCAACCCTTTTGGGAAATCTGGATGAGCCAATGCTGTGGATTCTCTTTTTGGCCTTGATTATACAGTAACAATGGCAGAATTTTCTGTATTAAGTAGCAATATAAAATAAGGGAAGAAAAGGGGTAATCTTTCCTAATATGCCACACAACAAAAGTGCACCCTGGATTTTGGGGAGACACAGGTGGAATGTCAATTTTCTTCCATGGCTTTCAGTCCAGCATGTTTAATTCCACTTGGATCTGTTGATTCCCTGTTACACTGTGGCCTCAAACTTTGTTTGGCAGCACCCAGCAGTCTGGCCAGACTATCACAGGAAGACAGGTTTGTAATCATAGTGAAGCATTTTGCACAGTTCATCTCTCAATAACCAATGTGTCTAAATAAACAGTAGGGAACAGCAGCATCTGTTGCCTCCACTGTGATCTCACACAGCCCACATTCCAACTGCATACAACTGCAGACACATGACAAATTAGGATATTTACCAAAAGGCCTTTAAAAGGCAAGCCACTATTGATTAATTTAGCCTCCTGGCCTTGATGGGCAGTCAGAGGCATGATATGGCCCATGAAAGATAGTTTCACCTGCCTTTTTCTCCTTCCACCCCCCTCCAACATCCTCAGGGTGATAATGGCTACCCTCCCCCAGCCATATGGTATTTCTCTTGGGTCTATCCCAATTGTTTATAGGCTCTGAGGAACAGGCTACAGCACCGGTAATATGTTTAGCTTAAATCATGCAACTGTATTACTTTTCGGTTGAATATCTCTGTGTTGTTGTGGCTGTGTGCTTTCCCCTGTATTTTATTTTGCCTTTCCGCCACTCCCTTTTGAATCCAACCATCCTTTCCCCATTTTTTCTTTTTTAGAATAACCCTTTTTAAAAAGGCATTTTGGCTTCACTTGGTAAAATGTATTTCTTGGGAGATTTCTCCTAAAATCTCTTCCCCAAATGCTAGACTGCCTGAGTACTACCAGGTTGGTCATAAGTTATTTCATTATTATTCTAGTACTGCCCTGGAAGAGGGCCTTCACAGTGGGCCAGTATAGAGATTCTCAGGAGGTCCTGAGAGGTGGTGATGGGTTATCAGGACACTTCCCAGGGAATCCTTGGTTAAAGGGAAGTTGCCTATAAAGAAAAGGCACAGTTTCCCCCTCTCTACAGTAACAGTCTTTAAAGAAAGCTTGTGACTATCCCACCGTCCAGCCACTATGAAAGGTCCATCAAGTATACAAACATGAGAAGTTCCGCATGGCCAAGAGGCACCAGGGTACCTCAAGCATATATGAGCACATGTTAGGCTAGTAGCCTTAGATAATGGCTGGTAGCCTTATGTAGTAGAACCATAAAATGATCAACTTCCTTCTTTTTGTATGCAAAGCCAATTAAAATAAACTTTTGGTATGTTTAAAAGCATCTTAAGATTTCAAAACCAGTTATGCTATCTTGGACCCTTGCATGTTTTGGATCATGCAGTTATGGCAACCTATAATTAATTAAGATGAAAATATTGGAAGGCAAGAATACAAATAGGTTTCTAAGCTTCACTGAAGCAACCACCACATCCTCTTCCTGTCAGAGTCACAGACCCATAGATATTTTAACAAAGATGGTCTCTGATACCACTCAGGGTTCCACAGCACTTATACCCATTAGCTCTTTATGGAGCCACAAAGAAGAGAAAAAAATGAAACATGTTTGACTTACGACTTGGTCCATGTATCTTGATGGGTTTGTTGCTGATCAGAGAATGGGAACAGGTTTGGCAAACACAGTCCTTGCCACTGAAAGTAACTTTGTCTCCGATGGGGAATGGCTTTCTGAAACAGAGTGGAACCCAGAAAAAGATTTAAACAAGGATTACATGGACGATCAGATACCTGAGAATCTCCTCACTGCCTTGATAAATTATCACATTTGGCTCTCCTATTTATGTCAGGAAATTTGCAGCTGTGGCTGGTTATTACTCTAAAGGACTACTAATAAAAAAAACCCATTGCCTGCCCTGGCTAAAGTGTGAGATTTATTAAGGAATAGTTAATACATCAGGAGTTGGTTTTTGATGGGGAAATAGAAACCAGAAGATTTTCTAGCAACCTGCTAGCCCTGGTTATTTTTGTGAGTAACAACAATCTTTCGGACAATACCCAGGTCTGATTGCTTTTAAGAAGCATATTAAAAGATTCCATTATGAATTCCATAATGCCCTTTTAAAACACTACTAAGCTTCTGGGATAGACCAGCTACTTCATTTAGTTGGCCCAGCTCCATCACCTGTCCCCAGCAGTCATTTTCTTCCTATGGTAGATAGTGGTTCCCTAATCCTACCAAATCTATCTCTTTATGACACTATATTTCCTCCCATAAATTTCTCCTTGTGTTCTCAGATATGGTGATGACTCTGTGGGCTATGCTTTCAGAAGATACACTCCCTCACTTCATTGAGTGGGGCCTTCTTTGTTGAAACACTAACATAATTGATCATCTTCTCCTATTTTAAAATGTATTTGACACATTGAGATACAGAAGGAGTTCCCAACACGGTGTCCATGAGTGCTATGGCACATGCCAGCACCTTTCCTGGCAACCACCAACTGTTTTTAGAAAATGGGCAGGGCCAGATGGCACTATTGCCCAGCAGGCGTTCTGATTAGCCATTGCAGATTTTTAAGAACATTGCTTTGGCAGCAGCTGCTACCATCTCACAAGGGTCTTCACTGTGTGACTGAAGGCATGTTATGGCAACCATTTTGTGGCTGTGCCCCCTACCCTGTGTTAGAATTCCAAAGGTGCTCACAGACTTCAAAAGCTTAGCAACTCCTGAGATACAGTCTTTCTATCGCTCAAGGTGGTTTAGCGTTGAACATGTTGCATATGATATTATGCACACAAAGAAAAGGAGAGACACAGGGAAATGGAAGAAACAAGAAAATCCAGCTACTAACTGTTAGATTACTTTAATAACTGTTCCAGTACACCTTGTTCATAAATGGTGAAGCAATGTTTAAACAGGGGTTTAAACTATTCTTGATGGACTGGAGGCTCAAGGTGATCCCTGTCCTGGAAACTAGAGAGACTGTTTGGTAATATTTTAAGTCTTCTGTTTCTATTCTATGCCTCAGAAGGGGAAGAATAACCTATTTGGCAATACTTATTCTATGCCTCAGAAGGGGAAGAATAACCTATTTGGCAATGTAACCAAAACAAAAGGACGGTTACAAAGTTTACTTTTGCCTCCAGCCCGGATTAGAAAGCTCAGAGAAGATATTTGTGGTTGAACAGACACGTATAGCTGTCTCAGAAGTCAACTCATTAATAATGTGCAAATGTTTTTGAGTTAAGTAAGTATGTTTCAAGAACAAGAAAGGGAAACACCTACATGAATCAGGAAGCCAAGCCAGTCATCCTCTTACGTTAATCAAACTTAGTGATGATGAGGCATACCCTCTATAGAGATGATATACTTCACAGCTATATCCTGGCCAGATCAAAGGCATGCAGATGAACTGAGCTCATAAGGGCCCTCAATCACCTGGGATGAATACTAGGTTCTCCAGTTACCTGCTCTGCAGGATGATTGTTGCAGAGAACAAGTAAGCCTTGTGAATCTGGGTGTATCTACGCCACAAATCGAACCTGTTTAACTCACCACTTTTAAACCTGATGGATCCAACTGATTTTCAGATAGCATTGGGGAATTTCCTCTTGATATGGTTGGCTCTCCTGTTGATTCTTTGTTTGACCTTTAGAATGGGGAAATGACCCGGGAAATTGACACAATTACTCCTTCTAGTGTGGCTCCTTCTATCAAGTCTAAAGGCTGGGCAACCCCTTCGGTTACTGATGTGCAGATGATGATGAAAACACAAGGGAGATGTCTAGATCAACATGGATAAAGGTTCGTGATGAATCTGACAGGCCACAGGCTACAACTCATTTCAAAGCCTACTCTATGGTCATGATGGTGATGAACAAACAATATTTTTTTTTGCTACTATTGCATACATAAGGAACTTATCCAGGTGGTCAGATGCTTATTGTCATCTGGTGACCAGTTCTGGGAGCTGGCAATCATGCGTCACCAAATCTGCAGCAATGATGCTTAGGCCTCCCTCCTGCTCCTGATAAGTCTCTCCTGCCCCTCCCCCCACCCCCAGCCAGTTGTCAACAGGGACTTGGCCACCTAATCTATGCTGGACCCAGGAGAGCTAAATGTAGGAATTTAAGAAAGAGCCTTCTTAGTGTTGCACTGAAACATAGGAACTCCTTATCCAGATTTATTTGTTTTCCTCTACTGTTGGCTTCTGCCACTGGGTGAGACTTTTTTGTTGTTGTTGGATGTTCCCTAACTAATTTTATTAGTACTCCCTCATTTGTGTTTTAATGTGTTATTTTAATGTGTTATTATGTGTTATTTAATTATTTTAAATATTTTATATAAATTGATATTTTAACTCCAAATCAGGTGGAAGGACAGCATAGAAAAGTTTTAAATAAATAAAATAAATAAAACTACAGTTCCCATGATTCTTTGAGCACCAATGTGTATGTGACTCAGTTGTGTAAGGCAGAAATTTAGCTATATATTCTGCTGTGTATAGTCTCTCCATGCCATGGGATTGCCTTCTGTTCTTCCTCAACTTCTCTGTTATCACTGTTTTCTCCACAGTTTAACTTCAGTCCCTTAAAAAGAGATGCTAACTGACAGAAAGGCAATGCAGTCACTGCAGTCATATGCTTAATATACACAATTAGTATGATCATAATTGGTCAGGATCAGATATAATGGTTATAGAAATTGTGACTGTGGTTACAGAATTTGAACATTTTAGTGAAAACATCACTCATTACTCTTTGGTACGCAGTTTAATTTTAATCTAAATGTATAAAATACAAGTATTTCACAGATTTGGAGAATCTGGAATTAAATTTAAAATTTTTAAAATCCAACTGTCGCAAAAGTTGGCAATATTGTTGTCTACAAGCAAACAAAACAGATGTTTGTCTAGATATATAAACACAGGGGACCAGACATGCAGGAACACACACATACACCCAAAGGCATCAACATCAATTACAAAAACATTTTTGAAGACCCCACACACAGATACCAGGGCATGCACAAACCTGTATTTTCTGTGTTTTTAGGATGCCAGGTGATGAAAGGGATTGCCAAGAAAACTTGAGTTATGAGAAGAGAGGAATGTAAATCTATTCTGAAGCTCTTTTTCTTATATATGTGAGATCCAGTATGGTTCAGCTGTTAGAATGTCAGACTATGATCAGGGAGATCCAGGTTCAAATACCCACTTAGCCTGAAACTTGGGCCAGTCCCGTAGAGTTGTTGGACTTGTGGTTGTTGGGTGCACACAAATGTAGACATGCAGCAACTATTGTGAGGACACATTGTATAAGGAATGGTGGCTGCAGATGGGCAAGTTTTAATGTCCAAGTGAGTAGAATTGCTTTGTTACATTTGCCACAATCCAACATGTCTCACTATCCAATTTACAACTTAATAGAATAGTCTGTAGCAAAATTCCACATCTCTAGGAGGTTAGCCATCTGTAGTAGAAGATTAGTGTCCACTATATCTTAGAGACCAAGAAGAATTTCAGGGTATAAGCATCCAAGAGTCAAAGATCCCTTCACTAGGCACAAGCAGGAATGGAGATCCTTGAGCTCTTATATCCCAGTCAGGGCTCAGAGGTCTTCTTTTCTACTTGTATCTGACAAAAGGACCTTTGAATTTTGCACACTTGTACCAGAAAATCTTGTTGGTCGCTAAGGTGCTACTGGACTTGAAACTAGCTCTTCCACCAATATATAGGAGTGAGGATTTTCATGTGGGCTTGTAAGTACATAGTGGTGAATAATGGCATTAAATCATAGACAAGCTGTGAACAATGATGTATGAAGACAAAACAGATTTTTTTAAAATTATTGAGAAAAAGTAGAAGAAATATAGACTGAAGAAAAGAAAATACAATCAGTAAGAAGAGCTGTATATATGCCTAAAGCAGTATGTGTGAATATACAGCATTCTTGCTTGGAGGACTGGATTTATTTCTGTGTGTTTAATGGTGAAGCATTGTGTAGAGACCATGCCATGGAAACGTGCATGACTCGCTGGACACTGGGCATATCCCTCCTCAACCACATCACCAACGACATGGTCTGAAAACAATTTGGCATCACGCCCATTGAGGCAAAAATGAGAGAGAGGTGCCTGCACTGGTTTGGCCATGTCTGACAAGCAGCCCCGACACTGTTGCCAGCATCGCCTATCACATTGAGGTTGTTGGTCAGTGGCCATGCGGACAGCCAAAGCAATGATGACAAGATAACATCAATGCGGATCTGAAAATTACAGGCCCGCAACCAGACATTGCGCTTGATCGAGAGAAGTGTCGTTTAAAAATCCAAGCAGTGGACCCTGCTTTAGTGGGACAACGCTAAGAAGACGACGACTGTGTAGATAGACCATGCTTATTGGTTAGCATGGGGCCATAGAATCATAACAGCTGATCTGTTTCTACTGAGGGGTAAAGTGATCCCTGTCCCATTAACCGTTTTGCCTGGGAAGGCAGTTCACAAAAAGAGGCAAAGTTCTACACTGGATGTTAGGCATCATGGGTCTCAAAACCTAGACAGCAAACATGAATTCCTTAACTCTGAGCCACCATGGATGGTGACTGGTGGAAGCAGCTACTTCAGCTCAGAAAGTGCAAGATGGATCTGCTGATCTGGACATTCAAACAACCCACAAATGTTAATTATAGGACTGAATGGCAGGTTTTCTGGCTATCCTTAGAGCTATGAAAGGTAAAGGATTCTGGCTTTTTGTTGTTCCCAGCCACATGTTAAATTTGCCCAACATATACTTGCAATTTGCCTTGCCTATCATCCATCCAACTATTCCTAGTCCAGGCCCCATAACACTGGCACAATCTGTGTGGCTCCTTCACTGTACTAGAAGCATAGTAATAACTTCCACGCATTCCAGTAATGCCTGAAGAAAATGGACTGTGTGGACAGGGCCAATAAAGTAGTTACTTCCCATGCCTGTGTCTTCCTTGCCCTGACACCAATGACACTACTATGTAAACTAACAATGTTGCTAGCCTAATCATGTGGTCACTTCTTTCAAATGTTACTGGACCTTCATGGGACCAGCCACACTGCGGCAGCTTCCATATATTGGCTATCTGTAGATTTCTCATATTTCGTATTGTACACTCCTGCTAAGGAATTGAGGTTCCCTTCAAATATCTAGTTCTGTTCTCTTTTATGAAGTATGTTCAGCTGAGTGTGTGTGTGACTGTTCCAAGCTTACCTAAAAAGCATCATGGGCCCCTTCCGCACACGCAGAATAATGCATTTTCAAACCACTTTCACAAGTGTTTGCAAGTGGATTTTGCTATTCCACACAGCTTGTGAACTGTCCTTCCACTGTTCTCCTTTATACTGCTAAACAAATAATAGTAAAAATAGTCATGTACTTGCATGCTTTCTTCAATACTAACTAGGATTGCCAGGAATGACCTGGAAACCAGCAGCAGGCCAAGTCACTGTCTGTGATGGCATGATGTCACGCTTCTCTCCAAATCACCAGATACTCTATGTCAAACCATACAGTGATAAGCAACTTCTAGGGAGGACTGCTGCAATTGTGGATTATTCTTTGAAGTGATATCAGTCATCTCTAGGAATCTAGGTTTTACCATAGAGTTTCCTGTGATTTCTAGAGAAGTTTGCTGTCACTTTCAGTTTGCTGGAAGTGACAACATGGCATTGCTGAAGGCAATCAAAAATTATTTTGGTTTTTGGGGTATCAGTAGGCACATGGCAACCATAATGTTAACTGATAGTAAACATGAGGGCCATGGGATCATCTTCTTTCAGTATGGACTAGTATTAGACAAATACTTTTAAAGTGACTGCAATGGTGCTACAGCTGCTGCAGACTGAGTGGAACAACCTCCTTAATAAATTGCTAAACCTTTAACCATTAAACAATAAAGGACTCCATTACCTTTTACACATTTCTGTAAATGGTTAAACAATTAGGCCAAAGATGAGTAGGCAAGAAAAAACATTTGCCTACTGCAAAGTCAGTCCCCCTCCTTGTATCTGAGGTTGTTTCTAATTAATGTTTAAATCACATAAATTTTAATAGTTTTAAAATCGTTGTTTTATAAATCAAATTTACATCTGTACTTCTTAATAAAACTAAGTGGTGAATGTGGGCATACTATATTGCTAGTGGAAGTGAGGCTAGGTTTCCTGACACTTTTACACATCACTCTTTTTAATGGTTCCCTAATGCACTTCCAGTGCTGTAGATGCCAAAACAATAGACCTGTCCTGGAATAATACATGGCCTACAGTGGCTTCATTGCTCCTTTGGGATTACTCCCCAGTTCTGGTCACCTCTTGGAAATCCATCCATTCACACTCAAATTAATGATTAGATTATTGCAGTGAGACACCAGGAGTGCCACAATTAGCCCAATGCTTGCTCAACGTGCACTTAATACAAATAACATGACAAAACAATAAATCAATTGCCAACATTCCCAAGCTTTGCTGTCTATATCTATATACGACATGAAGGATATATACAGAGCTGCATCAACATGCCATTGTATCATATCAATAATTTGCAACTGGATTTCCTGCTTCTCCTACCTCATGCAAAGCTACTCCATTCCCCCCCCCCCCCCCAGACTGTATTAGTTTTATTGTTATGTATCTTCTCGGAGCAATGTACAGAATCAATTTAAAACAAAATGTACAAACATTATGCCCAGTTTTATCACTGTTTCTGCAGAGTTGGGCAAGATGCATACAGAATATATAATAATCAGGGGAAGTTATAATTAGCCAGAAAGTGTGGATATAGCCTAAGAATATATATACAGTACATGGGAATTCCCCCTGTGCAGCTGGTTTGTCCTTTACCTTGCAACACAGACAATGCCAGAAAGGGAAAGAACTCATGGTGTAGTGCTGTGATTCTACTGTGCCACCATTGCACCCTCTTCCAATGTAGGTTTCATCACCATCTGACACAGGCTGTTTCACAGTGGTTAATACTTTACCTTCACAAATCCAACTCACCTGCACATGCTGCACACAAAGCATTTAGGGTGATAAGTCCGGCCCAAGGCTGAAATAACTTCTCCAGTGATGAAGTCCTGACAACTATCACAGCGGGTGCCATAGAGCTGTTGATAGTCATGGGTGCAGATGTAGTCTCCATTTTTAAAGAAGAAACCAGATTGAGCTAGGTCACAGCCACACACTGGAGAGGAGAAAACACAGCAGAGTCATCTCTTCAGTCATCTTTTCCAGTTAGGAATATTCTTTTGCAGAACTTCCCTGAGATCTCCCCATTTGGCAGTTAGAAGGCATGTTCTTAGCCCAATGCGAAGACTTAGAGTTAGTCAACACATCACTTATCTTGGACCACTTCACATGTTCATGACAACTGCTCTTATTTTTATTCTGCTACCTGTGTCCCATAACAAGCTCAGAACAGAAGCAAATTCTTTCACACATGTGGTATTGAAACTGGAAGTGGATTCCTGACTTGTGCTCTATATATATAGTGGGGGAAAACCTGTCTGAGGGGATATTGCAGATGCCAGCCTCCAAGTGGCACCTGGGGATTCCCCAGAATTATACCTCATCTCCAAGTTATGGAGATTAGTTCCCCAGGAGAAAATGGATGCTGGGGAGAATGAACTTTGTGGCATTGAACCTGATTGAGGTCCTTGTCCTCCCCAGGTTCCATCCTGAAATCTCCAGGGGTTTCCCATCTGGATTTGACAACTCTATTCCTCCCATCTTCTATCAGTGGCCATGTAGTAACTGGCAATTCTAGGGAATATGCATGTGAACTTTTTACAGTGTTAAATTGTATTGGTCCAACAGGGCTGGTTCCAGGTTTTGGGGGCTCCCGGGCATAAGTCTCCCAGGGACCTCCTCTCCTCCCCACCAGAACCCCCACTCACTCCATCTTTCCAGTCCACCTACACTCCCACCTGCATGTGTGTCCATCTCATTGACTGCATTTCCTTGCCTGGAGGGTGCTGGGTAGTATGTGGAATACCACTACCGTGCCTGCCAGAAGGGCCATCATGGTATACCACCTGCCCATCCTCCTTGGCAGTATGTGTTTGGGTGGCTCTACAGCAGTGGACCCTGCCAGAAATGTTGGGCCCTGGCAGCTATCTCACCTCAGGATATGTACATGCCAGCCCTGTTCCTTCATATATGCAAATTATCAGTAGATGTTGATGAACTGGCATGTGCTAATTCACCTCAAATCTCATGATTAGTCAGCCCCCCTCATTGGGAATATAGCACTGAAAAGGTTTTTTTGGTCAGTGTTTGAATGGATTATTGCTTCAAGGCCTCCCCAGTCCCATCCTTAAAAATAACTGGACAGTACAGTTCTTCCTTCAGCCCCACAAGGTGTCACTGTTGTGTTATTGGGGGAAGGAAGGAAGGAAGGATCAGAAAGGACTGACAGACGGACGGAGCTGGGTCCTGCTGAGAGAAAGTTTGGCTACAGCTTAGAGGAATTGCCTATGATCCTTGGTGCATAATGACAATGCACTGTGCCCTCTGTAATTGAGCATTACCAGCTGGTAAAATGCTCCCTTGCACAAAGCAGTATGGCAAAGTGGCAGGGATGGCACCTAGTTGATTGAAGTACATTCCTAACTCCATGTAAATGTTTCATGAAATATGGACGGTGATTGTATCTGGGTGATTGAGATGCATTCCTGTCAATGTAACGGTTACAAGATATATGTACTTAGCCTTCTATATGTTACCACTGCTGTAATGGGACATTCTTTCCGTTGATGGCTTCACCTGCTTTGTAGATAACTAGGCTTATCCCTGACACTTTCTTCTCCCATGGGAAACGGGATGTTTCCGTTGCTCTGTGGGGGTAGAAGTTCAGGTCGCTTTATCTCCATCTATCGCTGACCTTGGGGTGCCTTAGCTCCAGAGTAACTCTTTCTCATGTTCTTTGGGGAAATGCGGGGGGGGGGGGATTTATTTCTGAATAAAGAGGGTAGCAAAAGCCAGGTTCACCAGAACTGGCTTCTTGCAAGCTGGGTACTTCGTTGCCTTTCAATAAATGCTGTTGATCAACAATCCGGAGTCTGTTTATTGCTTCAAGGATCAAGACCTAACACAAAAGGAAGTATCATTTTTGCGTAGGAAACAATAGACCCATGACTTCCATCTTACTTCCCAGAATGATGCTGGTACATCATATTATTAAAGGCTATAGCAGCCATGAGAAAGAAAGGAAAACATATGCAGGAGTACTCCTTTCCCTCTGAAATGTTTGTGCCTGAACACGCCAGTGAGACAACAGAGAAAAGTCACACCGCATGGAAAAGTGAGAAATTGTAACTTCTATTTTGTGGTGGTGGTCGGGGGGTTATTGGGTTTCATAAAGCAAAAGTTTTACTTCCCCCTCCCCCTGCACCCCTCCCCCCGCCAGGGCCCCAGTGTGATAAGAGTGTAATTATTTCAGGGAGATTATTAGCATTAAACCTCAGACCTAGTTTTGGGGAAGCAGTGTAGGTAACCCTGTTAAGCGCTGTTAAACCCCACTGATTTTCATAGCAAGAACTAAAGCACGATTCTTTACCTGGGAGTAAGCTCAGTTGCTGGCAATGGGGTTTGCTTCTGAGTAAACCCTCCTAGGGTCGTGATTCACCCATTTGAAGCATCGCATGGTTGCTTCAAAGCAAAGCCACTGACTACCACCAAGCTTACTCCCAAGTAACATGCACCTTGGAGCCAACTGCTTTTTCTAAACTAAAACCTCAGCATTCAGGTTAACTTGCCGTGTTGGCACTTTGCGATAAATAAGTGAGTTTTGGGTTGCAGTTTGAGCACTCGGTCTCAAAAAGGTTTGCCATCACTGAGTTAACCCATCCAATTGGTTGGCTGAGTTGCAGCTATCTATAAGGGCCAGAGGGTGTGTGCTCGTGAGGCAGAGAGAGACAGATTGAGAAAGACAGAGTGCCAGAAAGAAGAGAAGAGAAGAATATTATTTCACGAGGGGTTAGGTAACCAAGTGTTGGTGAAGGACTGAGGAAGGCCAGGGTGTGTGTTTGATACCTGAGACTTAAGTCCAGAGGGAAACTAAAACTACATGAAGGGCTTAGGTATAGGCCTCTGCAGAGACAGCACCTAGATATGGGACCGGAGAGTCCCTGAGGGTGTGTGCTATATAATTGGCAGTCAGGAGAGGGATTAGAGGACCCCCAAAGCCTGCTCTGTATAGCCCAGTGTGATACTCTTTAAGCATAAGCATAAGCATTTGTCATTGTGCACGCACAACGAAATTTACAGCAGCATTCCTCGATGAACACAATTTCAGACTCATACCCCATCCTCACTTTCCCCTTCCTCCACCCATCCCTACACAGCCCCAAACACATCAACACGAAGCCGCAGAGTTTAGCATAGCCACAGCTCTAGAGTAGAAGCTGTCTCTAAGTGTCTCTAGATCCCTTAGTGGAAAGAGTGGATGGTTTAAGTATTTGTTTGGTATCTGTGTAGGAAGGTTTACTCTGAAGAAAGTAACTTAGCAAAAGAAGATTTATTTAAACTGAAATTTAAACTGAGTCAACATTCTACCTGTAACCTAAAGTGAATAATGAAGAACTGTCTGTAACAACTAAGCATTCCTGCCTACGAAAAAGTAAATCTTAATAATCTCTGTAACATCTAATCGAGAAATCCTATAAATAAACATTCTAGTTTTGTTTATTGTTAAAAAGCCTCACAAAGTCTCCTTTAGAGCACCTAAACCAGCCTGAAAGGTATAAACAGATTTGGAGGGAAAAGTGAGATCTCCTCACAATGATAAATTTCCCTCAGAGGTGGCAGCAAGTGATAGCCTGACAGGATCAGCCTGAAGAGCTTGTGTATGTGCGTCTGTGTGTGGGGTGTGCCTGTGCCCTGCTGTTGAGTTGCTCTCAGAGCTACTTTCTCCCCCTTAGCAGTATATAGAGTAAGGATCCTTTACCCTCTAGACCGAATATTAAAGATAACATTCAGTTTCCCAGGTTATCATCTAGAAATCCTAATGGATGTCATCTGAATTTTGATGTACTCTGGATTTTACAGATGTACTCTGAATTGGAATACCACTGCCACTTGAAACCACCTATCTGGGCTATGTTGTCTGTGCTGAACAATCCACAAGGAAACTCAGTCTGAGTGTCAAAGCTCCACTGTCATCATGGCAGTCATGTTATGTCCCATAACAAGAACTACCTCTTTAGTGAAATGTTTCCTATTGCATTTCCTTGTCCTCTAATACAATCAACACTAAGAACAATGTTTAGAAGCATTCAGAGTATAGAAACAAAGCAAGAAAAGAAATGGGTTCCGTGAGCTTGGGTAAACTGATCTCTCACCTGCGACTTGACTTATTCAATTGATCTCTGGCAGCAAACATAATGATTTCATGTTTGGTACATTATCTATCAAACTGCTAGCAGTAAATGTTGTAGTCAGAAAAGAAGAATATCCATTTTTCATAAAAGGAACAAGATAATCACTGGTCTACGCACATAGCCACATTTCCTTAGAAGCCTTTAACTTCATGGGATCTATTCGTATCTATTCAAAGTTTTACTGTTAGCCACAGGGAATTTTCAGCTTTCAGCTTCATAATCATGTAGGAATCACAAATCTATTATTCCATTTCCTAGTACCTTGCTGATCCTGACATCATCTCTGACTGCACCAAAAGCAATCTACTTTGCAACCTTGCTCTTGGGCCGAATCACAGATTAGCTTCTTTCCCAGGGTTTTCAGCATTCAAGAAATGTGCATGTGTTTGCTCACTTCTATTTGCAGAGAAATAAGCACATTTGCTGGATTTGTGTCACAGTCATAATGATTACTCAAGATTAAGCTAGTACTGGATGCAGACCTTTCTGTGCTACTCCAAGAAGCAGTATCATGCTCATATTTCTTAAATGGAGGGAAGCCATAACCAAGGAATACTGTATAGCTTGGTTACTATGCAAAGTGACTTCTTTAAAGGAAAAGCCTCCCTCCCATGACACATTTTGTTTGCATATGAAAAGAAGGATGTATTCATAAATACCTTAGGACTACTAATATGACTCTGAACTGCCCCAATCCAATCCAAACCCCAATCCTCAATTGTTTTAAAGTAAAATTAAAGACATCAGGAGAGCTAAGAAATGTGATACTTGATCACTTATTTAGAGAGATCTCATAACAGATCTCTTGAGTCTCATGTCTTGTTTGGAGCTGTCTTTATTTTTCTGGGAAAGAAAGCATTTGTCTCCAACACATCTGCCTGTGTAACCTCAGCTTGTGGGTTCTGTGGGGCAGTACTTGGGAGGAGTTGCAAAGAACCAAATTTAAACAAAACAGTTTACTTCTCTTTACAAATAACATTAAACATCAACATTTAACATTTACAATTCAAGGTCCTGTTCAGGTTTGCATTTCAAGTCCTTATATTTACAGTCTACTGATATTGCCAAGTCCAATTCTTCTTTGCTGGTGGTTGGTTTTGAAGACTTCAAAGGCTTGGTGAACGGGATTCAAGATGATGAAGGTTCCCAGAAAACTCTCACCATTTACATACACAAAAACCCTGAAACAATAAATTCTAACATTTAAAATATAGCAAAAAAAAATAAACTCCCTTCCCACTAGTTCCCCACAACACTGCAGTTACCTTAAACAAGGTGTTAAGGGCTTAATAAAATCAATCAAGGTCCCAGCCTGGTAGCCTTGCTTCCTCCAACCTCATGAGTTCTGCAGCATTCTGCTTCTTTTCAGACTCCACCCCTTTCTGGGTCATCCCATTCTGACACAGGGGTTACACCTGCAGCCTGCCTGCCTTCCAGCTGGTGCAAGCAACACATCTCTCATTTGAAATATGCTCTCTTTTGCAAGGTGGCAAGATGTAACTTAGCCTAACTCAGCCTCTGTCCTCTACCCCATAGAAAAGAATCACAATGTTTCCATATTCTCTGCAGATGTGCTACCTATTATGGGGGTATAGCCTTTATAGGAGCAGCAGTGGCGTAGGAGGTTAAGAGCTTGTGTATCTAATCTGGAGGAACTGGGTTTGATTCCCAGCTCTGCCGCCTGAGCTGTGGAGGCTTATCTGGGGAATTCAGATTAGCCTGTACACTCCCACACACGCCAGCTGGGTGACCTTGGGCTAGTCACAGCTTCTCAGAGCTCTCTCAGCCCCACCTACCTCACAGGGTGTTTGTTGTGAGGGGGGAAGGGCAAGGAGATTGTAAGCCCCTTTGAGTCTCCTACAGGAGAGAAAGGGGGGATATAAATCCAAACTCTTCTTCTCTTCTTTACTTCTATCCCTCTCTTCCCCAGTTTGCAGCATCTCCATTTGTACAACATAAACACATATTTGCTTTGTATAGACAAGCAAGCAGGGTTGTATTATTAATGAGGCTGACTAGGCTGAAGACTAAGGGTCCCACTGGGACTAAGAATCCATCTTTTTTTTTGCTGAGGCATTGTTAACAGCACCCGAGGGCTCCAGCCTTTCTGGCAGGTGTTGACTGAGTGACCATTCAAGGTGGTTGAGAGCAAGTTGCAAGGCACACTCATAGTCAGCTGAGGTTTGTTTTGAGTCAAGGTGGTGGGGAGACAATGGGTCAATAGCACGCTAGCATCAGGGTTGGGACATCATGCCGGCTCCTCCTTATTATACCTCGATGAGCAATAGTCTAGTCATGACCTTGATCACGTGTGAGTAAAATTTGAGTAAAATTCTTCAGGAGACCCTCAAAATGGATATAGGGCTATGTGCTGTGGTCTAGTACCTACTGTACCAGGTCCATGCTCTCAATTGTAGTGGAGAGAAAGACTGACATGCCAGAGAGGGCCTGAAGTACCTGAAAGCCCAGGGGCCCGGTCATGAGTTGATACAGCCTTGCAAGTGAACACAGTACCAACATAAAGCACAAAATGCAAGTAAATAGGATCCACTATTACTTATATAGATCCAGAGGCCACTGAGAAATAGCAATGTTAGGGGAAATGTCACAAAAAGTACCAGGACAATTTTCTTTGGCATAAACCTCTGCTAACTAGTCTTGTTGGAAGACTCCACTGAGGCATTTAGATTGCTTAATTTCACCATTCACTAATTCACCTCATGCAACTATGAGAAGCAAAGTGTAAGTTCCAGTTTAAGGTCTTTTCCAAAGTTTCCCAGAAATGACCAATTGTCATTACATATTAAATATATTTTTAAAAGAGCAGATTTGGTTTGGATTTTCAATAGTTAATATCTAAATCTACATATTTCGGAAGTGGAAGTAAGTGCCTGACTACTGAATGAACTAGATTAGCACACTGTTACATTTATCAGTAGATTGTAAACATAGTCTGATTAGTATATGTTGTGATGTGACATTACCCCATGGGTCAGTAATAACCCAGTACACTTATCAGGAAAGGGTTGCTGCCACAGGAAAGGGTTGCTGACCCCACTCCTTCTGCCTCTAAAAGCACATGAAAGAAGAAGCACTGCACAATGGGATCAGGATGATGTTTTCAGTGGAAGGCGTGGATGGAGCTTCTGAATACAGAGACAAGGTTTTAAGGGGGTGGAAGAAGGGGACAATTCTGCCTGCAGCATACAGCAGGTGCAAACACATCTATAGCCACATCTCATGGTTTGAACAATTAAGCATCCTTGTTCCTTTAAGTTGTCATAGTGACTAGCTGGACTTTTTGCAGATCTGAACTAGCACAATTTTTTTTCTTCTGAACTGGCACAAAAACAATTTACTTTTCTTCTTATCTTTTTAAAATCCACACACTATTGTAAGGTTTTCATTTCATAGAGTCCATCACATATTCTAACCCAAGGTTGTCCTGACAGCTATGGTGACACCTTCATTTTCTACCTGCTTAGGAACTGCTGCTATTTCCCTCCCAGCGATCCCACGTGAATCCATCTCTATTGATAGGTTGCAAAAGAGACTGAAAATTTGGGAGCTGTGGCCCATCAAACTTGATTTTCTAGACCTTCTGTCATCTCTTCAATGCCACATGTATTGCTTGGTATGTTCTCAGAGCAGTTGTGTTTCAGAGATAATTGAATGCTGGGAATTACTTAAGCTCATCCTTGTCCTGCTGATTGAAGGGGGGAGCTGGGAGGAGCAAAGATGAGATGCTATAAAAGCTAATGGCCTGGAACAGATGTGAAAGGGGCTCCTTAATACATTTATTGAAACAGCTGCTCTTATGGAGGGGCAGTAACCAGATCTATAAATTGTACAATATGAATTACTAGAGCTTGGCAATGCATCCTGTTAATTCCCAATCCCACTGTTTTCACTAAGCCATGATTGAGACATTCTCACCATATCCAGCACTTCACTGTTCCTGTGCCTGACACCATACTACAAAGTACACAATACTGTACTACAAACCATGGTTGCCATTTAATATAACACCACCTCCTCCCTCTGCTCTGGATCCTGGAATTATGTCCCTGCCTCATAAAGGATAGCAACATTAGTAATGCACTTGTCATGAATTCCACCAAAGAATACTGGGAAGTGTGGTATGGTGGAAAAGTAAATAATTCTGTTGGAGATCCCCAGATAAAAGAAGTAGAAAATATAAGGCCAGGATAAAAAGAAAAATTGGGGGGGGGGGGGATTGAAATATGTAAAATTCTAAGTTATATTTCTACTTGCACCATCTGGAACTTAGCATATCCATTGAACCATTTGTCATCTTTATGATTTATCCTATTATATAAAGGGCTAGCCATGGTGGTGATGACTCACTTCCAGCCAACTGCCACACACACACAGCTTGGGGGTGAGGTTCACACAGAATGGGTAAAAAAACAATACAAAACAGTGGAATGTGGAGGTTACTCACTCTCTCACAGGCTCGCCCTTCTCCCCCACTGCTGAATAATTACAGTCACTATACTATCTGCAGCTGCAGGCGCAGGCGTCGGCTGCTCCACATGGGACAATCATGACTGCTGGTGGCTGCAACTGCACTGCTGACTGTTGTGTAGCAATACAGGCATCTAGGAAGAGGAGCAGGCATCCAGGAATAGGAAGAAAAGAAGGAAGGAGTGGGTGACATGGGGCTGAAAGGGAAGGAAAGGCAGGAGGGATTGCCCCCCCCCCCTTAGAAAGTGCCATTAACCCTTGTGTGCTGATGCAGGTGTTTGGGAAGGGGGGGAGGAGGAAGAGGAGGAGGAGGAGGGAGCTGGTGATGTGGTGCCAAGGGGGGAGGAAAGGTAGCAGGTGGATGCCGTTAACCCACCAAAAGTTTTCTAAAGCCTGTTGTATTTTTTTTGTATAATGCGATTTAGTGCTAGTAAATATATAAATGTCTTAAAAGAACATTTACACATTTATTTCTTTATTTCGTTTATCATTTCTCCCCAGCTTCCATCATTCTCCTCTATTTTAACCTCCCAACAACTCTGTGAGATAGGTTAGGCTGAAAGTATGTAACTGGCCCAAGCAAGGTTCCATGGCAGAATAGGGATTCGAACCTAGGTCCTAGTTTGACATACTAATGCCTACACCACTCTGGCTGTTACAAGAACATAAGAAGAGCTCTGCCAATTCACACTATCTAGTCCAGCATCTTGTTGGCAGCAAACCAGTTTGCCCTGGAGGACCAGCAACCGGACAGAGGCCAACTCTTAAATACAGTATCATCATCGTACACTTTCCTTTTGCTATTAAGTTGCAGCCTACTTATGGTAAACCTGTAGGGTTTTCAAGGCAAGATAATTTCAGAGGTGGTTTGCCATTGCCTGACTTTACACCCTGCTTAGCTTCTGAGATCTGATGAGACTGGGCTAGCCTGGGCTATCCAAATGAGGGCATCATACACATTACAGTATGTTAATTATGGACAAAATTAGTCACTTTTAAATAATAATTATATCCTTGAAAATCCTGCATCCACAGGCATTATTAATCTCTAACGTTGTAGATTATCTTACAGAAAATGTTAATATTACACATTTCGAGTGAAATCAGCCTTGTCATTTCACGCACTTCAAAAAAGAAGAGATTTCACATGAGGTTTTCCAAAATCCTAAAGCAATCCTAAAAGAATATTTGGAAAACAAATCCTCAGGAAAAAATGCTGCCCTTCTTCCCCCAATCACCCCTACAAGACCTTCACATTAGTACCTCAGGCCACTTCACATAACTATAGTTGACACTGATTTCTGTGAGGGAAATTTTTTTCCTGTAAAACTGTCTTATTAGTACACTAACCTCTTTTCACACCTCCCATACAAAAATAGCTGTTGTCTTTCACGATCACCCTTGCATATATCATGGACAATGTTCCCACTGGTGTTGTGATGGTATAGCCACACTAAGGCCTTATATATTTTTTTTCATAATATTCATAAAGTCACTGTGGGCCCTACCATGGTGGGAAGGAGTATCCAGGACAGAGAGGGCACAATGTTTTTTATGCATCTATTAAAGTCAGAGTCTTCTACTTCCCTGGGTGGGGAAAAGTCCAATCCTCAGGGACATTTGTGTTGCACATTTGAGAAAGGCAGTCTTAGGCCGTTTTTGCACGGCAGAATGGCACCTGGGTGGACCCAGGATCTCATGCACCGGGTCAATTTTGTCCCGGTCTGTGCTTCTGCATGGATCTCTGCTTCTGCTCCTGCTCTGCTCCTGCTGTTTCTGCACGGGCACAGGGTTTTTTCATTTGCCCCACTATCTATTTCACACATGCGTGGACAACCTCTGTTTCTTGCATTCTGATTGGCTGCTTGTTGTGTCACACAAATGGCATCATTCTCCCCCATTCCCCCCTCACTTTCACGGAGGGAGAGATAGTGGATTTAGAAAGTAAAGGGGGGGTAGGGGGGGAAGAGTGGAGAGCAACAAAGTATGCCTTTCCCAGGCAGGATGAGAAGAAAGTGTGTGAGTGGGGGGCAGCAGTCCTTCTGCAAAGGCTACAATGAAAGACTCCATTTAGGAGAGGAGGAGGGAATCCTTTTATGCTGATGATAGCTGGGAAGCTGCGATTGCTTTCATGCTTGCCTAGGACCAGGATTGACTCCTTTTGCTCCAGCTGCCTCTTCCCCTCTCTGCCCCCCATCTGTAAATCTCCCCCCTTTCCTCCAACAGACGGATTTTTGCCACTGAGGCTCAGCAAAGGGTGTTAACCCTTCAGAACACACAAGGCTGGAGAGAGCAGGGACCTCTTAGCAACTCCTGCCTTGGGGATGAGTGAGTGAGGAAGGCGGGAGGGAGAGAGACTCCTGCTCACCACATTCCTGCAATGCAGAAAGAGAGGCATAATATTGTTGCTCGCATTCCTGGCTCACACTATCGGCACGGAAAGTGTTGGGCAAGCCAGAATGGCGAGGTGGGAAAAATACAATAGTTCTGCCCCGGATCTGCTCCTGTGGTTTTTACACAGCAGCGGGGTCATGCAGGGGTATTTAAAAAGTACCACCTTGCTAGCGATTTTTGAAATTCACAGAGCAAAGGCAATACTGTGGGGCGGCTCCAGTGCTACACCTGGGCAGACACGCTGCAGCTCCAGAAGCCAAGCGGAATTCTCGACTGCACAGGTATATTTCCCGTGCTCACGCAGGTGCAATTCTGCCATGCAAAAATGGCTTTAGAAAGCATACTCTAACTAGCACTAAAAAATTATTTCTCAGAAACTATGAATAGTGAATGTTTTCCAGGGGCATTCTCGGTACCTGAATACTCTCCAAATAGTGAATGTTTGTAAATATCCAAATGCTATTTGATATCTTATCATTGTTATTTTGTAATATTTGACAGCTAACATGCAGTGACATTTAATATTCCATAGTATTTCTAGCTGATACACAGTTGTTCTCACAGTGGCTTTTCAACTTTTTATTTCCATGGAACGTTTTCCACATTCACCTCTGCTAAGAGCTTCTGAGTGTCTGCCATAGTGTTCTGGGACATGTTCTGGGTCTGCAGTTCACACAGTGAAAATGTTGGGACTCATACTGAGCTTTGTGAATTAAGAATGTATTTTAGAATACATACCCAACATTCCCTTGTGGTTGCATATTACAGAAGATCAGTAGCAGGAGGCCAGCTGTTTGTCAGCTGTTCTTCCTATTGAGGATCCCCTGAAAGCTTCCAAAGAATCAGGAGCTTCTTGGAAAACAGTTCCAAAACCCATATCATATTTGCACTACGTGATAGATAAGTGATAGTGTTTAACATTAAATAGTATTTGATTGTTAACATGTAATTGTATTTAGGGTTTCATAGCTGAAAGCTTATTTGATTTCATATTTTGAAGCATGCCAGAAGCGAAACAAACAAGTGATGCTACCAGCATTCACATGTGAATTTTGAGGCAAAATGATCCAAGTATAGTTTCCTGTTCTGTTCAGAAATTTCTTCCTTTGAACTTTGAATAGTCACGGGGGGTGGGGTGGGGAGCTGATTATTTGTAAGTATGCTTCTCAACTTCAGTTCTGATTGAATGTTTAGCAACTGAAACAGAAGGTGACATGGAACAGCCTCACTTACCTGCAAGACCAGTTTCAGCCCTCCAAGGTATCTAGGCACTCAACAGTCATCCTCAGAGCCTGACTGGTGAGGCGACAGTCTCCCAACTCTCAGAGGGGTTTCTCACAATTTCCCTTCAATACACAGTTGGTCAATTTGGGAAATCCCACCAAGAGGTCCAGTACTCATTACTTCCCCTCTGAGCTGCCATTAAAGATTCTGCCTAGTGCTTGCAATCCCAGTACCTAGAAATTGTTTACCACAGACAATTGTTTACTGTACTCCTGGGGAAATATCAGCCTAGCAATCAACCACCTCTCGTTTTCTATGACCCATTTTAGACAGCTTGTTCAAAGGGTGAAGGTCTATGGCATGGGGCACAACTACCAGGGTTTAGAAAGGGGATTGGTTCCCTTTTTCTTTGAAAAGGAAAAGTCCAGAACCTACTCTGCGCAGCAAAGGACTGAGCAGAGCATGCAACAAAAATGCAATGCAGAGCAATGCAATCCTCTGTGCCTCAGCCCTACACATGCCCTATCTAGTTTGTTCTAAGGTAGTCTGTTGAAACTTAAAAGTTGCAGCATTCTAAAAAGCTTTGCATTATCTTGGAGTCTTTTTCTAAACTGCTCTTTGCCTTCCCCATCAAGATGGAGCCAAATTTGACCCTGTTGCTCCCTCAGTGCCAACAGAATGTATCTCTTCTGCCTGCCCACCACTCTGTGGGTTAAATCTTTTCTTCCTGAGAGTTCCCACATGTCAAGTCTTTGTCACTGTCTAATTTTTAGATTCCAGCTAAGGTACAAGATGGCCACTTTATTACCTTCAGGGGGGACTTTCATTTGCATTTGTAAAGCTTGGATAGATGGGTACATGACAAAACAATAGACAGGATGGGTAATACTTGGGAGCAATTAACTTCCCCCTTCCCTCCTGTCTTCTTCAAAAGGGTGGGGGAAATCTTTTTAAAAACAAGTGTGACAGAAGGTAAAGACAGATAGCTTAGATTGGTATTGTTTGTCCTTTACCTCATTACCATGTTTGCTAAATTGGTATATAAAATTCATATACTTTATATCAAAGATGTGTGCCTCCTAGAGGCAAAGGGTTCTTCCTCGCAGTAATGATTCTCCATGGCATTCTTGTTGCAAGCCTTTGGGGAATGCCTCATGCCAGCCTTTGTATCTCTTTTTAGCAAAATACTCACCAACCCAAGCACTTACCTTGACAGATGAAGCATCTGATGTGGAAGTGATTGCTCTGTACACGCACTACTTCCCCTTTACAGGTGTCTCCACAGCGATAGCACTGAATGATGGTGGGACGGCCTCCAGAGTTGTATGGATTTTGTTGAAAAGGAACTGCTGGCAGAAAGGAAAGGTAATATTTGTCAGCATGCCAGACAAAGGATTTGAACAACCCATCAGAGCCACCAATATGCTGGATCTACTAACTATATTTGTTCTTTTTGGAGATGTGCCACTGATAAGTGTCCTAACCAGAGATAAGAAAAGTAGTACGCTCAAGAGTGAATAGTAGACAAAGCCTTCCATATCCAGTTCCTGTTCTAGACTCCATCTCTCTTGGAAAAAACAAAGACAAAGACAAAAGATTTTTGTGTGGGAAGATAAATGATAATGGAATCAAAGGTCATGATATGCCTTACATGTAGAATGGTCCCACATTCATACCTGGCCAAGTTGGTAGCCAGTACTGAGTAAAGTTAACTCAGAGTTTTGTATATTAAAATATCTCTGTAAGCTCTACTTGCCCCATCAAGTCTCTCATTCTATTCCTGGACCTTTCAGCAAAAAGGATCTACAGTAGCTGGGAGAGTCTGAGATAATGGGAAGCTGATCTCAACCACAGCAGACGCTAGCAGCAAGGTCCTAAGCACTGACATCTGTCGACTTAGAAGAGTGTAACTGTGCTTAGGGTTGCATTGTTATTGAAACAATAGCAAATTTCAGTGTAAAACAGATAATTACAGAAATGTTTATCTTTTGATTTTCTTAGCATTTAAATGCCAAAGAGACATGGTCTACACACACAAAATAAGAGTCTCAGTTTCACAGTTCCATAATTTTATTTATCATGAACTGGAACTCAAACATTCAGAGAAGAATTTTCTCAGTTATCCCTTCTCCCTCTGCACCCATCCATATGTGTATAAATGAATACTGTGTAAAGTCACATGTTGGTGCTACTTGAGTCAACGGACTCAAAGCTGCTTGAAAACACAGGACATCTTGGTAAGCATTGCCCTTCCAAAGATGTACATCCTCAAAGGTATAGTCACATCATAAATCATGGATAATTTGACCAAATTCTTGGAATTCTCCAAGGAAACAGTTGACATGCTCCTGAGCTCTTTCAAACTAGGTAGTAGATTGAAGAGAGTCCTTGGAGAGAAAGGCTCTTGTTTTAAATCCTCTGAGCACTTTGCAAAGTAAAGACTTCCTCCTACATCTGTTTATCTTTTGTACTTGCTCAGCAAAATCGTCTATTCTGTTGACCATGGAGGGCCTTTCTAGATAACTCCACACACATTTTAGTGTGAATCCCTTTTACTCTAGTGCTAAAGAGAGGGAGTACACAGCTTTTGAAACACTATTAAGAACATTAAAAAGATTTATGAAGCAGCAGGACAAGCACATATCTTGGAGAGAATTGTGCCATTGATCAACTGTGATGGCACAGGCATTAACTAACTGGTGCCTGTAACAATACAGTCTAAAAAGTAATAGCAATTGAATCAGAAGCCTGTACTGTTCTATGACATACAACTAATGTGATTACTAGAATAATTACATATGTCCACAGTAGAAGTGCTTCATTACAGAAAGATAGCTAGATCCCCTACAACAAGTATGGAGTAACTGCACATGTATTATGTGTAGGTAGATTTGCCTTTAAAGGGCCTAAGACTTCATTTCATTGCAGAGTAAAAACTACATATCACTTGTACCTCAGGTATATATTTCTGAGTCTTTCAAAAGTGTATTTCTTTTGTGTTTCCTATGAAGAAATGGGATCCAGAGCATATGGGATTACATATCTTTTATCTGACTACCTTTGTTGTAATGAACTATTCCAGGTTCTTAAATGTGTTACTGATTGGCTAGGGAAGGAAAGGGATAGTTTGAATTTGACCAGCTAAATCAATTATTTTGGAGTCTGAGATACCAGGGAATGGATGGCCATTGGGTTAGCACTGCCTCCTGCTTTCTCTCTACAGCACCATTTAATTTTCCAGTAAGCGAAACTGACCCTATAAAGATGTCCTGAAATGTCCCTTCAGGAACATGTGCAACAGGAAACTATATTGACAGGGAGCTAGGACTTCTGCAATAATGCTTAGCAAGGATAAATAAAAGGGCCACACCAGTCACAGGACATTAAAAAAAATAAGGCCAAAGTGGATGGTGCAAAAATAGGTAATAAATATATATTATTATTCAGGTAAATTCCTTATGTATTTCAACCAAGAGTCTCCTTCAGGGGAATCTATTAGCCTTGCAATAGTTTTTCAAAAACGAGCTATTTATTTATTGAGATTTATACCCTGCCCTGCATGTTATAAGTGCACTAGCCCTAAGGCTTTACATAATAGCACCAAAGTTGCACTACAATGGGTGAGGCAGAACATTCCAGAAGAAGTGTACCTTAAGAAAAGATTTGAATGTTACAAAATTTAGAAAGGCAGTTCCAAGAATATGACTTCATTTCTTATTCAAATTGTGTGAGCCATATCCTCAAATTTCTTCAATGGTTTCCCATCTCCTTTTGTATCCATCACAAACCCTTTGCCCTTGACTTGTTCTATTCCCTTTTGCCTTTTCCTGTCCCTACTTTAATTCTTGTTCATCCATTTCAACCAAATGCAGCCTTTTGCTGCTCTCATAAACGATACTGGCCATCCTCTTCCCATTTTGCCTAGAACCTCTTTTGTCTTGAACTCCATCACAGAACATTTCCACAATATTATCTTTCTCTCTCCCTTCGAACCTCTTCTCTAAACCCATGCGTTAAAAAAACTATTTGCTGAAATAAAAATCTGTGTAAAATGCATTTGTTTACAATCCTAAATTGATACCCATGACTTTCCCATCTCCTTGGTGATTTCCACAGTGTCAGAATTCAGGCTATAAGTTCCCTGGGGCAGGTACTGGTTTATTTTCTTAAGGAACATTATCCAATGCCATGTTGGTTGCGGGCATTTCATTGTTTATTAAAGAGATGCTAGAAGTTATTGCTACAAAGAAAACTTTATTTAAATAAGATAGCATCACTAGATTTCAGTGAGATTTCACTGGAGCCAGAGTTACTGAACAGCAGTGAGCAAGGTTTCTTCCTCAAAGAACAAAGAATCCTCAAAGAACAAAGAATCCACCAGACATTTAGATAGATCTAAGCCACTTCATAGCCTTTTGAAATGACAAGTGGTCTGATTCAAGGAATTAATCATCATTTAAACAAACAACTTATACCAAAAAAAATTCTGCGTTGGATAATTTATCCATGAATTATTATAAGTTTCTAGTCTCTAGGGGAAATTTCTTGGTGTCCATAGCAACCTGTCACCAAGCCTATGAGCTCACAGCCTGCAAATATTCTGAGAATTGGGAAGGGAAGGGAATGTGATAGGATGGGTTAGTAAATTAAATGATAGTAAGGAAGCCCATGGCCATGATTCTTATCTCACTACAAATTCCCTGGAAAGGAACAGGGTGTCTGCAAAAGCAACTGAAGACTTTGCAAGATCAGCAAGGCTCTATCCAGAATCTCTCTCTCTCTCTCTCTCTCTCTCTCTGTGTGTGTGTGTATGTGTGTGTGTGTGTGTGTGTGTGTGTGTGTGTGTGTGTGTGTGTGAGAGAGAGAGAGAGAGAGAGAGAGAGAGAGTGTTCCATACCCCTTTCTCCTTATCGGGCCTAGATGCCTCCTGGAATTTTTCCTTACATACGTGTTTACTTTGTGTCCTTCTGCCCCTAATTGTCTTTCAGAAGCTGCCTATTTCCTCATCCCTGCATGGCAAGTGTTACACATGGCATTACCCCTTAGAGGGACAGATGATCAGGGCAAAGCTCATTATGCCAAAATAATCCTGTAATAATGTAAGTAGCATTAGGAAACTTGTGGGCAGAAATATAGCAATTAGGGGGAAAGGGGGCAGGGAAAACCACATGGAATGCCTTAATCTCACACTGCTTCATTCCTGCCTGAAGCTGACATGCTTACTTAGCAAGAAATTAAAGCCAAGTTCACCTCATTGTCATTAATGCATTAGTGCACTCTTGGCAATGATGCAAAGGGTTACTTGGGACAGAGTTCTCTTGGTTGTAATCCCAGCAACTTGTAGCCAGAATAGTTGGGCCAGTGGAGTTTAATACATCTTCCACATCTTCCTACCCTGTCTTAACTCATCCATGTTCCTACTACCTAATAAGTCAAAAGAGAAGAATAGAAGAAAGGGGAACTCTGCAAACAAACAAACTAATCTGCTTCAGTTGGTTCCTCCAGTTTATTAGCAGGGATACGACATCTTTAGGCAACAGTTGGGACCTCCCATTCATTAACTTCTCACTGACAGTTCCATCAAACGTGGTTTCCCAGTGCCAAGCAATGCCAAGTAATCCTCAGTCCAGCCCACAAAATCTAGAATGATAGACTGTTGCCACTGTACTGGCAATTTTCAGATAGCCACCAAGGGAATGGGCAGATTCATGGAGAAGGCCAATTATGACCATGGTTTCGTGCAGACTTTATTGCCAGTATATGGCTGACTTCTCAAAGAGTCTGGTTTTGGTAGCATCCCCAATATGAACGTAATGTATCTTCCAGCCTTCAGGTTGACCCTAGACATGAATTGTAGAATTTCTGTTTTAACTTAATATGTTCAAGAGTTGGAGAGATATCACAAGAACTGATCAATTAAAATTCTTTTTCACTGTCTCCTCACCTATGCCATGGAAGAAATATACTGGAAATGTGGGGTTCTTCTCTGTTTAGTCGAGTCCGAGTCTTGGATACTCTGTAAACTAGTCCCCTCCATGCTTCCCTGTTTGCCACAACTACTTTCAATTGGTTGATGTTCATGCCCATGTCCCTCCTAATGGTTTCCAACCAATGAGTCATTGGCCTACCCTGTTCCCCTTTACCACTGACCATTCCAAGTACCATCTCTTTTTCCAATGAATTTGCCCTCATCACATGTCTGAAGTAGGTCAGCTTCTATCTAGTGATTGTGGGGTTCACTGTGGTTTAATCACTATTGAATGACAACCATCCTGGGCCCTGTCCACTCCCTCCCCTTTTTTGGCCTTTAGATCGGGCGCCTGTTTTTAAACAACTTTTAAACAACTTTTGTTGTTTTAACTTATTTAATGTTAATAACTGCTGCTTAAGTTTTAATGGATCTAAGTTTTATGTTGTGTTGGTTGCTGTCTTGGAGAACAGCTATGTTGTGAGCCGCCTCGAGCCCTTTGGGGGTGAGGCGGCCTATAAATTTGACAGACAGACAGACAGACAGACAGACAGACAGACAGACAGACAGACAGACAGACAGACAGACAGACAGACAGACAGACAGAGAGAGAGAGAGAGAGAGAGAGAGAGAGAGAGAGAGAGAGATAGGTAGATAGGTAGATAGGTAGATAAATAAACCCATTTTTCACTGCAGAGAAGGCCTTGTAGGCCTGCATTTTCCAAGCACAGAAGCAGTATAAAGTATATAGAGATGCAGGATTTAGCAGATGGCACACACTTTTTCTCACATCAGGTCTTGACTTTACAAAAGTAGAACGTAGAGGCAACAAGCAAAAACCTGAAGATTTCTGGTTGATGCTTGGCCATCAAAGATGTCA
The DNA here is from genome assembly GCF_021028975.2 of Sphaerodactylus townsendi. NCBI lineage: Eukaryota > Metazoa > Chordata > Lepidosauria > Squamata > Sphaerodactylidae > Sphaerodactylus > Sphaerodactylus townsendi. The sequence continues at coordinate 98,463,330 of NC_059427.1, read as the reverse complement.
CTTCCACATCGGTTGTCATTATGGTGTTATTCACATACGTTTGAACAAATACCTTCCCAGCAAGCCCTTCTGTGCACTTATCTCCTTCATGCCCAATACTTGCTGTGTTCCATCTTAGAGGCAGCTGTGATAGTTGGAGGAACAATCTATGCCTGGTAAACACTTTACACCATTGGGAGACAGAAAGACTGTCTAAAGGATGCAATGGATTGCTGCCACATGTTCAAAAATATTACACCACAGGCCTGGTAGCATTACATTGTGTAGCATCACTATTAGCATCACTATTGGTGAGATATGCTCTCTGTGCAATTGATACTTTGAAAATGTGGAAAACAGAGAACATATCTCACCAATAGTGTGTCTAAAAGCACTTGTTGCGATGTTACACTGTGTGTAACAATGGCTTCAGCCCCTCTATTCTGAAGGGGTTGTTAACCTGTAATTGCAGGGATTCCTGTGGTAGTTTACTGTGCCCTGCTGCATTTGCAAATTTTTATTATTCAGTAAGTGAATTTTTTATATTTGTTACAAATAATAGGATGTGGAAAGTTAACACTACTCTGTGTCAAGAACTATTGCAGCTTTACTTATTACCAAAGGGGGGGTTTCTCGGGTTCAACCCCCCCATTGCATATCCGAAGCCCCCCCCCCCCCCCCGTTTGTGGATTTTTTGTATTTTAAAGTGTGTTTTCGGTTTTTGGTGTGCAGGGAGCGCAGTTTTTAGGCTAGCAGCACCATAATTTCAGGGTATCGTCAGGTGAAGTTTGGCTCAGGGGGTCCAAAGTTATGGACCCCCAAAAGGGGTGCCCCATCCCCCATTGTTTCCGATGGGAGCTAATGGTAGATGGGGCTACCCTTTTGAGGGTCCATATCTTTGGACCCCCTGAATCAAACTTCACTAAACCTGGGTGGTATCATCAGGAGAGTCTCCTGCTGATACCACCCAGGTTTGGTGAAGTTTGGTTCAGGGGATCCAAAGTTATGGACTCCTCACAAGGTGCCCCCCATCCCCCCCATTGTTTCCAATGGAAGCTAATAGAAGATTGGGGCTACACCTTTGAAGGCCCATAACTTTAGACCCCCTGAATCAAACTTCACCAAACCTGGGTGATATCATCAGGAGAGTCTCCTAAAGATACCCTGAAAGTTTGGTGCTGGTAGCTTAACAACTGTACCTCTGACAGCAGACACCCCCACAAATTTCCCCAGATTCTCTTTTTAAATCCACCTCCTTCGGCATGGATTTAAAGGGAGAATCTGAGGTCCCCAGGTTAAACACTGAAAGTTATGCTGTTTCAGAGTGGGGGAGAATCCCCCCCCAAAGAGCATCACTTTCAATGTTGTTTTAACTAGGGACCCCAGATTCTCCCTTTAAGGTAGATTTAAAAGGAGAATCTGGGCTCCCTAGTTGAAACACCATTGGAAGCGATACAGTTTGGGGGTGGATTCCAGCATCACAGCAGCCGCCCATGGGGGGGGGGGGGCACAAACCTCAGATTTTGCACCGGGCTCCATTTTCCCTAGGTACCCCTCTGCCTGGAGGGGAGGGAGAAGGGACTGCCGGCTGCCAGCTGGGAGCCCAGCCAGTGGGGGGTGGGTAGGCTGGGGGGGCAGAGAAGTCTGCCATCCCTTGCCTCAGAGAGCTGCTTTTATAAGCACTGAGGCTGGGGGCGGGGCTTGGGGAGGCGGGGCCACACCCCCAGAACCCCCCCATAAAAATCTATACCTACGTCACTGCTTATTACAACTGCTACAGCAAACTGTGAAATTGTACATGTACATGAACATGCATCTTTCGACTACCCAGGTACATGTTTCTAGTAATCCTGGCCCAATCACATTTTTGAGACATGTACATGTATATTAAAGATGCATATACATGAGGGCATTTTCTACACTTTACTTGTTTATTGGCCACTTAAATCTACCGGGATGGGGTGGGGGAAGCTGGCTGACAAGGTTCAAGAGATAGTTAATGCACCCTTGAGAGAGAGGGAGGTCACCTCAGCTTTGAAACAAATCATGGTGCATCCAAGTCTAAAAAAGCGTGCCTTGACTCAAAAGATCTAAGTATTTATGGACCTCTAAGTATCTATTGATCTCAAAGGTTCCATTCTTGAGTAAGGAGATTGAATTGGTAGTGGCTAAATAACTTAAAGTTTTTCTGAATGAAGCAAATTGTTTTGGATCCTTTCCAATCTGATATTAGAATGTGAAGCTGGGAGTTTGCTGCTCAGCCCCTTTGCCTTTGCCCTGTAAGTCCTAGGTTCTTTAATGTCTTACATGAAACTTCTGTATGAGGTCCTTTGGAAAGTTGTTACCAATATATAAATGACATTCTACTCTATTTTGTGCTTCTGGCTGATCCCAACGAGGCTGAAGAAACTCTGAACTGGTGCCTAGAAGTTGTTTTGGAGTGGATGCAGGCTAATAAATTGAAGCTTAATTCCAACAAGATGGAAGTGCTACGGGTAAGCAGGAGGTCTGATGTGGGTTTCAAGGTGTCACCTGTTCTGGATGAGGTTGTGCTCCCCTTGAAGAAACAGGTCTGTACTCTGGGGATGCTCTTGGACCCAGGACTACTGCTGGATAAGCGGGTAGCAGCTGTTGCCAGGAGTTCCTTTCATCAGGTTTGACTGATAAGCCAGTTGTGGACTTTCCTGGGCAGAAAAGATCTGACCACTGTGATGAATGGTTTGATTACATCTAGATTAGATTACTGCAATGTGCTCAGTGTGGGGCTGTCTTTGGCCAATTCCCCACGGTCAATTAATTGCATGATATTCACGCGAAATATCAAGGATTCAGGAAGAACTCCCCACTGCCTGATAGATGAAAAAAGATTCATCCCGGTTCTGGCACTCATTCTTCCTTTTATCCTGCGTCTTTGCCGAACCTGCTTGAAGTACTACTTTTTCAAAAAAACATGTCTTTGATCTAGTTTGGAGGGGAGGATTGGGGGTCTAATCTTGGTTCAAATTTCCTGCCATGGAGTGTGACGCAAATGCCTTACAACCAATCAGTGCAGGCGGTGCTGTTCTCGCAAGAGCACGAGAGCACAAGAACCAACCAGAAAGTTGGGCGGGGGAGATGTGATGACGTGCTGATGTTCTGACGTCATAATGTTAGCACGTTTTTGCGGGAGAAAAAAAAGGTCCCGCCCCCAACATGTCATGACAGCCAATCAGAAGCCAATCACGTGGTACTAGGGATTGTTACAATTCTTGAATCCGAGATAGGCCTAGATGTCTTCACTGGAAACATGCTACAGTGGGGAGGTTGAAACCCCGATGAAAAGATGCAGTTTATTTTCATACTTGGTTTGATCTAGATTGAATTTCCTGGTGGGGATTCAGCCTTTGAAAAGTTTTTGGAAACTTCAACTGATACAGCATGCTGTAACCAAGATGTTGACTGGAGTGGACACAGGGTTCGTATCACTCCAGTCCAGTCTTGGCCCATTTACACTGGCTTTCATTCTGTCTCTGGACACAATTCAAGGTCATGGTGTTGACCTTTAAATCCCATATGGCTTGGGAGCAATGTACCTGAAGGACCATCTACTTCATTATGAATGCAGCACATCTGGGGCTCCTAAATGTGTGATATAAAACATTCACAAACAACTTCAGCAGCAGGGCAGAAGTAACTCTCATAAGCAGAGAAACTTAAACTCAGACCTGGACCACCTTAATCACTGTTATCAGCTGGTATAAAACCATGATGAAGGGATAAAAACGGACTGCACATAAACTAGTTTAATGACTCAGAGCAGGGACAGATCATAACCAGCCTTAAAAGAGAGATAACAAATATTATATTGGATGAGTGGGAAGGAATTGAATCATCTTACCAGAATGTAGTTTATGACCACATATCTTGAACTGGATGCAATTCAGGCACGTGGATGTGAGTGAAAGAATGTCAAGACAATGAGCAGCAGATGGAAAAAGGCATTGGAAGAAGGCAACCTCGATTATTAAGCCAACCTTTCAACTGGCCCTCTCAATTTTCAGAGAGTTGCCCCATTTCCTTCCTAGCAAACACCCTCACGCTTGGTACTCTTCCTCACTTCTTTTGAGCTCCAGAGGGAAGCAAACTGGAAGTGATGGGTCATCATTAAGATTGTAAGCCCATTCCTCTGGGTACCTAACCATAATCCCCTCCCTGGGTGATGTGTTGGTGTCTGAATTTTTCCCTCTTACAGAACAGCTTGATCTAATTAACTACTTGTAATTAATTTTTGTGAAGTGCTTGGAGAAGTCACAGGTGAATGATGTGATAGGAATGCAAAACAACCTAGGTACTAGCAGCTGTCATAACGCACTGGTGCCTGTCAGCTTGCCATGCGGCTGAAGGGCAGGAGAAGCAGGAATGACACAGGTACAGTGCACAGATTATGAGACTGTGCTGATGCAAGCATCTGCAGAAAGTCTGGTTCCATTCAGCATAGCTGCCCATATGCATGGTGGCTGTATACAAAGTCACAAATGGGATGACAGCACAGTAACATACAAGCTATCTGGAAAAAGCTATTAGATTTGTCAGACTCTCTTCTTTTAAAATGCCCCATTGAGTACATAGCTCCCATCCATGAAGACTACCCACCTTTATAACTGCTCCTCCCACTCCTTTCACATGGAGATGGAAACAAATGAATGATTAATCACGTTAATCTCTCTACATTTCCTCCAGTAATTGGCCTGTAAATCATCCTCTCAGAAAAATCCACAATGTGTGGCAGTGCCAAGGCCAGGGAATAAATTTCACTGCAAGCTTTACAGAAGAATGGCTCCCCAAGCTGGCAGCATTTCACTTTGGGGGTTGCACAGGACAACTCTGAGAAAGTTATTACACAAAACCATTGCTCAAGGCACATTCTGAGTGAGGGATTTGAGGATGGCTGTATTGTGGCTCTGACCACAGTCATAATGGACTTTGCAGATCTTGATTAGGTAAATGGCTGGGTTTATTGATTGTTGAACCTGAGATGCCTGGAATGGTCTGTCTTGGTCTTTATCAGCTGGATTGCTGAGATCAGAATGCTGGCTATTTAACCTGCTGCTATAACGGGGATAACACAATAGGAAAGGAAGAAAGTTGAAGATGCTGTGTCAGCAACTGCCAAAAAGGAACTATGGCAATTACCATTCAAGGGCAAAGGCTGTTTTATCCACAAGTGACCTTGAGGGGTCTGTAGAGGACTTTCTCCATCCCATTGTAGGAGTATCCCAACTGATGTAGGTGGAAGCTGATGCATTTGCTTCACAGCCAGGCAACAACAAAGGAATTAAATATGTCATTGGACCTTGTTTAGTACTCTCAACCTAAAACAAAGAAAAGAGCTCCTTAGCAAATCATTGATATAACTAAGGACTAACTTATGTATAAATCGGCAACATACAGAGGATGTGTAAATGTCTTCAATACCTAGGTCCTTTTCGCACAGCTGAAATAAAATGTTCTGCAGATGTTTTTAAAAGATCCGTTTTGGCTTTTTGTGTTTGCTCTGCATGGAGAACACAAGCATTGCCACCCAAAACAGTTCTTTTTCCCCACTTGCTGCCTGACAGAGCTCTTACCAGTTTCATAGTTGCGTCCACCATTTTGTGTGCTGCTGCAGGGATTCTCCGTCCCTGTCTGAAGGTTTCCCATGGAGGCTTCCTCTGCTTGCAGCTCATCCATGCATGATTTTACTGTAAAAAGTACATGAATAAAGTTTGTTTTTCCTGGAGATCCTGCACATGTGTCATCCCCTCTTTTTTTGTTTTGAGGGGGATGTCTGCCCGTGAAGCTACAATGACACAAATATGTGCATACTGCAGATTCCATTGTTGTGTTATTGTAACTTTGCAGACATCCCCCTCAAAACAAAAAACAAAAAAGGAAAAATGACACATGCCCAAGATTGCCAGCCAAACAAACTGACTTTTCTTTTATTGCTTAATATTGCATTATGAAATAAACTGTGTCTACACTTGAAAATATATTTGATTGAGTGAAAAGTGCATAAAGGTTCTTGCACTTATTTAGGGGGATTAAAAAAGGACAAAAGCTTACACTCTAATAAATTACTTTGATCTTCTAATGGGAACTTACAAGTGATGAAGAAAACAGAGCAATGAAAGGGTAGTGCTGAGCCAATTCACTACAACATACCTACAGAAATTCAACCTACAGAAATTCAACTTTTCAAGAAAAAGCTTACGTAAAATTATAAGTGTACAGGCTTGTACATTTAAAATTTAAGGAATAATGCCAGGGACAGATATTTTGGGGCTACTGAAGTCACATGTGGATCATTATCTGCTAATAACTTGTCTCCAAGCTCCTGTTTTACAACAGGGCTCCATTTTTGGATATATCCAACAATCCTTTTTTCTCAGGCTGCATTATATTTCTTACAGTTGATAAAGAAATGCCAGATGGTATCTAGGTCTCCTGAGTTGCAGTTGCAGAACCGCTTAGAAAAGGGGATCCCTTTAAGTTTGCCTGTTAGTTCTCCTAATTTTGTCTTACTAAATTAGAGAACAGTATTCTATATTAGAAACTTATAGTATGCAGGTACAGTCTTCAGGACTGGAAGGCCCAAATTACATAGGGATCATAATCTTTGCTCTCTGTAACATGTGCTCCATTTACCAAACTGTAAGATGCTAGTTTTAATTTGCTTGCATGCAAAATAAAAATACATTTGGTTAAGGATTTCAAGGGAAAGCCCCAATTTTTATAGTCTGTTGTCCATTAATTTCAGCCATAAGCTCTGAAAGGAGCCTTTGGCCAGATACTATAGATAACAACCCTCTGATGAGTGATAGATTTTTAGTCTAAAAGAAAAGGTTGCTATCCAGGCCTTAGCCTCCAGGGGGTGGTTTGGCAAATTCCAGATGAATAGCTGAGTCAGAAACGCATGTGGGGATGTTTGACAGTGAGCACAGGAAGGAGTTGAAACATGAGTCGTACCTTTCATTAACCTTGTTATAGTCAGTGGTATTCTATATAATAGATTGGGAGCTGTATTCACCTGGAAGCCACACATAGAAGCCAGGGATGGAGCAAGGGGGAAAACCCCCAGTGCACTGGTGCATCCTCCGCCCCTCCACACCCCTGTCCCGCCCCTGAAACATATGCTTTCATATGTCTGCATAGCTCTTTAAGGTTCATCAGATTTATTGAGATCAGGAAAACAAACAATACCAAAGTAACAATAGCTCTAAATATGAATTAAATTCTTTAGAAATGAGCCACAGCAATTTCTTTCTTCCTACCCTACGTCCTCGCAGGTTCTGTTAATGGAGGCATCTCTTTCCAAGCCTCCCAAAACTGCCTCTTTCAATTCTGCCCTAGCAAAGTGTTTCATCCTGTTAGCCATATGGTCAGTCATGTGCAAGTTCCAGATTGCAAATCACACATTAAGGTGGTCTAATGTCACTGCCAAGAGACAAAAATGCAGTTATTTTTTTTGTAATTTCATTCCTGGCCAGGAATCTTCTAGTCCAGTGTCAGTTAGAATCCTAGCCATTCCATTTAATGAGATATATTTATTTATTTATTTATTTATTTATTTATTTATTTATTTATTTATTTATTTATTTATTAATTATTGAATGGATGTTTAGCTTGCCCTTTCCGATCAAGACAGGCTTGGGGTAACTTACAACAGTCAATTTGCTACAATAAATACAAGCAGATGACACAAATTAAACCCAACTCGAAATTCTTAATACTTCGCTCCCTAAAACCAGTGTATAATGGAAAAATCAATCAGAGCAAAGAAGCAAACCAGGGAAAAGGGAGAAGGAACAAGGGAAATAAAAAAGGAAAGGGAGAGGGTGAGGAGAGGAGAGGAGAGGAAGTCACTGTCACTACTCCTAATCATAGGCCTGGCAGAACATTTCCATCTTATAGACCTGGCAGAATTGAAGGAAGCCCTTCAGGATCTGAGTATCATTGATACAGCATTCCATTTATTACTGCTATCCTTCCAAATAGGGATAGTTTTAATTTTGCACATTTAAAAAATTATTACTGATCTTTTTTCATAATCTTAATTATTTTGAAGGTATATGAATTCCTAAATATTTAACTTTCTTTACCAACTCATAATATTTTACATAGTTTTTCTTCCTGTTTACTTGTCATATTAAATGTCATAATTTTGGTTTTTTGTTCATTTATTTTCAGCCCTGTCACTTTTTAAAATTTCTCCAACTTTTCCTTCAGTATTTTCATTGATCTTCATGGAGACTCCAGCATCAAAGCAATAATCTGCAAAAGCTCTTATTCTGTATTCTTATTTATTTTGATGCCTAGAATCAATATAGCATCCTTTATATCCCTTACTAGGGATTCCGAAATCCATATAAATAGCAAAGGAGACTAAGGGCATCCTTGGCGGGTACCCTTAGAAACCTTTATATTTTGGGATAGTTCCGAGTTAACCTTAATTTTTGCTACTTGTTTCACGTATATTGCTTCAATCCAATTCTGGAAGTTGTTTCAACCACTTAGTTTTTTGTAAAGCTTTTTTCATAAAGTCCCAGTCTAAATTAACAAAGGCTTTTTCAATATTGTAGAATATCAATGCAGCTTGTATATCTATTCTTTTCTGTAAATATTCTATTATATCAAGAATTGTCCTTATATTATTATTTTTATATGACGCCTCACACCTGGCAAAAAGCCAGTTTGTCCCCTTCCAATCTTTTTATCAATACTTCTTTTAATCTCTTTTTAAATATAATTGCAAGGATTTAGAACTTGACCATCCTTAGGCATTAATGTAATTACCGCTTCTGTCTAGGATGTTGGTATTCTCCGGTTGCTGTAATGTTATTCATTAATTACTGTAGGATTGAATGTAATTCATCTACTAATTTTTTAAAATAAAATAAAACCATCTGGTCCTGATGATTTTCTGATTTTACGTTGTTTTAGAGTATCCTTAACTTCTTCCATTGATATCTCTTGCTCTAGTCTAATATCTGTATTTTTTTCTGCATTCTTTCCTAAATTTCAAACTTGATATTTAGTTTGTTCTTCCTTATGTACTTCATGAGCTCCATAGAATTTGGTTTGAAATTCAAAATAATATCCTCTTGACAAGTATATCTTACCCCCCTTCTTTTAATTCAGAGATGTCTTTTTTGTCTTTCTCTCCTCAGTTTCCATGATAACCACCTCCCCGATTTATTAGATTGAAAAAAATTTGCCTTCATATATTTTAACTTTTTCTCCATTTCCTGAGTATATAACATAGATAGTTGGTTTTGCAATTCTTTTATTTCCTTATTTAACCTTGTGTCAGATGGCGTTTCTGTTATTTCTTTTCCTTTTTTTCTTAATTTTTTTCTTAATTGTTAATTCATTTATTTCCCTTTCTTTTTTTAATCTATTCCCTTCCTTAAGAAAGAAGTCTCTTTATTCCTGGTACCCAATTTATCTGCAAAAATGTATTTAATTCCTTCCCCCTCCCTTATTTATTATATCTTATTAGTATTCCTTATTTATTATCTACTAGACAGCCAGACATTTTTCATGGCAGGGACGACCAGTAAGTTGTTACTTGCTGACTGCAACACTCTTTGGGAAGTGTATTGGGAGAGGCAGTTCCACAGATACAAAGATTCCCAACTGTTCAGGGCTTTAAAAGCTGATATCAGAACTTTGAATCTGATCTGGTATTACACCTGAAACCAGCACTGCTAACAGAGCACTGGTTGGATATGTGCCTTCCATGGTTTTCCTTTAAGGACATGTGCATTCTGAACCAGTCAAGTTTCTTGAGCAGTCTCAAGGATACCCCTGCAAATCACAGTAGTCTGGAGATGACCATTGCATGGATCACCATGGCTAAGTCGGGATGAGACAGGAAAGGTACCAGTTGCCTAACCTGGAAAAGATGGAAGAATGCCATTTTGGTCACATTTGTGACCTGTACCTCAATGGAATGGGAGGCATCCAGGATCACATCCAAACGTTTGATGGTCGGTGCGGGTCTTAATTGAACATCATCTAGAGCTGGGAGCTGACACCCCCTACCTAAGTCCCCTTGGCCCAGCAACAGGACCTCCATCTTTGATGGATTTAATTTCAGCCAGCTCTATTCTGCCGTTTCACCATTTAAGACTAAATTTTATTTGCACAGAACATATCAGTAGCAGAGGCTGGATGCCGAACTGGGGTTGTCTGGATCATCATTTTGCCTAGCACTTTAATGTCCTGCTGATAAGCACATTAGAAATGCAATAGAGCTAAAGATTGCTAATGAGTGCTCATTACAGAGCCTCTCTGAACAGGTGGAAGGTTGAGTGTGAAGATCCTCTTTCTTTCCACATATCTCCATGGTGACTGATGAAGATGCACATCATTCCTGTTTAGTGGCACATTATCATTTGGCACATTGCTGGAAGTGCCCAGAAGCATGCATTTTGGCAAGCATTAGAAGTATCCCCCTCAGTCCTTGCTGTGTGGTTAGTACCTTGAGTGTAATGATATACAACATACTACAAATATTTTATATAATAAAATAAACTAAATGTAGAAGGCAACAATTTAGACTGGAACAGTCTGAACACAAGTCAGTCAAAGATTGTTTCAGCTTGGACCTGTAGCTGAGCTAGTAATTACAACTAGTAAAAAACTGAAGACCAAATGAGACTAGGACAAGGAGAAATCTGTTTATTTATTAAAAATATTTATATACCATACTCTCTAATTGGAATCACTTGAGACAATTTCCAATGTGCCATTCCAGACACAATTAACACAATAATAAAAGTCAATCAGCAGCCTAAAACAAGAACGTTTATAAAGGCAACTAAAAGAACACTTAGTTTAAAATATTCAATGTAACACAGCACCTAAAACAGACACAACCATAATCAAAACATTTGTAGAAGTATTCACATTAGCAGTGACTAAAACCTACAGTGAGTATCTTTCTAGTTAAAATGCCTGGTGAAACGAGAAAAGTTCTAGCCTGGTGCTCAAATGCTATAAGACTCGGTGTCAGGCAAACAGGTATGGAAAAGGAATTCCACCAACCGAGAGACAGGGATGATATAAAGACAAGACAGCTTCAGAAAGCTTCCTACATTGAAGCAGCATAATAGATCACTATACAATCGCTCAGTCTACCTTCAGTATCCTGTCAAAGTCTTTATGGCTCAAAGTGATGTATCAGCTGGCAGAGAAGTACAACTACTGGAAGACAAATTGCAACAAGCAGTCAGCCAAAGCTGTGGAAAGCCATCTGGGATCTTCTGAGGCTCCCTGCTAACCCGTGATAGGGATTATTGAGGACTGATACAGAAGCATTGTAGGGGGTAAATACATGGAAGCTACTCTTTAAATAAACTACACTGAAAGTATTTCAGATGAAAGTTGAGCAAACTAGGTATATGTTGCACTGAAGTAGTAGCAAGGGAATTGCAAGAATATCAGTGGGGAAATGAGCCAGAAGACTGCTGCAAAACCAGAGGCATCACGGAAACTAGTGAATAGGCTAACCGTGTACTGGAAGGTTCTGATCAGATCTACTACATTGCTCATCTGATAAGATGCCTGGTTTTCAAAACAGAACAAAGAATCTCCATAAGCGGAAGCCAGAAATGATATTTTATTTGAAAAACATTTGACAGAAAGAATTTGGTCAAAGAAGGTAAACTAGACTGGGCAAGCTTCTTCCGAAGCAGCCAATACAGCAAGAGAAATTCCTTTTCTTCTAGGTCCAGCCAACAGGGTCCCAAGAGGCCACCCCTGAACTAGATTTTACTGGAACAGAGGGAAAAATGCTCCAGGCACTACCTTAGATCTCACTTATAATCATGCAATATTTGTGTATTACATTTTTGGTTTGCCTGATTTTAACTAATGAGTAAAAATGAAATTATGACAGAGGCCTTTTATGCTCTTACTGCTTGTGCCATTGCTGTGTGATTCACAGAGGGGGGTTTCCATTTAAAAGGGAAGTCTCTTGCTGCAAAGTGTCCCCAGCCACATTGATCCAATCTACCATTTTGCCTGTCCATCATTTCCTTTCCTTTTCATGCAACCACCCCTCAAAGGTAGACTTTCGCCTTTATGTTGGTGGCTGTCTTTGGTCTATTGATAATTCAATAAACTATGTCAGGAGTCTGCAACCTGTGGCTCCGGAGCCGCATGTGGCTCTTTCAGCCTTTATACTGCGGCTCCACATGGCCTGGAGGTCGGAGGGTAGCGTGGGCATGTCCCTCCAGCCATCCAGAGCAGCGCTGAAAGGAAAGGTGAGTGGAGGGGCCGAACCAGAGGCGGCTTCGTGCGTGAGAGCGCCGCTTTTTGTGTCCCCTCCACTCACCTCTCCTTCCAGCGCTGCTCTAGAGGGCTGGAGGGACATGCCCAGGCTGCCCTTTGACTCCTGGAGGTCAGAGGATAGCATGGGCATGTCCCTCCAGAGCAGCCGCCATCCCCCCTCTACCCCACGGAGCAGGTGGCTGCCTGCTCCATTGGGCAGAGAAGGTTTCCCTGCCCAGGGCCACTGCCTCCCAGGCTGAAAGGAAAAGTGAGTGGAGGGGCCGAACTGGAGGCGGCTCTGTGCAGAGTCGCCTCTCCGGCTCAATAGATCTTCGGGTCCATGGAAAATGGGTCCAAATGGTTCTTTGGGTGGTAAAGGTTGCCGACCCCTGGACTATGTGAATTTCACTGGCGTATTGAATTATTGGTAGACCAGCAGTGTGAAAATAGAAAGAACACTGTGGCCAGAAGAGCTGTTGGGTGGATGGAGGAAGGTGGAGAGGAATGAGAAAACCCAAAGAGAGAGTAATGCATTGCCATCTCCTTCACTTTCCCTGCAAAGGCAGGGGGAAAGTTGCACTTACCCACCTTTGGAAACCACAGGGATTCTCTGATCTACAGCATGCTGAGTTTGGGAGCAGGGGAAATGTGTATGCAACCAAGAATATGACCCAAACAGAATGTACATTCATTGCACAGTCAAGGGCAGTGGTGCATGATAATCTACAAATAGCATGCAGCAAGTTATTATAAATATAAATATTTTCAAATCACACATTTTAAAACTATTAGGAATGCTTGTGAAACTCTCCCTCTTCAAATTTCTTCCTGGATTTTGTGGTTTCAGCTTGCCCAATGCAGTAACAGTACCAATGCCTTAGCACCTCATCATTTCCCCATCTGATTTCTGGATTGTGTTCAGATTGCTGCACACATAAAGTTTGTCAGAGTTTTCAGTTCCCATGGGTTACTGACACATAGCTGTGCATATTACATTGATCAAATCACCTCTCAATAAACAATCCTGGTGGAACCAAATCCAGATTCTTATTAGAACTGCGTATCAGCAACCTGTAAGAAAAAAAGATGCTAGCTATGGCAAACTATGCATCTGCCAAATCCAAAATTAATTTTAGGAGTTCTTCAAGCTGAACTGGAAGGCAGACTAAGTAGAACATGTGATGCAGCAAATCCATTTGCCCCTATAAAATACATAATTGAAATAATATATTTTTTTCAGTACCTCTATGAGATAAACAGATTTAAGATTTGGCAGTCTCACAAAAAGAGCATTCCAGCTTTCTGATTTGCAGTGTTCATTCTAATCTGCCATGCTGTTTACAAAGGTCAGGCTACACTTACTTTTTCTGAATTAATTTTAAAGGATTTTTTTCTCTTCCATAGGCAGCTGCTGTAGCTGTATTTTCAAGGAGGAGAAGGGTAGAGGGATGGGGAAGGGCTCTTTAACCCCATCATCTCCTGCCATTTTCTCACAGAAAAACATCACTCTCAAAGCTGCTTGTACCCCTATTGATAAAAATGTATAAGAACTCCCAAAACGTTTCTTCATTGTGGCTCATACTGTTTCTCATTAGAAAATATTCAGACACCTTCACTGCAAACACTAATGCAGCTTTATTGAACAAGGCTGCACAGTTGCCTAGGCTAGTTTGCAATCCTGTCCTTTTCTATCCTACTTTATGAGAGCTTCCCCAGGCACAGCTGATCTCAGGCATACTGCCTCAGGCAAATAACAAACACACTTTCTAGAACACATCTCTGTATGGGACATTCTCTAGTGGTCCTCCATGATAATCCACTCTTAGAATTTATGTTTTTCTACCCTCAAGTGCAAGTGCAAAAAGCCCCTTAGTGGAGGTGAACAATGCTGACACAATGCAAATAATAGTACAGGATCAGGTCTCTGAAGCACCATAAAGGTTTTATTTTTGGAGCTTTCATAGAGTATAACCAGTGCCATCATATGGACAGTATTCTATAAAAATCTTAAAACAGGTCAGGCTTTAAGATGCCACGAAGCCCAAATCTTCTCTTTTCACAACAGTAGGCAGTAACTGATACATGCATGGTAAATGCTATTTATGGCTCTGTAAGTCAAAATCTGTCTGTTGCATCATGACTGGGAGACTGTGGGAGGAAGCTAGTGTAGATACTAGAACACCAAAGAATTCCCATGACCAGGAGGCAAGCTGTTGTGTTCTGCACCAACATTACATTAGCCTAGTCCTAATGTTACAAAGAAACAGATGATGGTATGTAGTTCCTAATGCACAAGAGAAGCCATGCACGAAGGTAAGGGGGGGGGGGTTCTTGGGTTTGAACCCCCGCATTCATGTCCAAAGCTCCGCCCACCCGTTTGTGGGTTTTAAAAACATTTTAGTGCTTTTTAGGTTTTTGGCCTGCAGGGGGCGCATTGTTTGGGCTAGCAGCACCAAACTTTCAGGGATTGTTTGGGGGACTCTCCTGATGATAATACCCGGGTTTGGTGAGGTTTGGTTCAGGGGGTCCAAAGTTATGGACTCCCAAAGGGGGTGCCCCCATCCTCCATTGTTTCCAATGGGAGCTAATAATAGAAGATGGGGGCTACACCTTTGAGGGCCCATAACTTTGGACCCCCTGAACCAAACTTCTTTCATTCGATAAACCTGGGTGGTACTCGACCAGGAGAGACTCCTAAAAGTCACCCTGAAAGTTTGGTGCTTCTAGATTAACAATTGCACTCCTGACAGAAGGCACCCCCCAAATGTTATTACTTCAGATTCTCGTTTTAAATCCACCCTCTTCGGCATGGATTTAAAGGGAGAATCTATGAGGTCCTCAGTTTGTAGTAAGAAGAAGAAGAGTTTGGATTTATATCCTCCCTTTCTCTCCTGTGGTAGGAGACTCAAAGGGGCTTACATATCTTCCTTGCCCTTGCTCCCTCGGCAACAAACACCCTGTGTGAAGGTGGGTGGGGGCTGAGAGAGCTCCGAAAAGCAATGGGGACAACCCAAAGGTCACCCAGCTGGCATGTGTGGGAGTGCACAGGCTGAATCTCTTGAATTTCCCAGATGAAGTCTTCACAGTTCAGAGTGGCAGGAAACGGAAACCCGGTTCCTCCAGATTAGAATGCACCTGCTCTTAACCACTACGCCACATTGAAAGTGATGCTGTTTCAGGGTGGGGGATAATCCACCCCAAAACAGCATCACTTTCAATGTTGTTTAACTAGGGGCCTCAGATTCTCCCTTTAAGGTGGATTTAAAAGGAGAATTTGAGTTCTCTAGTTTAAATGCCATTGAAAGTGATGCTGTTTGGGGGTGGATTCCAGCATCACAGCAGCTGCCTGGGTGGGGGGCGCAAAACTCAGATTTTGCACCAGGCTCCATTTTCCCTCTATGCCTCTGCCCAGAGGGGAGGGGCAGGGGAGGGCAGGACAGGGGAGTCTGCCATCCCCGACCTCCGAGAGCTGCTTTTATAAGCGCTAGTCCAGGGGCGGGGCTTGGGGAGGCGTGGCCATGCGCTAGGGGCGGGTGGGGGTGTGGCCCCACCCCCGAACCCCCCCATAAAAAATCTTTACCTACGTCCCTGAGAGAAGCCTGTATGTTTCTACCCAGATGAAGTTGGTAGAAGGAACAACTAGGGTAGGGACTGACATGCAAGCAGCTCAGCCAGTCAGACTGATTTTGCAAGAGTTTTTGGAAACACAGTACATGGGAGAAGTATAATTCTATGGTCTCAATGATAAAGCAATGTTCAAGCATTCTGAAGAGCAGTGATCCTTTGCCAGTAAAAATGCTGAAGGTCACATTAAGAGGTTCATCTAAACCATGCAAAGATAGGACCCTTAGGTTCTGTCCAGAAATTAACTACATAAACTTCCTTTGGATTTGCACTTCTGCTTCTTTAGGTTTCAGGGAAAGATATACCTAAAGAAGCCATACACACAAAGCAAACAGAGATAGGCAATAGAATTATTGAAAAAAGATGCATCATGCTGTTTGCCTTTCTTCCCTTTTTCCATCAAGATAGTGGTCCTCTCTGACAGCTGAAGGCTCCCACTGGTCAGCCACAATGTAAGAAGCAGCATATGGGAAAAGCCAATCACCAACCAACATGCCCACATTTATTTGTGGGGATGAGGAAGTGTCAGACAAAGGTGGATGTTTCCCACTCAGAAGCCTGCTGCCAGAAACAGAAAGGCTAGGAAGGGCATCAGCAGCTGGCACATAGCTGGTTTAACCAGCTGAGAAACTAGCTTTGAGGGATAATGTGTTTATGCAGGGACGGGCTAATTCACAGCCAGCAGAAAAAAGCTGCTGTCAGCCCAACACAGGGCTCCAGCTGTATAACAGCTGAAGGAATTTCTTGCTGGCACCCTCACTGGATGCTCTTCTACTGAGAATCTGCCCAGCTTCCCAAATAAATGCACATGTGCACACACCCACACCCACACGCACGTGCACAGAGACAGAGAGATTCAGGAAATGTGCTCCAACAGGGGTAAGGAATATAGAGGGTCTACCTCAGTGGTTCCCAAAGTGGGCAGTACTGCCCCCTGGGGTGGTGAGATTACCTAGGGGGCACTAAGAAGCAAGGGGGTGGAAGGCGGGTGCTGAAGGTGGGACCCTTCAATTGGTTTGTTCACTTATTTACAATAGATCAAGCTACTGAACCATGCTGATAAATCTGGTGGAAACTATCAGAATTTTTTTTTTTTTGGCTTTACTGGTATCACTCGTTCATCGATTTTACTGAATAAATTAAACTAATTTTTAATTGGATTTTGAATAAATGTACAATTAATTGTTACTATTTTTAATTTAATTGTTATTATCTCCCTTAACAAGTCATGCAAACCACTATTTTGAATATTGCTTTTTATAGGGTAGGGGGCACTGGGAATAAGTTTATGGAACCAATGGGTGGGAACCTGAAAAAGTTGGGGAACCACTGGCCTGCCTATCAAACATACTAAACTGGCATGGCAAAATATGAATATGGACAAACCAATTTTTTAAAAAAAGAGATGCTAAATTTGATTTGGATTTTCTTAAATGTAGGTAATCTGAAAGAAACATCATGCTTTCTCTGATAAACAAGTTTTGAAAATCCCTGTATTGTTTCGAGAATAAAAAACCTGTTTGACCAGAGGTGAAAGTGGGTCAAAGAAACATAGATGCATATCAAGGGAAAAGGATGAGCTTTCTCAAACCACTTTAAATTCATTTGAATACTACTGACTGTTTCTGGTGTGAGGAATAGAAATATGATCCTCACACAGAGGGAAAGCTACCAGGGGGCCAGGGGTGCACGTTGCATCGGGGGGGCCCTTGTGGGGGGCACAAAAATTGCAGGTTCATTTGTGGGTTTTTTGGTACTTTAAAGAGTTTTTTCAGTTTTTGGCCTGCAAGGGGAGCAGTTTTTGGGCTAGCACAGGGGTCTGCAACCTGCGGCTCTCCAGTTGTTCATGGACTACAATTCCCATCAGCCCCTGCCAGCACCAAAATTTCGCAGATTTTTTGGAGACTCTCCTGATGATACCACCCAAGTTAGGTGAGGTTTGGTTCAGGGAGTCCAAAGTTATGGACTCCCAAAGGGGGTGCCTCCATCCCCCATTGCTTCCAATGGGAGGTAATAGGAGATGGGGGCTACACCTTTGAGGGTTCATAATTTTAGACCCCCTGAACCAAACTTCACCAAGTATCATCAGGAGAGTCTCCTAAAGATGCCCTGAAAGTTTGGTGCTGCTAGCTTAACAATTGCACAACTGACAGCACCCTCCAAATGTCCCCAGATTCTCCTTTTAAATCCATCCCCTTCGGCATGGATTTAAAGGGAGAATCTGAGGTCCCCAGTTTAAACATTGAAAGTGATGCTGTTTCAGGGTGGGGGAGAATCCACCCCAAAACAGCATCACTTTAAATTTTGTTTTAAGTGGGGACCCCAGATTCTCCCTTTAAGGTGGATTTAAAAGGAGAATCTGGGCTCCCTAGCTTAAGCACCATTGAAAGTGATGCTGTTTGGGGGTGGATTCCAGCATCACAGCGGCTGCCCATTGGGAGGGGGGGGGGCATGCAAAACTCAGATTTTGCACCAGGCTCCATTTTCCCTAGCTACACCTCTGCGTCACACAGGAGACAGATACCCATAACTGAAGGCTAAATTTTCTGGATCAATTATGCATCACTGACCATTCCTGATACAGTATAGTATACAGTACTTTGTCAATATTGTCATTTCTTCTATTTGTTCCAGTAATAATTCTCAGTTTGTCAGCCCTATTCAGCTCTTGAAATGCCTAAAGCCAGTGGTGGGATTCAGCAGGTTTGCACCACTTCAGCAGAACCGGTTGTTAAAATGGTGCTTGTAAACAATCAGTTGTTAAATTATTTGAATTCCCACCCCTGGAACTGGTTGTTAAATTAGGATCCAAGGTGGGCTTCATATCCCATCTTGGTGGGCTTCATATCCCATCTTGGCGGGCTTCATATCCCATCTTGGTGGGCTTCATATCCCATCTTGAACTCCACCTCACCCTGAACCCTACAGAAAGTGATGGAAGGTACAAGCCACCTTCCACCTTCACCTATGTTACCCTCCCCCACTAATGTGGTGCCCCAAGTGGCTGTTTGCATTGTGTAAGTGGAGAACCTGGTCTTAATTTGGGTAGCAGAGCATTACCCATGGAAATGTTGCAATCCATAAATGTGCAGAATTGTTCATCATACTTCAGAGGGCTCCTTTCCCAAGGGATGCGAGAGACGGTCTAGGCATCAGTGTTCTTTTTTTTAAAAAATTAAAAAGTTTGGCTGAAAAACAACCTTTGTAATGGATTGCTCGAGTTTTGTCTTTCACTCTTTTTTTTTTTGGTTACAAAGCATTCATTCTTAAGGTAAAGTATCTGGATTCTGCTCCAATAAAGACTCTAGGTCAGGACTGGCAAAGTTGTTTTGCAAGAGTTCCGAGCTGTGAGAACAAGATTTTGCAAGATGGAACTGAAAGGCATTTGCCAAGGATTGTGAGCTAAACTGGTAGCAAACTGATAAGGAATGCTAGAAGGGAAGAGGCAATGGACCTTGCAGAGATGTTTGGACACTATAAGTTTGGGCACTATAGGTTTGGAGAGTGTTAAAAACAGC
Organism: Sphaerodactylus townsendi; assembly: GCF_021028975.2. Taxonomy (NCBI): domain Eukaryota; kingdom Metazoa; phylum Chordata; class Lepidosauria; order Squamata; family Sphaerodactylidae; genus Sphaerodactylus; species Sphaerodactylus townsendi. The sequence continues at coordinate 98,443,912 of NC_059427.1, read as the reverse complement.
TTAAATGAAAGAATCTCAGTGAGAGAACAAGAAAGGCCAAACGAACTTCCTTCGTGGCATCATCCATTGGAGCCATCCAGAGCACACAGCAGAAAGAAAGATGTTATTGTGATGCTACTACTTCCTATCTGGCTCTCAGTATCCCCTAATTAGATAACAAGCAGTTGCTGCTTCTTTCTGCCTTCTGCTGTCACACTCCATAGCTGTCACCGGCACATTGTGTCACCTTCCTCTGTCACAAAGGAAAACAAACAACATGAGGGTGCTTGTGAAAAGGTTGTGAGTGCAGCTGAAGTGTCAGGTATCTGAACAGGCTCTGTCATATACCTGAAAGCTTGCAAAACAGGGATCTATCAAAGTAACCATGTACATAGGCACTCAAAGAGAGGTCGCGTGACCAAGGGCTGTTTATCCAGAGAGATGGAAGGAAAACTATGGGAAAATTATAATGCGAATGAATGCAAAACAGCCTGCTTTTCAAGCATCCCTGATTGTCACAGATGCCCCTTGTTTGAACCTAGCATCTTAAGCTGTCCCTCAGGCCTTCATTATCTTTGCAGAGACATTGATACTCATCATGTATTCCTGGTCTTTGGGATCTATCTGCAACTGTGTCTAACAGCTGTTGGAGACTATAATGGTATCTACTGGACTCACTAAATGGGATGCATGGCCATCTCTTTAACAGTGCAAACACCCTTCTAAACCTACTGACTTCAATGCACTTAGAAGGGTGTTACTCCATTTAGGACTTTACCATAATTTCCCCCGACACATGAGTTTCTTTGGAAGTCCCATTTGTTTACACAAAGAATTTCTATCCATCCATCCATCCATCCATCCATCCATCCATCCATCCATCCATCCATCCATCCATCCATCCATCCATCCATCCATCCATCCATCCATCCATCCATCCATCTATCCATCCATCTATCCATCCATCCATCTGTCCATCCATCCATCCATCCATCCATCCATCCATCCATCCATCCATCCATCCATCCATCCATCCATCCATCCATCCATCCATCCATCCATCCATCCATCCATCCGCAGACACACATCCATAAAAATGATTCCCTTCATCTTTGCCCCTTTCAAGATGATTTTGTTGCTAAAGTTCAGGCCAAGAGGCTGAGGGGCAGAGAGCCAGTATTGCAGATTTCTCACATTACTCTGTCAGTGCAATTCAACCCTGGTTGCACTGTGTGGGGTGGGACGAGTTATAATTGTGTGAATTCGCTTCTTACTACTTAAACAGCATACTGGCCTGCATTTTGTATTGGTTTAAGTTGAAAGTTTCAATGGAGAAAACTGTGAGAACAAGGTTAGTTTAATCTGTCTCCTGACTTTTCACTTATCGTAGTAGTTGAGCTATTGTGTTGCCACACACACAACGTTCCTCCATTTAGCCACAAAATGGCCAAATGATGTACAACACCAGAGTTTAGTGAACAGAGTTCCAAATCTGACCCAAAAGTTGGCACAGTAGGGGGCAATGTTTGTTTTCTGTACCAGTGCTTGAAATTACTTGGGGGATAATCCATTTCTGTCTTGAGAAATAATGCAGAGAAAAGAATCACCACCGCTTCCCTAGTATCCCTGCATCCAGATTGGGCTTCCTTGCAACTGCTTGTACATATCGGAAGATCTAGTCACAGAACTCTAGCATCATACATAGCTTGGCCCTTAGCCAACAACAAAGGCCCCATTTGGCATCTCTGTCTGCTGAGTTTTGCTGAAATGGGAACATTTATTGTTACAGTTTTATGCAGTGACACTATACTTGTACTGGTTCACAGTACAGACGTTGCAGGTGGAATGCATATTGCTGCGGCCTTGAATTAGCATCATTGATACACAATGAACAGCTAGTCCAGATACAATCTCTACTCTAACTTCAGGTCTCTTCTATTTCTTATCTTCCTATCCAGCACAACCTTGTCTTCTCTCCTCTTCAATCCCCTCTCCAGTTATTGACAACTGAATTTTTCTAGTCACTACCATTTTGATATGCTCCCTCTTGGCAAAGCTTTTGCTAGTACTAAAAGACACTGTTATATCATGCTAAATATAAGGTGCTTTATCACCCTGGTTCAGCCCTGAATGTTAATCCAAAAGTATACAACTAAAGTTAGTGTTATCCAAAGAAGCAAAAGAACATTTCCTAAACCTTATCTCCTTTATTTTTTGTATGTTTGTAGTCTGCCTTTCTGACTGAGATTCAAGGTAAATTACACGTAAGGCAATGTAATCAACAAGATGTGGTGCCAAACAAACAACGCAATTGGACTAAGATTTCAGAAGTTTGAAACAAACCTAAAAATATCAGACACAAGCAGGGACTTGCAATACTTGCAGGGGATCCCTTCTTCCCCTTAGCTTTCGTCTCTCGTGCCCTCTGCTGCTGTCCACTGCAGCTCCCAGTCATCCCACCACAACCACCGCTGCCAACACGCCCACTGCTTTCTTACCCTCCATGGATGTACTGCAGGGCTCAGTGTGGCCCCTGGCCACCCCCAACAACTGCAGTTTCCTTCAAGGAGGAGGTTTGGATTTATACTCCCATTTTCCCTCCTGTAAGGGGCTTACAAACTTTTTCCCCCTCCTCTCCCCATAGCAGACACCTTGTGAGGTAGGTGGGGCTGAGAGAGTTCAGAGAAGACTGTGACTAGCTCAAGGTTACCCAGCAGGATATGTCAGAGTGGGAAACAGATTTGGGTCACCAGATAAGACTCTGCCACTCATGTGGAGGAGTAGAGAATCAAACCTGGATCTCAAGATTAGAGTTCACCTGCTCTTAACTACTATGGCACACTGGGTCTCACCTCCCCACCATCAGCATTCCTACAGTTGGCCCCATGCAGCACCTGGCCTCCAACTCTGGGTCCACTGTAATTTCCTGTCTCCATATTGTTGCAGCTGCTGATGGGATTGGTATTTCTCCCTCCCACCCGCCACTGTTACCACTGCTAGTGATGAACCTGGTACAGCTCCTGGCCTGTGCTATTAGTCAGCCTAGGCTTCCTGCCCTCTCCCCGCCCATCGCCAAGCCCAATAATAGAGGAAGAGGTATGTGTGTCTGTGCATCCATAGAGGCAGATTCTTGAATTGTGTGGATTCAAGAATCCACAGATGAGGCCACATTTGACTACTGTAATGTAAGATATGTGAACCATGCAAAAATTGCATTTTATGAGTAGCAGACAATACAGTAGGAACAGGATAACACATACAGCAAACAGATGATAAATACTACACACAATAGTCTAATCAGGTATCTCTTTTTGTAAAAAGTACCTTCTTATAATATTCTGTGGTAATTTTCTGTCTCACCTTTAAAGAAATGCCCTCCTGAATAATGTTGTTTTACTTAGTTACAGAAAAATAGAAGTAAGGGAGTCCTGATGACCTCCTCAGGCAGACCATTCAACAAGGTGGAGATAACAACAGAAAATGTACATTTTCCTTAAACAACTTGTTAATATCTACATATTTCTAGATAGTAAAAAGGTAAAAAGCCTCCAAGTTTGTTTGTTTTTTCTGTAAAGAGCTGGCTCTTCTGGGGCTCTGGGTTCATCAAGGAAACCAGCTGTATCAGTTGCCTTGGATAAATGCGGAATCATGAGGGGAAGTCTCCCCATACTGTATGGGGAGGTGCAGGGTTTTTAAATTTCTAACTGACTCTTCCATTACAGAGTCAAACTGGCATAAGCTATGGAGAGTTAGAATAGGAATGAAAAAAACTGGAATAAAAAAATTCAGAATGAAATGTAATTTCTTCCGAGGAGTAAAGGAAGCACTGCTCTGAACGGTATCCATTTCCTTGTTGGGGTTTTTTTTTTGGGGGGGGGGAATCTTTGCGCTGTCATGAAAGAATGTGGCCATGTAACCTTCTTAAAAGTTCAGACTCCTGTGCGAGGTCTCTGTGAGGAGGTTCTCTCAGTATTACAGCTGATCTCCAACTACAGAGGTCAGCTGCCTTGGAGAAAACAGCTGCTTTAGAAGGTGGATTCTATTGCATCGTGCCCTGCCATGGTCCCTCTACTCCCTAAGCTTCACACCAAAATCTCCAGGAATTTCTAAAGCCGGAGCTGGCAATCCTGGTGAACGGTGCCTGCTGCAAAAACAGAAAAGCCTCAGGCACGCGCCTGTACAACTGCTGACGACAATGTGGGTATGTGGGCTGTCAAAAGCTCCACAATACCTTCAAGGTCATGACAACAGCACGGTAGTAAAGAATGCTTTGTTGGGGGCTGAGTTCCCTCAAGAGCAACAGTGATACATCATTTACTGCAGAATAAGAAAAGGACCATGGGAGAAGAGTGGGGGAGGGAGAAAAAACTAGAAAAATGATTAGGGAGACAGCTATAAAGATGACAAAGTTGGCAGAAGAAGGAGGGAACAGAAAACAAATAATAGAGAAGGAAACAGCCAGCACTTTGTTTCTGGCAGGGCTTATGGAAATTGTTCTGTGTTCTCAAGTGATGAAGGAAGCTGGCCATTGTGTGTAGGGTACTGAATAACCCTGTTACCTGCCAGTGCAGACAGGAGCTTTAATAGCCTGTCTGTTGCTTGCAGGATGTTTACTTCCCCAAGATTTGGCATGCTGCAAAGCCATAAGGTGAGCCAGCATGGGGTATGAACCAACAACCAAAAGACAACTTCCTGCCTAGGCAACAGGCTGCCCTTCCCTTGTTTACCAGACTACTTGGGTTTATCGTGTTCTGCACAGCTTGTGAGTGCACTATGTTGCAGTAATGCTGCTGTCCTCATTCTGTTTCAGTGGATCACCCAGCACTCAGAGCAGATGGGTGGGCGGGTGTCCTCCTCATTCAGAGATAATTTATAGTACAACACTTATCTGTTCTTAGCCTACCCAGCAAAAATCCTGTGTTGAGATCATTTTGCAATATGATTTCTCTATTCATCAGCATTTCTTAGCAACCAACTGTGACATCTTTCAGAATACTGACCAGGAAGCCACGGAAGTTTGTTCTGATGCTGCAGAAATGTTGGAACACACAACAATACATCATTTAAGGATTACAGGCAGAAAGACATCTGTGTGTTAGGAACCAAGTTTGCCTGCAAGTCACATCTGTACTTTGAAGCCCAGACTCTAACCAGAAGTCAGTAGAAAAAGAAAAAGTTTTACATGCTGAAGTTTAAACAACAATAACCTTGCCAGAAAAAAAAAGAATTAACAATCTAGCAAGACGTTTGCATTGTCTTGCCTAGCATCCACCAAAAGACAGATCATTTTCAAAGATGGAAGGATTTCCATCACATTTAAGATTTTACCAACTTTCTCACCTCCCCTGCGAGGCAAAGGGTGCCCTCTCACCAGAGTGCTGTTTTGAGGATTACGAGAAACCCTGTCCCACCCAGAAGAGACATTCCATCATCATGGGCTGCTGCAGGGGCCGAGGGACAAAAAAAAACATGCTCAGAAGGAATCCAGCTGGATCCAGACCAAAGTCCATCTGAGGTCAGCTCTCCTGCTACTGCACGCATGGTGGCCACCGAGGTGCCTTTTGGGAGCTCACATGTAGGATGTGAGCACTTAATGGCCTTCTCTTGACCTGTTGCTCCCGATCACCTGGTCTGCTAAGGCATTTGCAACCTCAGATCAAGGAGGGATCAAGATTGGTAGCCCATAAATCGACTTCTCCTGCATAAATCCTCAATCCAGCCCCTTTTAAAGTATCCAAAAGGTTGAGTGGCCATCACCACCACCTCACCAGCTGGCAGCGTAATTCCAAACACCCACAATCTGCGGTGCATGAAGAAGTGTTTCCTTTTTATTAGTTCCTAATTCTTCCCCAGCATTTTCAATGGATTGCCCTGGTTCCTAAGTATTGTGAGAAGAGAAAAATTTCTCTCTGTCAACATTTTCTACCACATGCATAATTTTTGTAGACTTCAATCATATCCCCCTCAGCCGCCTCCTCTCCAAACTAAAGGAGTCCCAAGCGCTGCAGCCTTGGCCTCTCCTCATAGGGAAAGGTGCTCCAGTCCCTCAATCATCCTTGTTGCCCTTCTCTGCACTTTTCTATCTCCTCAATATCCTTTTGAGATGCGGTGACCAGAACTGGACACAGGGCCTTTTCCAGAATGTGATGCACCACTGCCACTTTACTATAGAGGAACATGACCATCTTTTGCAGTTTTATTATCAATTCCTTTTCTAATGATCCCCAGCGCCAATAGAGTTTGCCTTTTTTTTTACAGCTGCCATGCATTGAGTTGACATTCCACATGGAACTATCAACTAAAGGCCTAAATCCCTTTCCTGGTCTGTGACTGATGGCACTGACCCCTGGCAAAGCGTCTGTATGTGAAGTTTGGATTTTTTGCCCCTATGTGCATCACTTTGCATTTTGCTACATTGAACTGCATTTGCCATTTCTGGGCCACTCACCTAATTTATCAAAGGTCCGGCTTGGAGCTCTTCCCGCGGAAATCACTTTGTGGTTCTCCACCACCCTACATAATTTGAAGGTATCATCTGCAAACTTGGCCACTGCGCTACCACCTACTTCCAGGATTCATTTATGAATAGGTTAAAGAGCACTGGTCCCAAAAGCGGATCCTTGAGGGGACACCACTCCACGACATCTTTCTCCATTGGCCGAAAATTCCCATTTACACCCACTCTTTTGTTTCCTGTTTCTCAACCAGTTTTTAATCCCATAGGAGGACTTCCCCTCTTATTCCTTCATTGCTGAATTTTTCTCAACAGGAAGTCTCTGGTGAGGAACTTTGTCAAAAGCTTTGAAGAATCCAAGTAGACAATGTCCACTGGATTCCCCTTATCCACGTATGCTGTTTCACACCCTCAAAGGAACTCCTGAAGTAAGTTTGTAAGACAGGAGTTGCCTCTGCAAAAGCCATGCTGACTCTTTCCTCAGCAGGTCTTGCTTTTCTACATGTTTATAATTTTATCTTTAATGATAAGATTCTACTAATTTACCAGGAACAGATGTCAAACTGACTTTTGGCCTGTAATTTCGGAGTCCCCTAGATCCCTTTCTTAAATATTGGTGTGACATTGGCCATCTTCCAGTCTTCAGGGATGGAGCCTGATTTCCAGGGATAAAAAAAAGTTGCATATTAATGTATTTGAGAACATCAGCAATTTCATAGCTTGAGCTCTTTAAGAACTCTTGGAGTGAGATACAATCTGGGCCCAGAGTTTGGTAGCATTTAGTTTATCCAATGGCTGCCAGAACTTCTTCCTTACTGTCTACACACCACTATCTTGGCTAGTTCCTGCAGGATTACGCCTCTCCTAAGAGCTTGGTTCAGGTGCAGGAATGTTCCTCACCTCCTCTTGGGTGAAGGAACAGATGCAAAAGAATTCCATTCAACTTCTCTGCAATCTCCCTGCCATCTTTTAGCACACCTTTTGTTCCTTTGTCATCTAGAGGGCCCTACCGCTTCCCTTGCTGGCTTCCTGCTTTTGATGTACTTGAAGGGAATGCACTTTTGCCTTGATATGTAATTACTCTGTTAAGCTGAGAACCTAAAGACACTTTATGTTTTCCTTCTCAAGTCTGCCTTGACTCATGAGGACATCTGCTGAATGAGTAGTAGTTACATTTTTGTGCTCGGAACTCAATTTCCAGGGTGCATGCAAGGGCTCAGTTTGGGTTTTGGCACAACAGTGGTGTGCTGGGAGAAATTTAAGCCTGCAGGACCATGTTAAAGCTCACTTGGTGCAAGGAAAGTTCTCACATATTGGAAAAGCCACCCAGTTTTGGAACAGTTCCTCCTGTTTTGAATATAAAGTCTATTTTAGCTTTGTCCTGGTCATAGAGGTTAAAGCAATCAGCAATTAAACTGCCCATGATCTGATTTTGATATATCGAGGCAAGTCACTTTGTACTCTGCTTAGTTGTTTGCAGAGTAATTAGCTGCAAAGGAACCGAGCTACACTGCAAATGCTGTAATCTCATGGAGTTTAATAAATCTTGCATAACCCAAGTTGATAGATCAATGCTATATTCTTTACCTCATCTTCTTTCCAAACCTGCAGATGAGTTACACCCTGCGAGGAGATTCTGCAAAATGTCTACTTCATAAATTGCAAGCACAGTGGATAACAAAGGTTTAAAAACATTTAAAACCAAGAACACAATTTGTGCAATGTATTTTATTAGACTGAAAGCCAACAACACAACAATTTGGTGCTTTCAAGTTCACCAGAACCCTTTTTCAGGCTGGTTGTTTCCCACCCAAAAAAATTGGTTAGAAAGAAGGGAGAATGCCACAGAACATGGTGGTTAAGTGCTGTTGGTTTATTTATTTTATTTACTTCATTAGTACCCTGCCTTTCTCCCCGATGGGACCCAAGGCAGCTTATAGCGTCTCTACTCCTCCTGCATTTGAGATTTCAAACAGCAGCCTGTTAGTGGTAGGTTAGTCTGAGTGTGGTTAATCCAAGGTCATCCAGTGAGCTTCCATGGCACAAGTCAAGATTTGAACCTGGGTCTCCTAGATACCAGACCAACACTGAACCACTACAACACAGTGATTACTGCCTCTTGCCTGGAATAACTTGAGACCAGCTTGATTTGAATTTGCTCTGTATCCGACACTGTACAGATTTTAACAGGGCACCTGCACCCACAGGCCGCAGCGGAACCTCCGCCTCTCTCGAAAGTTTCTTTTTGAAAGGAATTTTTCTTCCCGTAACATCCAGCCCACCTGAAAGGTCTGCTGGAAATTAAAAAAACCTGCACAAAAAAAACCCGTTATATTGTGTCATTTGAGGTTTTGATCCCACATAAGAGATTTATTACGCCAGGCCCGTTCCATACCGGCCCCAGGTACTTAAGCGCCGGCAAAATTCTGCGGCGTGGAATTGCATTACAGGCTTTGAAACCATGACAACGCAAAGCGTCGCGTCGCTGACCTCCAGGAAGAACGGCCGAATGACGAAGCGACCACGTAAAACGCTTTCATCTGCCCCCCTTTCACCCACTCACGTGTCCCTCATCTGCAGCCATTCGGCCTGCACTGGCCTCGAAGCCCGCCCGCAGCGCTGCCCTCCGACCTCCAGGGGTCGGAGGACGGTAGTGAGGGAGGGGCCGGAGAGAAACCAACAGGCTGACTACGGGAACTAGGTGAGAATGGGTCAGGGAAAAAGCTGGCAACGTGTTCCAGGCGGAAAACGCTGTTAGCATGCCTCAAAAACAACCATGTGCTTTAAAGGAGGTAGTTGCCGGTTTTAGAGCTGACCTAAGCCAGCCGCCCTGAGGGAGGGGAAGGGCAGCCAGGTCGGCGCTGCTGCGTTTCAGCAGCGCCGCCTGTGCGAACAGCGGCCTGGGGGCAGCGTTTTTACCACCCCCAGGCCGCCGTTTTTGGCCCAGGCGGAAACGGCCATGGATTGTATTCTTGGTTTGGGGGTTTACTTCCAGACCAACACAGTTTTGTAATACTTCTAAAAGTTCCAGGCATGGTTTTTCTGGCTATAAGCCATAGCAACAAGATAGATAATTCTGAAAAGAAAGGATGGCCAGCTCTTCCTCTCTTTGTACAGCAAGTCCTGAGCTTTATGTTTATTTCATCATGCCCAATTGCTGCCTGCACCCACAGGACAAGGTATGAGAGGGCAGATTTAAAGGTGGCCAAATTCATCCCTGACTCTATGGTAACTAGGCAGCCTTTAAACATAGTTCAGAAATGTGTCTGCCCCTGGCTCAGATTCAAACAGCAGAAGGAAGCAGGCAAACAGCTTGGTGAGAACTGAACAAGAGCTGCCTTGACAGAGCCACTTGACTTGTCAGCATGGCACACTTTCCTCTTTAATCAAAGAGCCTGACATTAGCTAACCAAAACAACTAAATAAATGAAGAAGCAAATGGGCACAGGAGTGTAATGGTGGCTCAGGGCTTCCTGCCACCTGGCAGGCTCTGCAATTCAGGACGAGCTTCCACAATGCAGGGTCCTCTCGGGAGGCGCTGTTAATATCTTTGCTTTCCAGAAGAAGGGCTCTGCCGGGAACACTCTGCCACTGCTAGGAACAGGATGCGTGTGCAGCAGACGTGTGGGCTTTAAAGGCTCTCCTTGGGTTTGTGCATAGTGGATGTGCGCTGCGTTACATTACCTTGCAAGGCCCTTGCTCTGCCAGTAGCAGAGTTTGCAGTGAAGTCATACTGAGTTCTGACCTCTCAAAGCAGTTTAAAATATTTAAAGCAAGAGGCAGACAGAGTGCTGGTCTCTGTGGTAAACTATATGTGGACATATACACTGCATTTTATTTTTTTTCTCTTTCCGGGACATGCACAGTGACCTGCAATAAATGGTTCTTATTCTGCTGCCTGCAAGCAATTTTTTTCTTCAAAAAAGAAACTCCTTGGAGAGAATGATGAACCGCATAGGCTGTAGGCTCTTTTTGAACTGGACCTTCCCTCATGTCAACACGAGTGCAGCTGCTGACCATCTTCACATGCAGCTGCGTGCTTCTTCACATGCAGCTGTGTTAGCATGTGAGACTAAATACCAGCATCCATCATTGTGAGGAGAGAGCAGCTGGGGATATGAGCATCCCAAAGATCAGTAAAGATTCAGGAAGCAGACCCCCATATCCAGTAGCTTTCTGGAACTTCAGAGATGGCTGTAGCCAAATTTCGGGGGTGGGGGTGGGGGTGGGGGTGGGGGTGGGGGTGGGGGTGGGTGTGGGTGGGAGAAACAGCTGTTTGCAATTTCTGCAGGAAATAGTTGCTGTTGTCTAAAAGCCAGGCCAGAGCTGTCTCTTGAGTGGTTCACAAACTGGGTGGGGTTTGTCTTTCGCATGAAGATCAACAAACAACTCCTACATGCTGCTAGCACTGGCAGGGTAATCCCTACTCACTAGCCTCTGGAAACAGGCTGCGGGAGTTCACCCCTGTAGGAACAGCCAAGCTTACAGTCATATCCTGGACATGCCCTACCTCTGGAAAAAATCCAAGATTTTTTTTTTAAATCTGCCACAATCAAAGTTTTTTTCTGCAGCCCAAAGATTGTTTATATAAACCAAAATTCTAGCTTTTCAGTGCAAATTTGTAGTTTTCTGGATTGCATTTCAATACAGAAGAGAACACATTTTCATTACGGTCCTTAGTTTCTGGGCTGATATGTACAGGTCAGCTTGGCTCTTCAAAAACAAGAGAAAAGAGAGGAACAATAGGAAGTAATTGATACTGTGTGATGGACTGTGCCAAATGTTTGCCTATGTTCATGGTTAGGCTAAAAGTCATACTTTTGAGGTCATACTTTTTGAGGAGGGCATCTCTAGATTATAAGATTTTTGGTTAGTCTATGTGTGCCCCTTATTTTTCCACTGTGCTGCTGACTCAACCCCTTATCAATCTATATATCTAATTTTCTACATGGTGCTATTTGTGGATACTTAAAAGTCAGAGTTTGGGGCCCATCACAGATAAAACAGATTATTCTAACAAACCAGACCAAAATCCTAAATTTTGCAGAAAAATCTAATACCTACCTGCCTAGGGGAGGAACTTCCCACAAATGATACAAGCCCTCAGCAGCCATTGATAGATAACCACCATAGTATTGCTCGCCTTCGAGTCTGGATTTCTGCCAATAAAATTCAGCATGTGTGGGGGTCCCTTTTCAGGGCTGTTTTTGCCTTTGAGGGAGGACTAGCAGGGAAATGACCAGCAGTAACCGCTAGACAACTTGCTACAGCATGATTCATCAAGACCAGCTGCTTGCTAGTGTTAAACAGCAGTCACCCTTCAATAATCCGTGTGCTGTAGAGGTTTGAGTTTCAGATTAGGATCTGGGAGACCCAGGTTTGAATGCTCACTCTGCTATGGAAGTTCACTGAGTGACTGTGACAAATTGTAAAACTTGCTGTGGATCAAGATTTACAGTATTCTGAACCCTTTGATTCCATCATCCACATTGGACTATCCTGGCTTATTTAATCCCTTTTGGACAAAGGACAATCTGTTTAGACCAGACCATCTATTTGTTATGGAAGTTCAGAGCCATTGCCGGGCACTTGTTGGATGTGGGACTATATTGCATTTGGTTCTGATTGGTAAAAGTCACCTCTGACATTTGAGATGGGAATGTGATTTAGATTGGAAAAATCTGCTTGTCAGTCTTAGAAAGGAGGTTGCTTTAGGTCCAACTCCATTTAGCATAAATATCTGGACATTTAGGATTCTTCCTTGTCTTCACTTTTCAGCCTTCAGTAGAAACTGGATCCACAGGAAATTGGGTAAGAGTTAACAACCATTTCAGCCTCCTGTAATAAGGAATTCTGTACATGCTCTGAGGAATCAGTTACAGTATAGGTAACTTGTTTGGCTTAGCTATTGCAACTATATTGCTTTGCCATCTGAATATCTCTGGGTTGTTGTTGTTCTGTGCTTTTTTCTTTATTTGGTTTTGCTTTTTTGCACCCCATTTTGAATCCAATCCCCCTTTCCCTTCTCCCCCCTCTCTTCTACACTATATCCTTTTATAAATACATTTTTTGCTTCATTTAGTATACTTCTTTGTCTGGAATATTTCTCTTAATTTGTTTTCCACACGCTAGACTGCACAGGTGCTACCAGGTTGGTTGTTATTGCTCTAGCACTGTGCTATACCTTTTCCAACATGGAGATACAAGGGCTGCTGTGAATCAATCTGCCATCACTTCCTTTCAAATCTTATTTTTAGAATAATGCTCTGCCTCTCCCTTGGGATCAGCGCCTCTCTCCCTCTCCGCATTTCTGGTTTTCCTTCATTGCGTGCTCACCCACTCACATGCATGTGTGCATAGTATGGTGCATGGGGCACCTGCTTGTCTAGCTGCTGTTTGCTGCTGCCGCCGCCAGCACCATGCAGGGCTGCTGAAGCTAAGACTGCTTTCTGCTTACTGCCAGTTCCAGTCTCCTTCTTTCTGTCACAGCTGCCAGCACCACGATTGTGATGCGCTGAGAGAAAAGTGTGTGTGTTGAGGGGCTCCCTCATAGCTCCCAGCTGTTTGGCAGGCAGGCATGTAATATACAGGATGGCCACACATTGTGGCTTGGTGTGTTGCGCAGCTGAAGCCCACACAACTGATGGCCTTTTCCTGTGGTTTGGTATGTCTCTCCTATAAGCCACAACTTGCCATTGCCTCAACTCAAAATTAAAGCTTACCCTCCCCTCCTGCCCCAGTCTTCAAATGCTTCTCCATTTTCTATAAACATAAGAACCGTGTTTTTCTCTTGTGTGTGTGGGGGGGCGGGAAGGACAGCCTTTTTCCCTTGCTGAAGACACCTTTACTTCCTCGCCCAAGTGTGGCATGAACAAGAGAGCCAGTCTCCCCGGTCGCCTGTTGTGTGGGATAGAAGACTGGAAGGGCTATTGTGGGTGGGGATGTGCTGCCTATATGGCTTACTTCCAGATAAGTATTCTTAGGACAAGAATGATAGTTAAATTAATTCAAACAGCAAGCTGCAAGCATAAACAACAGCATCCAGAACAGAAGCATCTCGCATCCTAGGCCAGGCTCCCAGTGGAGTGTAGGAGTAGCCTTTCTCCTCTTTCTTCTGTCCTGGACCCCGACACCCACTTACCCAAGGAGTCCCAGGCCGCAGGGGCGGGAGTGTAGGGGCCTACAGGCCAGGAGGCAACTAGAGGAGGAAAATGAAGCTGGGCAGCTGTGCCTCTGCTGAGCCTCCCTTGCTCAGCTCGTTGAGACTGACTGGCTGTCCGCTGTCTGGAAGCAGTGCTGGGAATAGTAACAGCTGGCAGGGAGAGGTCAGCCTCGGCTTGAGCTGTCTTGGGTTTGGGTTGGTTGGCTTCCATTTGGGACTATTTTCTGATGTGGAAGCATATTACTTTCACTTTCTGTGCACAAGCAATGTCTGAACTTTTATCTTTGTGTTGAAGAAGGTAAAGAAAACTATCTTACCAGCAGGTCAATCTGATGTTCTCAGGAGATCCTGGGTGGTGGTGATGAGTTACCAGGGTACTTTTCAGAGAACCCTTGCTCTAAGAGAGTTTCCCAGCAAGGAAAGGCACCACTTTTTCCTTTTTACTGTAACAGTGACCTTTGGCCGATCATATACTTTCAGCCTAAAGTACCTCATAGGGTTGTTATGAAGATAAAGAAAGATGTAAGCTGCTTTGGGTCTCCATTGTAGATAAAGTCTTGGTATAAATGAAGTAAATAAATAATAAATATGGCTGAAGATGGGGGCAGGAAAAAGGAGCTTGAAAAGAGGAAATCATGTGGTTAGGTAGATCCATAGAAACAAAAGGTGCTTCCCACAGGTCTTTGCAGATCCCTCACTTGTTTTTATTCCAATTACTGCATTCTGTTCTTGTTGACTTAATCATATGGGTGGTCTAAGTCAACTGGGGACACAGATTTAACAGGATGATATCATGGTGCTAAAAGTCAATCCACTGACATAACTAAGTGCAAGCAAAACCCACGTGAGGACAGTGATTCTTCATAATTTGCATGGATGATCCCAGCCCACTGGGGATCACAAAGTGAACAAGATGACATCACAGCCAATTGCATTAGGCTATGCGCTTACGTTACCAAAGGCAAAACATACAGAGCCGGTTGCACTCACAGTACTTTAAAGACTAACAAGATTTTATTCCAACGTAAGCTTTTGTAGACTAGAATCCATCTGAAGCAGTGGGCTCTAACCTATGAATGCTTACACTGAAAATAAAGTTTTATTATCCTTGAAGGTGCCACAAGATTGTGTTTATGCTGTGACAGACTATCACAGCTATCCCTCTGAAAGCTCAAATGCTTTTGCTCTGTTTCAGGACTATCAAAATTGCCCTTTCTTTTAACACTGCCGAACATGTTTGTAAAAATCACCTGTCTTCCAACTCTCTCTCATGTGATACAGAGATATTGAAAGAGGAAATACTAAAAATACAATACTGTAACATACAAAATGTCACAGGCATAGATGCTCTGCCAGCATTTAACACAGGAATACAGTAGCTGCAGTATGAGGCATCTGTTACCTATGACTAGGGCATTTGCACCATTAATACTCCACATATATTTGAAGAGGACAAGTGTAATATTTTGTTTGTTGGTAGTCTGATATAAGACAATTCTTTCATTGGAATGCTTACTGATTTTACCTTTGGGACAGTGGTTCTCCAACTGGGGGTCAGGACTCAAAAGTTGGTTGACTCTCTTGCTGGTTGTTTGCAAAGCCAAGAGGAATAAGAAAGAATAGGGCAATGTAGAAGAGTTGCTGAGAGATTTGATCGTTTGCCTATGCACAGCATGAAATCAGCCATGGAACACAACCTGTTGCTTAGTAATAAAACATATTTATAAATACAACATGAAAAATAAATTGTAAACTAGTTAACTTTGCCAAGAGCTCTCAAAAACTATAGTAAATTTCAAAGTGAATCTCAATAGTTAAAGTAATTTTAATATCTCATTCTTTTCTCTTTTCAGTTTATTAAGTGTTCTCCTTTTCAGCTCTTACTATCTTAACTGAAATATTTGTCTTTGATGAAATATTAGTTATGGATTATGTTTCTCAGTATTAAACAAAGGCTCAGTGGCATCTTAGACAGGCAGTGCAACCCACAAGGGGGACAGTTTTGCAGTGGCTGGGGATGGCACTGCCACATCGCAGCTATGCCATCTCCAAAGAGGATTGGGGAGGCTGAAGAAGATGCAAAAATGGAGAAAGTCCAAAGTGCTGAAACTCACCGCTGTAAATGGCCTGCGCCTGTTCATTTGATGACACAAGTCACCATCAGGCCTTAGGGGAGTGCCCAGGCTGAAAGCTCTGTGAAAGCCAGCTAAAGATGGATCTACTCCTGGAATGCTCCCACCCATGATGGCACGGGCTCTTGTGATGGAGAACCACTGGCAGGTGCATTATGGCTTTAAACATAAAACCACCAATCGGCTTTAAATCAGCACTTTAGGATTTTCACAAAGCTATAACATCAGAACACTTAGCAACAAATCAAGAAAAGAGATGACCACAGAAAAGAAGCTATTACAGATGATACTTAAGCCAGGCAGAAGGAAATGCCAAAAGGTATAGAAATTAGCGCCAAGCATGAGTATCATCATCAGTGATGGCTGCTGCAGATCCATGGACCCTTTCAGCCATATCTCAAGGAGGGATGGCCATGAAGAGAATTCATGCATCTCACAAAAGATGTCTCATGAAATATTGCTGGACATTCTATAATGCCACCTTCCTGCATAGTCATCAGAGGGATAAAACTCTCAGTTCTGCTCCACATGTAACTGATGACACTGAAGACTTCATTTCTGACCACTGGACATGATTCTAATCAGTGCACAGAGTCTCATGCCCCTGAGATGACCACAAAGTCATCCCAAACCCCCCATGAATGCAGACTCAGCTATCTAGAACTCCTACAGACTCAGCTATCTAGAATTCCTACAAGCCATATACTTGCAAACCAACCAATGTGGCTTAGGAATGTGAACTTTTACATTTACTGTCTATACTGAGGCTCTATACCCATGAAGCTGCCTTGCACCAAATCAAATCATTGGTCTATCAAGATCAGTGTCATCTCTTCTGACTGGCAGCACCTTTCCAGGTTCTGGACCGTCTGGCCCCATATGTCCCACGTCGGTCTCTGCGCTCGGCAGAGGCCAATTTACTGGAGATCCCCGCCCCCTCTATGATGCGGCTGGCCTCCACGAGGGCCAGGGCTTTTACGGCCCTGGCCCCTGCCTGGTGGAATGCTCTTCCTCCAGCTGTCCGGGCCCTGCGGGACCTTCACGAGTTCCACAGGGCCTGTAAGACTGAGTTATTCCGCCGGGCTTTTGGGGAGGCCGGCTGCTGATAGGTGCCCATTAACAACTGAGATCCGCTGTTCCCCTCTCAGAGGAACTAGAGGAGTTAAGGGTTGTACGCCATCTGTTTTAAATGATTATGATCTGTAGTGCTGCATTTTAACTGATATTAATTTTTAGCATTTTATCTTATTTATCCACTTGTTTGTATTTATGTTGTAAACCGCCCTGAGCCCTCCGGGGGAGGGCTGTATAAAAGTGGAACGAATAAATAAATAAATAAATAAATCAGGCAGAGGTCTATCACATCACTTACTACCCGATCTTTTAAATGGAAATGCCAGGGACTGAACTTGGTACCTTCTGGAGGAGAGCAGATGCTGTCACAGAGAGGCCTGGTCCAACCCCACAATACAGTGAGGTTTTTTGTGTCTCCATATATCAACATACACAGATGCCAGCCCTTCATTTTAAACTTCTTCAGCTATAAGATAATTTGTAGGACTATTCTTCTATACGTTGCCGGCTGCTCTGGTTTTGCACAAGATAGTTATTATACAACTGTCCACAAACACTGCATTTTTTCTTGCTGCTCAGTTTTTCTAGAGTTGGTATGTTGGCAATGACTTCTTGTTGTACTGTCAATTAAGGGCATAGTTGTAGCATTATTAAAATGTCAAATTACATATTTTTGCTCATTATTCTAGGGTGTTATCTCCCTTCTAGAAGAAACCCAGGCTAGTTACTGGAATACTGATTATGTAAGTCAGCATGGCCTGTTTTGCTGCCATAGAGTTGACTCTGCTGCTGCTTTGTTGACAGAGTATTGCTCCCAATAAATTGCTCATATTACTTTATTTTCCTTAAAAGAAATTGGGAGCTTTTGCTTAGGTTGACATTGAAGGAAAGGAGAAGAAACCTTTAAAAAGGATGTAGAAGTCACATTCTAGGCTTTCCAAGAGTCTCTCTTGATCAGTATGTCAGAAATGAAAAATGACCCTTTCTATCATGGTCATCCTATAAGGAGACAAGAGATGCTCCTTCCTTTGAGTGAACCACTCTAATGAAAGTTGGCATATGCCCACAGGTCAAAATCAGTGATAAGGCCTCAAAGGACTATATGCACTAACGGCATAATTGCTAAGAGCAGGCTTAGACAATGTGTGATGTACCAGAAGCTGAATGCAGTGCACTACTGGTCATGTACTGCTTGGTTGGTGTCCATCAGGAGCTTGACAACCTCATTGGTTTGGAAGTTCTACGCAGGTAGCAAAACCAGAAAATCTCTCCTGGGCTACCATCCCTTGTTTTTGCACTACATTTGATTCGGTGAATCAGAGCAGATTACAAATGCTTGGCAGAAGAGTCATCCAAAGCATCATCAGTCTAGATTCACATGGCTCAGCATATATGTTGCTCAGTTCATGGAGCCCTGTTCTTTCTTACAAATCTATATTTACTGTAGTACACATAGCCACATGTGTCCAGGATACCTGTGATTATGTTGATTGGTGCTATATTTGGGGAACTCTCCACTGATCCAGAAAGTCTTCCTGTTCCCAAGTGAGGAACCAAGAGATTAACAAAATCCCTGTATCTTAGCTGGATGACCTGCCAACAACAAATCCTAAGCTTTGTTTTTAGCTCTTACATGGTCTTATGTGATTTTAACTCTTTTGCTTGATCCATAGGAACACAGCCAAACATGGAGGTGAGGTGGAAGCCAATGTTATATCTCTTAGTATTAGAAAACTTGGAAAAGTGTGATGGAGATTGGGTGCTTAGCAGGATGAAACAGAACACCGAATGCCTCAGATCCCAGCACACCAAAGCCCACCTAAAATTCCTTCAACAACGGGACACAAGGCTGAACATCAGTTTCTTGGGGCTTGCATAATCTTCCACCACAACTATCAACTGCTGTGAGGGTAGGTGAGAAAGGGTTGCTGCTAAGGGACTATTGACTATTCAGAGGAAACCTCTATTTTGGTGTTCATTCTTCAAGACAGATGGGATATATACATGAGCCAATCAATAGCTCTTCTAGGGTCATTTATCTGGTTCACTTCCTAACAATATGCAGTTATTAGAATTACCTAGAATATTGGATCATAAAATGGGATGTTCTTGAAAACCACAGCTGGATGCAAATGCAAATTTTGCAACAGAGCAACAAAAGGACTCTAAAAAGGCCAGTTTGGGATGTATCAGCTTGGGTCTTTTCCTTGTGCAGACTCATGTTTGAAAGTGTTTTTACAAAAACTGTATCCAAGTTCATCTCTTCAAAGAGAAATGTAACAGAATTTCCAAGTGGTGTGCTTTCAGCCAAGTGAATTCCAATGTGAGAATGGTGGTGATACAATTTACTACCAAGAGGTTAACACTTCAGTCTAATAGATACTCTATTTCATCACTGGTAGACATGAAGGAAGGCCAGAGGTTTTTTTGGCAACAGATCCATAAAGAAATATCAAAGACTTTAAATGATAAGATGGAGATGAAGCCTGAAATGTATTTGCCAGGTACTTTATTTTTTTAAATTTATTTATTGGTTTTCAAAAATTAAAATGCATAATGGTAAATTAACAAAAAGAAAAGTACAAATAGTGTTACATAATCAGAAGCTGTCCATAAGTTCTCCTTTTCTTCAATAAGGGAATTATACAATAAAGAAAAAGAAAGAAAGGCACAAAGGCCTTTACTGTTACATGTTGTTATTTCACAACGTTACCACATTAATGTTAATAATAAGAATTTTTTTAAAAAGAAAAAAAATGTACAGTTAAGTTTTTTGCCAGGTACTTTAGATGCAAAGAAAGGTAAGTGATATGATGACATGTTTAAATACTTATCTACTGCTGTAAGAATAATTTGAGCCAAGAACTGAAAAACTTCAAAGATTACAACAGTGCAAGAATGGCAATTTAAAGTCATGAAGTTTGCAAGATTGGCTAAACTAATAGGTTATATTTTAGGCAAGTCTGATATGGAATTCAAATTAGAGGGGAAATAATGGGTAGATTATATTGTACAAGATTATAAGAATGATAACATTGTAGTTGGCTGTGGAATGTTATAAATAGTTATAAATATTAATATAATGTTATAAATAGATAATTATATGTAAGATTGAAATAGTTGGTGAAGGTAACTGGAAGCAGAGTTTAATGTCAGTTAAGTTTTTTTATTACTAATGTAAGATAGCAGTATCGGCATGCAATATATGTTGCATCATTTATACTGCAACTATATTAAAAACTTACTATGTTAATAAAAAACTGATTTTGAAAAAAACACACTTCAGTCTGTGCATTTGGGCTTGTGCATACCCATTACAGTGTCACACAGATGGAGACTCCTCTTAAACATTCCTTGTGGTCGCTGCCGTCATACAGCATGCCATTCATAAACTACACAAAATCACCATAGGGATTAGTTAATTTCCTCTATGCCAGTACAGACTTAGGGCAGTGACAGGACCTAATTTGCCATATTAGGAAGAAGAAGAAGAAAAAGAGTTTGTATTTATATCCCCCCTTTCTCTCCTGCAGGAGACTCAAAGGGGCTTACAATCTCCTTGCCCTTCCCCCCTCACAACAAACACCCTGTGAGGTAGGTGGGGCTGAGAGAGCTCCGAGAAGCTGTGACTAGCCCAAGGTCACCCAGCTGGCGTGTGTGGGAGTGTACAGGCTAAACTGGATTCCCCAGATAAGCCTCCACAGCTCAGGTGGCAGAGCTGGGAATCAAACCCAGTTCCCCCAGATTAGATACACGAGCTCTTAACCTCCTACGCCGCTGCTGCTCTAAGCACCTAACTTGCCATATTAAGGGAAGCAGACATGAAATAAGGTGTTTTAAATAAGGTAGCTTCCACTACACAACAACTGTTGTGTTGACTATGATCCTTTGAATTGATTAGCTGCTTGGAAGCAATTGCTCAGATTGGAGTTCCAATGGATAGAGTGGCACCAAGGAAAAAACTGAACTGGTTTTCACTCTTTACAACACAAAAGAAATCCAGACAGAGCTCATTTCTGCCCAGCACATAAAACATCCTGAGAGCTGAAAAAAAGTATTTAGGGACTCCTCACAGATTCCCACCCCCAACCCCCGTCAGGATGTTTTATTTCAGCTCAACCTGAGGGTTTTAGAAAACTCTAAATTAGCTATTCTTTTTTACCAAGACGGAGCCAAGTTGTTTCTTAGCTGCTGTGCGGAGAGCAGAAGAGCAGGAAACATATTATTTTTCCCGGCCATTAATTTTAAAGCTCTTACTGCTCGCATCTGCCATTTTCTCCCACTTGTGATTCTTCATCCCGGCACGTGTGTGGGATCACCGGGCAAAACACTTTTTACAGTGAAATCCCATGTGGATGAGCGGCAAGGAGAAGAAACCTTCATGGGAAACCTTCACCAAATGGTGGGCGGGATGGGAAATCACAAGTGGGAGAAAATGGCGGGCACAAGTGAGAGCTAGTGGGAGGGTGAGATGCCAACACTTTATTTGTCCACGCTATGTGGACAAAAGAAGCCAAAATAGGTTTTTTAAAAACATTTGCAACCCATTTTTGTTTGTGCAATACAGAAAGGGCCATATATTACTCTGAGTTCCTTGACAGTAATAGTCAATGGCAGTGTTAGTTGGATACAAGAAGTTCAGTTCTGTGTGGAATAGGCATTTTTCCGTCAGCAGATATGAAAATGTTTCCAAGCCTCTTCCTGTTCAACTGTCCTCTAAAAGCAGGACACAACTTAAAGAAAATAAACTAGAACCAATTATAATCTTTGCAAAGTAAAGGTAAATACTTCCACCAAAGATTATTAACTGCCATATGCTTAATTTTAAATGCATTGTAGGCCTAGAATTGAGTCCTGGCTACTATTCCTCTCAAGACCTCACATATTTCACTTACTATTTATCTGTTTTCCTGCTCCCTGATTCTGCTGGTTGCCTCTCCCATGCACTGGACAGATGTGTCCATGATCAGCATATTGGGAAGGGGAAGGGTTTGTTTGATTGATATGTACACATATATAGTTCACAGTGTTTTAAGCCATATATATATATATATAGTAGCCTGCACAAAAGGGTGGAGCATGTTATATAAAATCATCTTAGCTAACATCCCTGCAGAGGCTTGGAATTGAAGTTGCTGAAAATCAGGTAAACACAAGGAATGTGAAGGGGTGCCAAGGAGCAGCCTGACACTAGCTCTAAGTTGAAAGGAACGGGGCCTCTCAGTAGAGATTAGCTAGCAAGATGTTCACAAAATAGATAAGAGTTAGCAGAAGACTTGATTGCTATAGAAACTGTGTACATGAGGTGTTTTTAGACTCAAGTTACATTAAAAATATGGGATGAAAAGGTGTGGTAAAAGGTGGGATAAGATGACCAGGTCTGTACGTCTACTTGACTCAACCCAATGAGCAAGGAGCGGGGAGGTATGTTTTTGTAATTATAAATTATGTTACACAGGCAGCAGCTCTTTGAACCTCCTCCCTGTTGCTAACAGAGGAGAGTTCCCTCTTCTGCGCAGAATTGAAACAATAAACTCTGAACACTGAAGAAGCTTATGGATGGTTATTTGTGAGTAACCGGACAGAGTTTTAGCTCTGAACACAGGGCTCTGCCCTGTCCCTAACATGATGAAGTTGGAAGCATAATCCCACTGAGCAGCTGAAGATAGAATTTCATTGTTACAGCTGTTTCCACTCAAAAGTATTGCCAAAGTTGTTAAGAACACAAACAAAAGGCATATTACACTAAGAGAGTGTGCAGGGTGAAAAAGTGCATCTCTTATTTTTTTTCTTAAAGAGCTTTGATGGTTCACAGTCCATGATGAAGCCAAACTTAAAGGGGACAACTGACCTCCTTGGAAATGACTCTGGATTGTACAATAGTAGAAGAAATATCAGACAAAGTGGTAGCTCCTATGGCTATTCTCTTATCCCATTGTTCAGCATGGGTGGTTCGCACACCATATCTTCACTAAGACAGGTTGTTCTGCAAAATTCATTTGGTAAGGATCAGATCAGTATTTTCCAATTCATGTAGACAGTAGGCTGTCTCTATTTGTGTTGTTCAGTTGGATAAAAAAAGGAAAAATAAAGGTACTGAAACTGCAAGTCAAAGCCCCCAAAATAGGCTATACAGAGAATCAACAACATAACCGAAGTCCATTGGTGTAGTCTCTGAAAGCAAAGCTGGCAGATCAAAAATGTAATGTCTTGTTTATATTTAGCAAGCTCTGCATAACATTTCAGATGATGCTTTTATATCTGAGAAGACAACTAGACTTCACTCAAAAAGCAAACCATCTGTTGCCTTTCAAGAAATCATGACAACCATGGCTATGAACCACTTCCTCATACTGCACAACTTTCACAGAGATAACACAAATTGAACAAGCATGGGTTGCTCCTCCACAGTATTTAAAATGTGTCGTCTCATAACAGTTTCACACGGTGAAAGCCACAGCAAACAAGTTTTTGAAATATCATATTTATATGCTTTTTTATGACTTGCTGTAGCTTGCCTGGATGGCTATAACACAAGATGATCCATGGGATTAGTCAGTCCAAATGACCCATGCTATGCAACAAGTTATTCAGTAGTCAGAACACTGGCCCACAGTGGCGTACCTAGGCAAACTGGAGCCCTGGGCAAAACCTGAGTTTGATGCCCCCCCCCATGGGTGGCCACCCTCCCCCACCGTGATTAAACAATGATTTTTTCAACCAGGTCGTTTCAAAGTCACCATCACATTATAGAACATGCCCCAACTCACAAATCTGAACACAGCAATGGGCCATGCCCACAGCAGAAATATTTTTTGAAAACATTTTCAAAATGCTTTCAAAATGTTTTATTACTGCTATGAAAACATTTTATGGTGTTGTATCCAGACCCCCAATTGGGGGAAACAGCATCACTTTCAATGTTATTTAAACTGGGGACCCCAGATTCTCCCTTTAAGGTGGATTTAAAAGGAGAATCTGGGCTTCCTAATTTAAACAAATGATGCTGGAATCCACCCCCAAACAGCATCATTTTTAATTGTGTTTAAACTAGGGAGGCCAGATTCTCTTTTTAAATCCACCTTAAAGGGAAAATGCGGGGTCCCCAGTTTAAACAACATTGAAAATGATGCTATTTTGGGGTTGATTCTCCCTCACCCTGCATCACTTTCAATGTTTAAACTGGGGACCTCAGATTCTCCCTTTAAATTCATGCCTGTTGTCAGGGGTGCAATTGCTAAGCTAGCAGCACCAAACTTGCAGGGTATCTTTAGGAGGCTCTCCTAATCATACCACCCAGGTTTGGTGAAGTTTGGTTCACGGGGGTTCAAAGTTATTGACCCTCAAAAGTGTAGCCCCCATCTTCTATTAGCTCCCATCGGAAACAATGGGTGATGGGGCACCCCCTTTGGGAGTTCATAGCTTTGGACCCCCTGGATAAAACTTCACAAAACCTGGGTGGTATCAGTAAGAGACTCTCCTGATGATACCTCCCAGGTTTGGTGAAGTTTTGTTCAGGGGGTCCAAAGTTATGGACCCTCAAAGGTGTAGCCCCCATCTCCTATTAGCTCCCATTGGAAACAATGGGGATGGGGCACCCCTTTTGGGAGTCCATAACTTTGGACTCCCTGAACCAAACTACACCAAACCTGATTGATAGCATCAGGAGAGACTCCAAAAACATCCCTGAAATTTTGGTGTTGCTAGCCTAAAAACTGCACCCCCTGCTGGCCAAAAACAGAAAAAACACTGAAAATACAAAAAAATCCCACAGACGAACCTGCATTTTTGGCGCCCACCACAAGGTGGTGCCCTGGGCAACTGCCCACTTTGCTTAATGGGAGGAACGCCTCTGCTGGCTCATATAGCTCCCACTGGACCATATTAGCTCCCATTGGAAACAATGGGGGATGGGGCACCCACTTTGGGAGTCCATAACGTTGGACCCCCTGAACCAAATCTCACCAAACCTGGGTGATATCATCAGAAGAGTCTCCTGAAAACTCCCTGAAATTTTGGTGCTGCTAGCCTAAAACTTGCACCCCCTGCAGGCCAAAAACTGAAAAATACTAAACATACAAAAACCCACAAACAGACCTGCATTTCTTGCACCCCCACAAGGGGGCAGCTGGGGACTTTGACTCCCCATGTCTCCATTTCAGATATGCCAGTGGGGGAGGGCATTCCACAGCATCAGGCATCTTCTGAAAACGCTCTGCTCCTAGCAGATGAAAGCAACCCAGGCAGCATTCACCTGGATCATGTGGGGGGAGCATTTTGACCTCTGGGCCCAGCCCCTGGCTGAACTCCCCCCCTGCCGCACTCTCCCCACTTCCCCTGATACAGCCAAGCCCCTGCTCCCTGCTGGCCCCCTTGGCTGGCATGGCACTAAACTACCCCAAGTTTCACTGGCAGAGAGGGCAGGAGAGCCCAGTGGGTGCCTGGAGCAAGCAGGACTTGCTGCTCACTAAGTGCTGCTTGTTCTGGCCACCCTCCCTACCCCCACCACAATTGCTTCCTGTTTGCTCTGCGTGGGTAGAAGCAATTGCAACAGGGGTGAGCGGGTTCTACTTACAAGGCCTGCCACTCACCCCCCCCCCCGCCCCCCCCCACCACCACAGTTGCTTTCTGTTTGCTCCAGGTGGACGGAAGCTATCATGGCAGTGGGCAAGTAGCAGTCCCTGCTTGCAAAATCCACTGCTCATCTGCCTGCCTGCCCCACCCCTGCCGCACTAAAGACACTTCCGCACATGCAGAAGAATGCACTTTCAGTCCACTTTCAGTCCACTTTGCAGCTCGATTTTACTGTGCGGAATAGCAAAATCCACTTGCAAACCACTGTGAAAGTGGATTGAATGTGCATTATTCTGCATGTGCAGAAGGGGCCTAAGACAACAAACAAGCAGATAATGGTCTCATTCAGAAGCCACAGTGTGGCAAATACAGTGTGTGATAAAAATCCAGTGTGGATAAAAACAGACAGAATGGAAACTTTCAAAGCAGTCCTTGGTGGACATGTCAAAATGCTAAAAGAGTGAGGGCAAAAATCATCCTAATTGTGATCATTCTGTTGGATATTTTCAAATTTGTCTGTCTATGCTCTGTCATATAGGCCCATTGTGCTGTCCTATTCATTTTGTAGCTCTATTGTGTTTGCTGAAACATTTGGCTGTTACGTCATAGACATGGGAGATTTCATCTGCTGAAAAGTGTTATAAATATAGAATGCCATGCTATTTGAATGCAATTGAAACTACTAGACTAGTCAAGACAAAGGATGCATTATTAAACTCTGCCATACAAGATCATGGATGAGTAATCTGTCATCCTTCACTGTGCATTGAAATGCTGGTTATAGCTCTTCAGAATCCAGTCACAGGTCATCTTCAGTTACAAAGAAAAAAGAAACAACTTCTGAAAGACTTCAGTTCCAATCTTATCTTTAGCATGGCTTCAGTATGCAGTCCAGACAATTTATTAGCTTTTCAGCTTTTGGGTGCAATTCTTCATAGATAAAACAAGGGGGAAAATAGGGTATGATACAATACAAAATTTCCATTTATACTAGAACCCATGCACAAATAGAAGTGCAAGAGAAAGATACTGGTAAATGCTTACACTAAATCAAACTTTTTGCACCCCCCACTTCTATTTCTGCTTGTGCAAGAATCAACCATATATACAGAAGAAATTGCTAAGTGTTGCACAAGATCTTGTACAAACAAAACTGTGTTAAGTCTGTTTATGTTTCTACTTGTGAATCACTGAATAGAAACAAATGCCTCACTCATAAGTTTGTTGTGAGGACAGGGAGAACCAGAATTATAAACTATTGAAAATTAGTAGTGAAAGCTTAAAGAGAGATATAGGTCCATTAAGAATGGAATGCTTATCTTGGGACTCTTCTCTGAGCAGTGGGCTTGCAGAGGGCTCTCCTTGCATTTCTCTGTTTAAACATGAGGAGGCAGCCCAGTGAATCTCATTTTGCAGCTTTCTTGCTGCTTCTCTTAACTCCACCCATTAACAGCCTTAAAGGCACAGATTTCATCACACTCCAAGACTAGAGTTGATATTCTCTTTCCCTCCCTCCCTCCCTCCCTCCCCTTCTCTTTCTATCTGCTTCAAAAGAGAGAGGGGCTTGTTTTTAAAATAGAGGCTTTTCTGAAGGAAAGCTAAAAAGCTCTCCTGATCATTAGGGAGGGGAAGGTGACCCTCCTTGTGCTGTTCCTTTGCAAAAGCCAATTCTCAATGTATTGATATAAACATTTAGAGAAGCCAAAAGGAGCCATCCCCTTCTGCAAATCATGAGGTGTCATCCCCTAGAGAGGGGATAGTAGAAAGCACAGCAAGGAAGAAGGGGCGAGGAGAGAACTGCCTGGTGAGGAAGAGACCTGGATCTTACCAAGCATGCCAAAATTCCATTAAACAAAACAGCCTGGCTTCAGTCAGACAGTGGGCTGCTGGTGGCAGTTGTGGTGGGGAGATAAGAGACAAATGCTTCTCTCCAGTCATGAGGGATGCTGAGAAATTGAAGCAGGGAAGGGCAGGGGGGTAGAGGACCCAACATGACACAAGGAGATTCACGCTGTAATAAAGTTTCTCCCAAGATGAAAAACTTGCTTCTTGCACCAGAAAGTGCTGTGCCCTTGGCTGAATTCAGGCACTGCTTTCTTTTGAGCAAGCCCGCCCATGGTGAAGGAAGAAGTTGAGCCATCCAGGGACATTTGCAATAGCCATGTCAGAAGTATCATACAATGTGTGGGGGGAAGAAGCGGGGGGGGGGGGGGGCAGAACCAGCTGGATTGATGTGGATTGGATTTCAGCCCCCTGGAGTGGGAAAGTTGGAGCTAGGGAGGCTGGTCATGGGCAGAGGGAAGATGTTTGGGGCAAAGCTGTGCCCATTGGCAAACCTGCCCACTCTGGCAGTGAAGCAAAATTAAATTCATGCTAAAAGTGCTCTCACTCGCTGCAGTAAGAATAGAAGGGAAAGTGGGGATTGAGGAAATATGTCCATACAAGAAATCTTGCCATGAAGGACATTTGCCCCCATTGTGTAGCAAAGGCCTCGTGTGTAATCGACCACACTCTTTTCAATCCATGTAGTTTAACTGGTTCAGAAGGGTATAATTCTGAATAAGTAGGTTCTGGATCAAATCAAGCCTGAATTCTCCATAGAGGATTAAAAAAACTAATTGTATTTTGACAATTGTATTTTGGGCCGAATTCCCACCGGGAAATTCAATCTAGAGCAAACGAAGTTTGAAAATAAACTGCACTTTTTCATCGAGGCTTCAACCTCCCCACTGCAGCATGTTTCCAGTGAAGACATATAGGCCTATGTCGGATTCAAGAAATGATCCCCACTATTACACGATCGGCTTGGCAGGTCTCTCCTGATTGGCTGTCATGCCGTGTTGGGGCAGGACTTTTTTTCTCCCGCAAAAACATGCTCACGTTGTGACGTCATCATGTCATCACGTCTCCCCCGCCCAAGTTTCTGGTTGGTTATCATTCTCTCATGCTTTTGTGAGAACAGCACTATGTGCACTTATTGGTTGTAAGGCATTTGCGTCACGCTCCATAGTGGGAAATTTGAACCAGGATTAGACCCCCGATCCTCCCCTCCAAACTGGATTGAAGACTTTTTTTGGAAAAAGTAGGACTTTCAAGCAGGTTCAGCAAAGACGCGGGATAAGGGGGAGAATGAGCACCAGAACCAGGATGAATCCTTGTTCGTCGATCAGGCACTGGGGTGTTCTTCCTGAATCCTTGATATTTCACAATTAATTGACTCAGTGCTTAAAACTGAGGTTATTGTATGTCAGACACACCATGAGAAGACAATGCTCACCATAAAAGACAATAATCCTAGCAAAAGATGAAGACAGCAATAAAAAAGGAGGACCTAACATGGCATGAACTGACTCAGTAAAGGAGTCGTGGTACTCAGTTTGCATGACATGAGCAGGTTGTTAAATATAAACACACACACATACAGCGTTAATAATGTACGTGAATGTCTTTGTCCACTGTAAAATTTCTGAATATATCCATGTCCCATTCTGCATACCAAAACTTCTTGCAATATGGACCAATAATAACATGCAGACACTAGCTTAGCATTTTTTAAAAAAAAATTCTACTCATCAGAAGAGATCAATGTACAACTGGTGTGCTTTGAGGATGGATGGTTAATTTTACTGTTTGAAAGCTGTTTCCATTAGGAGTTCAGTATGTTTGTACATACAAATATGGCAGTGTTACACTACTGGAGTTAAGGACAGACTTAGATTAGGACAAAGCTACAGAATCAGAAGAAAGTTGTCTAGAACCGGGAACCGGAAATCCAACCAGGGCCAAATGAATAATTCAAGACTGGATGATACAAATACTAGAGCAAATTTTAAAAAATGTGTTGTCAAACGAAGCATGGTAAGACAATAGTGAAATGGGATAAGCATGACTGGAAAAGTATTGGTGGTAGAAAGTGCCATCAAGTCTCAGCTAATGTATGGTGACGCCATAGAGTTTTCAAGGCCAGAGATTATTTGCAATTGCCTGTCTCTGCTTCACGACCCTGGTATTCCTTGGAGGTTTTCCATTCAAAATATTACCCCTCTTTAAACTTTTTATTTTTGAAAGCTATTTTTGTTTCTTATGTAAGTCCCAAAAACACAGTTATACTAAAATCAACAAATATTTAGAAATTAAAATTTATTCAGGCACCAAATGTGGAAAGGTTCTCAGATTACAGTGAAGAAAGCTATGAAGATACATGAGGAAGCCAGATATTTGCTGATTTTGGTTCCAAAGACAATAATGAAAAGTTACCTATGCCAAATATAATTAGCCAGAAAGTTAGCAAGTGAATGAGATTACATTTAGCACTGGGCGGGGGAGACATTCTTCCATATAAATAGGGCATAAAAAACAATTCATATTATAGGACCATAGCATAGTAGTCAAAGATCCAAAAGCAAAAGCTGTGCAGATTTTAATCATTAATCTCTAACTAGTGTTTTTTTCAAAACAAGTATGACAAAAAGCCATTTTTCCAACCCAAGCAATGACTGTCTGGATGCTAAAGAATTCCATATGGGTTCATGAGAGGATAATACGATGCAGAGTATATTCTGCTAAGAAGGTGTGCATAGTTTCCTTTTTTGTCTTACATAATGCCTTTTTCAATTAAACTGAAGACAAAAACTCAGGCTTTTTAATGCATGTTCTGGACTATCACACTGTACACAAGCTCTGTGTATGGGCAAATGGCAATTACTTCAGTTAGTTTTCAGCTGGACATGAATAGCTTAAAATGTGGAGAAAGTCATGAGGGGAGCAATTCAAAGTGAACTTCATGCAGTAACTGGCTGTTTCATGTATACCAGCCAAAGGTGAATCCCACTTTGTCAGATAAGTTTCTTCTTGAGGGCTTTCAGCAAGAAATTCATCCTTAATAGTGTTGCAGATGTCTGTGTGATGTGTTCATTTTACCCCTAAGGTATGCTGAGGTAGAAAGCCCAGTACCCACACCCGTAGCTTTGGTTTACAGGTCTAGGAAACAATAGACTGTGGTTCTAAGCTCTTGCCATTTGTCTTCTATCAAATGTCTGTTGCTATTGACTGGAAAAAAGGGGCTTCAGTTTTAGTGCAAAATGTGACAGCAGCAATTAGCCTTTTGGGACCATCTTATATGTTTGTTTCTTTGCCAAAATGGTTTTTTTAAAAAGCCTCAGCGCAAGTTAATTGGAGAAGTCTTCTCCCCCTCACTACATGAACAGCCTCATAATTTCTTTATAGTTCCTTTGATGTATGTTGAGTTATGAGGCACATAGGAAATCTGTTGCTGACAGTTCTGTTACTTTAGGCAGCATTTCAGATGTCATGTTTACTGTGTAATATTGGCAACCTCCAGGAATTATTGACTGTACTTTTTACATTAAGGTAGGAACATGACAGACAAATTCTCATTGGTCTCTGCTCTTTGCCCCTTCTGTTCTGAAGGGGCAAAGAGCAAATCTTACCCAAATTCCCTGTCCATCAACTGACTCAACAGGATGAGCAGAAACAACAACATGTGTTGCTGTTTCCTGTTTCTTAAAGAAAAGTGAAGAATTTCCAGGATACTCATGATGTGTGAGTTGAAGCATTTTTTTTAGAAAATACAGCCAAATTGCACAAAAACCAGGTTATGAAAATAAACATCCATTATAAACAAATAGGATATTTTTTTGGGTTCACTATGAACTTCTTTGCTGCCTGTCTATGTAGTACATGCCATACTTCTGAAAGCATGATACAGCACCATGACAAAATACATATCTTAATGTGAAGAACTGTAGAGGTTCTTGGTTTGGAGATCTGGAACATCAAAGAATCCATAAAATGTGTTCTTGGTGACCAAGGCAACCCCCCCCCCCTCGATTTTACACATACTTACACTGCAATTAGTTTCGATCACTGCAGCAAATGGATCTGACATTTACTGAGTTCCAGTTAGGGACTTGGAATTATGCCTTGTGTCCCAAATGCTACAATTGTCAATTAAAAAAATAGTTCAGGGAAAGGAAATATCCAATGAGACCAGATTTAGGGCCAACCTGGATAAAATACTGTGGGGTTCTTGGTTAGAACTCCTCGGCATTTTTCCTTAATAAATAACAGCTATTTAGGACCTGAATTTGGCTCAGGATTGTGGTACAGGAGGACAGCGGATTTAACTTTTTCCTACTGTGCCACTAATCTCACCAGAACAGGAATGTGTGAAACTGCTAATTGCCCCATTGAGGGAAACATACAACAGACACATTTACATTTCCAAAAGAAGAGTTAACAGCATCTCTCTGTCATCTGAGATTGGGACAAAAATTGTGGGTTATGTTTTAGTTACCCCATTCTCATGGTGTGATTCCAAAGAACTATCTATCTAGACTTGTTATGAAGGCTGGGCCAGATTCTTTGGCCTTGACTTGGGTCCCTTGTAGCCAATGGGCCACTACCCACTTACCTCACTAAACTGCAACGCCGCTGCGACCCCGCAATGAAAAGCCTCCGTGGCTTCTGACCACGGAGACATTTGTTCCCCACACGTTTGCAATTCTTGAAATAACGCGGGCAGCAAAGAGCGGGAGTTCCGTTGCAATGAGGGGAATGGAGCGCTCCGATTGGCCGTCGAACGTGTGCGTCATGAGTTACGAGAAAGTGGCGGCCAGCCGAGGGCGGGTCTCCAGTGTGATTGGCTGGGAAGAGGTTGTTTATGATAGGTTACAACGGCGTGAGTGCGGCATCATCAAAGAAGCTAACAGCCCTCTATTAAGACGTCGGCACATGCTGACGTCAGCAGTAAATCGTTGGCTGCGCTTTCTGTGGAGACACGTCATCAGCAGTGTTTGGAAGTGAAAGCAGAAGCCAGCTCGCACGCACGCCTCTTGTACTTCCTCATTCACTTTCGGCGCCGACATTTTTTCCATTTGCTTTCGGCATGGGCTTTGAACAAGTTGAGGCGTGAAGGCGTGACTTCGACTGGATGTGGAACACGTGTCTACGATCATCACTACGTGCACTTTTAGGCGGGGACATCCCCACTTAACAAGATGGCGCTCCCTGTTCCCTGATTGGCCGTGAGCTGCGCGTCACAGCGAATCAGCCGCGCGCAAACAGCCAAGGTTCCCCACAACCCCGCGGCACCCGCGGGGTTTTTTAAAAAGTTGCTCTTTTTAGCGGAGCTAATTTGCCGCGCAGCCAGGAGGCGGGAGAGAGGTAAATCCCTGGCAGCCGCGCAGTGAGCGCCGGAGATGTGGGGAGCGTCCAGGACCCCCGTGGCTTTTAAAGAGGTGACCCCGCGGCTTATGGTGAGTGGATAGTGACCCAATGAGGAATTTATGAGGGTACCTCCCTTGTAGCCAATGGGGAATTTTTAAGGGTGTTTGTTGGGGG
This sequence comes from Sphaerodactylus townsendi, assembly GCF_021028975.2. Taxonomy (NCBI): domain Eukaryota; kingdom Metazoa; phylum Chordata; class Lepidosauria; order Squamata; family Sphaerodactylidae; genus Sphaerodactylus; species Sphaerodactylus townsendi. Next base: position 98,411,175 of record NC_059427.1, on the reverse strand, counting down.
TGCATTTATAAGAATGGAGGGTAGTCAAACCATCATGGTTTTGTGAGATTTGGTTCAGGGAACACCAAAAGGTGATGCATAATGTTTGGGGGAGCATAAAATTGGACCCCCTGAACAAACCTTTACCAAACCTGGTTTGTCCCATCTAGAGAGTTTCTCGAAATACCCCTGACATTTCTGAGCCTCTATCCACAAAAATGCATCTCCTGCAAGCAAAAAAAAATAAAATTCCTTTTTTGAAAGCAGACTTAAATATATTCAGGTATATATGATAACATATATTATGGGAATTTGGGTATACCCAAATATTTTGGCCCCTGAATACCCACAGTCCAAATTTTAGTAAAAAATGAAGAGTGAAGAAACACACTTGGTGATCACACCAATGGAGAATTCTAGTGCAGCACTCTGTTTGGCCAGTGCCTGGCCAGATGCCCCAGATGCCCCCAAAGCTTCCCCCCACCCGTGGATATCCCTCTCCAAAACACTCAGGAACCCTTGCCATTGACCCCCTAGCATCACATTTAGTTGCATCCACGAACAGGTCAAGCAGACCAGTCTCAAGAAACAGGCCTATGTGAAATAAGGTTGTGAGATTGAATGTGTAGGCTTACTTCCTGAATAATGATGTCGTTTAGGAGAATATGCTCCCTAGAGTAGAGGTGCTCCAGAAATTTCATTTAAAACAACTCCTGAAGTGAGTTTGAGCACTTTCACTTCAGGCCAAACATCTGAGAAATTTCAAGGGAAAGCCAAAGAACTGACACATGCAAAGTTTCTCTGGAGGCTTCCACAAATCTCTAGATTGTTACTAGACCTTGCTGAAAGTAAAATTTGAAGCTTTGGCAGGCCCTGCTCAGATGAAATATTGGAGAAATTTAGAGAAAAGCTAAAGAGTTTCAGGGACGATCAACATTTCTGAAGCAGTTTCTACACATTCCTATCTGAGGTGTCTTCAGTCTCCAATATTTGTGATGACACTCATTCAATTAGAAAACTGGCATTGTGAGAATGTCAGAGAACCTCTGTTAGCAACACCTGTCATCACCTCGAACTATGCATTGCTGGGATTGCCCTTGTAAAAGCAGCATGGCCACACCACTCCTTTCAGATTCTCCCTCTAGCTTGATAGGAATCCAGCAAAACTTGCCTTGCAAATGCAGCTCACTCTAGTGATGCATTCAGCTTGGATGGCACTTGATGTCTTTCCATCATAACATAACTGCCTTTAATGTCTAAATCTTTCAACTTTCCAGTCAGCTCAGCAACAACATGAAGCCAGTTGGAAGTCTGTGACAAATTCATTCTTTTGATCCAGCCCAGTCTTTTAGACTACCCTAGACAGACCATTTGCTGGTCACTGGACAGCCCGTAGTGGGCTGCTTAATATTAAAGTCTGTTGAACAGTAAACTCTGCAAAGATATGGCGGACCTTACAAAGTTTGCCTCAAGGATTTGTAGGTGAATAATTCCTATGGAGAAAATGTGCTCCATGAACTCAGAGCCTGGAATTGGGAGCTGCATTACCAAAAACTGTTCTGCAAGTCACTGGAAAAAATGTACTCAGTAACTGGTATTAACTGGGAAATAGCCCACTTTTTTGTTGTTTCCAGAATTAATAGGTTTGGCGTTTTTGGTCCTCTTGCTCCATGTTCCGACTGAGCAAAATTGGGTGTGGGATTGCACAGAACACTGTTGAGTGAAAGACAAATGAGAAGCATATTACTGAACTGTGAGAACTGCAATGTTTCTGTGATGGAGCCATTCTGCCTTGGCAAGATGCACCCTGGTTTTGAGCTGTCTGATAAACAGATTTCAGTTAACACATACACAGACATTTGCCTGAAACCAACAGCAGGGTAGAATTATGTACAATAAAAGCTGGCAGTGCTTTAAGTTAATCAAATCAGTATTTAACTGAAATCATTAGTCTGTTTTCTAATAGCAATTGATTATCAAAAAAAACAACCCACCCTGATTTGTAAAGGTTTAGTAACCATGCAGGAGATTAATGCAACACAGAGAGCTTAATCCTCACTAAATAAGATGAGGTTTTGCCTTAGTAATGAATTATTAGGATGACATCCTCATTATCAAGGGCTGCCAGCTCTGGGTTGGGAAATTTCTGGAGATTTTTGGGTGGAGCCTAGGCAGGGGGAATAGGAAGGGAGGGAGTTTGGCATGCTCTAATGTCATGTAGTCCACAATCACAAGCAGCCCTTTTTTCCAGGAGAATTGATCTCTTTAGTCTGGAGATCAGTTGTAATTCTAGCAGATCTCCAGACCCCACCTGGAGGTTGGCAACTGTTTATTATCACATTAAAAGCCAGCAGTAGCATTCTCCTATAGACAGCTAAGATTACCTACCACACAAGATGAGCTTTAGCTGGAGAATATTATTGTGGTAGACACTGTGAATCAAACCCACTATCAGTTGCAAGCTGGATTTGCAACCCTCTTCCCTGCCCCGCTATTATGACTGGAACATGTACTCTGAAAAAAAAAAGGATTCCATATCTTATATTGTACCAAAGCATTCTTGTGTAATCGGAGTGTCTGTTTTTTTCCTTGTTTGATTTCACCACCCAAAACCTAACTAACTTAACTCCACAGGCTTTGTAACGGCTCTCATGTGGATTTCCTGAAGTGCTGGTGTGCACAGTGAAGAGAAGCAAGTAACCTTGCTGTTGTTTAATGGGCTTTTTGATAAGGTATTATAGGGCTTTAAATTAATGTCTACCAGTATGTGGTGCAAGCCTGCTAAATCTTAAGAGACAGCCCTTGCTGCTACAGTTACTTTATGTTACAACTACTAGTGGCTCATTAAAAACATATTTACAGAAGATTAACAGCTGCAGTGGGGAGAGACTGGTAAGATCTTTCTACATAATTAGCTTTGTGTTAATGGTAATAGCACCTTCCCCAATCCCACAGTGTTAAAATGATTCTGTACCATGAATTAGGAAGGCCAAGATATAGACTCTTCCCACAACCTTCTAAGTGACATCACCTGTATGATCCACCATACATGATCTGTACTGTCAATGGAACATCAGGTGCGAAGCCAGTCAATGCATTATGGCTGCACTATGACTCAGATGGTCTTCCAAGATGATTAGAATATAAATGACAGAAATGTGACAGGTTCTCTCCCCATTGCCAGCTACCTTTGATCAAGGACACACAGGAAGTCACAGGACTCTAGTAGATCTTGGCATCAGTACAGGTTTCATGTATACTAGAGGCCATGCTGGTCACAAGCAGTAAGATAACCTGTGATGATGTCTGAAAGGATATAATCACATCATGCTGCGAATGAAAGTTTGTAGCACTTGCCCAACGTAATTTATAGCATGGGGAAAGCCCCTTGAGTCATTATAGGTCAATGCTGGATATGTGTGCCAAACTCGGCTGTCAGTGTGATACCACAAAGGAATTGTATCATATTCTGCAAACACTTGGAACAGTGTACAACATCAGAGAAGCTTTTCAGACTCACTGCAGACCCCATTAAGACCTTGATCTGTATGAGCCCCCCTCCCAAATCTGCCACTGAGCCATCCCCTCCCAAATCTGCCATTTCAGTAACATTCAGCGGCATACAACTTAAGCAGGCAACATCAGCCTTCTTAGAACAAATGCTATCGTTACAGGAACACTGCAGGTAGAAGCTGCTCTGGAACTGGGCCAGGTTTTTGTAATAGCATAGGTACATCATGTCAAATCCAACTGGTAAAACCTTGGATACAAGAAGACAAAAGACAACAAGGTGCAAAGTTGAGAGTTTATTTAGCTCTTCTAGAAACCGCTGAATATACATACACTTTCAGATTTTGCTGCCAGGTACGTTTTCATGGATTTTTACCAAACAAAATGGTACAAAGCACTGGAAGTGTTCATATCATCAAAATTTCATCACATGTTCCCTAAGGAAGGTGTGTCGAACACATTTGTTGTGAGGGCCAGATATGACATAAATGAGACTTGGCTGGGCCAACCTCCATGTGGGTGGCATGGGTGGCCCCAAACAGCATGGACGTATGTGTGCCTGGACTGGCGAGCCTACAGCAAGATGGGATGGCTGCCTTGAGAGGGCTTATAGGGCCCATGAATCAGCTGACCCCTCTCCTTGCTTTCGATTCGGCCTGGTGAGCCCAGCAGGCTCACAGCCCTGATAAGCCGCCTCATAGGCCAGGTCTGGCCCCTGGACTGCACATTTGACACCCCTGCCCTAAGGGCTCTCAAAAAGGCATGGTGCTAAATTGTGGCCATGGCCATTTAGCAGTACTTTGTTTCCACTTGACCAGATATTTATTTACACAGCAGAAGAGGGGAAACCACACATAAGAAACTGGAATAGTTCCACTTGTGCAAACATCATTGTAACACAGATTAATTTTATTCTGAATTAATTATAGGGTGTTCTGACAATTGCTCTTGTGAATTAGACTCAGAATTCCACTCCTTTACTACATTTATTGAAAGCACAGACTCAGAGGATAGAAAATGAAAACACAAACAGAAGTTAAGGTTCCCTGGGACCCACATTATGAGCTGTAAGATTAATATATGCTGCTGGAATTTAATGCGCTTATTTGCATTTCTGACTCTTTTTGTTTGTGCGTATGTGATTATTTAGGAAGGGGAGACATAAACCTGTTGTGAAGAGGGTATAATTTGGGCACTAAAGAGCATTTGGATGTAAGCTGAAAAGCCCCAGAAATAACTGAGGGAATTTATAAGGTACTCAGAGCAACTGGGAAAACTGCTGTACACTCTCTTCAGAAATGATTCTAGACAGAGATAGACCTCCTCCACCTCCCTGATGCCCTATGGAGTTGATAGGATCTCTTCTCATAATTTCCACCTCTTATTTTCAATAAGTGCATGCTGGAGGAATGGCAAATCCTGGGCATTACCTCATATAACAAATAGTGTGGATGCCAGGCAGAATCAGTCACCATGGCAACTCTATTGCAGCTGAGGTGAACAAAGCTATTAGAAATAAGAGAGAGAGGGGGGAAGTATGTTCAGTCACCATTATCTATACTGTGCGCACACACGCACACACACACGACAGACACACACAAGTTATAGATAAATATCAATACAGGGGAAATGATATTGTCATCTTTTAATAGAATCCCAAGAGTTTTGATCTTTGAAAGCTTCCACAAGCCTATTCCCACCCTACAGTCTCTCTGACTGCATCCTGTACTGTCATGGCACTAAAGCAATAATTCACAACTGGATTTTAATGTGTGGACTAGATAATCCAGAAGTTGAATGATTACTATAGTGCAACAATAGCACAATATCCAATGATGTGTGGATTCATTTTTTCTCTCTCTCTCTTTTGTATGACTACAAATAGTGACTGAGAAGGCATCTCTCGGAGAATGAAGTAGGGAAAGTAGTTTCCTTGCATGTGGACTGCTGCACAAAACCAGCCATATTTCATCTGTCTAAGGCAGAACCAAAATTCCAATTTCAAGAGAGTAAGACTTGATTATCTTAAATAAGAATCAAAGCAGAACTAAAGGTGAATTTTTAAAAGCAGTTCTTCACAGAAAAGTGGAGTCACCCTGGAATGATGTCTGTGCAAAACTGAAACTTCTTGAGATCAAAATATAGGATATATTTTTTCCACTGAGCTATAGAGGATATGAACCACTGTCAGGGCCAGCAAAGGTTGAGAAGCTGCGGTGACTGAGGTGACATGCTACAGAGGGACTAGGATAGCTATGGGAAAGCAATGCAAGAATGAACACACTGCAAACAAGCAAACCCCATTTGCAAAATGGTTTAGAACAATTTGAAGTTATCAGCAGAAAGTGAACTTCAATAGCATTCAAGGGGGTGACTTGTAATACAGGTTGCACTTGTGATTCAAGCTCAGCAGTGAGTGCTCACACTGTTTACAACCTTATGCATTTCTACTTGGAGGTAAGATCCATTAGACTTACTTTCAAGTAATTGCATATTGCTGTGAGGTGCAAAAGATACAGGTAAAATATAGCGTGGGTGTGGTGCAGTAAGGTGAGTCAATTCTTTCTAGCCCTAAGTTGAGTCTGTCGTTGAATCTGCAAAGTACACTGTTGTGAACTTGGAGGAATGGGCTATCCTGTATCCGTTTAACCCAGGGGTAGGAAACCTGCGGCTCTCCAGATGTTCAGGAACTACAATTCCCATCAGCCTCTGTCAGCATGGCCAATTGGCCATGCTGGTAGGGGCTGATGGGAATTGTAGTTCCTGAACATCTGGAGAGCCACAGGTTCCCTACCCCTGGTTTAACCAATGGCCTTGGCTTGAAGTAATACGTTCAGGAGAAATAGAAACACAATAAAAAGAACAGTAATACTGCCTTATGAATATAGATGTAATTTCAGTGGGTTTTAATTGTTAGGAAATGGTTGTGCCAAGTTGCCATCACAGTTCCGAAGAGGGAACTGAAGGGAAAGGTAAGTGTGGGAGGGACAGCTGAAGGGAAAGGGCAGATATGTATCTGTGTCAAGAAACAGCAGCTTTTATCAGAGACACAGAGGCCGATTAAGCACAGTGAGGTTTCTGCAACTTCAAAGAGAACTAGCCAAGGAGTCTCTGTTTCGGAGCACGTTCAGCATGATTATCCATTGCTCTATTTTCAGTGGGGCAAACATTACCCATCAGCTGGCTTTTTGCTTGCGTCAGGTGCGGGGGGGACGTTTCACAGGTTCCCTGTTGCACACGCATGCTTTAATTTTTAATATAATATTTAATGTTAATATTTAATCTTATCAATAGATTGATACATCAGTCTATCAATCTACTGATAAATCGAGATATTGACATAAAAAAGGCAAACTATCAAAAAAAGGTCTTGAATATGGAATCTATACACTTTGCTCGAACACTGATTGTCTTCATGGCGAGATGTGAGGGGGAAGTAATGGTAGCATGCAAACTGCAAAAGGACAATGTGAACAGCCGTTTGCTAAGCTCCCCAGGTTCACAATTATCTGTCTTCCAATGTGCTGTAAACCCAAGCATCGAGATCAATGGGCTTTTTCCAGTGTGGTTTGAAATCACTGATTGCTTGTGTATAAAACTACAAAGCTGGATATGCAATCATGGAGCTACAAGGGGGTGGGGGTGGGGTGCGCCGTGCACCGGGCGCACGCCTGGAGGGCACAAAAATCACCCCAGGCCTCTCCCCCTTCCCTCCCACCGGCCCCAACCCCCTCCCCTTGGCACCCCCCCTCCCACACTTACCTTAGTTCCTTTCCTTTTTCAAAACTTTTTCAGGCTGCAAAAGGCCTGTTCTCAGTAAAAATGGCCTGAGGAACTACAGTTCCCAGGAGACCTTGGGGCTCACAAGGTCTCCTGGGAAGTATAGTCCCTCAGGCAGTTTTTACTGAGAACAGGCCTTTTGCAGCCTGAAAATTTTTTGAAAAAGGAAAGGAACTAAGGTAAGTGTGGGAGGGAGGAGGGGGTCGCCATGGGGGAGGTGTGCCAGGGGGGTACATGGGGGGCGGAAAATGTAGAATGCTCACTGGGCACAGTTTGGCCGAGCTACGCCTCTGTGGAGATGTCCCAGTTTGTTGATCAAATGCAGGGGCAAATCAGGTGTTTGAACTGATCAACAAGTCTTATTATTTTTACTTTTAAAAGTATTTTTAAGTATTTACTTTTTAAAGTATTACTATCAATTTATCGATACTGCTATTAATTTTTTTTTAAAAAAATCTAAAGATTTAAAGATATGCAGGAGTGGGGAGAGTACGGGCAATAGAAATATGTCAGGACAAGAAGCTAGAAGTAGTCTGAACTGAAACCTTTAATGACATTCAAATAACAATAATGCATACTTTTTAAAACGAATACAGTGCGCTCCTGTGGCTGCATGCGCATGCGCGCGCGCGTGGCCACCCACCTGGGTCCCGGTTTACAAAGGTGACAATCTGGTCACCTTAAATTACAATGCAGAGAAACCTGGCAGTCAACTCTAAGACTACTCTTGAGCCATTGTCCAGAAGGAAGAGGGTTTTCTGTTGGTCTATGAGAATGTTGTTGTCAATCAACAGAGGTGCCAGGAACTTCCCCCTAGCTGCATTATACAAAGGACAATGGTGTAGGATATGATGAACTGACTCTTCACAATTCATGTTACAAATGCAAAGCCTTTCATGGCGTGGTATTTTTGTCTCCCTACCAGATCTCCGGGAAGATGGCATGATGTTACATGTCGCTAAGGAGATTGTACATTGGAATTTGGGTTCAGGAAGTAAATATAAATAGTTGGATATATTTGTTTTCCCCAAAGAAATGCCAAGATACAAAGAAGAGCAGAATCTACTAGACTGGTTGAACAGACTCTGATACTCTAAATCACAGAGTCTGACTCTGATTCTGCTAAACACTTCTTTAGAGGACAGAATAACTAATGGCAAACCATCCTGCTCTAAAATGGTAATTTAGGTGCAGTATTTAAATAACTTAACCTGTTCAAGGGCCACACCATGGAGGACCCATCTTGAAGGACGCCATGTGCTAGTAAAAGACATGATCTTGGACTTAGCATAATTGACAGTCAAGTGCAGTAGTCAGCACAGCATGAGAGAAGACGCTTAAGACCAACTCTAGTATGAGAGAGCAAGATCATATCATCTACGTAGAGTAAGAGAGGGATAGTAGGACAGTGATAGTAGGACAGTGAGAGTCTACTTTTTGCAGGGTGGGGGACAAATAATTAAGAAAGAGGTTAAATAGTGTGGGAGCCAATACACACTCCTGTTAAACCCCTCTTTCTGTTGGGATCTTGGGGTGAGAAACCCATCATTAGTATACTTAAGTTGACAAAAAGTGTTGCTGTGGAGACAAATTATCAGAGAAAGCAATCTCTTGTCCATATCAAACCCATTTCGTTTCCTCCATAGAAGATCTCCAGAAACAGAGTCAAAAGCTGCCTTAAGGTCAAAAAAGGCAGTGTAAAGTTTTGATTTTTTTGTATATTTATAGATTAGGGTGTTCAGGACTGAACAATGGTCCAGAGCAGCCTTACCTTGTTTGAATCCAATCTGTTCTGGGTCAATTATATTGTTTTCTGAGATCCATTTCTGCAACTTGCCAAGCAGATGTTTTGTGTACAGCTTCGCCATAATCGAGAGAAGACTTATTGGACAATAATTTACTGGGAGTGTGTTGTCCCCTTTCTTAAAAATTGGAACTATGATTGCTCCTGTTCATGGAAGTAGTCTGCAACAGGGAGGTGACAGGGAAGCATACAAATCAGCGCGAGGGAGTGGGGTGTGTGTAAGACTAGGCAGACTGACTGTGGGTGAAGGGAAGAGGTCCAGGGCAAAGCTGTGCCAACTGGCAAATCTGTCCCACTCTGGCAGTGAAGCAAAATTAAAATCGTAATTTAAGTGGATTTGTTTGCCATGGAGAGAATGGAAAGTGAAAGTGGGGCTGGAGGAAACACATCTGTACAAGAAATCTTGCTGTGGTGGACATTTGTCTCCACCATGCAGCAAACATCTCGTGCGTAATGGGCTAGACAGAAGTGGACAGCCACGAACAACTGTGAGTTGACTGAAGGCCCTTGGAAATGAAGAATCTTGCCTCTGGAAATCTGATGTGGAGTAGTGGATTTGCTGTCTTACATGAATGCCTCTTTGCCTCCACCTATGATTTACCTGAATGTTTTTTAAAATAAAACATGTATCACAAAATTCACTAAATTCTCCACAGTGAGCCTACCCTGGAATTTTTTGCCTACTCTTGCCTACCTTGGGAAGCAAGACTGTATTAGAATATGTTACAATAAAAATGATCATTGAGGTCTGATGTAGCTGATCCATTTTTGACTGATCCATTTTTCCACTTCCAAAGGCAGGTCTGAAACAAAACTTCTGATGTCTGTTCAGCCCCCATCACCTTAAGTTTGATGTAAAGTGGGTAGATTTTGAAATGCTTTCAAGATATATTTGCCCATAAACTACTCAAGCCAAATATTTCCAGCTTCTTTTTTCTTCATACTCCCACAATTATGTCCTGGAAGCTATAAATGGAGTTACAGGGAAAGAAAGTGAAGTAAAACATATTAGGGCTAGAGTTGGAAAACAGCAGTTGAAACCTGTCAGCTGGAATGGAAAATAACATCCCACTTAGGCTGTTTATTCTAAAGAAATATCAAGTCCCAAAGGGAATGGTTTGTCCCCTCATGCTGAGTTGGCCTTGTGATAGCTAAGCACCAAGTATGGAAACAGCTACTTGCATGGAGACAGCAACTGCCAGAGCTGCTCAGCCCCTAGATGTGATGCATGACTGTTGCTGAAAAACTGAGAAGGCAGAAGGGCTGGTTGCCTGGGAGAAGGCCCAAGAGAGTACTCAGATAGCAGAGCAGCAGCTCTGAAAAACTCCCAAGGAAAGAGCTATTGCTCAATAATTGCTGCTGAGTGAAAAATCTCGACCATTTAAATGAACAAAAAAAAATGAGGGAGAAGAAAAGAAAGAAAACTAAGAATCAGTGTACAGTTCAGGTGAATGACCTAGGAATTGTCTGTGTGAAATGGATGCATTTCCCAGCTGTGCTCAAGGCAGGTTTCTTGCAGCCAAACCTCCTATTATGCAGAAATGGGAACACAGCTTGCAAACAAAATTGGCTTGTGAATGTGGAGAGTTAGGTTCCTTTCATGGAGGCTCTCTAAATATACTTCAGCTTCTGAAAGCAAACAATCTTTAAGAAAGAAAGAAAGAAAGAAAGAAAGAAAGAAAGAAAGAAAGAAAGTCAAGGCTATCTCTGCACAGGTTATCTGCCCCAGTTTCAATGTTACTGGGAAATGGGATTTTCCTTCTTCCTCACAGCAACGTAGTGCCTTTCATGCACCTCCCAGAGTTTCCCTGACTTCTCTGATTTTTCTCAAATGAATTGCCTTGCTTCAAAGTTTCTGGAAAGATTGCTTTAAAGTTTGGATAGCTACTGTGTGGGTGGAAAAATTCGGATTTTGCTGCCTACAACAGACATATTCCCTTGCCCTATCCCCATAGTACCTATTTCCTCCTTCTACAGTTACGTTGTTTAAAAAAACCCCTAGATGAAGAACATTGCTCTATAGAAATATTATTGTAACAAAAGGTGTAACAAATTTGATGAATTCCAAGCCTTCACTTGAGTAAGTCTTTAGCTTCTTTCCTTTTGGAGATAGAAGGGAAAAGGCATATCTTCACAACAGATAAAACTAGAGACTTACTTTCAAATAATGGAATATGGAAATCACAACCTACTACCACTATTATTATAACAGTGTGTAGCTGTTATGACAGTTCAATGATCTTTTAACGCTGACTTTGAAGACTTTGACTTTGCAAAAGCCCTAACATCTAAAATGAGGGGGGTTTGCTGCTGCCATAGAGAACAGCAAAATCCTAACACATAAGTGACATCACTTCCAGGTTTTAACTGGAAGTTATATCAAAATATGACTTCTCCCACTTTTTCCTGCTTCTTATTTGAGCACTAATGCAGGAACAGGGGTGCTTTGGTGAGGGGCTGTCTACTGAAAGCAGACAAATAGCACCCTAATTCAGAAGCAAAAGAAGGTTTTACTTTTAAAAAATGTGTTTGCCTCAGAAGCCAAAGTGGGTTAAAGAGACTATATGAAAGAGACCTTTGAAGGGACAACGTTGGTATATCTCTTTTGATCCTTTGCACTGAAATAGAATACTGAAAAAATTCTAAAGGCAAGTCAGTGCAGGCTTATTTTTTACAAAGGGAGAGTTTGCACAGCTTCTCTAACTTTAGTGCCTCCATAGAATTTAAATCCATTGTTTGATGTCACCAGTTTAAGGATCTTCTGCATTTTGCTGGAATACTGGGATTCTGTCAAAGAATATCAAGAAAGGACCTCTCATAGGACAAGGAATACCATGGAAGTAAGAGCAACATCACACATGGCAAAATAACCCTGTGGAATATTCGTCTGTGCAGAAAGCTACAGTCTTGCATGAAGGATGTAAGGTGAGAAGATTATAGTATCTGTGGCTTGCTGTGTCTACACATTTTCAGTACTTTTATTTCTCCTTTCTCCCTGATAGGGACCAGCTTACATTTTAAATCACAAAAGATAATCAGTCAACTAAATAATTGTGGTTTCCCAGCAGGTATGCAGTCAGTAAATTCTAGATGTGTATGACTGTCAGACAAGCCCATTATGCATGGAACCTTTCCTCGGGGCTCCTCACTGCCAGCAGGACCACAGTGGGGTCTCCTGGCCTCTCTGTTTATGCACAAGAAGGCTCCCCACTGCCTGCTGCGTGACTTGCCTGCCCCCACTTCTGGGTCACTCCCCGTAGTTACACGATTGCCGGCTTTGTTAAAGTTCTTTAAATTGCTGTTATATTGATATTGATGTTGCTTCTATATCGATATTGCTGTGTTTCTGAAACAAAAGAGGCAGATCCAGCTGTTGTCTGATGGAGAAGGCAAACTCACTTTGGTAGAGCTCTGCCAGGCTGCTTGTGTGTCCCATGGGATCATTCTCTCCTCTCTCTCTCAGCTCTTTCCTTGCTGCTGCTGCTGCTTGCGGCCTCTGCCTCTCCCTCCTCTCTTTCTCTCTCTGTCCCTCTGACAGTTCTCTCTGTCTTTCTCTCCCAGAGCAGGGAGCAAAAGGTGTGTGTGCAGGGAGACCAGAAGAAGCAGAAACCCCAAAGCAAAGGAAACCATTGGCATTTCCCTACACGCACTAAACATAGGCGTTTGGGATCTTTGGTACCATAAGAGTAAGCACGTCTGTACAGAAATCTCTGCTGCAAAGGAAAAGTTTCCTTGCTGTACCGGAGAGCAGCAGTGTAAAAATTGGCCATAGTAACCTCTACACAGAATAAATATAAGTTGCCATTTTATCAAAGCAGCACATCTGTGGACACTTTTATGCTTTGGTATAAAAAGATGTATTGACGACCAATCTAAAAGACTCAGCCAAAATTTAGAATTGTAAAGGAAAACAAACACCTATGAATGTATATACTAATTTTGCTAACACATTCATAAGTGGTGCAGACAATTATAGTAAATGGGTTGAAAATGAAAGCAGCCTGTCTCTGCTTCTTCACAGAATTGCAAACTGCTAAGCCAGTATCAAGCAGCTGAGGATATTCAACAACACAACATTTTAATTTAATAATGTAATCATGGATGGAGTTATCCTTGAGATACCACCGTGGTATAGTACACCTATGGCAATTGAGCTATACAAAAGCCTTCTGCACAACTACTTTACCTCAACCACAAGTTTATTAAAAAATCTGTTAAGGTGACTTTCTAAAAAAGCTTTCTAAAAAAAGTTTATAGAAAATGGGTTTGATCATACTTCTTAAACCCTGTTTAAAATCATCTCCTTCTCCATTCTCCATTGAAATAAGTTGTGAACAGAAGAGGGAGAAGGAGGTGATTTGCCTGATCAACACAGAACTACCTTACAATATGGACATTTTCACTTGGGAGGCTTTTTAGTTTTTAGAGATGAGGTCAATAGCAGGCTGCTTGGGGAAGGGGAAATATCTGCTCCACTCCGTGAACCACTGCACTGGATCCAGAGGCGTAGCTGGGCCAAACTGCGCCCGATGCGCAATCTATATTTTCTGCCTCCCCTGCAGCACCCCCCTTCCCTTACTTACCTTAGTTCCTTTCCTTTTCATAGAACTATTCACAGTTCAGGCTTAAAAACGGCCTGATGGGAACTATACGTCCCAGGAGACCTTGTGAGCCCCAAGGTCTCCTGGGAACTGTAGTTCCTCAGGCCGTTTTTAGCCTGTACTGTGAACAGGCCTTTTTTTCAGCCTGAAAAAGTTCTAGGTAAAGGGAAGGAACTAAGGCAAGTGGGGGAAGGGGTGGGGGGCGTCACAAGAGGGTGCTGCAGGGGGGAAGGGGCCTGGGGCGATCTTCTGCCCCCAGGCGTGTGTCCGGTGCACCCCCCATTCCCTTGTAGCTCCGCCACTGACTGGATCCAATACATTACTGTAATAGAACCAACTAGCCAACCTGTGTTAAGAGTCTGTCATCAACCCTGAATTTCCATGGATTTTAAATGGAGTTTATGATGTACTTTACATTTTTCCTCCTCCTCTGCATTTGTTTCCTCCTCCATTTCTGCAGATGCCCAAAGGCCAGACTTCAAAAGAAAAAAGGCTGTCAGCATGCAAAGCAGTAAGCAGACACACATTTAATACTCACCATGACTTTTATCATCATCAAGGAATAATGCCAACTAACAGGGCCTTCTGTGTGGGGCCAAGTCATGTGACCATATTTCACTGTAACACAACAACTGATACATGCAGCTTACCACATGGGCCAGCTATGAACAGAAATACGAGTTTCAGGGTTTTATCTACATTTACAAAAGTGTCTGTCCCCACTGCCCTGACCTGCAGAATACAGACCTAAATAAATCCATCTGTGTACATTAAGCATGGGAGATCCTCTTAACATTCTGTGTTTCCTGTGCCACACTCAGCATTAAGCATGGACTCAGAGTATGCTAGGTACAAGAATAGAGTCATTCTCTGATAACAAATCCATTCATGCGGTTAAACTAGTGTGCTTTGAGGTCAGCATTGCCCCCCTGCCAAACCACCACAGAAAACAAGCTACTGAAGAGCATTCTTCTTCAGATGAAGTGACATTCCATCCTCACTAGCCTTGAGAGCCAAGTCTTCCATCTCCTCATTAGCAACAATTAACATGCGGTCAACAACAGACCTGGCCAACTTGGCTTTTTCCAGAGAAGTCCTCATTGGCAACAATGCAGAAAAAAGATAGAAAAATGGTTCTTTAACTTGGTTTCTGAGGGAGGAGGGTTCATTCTGCTATATATTTCCCCCTTATTTCTCCTTTTGTACAAAATTGTGTGTGTAGGTAACTGGATTAATTCAAGTACGACTTCTGAGGAAAGTTCTCTTTGCTAACATTAAAATAAGTTCTTTTAGACATTGTGAAAGAAATGTTTGCAAGTGTGTGCTTTTTCACAATTGTTTGCAAGTGGATTTTGCTATTCCGTGTAGTAAAATCCAACTGCAAAATGCATTGAAAGTGGATTGAAAGTGCATTATTCTGCATGCGCAGAAGGGGCCACAATGTCACCAATTTTAAAAGTGTATCAGCCTGAAAAAGAGAAACATTTTGCAGAATCATAAATCCTAAGGCCTATTGTTACCTCCCAGGTCCCCCTTTTCCTGATCTGCTGTTCCTAGATCAACAGATATTAGCTGATGTCCTTTTTTTCTTGTTTGTACTTTGGACAATCACCAGTCCTCAAAATTAATTAGATGAAGATCAATAGCTCAACTGATGGGAAATGATGGAACATTCAAATGATGCTTGCTTTAAAAGGAGTGCACAGTTGTACAATTTATGTCTGGAATTTCTTTTAAATGAGATTGAGGAAGACCGAAAACAATAATGACAGAAAAGCCTTGCCTGCACATTCATTCCTGAGAGCATTGTAACCAACTCAAAACAACTATCACAAGCAAACCCCAGATGTATTCATAACGTGGGAGCAGAGCTGGTTCCAGGTTTGGGGGGTGGGGTTGTCGAAGGCTTTCACGGCCGGATTCAACTGGTTCTGGTGGGTTTTCCGGGCTGCATGGCCGTGGTCTGGTGGATCTTGTTCCTAACGTTTCACCTGTATCTGTGGCTGGCATCTTCAGAGGTGTATCACAGAGGGAAGTCTGTTACACACTGAGTTCCCTCTGTGATACACCTCTGAAAATGCCAGCCACAGATGCAGGTGAAACATTAGGAACAAGATCCACCAGACCACGGCCACACAGCCCGGAAAACCCAACAGAACCAATCTTTGGGGTTGTTATCTGTTCAGGACTAAAATGGTAGAATAGCCTGCAGGTGGTGGGTTTCAGTTCTTAATACTCTTTTGTATGAAAAAAAAATCAATTGGATACAACCCTAGCACAGTAGGCAGAAAGCTTCTCCCCTGGTCCTTTACTTGCTGTGCTGGGAGATGGGGTTAACTTTAGAGAACAATGAAAAATATGATCCTCCACCTGCAGTCTGATTTAGTGCAGTCCATTTACTACATCAGCATTTACCACCTCATTCCTGCCTCCTACCTACCTTTAGGGTCTTTTTATTAGCCAATGGAATTTTCCTTCCCATGCAAGATAAGGAAGAATTGAACTTCTTATAATTTCCTAGATAATTTGAGATTTAATTCCAAGTCATTTGCTTCAGTTATTCCTGAAAGTAGTTAGTTACCTCAGTAAACATTTTTTGTGGTGCAGTCAAGATATGGGCAGAGAACTTCTTTGTCAGCAAAAGTAATGCTGGGGAAATCGCAGTGATGTTCTAAGCTCTTTTGAAAATAATTTTTCCATGTCACCTTGGGGTCAATAAGACTTTATCTCTGGTATGAGCTGGGTTGGGTTTCCCCAGTCCATTTTAAAGACAGATGTGCCACGGGGAAACTAATATTCCCAAATGCTCTGGGCTTGCAGCTGTGTTGGCTTGGAAAAACAGCATAGAGGTATGTGGGTTTGAAGCTCTCCTCCTCCTCCCATGCTGAGTTCCTGAATAGAATTGGACCCAAGAGTGCTCGGGAACATTAGTTCCCTGAGCTCACGTCTCACTGTAAAACTGTTAGGACAACATCCACGTGAGTGGTCACAGACAAAACATGTAGTTTGGCCCTTTAAGGAGAAAATAAATCTGTGAAATGATCCCAAAGCCATTCAACATTGCAGATATAACTGACTGAAGCATGCAGAATGAAAAGGAGAGTTAACCAGCCTAGAAACTGACCCTGCTCCAGATTAGAAGGGTGGGTAAATACAGCTAGGATCAAAGGTGCACAACCAATTTCCCAGTAGGCGACTGCTGTAAAGGGCTGAGCTGACCTGGAGAAACCAGAACCAAGTCCCACCAACTCTGCCAACATCTCAGGAGCCAAATTACTCACATCCTTTATTAGCAATAATAATTGGTGTCACCTCTCCAATTGCCTTCTCCTGCACTGCTGCCTCTTTGGACAAGGAGCAAAAAGAACAGCTAATGCTTATTGCTAGCACCACTGAACTGAGTACAGGGGCAGGTTGGCCATTATGTCCACTGGGACTTCCACTGGTGTGTTATGGTCTCCTCCTCATCTGTGCTGGGCTAGCCCAGTGGACAGGACCTGCATGGGGGAAGCAGGGCCCACCTGAGCACCAGGGAAGGAAAGAGACATCTCGTCAGCTAAGTAGGTAGGGTGTCTTTCTGCTTCCCTTTGGGGCCCAGGGCCAAGGCAGAGGTAAAGCCTTTTTCCAGGGTTCATCCCTGGCTGAGTTGCCTCTGCAGTATAGCACTACAGAAACCACTTAGATTGCCACATGGCCATTTCCACTTCCCAATCCACTCCTGAATAAGAGGGCCATATTTCCACTTTATCCATTCTTAATGCATATGATTGTGACTCCATGTGATTATTAGTCTAGGAGGCACCTGGATCATTGGGAATCAACTGTTGCATGGTCCCTATGGGAGGTGGGGACAAAGGACCTTAAGGTGCTATGCCCATGGTTATGAAGCTCAGTAAATTCTTGAAGGCTTAATGATTGAAATTAATAAAACATAAATTGTATTGTATTGCAAGGTGGGGAATAAGCCTCACCAAAGGACACCATTAACCAACTGCTACTCAAAACAGCTAGTTCACAAGTGTCCCTGGTGAAATGCCTCACATTGTACACACATTTATTATCACAGTTTGTTCATCAGTTGCATCACAGAGATCTGACCAGTAGTACTACCATGTCCCAGGCTGATGGTGCAAGATTTTGAAACAGCCATTCATTCTTGCACCTGCACCTGCTGCAATGCAGGTTGACAGGCACATTCTGGCAGCAACTGATGTATGTTTAGAAGGCAATTCCCACTCACATGTCAGTACTGCTCAGCACAGAAGGTGTAATAGATCACAGTGCATTATTCAGCGATGACCCCTTCACCTCATATTTCAGACATGAGGAGTTAAACCCCATGCCATGTAATAGGTTGGGTCAGAAACTGCATTGTGGGATGTACTAATCGTAGTCTCCATACCCTGCTAGAGGGTAGATTACAATTGCAGCACTGACAGCACTGACTTGGAAAGCAAAGACATCTTGGGTCCATTCAAAAATCCAATTCACGAAAAATTCAACTGAAGTTCTTGAACTTAACCTGATTTGGATGGAACCATTGATTGCAATATAAAAGAGTTTTGTTTTGCCCAGAAGGAAAAGGTTTAACCCAGAGAGTGTACAACGGCCATGATTTTTCCAGCTGACCAAGGTATCTAATTCCCATTTATTTAATGAAAAAGCACAGCCAACTCACTGGCACTTTTTCAGAGATGCACTTTGGGATCTATCAGTAGCAGCAGCCGTGAAACTGAAGTATTCAAACCCATGGGAAATTATCTAAGCAAGCAAAACTAGATTTGGAACAATTAATTGTACTTAGAAATATATTCACCTAAAACAAAATTCACTTTACACACAAAACATATTTGAAAGATAAATACAACACAGACTGAGGGTCGATTCCCCCTTCCCCCTTCTATCCATGGGAATGATAGGTGAAAGACAGGTAACATTATTCTTTTCCTTTGTTAAAAACTGCAACTAGGCCATACATGCAATTTGTTTTGAGCTCTTCTGAAGAATAATAAACTAAGAGGCATCTCTGAGCCCAAATACTATACTAACAAGAGGTTTTATGTTCACTGTTTCCCAAAATTCCATTGGATATCCACCAGTGGCAAAGAAGATAAACCCAAATGTATCAGAACATTATAGAGAAGTAAGAAACCAACCTCTGTATTAAACCTTAGTCCTTTCCAGTTGACTCAATTTTGGAACTCAAACTGTGCATAAAGATTGCGTGACCGTAATCCTGTCAATATGTATAGCCACCATTTTGAGGCAAGTAGGGCAATGCATACATCTTATTGCAGATACCAATGCTAGAAAATATGTACATGTCTCTATTCACACAAAAATCACAACCATATGTAATGGGAGAGTTGCAAGTGGCACAACTGTAATGACTGAAAAGGGCTCTTATGAAGGGGAATGGTACCATTTCCTGAATGGTTAAAAACTTTACCTGCTTGCTGAATTTTGCTAAGAGTATTCAAACCTCTCATTGACACATGTGTGAGCCAATGGAACATTCTCCAAAAGCCCTTGGGACAAGTGGATTCCACTCAAACATATCCCAAGCAGTGTGGTACATAACTAACTTGAGCTAGCCTGAGACAGCTCAAATTCCAGTTGGGTCACTGTCTAGAATTCACAACCATGCTGCAGTTTTGACCTCATAGTACAGAGGAGCTGCTTTCATCTGCACACAAAAGCATCAGGGATTAATAAGCCACAGAAAGTTCAAAATTGAGGGGGGGGGGTGGTATGACAGTTGGTCTAGTTGTGATGAATCTTCTGGCCAATCCACAGTGTGTTTATGCATGTCAGGACCAGGCTTTTCATAGGGCTGCTATCAACCTATAGGCCGCACAATAAGAAGTCCATGTGGCTGGATAATCAATTGCATGCTTGGCTGGAATGTGAATGTTTCCATTACTCCATTCACTCAGTTTCCCCTTCTTACCTTATTAGGGATCCACCCCCATCCCCTTTTACAGCTTCTTGGCTATTTTTAAAATGCAGCAGAACAGACACTTTGACTGGTAACATCCTGCAGGATGGGAGAGAGTTTACAACCCAGCAAAAGAAAAAGTCATCCTGTACTCCTTTTTTTGTATATATGGACAGCATGCCAGGGATTTCACAGAATGGTGTAGCTCCTTGTTCCTCAGCAAATACCCAGTTCAGGAAAAAAAATGCTTCAAGAACTGTGATTTTCTCCTTACAGGAATTCACAGCATCTATTTCTCAGCAGTAAAGGCTCTCAGGCCAAGACTTCCTAATTGTAAACAGCTGTTTTGTCCTTCAACATGCTGTCAGGATAGTGTAGTGGTTGAGAGCTGAGGACTCTAATATACAGAACCTGGAAAGGGGAGGATTTGGGAAGGGAAAAGACCTTAGTTGCAGAGCCTATGCTCCAAAGTTGTAATTTTCTCCTGTCACATGACAAGTAATAGTGGAGAATCTATGCTGTAAACTCACATGGACTCCTGAAGCACCAACTGGCAGGAGTGGAAGGTGGCTCTCTCAGGTGAGAGGAAGAGAGAAAAGCCAATGGAGAATGCCTACAGAAAGTGAAGTTTCCAGAACCTGCCTACTAAAAATCAATCTTCACCACCAGTGAGTGACCTTGCCTTACCATCATAATGCTTTTCCTTTTAGGCCATTTTTACATGGTCAAAATATCCCAGGGTGAGCACAGAAACTATCCCTGTGCAGATGGGAATTCCGCATGGTTCCAGAGGTGGGATTCAGCTAGTTTGCATTGGTTCTCCCAAACTGCTAGCTAACCGGCTGAATCACACCATGGTGGCTCGATCTGGGGCTCCAGCAGCCTGCCAGCATGCTGCTGAAGCCCTTGATTGGGCTGCGCAATCCCCAGCAGGGGAGAGAGAGATCTCCCAGGTGCATGGCCAGGAAGGCCCCTCTTCCCCGCTGGGGATCTCACTGGCGCCGTCTGGCATGACCAGACAATGCTGGCGCAATCCCCAGAGGGGGAGAGAGAGGTTTCTCTCACGGCCGGCCCCGAGGTGGAGGAAAAGGCCCTGGCTGGGCCAGCCACATTCCTCCGCAGCAGCTAGATAAGCGGGCGGCAGTGGGGAGGGGTGTGTGTACCCAGTGGGGGGGGGTGCACGGCAGGGGTGTGCACAGCAGGGGGGGCGCTGAACCAGTAGCTAAATAAATTGAATCCCACCACTGCATGGTTCCTGACGTTGCACAGGGTCTGCCCCAGTGTTGCCCCATTATTTTTGCTTTGCTCCACAACTTTCAAAACCTGCCTGTTTGGTGGTTCTTTTTAAAGATCCTGGGATGATCCCGCTGCCATGCAAACACCACATGAGCAGACCCAGTACATTTTTCCTGTTCCCTTTTGCCTTTGGAGCCAGTGATGCATGGATTGTGCAGGGGAAACTGGGGTGGGGGGGAAAGCTGTTCCCTCTTGCCTTTGGATCGTGCTGGGGAAAGTGGGGGGGGGGAGCCCTCTGTCTTTTCCCTCTGTCTTTTGTCAACAGGGTAAATACAAAAGACATACTGGAGTATTACCTATTGGTCCTGCCTCAGCTCCTGGAAAGAAGCGGGGAGCCGTGTGGGCAGGAGCTGGGATAAAATAGCCTCAGTATATATGATCACGGGTCCACCAGTGTAATTGTGCTGTGCAGAAATGCCTTGGTGTGGGTTTATACATGTATGTGTATGTGTGTACAAATGCACAGAAAGAGATAAAAGGCATGTGTATAAATAGCAAATACTTCCCCAAAGAAGTGAGAAATTGGCACCTCCGTGGGGTTTTCAAGGCCCAGCAATCAGAGCTCTGCAACCCATTCGATGGAGAAGAGTTGAAGCCAGGGGTCAAAGACCACTGATGTAGACTGTGGCAGTGAAAGTGAACTATACTGCTTCATCCAAAGGGCATAAAAGCATTAGCCCTAATTTAAAAATATATTATGACTGCTTTTGTAGATTTTTAATTCATCAGCATGAAGTTCTTGTTGATCATGGTAGCAGGAGGATGCAATGCTTTGTTCAGTTTCTTGGGAATAGGCCACATTAAACTTAGCAGAATTTCTGTATTGTGCTTTGGGTTTCCAATAGCCTGGAGAAAAAAAAATGTTCTGCCTCTTTCATAGAGGCTAAATGAGCAGGTGAAGCTGTTCAACCCTAAATAACATTATTTAGTAAATTACGTCCCGTTAAGTCGCTGTAACAGGGACAGGAAATTTTTTCCCCAGGCCAGTTGGCAACCCTAGGTCTTTGTGACTGATTAAGGTCTCTGGATTACACAGAAAATCATTCATGCAGAGGTTCCCTTTAACAATAACAATCCATCTGGCTGTCTTGGTCATTTACATGTATACGCACTAACCTAGCAGCAGGAAGCCGACTGCTGCTGAATGAGATTTTACACTTTATATATACTGATAGGCTCCCTGCTGCATTCAAATACAAGGATGCATTGAGGGCCACAGTCAAGAGACTTCTTCTAGCCTTTGTTTCCTCCCAATCAAATTATTTCTGAGAATCAGGTGTGGTGAAAAAAGGGCCCCTGTTCCCAAGGGTGAAATGAAGCTTTGTCGCTTAATAGGCCATTCAGCTCTCTAAAACATTGCAGACTCCTCAGTTACATGGTCTGTAAATCCCTACTGTGCCATGAAGCTCTCCCCTTGGGCTGGTCGTGCCCTCTTGACCTAACCTCATGGGTGAAACTGGAGGATGGAAGAACATGAGCTCTGCTCTGAGTTTCTGGATTGAAGTGATTTTTTTTAACAACTGGAAGCATCACTTCACCTGCATCTCTTATTTCTGAGACTAACATTGCAACAATATTCCAAATAGCCTGCATATTTATAGCTCTTAAGAAGTCCCTCAATACCTTAAAGCTCACCTTGCACTGCTTTAATCTTGAATGTGACACAAAAGCTGGCAATGTTGCTAGACAGCAAAGTGATGAAATGTGAATGGGAAACTCCCTCCAGCCCTCACACACATGGGGCATGTTTACATGAGGCATTGTTCAGAGAGGTTGTTTACCACTGATCATCTTTCACTAGAGGTAAAATTACTGTACTCTGTTATAGTCCTGCTCCTGCACCCCTGCATTCATCTATGTTTCTGCCATAGAGACTTATGGCCATTAGGAATAGTCGTATCAAATACACCCCTGGATCAAGAAGTTAGTCAGAAATCCACAACACATCAGTTAGAGGCCAAAGAACACAAAGTAGCCCTGGAGGCAATTAACCCCTAGAAATCTTAAAGCTACCCATGGGATGGATTACAGTCAAATGATGGAGCACATGTGGCATGGACAACATACTAAAAATATCTGACA
Source organism: Sphaerodactylus townsendi (assembly GCF_021028975.2). NCBI lineage: Eukaryota > Metazoa > Chordata > Lepidosauria > Squamata > Sphaerodactylidae > Sphaerodactylus > Sphaerodactylus townsendi. Next base: position 98,388,185 of record NC_059427.1, on the reverse strand, counting down.
TAGTACAGTAACCCTATGAAATAATTCTTGCTAGTTGCCATTTGCAACAGAAAACCGTTGGTTTAGGATCAATGATCAGACTTAGTATGAGGCAATTTCATCTGTCTGAAGAAGGCCAAAAGCTGAGAGTTCAGCTATATGATCCAATTTGCCTGCCCAAGTATATCCATGGGCTGAGCCACTGCCTGGGAATTCCGAGCTTTCCAGGCATATGCAGGTCCAATTTTGATTTGAAATGTAGCAAGTAGGGAGAGGAGGGCCCTTTCCCCACTTACCTTAAGCCCCGTGCTACTTGAGGAGAGTAGCGCGGGGTCCCTCGGCACTCCCCACTGAGAGGGGCGCCGACAGCGCAGCTGCCCCGACGCTGCTGCTGTCGCGCCCCTCAGCGCGAGGCATTCCTGGTGCTCTTTCAAAGGGCGCCTTTTGATGACCCCGCACAGAGCGCGGGGTCGTGGGGATGCCGGGGCGTGCGCCAGGGATGCCGCGCGCTGGGGATTGCCCTCGGAAAAGGGTAAGTGGGGAAAGGGCCAAGGTTTCAACATCCGTTCTTGCATAGGGTTCTTAGGTTCCGACTAATGGTGGGTAATCTCCCAGTGATTACTGCTTCTGCCTGCTGATGCTTAGCTGTCCAGTGGGTGGAAGCAAGCCAGCTGATGCAGGCAGCAATTAGCATCTGTGCATGATGATGTCAATTCCAACATGATGCAGAAGTGCCGGAACTGCACCAGGTGAGGATGGACACTGTCACTTTTGCTAAAACTCTATGGAATCCATAGTATTTGGGGGGCTAGTGCTAGAACGACATCCCATGCAATGCCGTGCTTTCACATCACACAAGTGACATCATCATGCTCAGAGACCAATCACTGTCTTCCAAAATCTCCCGCCGGTTGCACCTGCACTGCACTGCTTTCCTAACATGAAGTGGCCTTGGGTTGCTGCTATTTGCCCCTTGGTAAAATTTACCATACAGTTCATGCAAATCGGGCCCACATGTGCCTAGGAAGCATGAAATTCTCAGGCCACATCTGTCAGCCCAACACAGGAATGGATCTGGGCAAAGTACATCATGTAGCTAGCCCCTCCATTGCAGGACACAGACTTGGGCAGCAGAGTACCAGCAAAACAAAATCTAATAGAAGCTGGAATGATTCAAGCTCAGTTGTATGAGCTGACATTGTGCTTTTGCTGTAGACACACATACTCCTGTTCTGTAACAACTTGGCACCCATATGGTCACTTTTTATTGAAGCTATTCCAGAGACCAGAGAGAAGAGATCACGAAACAGTAGCCTATTTGCTTAGCGACCAACAGCCACATATTACAGAAATGGTCGCCACATTTTTATTTAAGGTTTTCAGCTCTCACAAGTAATTTTACTATCTTCAGAATTTGCTGTGATTTTTTCTGAATATCTGTTTTATTTTGTGTATTGATGCCATTAAAAGTCTTGCTATTTGTTTGCTTTTGCTGTAGGGTTGCCAGCCTCCAGGTGGGAGCTGGAAATTTCCTGGGATTATAACTAATCTCTAAACTACATCCATCACTTGTTATTTATTTAAAACCTGTATTTCTTTTGGAGGAAACATCTGCTTTGGATAGTGGACTGCATGGCATTATACCTTACCAATGTTCCTCCCCTCCCTAAACTCCACACTCCCAGCTCCAAACTCAAATCACCAGGTACTTCCAGAGCTGCCAGCCCTATTATGACACTTGTTTTTTATTTCACAAGTTTAATTTTCACTGAGTGTCTTTGCAATGCCAAATGGTTCACATCTTCTGCTGAGGAATAGCAATGGGCCAGAGGAGAATTCAGATTCCTATTCATCCATCTTGTGGTCTTTCATCTGTCCACACTGCCTTTTTTCCCATTTCTTGCCTTTCTAAATTGTGTAATTTGTTTTTCTTAAATAGAGCACACTATACATAAAGATTCCTTATGCTGAGTCAGACAATGGATCTATCAAGCTCAGTAGTGTCTACTCTCACCAGGAAGCCTCTTTCGGATCTCATGTTAAGATTTGTCACAACACATGCTCTCTGATCCTTTTAACTACAGATGTGGGGGGGGGGGGTTGAATTTATGATTTTCTGCATGCCAAGCAGATGCTCTACCACTGTGCTGTGCCCCTGTCAGTTGCAATGCTTTAATAAACCATTTAATTTTAATCCGTTTAACCCTTGAGTCACTGTCTTCCTACTGATCAATCATCCTGTCTGCTGGGATAACAAAAGATCACATATTCAGTAGATCTCTGGTTCATTGTAAAGGATCACAGGTAGCTGGGTTTGGAAATAAATGTCTGAAATACAGGAGAACTGCTACCAGTCAAAAGAAGCTACACTGGGCAAAATGAACTAACAAAGTATCTATCTATTATGCCTTTATCTCATACTGGTTCCAAAGAACTCAGAGTGGTATGTATACTTCCTCTTTTTATGCTCCCAACAACCCTGTGATGTAGAGTAGGCTGAGGGTTGGAATGTATCTGGCCCAGCAAGCTTCCTGGCAACTTACCAATTTTAATCAAGGTCTTCCCAATCTTGCACTCCTTTACCACATTGGGTAGTTATAATCTTGGCCACAAACAGTAAGGGAAGCTGATTTCCATGCAAAGGAGGGATTGGTGAAGTTTACACTTCCTGAATTTAAGCATGTCTGAAATTCTGGAAGAAAGGGGGGTGGAAAGCACTAGGGATAAAGCTGGCAGGGAAGGTTGCAACAACAAACAGTCTTGCAGAAGGAAAATGTTATCATCCAGAATCCTGAGTAGATGGGAAGAACAGGGCTTCATGCTTTTTCTAGATACACTCTGCTTCTAGACAATATCATTTTAGAAGCAAAATTCCCACTCAAAATCCACAGCTACTTGTGAGAAGAGCCTGGTTATCCCATACTACATTGTTCCTAATCCTGTGCGGCTTACAATAAGGGGCCAAGTACGTTCTGGCCTCTTCACTCTCTTCCTGCCATGATGAATCAGCCATAGCAGGAACTGTAAACAAGCCCTGAAAGGAAACCAGAGAACTTGCAAAAGAATGAAAGAGTGGTATAAAAGACAAATGCCTCCATAAAAGAGCTCAAAGACAGCAGCACAGTGACATTGCAGCAGTGTGCCATTCGAATAGCAACTCTGCAGAGCTGACACACACAGACTCAGGGGGGTTTGGCAACTTCTTTAATTTTAGTTGCCCAATAGACTCTCCCCAACATGGCACAGATTATGACTATTGAGTATCAGGTGACAAACCAGACAAATCTGAATACACTTTCATTGTTAGTCATATTTATGAGTAGAAGATCGTTTGCGGGAAAACAGGGCAGTGTGATTTATAGTAGCACAGTATGAAGATGGATGCTGGCAATGGATAATTAGCTAATGCTACCTATTTGCTGGGCAGAAGACCATTTATTACTGGAAAATTGGTGTATAAGATAGACAGAAGTGGAAAGTCACTATCTGAAATGGTCCCATCATGGTAGGTGAATGCAGACAATTATATATATATATATAAATATATAAAAATATACCCACTTGGTAACCTGGCTGCCTTGGTGGGTGCAAAGGATGATTTTACTCCACATTTTGCTACACACTTGATCACATATTTGTGCTTAATGTGCAATAAAATCCTCTTTGCATTTGACAGTATGATGCTGAAACAGCTTACCCTAGAATGAGAGAACTCACCTTTTGTTTATTTGTATGGCCTTCTGTGATCAAAAATCCTTTAGAGTGGTGGTTACACCCCACTTCAAATTCTTGTGAGTGAAGAGGAACATTTTACCAGTTTATCCTCTACAGAAGTGTGACAAAATTTTGGTACCTACTACGCAAGGAAATGCAGATGATCAGCTTACTACCCATTTAGATGGACATTGTGCTAAGTTACTAGTAATTAAATGATCATCTGTAGTCACCGGGTAAATCTTGACATCCTATTAAACTGATTATGGAATATCTGAGAAAAATGCCACATATCCCTTACCATCACTGGCGTAATGCCCATTGGGCAAGGTGGGCAGCTGCCCAGGGCATCACCTTGTGGGGGGCATCAAAATGCTGGGTTTGTTTTTGGGTATTTTAGTGGTTTTTCATTTTTGGCCTGCCAGAGCAGCTTTTTTAAGCTAAGCTGGCACCCAAAAGAATTTCAGCTGATATCAATCGGGGAGACTGTCCTTATGCTACCCCCCAAGTTTGGTGAGGTTTGGTTCAGGGAGTCCAAAGTTATGGACTCCCAAAGGGGGTGCCCCTATCCCCCATTGTTTCCAATGGGAGCTAATAGGAGATGGGGGCTACAGTTTTGAGGGTCTATAACCTTGGCCCCCCTGAACCAAACTGCACCAAACTTGGGGGGTATCATTAGGGCAGTCTCCCGATGAGACCCTGAAAGTTTTCAGACTGTGCCTTCAGAAATGTGCCCCCCACAGCCTGCAACCCCCATTGACAGTAATGCAGAAAACTCAATGCAGAACAAAGGCTCTTGGGCAAATTTCTAGGATGTTCCTGCAAGGGGGGGTGCATTTTTGGATGTATCGGCACCAAAATTTTAGGGTATCATCTGGAGATGATGGTACCCCCCAAGCTTTGGGAGTCCATAACTTTGGACTCCTTGAACCAAACCTCACCAAACTTGGGGAGTAGCATAAGGATAGTCTCCTGATGATATGCTGAAATTTTTGGTGCTGATGTGTCTAAAAATGCACCCCCTGCAGGCACCAATGTCCTGGTGCAAAAAAAATTTTGGTCATGGTGGAGTGGCCACCCATGGGGGGGGGGGCATCCAACTCAGGTTTTGCCCAGGGCTACAGTTTGCCCAGGGCTGCCTCGTTACACCCCTGCTTACCATCTTTAATTGTTGTACAAGCATATTAAACATCTCAGTATTTTTCAAATCTTGATCAGTGCTTGAAACACAAGTTCAGTCTTCCCCCAGGCTCCAGCATCCCACACCATCTTTCTTCTAAAAGACCCAGTGATATTGACAACAGCTGTGATGACAGGACATTCCATCACTGAAATCTGACATGTTCCAACAAGTGTTTCTGAGCAAAGGGAAGCAGCCACTACCAGAAACCAAAGTGTACAAAATACTGAACAGAAATTATAAGATGATTTGCATAAGATAGTACAATACAAACAGACTATAATTATAGACTACAGCAAACACCAACTGTTAAATATTAGATATCATATATTGGTTATCAAATACCAAATAACAGATATCAAATATCATAGACTCTCAACTGTTAAATACCAGTTACAGTTCAATAAAAAATATCACATCAACCACCAATACTGCCAGATATTAAATATTGCTGTTTAATAAGTGATCTATACATAATCAACATCATATTCGGAAAAGAAATATGTTGATGTTTTATTTAGTTAATTCATCTATATCCTAACTTTCTCCCCAGTGGGGACTCAAAGTGGCTTTTATCATTCTCCTCTCCTCCTTTTTACTTTCACAACAACCTGATAAAAGAAGTTAGAGTGAGAAAGTGTGGATTGGTCCAAGGTCACCCAGAAGGTTCCATAGAAAAGTAGGAATTCGAACCTGGATCTTCCTGATCCTAACCACTAAACCACACTGGCTAAAAGGAAATCCATTTCACTTAGAGGGTATATTTAAGATAATAAACCTAGAGGGTATATTTAAGATAATTTCAATGAATTTCTCCAAGAGAGTTACAAAGGTCCCTTAGGTACAAAGTGTAGAGGAAAGACTCTAGTCCTACCATGATATGAAGAAGCCAAGTAGTGTGGCAAATTTAAGCTAACTGACTTTTGTTCATCAATGTCTTATTTTTACACAAAATCTGTCTCTGTTCCATCAAGTGCTGTTCAATCAAGCCTACTCTTTCTTCACAACAATCCATGCACTGCCCCCCATCAGTCCCTCTTCTCATCAGCTGCCCTGCCAACATCACTATACCTCCCAGAATGCATTTGTGAAAAAAGGCAATTGTCTGAGTCTAAACAAACTAATTAGATGTTCCAAGGACTTTTGTTAAGGCTCTGCCTCAGCACAGCTTCCCACTGCATTTTCCTGCACTATCTCACAGGATCTGAGAAAGCCAGGGCATGCATCCGACTGTCCCTTGGTTGTCAACTGTTCCCCAGAATGCATTAGCCCACCCTGCTACCTTCCAAACATCATTATTTGGTTAAATTAAGCATGCTGCTATCATTACGAAAGTTGCTTTTTATCTGAGCACGCTGAGTACTTAAAATAATTACATTTCTGCAACTGAATTTATGGTTTGATATTTATCAGTCTGTTGGAATGAAATCAGACAGCTTCACCAGAGACACTGCCCATTGTGCAAGAGGGTTCAAGAAGGAAAAACTTGAAACTTGAAAGTAAGTCAACCTAAGGTGAAAAGATGCATGCTGTTTGTACCAAAATACAATACAATAAAATATAACTGTTGTTTGCTGCAATGAAAATCGGAAACCTACCAACAGAGCCCATATGAGTCTGTCAGCATCTATCAGGCTACAGCACTTGGCTGCCTGCTCTAGGCTTGATGGGTAACAAGACATATAAGCATAACATATTAGCACTTCTTACTAATTAAGGTCCAGGTCAGATATTGCATCTTGTACACAATGAATAGATTTTGGAAATATATTTATTCCTAAATAAATATGAATATATTTTGTTCAGTGGTTATTTATCACATACAAGACAACCGTCATCTGGATTTCTGAACAGATTCAGTTCATAGGATGATTGCTATTAAGCTGTAAAATTTGCTGAAACTGAACTGGCAGAGACTGAACTGCTCATTCATAGTTAAGTCAGAGTTCTTACTGGAGCAGGGGGAAGGTGGAGGCATCACTAGTGATGTGACGATGCCATTTGTGGCACAACTTGGACGCGATATCATGGAACAACTGTGGCACTCTAGCATTCATCCAAAACTCTGTGGATAACCCTACATAGTGACATCACTTATGTGTCTTAGTGGAAATGATGTCACAGTGTCATTGGAGAGCCACCTGCCAACTTAGTCACTGCTGGTTGCTTACCACAGATTAGTAACCCTACTCCCCACACTGATTATCATTATTATGTACACCACCATTAAATACAGCCTCCCAGTTACTTAAATGAATTCCTGAAACAAAGACAACACTCTTCCTCAAACTTCAGCAATCTAGATATCCCCAGTTTGATTTTAAAATTGTCATGCAACTCCAAACTCCCTCTTTTGCTCTCGTTGACACCTGCCTGTTATATGCATACAGCTGCCTTTCAAAGTTTGCAGCAAGCTAAGCATGTCCCATAGAGGCATATGTACTCTAGGTGTCCTCAGAACAATACAATGAGAAGCAGATCAGCTGCACTTTAAAAGCAAACAATGCCCCCCCCCCCCTTGATCCATAGCAAAATCAAAACCAAAACCCATGTAATATCTTTTTATTTAAACCAATCCAAACAATATAGCCCCATATGAAAAGTTTTGGAAAGGGAGGGCAGCATGGTACACTATAGCCCAATCTCATTAGAACTCATAAGCTAAGTATGGTCAGTACTTGGGAAACAACCAAGGAAGACCCTGCAAAGAAAGGCAACAGCAAACCACCTCTGCTTAATCACTTGCCTTGAAAGCCCCTTCCTGGGGTTGCCATGTGTCAACTGCAACTTGACAGCACAAACACGCAACATGCTAAAGAACTCTATCAAGCTGGATATTTAAAAAGCACTGGAGAAAAACAGATCTCTCAAGCTATGATCACTAATCTTAATGTTGCTTTGTTTGCATCTGACAAACCGGCCTTATGATCATAGTCTATAGATCTATTCATCTCCCCTCATTTTTTTTTTAAAATATGAAGCTAGATCAAGAGTTGTTTCATGCTCAAAAGCATGCACACAGTGTTGCATTATTTTGGTGGTCTTAATAAAAGCTACTGCATGGCTTTTGCTCTTTGATTTTAAATGCAAGATAGATTTAAACATTTTTATTCTCTGTGAATGGCATACAAGGTCAAGATTTGGAGACCAGCTAATTTAATGAGGCCACAATTTAAAAGACCCTGGCCGTTTCCGCACGGCGACGATGGGGGTTACTGTTCGCACGAACAGTCTCAGAAACAGCAGGGACGACGGCGCCAGCGCCGTCACCCGGCCGACCTGGCATGTCTCTGGCCATTTGGCATGTCGCCGAGGCCTGGAAACATGCCCCCCCGGCCCTGCGCGACTGCTCCGGCGTCACAGGGCAGGGGGGCGTGTCCCCAGGCCTCGGCAACGCGCCCAACGGCCAGAGACAAGGTAAGTGAAGGGTGGAAGGGGGGGAGGGCACCTTGGAGCTGTTTCCCGAAAACCTCGCTTCCCAAGCGAGGTCGGAAAACGGCGGCTTCGCACCGGTCAGGCAGCGCGAGGGCGGCGCGGCTGCGAAGCAGCTGCGCCCCCTGTGCGAATGGCTCCCTGGGGTCGGCGTTTTTGCCGTCCCCAGGGCGCCATAATCCACCCGTGCGGAAAGGGCCCCTGTTACTTCTACCAATAACACTGTTTTATTAGAAGGCCCTTTGTGTTGGAGACAACAAGAAACTTCCTCACTGGTTAATTACTGCTAGCAGAGGATAAATGAACAGGGATATAAGTAGTTCAGGAATAAATTCCAGAATTCCTCATAAAACAAAACAAAACAAGACTAATATTACACAAAACCTGAACTCCAGGACTGAAAACCACCATTGGCAATAGTTGGCTGTGATCACTGAGTAGCATTTCTATATCTCTGTAGCCAAACTGTTTGCAATTTTAAAAAGGGGTGAAAACTAGTTCAATTTTGTATCTCAAGTAATTATGACAACTGTATTGGCCTGCATCTCTTTGGTGTCACTCAATTAAGTTCTCAAAGAGTTAGGCTGAGGTTTTGATTCCCAGGAATCTGTCAGTGCCCTTTCTGGCTATTGCTTTAAGGTGATTTGGAAGCTAAATAACTCCAAGTGGTGGGAGTTATATAAGAACCCACTCTTCAAAAGAGGGGAAAGCGTATTCTGTCTCCTTCTTCTGAGATGGAGAGCCCTTGAGTTCATCCCTAGAAAACAGAGAAAACTCCATTTTCATGTTCGCTGGATAGACATGAGAAGAATTCATCCTCCATCCTTAGAAAGGACTTACAGACTCCCCAGATTGTCCTTGAGGGCCCCCAGGGGTCTTCAGGCCCCAGTTTGAAAAATGCTTCTTTAGCAAATCCTACAAAGATGGATAATCTCAGATAGCAGAACCCAGGCCTTTTACCAAGGAAAGTATAATAGTGCATGGGGGCGGAATACAGCCATATGATTCTTGTTTAATTACAGGGGGACTTAATAGAGTTTGCTGATAAGCACTCTGTAACCACATGTCCTGGGAGATTACTGTGTAATAATACTTAGTGGACGTAACTGGGATCCTGATTTAGAAGACAAAAATAGTCATTTGGCACTCTGGTTTCTATAAGATACTTAATATACAACCTCTCCTGCCCTAGAACGTATGTCCCCAATTTCATCCATCAAGAGACAGAATACTCAGGCACTAAAGAAATGGAGCTGCTTCACAGATCTCAACCAGCGAGACACCCTAGAGCTTTTGTGCTGCTTCAGTACTTCTTCAGAGTAAATTCCCATTGTTGATACAAGAAGATATTTAATTCCCCCAATGAAATCCACATGACTAACAGAAAAAACTGTGGAATTAATGTGAGCTGTACAGCTTTTACAGGAAGCCACCTGGAAGAGCAGGCACCTGTTTTATCCAAGGATGCTTTCCAAAACCCTCCCAATTAAAACAGCTTCTCTGTGGCCAGTGATTCCCACCTATGCCTTCCTTGCCCCCCAAAAAGTGTGGAGGCTCATACCATGGCAGTGACAATCTGCATGATAAATTACTCTAAAGCCCGCTAGTGGGGCAAGGATAATTTGACACAGCAAAATAGTTCAAAACCATAGACCAGGCCTCGCAGCTCATCCTTTCCTGTTTATGGGCATTAGAATGAGACATCTGAAGATGAAGGTGTTAGGGCAGTAAGGCAGGTGCTCCTAGACAGGATAGTTTTTATCATTCTTATCTGTCCTTTGCTTGCTGTATCACTGAAACACATACAGGTTGTAGTAGTATTATCAGTGGTAGGACAGTAGTAGTGACAGTGTGGCAGAAGGTTGAAGGGATTTATCCAAGGTCAGCCCTCCTTAGTTGCAGCAGCTCAGGTCAGTAGGGACCCAATACATACTCAAGGGGGTTAGCTCAGTGTAATCTCCTTTGGGCGGATTTTCACTAGTGTTACGTTCTCTTTGCAGAAGAAAGTCAATCACACAATGATACTTTACTACGAAGCTTTTCCTTGTAACAGAACTGCAATTAATGCTGCAGACTGTTGCACAAAGGCTGCTATAGCAAGATAAACTATTGTGCAAGGTCTGGAGGACACTCAAAAATAATTCACGTGAATGACCCACTTATACAGATGTGGTTCCTTTCAGGTCAATAGACCAATACTACTGAATGGTCCTTAAATGAGACCAGAAAATATGAAACAGAACCATTAAAAAGGTCAGAAATTATCAAAGACTCATTATGCTGTGCTGTCTGCCTGCTGGTCTAGAAATCCTTCAGGGGGTTAGGCTGCCGAGTACAGTCTGATGTATCTTGAGCAGTTAATAAGCTGTGGTTCTACAGTCACCCTCTTTTTTGCACAGGCATTTGAACTTCCAAACGGAACTCACCTCAGGAGCACTGTACAAGGGCCTTTGCAGAGGGCTGACTGGCTGTTCCTTATGGTAAGCACAAAGCTATAGTCTCTTGTTTACAGCAAAGTTTAAAATAAAACAGATTGACTTTAAAAATAGTAAGAAAAGACTGAATTAGATACACTTAACAGACATTTGAATTTTCTTTTTAAAGCCCAAAGCCTGTTGAAAACTTGAAGGGTGTGGTGAAAAATGCTGATTGTGGTCAAAGACAGGTACGTGTGGCCACAGAGGAGAGGAGATAAGGGAGAGGGGGTCATTTGTCCCATGGCAAAAAAACCCAACAACCCTGTGCCTGCTCTTGTAGGGCATTATTTCTTGATGATGTTGTTTTAAGCAGCAACAGCAGATAATAATCAGGGATCACTGAAGTTGAGAGTAGATCTTATTATCAGATGTAGGCTGTGACTCCTACGCCTGTTCACTGGAAGTTAAGTCTTCGTGTATGCAGTGGGAGTTTAAGCAAATGAACAGCTAAAGTTCACCAGAATCGAGAATAACTCCCTGTCCCACAGCTGTTAACATGCTATTTAAAATAAAAAAGAATAGCACCTGATGTGGAAGACACTGGAAAACATTTGTTCAAACTAATCATAGGAATGCTTGTGTCTTTTTTTAGGAGGCACTAGATGTCCATACCATGTTCAACTGGTGATCTCCAAGAGGGTGAGCTGAAGATTCTCCACACACACAGTTTTCAGTGGCAGAAGCATACGGAATGCTTTAAGGTCTGCTCTTCCTTCAAGCAACTGAGCAGCTACCACATGAAGTGCAAGAAGTGCTCCGAGTTAGCAATGTGTTCTTCTAGCTCAAGAGTTTAATGTAATGATAGCTTACGAGGTGATAGCCATGCTGAACAATCAATACTGTGCCCATTATAGTACTTAAGGTCTAGTAGCAAGCAACCACTCAGCACTTCCCTCCCCAATCTGATTTCGTGTGCCTGCACATCCCATTGGGCTACCTGCTCAACTGGATTTTACCCAGAGTGGCCCATATGCTACTAACATGAGAGAAAAGATACCTACAATACAGTCAGAGATATAGCAGAGATCTGGAAAGCTTCAAAGGGGGTTTACCATGGGGAAAAATACAGGTATTTGCCTCTTTAGGAAGCAGAAATGATTATTACATTGATTCAAATAATGATTTTTCAGAATGGAGCTGAGCCTTTGTTTCTTTTGACAGTGTTTGAAAGGTTTGTGTGCAGGCAGCTACCTAGTGTGCATATCTACATACCTGTGAAATGGCTTGATATACGGCTTGCATCAAAAGGCTGAATGTGGACTTGGATGCATGAAGTGATGACTCCACTTTTAGACATCCAAATAATTGCAGGAGAGATGTGGGGTCAGCAGAAATCCACTTTCCCTTTGGTATACACACATGTCCTAATAATGAAGATGGCAGTGACTGCTGACTGGATTTATAGAATTATTTTCTATGTCTTTACTGGAAATGGCATGCATCAAGGGATTCAGCTTCAATAGAAATGCTCAGAGGCATTGACGTACCTACTTACAACCTTATGAATCCATTTGTAGCTAATTAGTGGTGCTAACTAAAGCAAGAGGTATACTAATAGCTTTACACATGTAAATACCAGTGCTACAGCATCTAGACCAGCCTTCTCAAATGCCAAATTAAATTCAGTATCAATGAAAGAACAAAGAGCCTTTCTTCTCATTCTTAGCTCTCTCCAGCAAGCTCCTCTATCTCATTATGTCATGACCTGCATTTTCAATAGAGAGAAGGTGGCATTCCTTTGTGGCATGACCCCGATACACTTAACATTGCCTATGCATTGCAGTCCAATGTAAGCAGCAACAGGTGTACACATAGTAAGGGACACATAGTAAGGGTCCCCCAAATCAAGAACAATCTTGCTGGTTTGAGATATTTATCAAGTGATAGGAAATCCTTGTGTCAGATAAGGCCAGAAACGTGAATAGCATGACAGGTTGTGTCCCTAACTCATCTCTACTTTGGCTTGATTCACACATGAAACCACCACCATATCTAGGCCTACTAAGAATTTGCCGCACCACAGGGAAAACCACATGGTCCCCAATGTAAAGCATTGCAACACAGATAACTTGCCACACCGAGTTGCCCCTATGCAGATACAATTTCATCCAAAAGTCGAAATTAAATCTGCATAGTGGCTGTTCCATGTTCAGGGATCTTTGATGACAGTCATATATAATGAGATGTGTTAGGACAAAGCAGCTGCTCTTCCCCTTACTCCAGACAGAATCCTGAAATTATCGTAGCACATGGCTTAAAAATAAGAGGCTTAAAGGAATCTATGAGGCAGATACTCAGCTGCTATAAACTGGCATTATTCCATGAAAATCAATGGGGCGTGGTGGTGGTGATTTACATCCACCAAGGTTTCTGCCCAATGTCTGTTGCCTTATTATTTATGAATCATCCAGTCAATGGTAATTTCAGTTTGTAAAAGTGCTTTATATTCCTTATCTCATTTATCACCACAACAAACCTGTGAGATAGTCATAAATACATTAGCTTTATAGACAGGGAGATGAGCATAGAATATTGTAACTTCAACAAGGCCATTCACAGCTGAACAGGGATTCCAAGCCGAGTCTCCCAAGAGCAAGTCCTGTACACTGTCCTCTCAGCCATACACTCCTTCACGCCACACAGCAATGTGCATTTCTAGATGAGTGCTGCTCTGTCAAATCCTAGGCACAGCTTCAGTTTCCATGCTTGTGTACTGAGTTCTTGACATTACTGTGAGGTGACTTTCATCCTGTCTAGCATGCACCAGATGATATTTTGGGTGGGAGCGGTATCAAAGAGAGCTAGGATTCAATGGCCATTTTCTAGCACAAAAACAGTTGTTCACGGGATGTATGGGACCCATCAGAGCACTGCGTACTCTATGCTGGACATGGCATGAGGTTTATTTTTAGCTTATCTCAACAGTGAAATCTTCTATGCTGAGTGGCATGGAAGAACTGCCAATGAATCCTTTTGCAACTATCTTGGCGGAGAAATTTGTAAGTTGGGGAATTAAAGTGGAATGGGATGCAAGCCATTGAGAGCATTAGCCTAATATTCCACTTCAAGACATAGGGGACTGTATATGACAAATATTGAACAAATGCTTACAAAGCAGCAGTTAAGAGGCAGCATGCATCTTGAGATCCCTATACCCCTGTAATATCAGATGGGTATAGAGCCCCATGAGATATTACAAAGTAATCTTTGGGAGAGTCATTGGTCTTGCAAGCATAAAGAACAGTTAATGACAGAAGCCTGGTCTCAAGTGTGGAAATGTATGTATGTGTATAGTTCTATCACATACTGCCAGCATGAGTCTGGAGTGACCAAAACTTGGGAAGATGCTATAAAGATACAAGCACATATCCTCAATCACAGGGGTGAAAAGGGATCAGATTTAGTCTGTATTCTAATTGTGTCCCCAGAGACATCCTTTTAGGTTCTCCCATATCGATGAACAGCTGCCACCAGTTCTGTAATAAAAGTAAAGCACTTGGTTTCGAGATTCTGTTGCAGTATGAGCAATATGTGTCCCCTACCATTTATAGCTAGTAAACTGACAAGCATCCTGTCAAGGGTTTCCAGGGGCCCTTGCACACGTCCAGCCTATTCAGATACACTATGCTAGTAACATGATAATGAATGATTACACACTAATGCAAATAGGCAGATCACAACAAAGAAATGGCATTCACTTTTTGTGTGTGTCCTGGCCAATTCAAGTATTCTGAATTTTTGATTTTGGATTTATCAGAATAGCATGATTATTGCTCCTCAAGATTTTCATGAATGTTAATAAGCAGTAATGCATTGTCATGTTTTGCAAGAGCACAAAGTGCTTCTCAAAGGGAGGAGAGTCTTGTTCGGTTTCTCAGTGCCAGGGTACAGAGGGGAAGACAAAGGCATACAGATGTGGCATAGCAGACCAGCTCAGCCAATCCCAGGTCAGGCTCAGCTAGGCACTGAAAAAATACAGAACCGATCTCAGGTTTCTTACATATTCCTTCTGTAGGTAAACTGCCAAGCCACTATTTCTCTGTCTCCTTACAGTCTTATCACTACAAATAGCAAATGTGCCAGATAATCTTTCGGGGTTGGCAAAGAACGTGTTACACAAACATAATCAATATGCGAGCATGGGGAAACAGTGCTTTGTGGCACAACAATGGATTTATGAAACACTGGTCCTGCAAACAGTAATTATCAGCACCCTAACTGCCTATTAAGTTCTGGAGAAGGAAACAGCTATCAAGTACTTGTCGTTCATTGCAACTTGTTCCTTTGAGAGGAAACCCCCCCCCCCTTCCTGTTCTACCCTGCTTTTTGTGTTCCCTGCAGATGCCTGGAACCAGAAAGCAGGAAATGCAACTCAAGTCCCGCTTCATAAGTTCATGGATGCATTACCTAGGTGGATGGTGCAGGTAAGGGATACTCTATCTCACCAAAAGAAAAAAGCCCCAAAATTGTAACTTCATTTGCCACATGCTGGACCGTCTTTGTTTTAGAAAGGGCCGCTTGGGTCCTAGTGCCTGCCTACCTAACAGAACTAGGTAGGCACTAGGACCCAAACCGAGCATTCTAAAACAAAGACTGTCAGGCATGTGGTGAATGAAGTTACAATTTTGGATTGGGGTTTTTTTGGTGAGACAGAGTATAGAAGCTTTTGTTATCCTGCATCTATTGAATGAAGAATTTGACAGCTGTTTCCTGTGCCAGCATAGCAACCTCATGCCTGAAAGACAACTTTCACAGCCCACGATCCAGGCGTGGCTCACATGGCAGGCCTTTGGAAAGTTTACTTATCCATGACCCAACTGGAGAAATCAAGAATCACCTGTTCTCTGGATTAAAGTCAGCTGCCAATGAATCTTTTTTCTCTTGCAATCTGTCTTGGAGCTGCACCAGCACCACCTGCTTGTATTAAGATACCCAGGATCAATAAGATATGCTCAGCGAGCTGGCCAAAAGTAAGAGGGCGGGGTTCCAGAAGTGAAAGGCATACCAAGATTCACTGGCTGTCCCCAAAGGATAGGAATCCCCTTCCACATATAAGACATTTGCAATTTAAAGTCAAATTGCTAGAGCAACACCATGAAATCATGCTAGTAGTCATGCAAGATATCTTCGTGTGTTGTTAACCTATGAAGCTATGTTATAGAGCCCAGCCATTGAGTTTGTCATTAGCTATACTGACTGACAGTGGATCTCCAGGTCCTCTGAAAGACAAAGATATTTCCCAGGTCTGCTGCTTAAGATTGTTTAACTGAAGATAATTGAAGATCAGACCTGGAGCTTCATGGATGCTCAACATGAGCTCCACCATTGAGTTATGGTTTCTCCATAGCTGGCTTGACATGTGGGTTGCAGTGGCATCTGGAACTGACTGTACTTAACTGGAAAAGTAGTGCCAAGGACGTAGGTGGAAAAACAACAGTTGTACTTTTACTGATAACAGAAAGGCAAAATAAGAGCAAATTTCAGTACGGTAGGTTCTTGATGTGCAAGTGATGCCATAAAATGGGCACATGCCAACACCCAAAAGCTGGCCCTATGTAGCATATTTCTTAGCCTGTTCCTGCTTGTTTAGGAATTCAACTGTGGTGCCTCTGTGCATGCCTTTCTTACATATAACAGTGTACAAGATGAATCTCTACATTCTTGTACAAGCTAGCCAGGGACACGGAACTATCTCAAAAGTATCAACACATATCGTATGTTCCTTCCCAATACAAACCCTATAGCTTGAATTCTGCTGTGGGACTCTGGCAAGATCATCATGCCCTTGCCTAGTTACAGAGCAGCAAGAGTGAGTACACTACACAGCAGAGTAGTGTGGGGGGCGTGTGACTGCACAGCCAAGCTTTCAAACCATGCCGCACACAGACAATACCTTCGAAACACAACTGTCAAAAGCACAGAAATGGAAAGGGAGAAGGTGTCAACAAACGCATTGTAGATTATTTGTATTTTTAAAGGGGGAGGGAAGAAAGAAAAGGAAACCAGAACATAGAAATCATAAGCCCAACTGTGACATCCCCAATGCAAAGGAAAGCTGCTGTTCCTATAGCCAAGCTAAGGAAGAGTACTTACTGCTGGTGCTCATGTTGATCCGGCTCTGTTCTTCTCATTCAACAAAGGCAGGGAAAGGTGTCCTTTAAATTCTCCACGTTTCCCCCGCTCCCTCTCTTTTCCTTTGGAGAGGGGATCTTCCAGTATAGACCTAGCGTGTTCTTTCATAGAGAAATATACACAGAGTTCCGTTTGATTCCAGTCTTAATTCATCTGCAGGTGTCTTCTTGATCCCATGCTATTTTCTCTCTGAGCTTGTGTTTTTGAGCTTAATCTTGGGCAGGCAGATAATAAGGTCAGGGGTGGGGTTAAAAGAGAGAGAGAAGGGAGAAGAACGCTCCTGGGAATAAGCCCGAGCAAGGTGCCCTCGCAGACACTTCTCGCTCGCTTTTTCCCCACGGACAGATCCACAGCAGACTCCCGATCCAGGCTGCTGGGCTGGATTCTCAGCCAGGGGCTGTCATGCAGCGCAGACCAGTTCCAGCCAAGGCTCTTCTCACCGCTCAAGGGGGTGTGGATCAGAAAAGGACGCCGTGTGTGTGTGTGTGTGTGAGCGGGGGGGGGGGGGTCTGCACACAGCTTGCTTAGCAAACGAAGACACCGGTTCTATTCTGTTTCGCCCCCCCGCCTCCTCTCGCAGTTTTACTAGAGCTCCCGATCCTAGAATGGATTGGAGACGAGCCCCGCCTAGTGCTCACCTCGTTTCGACCAAGTTTGTCAATAGGCGCCTCTTTCAGGTGCAGGAGGAGGAGTTTCCGCGAAGACAGAGAGTGCTGCAAATTGGGATGAAAGAGAAAGAGGCAGAGAGCGGGAGGGAAGGGGGGGGGGGGAGAATAGCACCATTGGGCAGGGTTTGTTCACTGCTGGTGGAAAACGGGATCCCCCTGGCTGCCATCTGCTGGTGGAAACGTGGTGGTGAAATCTGTTCATTGCAGGCAACGTAGCAAGTTTGCGAGTAGAGGGGGAGGTCTTTAATTCTTTGTCAGTGCCAAGGTAATAAATGTTTTTCTCGGATGCCGTTTGGATTCAGTGGATAGGGATTTGGCCTGGCTTACAATGTGATTTCGTTTGCGTAAACTCGGTATCTCAGTTTCTAATATGTAAAACAGGAATCAGGTCACCCGGGGCCCACCATATCCAATTAGGGAGACTGACATGAAAAAGATTTCAGGAAGAGGGGTCAATGTCCGCAGCAGCTTGTTGACTGGATACAGTGAAGACTAAATGGGCGGAGGAGCCCACTATTTTCACAGTGTTTGTTTTGCAATTGCTTTTTAAAAACAGACCTCATAATAGGCTGAGATACTACTCTGCTGAGGAATAATGCAAGATAATATAACCTGAAAAGGCGTGAGGAAGACCAGAAACCCCATTTCTAGAGGGTAGCTTAGAACTTTAATTTACCAGGGCAGTACCTCCTTGTGGCTTGCTGCCCTGGGCAGCCTCCCACTGGCAATGTTTCATCTTTCAATGTTGTAACAGCTGCTTTAACTTTTCTGTTTGCTCCTGGGCCTGCCCCCTTCCCTCCATGACAGGGCTATGGTGATGTACTCAAGTGAGCCACTGAACAGAACAATCCAAGTTTTATATAACAATTTTACTCAGCTGCTATGTTCTGGAATGAGCCTTGGTAGGGAGACCAGCCTCCAGTTGCAACCTAGGTATTGCTGCTTATTTCCAGACTACAGAAACCAGTTCTCCTGGCAAGAATGGATACTTTGGAGGGTGGGCTGGGCTGTATGGCATTATGCCCCACCAAGGTATCTGTCCTCCCCAGGTTCCATCCCTAAATTGCAGAAGCTTCCCAGTGTGGATCTGACAACCCTACTTCCCCATCCCTTGCTGGTTACAGGTGGGGACCTGGCAGTAGTACTGGTAAGTCTGGGGCTGGCTGTCAGTGTTTCAGTTGGGCAGCTATGTTGGTCTGAAGCAGCAGGAAAAAATGTTTGAGTCCAGTGGCACTTTTAAAACCAATGAAGTTTTATTCCTGGTATAAGCTCTTGTGTGCATGCACACAAAAGCTTATGCCAAGAATAAAACTTTGTTGGCCTTAAAGATGCCACTGGACTCAAGCATTTTTTTCCTGTTAGCGTTTCAATAAGAGAAAATATTTCACAGGAACATAAACTTTCTTTTTCCTGTGTGGGCTGCTTGATTAAAAAAAAATCTTGTGACATGGCTCCAACATGGATTTCACGAGTCAATCTGGCAATATATGTCCTTTTAACATAAAACTATGGACACATGTGAATATAGGAAAAAACCTCAATCTACTGAAGTTAATAATACTCAATCTACTGAAATTAAAAAACTCAATCTACTGAAGTTAATAATATGGACACTTAATAATAACTATTAAGTGTCCATATTATTAACTTCAGTAGATTTTCTTAAGTAAGGGCTTTAAGTTGGAAGTTCTGTTAATTTACTCAGAAATTACTTCGAGGAGTTAGAAAAATATCTATACCATACCAGTTTGTTTGAATTGTTAGCCATATCTTTAAAAACGGGGATATCAGCATGAGAGGTATTGTGGTATAATAGTTAAGAGCAGTGGATTCTGATCTGAAGAACCAGGTTTGTTTCCCCACTCCTACACATGAAACCTGATGGGTGACCTTGGACTAGTCACAGTTCTCTCAGAACTCTCTCAGCCCCACCTACCTCACAAGCTGCCAGTTGTGGGGAGAGGAAAGGAAGGCGATTGTAAGTTGCCTTGAGGCTCCTTAAAAGTGGAGAAAAGTGGAGTATAAAAACCAACTCTTTGTTTTTTTTTTCTACCAGATAGTATGTGATGTAAAAGACCTCTGCTTCAGTCCCTGGTGAGCCACTGCCAGTCAGAGCAGACAATACTAATCTTGGACCAAGAGCCTGATTCAGTATAAGACAGTGTTCATGTGACAGTCTAATAAAATACTTTTTTCCCCCTGGAAATCAGTGGGGAAAACTGTTTGCACATTTCAAAATGACACCATTCCTAAGGGCACATCATCTACTCTTTGTTTTCTGTGTGACATAAGGCCTGAGCCACTGTCACACTGTAGCAGTAAACATACATTTAGAACTCTGTGACACCCACTATGCCAATGTAATATCACAACGTGTTTGATAAGCCTTGTGCTTTTACTGAAGGTAAGGTAGTGATGCCAGAGAGCAGCCATCACCACCAGCATTGTGTAGAACTATGTGGTACATCCAATCCAAACCAAAAACCTTTATTAGGCATAAAGATGTGGTACATAAATGAGTGGCAGTGGGACATTATAGAGACAAAGGCAGGGGCTGACTCACTTTCATGGCATCTACTGTCTACACCAGCACAAATCCCTTGTCAATATGTGACTGTCTGATGTTCAAATATTACTGGATTTGATGGCCTGGTGAGGTGAACTTACTATACATAGGATGCTTCTGTGGCACAATTCACACTGTATTCTGTGGGAATAGTAGTTTTGTTTAGTGCTAGGATGTCATCTCAACAGTGCAAACTATCATCTGCCAAAACAGTCTACAGAATGTTGATTATCATCTCTGAAAAGTGACTTGAGCTGTGCCAGTCACACCTGAAGGACCTTTGAGGCTCTTTGCCAAAGGTCAAAAGAACAGCCATGGAATTTGGAGCTAATGAAAGAGCCTCCTTTGTACTGAATAATAAGCTGTACTGTTTATACTCTCCCTTGCACCTTACTACTCCTTCTGTTTCAGTTAATTTAATATCTGCTAGGGCCTTTTTTCCTTTGATTTGAGGGAAGCATGATGTCACATGGAGAAGTCTGTACGAATTAGGTACATGCCTTTACATATGCATGGAATGAGATGGTATTATAGTGTGTGTGTGGTTACCACCACACAGGTCAGAACACTGAAAACAACCCTAGGAGTTAATATGCTGAGGTGAATTTTTAAAAATTTTGTTCTAAGGATTCCTTGTATTCCAGGTTGCTATTACAGGGCATGAATTCACCATTTTAAATTGTGGCATCAACTGAGTGAAAGCTGGAGGAATTGAGAGGAAGCAGCTAGGGTTCTACCCTGTGTGTAGAAATCAAAGCACATGCATAATTTCAGTGGGCAAAATCATTTTCAGAGAGCACCCTCACAGGCACAAGAGCTGAGCTGTAAACACCTTGTTAAACTTCCTGGGTTTGCATACTTTCAGATTTTAATCTAAATCATATAGAAGATATTGACTAAAAATACAGGTGGCATTTTGTCATCAGATACTCAGCTTATGAAACACAGGAGGATTTGGAAATTGCAGACGTTAACCTAACTATTGTCCCAAGTTAATTAGTAGAAAGTGTAATTAAAGCTAGAATTAGAATTAGTAAATGTACAAGCAAGCATCTGCAAAAACTTGCAGGAAATATCTCATTCTCTTCTCCCTCATTATTTCCTCTTTCCCTTTCCTGTAAGCCCCCATAGTTTCTTTGGCTCATTCTGCACACGCAAAATAATGCACTTTCAAGCTGCTTTCACAACTGTTTTTGCCATTCCGCACAGCTTCAAAGAGCCCTGAAAGCAGCTTGAAAGTGCATTATTCTGCGGCCGTTTCCGCAAGGCCCATTTATGACGGCCTGGGGGCGCCAAAAAAGGCGCCCCCAGGCCGCCGTTCGCACAGGCATCAACTGAGTGAAAGCCTGACTCTTCTTCCCTCCCCCCAGGGCGGCGTCAAGCCGCCCTAAACAACAACCCTTTAAAGGGTTGTTGTTGGGGAGGGAGCGTCTTCCCTGCGGCGCGGTGCGAACCGTGCCGCCGGGAAGACGCTGTCTCCCGTCTCCGCCCCACTCATGGTGTCCTCCTCGTCGCCTGCGGGGCGTTGCAGCCCCGCCCACACTGTCCTCCAACCTCCAGGGGTTGGAGAAAAGCGTGGGCGGGGCTGCGACGCCCTGCAGGCGACGAGGAGGACACCGTGAGTGGGGCGGGGGAGGGCGCAGAGGCGGCTCCATGCGGAGCCGCCTGCCGTCTGCCGGCCTCCGCTTCGCCCGTTCGCATGCTTGCATGCGAACGGGCTTCCGCCCCCACGCCGCCCGCACTCTTGGCGGCGTGGGGGCGGAAGGAGGCCATGTGGAAACGGCCCGCGTGTGCGGAATGAGCCTTTCTTTTTCCTGCTTCCTTCTCTCCTCCCCACCCAAAATCCAATATATATTTATCTGCCCCTTTATCTTCAGGTTTCCGTCTCCTCTCCCTAGCAACCTCTACCTAGGAAAACTATGGGCCACTAGTGTGGTGCCAGACACTGTGCTAGGCCTCCTTCCGTGGAGGAGAACCTTTGAATGATTGAAGGGAGCGCATCACATTCCACTATATCCCCTGCTGTTTTTTTCTTTTTCCCCCCTGGCAACCCCCATAGCCAGTGGTGGGATTCAGCCATATTGCCCCAGTTCAGGAGAACCGGTTGTTACAAAACCCCTTGCTCCCCCTCCCCTGGGAGAGGGAACAAAGTGGCTTTTAGCACCTCAGAGCCCAGGGTGGGGAGAAGAGCTGAGCTGGGCAGCGCTGGGGGTGTGTGGAGCAGATCCCGGCATTCCCTGGAGATCTCCCATCCAAATACTTGCCAGGGTTGACTCTGCTTAGTTTCTGAGATCTGACAAGATCAGGCCTAGCCTGGGCTATAGCTATTGCCAATGGAGAGATATACCCATTGTCACATAGCACCCACATAAAAATTTTCTGTACACTTTCCTCATAAGCTGCTTTCTCTGTATCTTTGTTTTTTGTCATGCCATTGGAGGGCTATTTGTGAGCTTTTTAAACAACAATAAATGGCATAACACTGTAGTCCACAACAAGCTCTCCAATGGCATAGTGGGGGATACGGTGATGGTGAAAGGCAAAAGGAAAGAAAATGGTATCGCTGTGGGCATGTCCTAAAAATGTGCACCTGATCCATTTGGGTAGTAATGTGCTTGCACTGCATTCTTTCTGAAAAGATCATTAGTATAGTGGATGATCATAATTCACCACTATGTGAATACTCCAGAAAACAGCAAACAGTTTGGGAACAAGGCAGCGAAATCTGTCCTTGTCAAAGCAAACTTTGAAAGTGGCACCAAATGAAGTTATTACAAGCACTTGCAGCGGACATCTCATTCCCTTCCCTGAAAACACTCATAGCCTCTCCTCTTTTTTAGGTTACTTCTCTCTTTTCCACCTACCAGCCAAACTAACTTTCTCTTCCCAACTGACTTCCCCTTCCCCTTGCAGTCTCTACCTGGGAAATTTCTGGCAGAGTTGTGGACTGCTGGCTTCATAGTGGGCCCAGTTGAACATTGCCAGCCACTGGCGCCAGTTTCACAATGAAGAACCATGTAATTCAAGTGCCGCTTTTGCCTTGCTGGTGGTGGTGCAGCAACCCTCTTAAGAGATGGCACAGCTGCACTGCCCCTGGGGTTTTGTAACTACCCCCTTTATGATTGCATTTCCCATCTTTCAGCCATGATTGTTGTGAAGATTTTGTAATCCATGTTTAGTAATGAGAATGGTCTCTATGACGGTGGTAATAATGGATAATTCCCTTCTCTATATATTGAAGTTATATTTACTTCTTGCTAAGTAGGTAGCATATTCCTTCTCTCTTGTATTTCACTAATTACTCTTTGTGAGGGCATTGCTAATATTTTTTCAAAGCATTTATAATAAGTTGCTGTCAGATCATATAGTCCAGGTGTTTTGTCCTTCATGAGGTTTTTTTTAATAGTATGATTAATTTATTGTATTGTTATTACTGGGTTTAGAATTCTCCTCAGTTTCATATCTTTCAATGGGTACTTTTGTCAAATATTTCTCCATAGCTTCCATATCTGTATAATCCCAGGCTGCCAATATGAAAATGATTAAGGAAATTATCATTTATTTGTAAGAAGACTATCAGTAGGAGACACAGGGTTTGTTACAGTGCAAAAATGTAAACAAAACAACCACTGTATTCTGCAATCAGCATGAACAATGCATGAGTTTAATTTAAAGAGAAGCTTCAAAGGCTTTGCTTAGTTGTAAGTAATTTTATACTGGAGAGATTCACTCTATAAAATACATTACAGGCTTGATAGGGCTAGACAGCTTCCACATTTTCTAACTGGAAGATCTAGGAACAGCAGGCCCTTTGGCACAAACTATCAGTCTTGTCTGCACTGCAAACGTGTCCCCCATGGAAAGAGATTCTTCAGAGGTACGTTCTAATAAATAACTCAGCAACAAGCAACGCAACTGGTCAAATGACAAAATAGAGTATAGAGATCCAGGAGTCAGAAGGTTTAAAGAAATGGGCAGCAGCCTGGGATCATGAATGCTTACTTGGAGGGAAGTTCTGAATTCAATAGAAATTCCTCAGTACATGTAGGATACAGCCCAGGTACAATAAAAGTAAGGATTGTACAAAATAAACTGCTGTTCTTCCTACTCTCAATAATGCTTATGGTGATAGTTTACATTTATAATTATCATTAAAGGGTCATAAATCTTAAGGGCATGACTGATTCTCGTGCTGGTCACAATGTACATATAACACTGGTGTTATTAGAACTGCACTGGTTGCTGGTTGGTTCAGTTCAAGGTACTGGTCAGAACCTATAAATCCCTTCATGGCTTTGGACTCTCATATTTACGAGACTTTATCTTCCAACATGTTTCATAGCAGCAGCTCTAGTCAAATGGACTAAACTTGTTGAAGCTTCTCCTATGCCAACAGGTTTGAACTGTATCAGTGTGAGAGCCATCATGATATAGGGGTTAAGAGCAGGTGCACTCTAATCTGGAGAACCAGGTTTGATTCCTCTCTTCTCCACATAAGAACATAAAAACTAGCCTGCTGGATCAGACCAGAGTCTATCTAGTCCAGCACTCTGCTACTCGCAGTGGCCCACCAGGTGCCTTTGGGAGCTCACATGAAGGTGAAAGCAATGGCCTTCCGTGGCTGCTGCTCCTGAGCACCTGGTCTGCTAAGGCATTTGCAATCTGAGATCAAAGAGGATCAAGATTGATAGCCATAGATCGACTTCTCCTCCATAAATCTGTCCAAGCCCTTTTTAAAGCTATCCAGGTTAGTGGCCATCACCACCTCCTGTGGCAGCATATTCCAAACACCAATCACACATTGCTTGAAGAAGTGTTTCCTCTTATTAGTCCTAATTCTTCCCCCCAGCATTTTCAATGAATGCCCCTTGGTTCTAGTAATGTGAGAAAGAGAGAAAAATGTCTCTCTGTCAACATTTTCTACCCCATGCACATGAGCAGTGGATTCTTATCTGATGAACCAGATTTGTTTCCCCATTCCTACTTTCCTGCTGGGTGACCTTGGGCTAGTCATAGTCCTCTCTGAACTCTCTCAGCCCCACCTACCTCACAAGGTGTCTGTTGTGGGAAGAGGAAGGGAAAGGAGTTGTAAGCCACCTTGAGGCTCCTTACAGGAGAGAAAGATGGGGTATGAATCCAATCTCTTTTTCTCCTCCTCCTCTGCAGTTTAGAATGGGGAGGGGGGTGTTGAAAAAAAGTAGGTTATCTGGGTAAATGGACTGACATTGTTGGGAGCCCACTCTTTAGGGATGCTGTAAACATCAGGCAAACATACCAGTTCAACAGCTGTACTTTCTTGTGAATCAAGTCTCCTTGCCAACGTCTGGCTCAACCAGCTGCTGAACAAATTTGAAATTGTGCAATAGGTGTAGAATTATAGTTTCATTTCCTTCTAGAATTGCCAGCTCTGGGTTGGGACATACCTGACAATTCTTCAGGTAGAGTCTGAAAAAGACAGGTGTGGGGAGGGGCGGGACTGCAGTGAAGTACATTGCCATAGAGTCCACCTTTCAAAGTGGCCATTTTCTCCAGGTAAACTGATCTCCATCTCCCGGAGATCAGTTGTAGTAGCAAGAGATCTCCAGCCACCACCACTCTATTTCCTTTAGTCTACCAGGTAGCTTTTGCATCTGCATATTAGGTGAAATAAATTCTTCCCCAGAGTCATGGAAGGTAATGTCTGGTAATTACATTATTTTGGGGGTGGGGGGTGGGGGTTGTTGGGATGATATTATAACTCCTTTAAAATGGCGCAAAAGCATGCATTCATGAAGTAATTTCCATGATAATATGGACAAACCGCACACAGTCATACTTCTTTTAACAATGCAGTTTTACTTTATAGTTACTGGTTGTCTGAATACTTTGTTCAGTATTTATACTATTGGCTGCTAAGCACTGAACAGTGAGGAGAGGTCTTGGGGTGTGGAAGTACAATTATCACGCTGTGTAAGAATGAACATGTGGGAAATACTGCCAATTGCACTGTACAATTTTTCAGAGTTTGAATACACAAAAAATAGCCCAATGAAAAAGCATGAGTTACTCATGAAGATCTGAGCTGCTTGTCAAAAATTCAGCTTCCTACTCATGACTAATAAGCAGAATGTGAGTCAGACTGGCAGGTGTTACAGCATTCCTACCTTGTTGATTATTCAGAGCCAATGTAAGGCCAGGTTATTTAGGTCATATTTCTTTGAGATAGGCAAAGAACCTTTCATCTCATAGGATTTATCATCTGGGCTTGTTGCATTGACATTGGTGGAAGATATGTAGTGTTTCATCTATTTGGTTGTATTTAATATAACACTGTAACTCGCCATGAGTATATGATTAGAAAAAGTTAAGTCTAAAATGTAAAACATTGATCAAATAAATCATTAATAATGTAACATGTGAAGAGAGGAAAAAAGTGAGAAAGAAAAAGTGAGAAAGATAAACAGAAAGAAAAAAGAAAAAGAAAGCAATTATGTTATTCTCTAGGAATCCATGTGTTATACAAAGATAAAGTGGTACAGCAAAAGGACTGAATTAAAAACCTGTGGTGCTACACTGAACATAATTTGTGGCCAGAATGTGTGGATATATTAGATCCCTTATTTTAGAAATGGGATATAATTCTGTTATTTTGAATGTTGTGTGATGTGCTCTAGAAGATTTGAGACCACCTTTATGAACAAAGTGTTGGAAAAGTCCAATATACTAGTCTTTGGTACAGAAGGATCATGAATTTGTGTATGCTGATATGAACAAGTATATGCAAACAATCAGATTGCTTTTGAATATCAGACTATTGAACTGAGCAAGCACACTAAACTTGGTTCTTGCCTGTTTCACACAACTTTTTTCTTGAAAATCAGAGAAGGTGTTTGGGTCTCAGACTATGATAATTGCTCAAAAGTTGACAAGTTTGGATTTATACCCCACTTTTCTCAACCATAAGGAGTCTCAAAGCAACTTACAAACTCCTTCCCTTCTTCTCACAACAGACGCCTTGTGAGGTAGGTGGGACTGAGAGAGTTCTGAGAGAACTGTGACTAGCCCAAGTTCACCCAGCAGGCTTTATGGGTAGGAATGGGAAAACAAATCTATTTCCCCAGATAAGAATCCACTGCTCATATGGAGGGGTGGGGAATCAAACCTGGTTCTCTAGATTAGAGTCCATTGCTTTTAACCTCTACACCACCACTTTGACCACTACATCAAGTCTTTGACTACCTTAGCTTTAATGAGAGCACAATAAAATATCAAACACACTTGTAGAATGTACACGTTAGAGAAAGTTTGAGTGAGCCATATCCCTTTTGGCCCTGAAATCCATTGAAATCCATATGTCAGTTAAAAAAAATAACAATCCTGCCGTCATTCCAAAGATCTTATGGCCCTCTGTCCTTCATTTCATCTCCACAATCACGCTATGAGGTAGGTTAGGCTAAGAGAAATGGTTGGCCCAAAGATACCCAATGGCCTTCATGGCTGAGTAGGGATTTGAACCTAATAACCCCGTCCAAGAGCTGGGCTCCTGGCTGCAGTGCCATGGCCACGCCCATCTGCTGCCCCCAAAGAGATTTCCTGGTGGCATGGGAAGGCTCAAAAAGTGAAAAAGCCTCCCTGCCACCGAGAAGCTTCTATGGGGCTGAAGAGTCTTACACCACCCAAAAGAGCAGCATAAGCCTGAATTCCCAGCTGCCATCATAATGTTGCAAGTCCTGCTGCCACATTGTCTTCGAGTGCCCTCGACCCAGCCTATGTGTCATCCACATGGGCAGGATCGAGGGCACCCGGCAGCAGGGGCCGGCATCAGCTTCTGGAAACAATTTGTCTTGGGTGCCATTTACCCCCCCCCCACACACACACACACACATGCTGCTGCCGGGTGCCCTCGACCCTTCCCATGTGGCTGAAACATGGGTGGGGTCAAGGGTGCTTGAAGACAATGTGAGAGCAGGACTTCATCTCCAGGCGCCGTGTCATCTTCAAGCACCCTTGACCCTGCCCATGTCACCATCACCATGGACATCACCCAGCTCCCCCCCGCTCCCCCCTCAGCTGGGCTGACAGCCGGCAGCCAGCAGTCCCTTCTGATCTCCCCTCCAGGCAGGCCAGAACAGACTGCAGTCCCCAGCCTCAGA
Organism: Sphaerodactylus townsendi; assembly: GCF_021028975.2. NCBI lineage: Eukaryota > Metazoa > Chordata > Lepidosauria > Squamata > Sphaerodactylidae > Sphaerodactylus > Sphaerodactylus townsendi. The sequence goes on along the minus strand of NC_059427.1, from coordinate 98,359,905 downwards.
GACCTGCTTTTATAAGCAGTGGGGGTGGGGCTTGGAGAGTAGGACTTCCTGTTCCCCAAGCCCCACCCCCAGCCTCAGTGCTTATAAAAGCAGGTCTCCAAGGCCAGGGACTGCAGTCTGTTCTGGCCTGCCCAAAGGGGAGGTCAGAAGGGGCTGCTGGCTGGCAGCCTAGCTGAGCGAGGCAGGGGGAGCTGGGCACCCTAGACCTTGTCCATGTCCATGGTGACATAGGCGGGGCCGAGGGCGCTCGGAACCAATGAGGCAGCAGGAAGGTGGAGGACGCCTGGCTCCACCCCCACCCCACTGCTGCTTCCTGGTCATGTGGGGGGCTGATTTTGCACCCCCCATGTGACCAGAAGAGTGGTGCAAGGGGTACCCCCTTGTCCCTAGGTAAATACGCCACTGCTCTATAATAAGTGCCCAGGGAGGGCAAATCCACTGCTGTGGCCATCTGCCACTTCCACCAGCAGATTTGCCCCCCCCCCCCCAAGGGCCTGCCAGTCTTCTCAGTCCAAGGTACTTCCCAGTCTCTGACTGGTACACGAGGCTGGTGTTCTGCTTTCCTCCTCCTGAAGGAATGTTTGGTTATTTAGCCTCTTATTTCCTCTAACGAAAGCACAAACATGAAGTCAGAGCCCAATTTTGGAAAACATTTAATTTCTCTTTCTTATTGTTGGAATAGCTTTATCACTAGCTCTGCTTCCCTCTCTCCCTGCCCCCCACCCCACTGTGTTCTTTATATTGTTTTGCTGGGAAATGAAATCAAATGAATATATAGCACTTTCCAGGAATAGGTCTGACATTTGTACTTTGTTTTCTTTTCCCCTACCTGGGTTGCCTTCCTCAGGCTCGGAGATCTGGGAATGAGGCCTGAGGAGGGCAGGGTTTGGAGAAGGGAGGGACCTCAGCAGGGATGTGATGCTTCGAAGTCCACCCTCCAAAGCAGCCATTTTCTTGAGAAGAATTATCTCTGTAGCCTAGAGATCAGATTTAGTTCTGGTTCTACCTACTATCACTGACCCCAGCAGCGGTCCTGCTGCCTTGTTCTCCATGTTGTATATACGTAGAGCAAGCTTTGCCAAATACCCTGAGATATAATCTGCAGATCTAGCATACATTGTGATGTCCCTGAGATTCTTTGGATAGTTTGTATCCCCCTTTTTAGCCCATTGCCCCCAAGGATAGCATCATCCATTGGAACAGATGGAGGTTTAGTTACTCCATCCTCAGTACTAGGACTAGATCCGTACCCAAACACACTAAAAACTCACATATGACTTTCAGTTTAGAGATCTAACCAACTGTGTCTGTGCTGTGCCACAAAGTTGCTTCCATGGTGAGTGTATGATTTAATGACCTCCAAAACATCCTATCATTAGCAGCCTTGCTCAGGCCTTGCAAACTGAGGGCTGTAGTTTCCTTTGTTGAGTCAATCCATCTCATGCTGGGTCTTCTTCTTTTCCTAATGCTTCAACTTTTTCTAGCATTATTGTCTTTCCCAGCGACTCTTTTCTTCTCGTAATGTAACCAAAGTAGACCACCTTCAGTTTAGTAATTTTAGGTTATCTGGAGAATTCAGGCTTGATTTGATCTAGAACCCATTTATTTGTCATTTTGGCAGTCCACAGTATCCACACAACTCTCTTCTGGCACCACATTTCAAATGAACACATTTTCTTTACATCAACTGTATTGTTCAACCACCATGCCCATACACAGTAATGGGGATACTATGAATTATCTTGCTCTCACTTGTCAGTGGTACATTCTTACACTTAAGAATCTTTTTTAGCTCCTTCGTGGCTGCCCTCTCCAGGCTCAGGCTCTTTCTGAATTCTTGGTATCCGTCTCCATTTTGGGTGACAATTGAGTCAAGGAATAGAAAATCTTTAACAAATTCAGGTTTTTCATTGTCAACTTTAAAGTTGTGCAATTCTCCAGTAGCCATTTCTTCTGTCTTCTTGATGTTCTGCTGTAATCCTGTTTTCTGTTTTAAACTTTTATCTTCTTGATGTTACTTTTGTACATCACTTTTGTCTTCTTGATCTTCAGCTGCAATCTTGCTTTCTGCTTTAACCTTCATCAGTAGCCATTTCAAGTCTTCACTGTTTTCTGCCAATAATGTGGTATCATCTGCATATCTCTAACTGTTAATGTTACTTCCACTAATTTCCACTCCATTTGCATCTAAATCTAATCTAGCTTTCTTTGTGCATATAGGATAAAGAATTAGGGAAATGAAATACATGCTTGTCTGATACCTTTACCCATTGGAAACCATTCTGTTACTCCATATTCTGTTCTAATAGTACTTCTTGTCCAGAGAACAGATTTAACATCAGAACAATCAGGTATGTGGCATACTAATTTCTTTTAAAACCAACCATAACTTTTAATGACCCACACAGTCAAAAGCTTTGCTGCAATCTATGAAATTGAGTACCGATCAATTATTTTGCCATTTTCCTATCTCTAACCACTCAATTCCCCTTACTAACTTGGACAAAGGCACTAACACAAGGCAAGATTAGGGTTATCACCTGGTCAGAAAAATCAACCTGCCCTGCTACTTACTGTGCCTTTATTGTGTAAAATGTATTTGTATTCAACCTGTGTTGGGTCCATTTACATTGGTTAGCATTTCTTTCTGGATTCTGTTCTGACTATAAAACCCTGTATGGTCTAGACTCACCTTAAGAGTTTGTGTATCATACCAGTACAGTATTAGGTCTGTATTGCCATCAGTCCATCATGTAAGAACCATAGCAGTGTGATGCAGGTCATTTACTGTAATAATGCCCATGTTGTGGAACCTCTTTTCAGAAACTGTTCTGAAAGCATTCTTCATTTCTGGAAAAGCTGCAAAGCATTCCTTTGTCAGAGGGCATTCAAATGATTAATGTCTGTTTGGGGAATATTTTGTCTGTGTTTCTTTATCTTTTTTTTTTTTGCTTGTGTATTTGGAAACCACAGGTTTTGTTATTATATGAGCTTTGAGATTTTATTGATATTGTTAAACTGCCCTGAGCTTCTGGAAAAGTAGTATAAAATTTAATGAATAAATAAAGGTAATAAGGGTTTCATGTTCAGGAAGCAGGTAAACATTTTTATGACACGAAGTTAAAATTACCACTTGCCAATAAATATAGATCAAATTCCTTTAAAGGGATCGATGAAGAGTTAGTAATCTATGAGTCAGTATCCTCGCAAATCAGTACATACAGATTTACTTAACCAGGAGGTTACTCTTATTATTTAAAATACACAGACATCCATAAGAGGAGTAAAAAAGCAAAACCTTTGTTTGAAACTTTTGAAGCTTTGAATTACATAGGCAGGGATGTAAAGCTTAACTGTCTACAAGGAGTCTGTATTGCGGAGCAGAAGAAATTGAAAATCGTAGTCTTGGCCTCTAGCTGAAAAATATGACATGGATCTTACAGCACTTACTAGCTACTGTTGAAAATAACAGCAATCCCACAGTGCTACGCTAAACAGAGTTACACCCCTCTAAGCTCATTTACTTAAATGAATTTAGAAAGACATATCTCAGTTTATGATTGCTTTGGAAACAGCACTCATTTCTTGTCCTTTCAAAGCTTTATTGTGCTTATAGGACTCACAAGAACAGATGGAATAAGTATTTAAACAATGGGATAAAGTATTTACAAGATAAGTATACATAGTTTTCTAGATTACAATTTTCTAGATTCTCTGTTAAGCTTTTTAGACAGAACGTATATCTTTATACAGGTATGATTTACTGGGAAAACATAAACGTTCTTCATTAGGGCTTAAGGTAGCTGAACATTTGGTTCTGAATATGTAAATATAACAGTGATGGTGAACCTTTTAGAGACCGAGTGCCAGGGCGAAGCAAGGGGAAACTGCACCTGGGGCATGCATGCTCCCCGTGCCCCTGCCATGCCCTGTCCTGCCCTGGAATGCCTCAAAACTCCTCTGCCACACCCCAAAAATGCCCTTGCCACACCCACACAGGGGCCCATGCCCAGTGCATCACGCACCCCTCACCCTCTTGGCACTATGCCACTGTCGATTGCCCAAACTGGGGCAATGGCACGCGTGCCCACAAAGAGGGCTCTGAGTGCCACCTCTGGCACGCGTGCCATAGGTTTGCCACCACTGAAATATAACACATATTCCAAGTGGCATTGAAAATTCTGCAGTAGTTTAATTCTTCATAGTCTTATTGTCTCATTTAGTGGGTTAGTTTCTGCTCCAAGGCAAGGGATCAAATGCAGTAAAATTGTGGCTTGTGTTTGTGATTTCCAGTTTCAGGAAATCATTAGGCAAGCTGCAAGTACAAAATGATCCAGAAAGGCAGAATAACAAGCAAAAGACACTAATAAGGTATTTTTTTTATCATTTGGGGTTAGCATAGCAGGACAGGATAGATGATTTGCCAGTGTCTAAGATTATCAGTCCAGCATGTAGGACAACAGAGATACCGGAATGATTTGTTCGTTTCTCTATATGCATAAACGACATGCTGGCTGAATGCAGAAATGGAGGTTATCTGGCCCACGCAGATACACATTTAACATAGGATTATATATTTAACTTGGATTAATAGTATATTTCTAACTCTCCATGACACACATAAATAAAATGATCACTATTCACAGGCATAAACTAGGACTTTGGGGAATTAGAGACAAGAGTATGTTAACGTATAAATCTATGCTTTATAAAGCTAAATGGTTCTATCATTCTAGATATCCACATCCCATAGATTGTAGTAATGAAGTGAGAAGATCACACTGATAGTGTAGCTTTATTTATACAACAAAATGTTATACCGTGCGCCTAATACCACTTATGCTATGCATAGCATCGCTGATTACAAAAGGTGCCCTCATTACATAATGATGCACAATAAAAAGGACAATAATGACACAATATAGTTAATTATATGAGATAAACCCGTACTTTGAACCTCATTTTACAGAGCTGAATAGGCTGTGTGTATAATTTAAAATCAGTTCAGAGACTTAAACACAACTATTTCACTTTGTTGAAAGACTGAAGTGCTGCTACAACCTTTCATAAATTACTTAAAGATGTTGTGAGTGGCAAAACATGAAAGAGTTCAGTATCATGGCCCTGACCTCAGCCTGATTGAGGACTGAATGTACAGCCTGCATTTAAGGAGGCTGTCTCCGCCTAAGGAATCCAGTTTTCAGTTTGGGCGTGCTCCTGCAGCTGCTTCTGGGGAAACACATTGCAGAAGTATCCAGGAATGCCTGTTGTGAACATAGGTGACTCAGCCTTCCCTGGAGAGGATGTTTTAGTAACATCTACATTAGGATACTTCCTGAAGCCCAAACTAACTGAAACTGCATCAGAAAAGTGGCTGGAAACTACAGTTGGTACAAAATGTAGTAACAAGAAAGTCTATCCGGAAAAATATGGAATTGTTATGTTGCATCACTTTGACTGGCGGCCCTTTTGTTTCTGGGCCTGGTTCAAAGTGATAATTATAATATTTAAAGTCCTAAATCACTTTAATCCAGGGGTCTTGGAGAACTTTACAAGAGTCAAAACTGATAGGATGAATAGGGTCCAACTTGGGTAAGCATTCTTATGAAAATCCTAGGTGCATATGTATAACTTATAGAAGGACTTTAAAAGGAAAATCAACATTTATATGGCATTTATGACGTACAAAGCAGCAAACTTTTTAAAATAGAGAAAGGTATACAAAAATAGAAAAAATACAACCACTGCAAGGAAGGGATGCTCTAACACCTAATTCAACTCATAGTCTGTTTGCTAGTTGCAGACAGCCAAGTTTGTTATTAATCAGTTCAGCTGTTCACAGACTGTTCAGGCCTGCCGAGTGGGTTATTTTTTATTAATGGAAAGAGTACAGTACAATTGGTTGTATTTCATACATGCATATTTTTACATAGTCTGATAGGAGTTCTTACCCTCTCCCCAAGCTGTTGTCACTCCATGCTGCTTGGCAGGGAATCAATAAACTGAACAAATCAGTCAGCTAGTATTTATAAATAAGCACTTTTAAAAAGTATTACCATTTGGTGTTTATTTATGTGCTATCAACATTATTTTGTGGACAAGCATTGTCACATAGCCTTGTGAAGGTATAGCCGCCGCCCCTTCACTTCATTTAATTACCTAACCTGACCGTCCATGACTCTGAGCAGAATTATCTTATCTATTGTACAGATCCAGAAGCCCTCTCAAGGCAAGGAAATGAAACTCCGCCACCACAAGGAAATGAAATGCCCCCAACACAGCTAGCTTTTCAACCATCAGTTGAGATGGCTAAGTGTTAGATACACACCCCTTTTTCTGCCATGGACCAGTGAAAATTTTGGCCTTCCATACCTAAGCATCTCTTCACCTAGAAATGGGTTGAGGCCCAGATGCATCGAGAGTGATGTGAAGGGGTTTCTCCTGACGAAGTGCTTTAAGGATCACACTGAAAGAAATTGGATGGACTGTGGACTACTGGAATTTCACTTACATACCAAGGTGCAATTTTATGCTTGGGCGAGGGGTGTGTGTGTGTGCACATTTCAGTGCTTGTCCTGGGTGCTACTTTCTATAGATATGTTCCTGAATGGCTTGTAACAGTGAAGTCTGCTTCTACACTTTTTGATTCTGCCTTTTGCTATGGAAGCTGCCTATTTGCAATCACACATCAAGCTTTATACGTTTCACCCTGGGTGTGGCTCATTGGCTCTGGTGACATCAAGTTCTGAACCTAGTGTCTAAAATTAAAGCGAAAACACTCTTGTGTTATCACCCTGCCCCTGCACACTTGTGCTATAATCTGCCTTCCACACATTCAACTCGGCTTTTCAGCAGCTGTTTAGAATTATTCTATCAGCCCAGGAATGAGCATGTGTGATTTTCTGTCCTCTTTGCCAGAAATCTGAAACTATAACGTGTAGGCTGCAGAACATGATAAACCTTATATTGTTCTTCAGGAAGTCCCTATTTGAAATCTAATGTAGTCAGAATGCGACTCAGGTGGGCCTGTCCTATTCTATTCCCTCTGTGCAGACACAATGATTTTTATGATCTCTGAGGATGCAGCCCTACAAAAGAAGCATCTGCTCCAGGAGTTCTGCAGGGAACAGGAATATTTAACATAAGAAGCTGCTGCCATCTATTGACCAAAAAGAAGAAAATAGGAAAACTTATTTTTAAAAAATTGCAATAATTTGATAAGAACTTTTATATTAGTGGAATGCTACTAGTGGAGAGCAGCAGTGGCGTAGGAGGTTAAGAGCTCGTGTATCTAATCTGGAGGAACCGGGTTTGATTCCCAGCTCTGCCGCCTGAGCTGTGGAGGCTTATCTGAGGAATTCAGATTAGCCTGTACACTCTCACACACGCCAGCTGGGTGACCTTGGGCTAGTCACAGCTTCTTGGAGCTCTCTCAGCCCCACCTACCTCACAGGGTGTTTGTTGTGAGGGGGGAAGGGCAAGGAGATTGTGAGCCCCTTTGAGTCTCCTGCAGGAGAGAAAGGGGAGATATAAATCCAAACTCTTCTTCTTCTTCTTCTTCTTCTTCTTCTTCTTCTTCTACTAACTAAGGAAAGCTCTTAGGAGAGATTTAAAGTTTCTATACTTTTTTCAGCTGCAGAGGTTAGACCAGAAAAAGATCTTTTTCTCACCTGATGTTGATCTGTACAGTTATTGAAAGTTATTCAGCAACATGGCACTTGTGAAGATAGCAGTTATTAATAGTTAGATTAGATGGGTTCAATTTTTTTTCAAATGTAGGGTTTTCTTGGCAAGGGATGTTCAGAGATTGTTTATCATTGTTTGTGACTGTGTAGCAATCCTGAATTTTCTTGGTGGTCTCTTATCCAAGTGCTAACCAGGGCTGACCCTACTTCGCTTCCAAGATATGATAATATCAGATTAGCCTGGGCTATCCTGGTCTGGGCCTAGGATTTTATATAGGGCATAATTTGACATAAGTATTATCTAATTCAATTTACACAAGAACCGTGGATGCACAATTCCTCAAATCCTATGCAGATATATGTATTGTGACTTCACTGGCTTATTTCACTGGCTGACTCCTTCCTCCCATACATCCAATGTCTGCTTGTTGGACAGTACATGTGCATTGTGGCATACACCCTAGCTTCATTCACACAATCTGTATATTGCAAACTGCAATATAGAGTTTATACAACTGAAAAAAGAGCAGAAGAACAAATGCTTATTGGAATATATACACCTGACATTTTCAGTCACTAAAAAGTGCTCATGGACAACTTTCTCTCAGTGTCCATGACAGAAGCTGCTAATTGACAAAAGCAGCACAAGCTGATTGAGCAGGATTTGCCATAGACAATCGTCAATACTTCTTTGTCATCAGCTATAATGACCCATCAATGACAGTCACATCCACTGGGAGCTACAAGAAAGCAATATTTAGTTCAGCCTTTGTTGGTGGCTTGAAAAGAAACTTTTGAAGAATAATTTTTCTTGTACTCAGATTGGTGAGATCTGGACTCCGGGACACAGACTGATATTGTCATGGAACTAAAGTATATGGCTGCAACCATATCATTTCTTCCAGACTGTACTTTTAATGATAAAGGATTTCTTTTCTCTACAAGTGCTGCTTCATAAATCTCTTCAGTTCTCTCCTCTAAAGGAAACTGATGTTGCAAAGACTACCATGAACTTCCCGCCACACAGGAAACAGGAAGCAAAACAAGTAAAATAATATCCATTCTCCAGAATTGACAATTTGCCAGTTTTGACCAAGCTTGAATTTTGTGAAATGTTTAAGATGATGCAAAAACAGATCTATACTGAAAACATTCTTACCCAAACAAATTCATCTGGAAATAAGGTGGGATGATCCACATCCAATTAAAACTCTAACTGAAATGTGTTTAGACTGGCAAGAAATGAGAAGTGAAATTCAGTGCTTCTTCAATTGCTTTGAATTAGCTTTGTAAAGAACAAAAGTACAGCTTGAGATGTCTGATACTGTTAAGTTTGGGTACCTCAGGACTTTCCAGAGAGGAAATGCAAAAAGCCTTTTTTCTCCTCTTTGTGTCTTGCAGGAATATGTAACAATGGGCTTTTTGACTGTCTGCCAATGAATCTCAAAGTGGGAACTGAACTCAGGGTTTACTGAGTTATTTCAATGAGGTATGCTGGTGCCATATCTCCTATCAAAGTTCCTGTTAGGGATCAGAGGGAGGAGTTGCATTCATGCAGGAAAAACAAACTGCAAGCCAGTTGCATCCATCGTATGTGCGTGTAAAGTATCATGCAGTCCCAGCTGACTTATGGCAAACCAAGCAAGGGGCTTTCAAGGTAAGTGAAAAGCAGAGGTAGTTTGCCATTGCCTTCCTTTGCAGAGTTTTCCTTGGTGGTCTCCCTTCCAAGTAATGACTCTGCCTGGCTCAAGAGATATGATGAGATCAGGTTATATCATGCCACATTTTTAAAATTCTGCACAGCCAATCAGAAGCCTTGTGGGCAAAAGTCCCATCTGGCCCTGCCCACTTCCTAAAAACACTTGGAGGCACCGTGGTATCCATGAGCAGTAGGTTGGAGACCCCTAATATATATCTTGGGAAGGGATTGCCGCTCAATGCTACTGCACCAACTTTGTACATAAATGGTCTCAGGTTCAGTCCCTGGTATCTGTCAAGAAAGGACCTTGGATAGCAAACGTAGGGAACAATCTCTGTGACTTGAGAATTCAAAGAGCTTCTATCAGTCAGAGTAGGCAAGGCTGAGGAAGATGGACCAATATTATGGGGATGATATGGGATGGCTACTGTCTTAAAACCACAGGCAGAGTTTAAATAGTGGCCATTGTTTCCTTTATTCCAGGTATTTCCTTCTCAGATTACAATCACTCAAAGCCATTTCCAGAATGCTTTCCCCCATATATTTTGCCTTGTCTTTTTATGATTGCACAATAGCTTGACATTTTTCAGTGTTCTATGTGCTTTCATTATTCCTATGTTAAGAACTTGTTCTGGAGTCTAATTTGAGTAGCTTCAGTCAAAACTTACTAGGTCACATTGTGAACCTATTTGTATCTATCCAGTAAACGCTTATATATTATCCTACCTCTCTATCAAACTGTCAGTGAACAGTGCTTAAAGTTTAGTGCTAAAAAGTACTTTAGAGCCATGAACTAGTTTTGAAGTACTGGCATCAAACTGCACAGCTCCTACCCTCCTTAGCAAGTCTCTGAGGCCCCTGGCTTTGTCATCTGGATTTCACTGCAGGCCTCATCTTCACAAACATCCCACTGTGCAGGTTGATGTTTACACTGTACCTGCATCAAAAGGCCATTGATTATCCTGCATTATTTATGAATTTAAGACTGCTTAGCCTTGTTGAAGATGCAAGATAGGGATATTTCTAGCAAAGCAAAACAAAATAGCCCGTAAGTGAAAAAATCAGCTACAAAATAGGACATGAGGCAGATGGTGGAACAAACCAATCACAATTTAGCAGCATCTTATTCAGCAGTGGGAACACGCAACCCACCAGGAGGAATTCCCCACTGAAAAGGTATAATTTTTAAAGCAAGGTGTATTTCTGCAAGGGTCTAGAATTGTCCTGTCCTTGTCATCCTGTGAATCCGAGCTGGAAAGAAGAAACGGAATCCGGAAGGGTTGGTATCCTGGTTCTCACTGAAGGCAAGACTGCCTGTGGGTTTTTTTTTTAATCTTGCATGGTTGTTGTGGGCTTCTTCTCTTACAAGAGGAAGGGTTTGCACTGTACTTGGGTTTCCTTAGATAGGAGAGGCCCACAGCATTATAACTGTCTGCTATACATTGGATCCTAATAAGAATGTGCTGGGAAGTTATGTTAATTAGGGAGTTAAAAACATCTGTGTATAATTGGTAGCATCATGAATTTTAGTATGAGCATTCTGCTACAGCACTTGGTGCTGAAGTTACAGGAGGAAATTTCTTTTTAGCCTGACCTAAATAGTTTGAATTAAACAGAATATACAAATAAATCCTAACAACCGCATCACAGTTTTGTGGGGATAGAAAATGCTTTGCAAGATTCAAAATCCTGCTGTTTAATATATTAAAGCTTGACATTTCTCACTTTAATAATATTTGTTGTGATTATAGATAGGTGCTCCTAGGGAATAGCTACATAGGCATTTAGAGGCATTAAGGAGACTGACCCTTCTTGAAACAATTACTTGGGTTGAAATGGATCATGTGAAGAGTGATTTCTACTGGATTACGGAAATAGTGTTCTACAGCACTACATCAATACTTATAGTTACTACAGTTTCATGACTGCTTTCACACTCATTGGTTAATGCATTTTCAATGTAACTATAGAAGCATTTGCAATTGGATTTTCTGGTTTCACACAGGAAAAGCCAGTTAGAAACAACAGTTCATTGAGAATACATTATCCAGTGAAGTCTGAAAAAAGCCAATATCTGGGAGTAAATTCTCCCAAGATTAGTTACATTTTATGTAGTCTATTTCAGTACCTATTTGAATGTGCAAAGGATTGCCTCCCAAAACAATCTGAATACAGTCCATTAGCAGAGTAGACCCAAGAGCTTGAACTTTTGGCTTGCATGAATTGGTGCTGTAGTTGCCATACTTTTGAAAAGAGTCCTTTGTGCCTATGAGTGGGTGGTGGTGATATTAGTAGGGGGAATGCTCATGTACAGATGTGTCCAGTGGTTGGTCCCACTCTTTTCCCTAACTGTTGCAACAAAAATGCACACCCTCTTCTATGTCTTAATCCTTAACTATAAGTTACTGTTTACAGTGTTAGTAGGAACTTGTGATGTGCTATTGGGATGACTGTCTAATAACGGCTATTGCATACAAAATGCACAGAATCTGATTTGAGGTGCCACTCTGTTATTGATGCTGCCTTGCAGTATTCCCAGGAACAACCTCTGATCATAACAACATATGCAATTAATTACTTAATTCATGTTCTACCAGTTGACCTCCACCCCCTCCTATTGAGTGATGTGAAAAGAAGTCTTGGAGAATGATTGTCAGAAGGTAAAATTTCTGTTGCACATCAGACTCTTATCTTTGTGCTTTCCAGATAAGAATAACTCTTTTGAAAACTGCCCTTTCTGCAAAGATAAATAATTCTGAAATGAAATGTTGTGATCATTACTTGGGTAACAATAGATGCTAAAATGATGCTTCAAATCAAAGCAGGTTGCCTTAGGTATCAGAGATGAACCACATATTTTCCCAGGGTTTCACATGCCTGTTTGGGAATTTGAATAAATTAAATTTGAATAAATTAAATAAATTAAATTTAGATTCTTAAATTACTTGTGAATATTAGACCATGGGCATCTCTCTCTCTCATACCTGGGTTTTTTAAAATGCTTCCATAACCACATTGTCTCAGAATTTTATGTATTTATTTAAAACGTTTCTATTCCATCTTTCCACCTGACTAGGGTCCACAAGGCAGTGAATGTAAATACATCGAAACATTTAAGAAACAGTTAAAATTATAACATAATTAAAGTAACATAAATATACAACACTTGAAGGAGAGCCAGTTGGGGATGCACCAGACAAAACAAAAAAGTGTTCAGCTGCTGACGAATGACATTGATAGAGGGAGACAGATGAATCTCCCTGGGGATGGGGTTCTAAAGTTTTGGTGTCATGACTGAGAAGCCCCTTTTTCAAGTTGCCACCCATCTAGCTTTAGATGGTAGGGACAACTGAAGCAGAGCCTCCAAAGAAGACTGGAATGAATGGGGTAGGTTCATATGGAAGGAAGCAGTTCCTAAGGTGTGTTGGTCCCATGCTGTATAGGACTTAGTTTGAAGGAAAGTACCAGCACCTTGTATTGAGCCTGGAAGCAGATTGGAAGCCAGTGTAGATGAAACAAGACTGGAATGACATGGTCTTTATGACTCACCCCAGTCAACGGTCTGGTTGCAGCACTGTGTACTGATTGTAGCTTCTGGACAGTCTTCAAGGACAACTCCCCATAGGGAACATTGTAGTGATCTAATGTATATGTTACCAGGGCATAAATCCCAGGTGACAAGATTTTTTCTTCCTATGTAGAGCTGCAACTGCTGCAAGTGTCAACAATTCAAAAACGGACTGGTGGAGCAGTAGGAGTAAGCAAAAAGTTCCCTTCAATCTCCTGCTACTTTAACAACGTAGGGAATTTGCATTATGGGAATGCACTGTTGTGATTAGTGCAGTGCGGAGTGGGGACAATGAGCATGGGCGTGGTAGATGAAATTTGCCTATGCCACCTGCTCATCTCATTCGATTGGCAGCTGTGCACTGGAGTGGTGTCTGATTGGCTGTGCACTGCTGAATGTATATTGGAGCCTGGTTCCCAGACTCCAGTCTCTTTAGAGACCTTTAGGTTTAATTTGAAGAGGTTTAGTCTTACATACATACTGTTTCATCAGCATGTCAAGACATCTAGAAGTAGTTTTTTTTTAACAAGCAAGGATGATCTGGGGAATTTTGGGCAAGGGGCTCCCAGTGAAAAAGTAGAATGAAAGAAATATGCTTAAACACAAAACAAAAAACATTACTTCGGGATGTTTTAGTTCCTTTTAAATCATGTGTAGTAATGTGACCAATACTCATAAGCATTCCATGAAATGAGATCACTTTAAATCACAACTGAAGAAATTGTGTGCAGAATAAAAGAATACCAGTGTTATTGCTGTTCTAAATTAATATTCCGTTCAGTGGTATTGAAACCTCATTAGTATGTCAGACTCACACGTGCAATGTAACATGCAAGAAGCTTGCAATGCCACCATAAACCAGCCTTTGTGCATGGTCGGCCAATGAATTCAGAACCTGACACAAACTTCTTTTAAGATGGCTTGTTTTCCACACACATTCCTCTGTACCAGGAGAGAAGCTAAAAAGCACTTTAAGCAGCATATGTGAGTTTGATATGAGCCTTTCCCTACTCAGCATTGACTAGTAACTGAAATGCAAACAGCATTTTGTATCCTGCCTTCTAAAGACTCCCAGGAAATCCGTTCTGCACTTAGGCATTCAAGGAACAGCCTCCTCCCACCAACATGCCTTGGCATAAGCTGCTAAATATACCAGGTAGCTAACAACTGCGCAAGGAACTCAGAAATGCATTCTTTAGATTCCTCTCAAAAGTATGTCTGCCAAAGGTTGGAATTCTAGGTAATCCATAAATTTAACAACCAGGTCAGAAGGGTTTCCAACGGCAATGTATTTACAGGACATCTCAGAATCTTCATGAAATGCAGTAAGATTATGTATATTGCCTAACATAACATGATATTAAGTTGTACAACTGTTATATCCCATAATTTAAAACATATTTTATGTCATTTTTCCACCTGATCAGGGCCTCCAAGCAACAATCTGGGGGAAAGGTCAATAACCATTACTGCCAAAAGAAACAAAAAAACCTTTACTGCTGATGGAAAAAATGGTTGAGGGAGTCAGACAAATCTCCCTGGAGAGGGAGTTCCAAGGTTTTGGTGCCACAATCAAGAAAGCCTTTGCTTGGTTGGCCACTTATCAAGCCTCAGATGGCATGAGCAATTTAAGAAGAGCCTCCCAGGACGTCCAGAGTGAGCTGGTAGATTCATAAGGGAGAAGGTAGTTCTTATATGTTGGTTCCAGGCTGTACAAGGGTTTAAAGGTACAGGCTGTACAAGCACGTTGACTTGAGCTCAGAAGCAAATTGAAAGCCGCTATAGATGGAAAAAGACGGGTGATATATCCCTATGACTCACTCCAAACACTCTGGCCACAGCATTGTGTACCAACAGTAGCTTCCAGACAGTCTTCAAGAGCCATCCCATATGGATCACATTGAAGTAATCTCGTGCACAACAGTGGCAAGAACTTTCCTGCCCAGGAAGGGCCACTGCTCATGTTTCTTAAAGGTACCCCAGTCACTGTTGCTTAGAATCTTAAACTGCAAACCTGGTCCTTTGGGCGGGGGGGGGGGAGGGGGATGTAGTTCCATCCAGAATAGGACACACCTCAATTCCTAGGTCAGCCCTACCCCCAGTAATGCCTCTGTTTTGTCAGGATTGAGTTTCAGTTTGTCAGTCTTTCTGTGCCAAAATTGCCTCCAGGCACCTATTCAGTTTCCACTGCCTTCCTAGGATTTCTAATGGTAAAGTCATAGTAGTAATGGATTATGGCTCCTATGAGTTGTATGTTTACAGGGATATTGTTGTATCACTTATTTTTATACATGCATTGTAGAGGCAAATAAAAAGCACTTTGAAAGATGTCCTCATGTTCATGAAACTGGAAACTAGTATGTCATCTACAAGGAATTTTAAACAGCTTAATTATACAAGTTTTTTTTTTAAAAAATCATACATTATTTTTTCATTAAAATTCAGTTTTCCATAAATGTACTGCAAAGCAGCTAACAACAATCAAATGTGCATCACTACAGAATAGAAACATCATACTGTCGAGTGGTTTTATTTATTTACTTATGGCCCACCTTTCCTGCAGAAACTCCAAGAAGATCACACCATGTGAAATAACGTAACCAGATGACATAATAAGACATTCAATAAGCAATACCGCCCTGAGCCTTCGGGGAGGGCGGTATACAAATACAATAAATAAATAAATAAATACAATAGAGCTCAAATTACATAATTACGAAAACAATGCAAATGGAGAAAAGAATCAGACTTAATTCATCATTAACCATGCAGAAAATGGAATTACATAATAGAATAAAATGTCAAGGAAAATTAAGGGTTGTTCTTGGCTCTTCATTTTGCTAATATTCTCTCTAAATATTTGGAAGTTGCAGGTAGCTGTGTTCATTCATGCAGAAATCCAAAGCTGACAGCCATTATAATGACTTGTATTAGTACTACCCAAAACAACATGAAACAAGTTGTATACTTCTGAGTCTTGTCATAAGTTTCTCTACAGACCACCAGAGGCAATCCCACCACCCACGGTTTTCTTCCACTTTTTGTTTTTGTTAACATCCAGATGCTAAAGAGTTCTGGCAAACTTTGAAAGCTTGCTCATTGAATTCTTTGTTAATTTAGTTTGTTTCAAAAATGGCATTACATAGGTTTTGTTTTGATTTGCTCTACACACAGACTGGTAGTTGTTTTATATGTTTACATGTTAATGGCACAATTTCTGCAACAGTCACATATGTCTCCGAAAGGCATTGTATACAAAGTTTTGTAACCCCTGTCATCCATATGGTCACATTTTACAGCCCCAAACAGATAGGTCTACTTCTGTACCAATATCACAAAATCCCTTTCCTTCTAGTTTTTCTTTGTACTATTGATGCTACCTTCTTTGTAAAAAGCAAGTGCTCTGTGATTTCCCTTGACTGTATATCACCTATGATCATAACTTTGGGGAACTAAGACAAACCTTGCTGAGTTAAGACTGACAGCTGTCTCCTTGTTCTGTGTGCTCCCCACTTTCATGTTTTTCCATGGTGGTGCCTCATCTCTGGAACTGCCTCCCCATAGCTCTTCAGCCAGCATTTGGCCTACCTAGTTTCAGGTACTATGTAAAAACCTTTTATATCACCCACACTTTTTGTTGTCTTCTCTTTGTTCTCTTTTTCTTGGCTTTTTAATAATTGATCTGTGATTGTTATATTATTGCTCATTATGGTATAATCAATGCTGTTGATCATTATTTCAATGGACATTGTATTGATTGGAAGCTGCCATGGAAGCTACGTGGCTTAGAATTTTGCAGGAGATATCTCAACAAGTGAATGATCAGTTTCTGAAAATTGCATGAGAGGAGACATAGTTCATATCACATGCCTTGATTTGTCATCCTTCATTCTTCCTTATCATCCTACTTCCTGTTTTAAAAATCTGAATACTGCACCTTGAGAGAGACTGAGAAAAAATTGAGAAACCATCTGGAGAGAAATTCACTCAGCTGTTGTCCTGAACTTCCCCTTTCAATCAATACTGAAACTAGATGTTCACAAGTTACTGTGAATGCATGTACAACCTGTGCACAGTAAACACTGGAGCTTTCTTTTTATGTGCCTTGAGTAATTCTTACGTTACATTCAACACATGTAGAATGGAACGTATGAACAAAGTCCTACATATATCCAGGTACTGGTCTCTGGTTTCATTAGTAAAGTGAATGCATGTTGGCTCTTTTTTACAAACTGGTATAGAATTGGAAAGTCCATAAAGGCCACTTAGTCCAACTTCCTGCTCAATGCAGGTTCAGCCTGTAGCATCCCAGGAACATGTTTAAACTCACTATTAAATTCAGTGTTTAAATTCACCTGTAATTTAAACTTACTATTACGAGTCCTGGCCTCCCCTTATCCACTTGATTCTGCCCACACCCTCTTTGGTGGGAGGTTTTCAGAACTGCACACAACACACAACTGTGCATGCAGGTATATATAGTGAATGCACATATATCCTGCAACATCTGGACAACTAACTGTTTGAAGCCGCCCCCCGCCCACGCCCACAATAAAGTGGAAAGGGCGCTTTTTCTGGAGGCACGCAATTCCACAAAATCAGCACATTTCAAAGGTAAACTAATATAACATTCAAGCTTACAATTATTGGAGAAGAAAGTGTGCATACAATGGAAACGTGGAAGACTGTACAGGGGCAGGGAAGAATAAGGAAGGAAAGAGAAAGCCTATAGCTGCTCCGACTTTGCATACGTACACTGGAAGTACAGAGTTGCACACGTTTAATCCGCAATGCGTGAAGCAGCCTTAACCCGCGCCCCTCTCATTCAGTTTCTCTCTCTCACACACACACACACCACTGTCCTTGCTTGCTTTACTGACCAATGGCAGCCTGCAAAGGCAGATCTACCATTTCAGTTGATGTTTAACCAGCAGTGAAATTTCTTTCCTCTGTTTCAAGGGCGCAGCCTGAGCTACGGGCAATGAGGCCTGGCGCAGGGGTTCCGGTGACCGGACGGGCCAGAATCGAGAACTGAGCCAAGAGCCCAGGCAGCCTCCCTGTCCGGTCGATGGCAGCCGAGCGGTACACAACCACGGCCCCTGTTCAGCGCCGGCCCCTGGCGAGCTCTCGGCCGTTTCTTGGAGTCACTCTTTGGGGAGGATTGTTGAGCCCCACTTGGCGTCGGATCTCTTCTCTCCCGAGCTGTTTACAGCGTGGCTCCTGGGTAACTCACTGACCTCACCGTAGAGCAGCCCTGCTGGGAAAAAGGAGGCTCCCTCCCGGCACGACTGATAAGCTGCTCTCTGAAGAAATCCTTTTTCCTCCAGCGAGGGAGGGGCAGAAGCGCACGCAGGGCCCGACTGCTTAGTAGGGCCGCCTCCTTTCGGGTCTGCCGCTGGGCTGTGGGGTTTCTTCGGAGGTGGCGCGGCTGCCGAGCAGCATTGGCGCGGGGAGCCATCATGTTGGGGCGCGCAGGAAACTTCTGCACATGAGCCAGCAGGTCAGTACAGCTACTTTTGCGCTTTGGGAGGCTCCCCTCACTACTTTCTTATGCAAACTCTCAGCCCGGAGGCGGTAGAGCGCACGGGTGCTGCAAACTGTGCTTCAGTCTCGCAGTCCAGCCGGGCTCTGGAGAGACCTCCGGTCTGACCGAGTGAAGACGGGAGGAGCTGAGGCTGCTTCCATACACGCAGAATAAGTTGTCGAAGGCTTTCACGGCCGGATTCAACTGGTTCTGGTGGGTTTTCCGGGCTGCGTGGCCGTGGTCTGGTGGATCTTGTTCCTAACCTTTCGCCTGCATCTGTGGCTGGCATCTCTGGACACTGTGTAACAGACTTCCCTCTGTGATACACCTCTGAAGATGCCAGCCACAGATGCAGGGGAACCTTCGGAACAAGATCCACCAGACCACGGCCACGTAGCCTGGAAAACCCACCAGAACCACTTTCACAGTTGTTTGCAAGTGGATCTTGCTATTTTACATAGTAAAATCCAGCTGCAAAGTGCATTGAAAGTGCATTATTCTGAATGTGTGGAAGGGGCCTGAGAGGTTACCTAGACGTAGCTTTTCTCCTGTCCCGCTTCGGGGTGGCTGCTGTTCTGCCTTAGCAGGCATCTGTTGATTCACGACAGTGGCCTGTGATCTCTCATTGATTCTGGGTCACCACAGCAGAGGGCACAATCCACGCTCCAGAGGGACAGCGACTTGCTCTGTGGTAGCGAGACAAAGAGGGGTCTTGTGGCACCTGAAAGATTGACATATTTTGTGGTATTGTGCTTTACAGCACACATCATCCCGGGAATGATGTCATCATGAAACTGTTGAACATGCCACAACAGTCCATCTGAGGTGGTGCAAAATGCCACACAAAATGTGCTTTCTTTACCATATGCAGATCTTTTGAGCAGATCAGGTGCACAGTAAATATGACTGGGGAGGCAGCCTCCTTAAAATCCTACCCTTCCTGCAAGGAGCTCAGGGTAGCAGTCATGGGGATATACTTGGTAAAGGCGGAATCTGGAACCAGAAACAAAATCCATTTAATACTGTTTTATTAGGCTCAAGCTAAATGACGCAGAACATCACACAAGGTTTCAAGCTCATCAGAACACTTCATCAGGCTAGATACCCTGTTTCTCCGAAAATAAGACAGTGTCTTATATTAATTTTTGCTCCCAAAGATGCGCTATGTCTTATTTTCAGGGGATTTCTTATTTTTCTGCTCCACAGCTGCATGCTCTGGTCGACGAGCATGCTTCCAAACAAAAACTTTGCTACGTCTTACTTTCAGGGGATGCTTTACATTTAGCACTTCAGCAAAATCTCTACTACGTCTTATTTTCAGGGGATGTCTTATTTTCGGGGAAACAGGGTATTACAAAAATTTGAAAATGAGGGAGAAAGAAAGCAGATTTTCCCAGTCAAGACCTTAAGACCCAGTCTTGTCAGCCATGATGACAGGCTCACAGTTTAATGCTGTAGGTGTTGAATTACAGAACTTGCTTATCCCCCCTCCCAATTGCTTTGGCTTCAACCACACTTTGTTTGGTATTTTGCTACCATTGTTCTGTATCAATCATTCTCAACTGGACTAGCTTGTTCACACAGGAAAATTCAGCTACAAAGAATTGATATAACACAATGATCTGCACTAGTCAACAGTGTATGGATGCAACACTTATGATTCAAGTTATGTTTAAAAAAGTCTAATGTCAAGGTCATCAGTGAGTTTTGGCCACCAGAATCTCTAACACTAATCAATAAAAAATTAAATAGAGGCTGGTTCAATCAGATCAGAGGTCCCTGGAATCCTGTTTCCTACAGTGGCCAAATAGGTGCTTCCAAAAAGCCTACAAGAAAGGCAGGAAGAATGGTTATTCAGAAGCATCCTTCATCTCAGCTTGAAGGTTACTTTTAAGTATCATGCCCAGCATCATAGACCCTTCCTTCATGAATTAGTGTAGTGTAGTGAATGTGGAATAACTGAAAACCTGAACCAGTATGCATCTCAGATACTGGACCACTGCCATGTCCATTTAGAGAACAGTGTTCTAAAAGTCTAAATACAAGTTTCCATACTGTGCTTTATTGTTCTAATGTACTCCAATGGCATGCATACATACTTTCCAACCAAAAAATATTTTGACATTAAACGGTGATTACTTGGATAATGTGTGTGAGGTTCTTTGAACTCTTGCAGTCACATAATAATATATGTATTCTTTAGAAATTCATCATGAAATCTGATTAGATGTTACAAATAATGCTATTCACCCCTCCCCCTGCCCCTTTCTGTACTTACTTGCCAGGGGAGATTAGGGAGCAAAATTATGGAAATTTCTAGTTATAGAGAAAAATCTGAATGCTCCATAATTACAATCTGCCACAGATTATATTATGGCTTCCAAGTTAGAATCCAGTGTACTGAATGTGTATCAGAGAGTCACATTATTAATGTTTTTAATGTTTTCTTTAAAAAGAACAGGTATCTTGCCATCATAGGCAATGGATGGGTTTGCACAGCAACCTATTCTTTGCAACTATACCTGTTCACTGGATGTTCTCTTACATACGACCTGAAGGCCAGTGAAGCAACAGTTACTATAGATTGTCTGCCTTATGTCATCTAGCCCTATTAGTTTGTTCTTCCCCAGCACAGTAGGGAACTTGCTGTCAAAGAGTACAAAATTATATGCAAGTGAAAATTTGTACCTCATGGAGGATGACTTTCTTTGCTTCCTTGCTTTATAGTGAAGAAATATGTGCCCATATTCATTACTCCAGATAGGCCCAGATTTCTCAGACAAGCTTACACTTTCCCTCTCAAAACATTAGAAGACATGGTTGTGATGATTGGTAAAGATATAGAGATGGACCGTTCCTGAACATCATCCCAACTGTTGAGGACCAAGTTCCCCAGTTTCATGTAAGCAGACAATACTTAGCCACACAATCTAGTGGTAGCTAGTAGACAGAGGCAACTGATTTAAAATCTAATCAGCTTACGCAACTCATAACCACATGTTCTGTGATGATCTGGCATAGATAACAGTGGATGCAGTGTTGATCTATATCTGTTACTGCCTGAGAAACTAAAAAGCTCAAGAGTAGGAACAATTTCCATTATTGTTAGTTGAAGATGAGTGATATCCAATAGTAGTGTTGGAAAATTTTCAGCTGGCTAGTTTATCATCCTGATCTGCTGAATTATCTACCATTGGCTATCAGTCTGTGAAAGAGCCAGCCGTTTCAGGTAAAACTGAGAACGTGGTTTTTTTTTCTTTTGGGTGGCAATGGGAAAGCGTTTGAGAAGGATAACTATAAACTGACCCAATATTGCAAATAAATAAAATAGGGAAAATCTGTGCAGTTTTCCTGTTCTTCCATGTACTTTCTGTATTTTTGTAAGTATGTTCTTTTTCTAATCTTCAGCATAGGGCTGAATGCCTTGGATTCAATGATGTTAATGAGGGTTTTGCACTAAACAAATTCAGTTCCATTTGTGATGAGAAAGTCAACAGAATGCCACCCCCAAACTAAAAAAACAAAAGAGTAACAAATTGACTATGGTATATATCAAATTGCTTTTTGCGTGTTTATGGTATATGGCATGATCCATCCAAAAGTAAGCATTTTAAAGTGTTATTGATTTGAGTGGAAGTGGTAAATGTGTGCTTAACTCTTGTCCTTTAAATTCAATAGGATTCAAAAGCAGGGATGCTGAGAGTTTAAAAATTACCACAATTGATATTTGAACTTACTGTGACCAAGCTACATGTGAAACAAGTCTCTCATTAGACTGGCTTGATGTTTTACCCTAAAGTTCAGACTGAATGTCACACCAAATATCTAATGCTTGTGCAGTATCCTCTTCTGCAGGTTTTCCCGCCTAAATTGTTTGTATTCTACAGAGTTTTGAGCATATGAAGGAAGCCAACCAGAGCTGCTCATTGTCCTGCAGAATGAGAATCTTGTGATTCTCTAAAGCAGTGATTCCCAACCTGAGACTTCTGTCTCAAAAGTGGGCCACAAAGCCTGAGAAAATGGGTCTCGTCAGGCTTTTACAGTTTTGTTGATTTGATCCTGCTCTGCTTTTTCGAGTGGGCCATCACTTCAAATGGGTCACCACACTAATTAATTTTGGACTTGTGGCTTACTTATGAGGGCCACTTCCTTAGAGTACAATGGGTTTCTTCAGTTCCCATGGGACAACACAAAAATTCATATGCATTAACTATTTCAAATCAGAACAGTTCACCTTCCTTTCCTTATTACAAACAATGGGCAAAGAGCAGAAGCTATGCAGCTTTGTGACACTTCTTTTGCCAGCAGAACAAACAAACTTCTGACAATGAGAATTTGGTGGATGCAAGAGAAGGCTCCAGTTTGTGTGATGTAATGCGAAAATTGTGCATGTGTGAATCCGTCCATATCCAGACAGTTCAGCTACCTTTGCCATCAGTGTACCCTGGACTAGGCAGTTATAAGAGAAACAGAGGTCTCATGTTTGTAAGTCACTCTGAAAATACTGTAAATTGTAATTTTTTAATTATGTGTGAAATGTTCTAACTGCAAGAAGCAGCCAGCCAGGTGGGAAATGTGATGGAAAGCAGTCTGAGATTGTTGATGTCAGCTGAACACATTTTAACTGTTCGAATAATGGTGAACGATTTATTCCAATGTTTGGTCACAATTATTGTAACTGGCAGGCAGACCATAAATCTGAAGTACTTGTTTAAAAGTGCTTAACTTTGGCTGGACTGTGCATAATTTGCAGTGTTACTACTGGTATTTTGGAGGAAAGTCTTATTATTAGCTTGGATTCCAGCATGGACATTGAGTTGTGTGTTCAATTTTTTATTATTAGAAAAACCCTCAGCCTCCTAGATGTGAGCTCTGTAGCTTTCAGAAGTCACAGTTTAGTAACAAGGAATGCATCTTCTCTGCTTTTCAAACAAGGCAAGACTTTACTAGGGGGGAGGTACCTGTTTGCAGACAGTTGTACTAAAAGTTCAAAAATGGCCAAGAGAAAACTCTGAATACCATCTTATTTACCTTTGTGTTCTCATATAAACTGAAATGGAATTTTTTTGGTACTGTTTAATCAAAGTAACAGCAGGAATAATGAAAAACAGCTATCAGTTACTTAATCAGAATTTGCTTCTCTTTCCTTGGATGATTGAAAACGGAGGGGTGACTGAGGGCAGATGAGAGGACTGGGGGGCGGCAGTTTTTTGCTTCTAATGGGACCCTTCACTTACTGTTTTCAAAATGTAGAAGGAACAGAGGTGAATCACCTACTGAAAATAATACACATCAAGCTTGCCACAGACCTGATTGGCATAAGTAACACCTCACTTGCAAAATGTGCAAATTATGGCACCCAGATGTGTGGCTTTTCCTTATCTGTCTCTTTAGAGAACTGAAACCTCTTTTACAAGGAGCATATGGATTTTTCCTCACCGCCCACTAAAGCTTAGAATGCCAGGAATGTAGTGTGGAAACCAGCCTGGCATTTGAGATACAATCTGAAAAGGCATTGAGGGGAAATAAACCACTGGGATTGTAGAGCTGAATATGGGCAGTCACTGCAACTTGTGAGATGGGCCCAGGCATACCTCCCACCTCCCAACTCCACCACAGTCATCAAAAGATGTATTGTGCATTGAGAGACTTGTTTCCCAATTGCTTACAGAGTACTTTTGCAGGCCTGATATGCTGGATTGCACTGGTCTTTTTCTGGTGCTACTAGAAAGGATAGACCACCAGCCTTGGGGCTGGGTGGGATGGTGGACACATGGGCTGCTGTTTTGGTGTCCCTTTCCATAGGACATTTTCATTGTGGTCCACAGGTAAGTGACCTGCAGCCTTCCTCTCTCCTTTATTCTCTCTCTCTATCTCTTTCTCTGGTATTTGCTTATGGCAAGGCTGATTTAGACATTCTGTGTAGACATTTGCCCTTTAGCCATAGTGAAACAACTGTACATGAGTGGACAAGCAACAATTTGAAATCAGATCATCAGATAGAATCTGTCAACCCACCAGGTTGTAACTGTTTCTCTCCTCTCCACCCCACTTTTCCACACATTCTCTGCTACTGGTGTCTGAAGTGAAGACCCCCCCCACACACACACACACACACTCACACTAAATGGAAGGACCATTATCCAGTTTTTGCTTCAGATGATGGGTTTTTTGACTTCTCTAATGGAAAATATGCTATAGATTCCACTTCGATCCTTCCTGCTTTATGACTCTTTGGAATCATAATCTAGGTTGCAGAAGGCATTTATTCGTTTTGCTAGATTTTGTTTTTAGTGTAATTCCTTGTGGAGCTAAGAACTCAAGTAGGATAATTTAGTGCATAGCGTTGTGGTAAGATATAATGATTTTGAATCAAGGGGCATGGAATGTTTTGGTGTCATTATTGTTCTTTGTACCATTCATAATTTACTAAACCTCTATCACATGCTACCCATTTTAGACGTTTCCCCTCTAAACCCCAGTTTCTTAGTCTCTGCTTCAAAAGGAAAACATTCCTTCAACCTGATCATTTTAGCTACTGTTTTCTGCATGTTTCCAGCTTAATTAAAAAAATAAATAGGCACACTGAGTTCTAAAGGCAGGCATATCAAAGATAGCGTGATTGCATTAGGATACTTCTCTTTTTAGTTTCCATGTGCTTCCTCATGATTCCCAGTTATGATTTGTTTGTGCTGCTGCTGTCAGTTTTTATTTTGTTTAAGATACACATGGGGATAATAATCTTTTCCCCCTTGGTTTAAAATGACACTTTTTGATAGTTAGAAAAGCCTTCATGTGATTTTCACCATGTTTATATTTAGTGAAACTGGGTGTTTGAATAAGATGCTGATAATCCAAAGATGAGACCTCAAAAATACTATGGATTTTCAACCTCAACTGCTTTTACATGGAAATTAATTTCTGTGTAGCTCTCATTGTTGTGGTGAATTCAGAGGCATTTGCAGTGGCGATGATGTACCCACATGGAAGTTTTTCCTGTACTTTTCTTGTCTCAGACTTCTGTGGTTGCCGTTCCCCCTCTGCCACAGGAAAGCTTCGTTGAGGGTGGGGAAGTTTTCTTTAAAAAATTAATAATAGTTACATCACTATTGGATTATTATGTTATAATGCTCCAATTTCCAGCCTACATTAAAGAAAAGGTAAGTCTCCAATCCTTTTTATTGCAGAGTATTAGAGAGAAATGTACAGCCAGTATCTTTTCCCTTTAAAGTCTGCAATGAATATTGCTAGAGATTTCCTTTTTAAAACCGGAAACTAGTACATCATGGCAAAAGATTTGTTTAAAATACTATAGTTGTCTTGTATTTCCCATTTTTTAAAATAAGATGTCTGATTGGGGGGAAGGGGTGAAAGGCAGATGTAGAGATCTGAGGCTAGGAAGGTGTGGGAAAAAACTGTCCCCCAGCAACAAAGGAGATGTTCCCAGAGTAGGCAGAAAGGGAGACAGGGAAGTAAGTGCCCCAGAGCTCTTCCATCCAAGGGAAAGCAGGTGGCATGGCTGCAAAGCACTGAATGCCATTTTCTTGACAGGTTGTCATTGTTCAGTAACCAGGGACCACTGGGTTCTTTCTGTAAAAGTTTGGTTACTATTTGCATTTTAAATCTATCTCTACCTGTTTCCCTCCACCACTGCCTCCTAAAATTTCCTCACCTCTATTAGCAGTCAAGGTTTCAATGCTGCAGAAAAAGGCCATTGGGCAACTTTATCTGCCTTTTTCTGAAAAAGGATTTTACTTCAGATATTTTCTCATTGATAAGAAAGGTGGTGGTAAGAGGCTGATACTGGACCCCAGATTTCTCAACAAGAATTTAAAGGTTTGAATATGGGGGTAACCAGTGGTGGGGTCCAAAAATTTTAATAACAGGTTCCGATGGTGGTGGGATTCAAACAGTGGCGCCGCTGCACACACGCACCTCCAGTCCCTATTGGGCAGGGAGGTTGCTTTAGTAACCCCTTCTCGGCACTCAGAAAAAAATTAGTAACCACTTCTAGAGAAGTGGTGAGAACTCGTTGGATCCCACCTCTGGGGGTAACTTCTGTGAATATAAAGTGGTATCTTTTGGGTAGCTACAGCTCCTCATCTATATATATATAAAGCTAACAGTGTTTTTGTTGATGATAGTATACCTCAGTAACTGCTGGGCCAATTCCTCTGAAAATTCCCAGCCACTATAGTCAGCCAGGCGAGAGTGTTTTGAGATGTTCACATACCTGAAATTTCACACCTGGCCCAGGTAAAACGCCTTTTTCTTGGTGCTCCCTGGTGAAGGACATGCAGCTGCCTGTGTGTAACTGTCACCCTTAGAATGTTCGTGCTGCTTAGAATGTTCGGTCAGATGGCCAGATAGGAGCAGTGGAAACAGTACATAGGCAGTAACTCGAGTGGAAGTGAAACACATACACACACATACACACGAGGGAGAAGGAAGGGAGGGAGAGGGAGAAGAGGAAGAAGAGGAAGAAGAAGAAGAAGAAGAGGAGGAGGAGGAGGAGGAGGAGTAGTTTGGATTTATATCCCCCTTTCTCTCCTGCAGGAGACTCAAAGGGGCTTACAATCTCCTTGCCCTTCCCCCCTCACAACAAACACCTTGTGAGGTAGGTGGGGCTGAGAGAGCTCTGAGAAGCTGTGACTAGCCCAAGGTCACCCAGCTGGCGTGTATGGGAGTGTACAGGCTAATCTGAATTCCCCAGATAAGCCTCCACAGCTCAGGCGGCAGAGCTGGGAATCAAACCCGGTTCCTCCAGATTAGATGCACGAGCTCTTAACCTCCTACGCCACTGCCACTGAGAGGGAGGGGTGGCATCAGAGGTGGGATCTCACAGGTTCCCAAGAGTAGGTTACTAATTATTTGTGTGTGCCAAGAGGGCGTTACTAATTGGTGATTTTGCCACAAGATTTTTGCCTTAGTTATGCCCCTCCTCTCAGCAGTAGTGCGCAGAACTTGAAGCAGTCTAGCAGGAGGTGCACCGGCGTGCGTGACAGCCTGCGCCTGCATGCATTCATTTCCCGCCCAAGGACCGGCGCAGCGGCTGCGTCCCTGCCACAGCCCCGCCCAGGAATACCCCGCCCCTGGAATACCTGGCCATGCCCCTGTCGTGCCCCGCCCAGCTCCATTGGCGCTACGCCACAGTTTGAATCCCATACCATGGGGGAACCTGTTACTAAAACTTTGGATCCCACCACTGGGTAGGCATGCAAGAGGAAGAGAGGGAGGAGAGGAAAGGGACAGAAGCTGGAGGCATGCAAGGGAAGAGAAGTGGGAGAGAGGGGAGACAGTGAGGGGTGGCATGCAAGGGAGGGGAGGCAGGGGCCCAGCATCTTGATATGACTCCACCCACTCTAGCGGAGGAAAAGGGAAGAGGAGGAGGGAGGGGTGGGCATGCAAGGGAAGAGAAGTGAGGGAGGGAAGAGAGTGAGGGGCGACAGGCAAGGGACGGGGGGGGGGGGCCAGGCACCCTAGATTCCCTGAATATTGCGGTTACAGTTAAGAAAACCAGGCACGCATTACACAGGAGTAAGCTCGGTACAGCAACCGTGACATACTTTGAATGGCTGCGTCACACCCCTCAGAGGGTTTCCTCAGAAGCGAAACCCATTGCCACAAACCAAACTTACTCCCAGGTAAAGGATCATGACCAGCCAGCCTAGATGTGTGGGTGGGGTGCCTTTCCATCCCCCCCCCCCAAGGAATACGGGCACACACATCAATGACATTGCACAGTTTCAGGCTGCGTGTTTGCATGAGCACGTGCTGCTGGCCTCTACAATTGCTTTGCTGCTACTGTTCTTTTCCCATTTCACCACAATAAGCCACAGCAACGCGTGGCCGGGCCACGCTAGTTTTTACTAAATTCATGTCAGCTGTAGTTACATTCTTAACTTCAAAGGGCTGTGCTGTATATTCCTATATGGACAAATGACTGTTTGTGGCTTCTTCCTACCAATCTTTGGAAAATGACCTCAAGACCATTTACTTTAAAGTGTCAACTGGGCACCTCTCCACATGATCTCATTATTTCCCTGGATGCTTCTTGAACACCTGGAGGGCTTCCTATAATTAATTGTGAGTTGTGGGGCATTGGTTGGAATATGAGTCTAGGATGCACATAAATCTTTTAAAGTCAGTGCAATCAAGTATCCTGTTGCATCTCTTTTAGCCACAGTCACTGGAAAACATAGTGATGGATAGCATGGCAGCACAGTTTTACATCAACGAATATGAGGGTATGGGGTCCTTGTCTCCTTATGCTGAGCTTTTCTAGTTGTGACAATGGGGCATAAAATGCAACATTTCCCTGTTGGCCATCCATGTGGCAGGAGAAGACAACAGCTCTGTGGATTTCCTGTACAGACAGGTTTTGTCAAGTCATGAGTGGTCCCTCAACCCACATTATTTACTTCCCCTTTTTCAGCGAATGGGGATTCCCTCATATCAGTCAGTTTGCCACCAGAGCCTATGAAAAGTATCCTCTGTTCTGTTCCAGGGCAGGGACAGACAAAGAGTCATTAGGAGATGTCTTCCAACTGCTTTGGTCACATTGCCTGTATTTTATCTTCTCTCCTTTCCCTCTGCTCCGTAAGACTATAGCAATATTGGTCTCAGATTGTTCAATAGTGATTCTGTTAGCCCCCTGTTGGCCCAAGAGATTTTGGTTTCCCACTCTATGGAAGCTATCTCAGAGGCATTTCAGGGCCCTTCCAATGGAGGATGGTCTCTTCATGATATGGTCCCTACTCCACCATGGGGTTCCTTCCCTGCACCTAGCAGCACAGCTAATCCAGTCTTAGGTCCAGGCCTAGATAGGATTGCAGAGCATCTTGTAAACCTTCTACATGTAAGTCTTATGTTGCCAAGTGGATGCATTTGCCAGCTGGGCACAGTCTTAGTATCTGTGTTTTGACACTTGTTCCTTATGACATTTTCATTATTTCTTATGGTTAAGAGAATGGTCTAGCCACTAGTTCTATCAAGGTACATCCAGCTGCCATCTCTGTATTCCATGTTCCTGTTGACTCTCATGCTGTGTTTTCAGCTCTGGACTCCAAGAAATTTTTGAAAGATTTGACGAAACTGTTTCCTGTGTTTAAGCTGCCTCTTCCTGTTTGGAGTTTGTCTTTAGTTTTGTCACCAATTATGCATAAACCCTTTGAGCCACTAGCAGTGTCTAATTTTTCAGTTTGTTGCTT
Organism: Sphaerodactylus townsendi; assembly: GCF_021028975.2. NCBI lineage: Eukaryota > Metazoa > Chordata > Lepidosauria > Squamata > Sphaerodactylidae > Sphaerodactylus > Sphaerodactylus townsendi. Next base: position 98,330,219 of record NC_059427.1, on the reverse strand, counting down.
TTCTGGCTGCTGTAACCTTGGCAGGAGAGTGGGAGAGTTATTGGCTCTGCAGGTTGACTCCCCTTTTACCAGGGTCACCCTGATCAGATAGTGTTACACACTCGTTTAGAATTTAGACCCAAGGTAGTTTCCCATTTCCATATGTCCCAGGACATTACATTACCTGTTTTTTCCACCAAATCCTCAGTCATCAGCTGAACAATCACTCCACACACTTAATGTCAGAAGGGCACTCCTTTTTTAAAGTTGCACAAGTTCATTTAGATTAGACAAAAAATTTATTTGTTTGCTTTAAGAGACCTAAAAAGGGTAAAGCTGCTTCTTTGCTAGATGGGTAGTTTCTGTAATTAAATTGGCACACTGCAATGCTCAGGTGGACTGTACAGTTCAAGTTAAGGCTCATTCCACCAGGGCTCAAGTCTTGTCATTTACTTTTGCCAGGGTTGAGGTGCAGCTGTTGAGATACAACTGTTGGGAGAGCAGTTTTACAATGATTGTCTCATTGAAAAAGCCCATACCCGCCTCCATGGTAAGAGAGCTTGCTATTCTCCCATGTGGGATTGCACTAAAACCATGGCAAAATCTTGTTTTAACTAAAATTTCAGTGGAGGAATTTTAATTAGTTTATTCGAACTACAAAATCAGTTTCAGTTCTTATCTATATTTATGGACTTCCCCCTTTCAACACAGTTGGGACTAAAATAAATGCTAACACATTTGTGGTTGGGAAAGGTTAGCCTTTCAACCAAACTTGGTAAGTTTGCATGCAAGAATAGTACTAGTCCTTGTGACGAGAAGGAATTAATCTTGCCTGTGTGGTGTAGTGGTTAAGAGCAGGTGCACTCTAATCTGGGGAACCGAGTTTGATTTCCCGCTCTGCCACTTGAGCTGCGGAGGCTTACCTGGTGAACTAGATTAGCTTGTGCACTCCAACACAGCTGAGTGACCTTGGGCAAGTCACAGTTCTTGGGAGCTCTCTCAGCCCCACCCACCTCACAGGGTGTTTGTTGTGAGTGGGGAAGGGAAAGGAGATTGTAAGCCCCTTTGAGTCTCTTTACAGGGGAGAAAGGGGGATATAAATCCAAACTCTTCTTCTTTATCATCACTGCTGAATGGCAATGAATTGCAATTTAACAATTTGTTTCTGTCCTTCTCTTTTTTGATCCATGTACTTTCCAGGTGAAAAATATTCATCTTCTTCCTCAGTTCAACCTGTGCTTCTGGCCAGTTGGTCCAGTCTGTACCAGTACACATCTGAGCCTTCAGAAAAATGTTTCCAAAAGGAGAAGATGGCATCAGGTAGTGAAAATAAAACTTGTTCTCTGTTGCAGAGCTCAGAAACATTAGTAATGTCACAACTGGTTGCTGAATTGAAATGGAAGTCTTCATTGCAAGACTTATGTTTGCATAAACAGAAAGAAAACAGAAAGAGGTGAAGTTGAGACTGTCCCACTAGACTCAGTTGGAGGGCTGATGAAAATGAGTCAGGCCCCTTCCGCACATGCAGAATAATGCATTTTCATTCCTCTTTCAATGCACTTTGCAGCTGGATTTTAATGTGAGAAATGGCAAAATCCACTTGCAAACAATTGTGAAAGTGCATTAGTCTGCATGTGGGGAAGGGGCTCCAGAAGGCTAAGCCTAGGGCTGGCGAAGTCTCCTAATTCTGCAAAAATCTCACATGTTTAGAATGTGGAAAGAATATTCACAATCCCACTAACACTGAATGTACTCATTTTTGCAAACCTTTCTAAATTTGAAACACTTTTTTTGTTTCTGTGTTTATGTTTGAGCATATACGTGTGCGCTTGTGCACATACTTGCTTTGGAGTAGTGAGCTAAATGCTTGTCCCTGCTTTGGCCTTGGCTTGCGTGGCATATCTGAACTCTGTCAAACTTTACACTTCAATTGCATCTGCTGCAACTAAATCAATTTTAGACTTGTGGATCTCAATACCTATGTGTAAAGGCAGACATGCTTGCCTGTTTTTCTTAGCATTACCCCCTCCACACACCCTGCCACTGGAGATAAGCTCACTACTTCCTAAAACCATGTATATGCCTTTCATACTTTATTGTGAGTGGAGTCATTGCAAACACAATTGCTACTCTGCTCAGTGTTTTCCTTAGAGAGACACCACATGGTGTGGTGATTAAGAGCTGTGGACTCTAATCTGGAGAACCAGGTTTGATTCCCCATCTCTCCACATGAGCAGCAGACTCTAAACTAGTGAATTGGGTTTATTTCCCCACTCCTCTACATGAAGCCTCCTTGGTGACCTTGGACTAGTCGCAGTTCTCTCAGAACTCTCTCAGCTCCACCTACTTCACAAGGTGTCTGCTGTGGGGAAAGGAAAGGAAAAGGAGTTTTTAAATCACTTTGAGACTCCTTATGGTTGAGAAATGTGGGCTATAAATCTGAACTCTTCTTCTTCAGGAACTACAATTCCCATCAGCCTCCGTCAGCATGGCCAATTGGCCATGCTGGTAGGGGCTGATGGGAATTGTAGTTCCTGAACATCTGGAGAGCCGCAGGTTCCCTACCCCTGTTCTAGAGGATGACAAGGCCAAGAGAGCACAGTGACAGAGATATTATCAAGCTTCTTAGCTACGGTTACATTCTCTTCAGTTACATTTCTGCCACTTGCTCATTTTAGGTGTGAATCTCCTTGTCCTCATGAGAGTTAGGCCTGTCTCCTTTTGTTCTCTTTGTTAAAGGGAATGCAAAAAGCATGGGGCAACTTTATTATCTTGTAAAGAAAAACCAGTTAAATGAGCATTCACTGAGCTATTTATTTTCCTTCTGTTTGTGGCTATAATACAGCTTGTTTTACAGACTGGTACAGCTATCTATGGCACACATTTATCTTCCAAGCCCACAGACGTAGCCCCTGTTTTAAATGCTGTTAGCCTGACTCAGCTGGGAAAGAGCAACTTGGATTTTTTTTAATGGGCCTTCAGCATCATTAGTATAATTGCTGCCTAAATTTCCGGATTCCAGGAACTTTATGTCTGCGTTAGATGATGTGTGAAGTAGCAGGAGTGCAACGAGATGTTTCAGATAGCAGCTGTTATGAGAGAGCTCAATTCCCCCCCAGAAAACTGATGAGCAACAACTTATGCAAATCAAATGCTTTCTTTCAAGAAGGGTAGTTACTAGGAGGCCCCTTTTCCCCTGGGCGGTTTCTACCAACTCATGTTGCTACCCTGATCAGCATGAAAGGGAAACAAGGATCCTCAGAGGCTTGAGGAAGGCTATGGAGAAAATGAACTACCATTGGCAACATCCTGTTGTACCCATAGCTATGTGAAAATAATCAAAGGAATCTCTGTCTCTTTTATTTTGGAGGTTGGTTTTCTCTTCCAACATGTCTTTTTATTTACTGAAAACATTCCGAGTGCTTTTTGCCCATCCCTCCCTGTTGTTCAAGGCATCATTCGATAAAACCAACATAAAATGCCAGAACGGTCATTAAAAATAAGCAGGCAGCAATAAAATTGAAGGTAAAACATTTAAGCAGTACAAACCACCCTGCCCTAAAGCATACTCCATTTAGTTACTGTAAGCTGGAGTAACCAGTTCAGCTTCCAAAACAGAATGTTAACAAGAAGACCGAGGCTTGGGGCTATCGCAGAAAGGCCTTCATCCTCTGATGCTGCTGTTTGAGTGAAGGCCCAGTCTTAACTAGTGGATAGCTCTGGTAGGAAGAGCCATTTCCATTAACACATATAAATTATGTATTAATTTCCAAAATTTGTATTCCTGCCACTACTTACCAGAACACATCAAGTGGGTGCCTTAAACAGATTGGGTAACACAGCATGTCATTAACCTCCATGCCTATAACAATAGTCCCAACCTAAAGCAGCACCATTCTTCCCCTGTTGAGCAGTTACCAAAGATTTATATTTCTTTTTTAAAAAAATGTGTGGAGGGAACCATTTTTCCCCAGTCACACTTGAGATCCTGACCTACTAGAGGCAATGCTTTCCATCAGATTTCCAGCAAGTAACACCAGGGCTTTCAGATTAATATGTGGAGAATGAGTGTAGGCCAAGACTAGGGGGTGCGGGTGGGATTAGGTAGTAGAAACAAAAGGAAGAGGTTGCCCATTTGAGAGCAAACTGTCTTGTTCCTCTTTGCTTTGGCAAGAGGCAAAATTCATGAGTAGAACGTTTGCTTTGCATGTAGGGCATCACAGGTTTGCTCCCCAACTTTTCCACTTAAAGAATCTTGGCAGCACTGAGGAAGAAGTCTGCTTCAGAGCTTGAAAGAGAAGCTGCCACACAGAGTAGACACCCCAGGGCCAGAAGGGGCATTGGTCTAACAGGCATTAGGTAGCTGCTTATATCTCTTTGTCATTTCATTATGCCCTCACTTTGCCTCCTCTGAAAAGTTGACATTGGTCCTTCTGCCTGCATGGTGACTTGTCAGGTAACTCCAGTGAACTGGATCCAGGAAGTCAGCCTGCACAGATAGGAGAGGGAATTCTGGAAACTGAATCCGTGTCATTGGCTGTAGGGGAAGGGTTCCCAAATGGTAAGTTTTGTCTAATTGCCACATTATTTTTTTAACATCTATGATGGACAGCTGCAATCTAAGAAGCTGCCCTGGTTATAGAATCCCATAATTGACAGGGTATTTGAATGGAATTCTGACAGTTGAAAATGGACAGTTGATGGCTGACTGTTGAAAGAGACGGTTAACAGACAGAGCTTAGAGCCAGCTGAGAAGGCTACAAATTGTCTGTAAAACTTCCTTTTGGAAGTGATAGGAACACACACTGGTTTTAGGATCAAGCAGCATGCATAACCAGTTATAAAGGGAAATAACTGTATTTCAGAGAGAGTGATTCTGAAGTGGTTTATGGGAAATACCTTTAAGGAAAAGTGTGATCCCAGGCCAGTTTAAAGAAGTAAACATTTCTAACTTCTAATTAAGAATTATTGTTTGAGGAGGCTTATGTGTAGGACACAAAGCAGTGACTGCCAAGAGAAATCAACTTCAGTACATAATAAACATATTAACACTTGCGTAAGAACCACTTTATAATGCAGTCTAGAGGGGAGATAGTTGCACTGTGGCTGGGGATGGCACAGCCATAGTGCAGCTGGGCTGCCTCCCAAGAAGTTTATTGTGCCATGGTCAGCAATCTGACACCAACACTCCCCTTCCCCTTCTGCAGTGCAGTGGGCTGTGCCACCATTGTTGCCGACATAAGTTCACACAGGCAAGTGGGGGCATTCCTGGGCCCAAAGAACTCAGGAAGCCCACTAATGCTTTCCCCACCCCCAGGAACACCCCCTTTGGTGCCAGCGTGGGCTCCTGTGCTGGAGAAGCATGACTCCTCTGTGCCAGCATAAGTCCCCCAACACCAGTGTAAGTGCCTCTTACACCAGTGCATTTATGCCAGGGCCAGAGTTACACTGCCTCTTGAGCAGTTCCAACCCCCCAACCTTTAGTTTGCACTGTTAAATATCTCTTGTATAAATCTATAAGAAATTCTTAATCCTTGTTTTTCGGTTACAACCCAAGTTCTTTTAATGATACTTTGTTCATTTGACCTATGCGATCCCCTAAGCAGAGACAAATAAATATTTTTTAAAGTTTTACTTTAAACAGCATCTGGTATGCCAAATATTTCTATTAATAATAATAATAATAATAATAAATTGTATTATGGTCTACCAACCCAAACAAAATATTTCTGACTTTTATATACACACAAAAATGAAAAGACATCCTCCATAATTAGTGATTTTTTATACAGAAAAAGGTTGTTTTGGCAAATTCCTCACCAACTGTAACTGTGGGACAGAAAAATAAACAACATGAGACAAGTCAATCGTTTCAGAAGTGATAATCATTGTTGGTGAAGGGAAATATACATTTTACATTTATATTAAGATAAAAGGGCACAAAAGTCAGTTCTCTGCATTATTTCTGACAAGGACATCATACCATGGGCATTAATATAGCTTGTACTGCATTACTATTAGCATTGCAGGAAATGGAGAGTAAGATATGAAAAGTGGAGAGGAGCAAAGGAGAACAGGGTTTCTTGCAGATCAGATTCTGTCATTCTAAGAGTCAGTGCAGATAACAGTGAGAATAGTCTAGCGATGTGGCAATATCCTAGGACATTCTATATCTTTCCATCACCAAAGAACATTTAACACTTGTAGGTCGAATCCCCACTTGAAATTTGCACGCAGATCCAAACCTGTTCGTTGTGAAACTGTAATGTATTGTATGGTTTTAAGAGTCTGCAGCTGTTGCACTGTAATTGGTAATTAGTAAGTGTGTTATATTGAGCACAGCTGCAGAGTGATTTTAAGCTATGTGTGAGTAGCAGCTATGGAATAAAGTACTATGTTTTGTTCCTCCGACTCCTGTTTCTTGAGACATGACAATTGGCGACGAGGATAAACTTATGATGAGTCTAGCAAGTTTTGTGAAGCAAGGACTGTGAGTAAATTATGGCCTTTCAAGGGCAGCTGGAACAGTTTAATTTGGAGTTTCCTTTGAAGTGGCAGAGTTATGAGGCCCGATTGGAATTTTATCTTCTGGCAAATGGCATAACAGACCCAGAAAGGAAAAGAGCCGTGTTTTTGAGCCTCTGTGGTGAAGGGGTGTTTGACCTCGCCTCAGCATTGATAGCGCCAAGAGACTTATCAGCAACACCGCTTGTAGAAATACTGACTGCATTAAGGAACCATTTCATTCCCCAACCGTCAGAAATTGCTAGACGGAGTGTATTTTATAAACGTGATCAGGAGGGAACTGAAAGCAATGCAGATTATGTTACAGTCTTTAACGGCGGTTGGCACAACAATGTAATTTCTCCAATTTGGAAGAAATGTTAAGGGATCGTCTGGTCTGTGGCCTGAGAGAGGCACCATTGCAAAAGTTGCTGCTGGCAAAGACAGACTTGACTTTTCAAACGGCATACCAAGAAGCCTTGAATTTTGAACTTGCTGCAGCCTCTACTCAGGAGGTGCGACAAGCCAGGAGCCCACAGAGATTGCAAACAGCTGGCAGTGGGACTGTAGACCCGGGTAATGGTGAAATTCAGAGACTGCAGCATGGTGCAATGAAGATGGGAAGACCACCACAACAGAGGGGGAGGATGTTAACAGAGAAATGTATGAGTTGTGGTGGGCCCCATGAGAGAGAAAGGTGTAAATTTAAAGAGGCACAATGTTTCTGTTGTAAACGTTGGGGGCATATTGGGAGAGTGTGCAGAGAAAAAAAAGGCATCAGGGACCAAGAAGACATGTTCGGCTCATCTGCTACACACTCTGTGAATGCACCTTGCTGTCCCCATGTAGCGGGCTGGACTGGCCAACCCCATGAGCAGTGTGATGGTGTTTACGCAGCTGATGTAATTAACCACGTGCAACCCGAGATTCAGCGTAAGTTGTCGGTGACTGTGAAGATCCAGGATGTCCCTTGTGTGATGGAAGTGGATTCTGGGTCAGCATTCTCCATCGTTTCATGGGACACTTATAAAACATTTTGCCCACAGGGTGATTTGGACATTCAATCTTGTGACTTACCACTTGCCCGGATTATCAAGGACATAGGGTACCTGTGGTTGGCATGTGTAATGTCCATGTAAAATAACATATGTTTGATGGATGTTTGAAATTGTTAATAGTGGAAGAAAGGCGGACGAGCCTCTTAGGGGTTGGACTGGTTTGGGAGGTTGGGAATTGCAATTACTGGAATTCATGAGGTTAGCAAGTTAACATGGGAGGTGCTAGTGGAAGAATTTAAGAGTGTGTTTGCTGAGGGACTGGGGCAGTATAAGGGTCCATCTATATCATTGTATCTTGATCCTTCAGTACCCCCAATACGTCTAAAATCACGCCGTATTCCATTTGCTTTGCGCTCTAAAGTGGATGCAGAACTAGATCGGTTATTGGAACAGGGAATATTGGAGCCAGTGGTAAATGCAAAGTGGGAAACTCCAATTGTGACCCCCCTGAAGGCCAATGGGGATGTGCGCATTTGTGCTGATTATAAGTGCACAATTAACAAGGCATTGCAGAAACATCCGTACCCAGTGCCAGTTGTCAGTCAGTTGTTAGCAACATTGGCAGGGGGAAAGGTTTTGCAAAATTAGATCTAGCGCAGGCATACCAACAGCTGGAAGTGGATGATGCCACTGCAGAAGCCCAGACTATAGTGACTCACAGGGGGGCATTCAGAGTGGCGACTGCAATTTGGAGGAGTGTAGCTCCTGGGATATTCCAGAGTTTGATGGAAGAAATATTAAGAAACTTGCCGGGAGTCATACCGTATTTTGATGATGTCTTGATAGTGGGTGCAACTGAGGAGGAACTGATGACACGGGTACGGAAAGTACTGCAGTGCTTCTCAGATGTAGGGTTGCGTGTCAAGCGTGAAAAAATGTGTGTTTGGAGTAGCGCAAGTAGAGTTTTTGGGATACATGGTAGATGCAAGGGGAATCCACCCGACATCAGCAAAGGTGAGGGCCATCCAGGATGCCCCAGCACCACAGTCAAAGCAAGAGCTACAGGCATTTTGGGATTGCTAAATTTTTACCATTCATTCTTAAAGCATAAGGCCACAGTGGCAGAGCCACTGCACCGTTTATTAGATAAGCGGGCAGTGTGGCAGTGGACAAGTCAGCATGAGAAGGCATTCCGAGATGTCAAAAGATTGTTGTCATCAGAAAGTGTATTGGTTCATTTTGATGAGAGGAAGCCATTGATTTTGACGTCACGATGCCTCCGGTGGAGTTGGAGCAGTGTTGAAGCCATCAATTGGAGGATATCGCGGGAAGCTCCAATTGCGTATTATTCCTAGGGCGTTGTCTGCAACGGAGCGTAATTATGCGCAAATAGATAAGGAGGCATTAGCAATAGTGGCTGGGGTTAAGAAGTTTCATGATTACGTGTATGAAGCGACCATTTGTGATTGTTACAGACCATAAGCCGCTGTTGGGATTATTTTCCTCAGAAGCGCCAGACACCACAGATATTGTCCCCTAGAATGCTGCGGTGGGCAATGTTTCTGAATGCATATGATTATGTCTTGCAGCACCAGTCGGAAAGAAAATTGGGCATGTAGATGCGTTGAGTCGCTTGCCAGTACAAAGGGAGGAGGAAGATCACTCCCCACTTTTGTAGTTCTTGATGTTGGAATCATTATCAGAGCCTCCATTGCAAGCGGCAGAAATAGCAGAGAGGTCAGCTAAGGACCCAGTGCGTTCCCTAGTCTTGAATTGGGCATGGAAGGGTTGGCCATTGGGTAAGTTAGAGGAAAAATTTAGACCATTTGGAATGAGGCAGCCACGAGATATCTGTCCACAAGGGGTGCTTACTGTGGGGAAATAGAGTAGTGATCCCAGCAGCTTTAAGGATTAGGGTGCTGGAGGCCTTGCATGTAGGGCACCCTGGAATAGTGAGAATGAAGGCATTGGCCCGTAGTTATGTGTGGTGGCCAAAGATGGATAGTGAAATAGAAGAATGGGTGGCCAGGTGCAGGGAGTGTCAGATAACGCGACCTGCCCCACCTCAGGCCCCTACCTATCAATGGGGAGTCCACAAAAGACCGTGGGTCAAGGGTACATATTGATTTTGCAGGGCCTTTCCAGGGCCAGGTGTTTCTCATTGTAGTGGATTCATATTCCAAATGGCTAGAAGTAGTGCCAGTAATGTCAATGACATCACAAACAGTAATTAGGGCACTGCGTAGTTATTTGCAACCCATGGCCTCCCGGATACGGTGGTATCGGATAATGGGACAGCGTTTGTATCTAAGGAGTTTAGAGTATTCCTGGCTAATGGTGTTATTTGCCAGGTTACCTCGGCCCCTTTTCATCCGGCTACGAATGGGCAGGCAGAAAGGATGGTGCGTACAACAAAGGATGCATTGCGTGAATAGTAGAGGGGATTGGCACCGTCGGTTGGCGGAATTTTGTTAACACAGCACATAACACCGTGCACAGCCACCAAGAGGAGTCCTGCGGAGTTGCTAATGAATCGGAAACTTACGACGTTGCTGGACCGAATGCATCCCGATTCAGTTGATGATCGTCCGCGAAAAGAAGACCAAGTGTTGAAAGCACCTCGGACATTTGATAGGGATGACACGGTGTATGTCCGAAATTATGGAGCAGGTCCGTGTTGGGTCCCAGCAGTTGTGAGGCAGCCAACAGGGCCCTTGTCTTATAGGGTGGAAACTGAAGAAGGGCAGGTGATCCGCAGACATGTTGACCAAGTAAGGAAGAGAGTGCCAGGTCCAACAGTAGATCAGGAACCCCAGGTCCTTGAGGAATCTAGGGCGTTAAGGGGGCAGATGGAGCTGCAGGATGAGGAAGCAGTAAATAGTCCAATTGTCCCCGAGGAACCTGGGGCGTTAAGGGCGCAGACGGAGATGCAGGATAAGGAAACAGCAAAGGGTCCAATTGTTTTGCAGAACCAGGAACAAACACAGACTCAGGAGCCAGAGCGGGAGCTGAGACGATCGCAGCGAAAGAGAATCCCACCAGATTATTACAGGAGTTAGGGGGAAGGGGTGTAATGTATTGTATGGTTTTAAGAGTCTGCAGCTGTTGCACTGTAATTGGTAATTAGTAAGTGTGTTATATTGAGCACAGCTGCAGAGTGATTTTAAGCTATGTGTGAGTAGCAGCTATGGAATAAAGTACTATGTTTTGTTCCTCCGACTCCTGTTTCTTGAGACATGACAGAAACCATGTCCTCTTCATCGGAGTTTCTCCCTCCCCACCACAACAAGCACACAGCAGACACACCTGGTTGCAGAACTCTTAGCAATCCCCACTACCAGGCGAGCTCGCTTCGCCAGTCTCCCCTGATTGGCTGACGTGCCTTGATGGGGAGGGACCTTTTCCCACTGCAGAAACGTACATTGTAGGGGCGTGATAAAAAAAACCCAGCGCGTAAAAGTTTAACGTTTAACTGTGCAAACAGTCAATCGTTACCTATATAAACCATTAGTGATTCAAAGTTACACGTTTGACTGTTTAACACTTGCTTCCCCTTCTGCTGGCCGATTGCAAAAGTGGAAACGAAACCAAGGAAAGGCTGTGTGCCTATCGCAGCGCTGATTGGTTGCCCGAATTCCGCGTCACACTCCAGGGCGGGAAACAAGTCAGGGTTTCAACCCTCATCCCTCCCCTCGGATCAGCTCTGAACCGTGTTAATGGGGTCTATACCAGTTGCAACCAGGTCCTGCCGGAACGTGGATTAATGGGGAGAATGAGCGCCAGAAACGGAATCTGCCATGCAATCAATCCCTCAAACCTCGTTAGTTTGTGTTTTGAAACCTGGCTAAGACGGTAGTGGGGATTCGACCGTACATAAAGCTCATTTAGGTTTAATAGTGGGTCAAACACATGAACTAACAAAGACAGACAAGGATAGCTCCCTGACTCAGATGTGCCTTCATGTGATCACCTATTCCCTTGTGATAATTTCTGTCAATTTAGCTACAAAGGAAGGTTAATATGCAAAAATGACTAAATGTGTGTCAATTGAAAAAGCCTCACAGATCTTGGTAAGGGGTCTTTTTGAGTCAGGAGAGAATACTTGTCAAAAGCAGCCTGTTCCTTTTGAGTAGCACAAAGCAAGGAGAGATCGCTAGCAGCCCTGAAGGTGAAACATCTGACAGTAGCAGCATATTAATCCCCTTTAATGTGTTGCAGCATCTTCAAGAGCATGGAGATGAAAGTGGGTCTGTGTATTCTCAGTATTAGTGGTTGCCTCATTATTTTCTTTGTGGGAGGTAAAGAAGGAGACTTTTGCCCCTCAGAGTACATTATCTGGCAGGCATCGTGATGCTGAAATGTACCTGGTCCCTCATAGACCCTAGCAGGCATTTCAAGGAAGACCTTCTGCTTGTCACCTGAGGAAGAAGCCACACAGGCAGATTAAAACTATTTAATTTTTCAGAGATGTTTATTCTGTACATTTCAATTGCTTGCACATGAGTGTTTTGAAACCAGTGAAAAATTGAAATGACAGATGTCACAATGTGATCACTTTTGGAGCACCTCCTCAGATCTGTCCTGAAACCACTGCAGCTGTTCCTGTTCTGGGACTCTAAATTAATCTCACTTTTAGCCTGAGGACATCTCCCATTTGTGATGTGGAACTTGCCCGCAGTGCAGTCATTAACCTGTAATTCTAATGCATGGCTTCTAGCAGTGTGATATTTATATGCATGAATGAACTTCCATATGACAGCCATTCCAGTTTCATCTGCTTTATAACCTGAGCTATCCTCACTAACAACTACAATAAGAATAAATGTGGGTTGATCATTGACAAATAATGAATCTGGGAAGGGGCAGTTCTAAATATAACATTTTCTTTCCTTTAATTGCCCTTTTCTTTTTTCATTTTAAAGAGATCTCCCTCTCATTTTCTGTCAAGAGTCGTTCTGGGCAGGGGCTAAACCATCAGCTGCAGGAGGCAGCAAGAAAGAGGTTGTGGGCCCTAGAAAATGATGATAAAGATGTGTGTTCTCTTTTCAAGGTAAAGTGGTTATTGCATGTAAGCCTTACAAGAGTTACACTCTTCTGAGTCAATACGTTGTGTGTTCACCTGCCTTGTAAAACATCTGACATTGCTGTAATGTTAGAAATATGGCATATGAAAATGATACAGCTGTGGCTCTTTGTCATGTTTCTTAGTATTTCTGCCTAAACCAGCCAGATATATAGTGTTACCATCATTTATCAATAGTAAAATTATTATTGTAGATGCCAAGTGACAGTAGTGATCTATAGAACTCAGCGCACAATCCTGTACTAACAGGACCAAAATGTATCAGAATGAGTGGAAACAACCCCCTGTCTGTGAAGGCTGAAGTAGGTTGCTTTGCCCATCTTCAGGCTTGCCACTGGGTGTGGAATTATGGTGGTCCAAGTGCTGAAAAGGCACAGTATCTACATGTGAAGATGCTGAGGTGCTAGCAAGGAAATGCGCGGGGTAAGAGATTAAGGTTGTTCTCAAATATACTGGGAGCTAGTCAAGCCCTACACTGCCACTGTCTCAGGAGTATGTCTTCTACATAGCTGGCAGGCACATAGCATGTCATGTGTGTGACCTCCAATGCTGATTGTCCAGAGGTGCTGTGGATGCCTCAAGGCTCATCCCAATTGTTTCAGCAGAGAACTTGTCCTGTACACTAAGCTAAAGATTATTGCATATCACTGGTCAGCAAGTGAGCTGGAGATCTGCTTTTTTCTGGTCTATACTTTCTCAACCTTCTTTACAGGAACTGTCAGCCAGGCTGGTGTGCATCCAGGCACAAGAGGATCAATTTTTACTGTCATTCAAGACCATAGAAGAAATCTGGAAGTTTTCAACATACTTGGCCCTTGGTAGGTTGCAAAAAACTGTTCAAAGAGTTTGAGGGTGGAATGGGATGTACGTTGGGCAGAGCTTTAGGTGGGACTAAATTCCATATTAAAAGATGCATTGAGCTCCCAGCATTCTGTGCATACATTTCCCTTTTCCTTGTAACACCGTCCTAGTTTATCCAAAATACTCCCCATTCCACGCTGATAACTTTTTTGCTAAAAGGTAGTCTGTAATTGACAAATTGACAGATCTGTTTATTGCCTTCCAGGCCCCAAGTCTTGAGAAATGTTGGCCTTCAGAATGGCTGACACTCTGGGGAAAACGGTAAATTCTGGACAAGAACAGTTTTCGCTTGTAGGCCTTGCATGATGCGTTTCCCATCTTCTTTTGGTATAATTGATTAGGCTATGTGGCTTGCTGCTTGGAGCATCTTCTTTTCACCCCAGCATACTGGTTGGACTGTGCCCTGGTGGAGGACACAGAAATCACTGTTACTATAGATGAAGATCACATGGCCACCATGTACCTAGGTCTTCTGCTCCAGGAAGGTAAGAAACATAAATCCAGTCATATATTGCCTCTTATAATATATCTGGTTAGAGCTATGTTTTAGATCCAGGTAATTTGGAATTATTTCTTTTTATATAACTCTACCTATCTCTGAAGGAGTCTCCAGTCTGCTGGGCACTAACAGCAGTACGGAGAAAGTTGGGGCAGGCAAAAAAAGAAGATTGATGGGGGTGGGATGAGAAAGTGAGGAATGCAACAACCCCCCGCTCCCCCCGTCCAATGTCCCAGAAACTAGCTGTGGAAAGGAGTAGAGCAGGTTCCATTCACATTGATCCCACAGAATATCTTCCCCAGCGGAAGGTGGTATAAAGTACTAATTCTGATTGGGAGGGTAGTTTATTGGGAGGGTAGTTTAATGTATACAGAAAACTTTCTTCAACCAATCAGGAACCCAAAATTTTGCCACACAAAAGCACCAAAGGGGTATGGAGCAATTGATGCAAATCAGTGACTTCTCCAAATGTGTTCCAAGCTGTCAGGAAGCATTTGTCTTCTAAAGCAGTCAAAGGATAGAGGAAGATTTTCCTAATGAAATGTTCATAGTATTTATTATCCATTATTATGGTATTTATTATCCATTATTATCTTCTTTAAAACACCCATGTAAGGCATGCTACAAGTGCAGAAAACATCCAATAACAATAAAAGACAGTACAGAGAGAAAGGCAGTATGGAGATTCAGAATGCGTAAACAATAAACCATAAACAAACCCGAACAAGTGCCTTCCAAAGGATGGAGGTCTTCATATTCTTTTGGAAGAAAATTAAGAATTAGGCCAAATTAGTTTCCAAACTATGGCATCATAGCAGAAAAAGTCAGTCTTTCTTGTAGGTGTCCATCAAACCCTTGAAAGTGATAGCATGAAGAGCAGGTTTGCCTCAGAACTTACAAGAGTGCAACAGAGAATTATGATCTCTTTGTATGACAAAAACCATGACACCTCCATTTTATCTTGTGTCTGCAGGAAATTTCTTTGCCAGAGCAGTGCTTAATGTCCTGACAGAGGAAGAAGAGGAAGAGTTGAAGCTCTACAAGAACGAGCTAGTCCACGTGAAGGACATTGGACATGAAACAAAGTGGGAAGGGACATCTCTATCCACAGATCAGAGGGGACTGGTTCCTGTCACAACTATAGAACCACTACCTCATCCTTTTTACCAGTAAGTGAAGTAGCTGTGGTAATCTATACATGATAGCAAAATGATAAACACTGTGCTGGGTTTACTCAGCTTCATTCAGAGAACAACATTTTCACACAAGGTACAGTTCTTGCCACTGATATTGAAATGGCTGTTGTTTACTTTGTGGAATTGTGAGTAAATATTTAATGCTACACACTGTGCATGGAAACAGACATTACGAATTTCCCCCCTTCTTTTCTTGCATTGCTTATACTAACAATGATTTCAGTGGAGTACTTTTGGACTTTGTTTTTGTGTGAAGGGATGTCATTGTGATTGATGAGGAATTACATATCTTGGGTATCTAGCCACATTCTAGCAATAAGAACTTACCTTATAGGCTCAGTGGTAATTCCAGAATGGAAGTTCTTCTTCTGGCATGCCAGATTCTTTAGTGCCAAAAAACTCTCAAAGGATGTCTGGATGACTGGATGTCCTTTGTTGTGGATGATCTCCAGTACTTGCCAGCCAGATGTCCTGGTGAAGTACTTAAGCAGAACATAACAGTTATAGCTGTCACTTGTGTGAATTTTCAGCACCTAGATTTCTGTCGTCCTTTCAGAAGAACATCAAAGCCAGTAGCCTTCACCATACTACAAGGCCATGAAGTGCATAGATAGCATGGAAAGAAGTAAATGGGCAGCACAAAATACATGTAATACCTGGATATTTTTCTAGGCAGGATGCCAAATAAACAGTTAACTGAAGAAGCAGGGTATTTGTTTACAGCTCTTCACATTCACAGGTGGTTTTTGAAGAACTATCCAATGAGCTGTGCCATCTCCAATCAGATCAATGGAAGTGACTCATTGCAGATTGGTGAGTGTGATTTTCTTGGGGGTAACATCAAGACCAACTTTACAAAACCACAGGATATCTCTTTAATAAATGGTGGCAAGAGGAAAGGAATTTTTTGGCCTTTCGGTCTAACATCAACTAGGATTGGAATCCCCAGAAAACCAAACATTTCCCCCCTGATATTTGCCATATGGAAACTGGGGCTTGGAATTCTTCCATTAAAAAAACCCAACAACAGCTGATAATCTTCCAAGGATCCAAATTCTAATATTTTGGTGAGGCATTCCTTTTCAGCTGCACTGGATATTCTTAGGGCTTTTGAGTCCTAATTATCCTTGATATTTTATTACTTGCTATTAGGTCTGGATCAAAAGCAGGGGGAGGGGATTTTATGAATATTTTCATGAGCATAAAAAAAAAACCCTCCCATGAAACTGTTGCTTTATTTAGATGTACTCAGATCAGGCTGTGTTACCTCTCCCATTCCTGATTAGCTGTCATTACTCATATGCAGCCCAGGCATCACTGTCCTCCCTCTTAATTAGCTTAATTTTCCCAGTGCCTTTGCAAGTAACCAGTTCTGATTGGCTATGAAGAATTATGATGTCATCATAGTAGTTTCATGATCCCTGATTTATTAGGAGTATAACAAAGAAACCATAAATAAAGGGGGGGGGGATTTGATGCTCAAGCTATAGTACATTAAGGAAAAATTGTAGCAAAAAGAGCTAATGTTTTCAGTAGCAGAGTTTTTTAAATCACTTTGAGTCCCTCAAAATTAGCACATTTATTCCCCAGAGTGAAACTAGTGACCAAAACTAACTTGCTGGTCTCAAAATTTTTGTTAACTTTATGAACTTATATGAATCAGACCCTGAAGATTCAGGAATTTCAAAATGTTATGGGACAAAAAGATATTTTGTTTATTCACACCCACACCATAAACCTGCCCTGCCTCCATCCATTGGTCACTGCTTGGCCCAGAGAGAAAGGTTCCATTGTTCAGCATGCTGATGTGAGGCTGTTTTGTTTTACTTCTCAGACCAAGGAAGGTGCACAGCAACAGTGGATCACAGAGGAAGAGGATGGGATGAATTGAGTTTCTGCAAAGGAGACATCATAGAAGTCCAGGGCTTTCTCATTCCAGGCCTTCAGTGGTTTATAGGGAAATCTACAACCAACGGGACAGTGGGCTTTGTCCAAACTAAATGTGTGCATCCTGAGACAAGTGAACAAATGTAAGTGTGATATACAGATCGGAAAATAACTTATGAATAAAGAGGTTAGTAAAGGAATAGGGTGCATTTCAGCATGTAGAAATCTAGTGTGGGATCTTTGGTTTGTAAGGAGAAAGGAATGTGGAGGGGAGGCAGGGAAACAGGTGTGTTTGCCCAGGGTTCATTTATGTTCACTTAAAAAAATAAACCTCTTCAGGTATGTGATAAAATGGTAACATTTATTTATTAATTCAAAACATTTCTGTGCCACCTTTCCAATGAATTAGGGTCCCCAAGGTGGCAAGTATCAATTCACTAAAAGATGGTCCAGGTATGCTGGCTTCAAGCCATAAAGGGCTTAACATGTAAGATACATTAATGTGCTGAATATGGGTTTGATAAACTGAAATGCACCAACCCTCAGGCAGAGTAATATAGCAATTCATTCTTGTGAGCAAATGCCATTGTCTTGGATTGGCCAGAGAAAAATTTGTATCATGAAGACTCTGGTGTGCTTGGAATACATTTTTAGATTGATAGGATAGTACTAGAATTAGGGTTGCCAATCTCCAGGTAGTGACTGGAGTTCTCCCACTATTACAAGTGATCTCTAGGTGACAGAGATCTGTTGTCATGGTGAAAACAGCTGGTTTGGAAGGAGGTGAAAATAGCTGGTTTGGAAGAAGGGATCCATGGCTTTATATCCTGCTGAGGTCCCTTTCCTCTCCAAACCACACCCTCTTCAGGCCCCACCCCCCAAATCTCCAGGCATTTCCTAACCCAGAGCTGGCAACCCTAACTGTAGATTATGTAGTGCTAGAATGGGGGAAGGACAAGCATGATTACTGAAATCCAGTAGCTCTGATGGTGCTCGTGTGGCACCAAAAGCGTTTTCGTGGATATCTTCCTCAGGAGAAGAAATTTTTAAAAATGTTTAAAAATGTTTAAAAATGTTAAAAAAAACACTTCAAAATGTTCAAAATTGTTTAAAAATGTTAATAAGTTTATGTTTAAAAATAAGTGTGTATAACAAAAAACTATGATGATGATGATTATTATTATTTGTAGAAAATCCATATGGCAATTAAGAGATGTGAAAAAGAGAATTTATGAATTTCTTCTCCTGAGGAAGATATCCACGAAAACGCTTTTTGAAATGCGTGAGGCGTTTGAGAGAGAGACTCTAAAGGATTTATAAGACTGGAGATATTTTTTTTTGACATTTATTTTGACATTCTTTGAGCCATTATTTTGGCCTTTTGCATATGTCACACTGTATGAATTGTTGTGGGAGTTTGAATGAGAGACTCTAGATACTTACAGAGACTTAAGACAATTATTTTGATGAATTTGAATCATGACTTTGGTCTGTTCGTATGTTATACAACACTTTATGAATTATAGTAGTAACTTCAGAGAATTATTGGTTTTGCATTTATTTAGTTACCGCCTTAGTCTGTGATGCGAATCTTGGTTTTTACATGTCTATACGTTACACACATTTTTGTATTGCTCCTTTTTGGAAAGCAACCTATAGGTCATTTATGCAGTTGCTTTCTGCCTCACAGTCAGCTTATCTTTTTTTTGCCACAGACTTGCCTTTATGCATTGTTTTTTGCCCTTTCTTAACACAGTGCAGAGCAGAGAAGCTGTGTGGTTTTCAAATGCTGGCAAAACTTGACCGTTTCCCTGTGAAGCAAAACAGCTAAACAGGAAGTGTTATTCTTTATTTGGCCTTTGTTGCTCCTTCCTGCCTTCCCCAGCTCACCCATTTTCCTTCTCTTCTGGCCATCATTTCCAAAGGATCAGAAGGGTTTGTTTTTGTGTGCATGCATGTGTTTGAACACTGCAGTACTAATGTTGGAGCAAAGGACTGATTTATTGAACTATTAGAAACCAGGAAAAAAGGACGGGGAAGCAGCCTCCCCAAATGGGCTCTTCTGGCCACCATTTCCAAAGGATCAAAAAGGGTTTTTTGTGTGTGTGTGCACGTGCGCGTGCGTCTGTGTGTATGTGTGTGTTTAAATGCTACAGCTCTAGCATTGGAGCAAAGGACTGATCTACTGAGTTATCAGATGCCGGGGGGGAAATGGGCGGGGGGGGGGGGAGTTTGCTGAAAAACAACATATGCAGAATTTATGGGCCAGCTTGTCTCTGTTAAATGGACTTGACACCTGAGAACTGAGTGAGGAATCTGGCCCAATCTCTTCTGTAAACAGAAAACCAGAAGAAAACCCCACTACAAAACAAACAACGTTGAGGCAAACTGTAAGTGCACAGAAGCCCAAAGTATGCATATTTGCATCTAAATTGGGTGGTCACTAGGTGTCACTGTTGCCTGCCTCAAGACTTTGCCCATGTTCATACTCTGGGAAAAAATCCATTACAGTGATATTTTTTTCCAGTTCAAATGTTAACAGATCATGCTTCTTATATTATGAAAAGTCAGAGTTTAAAGTTATAAAACAAGCCTAACATGTCAGTCATAGTTTTGTTAGCCATACTAAACTGATAGATTAATTGATCAATTAAATAAAATATTATGAAAATATAAATTATAGAACCTTACTATAGCTGCTCTTCCTGAAACTAATAGTTTCTTTTGAATAGTAGTCTTTTTGACAAAACTCGTTTAAACATGTTGCAGTAAAAGATGCACACAAATAACAGATACCAGAACAAATGCTTTTTTCAAAGAGAGGGTAATTTGTAATATTCGTTCATCAAGCTTATTTAGTTCTTTAAATCTTTTAGTCCTGTGTGGACCACAGTTTTGGAAGCTCACCCAGTTTTCCTGAGCCCAGTTCTGTTCTTGGCAGAATCAGGAATCTCTGCTCCCAGTTGTCCAGATAAAAACTTGTCTAGCATCCTTTATTTTTACATGCCCATTCTGCCTAAATGAGCTTAGTGCAGCTCTCAGCAGCACAAATGTATGCTTTTCAAAATAACAGTCATCTGGAATCTTTTTTCCTTTTTTGGTTTGCTGGAGATTTTGAAAGCCAGGAAAAAAGCCACGGAAATTTTAGGGGGAATTGAAACGGAATAATAGAATCAAAGAATTGGAAGAGACCTCCAGCGTTATCAAGTCCGACTTCCTGCACAGTACAGGAAATTCATAACTACCTCCTCCCAACCACAACCACCACTTCTCCAGAGACTTCTGCTCCATGCCTAGAAGATAGCAAAAAAAAAAAAACCCTCCAGGATCCCTGGCCAGTCTGGCCTGGAGGAAAATTGCTTTCTGACACCAGAATGGCCATTAGCATTACCCTGGGCACGTAAGAAAAGTCATATGAGCCACACCATAAGAGCCATCCCTTCCTGCCCTCCTTTCATAATCTGTAAGTTCACAGAATCAGTCTAGCTGCCAGATGGCCATTTAGTCTTTGCTTAAAAACCTCCAAAGAAGGAGAGCCCACCACTTCCTGAGGAAGCCAGTTCCACTGAGGAAATGCTCTAACTGGCAGGAAGTTCTTTAATATATGCAGTACTTACTGTCCTATGGAAGCTATTTTTTTCAATGTAAATGCATAAAATGCATCTATTGGATTATTCATCATATTGATGGAATTTAAAAGGATAATCATCTTCAGCTTTTATATATAACTTTCAGGTATGCCCAGTACATGTGAACGTGTTGCAAACTGCTATATCTTATGCTACCGTAGCACTTGTATATTTAATTTTTACCATCTAAGAGATAGGAAAAATAAAAGTTGCAGAAAACAAATTCTGTAGTAAACAAAAGGATGTGTCTTATTCAGACAAAAGTTCTCACAGAGTAGGTGGGACTGCTATCATGTTTAGATGTTAAGTTAAACCTTATAACATTAAAAACACAGAACTAATTAAAGTTTATTATCATTAAACATATAGCATATTAATTGGTGTCAGAATTATTTAAATTAAAACAAAAGTCTGTGTCTAAAATGTAGGAGGGTTTTTTTTAAAAAAAGATCTCTGCTGTCAATTTCCCAAATTTTTTCACTGGAAAAATGGACCCTAAGACTTTTTTATGATACATACTCTGAATGTAAAAAACCTTGCCTTAAAATGTATTTTATTCATTCTAAAAGAGAAAATAGGAGTTTCATAGGAGTGTCTTTTCACTGTCCCCCTAAATTTTCTATTTTTAGTGAAATGGGGAAAAATACCTTAGAATAAAACAAGGGGACATTCCTCCCTTCATTTTTCTGATTTTTTTCCCCCTGCATGTACTCACATCTCTGCTTGGGATGCAAACCATTCACCACCATGTAAAATCAGTGGGAAAGAGAGCATCACCAAGAGGCAGGGTAGTGTAATGGTTAAGATATTGAACAAGAGCTAGGGAGATTGCCTTGTACTCATAAAGCTCATTGGGCGACCTTCGGTCATTCACTCTCTCAGCCTAGCTACCTCACAGGGTTAATATGAAAATGAAATGGAGAACTTTATATGCAACTCTGGGTTACCTGGAAGAATAGTGGGATAAAAATGTAATATGTAGGGTAGGGTATTAGAAATTGCAGATCTCATGGGAACAGAGTTGGTCTGTGTCTCTCAGCAGCAACAAATAATGAGTTTGGGAGTTAATGGAAAGACAGGGTGCTCACTGACATTTACCAGTATTTCTTCCTAATGCAGAAGAAAGAGTCCAGTATTTTTCAGTGAAGAAGAAGTGGTTTCCTTCCTTCAAGTTCCCTACAATGGTAACGAGGCACATTACAGTAGTCTTCTTAGTGAACTTGCTCAGACGGACATTGCCTCTGTATACAGACTTGGTGAGCATGTCTTCCCCCTCTCCCCCTCCCCCATCCCAATACATACGCTGTATTCTAGGAGTGAAATGTTCCTTTTTGAGTCAATAGCACCAACTGCTAGCAAATAAAACTACATAAATAGTTTTGTGGGTCACAGTGATGACCTGTACATGCAACTTAGGGGTTTTTTTTAGAGTCCAGCCTGTGGATAGATATTACTAACACCCCCCCTTCCCCCTCAATACCTTTCACTGGAAATCTGTGGGCTTCATTATTTAGAGGGCTGGTGAAAAGGAATAAAAGGGAAACTGCCTCTTATAGCATAATTCAACTGCTGATGGTATTTTTCTTTTCAAGAACCAATAGTCTGCTCTGATGTGGAACTGATTGCAAGCCCACTCTTCTCATAAGCTCTTCTCATAAGTTGTGCATCTTTGTCCCTGCTGCTGTACCTTCTGTCACCCAGGCATAGTTCCCAAGATGTCATCTCCTATTGTTAGGCTCGAAGCTGAATCACCAGAAAGCCTTGTTACTAGTGCAGCATTTAAAGGCCAACCTTGATGTGGCTTATCTTGCATGTTTTTTTCCTCCCTTTCTATTAATTTTACAGATGGTTTTGAACCTGTAGCAGTGTTTTCACAAACATCATCAGGTGAGTTTAGATGCCAGGGGAAATAGCTCTTCTTTTCTCTAGAAATTAATGCTCTTGAGGAGAAGCACTTCCTTGTGACTTATTTTTCTTTTTCAGATGCAATTTTACGAGGTCTTAAGGATGGCTGGACATTAGAGGGTTGGAGCAGGCAGGCTGCAAATAGCTTGCCCACCCCTAGTGATTCAGAGATGTCCTTTCAGGATGAAGAATCTTCATCTTCCCCCATGGAAAGTTTACTTTTACCTGAACCAGATGACCTTGATGATCCCAAATTTTTTATTGATTTGAATGCTGGACACATGGAAGACTCTGATGTTTTTGACCCTATACTGACTTTCCTTAACCAACGTGGCTATGTGGCCCATTTCCAAGGTCTCTATGACATCTCTTTTTCCTTCCTCAGTTCTACCTTCTATGGCTTTTCCAATGAGGAGGAACTTGTCTTATACCTTGAAACATCTAGGAACTGGGCCAAGAAAGGTCATCTTGCTTGGGCTCACATTCGAATATGTTTTCTTTTGGGCCGACTTTGTGTCAAGAGGGCCAAGTTCTCTCAAGCCCGAGTCTATTTTGAAGAAGCTGTGAGCACTATGGACAAGGGCTTTGATGATATGCCCTTGCTTACCTCTCTGTACACACACCTGGCTGCCATTTATCTGAAGCAGAAGATGAAGCAAAAGTTCTTGTCTGTGATTGGGAAAGTGGTGGCTCTTGTGGCCTGCCTGCCAGGGCACTGCTTCAGCTCTGAGAATGAACTAGAGGTCATGATGTACATCCTGAGAGAAGCAGTTGCTACAGGCAACACTGCCCTGGAAGTCCGATCCTCCTTCCTTGTTGTCAGGCTCTTCCTTCAGCTGGGCAAATATGATGAGGTCCTGCCATTTGCAGAGCACCTGCAGTTCCTTTGTGCCAGTTTCTCCAGCCAGGACTCTAGAGCACTCTCTTTAGGCACAATGCCCATTTTGAGCTACCTGTATGACAAGAAGTACTTGCCACACATTGCTTTGGCATCTGCCAGGCTGTTTTCCCCTAATGGCACAACAGGGGCACTGACTCCCATTTGGAGAGCTGGATTTATCCTTAAAAATGCCTCTAAGCTCCTCAAAGTCCAAGAAAGAAGCTGCAATGTCCCTGCTGTGGCTTGCTTTTATCTCAGTAGTGCCCTGGCGTTCTCTCATGAAAAGAGTGCTGTGTCTACTGAGAGAGCTATGTGTGCAGTTTTATCCAAAATGTACCTGAAGCATGGCTTGGTACAGGCAGCTGTCCATTATTGCAGTAAGGCTGTTGCCCTTGGCAAAGTGATAGGTGAGGAAGAGGTTTTTGAATCTTCCCTTTGTTTGGGGTGGCTGTATGCTTTGAACAGCCAGGCAGAAAAAGCTTCAGAGATCATGCTCTGCCTCCTGCATTCTCTGCGACAGACGGATAGCGTGACACAGGATGGGGTGGTCCATAACCTTCTGGCCATTGCCCTTAAGAGAGAAGGTCAGGTGCAGAAGTCAGCTGAAAACTATTTGTGGGCTTTAAATAAAGCTCGGGAGACTGGCAACAGACGGAATCAAGCAATTGCCTTATCCAACTTTGGATGCCTGGCTCTGTCTTGTAGGGCAAACCACCTAGCTGAATGTTACTTTCTCCAGGCTGTTAGGTTGTATTTTGAATTTCAGGGTGGTGATGATGCACAGATGGAATTAGTACAGGTACTGCTGTGGTTGGCGCAATCCCAGGTGGAGAGGAATAAATTAGAAGAGAGCAAGCTGTTCTATGAGCTGGCCTTGGCAATTGCCTTGATGTCTCGCAACATGATGAGTGAGTAATTAAAGTATTGGAAGGTGATCATCAGAAGTAAAGATGGCCTTTACTAAATGCCTGACTTTTAATCCTGCAAATTACACTGTACCCTACAGGTCAGCTTCATGTCGTTGAATCCCTCAGCCATTTCTATAGCAAAGTACACCCAAATACTGGTGCCTGCATTATTTACCATGAGCACCAAATTTCCCTAGCCCAGCACTTCCAAGACAGAGAAATGGAAGGACAGCTTTTGCAAGTTCTTGGCCAGTTATACCAGAGTCTGCATACAACAAGGTGGGTTGAGAGATTGGAAAGATGATCCTGACTAGAGATGAGTGAAGCATTTCTAACAATATTTTGTTGATTTTGTTGTTGGATGATTTTAGGTGGGTTTTTTAACTTAAAAATGAGTGAAAAAAAATGATGTAATGTCGACTTCATAAAATGTGAATATTGTGGCCAAGGCCATTTTATTTTTAAGTTTTAATTTTTGTTTTAATGATATGATTTATATTTGTCTTTTTTTGCTGTTATTTGCTTTGCTTTATTTTACTGTTTTGAAGGGCTGGAGAGGCAGCATACAAATTTAATAAATAAATAAATAAATAAATAAATAAATAGACAGACTGTTCTGCCCCCCCCCCCCCCCCAAGTAACTCTGTTGGAGGTGCCCTGTTCTTGGCTGGGACAGAAAGGTCAAGACAGTCTTAACAGTTGTAATAATGGCTTTATTAACAGAGAAAGACAAGACTCTAACTCCTCCCTGGCTCTAACTGATGGGAGTACTTGCTTGTCTTCAGGATGATAGGAGCTGCAGACTGGGTCCTTTTCTGGCTGCTTTCAGATGGATCACCATCTCTTGCTTCCTCACGGCTCTGTTGGTCTTGGTCCATGCTCTAGCAGCTGCTGATAAACTTAGCTTGCTCTCTTAGACCATCATATGGACAAATGGACTCCTCTTTGGACCAACATATGGACACATGAACGTCATGAATATTAAAGGACCCCAGCTTTCCTTAGCACCTCTTTGAGACTGACGAACTAAAAACAGGGGATGCTGGGTAAGGAGAGGAAATTGCCTACTGGGAAAAGTCTTAAAGGGGCAGGGACTAACTAAAATACCCTCCCAAGGAAGACTTAACAATAAGCAAAACCATACTGACTGTGGGGAAACTAAATCTTGAAGGGGAAATAACCAAAGGCTCTGTGGGGGCATGACACAGACAGACAGACAGACAACCTGGTATTATGTAGTTTGCCAGCAACATGTGTCATGAACTATTGACCCCTGAACAGGCTTACATTCTCCCCCACCCCAACGGTCTTGCTTATTTCTAACAAAAGTCTGGGCTGTGCCTCAAAGTTTCAACAGCAAATACCTGTTTCTTATATGGTACCAATGATACCAATGTGCTGCAAGGTAAAAGCCACTTTAGGAGCAATATGTTCTACGAGCCAGCATCTGACCTATATATAGATGACAATATTAACATCTATTTAAACAGGGGAAAGGGATCCAATGCCTCTGTGTCATCCAGAAATTTCTGGAGCTGGTCCGCAACTGCCTGCTCAATTACCTTACCCAGAAACGAAAGATTCGAGACTGGGCGGTAATTGGCTAGATCTAAAGGATCGTATAGGTATCCTATAGATATCCATCCACAGTTGAAGTGGCACAGACCAGGCACAGGTTTTTCACCTCAGTGAGAACTAGGCTACAAAGTCATTTTTAAAACATTACAAATTCCGAGACTGCCACATTAGTCAGCTGTAAGAAAAATGAAAAACATGCATCTTTGAGGCTGCCTGTTTCCATCTTTTATTACGGTTGGACCTGATTTATGGATTCCATCACGGGCCCTGCCTACTTCCTCCCTTTCTTTTGGCCTTAGATCAGGCGCCTGTTTTTAAACAACTTCTGTTTTATAAAAACGTTGGTTGTTTTAATTTATAGTTCCTTGCTGTTTGTAATTGCTGCATAGGTTTTAACGGATTTAGTGTTTTTATGCTGTTGATTTGCTGTTCGGTAGAACAGCCGTATTGTGAGCCGCCTCGAGTCCTTTGGGGATGAGGTGGCCTATAAGTTCAATAAAGAAAGAAAGAAAGAAATCTTTGCTTTTCTGGACCAGAGCTAACTTTATCAGATATATGAAGTAGCTGACTGAATCACATCATGGAGAGAAGAAAAAAAAACGCAATTTACCAGTGCACTTTAGCAGTTTGATAACTGCTTCTTATATTTGATGATATAGGCTCTGACCCATGAGAGTTTATGCCACAATAAACGAAATAGTCTTTAAGGTGCTGCTGGACTGTTCATTGTTACACATGTGTCAAGGATGAAATATCATTTTACATTTCACTTCAAATGTAGAATATGTCTGACTAGCACCACAGATAAGATGTGCCTTTTGACATGCCTCCAAGAGCAGGCATATTCAGTACAGTGTATAAGTGTATACAGTACTGTCAAATCATTATGCAGAAGGGCTTCATGTGTTGATTTGCTCATTTATCCATATCAATTTTTCAGTTGACTTTTTAATACATGGGTCAAACTATTTTCAGGCAATGGCCAGAATTTAAGCAGAGAGATTTCATGTACAGGCAAATATATCAAACTGGTTTGCTGAAGCAGTTCCCACTGAAGAAAAGATAAGCTGCCCCTCAGTTTTAAAAGCAATAACCCCCACCTCCCTACCTCCCACCCTCAGAAGTGAAACAGGTCTTCTCTTACATTGGTCAAATAAAGTGTGAAGATGTAACCAGGCTTAATAAGTGCATGCTGTCTGGAGCTATTGGGAAAAAGGATAAGAGATGGATGTGCTAAAACAAATAAGCAAGCAGGAACCTCTGACATCACCTGATAATTTGGGAAAATGGATGCCAAGTAGCAATTTAGATAGCAAGATATTCCCCAGGGGAGAAAAGAAATAGCACAATTTTTAAATGCAAATGTCCATATAGCACTTGCAACTTGCCCCTTCTTGGCCAACAACAACTAGCTGCATCACATGAGTAATCTGGATGCTCATCTCCCCATGCAAAGGCTAAGCCAGAATGGGCTCAGAGGAAAGGAATCTGAGCAGAAGATGCCTGCTGTGTGAGCACCCTTGTTCAGGCATCCCAGTCTCTGAATGAAAACAACAGCTGGAATTCTTCACTAGCTTTTGAAGGCCAAGCAGCCGAACAAACAGGATATTCCAGTGCTTTCATTGGCAGAATGGCTATATTTTGTTCAGTAAGCATGTGTAGCCTTGTGGCTTTGGTGTTCCTGATTTTCCCCACCCCACCACACACAGGTGAATTCTGCACAGCAGAAATGATACATTTTTAGGACATTTTAAAAACCATTTGGGGGGAGAGGTTCACACAGCATTCTTCCCCAAACTGTCCTCAAAACATTCTATTTCTCTCAACCTGGGTTTTTTGAAAATCACTAAACTAGCGATCTTTTTTCTCCAACCTGGGTTGAAGACTGTTTCCTGCCTGCTAAGCAAACAGAAACAGGCAGGAAACAGTTTATTTATCCTGCTTACTTTCATTTTCACTGCTCGTGCCCGCCATTTTGCAGCAGAAATTCTCTAAAGGTTCCCCATGGAGGTCTCATCTGCTTGCAGTTCATCTGCGTGCAATTCCTGTGTAAAAAGTAGATGAATAAAGTTTGTTTTGCCTAGCACACGTGTCATTTTTCCTTGTTTTGAGGGGGATTTCTGTGAAGCTAGAGTGACACAATTAGAGAAGCTGCAATACATGCATATTTCTGTAGCCACAGCTTTGCAGATATCCCCCTCAAAACAAACAAACAAACAGGAAAAACGACGTGTAGGATCACTAGGCAAAACAAACTTTATTCATCTACTTTTTTACATGGAAATTATGTGTGGATGAGCTGCAAGCAGAGGAAACTTCCATGGAAAACTTTCACCAAATGGCGGAGGCATGGAGAATCTCTTCAACAGCACACAAAATGGCAGGCACAACTATGAAACTAATAAGAGCTCCATGCAGCAGGAAGGAAAAAAGATCTGTTTTGGCTGGCAATGTTTGTGTTTTCTGTGCTGTGGGAACAAAAAAAATGCCAAAATTGATCTTTTAAAATGTCTGCAGGACGTTTTATTTCTGCTGTGCAAAAATCACCATAGTGACCATTTACTGTGGTAAACTGGTCTCCAGAATAGGAAGATGAGCATAATTTCCACCACACTCATTTTTATTCGCCTTGTATCTTTTGCCATAATACCCTTAAAATAATAGTTGATTATAGCATGATTGACCCATATTACCTGTTTTACAAGGATTTTTCCTCTAGAGGTATAGGGGAACGAAAAGGGTTCGTCTTGTGTATAGGATGCCACAGACAACAAAGCAAGGATAGTTTTGCAGAGCTGCTCAGGAAGGGTTTGGTTTGATGCTGGAGCTCCCAGAGTTTCTTTGTAATAATGGAGTACCTGTGAACCCCATAGATCTCTGAAACGGGCGCTGGACTGTACCAAGCAGAGTTTGAGAATCTTCATTGACCTTGGGGAGACAGTCAAAACAGCACAGACCTGGCTGCAGGCTGGGAGTCTCTACTATCAAATGCAAGAGGATGAACTTGTAGAAATGTATTTGCAGGTAGCACAATACTCTGAACACATGGTGTGTAACTGTCAACTGAACACTTCTTTGTGAAAGAACATAGTGAAGATTAGGTTTTGACCACCAGTAAATAAACTTCCAAAACACAGGAGGTGGAGGGGGATGGTCCTGAAGTGTTTAAAAAACGGGAATTTTCACTTATGACCGCTACATTGTGGGTGTTCTAGACACACTGTCCAGTAGTAAATTTCCCAGCTTATAGTTATACTGACTTGATCTTGGCTGGGGAATAGGTAATAAAAAGGAAACTCAGTCCTTGTGCCACAATAATCTGGAGGATCATGCTCAGAGCTTGATGGATGCAGGAAATATGCAACTGCGTTTTTTGCATCTATAAACGATCTACAAAATATGTACGTTGTGGCATTTGCAGAATTTGAGACTACTTGCAACATTTGGAAGTTTGAATCAGGGCTTTGCATTTATTCTTGTGTGATATTTTCCGAGCTGTTCTTTGTCTGAACCTTTTTCAGGCAGCCATACAAACTGCGCTGAAACCTGGAGAGCTGCACCTCGCCATGAACCTGTATGAGGAGGCTGGTGATGTCTTCTTCAATGGGATGCAGAACAGACAAAGAGCAGTGGAATATTACAGGGTACCCATAGCAACAACTGCTGGTATCACCCTACGCAGATTTCCATGTTAAGATGTCACTTAAGCATTAACTGTCCTTGAAGAGATGCTCCAGAAACAGAGAATGGGAAAGTTAGTGGGCATTAGACAGTGATTGTGGGTAACATGTAAAAACGCTCCCACTGTGTTGTGGGATACCTGGCAACTGAAAAACACCATAATCAATATTGGGAAGGGGAACGGTTTATGACTCAGTGGAAGAGTGTGCAGAAGGCCCCAGTGATTCCATATCTGCAGTCTCTAGTTACAAGGAGATCAGGTGACAGGTATTAGGAAAGACCTTTCTCTCTTTGAGATAGTGGACAGTTATTGCCAATCAGACCAGATGCATCTGAGCTACATTTGCTTGTTTATTTATTGACAGCCATTGATATGCTGCATTTCCACACACTTTCCACCCCCCCCCCCTTGTTTTCTCCCTGGTCCCTTCAGTTGCATTCATTCCAGCTGCTACTGCTGACAACATATTATTCCTAATGATGATGGGATGTCATCCAAGATGCAGAAGAACAGCCCTCCCTCTTTTTTCCTTTTGCACAGGCACTCTAGCATTACTGCACAGTTACATTGAAGCAGCAGTTCAAAAAACTTCTCAGCCTCCATTTCTATCATTGAGAATGTGATATGACAAAGATAATTTTAAAAAAATCTTTCAAAAACGGGGGGGGGGGAGAGAAAACTAGTGAAGGAGAGGTTGGGTAACTACATGGGGTATGGGTAAGAGCTTGGTGTTTAGTGCGATTTCAACATTTGCATGCTCAAGGGAAGCTGACTCAGAAACAGAAAAAAAAACTTGGTAAAAGTGCTTAGGAAAATAACAGAGGAAAGATGAAGAGAAAACATTTCCAGAACCAAATGGAGGAAAAAATGTGCAGAAGTAAAGGGAAAAAGTAGCATTTGGTAGGAAGATATATTGTAAACAACTCATCCAGAAAAGGCCAAACAAAAGAAATAGGTCCAAGGCTGGGTCAGCCAGGTGAAATTCCCTGTCTCAGACCCCAGATGGCATGCCCTAGGCTAAGAACCTATGGGCCAAGGTCTCTTTAGCTTGTGACTTTGGTCTGGCCCAATACTTGCAGGAGAGGAATATAAAACTTAGCCTGAATGGAATGAAGCCGCTGCTCACTCGCTGCCAACAATATCTTCCTCACAAAGGGAGGACCCATGATGTATATTCATATAAAGCAGGTTCCTGCGTTCATATGAAAGCTTTCATTTCATTTAGTTTTTCACTTTTCCATGTCCAGTTGTCCCTTCAGTTGCTTTTGATATCCCCTTTATCTCCACGGGTTGTTTATAGATGTATAATATTTCTCGACATTTTGCGGAAGAATACAGTTCACACAAGGCACGTCCAGTGAAGTCATACATGGAGGTTTTAGAATTAGTCTCTGTCCTTCATTTTTATTCAGGCTGGGATTGTCTTTGTGGCCTTGTTCTGTTAGTGTACAATGCAGTGTTCTCTCCATGCCTGCAAGATGAATAGCTTTCACTTTATCATCATGCTGCCCAACTATTGTGATTTTCTATTTGGTTTAAAATAGATGTTTGTAGTTTACCTTGGGACTACAGTCTTTTATCCAAAGCAAGTTTTAAAAAACAGATACTTTTTGACAATTCCTGATAGTTTGGGTGCTGTGTGGTTTCCGGGCTGTATGGCCGTGTTCTAGCAGCATTCTCTCCTGACGTTTCGCCTGCATCTGTGGCTGGCATCTTCAGAGGATCTGATGTTGGGAAAGCAAGTGGAGTATATATCTGTTGGAGTGTCCAGGGTGGGTGGAGAAACCTTGTCTGTGAGTAACAAAGAAGGCAACCAGGCCAATAGTTGAGGGCGTCTGAATAGAAGTATGAGTAACAATGAAGACTATAGCATGGGCGTAACACTGGAGATAGCAAGGTCACTGGTGGGAGCATCTGAATAGAAGTATCCTGGCCTTTGTTTCTTTTTTCTATGGTCATCCTGTGTTTGTGTGGAGCTGGTTAGACACTGTCTTGACTCTAGTATTTTTCAACACTGGCAGCCAAGTTCTGTTCATTTCATAGTTTCTTCCTTCCTGTTAAAATTGTCCATGTGCTTATGGATTTCAATTGCTTCTCTGTGTAGTCTGACGTAGTGGCTTTCAGAGTGGTCCAGAATTTTTGTTTTTTCAAATAATATCCTATGTCCAGGTTGGTTTATCATGTGTTCTGCTATTGCTGATTTTTCTGGCTGAAATAGTCTGCAGTGCCTTTCGTGTTCTTTGATACGTGTCTGCAATGGCTCGCGTTTGGTGGTTCCTATGTAGACTTGTCCACAGCTGCATGGTATGCGATAGACTCCTGCAGTAGCTAAAGGATCCCTCTTATCCTTTGCTGAACGTAGCATCTGTTGAATTTTCTTAGTGGGTCTGTAGATTGTTTGTAGGTTGTGCTTCTTCATCAGTTTTCCTATGCGATCAGTGGTTCCCTTGATGTATGGTAAGAACACTTTCCCTCTAGATGGCTCTTTATCTTTGTTCATGTGGCTTGTTCTTGGTCTTGAAGCCCTTCTGATTTCTGTATTAGAATAACCATTAGCCTGTAGAGCCCTGTTTAGGTGATTCAATTCATCTTGTAGGAGGTGAGGTTCACAGATTCTGTTTGCGCGATGTACCAAAGTTTTTATGGTGCTCCTTTTTTGCCCTGGATGGTGATTGGAGTTTTTGTGTAGATATCTGTCTGTGTGTGTAGGTTTTCTGTATACTGTGTGTCCCAATTGCTGGTTTGGTTTGCGGATGACTAAAACATCTAAAAATGGCAGTTTTCCTTCATTTTCTTTTTCCATAGTAAATTGGATGTTTGGGTGGATCTTGTTGATATGGTCCAGGAACTGGTTTAGTTCTTCTTCTCCGTGGCTCCAAATGGTGAATGTGTCATCCACATAACGGAACCATATGGTGGGCTTTTTAGGTGCTGTTTTCAGGGCTTGTTTCTCAAAATGTTCCATATAAAATTAGCTATTACAGGGTTGAGAGGGCTACCCATGGCTACCCCATCTTTCTGTTCATAGTATTCATTATCCCACTGGAAGTAGCTAGTAGTGAGACAATGTTGAAACAGGGCTGTGATGTCTTTTGGGAATTTCTGGTTAATGAGTGTCATGGTGTCTGCTATGGGGACCTTGGTGAATAGGGACACCACATCAAAACTGATCAGTTTGTCATTGGGGTTGAGTTTGAGTTTGCTGATTTTTTCAATGAAGTAAGCCCTCTCAGCCCTGTAATAGCTACTACGTCAGACTACACAGAGAAGCAATTGAAATCCATAAGCACATGGACAATTTTAACAGGAAGGAAGAAACTATGAAAATGAACAGAACTTGGCTGCCAGTGTTGAAAAATACTAGAGTCAAGACAGTGTCTAACCAGCTCCACACAAACACAGGATGACCATAGACAAAAGAAACAAAGGCCAGGATACTTCTATTCAGATGCTCCCACCAGTGACCTTGCTATCTCCAGTGTTACGCCCATGCTATAGTCTTCATTGTTACTCATACTTCTATTCAGACGCCCTCAACTATTGGCCTGGTTGCCTTCTTTGTTACTCACAGACAAGGTTTCTCCACCCACCCTGGACACTCCAACAGATATATACTCCACTTGCTTTCCCAACATCAGATCCTCTGAAGATGCCAGCCACAGATGCAGGCGAAACGTCAGGAGAGAATGCTGCTAGAACACGGCCATACAGCTCGGAAACCACACAGCACCCAAGTGATTCCGGCCGTGAAAGCCTTTGACAATTCCTGATAGCTTTATTTCTGAAACCTTGTTTTGGATAAAAAGTTGGCTAGTCCATCTGTATCCCTATTTGTTTTAGCATTTATTTATTTGCTTTTCTTTGTTTAAGAAACATGTGCCTTCTGCATTAAAAGATACAATTATATTGAGGCAACATGAGGACAAGCCCTGTGACTTCAAGGCAAAAAACAAATGCACAGAATTACCAGGGTTACAGAGAACAGCTGCAAAACATCTGCCCATCTCTGCTTTCCCAAAGAGTCAATGGATAAGGTAGAAAAAGAAAATGAAGCCATATTCATGTGCCCCACACTACCACGGCTTGTATGTCTTGAAAGGAAATGAGGATCTGGAGCTAGGCAGCCATAGAGAAAAAATTCCAGATGTACTGAGTGAAAGAGACAGCAGATGTTTTCCCTCTCTTTACTTCTCATTTAAGGGCCCTTTTGCTTGGTGGCTTGGTGAGAAACAATTAAGTAAGTTGGCCACATTTCTTCCTCTTTTGCCCAGGGAGGAGCTGTTCCTCTAGCTAGGAAGCTGAAGGCCATACAGAGTGAGCTGAGAGTGTTCCACAAGCTCACTGAGCTGCAGATTGGACTCCGGAACTATGAGAAGGCTTTGGAATTCGCCACTTTAGCAGCCAGACTCAGTATGGATGTAGGTAAGACAGGGCTGGGAATTGATGGTATGGAAGTATCTAAAGCCGTGTGGTACAAAACAAAGGGTGAAAGTTGTTGTCATGTGCAGGATAGTAGTTAACCCTGCAATTAAAAAACAACAACCAGGCCTTAAGAAGAGACTATTATATTTTTAAAGTAGTTTTAAAAATAGGCTAAGATTTATAAGTATTCTTCTCCCTCTTTTCTGCTCTAGAGCTGAAGAAAAAGATATAGCTTTGTAGTGATTTGATAGATCTTAGGAAGGAATATTGTTTTATTATTCATGGCTGTGGACATAGCCACTAAGGAAGGACTTTGCAGTACAATGTTTATCCGTACCCAAATGAAGGATTCCCATATCCCGGACAGAAGAAGTGTAACAGAACAATGCAAATGTGATTCACTGCAAGTAGAATATAAGCCTGCTAATATGACTGTAGCTGTACTAAGTAGTCTAGTCATTCCCCAACAAAAAAACCAGATATAGGTTCCTGCCCAGTAAAATGTATGAATTATATGGATTTCTCAACCAGGATGAATATGATCAGCAGTGCCACTGTTGGATGTAATGCAGTATTCCTCTTCCTGCCAGGGCTGTGTAATTTCCTCTTTCCTAGCTGCTATCTTTCCTCAAACAAGTTACATTTGGACCTGGCACATGCACTTCACTGTTGCTGCATCTTTTCCATCTGCTCTTCGATGTTTCCTGAGGTCCAAGTGTGGAGAGAAACCTTTCCATTCTTTGCTGTACACATCTTTGCTGTTCATGGAAATTACACATAATACTGATCCTGATGTTGGAAAAACCATAGAATGAATTAATTCTAGTATCCAGTGGTGCAGTCCATCACACAAAATGTCTTTTCATTCATGGAAAGGTGACTTGCAGTTGGCATGGATGTCATCAGACAAATTGATATTGGCCTTTTTAGGGATTAGAATCTGCATGGACAGTAGCCCGGTTCCATGCAGCTAAATTCAGAAGTAAATCCCACTAAGGTAAGCGTAGCTTACTCCCAAATAAGCATGCCCAAGGTTGACTGCATCCTGAAGCTGGAACTCTAATCATAGTGACTAGGGAGTAAATTTCACTGAACGAAGTGAGTTTTGCTTCCCAAAAAGGATACCTAAGATTGCATTGCACACTTCTCAAAGCTTAGAGCATAATACATACTTCCTCCCCTGTAACAGTGTCAAAGCCATCAGAGGACCTCTCTTTCTGTTACTCAGAGGTGTTTTTCTGAGTAAGGCCCTTATCTTCCCTCTGAACTACACACATTTCTCACTCACATTCTTTCCCCAAGTGCTTTTTGAAGTATTTATATTCTGCAATTCCAGCCTATATGATTGTTGAAGTGGCTTATGATATCACAAAAATAAATAAATGGCTTTAAAAAGAGATTGCTAAAAATATCTAAAAGCCATCACTATGAATCTCCAACTGTAATAACCAATAAATTAAAGTTTCAGATGGTAGGTGTGTTGGTCTGCAGCAGAACAATTAGATTCAAGTCCAGTAGTTCTTTAGAGACCAAAAAGGGTTTCAGGGTATACGTTTTTGAGAGTCAAACTTCAGACACCAATAAAGAAAGTGGCATCCACAAGTAATAAAAGGACCATAAAATATCTTTTGAAAAAAAATCTTTCAAAAACAGCCAATCCAGTACATATAGCAAGGAAAAGTGCTCAACATAAAATGATAAATTCAAGAAGTAAAGCACTCTAGAAATGCTGTGATTAGAAGCAGAAGAGTGATGGGATGGGAGGGGGGTGGTTAGCCCTTTCCTACCTTCCATGTTTCTGCTCTCCCCATCCCCCCCTTATTAAGGTTGACTTTCATTTTTTTAAAAAAAAATCAGGAGAAAGAGCAAAAGATGCAGACACTTGTGAGTAATCTGGGATTTCACAACACAAGCCTTTATTGGCATATAAAACGGGACAAAGTTTTAAAACAAAACAAGGTTAAGAAATACAGTTAAAATTGCTAAAATTACTAATTTCCAGTATAAAATTTGCAACAGTTTCACAAAAGAGCACATCAGAGCTGTTCAGGAGATTGGGTATCTTATAACACTCATGCCACTGAGAACATTTCAAGAAAATGGAATTCATGTATTTCATGCGTATCTTATTGTATTTAGGGCATAGAAACAAAGAATGGTCAAGTGTTTCAACCGTAGTCCTATCACATGAACAAACTCTTTTAGAACGTTCCATATTCTTAAATCTTCCCTCCAGCAGAGCTGATGGCAGCACATTACATCTTGCAGTAGCCAAGGCTCTCCTCTGGGTGGGATTTATCAGCAGACGAAGATATGCTGCCATAATTCCACACTCGCATGGGATTAATAATGTAGTCGGAGAACAGGTTGTCTTGGCAGCACGAGTCAAATTATGAAAATCAAGATCCAAGAGCCTATTCTTAACTAGTCTGAAGGCTTCCACCTTTGTGAGCATAAGGAGTGATTCCAGGGGGAAACCAATAGCTTCAACCTTTCTAAAGATCAAAGTATACCATTCTGAAATAAAGTGAGACACTTGTGAGTAAGTGGGAAAATAATGGAGGTACCACTGCTCAGCAAGTCATCTCCAAGCCATAGGAAGATGGGCACCATGGCTTCTTCAGCCTCCTTACAGATGAGGTAGCATTTAATCAGCTGCCAGCCTTGGGCAGTGTGCAGTGAGATCTTATGGAAAGCAAGCCCCATAGGAACAGAATGGATAAGTGTAGGATTGCAGCTTTAGAATGCAAAGCAGTCTTCTGCATGCTTGCTTCAAAACTGATTTCATGGAGCCTTGGTGGGACTCACTTCCCAGGAGACATCCGTAAGGGTTAAGTATTATCAGTGCAGAGTCTAATCATCTTGCCCTAAAGCCTGGATCTGGGTTCCTCCTGACTGATTAAATCCATGTCAGTCTCAGATCACAGTGGCATGCTATTTAGCCAGTTGTGGTGTGATGGTCTGCACACCAATGTATAATGAAAGGGGGAAAAACAGCAGCAAGCAGGTGCATTGACGTTGCTTAAGGATCAGGTTGAGATCAACTGGAACTGCTAAATGCAGGCAGAAGTTCAGAGGGAAGGAAACTGGGAAGGCTCCTTCATTTTTGCAGTCTCCATTGACCAAGCTTGTACTCATTCGTTCATGCATTCCTAGCAGGCTGCAACATCACGCTGTCAGTGCTCCTTTTTTCCCCCCTAGGAGATCAGTTACAAGAGCTGGTTGCCTTTCATCGACTGGCAACAGTGTATTATTTCCTGCACATGTATGAAATGGCTGAGGACTGCTACCTGAAGACACTGTCCCTGCGCTCACCATCATTACAAGGTGCTCAAGAGGCCATGTACTATTCCAAGGTTTACTGTCGCCTGGGTGATCTGACCCTAAACAAATTAAAGGTGAGAAGCAGCTGACTGGGCACATCATTGTCTCCCTCTCTCTGAAGACCTGGCAGTCCTGTGTATCCTTGAAAAACAGGTGCTAAGTTTAGTCTGACCTTGCACCTTAGAGGAATTCTATCAGGATCCCATTAATGGCCCACAGTTGTCAGATACCTGTGCATGAATGCAGTGGAGTTGTCCATGAGTTGCCCCTCGAGTTGTCCATGCAAAGTTCCAATGATTTGTTAGGATGTGTTTAACATGCCCTTATTACCAAGCTTCTTTCCTATTCTAAACTTGACCTGATTCCATTGTCTCTGGACCTCCCAAACGTTCTTGATCTCAATTTGTGCTCCAGATGATTTACTTATGGTTGTGCTCAGCAGTTCTGTTGCCTTCTGTCTCTTTCTTTTGAAACTCTGCTGCATTGCTTCTGTTCTTGCATCCTTTTTATACCTTTGTTGTGCATCCTGAGAGACTGAACCATTGAACATGCTTCCTAGTTTGGTCAATTCCCCACAGTCAATTAATCACGTGATACTCACACAAAATTACCAGGTTTCAGCAAGAACTCCCCACTGCCTGATCGCCAAACACTGATTCATCCTAGTTCTGGCACTCCCTCTCCCCCTTATCGCGTGTTTTTTCAGTACCTGAATGAAAGTGCACCTTTTAAAAAAACACACGCTGAATCCAGATTGGTGGAGAGGATCAGGGTTTGAATCTAGATTTGTTTTTCCCACCATAGGGAGTGACACGGCGCCTTTCAGCCAATCAGAGCATGGCGGACTGTGCGCGAAGCCTTTTTTTTGTTTGTTTCATGCCAGCAGAGGCTACATTGAAACATGGCTGCATGGAATGTGATTTCTATGCCAACTGTAAGCTAAAATTACACTTTTGTGCCAGCACAGCTGTGTGGGTAAAGAGTACCGAAGCTGCGCATAAACGTATCTTAGCATGAAAAACAGGTGCCATCCTATCTACGCATGTGCATGATGACGTAGCTGTGCAAAAAAAAGTTTTTAAAAATTCCCGCCCCAACACAGTGCAATAGCCAATCAGGACGAGGAAGAAACAGCCACTGAGCAGGTTGTGTGTTCGATCGCGTGATCGTGGGGATTGCTGCATTGTTTAAAAGTGTGACAGACATGGATGTCCTTATTACACACATGTTGCAGTGGGGAGGGTGAAACCACGATGAAAAGGTGCTGAGTCTTTTCAAATCTGGTTGTATCTAGTTTTAATGTCTCAGTGGGGCCTTTCTAGCAGCTGACAAAATAGTCACTTCCTCCTGGCTTTTTTAGTGATTATCTCCAGCTGTGTATGACCCCATTCATTGCCTTTTGCAGGTAGGAACCATAAAGTGCTTGCTAAAAACAGCATTGTCACTGCAAAAGCATTTCTTGGTGGTCACAGGCAACCTGGTAGGCGGAATTTAGTAAACACTTGACATAAATCTGTATTGACCTTTGGGGAAAAGCTGTTCCTCCCCAAAATGATTTTATTGATTAATCTCATAACTTGTTTAAGGAAGCAGGGGAGGATTCAATAGAAAAATAGATATCCTTTGGTCGCTACATTTCCATCAACATTCTCCTTTTGTTTTTCCCCCCTTCTGGTGATTTACTTTCAGGATGAACAAGATGCAGCCAGTTACTTCCTCTTGGCTTTGGCTGCAGCCACTGAGCTCAGTGACCAGACTTGGCAAAACAGAATTCAGGAAAAGTTGGCTCAAATATACAATACTTCCCAGTGGAATAAGGGCCTAAGAGGGTGGACCACGTATCGGGCCCGGTGGCTGAGTGAAGGACGACATGCTGTATGATAAATTACCTTGTGGGATTTAAGACTTCTGAACCAAAAGAAGTAAAATTCATCTTCTTACTTCAGTGCCAAAAAGGTCCCGTGTGCCTTCTAGACCAAAGGGATGGGGAGAAGTATGATCCAGTGCTTCAGTTTCTGGTGTTTTATGTGAAAAAGTGAAAAAAAATCTGTGTGTGGAGCCATCTAAGCTTATATTGGCAACAGCAACAATATAGACCTTATTAAGTATACACATGTCATACCATGTAGATGCCCTATGAAAAACCAGTTAAAAGCAAAAAAGAGGATATAAAAAATGTGAGCCTGCTGGAAGCAAGTCTTTGGAAACTGAAGTTGATCCCTGGAGGAAAAAAAATGAAAAGGATATTTAGCTTGCATCTCTTCATTCTCATTGCCAAAATGGAGAATACTCTTTCACATTCCCTGCAGACCTGGCATAAGCTGATGGCCCATCAAGAAAGAAGAGGTTCCAGACACAGGGAATGTGCTTCCGTGTCCATGTATGAGTTGTTATGTCTATGCTTCTATTTGTTTCTACTTTCCAGTATTGTCTTTGACAGTTTCCTGGTGCTAATGAGCTACATTAAGCAGTATAAACCTATAGATAGCAAAATCCAAAAATGAGCTTGCACAAATAGGGGCCTTAACGAGAATGCATGCATGATAGAGGAGAATTGGGGTGTGTGTGTGTGATAGGCATGGCATAAAATAAGTTTCAAGGCACTTCTTCAGATGACTTGCATACCCAACTGAGCTGATAAGGAGCATACTGAGGAACTGAATGTTGCACTAAGGCCTTGCCCCTTAATACCTTACTTGTTGCCTCCTCCTTGTGCTTTAACTGAAGAAATCACCTACTGAAGGTATACACCTGCACTTTATCCCAGTGAAAGAAAGAGAAGAAGGGGTGTTAGTAGTAAGGGAAGAAGTGGTTGTGAAGGGTCACAGCAGAGGTGCTTTAACTGGCATTCGACTTGCTGATATTCTCATAGAATCATAGGCCAATTATGCACAGCATGTTGAAGGAAGCAAGCCTTTATTGGCATAGACAGCAGTAAAACAATAATAAAAACAGATTAAAAAGCATATACAACATAGGATATACATGTTAGGACAAAGGAAATCTACTGGCATTTAGTAATTTCCAGGAGAAAGTCTGCCACTATCATACAGAGAGAAGGATCAGGGTTGTCCAACAAGTAGTGTAATCTAAATAAATCGGGGAGGTCGGGTAAATGTTAAGGGAGTGAGATTCACATACTTGGATCTGATTTCCTTGAATCTGAGACAGTGAAGTAATTGGTGGGCCAGAGATTCAACTGAGCCATCGTTACATGGGCACAATCTTTTAGCCTTTTCTTGCTTATTAAATCTGCCATGTAACAAGGCAGAAGGCATAACATTGAACCTGGCGAGCATTATGGCTCTCCTTTGAACAGGGTTTATTAAACAATACAGGTAGTGTGCCAAGTGGCCCCGTTCAAATTGGAGAGAGAAATACAGGGGGGAGCACGTTTTCTTGGCTGCAGTGATTAAGGTGGAGAACTCTCTATCCAATAGTTGACCTTTTAATTTCCTATAAGCTTCTGAATAGGACAAAGGGCAAAGTGAATCCACTGACAGTCCGATAGAGGCAATTTTTTCTTCAATTATGGAAAACCGGGGTTGGAATGGGTGTCAGAGAGCAGACGGTGGACCAGGGAGTTACGGTCCGAGAGAAAATGAATTCGCAGCCAGAATCTAAAAGTCCTCAGCCAAGCGGCTGATTCCAAGGAGTTTTGACCTAACTCCAGACAAAAGGGCTGCATAGGGCACGCAATTTGGGAGTCCAGTTATCTTGTGAAAAAATTCGGATTGAAGAGAATTCAAGGAGTAGTTAATAGCTTGAATCCAAATTGGGACTCTGTAAAGCAATCTCGAGGCGACTTTGGCATTGAAAAAATTTGAGGGCAGGAGGGATAAAGGAGTGGCCACTGCTGTAAAAGAAACGTAGTAGTGCTGACATACTATTAGATGTAGCTAGGAGAGCGGCCTTCCCTCTGGGTTGCCCATGAAAGGTTAAAGGAGAATGAGAGGCCAAAGGTATTTATAGCACTTAACCTGTTGATTTGGGTGCTTTTCATTGCCCATGTGAGCTTCTTAAAGCCTAGAAGACCAATACCTTGGTTTTTTTCATAGTTTATTGTCAGTCTGTTGGATTCACAGTAATCCACACAGCGCTTCATTAAGCGTCTGAGGCCAACTCTGGATCGAGAGAGAAGGACAGCGTCATCTGCATAGAGCAGAATTGATACATGGGGTGTACCCAGTTTGGGGGCATGGCTGTTCACTGCTGAGAGGGCAGAGGGGAGGTCACTTAAGAAAAGATTGAGAGTGGGGGCCAGGACGCAGCCCTGTTTGACCCCTTTGGTAATTGGAATACTGTCTGTCAAAAGGCCTTCGTGGGAACACTTGATCCGGCAACTGGTATTTGTGTGCAATTGCCTAATTAAGAACAAGAGTCTGGCATCAATGTTAAGGGCAGCCAGTTTTGTCCAGAGAAGTTCTCTCGGCACAGAGTCAAAGGCAGCCTTTAAATCAATAAAGGCAGCGTAGAGTTTGTTATCTGCATTGATTGAATATTTACTGGCTAGGTGTAATAGCACCAAGGCATGGTCCAGAGGAGATTTCCCCTTGCGAAAACCTATTTGTTCAGCCCCCACTGCACCAGAGTGGGAAAGCCACAGCTGAAGTTTCTTTAGTAGCAATTTGGCATAAAGCTTCCCTATCACTGAGAGGAGGCTGATGGGGCAAAAGTTGGCAGGCTCTGAGTGACTTCCTTTTTTATGGATGGGAAACACAGTTGCAGACAGCCAAGTCTTGGGTAGGATACCTGAACTGTTTACTTGGGTAAAAAGAGTGGCCAGG
Source organism: Sphaerodactylus townsendi (assembly GCF_021028975.2). NCBI lineage: Eukaryota > Metazoa > Chordata > Lepidosauria > Squamata > Sphaerodactylidae > Sphaerodactylus > Sphaerodactylus townsendi. The sequence goes on along the minus strand of NC_059427.1, from coordinate 98,288,097 downwards.
ATAGGGGCCCACCAATCAGTATGAAATTTCAGAATCTCTGGAATTATAGAATCAGGGCCAGGGGCTTTCCTTCCTTTGAGGTCCTCTAACAGCTCAACTACTTCTTGAGATGAGACAGGAGGCCAACTTGACAAATCAAAAGGGATGGGTGAAAGAGATCCATTGCTTAAAATATCGTCATTAAAAAGTTTGCTAAAATAGTCATGCCAAATATCAGGGGTAATACAGGTAGGGGTAGGAGGCTTGCTTCGGTTAAAATTATTCAGGACAGCCCAGAGTAGCTTCGAATTGTTGGAAGTTACTGCAGAGTGGAGATGTTCCCATTGAGTGTTGACATGTTCCATATGGTTCTTCCTAATTAGCTGACGGAAGTTGTTGTGAAGGGTCACAGCAGAGGTGCTTTAACTGGCATTCGACTTGCTGATATTCTCATAGAATCATAGGCCAATTATGCACAGCATGTTTAGTGTATGGTGGGAGTGAATGCCTGTCACAGAAAGATTTTTTGTACAGATATATTTCTTCAAGCCCCACTTTCACTTTTCATTCTGTTTGCGGCAAACAAAACCACTTCTAGTGTGATTTTAATTTTTGCTTTGCTGCCAGAGTGGGGAGATTTGCCAGTGGGCACAGCTTTGCCCCAGAAATCTTCTCTCTACCATGGCCAACCTTCCCACTTCCTTGCACTGCTTTGCACATCTCCCCCTTGCCCTCCCCCCCATACTGTTGATTCCTTCCTGCTTCCATAAGTGCACTGATCGAGAAATCAATTTCACATATGTATAGTGGTGGCAGGGAGTGGAATGGAAGACTACAACAGTTATTCAAAGGCTGGGATGCAACGATCCATAACAGTTTTACAGTTCATGGAACAGGGAGGACACAGACAAAACAAAATGGGTCCAGGACATTTTTTTTTGTGGTCATCTCCCCACACCCCAGTCAGAAAGGATACACAAACACCAAGATATGTGACCGTGGGCAAGAGAAAGAAAACAGTTCATCAGAGTACCGTTTAAGACAACATAAAAAGATAATTGAATCATGCACAGAGGCAAAATATGGAAAGCGGAGGGGAGAATTGAGAGGAAATACTCTGTTAGTGATGGGGGTGGGGAGAGAGAAATGGGACAAGGGTCTCCGATAATAACCAACCTTCTTGAAAGAAACAAAAGACTCTGTGCTTGACGATACAGCAAACTGTTAGGGAGGAAAGCTACTCTGAGCATCAAGGAGTCGCAAGGAGAGATGTACAAAGGGAAGGGAAACACAGAGGAGAGGCAGAGGCCGCTATACATATGTATATCACCCCTGTTTTGAAAGACGATTTGTGGCACAGGCCCTGTGCCACCTCCTTGATTTGTTTGAAAGAACTGCCCCCTCCCTGCTCATCTCAATCTGATATCTGTATTCAGTCTCTCCACCACCAGCATATCCCCAGTTGCCAGGTGCCCTGGAGCCTTCCCCCCTCACCTCCCCCCTTCATACTTCAGGTTCCTTCCTGCTTCTCTAAAGTGCACATATTGATATAAAATAACAACAGAGAGGGCTTTTTCAAGAAACAAAATAAGCAGATGTCTTTTTAGGTTTACCCCACCTCTCCCAATCTGCTTCCACTCTCCTCGATTGCTGGGAGGGCTTTTAAACTTTATTTCAGGCAGGGCTCTGTTTTAAAACAAGCCTCTCCTCTCTTGCGATGGTGGCAGAGAAAGAATGTGTGTGTGTGTGTGGAGGGGAAGGATGAGAGAATATCAGCTCTGTGCCTTTAAAGCTTTTGTTGGGCAGAGTTAAGAGAACTGGTGGGAACCAGAGGCCTGTTTGAGACTTGCAAGCAGCTGCAAGACACTGGGCTGCCTCTTGCATGTAATCCGAGAAACGCAAGGAGAGCTCACTACGAACCCACTGTGCAGACAACAGGCTTGAGGTAAGTGTTCCATGCATAATGGACCATAGAGTTGGAAGGAACCTCCAGACTCATCTAGTTCAACCCCCTTAACTCTACCTTCACCCCACACCTCCAGTTACTCCATGCTCAGAAGATGGCAAAAAATGTAAATTGAAAAAATGGGCTCAGAACACTCTAAGAATGCTCTTTGTGCCTGTGTTCTCCCTACAGTTCCTTCTGAAGTTCTCAGTGAATTCACAGTAAAAGACTGAGGTAGGCTTTCAGGACAGAGGCAGAAGAGACTTTTGTCTGAATGTGGGGAAAGGTGCACAACTGAGGGCTTTAAAGTCCCTGACAGTAACTGTGTTGGTCAGTCTTCCTGCCTCTTAATTTTTGGCTGAAATAGGAGCTGTGGATACAGTGATGCCAAACTGGGCAGTCTTGGGATGCTTCTGTAGTCAGTTGTGCTCTGAAGGCCCTTTACTGCTGCCTAGCACCTCTTATATACTGACTGAACCTTCTCCCTTCCAGACTTCATGTTCCCTGCCCCTTTTACTGAGGCTGAGAGAACTAGTACACAGGCTTGCTGAACCATCTGGACCACTTGCAGTGATACCCAGTTTGGGGAAGGTTATGAAGCACTACCCTGAACAATTTCATGATGGAGTCTATGATCCTTTACAAACAGATATTGACCATTCATTTTCAAGACATTCTACCCAGTCATCTGAGCTAAACACATGATTTTTTTAAGAAACTAGAGGAAAGCTTTGATTTTCAGGATGCCCACTGTTTAATCTGTTTCTAGATTCCACCGTTTTCAGTAATCCTGCAGCTGAGTCATTCAATGAATGCCAAGTTCTGGGATAGGAGCCAAGGTTACAGGCCTTGTGTATATCCTCAAAGATTTGGATGTGGACTGTTATGGCAATGGAATGAGATGGCCAACAGGGTACTGCATAGGTTTTTCTTTGCATGAGACATCTTTGATGAAGTTGGGGATGGTGTATTTTTTATTCAACATGCCTTTGAATCTTTTCTCATTGTACGAAAGGTGCTGGTGACAAGGGAAGTATGAGTTATTCCTTTTTTGTCTTTCTTGAGGAACTTACAAAAAAGGAACTCGTCTTCCTCTTGGCTTTGGCACATCTACTCCCACCCCATCAAGGGGTGTGCTTGGAATACATCAGTCTATATGTGGAGTACATGCTGGTAGTGTAGATGCTCTTTGAATGTAACAGAAGAACTACAAGTAGCATGGAGCGCTGTGTGTTAATCTTGCTTCCAACGGAGCCCTGGACACAATCTCATTTGTCTATGTTATTTGAGAACTTTGAATCTCTTCAGAAACACTTAAGACTGGGTGGCATCTAGCAAGAAGCATTTTCTGAGGAGAATGGAAAAGTAAGACCAGAAAAAAATAGATGGTTTAGTCCTTGTGGAAACACCCACTAGCCTATATCAAATGCTACAAAGGATTATGACAGTGGGATTGATTCTGTCAAGGTCATAGAACTTCCCATCTTTCCCCTGAACAACCATTTTTGGACCTGGAAAGTTGACTTGTGGGACCCACATGGGGTCATGGGATTTTGTGGAATATTATAGCCATCCGGGTCAGGAAGTTGAAGCAGGGAGGGAAAGGGTCTGAAATCACTCTCTTCTTCCTTTTGCATCAGCAAAGCTATGGAAGATGCAAGAGGGGCCTTCCTCTGCAGCCTCCACATCTACATGGCCATTGTTCCACATGGTTCTGCAACTCCAGGAATACAATTTCCTGAGAAGGCTGAATTATCACAGGATCTAATTCAATAATTCTAAATAGTGGGTTTGCTTATAGAAGAAAATTTCTGCTAACGGGGTGATTATTGCTCATTCTCCTTCCCTGCTGCAGATCACCTGTTGTTCCAAGGGGTCCCCTATCATCCCAGAGCAGCATTGGTGGTGGGGGGGGGGGGGCATTTTGAGTAGCATCAGCAAGAGGAGGTAAGGAAGTCCTTGCTGGAAATCCATTCCATCAACAGATTTTCTGTGGAATTCATGTGCACTGGTTATAGCCAAAGATATGCCCACAGAACAAATGTTCCAGTACCTAAATAGCTAGATGGGAGGAGATGTTTTGTATGCAGAAAGCCTGTATCAAATGTTGGTATCTCCCATAGAAAGGATGTAAGGTGACAGGGCAAAAAGCTATGCTTGTCTGACTCCTTTCAGAGCCATTTTCAGTTGAACCAATGATGGACCAATGATTTCACTTGGTATAAGACAACTTTAAACATTTGTAAATGATGTTGGGTTCTACGGCTCTGATTTGCTGGCTCGCAGTGTGTAATTTTGCTTTCTCCTGTACTAGATTTCACCACTAGGGGGCAATAAAAGCAATCCTTCCAGGTAATGTTTTCAGTCATTGAGAGCAAGAATTTGAAATTAATAAAGGCTTCTGAGCAATCTGAACTTTAAACATGCATATGTGAAATGCTGTCTGACTGGACACAGTCAGAAACATTTTCCCCCTTTGGTCATTTTTTCTGTGTTGCTTAAAAATCTTAAAACAGATTACACTGATTTTCCCCATATTTTCTGCAAATATAGGATTAATCCCCTCCCCCTTTACAGGTTGCAATCCTGTGTAAACAACCAATTGATAGGCAAAAGACTTGTTACCTAAATTGTCAAGGAATTGGGCTTCTTTCTGTAATGAAGACCTTTTGAAAATAATTGTGGCAGGTTCAGCTTTTGCTGAATAACATTTCTAATTATAGAGATAAGATAAAGTATGCAATCATTGTTCAGGAAACTAGAAAATAATTTCCAGTCAAACAAATTAATATGATTTTTTGGGAGGGGGGTGCCATAATATCAAATACAAAAGTCAAGCTAGATAACCTTCTCAGGTTATCCTGTTTTTGTTCAAAAGGCTGACAGCAGCCATTCTCCCTCCACCCCCACCCCGCAGCCACTTAGAATGAAACGTTTCCCTTGTGCTGTGTCTCCATACAAATCCCCCACTTGGGGCTGTTATTTTCATCAAGGGAAACAATAGCAATTAGGGTTGTGAAGATTGGGGAAATGGTGTGGGGGACAATATTAACCCCTCCTCGGTGCCACAACCCCACTCTAAATTCGAGTGGGACACCATTTTTAAATCTCCTAGATATCCACAAGATTCTAATAATAGATCTTCTGTCGTTCCTACTTTAATCTTTTAAAAGTGTATGCAAAGCACCACACACTCCCAACATACAGGTATGCCCTCCCTTTTCTCTTGTACTCCATATATATGGGGTCAACACAGACATAGAACACCCACATACTAGTCACCCTCTCTGATTTACTCAGAATCTTTTGAACAGCAGCTGAAGTGGCTACTAGGAGTGGGAGACAGAAAACTGTTCTTGCTCTCATCTCTAGGAGGAAGACATGTATATCTCCTGTGGTCATTCTCTATGTGCCTCCAAAGTCCAGGTAATAAGCTGGATGGATATGGATCAAGACATATTTGAAGAAATGTAAATGTATGTTCATTACCAAGCTGCATTTCACACTTCTCATGTGTTATGTTCTATCAAGAGATATAGAACTTCTGTATGTACAGGGATGCTCCTCCAATACAACTATGGGAGTTACTTGCCCAACACACAATAGGGGAGGGAATTTTATTTATTTAAAACACTTTTATACTGCCTTTTGACCCAATCGAAGGCCCCAAAGTGGCAAATACAAAAACATTATTCAAACATTTTAAAAAACAACATTTTAAATTATAAAATAATTTAATAAAAACACATCAACAATACCAAAATCAGAGAGGAGGGCCAATAACCATTACTAGTGATGTGCCAGACAAACCATAAATGGTCTTTACCTGCTGACAAAAGATCCCAATAGAGGGAGAAAAACAAATCTTCATGGGATGGGAGTTCCAAAATTTTATGCAACCCTTTCTTGGGTCGCCACCTATCTATTCTCAGATGACTGTGGCAACCAAAGCAATGCCTCTGAAGGTGTATGGAGTTAATGGGTAGTTTTATTTTGGAGAAGGTAGTCCTTAAGGCATGGTGGTCCCAGGTTGCACAGGGCTATAAAGGTCAATATCAGTACCTTAAAGTGAACCTAGAAACAAATGGGAAGCAAATCTTGTGTTTATTTTGGTCAAGTCGTGGGGTGAGGAGCAAGTTCATGTTCCATGTGGGATATCAGTTGATAATGCTCATTCTGACACCCATTCATTCCCCTCTGCACTCAATCCGTTTCCTTTGCAGTATAAGTCCCATGAGGAAAGATCCCGGGGAACTAATGTATTGGCCAGGTGCTCCTTCAGTGGGAAAAAGTTCCCTGTATCAGATTGAGCTAGGAGCAGCTCCCTACTTCTGAGGGACTCCTTGTAATATAGGCTAACAAAGAATGAGCCTTTTTGTTACTCTTGGCCACACCCTCTTCTACTATCAGCTGTGGGAAACATGATCTGTCTCCAGGTCTCTATGTCTGATGTCATGAAAGGGTTTAAGTAGCAAGAAACTGCTTTTATATTTTGTTTTCTGAACTCTGCAGTGTTCACCTCTTATATTTCCCTGTTTGCTTATTTGCACTTACCTAAAATTAACCAATTTTTCAATTCGTTCTTTGATTCTTTTTAAAAATTATTTTAAAAACCCAGAAAATAAAAAAGAATTTTTTTAAAAACCCAGGAACTAAATAAGATTTTTGAATAAACAAACAACAGTAACAAAAAAGATATGCCTGATGTAAAGACAAACAGATAATGGTGGTGGCAGATCTACATAGTTTTTATAAACGGTTTCCAAATATCTAAAAATAAATCTACGCACAATTGCCATTTATATGCCATGTGTTCAAATATTGATAGAGCTCTAACGTCCTCAGTCCATTGATTTACCAGAAAGTATAAATAAAATAAATAAATAATATAGCTAAAACAACATCCCTCACCTCTTTATAATTTAAATCTGCTGCAACTGGGTGCGGGGAATGAAAAATTGAGAGGCCAGCAAATTGGAAAGAACCATAGCCGCCTCAACTAAAGGCCCGGTGGAACATCTCCCTCTTGTAGGCCCTGCAGAACTAGATCAGGTGCCGCAGGGCCCTGGTCTCAGGATGCACAGAGTTCCACCAGGCCAGGGCAGGACTGAAAAAGCCCTGGCCCTGGTTGAGGCCAGCTGGACATTCTTTGGCCCAGGGTCTGCCAGAAGGTTACTACTGGCCAAGCAAAGTGCCCTCCAGAGCAATTTGGGGTGATGCAGTCCCACAGATACGATGCAGTCCCAGACCACTTAAGTCCTTTCAGAAGTAGGAACCAAAGCACTCCTAACAAGATACTTAGCTATCTTTAAATATACTCCTGAAGTCTGCACACTGGCACACATCCAGTAAAGTAAATGGATGCACACACCAGCTAAGCCCATGAATGTTAACCTTATGTGGCCCCTCTAATTTGCAGCAAAGAATTCTGTGCAGCCTGGGAAAAACCAATAATGACATTAATCTCCATGTGGGATTATCTCACGTGGCATTTCCCTTCCCACCTCTCTTGACAGCACTGGGCTGTCTTCCTAGTGGGACGAGAGGTCTTGTTACTCAGGGAGCATTCCAACAGTTGCCTGAAAATAGAATGAACCATACAGCACAATCCTTTGCCAAGTTACTACAGGCTAAGTCTACTAAAAGCAATAGACTTAGACTGGAGTAACTCTGCATACAACCAGGCTATCATACAGGCAGTATATTGTTCACTATCACGCTGCAACACATATGCCTTTTTTCTGCAAATATCTAACATAGTAGTAAGGATAGGAAGTTTTTCCACTGTCAGTTGCACAATATTCCAAAAGACCCCCAAAAGTAATTTTAAAAGACTTTCATAGATCATAGAAAAGATTTTCACAGGGAAAAAATGAATCCTTATAATAATATTCAATATTTTTGCTAGTGAATCTGGTGATAAAAAGGAACTGACAAAATAACTGATGATAATAATAAGTATAGACCTGTGAGTCCACGGTTGAAAACTGTGGCAGATGAGCCGGTTGGTCCCATAGGCAGTCTCTCTTGTTGAGCCTATTGGTTCATACAAAAGACAAGAAGGAATATGTTGCTGTCACCCTCATCAGTCTGTCATCCATCACTTGACATGCTGGTATTTTAAAATATTTTAAAAGTATAAAACAAGTACTTGGGACCTGAATAAAAATCTCACTTTAAAGGAACAGAGTGTTATAGTAAAAACTGGGAAGAATTTTCTATCTCTGAATTATGCAGATTAGCACTGACCATGTGGGATGGTTCTATGCAGACTATCTTTCCTTGGTGTTTTCTTTTCCAAAATAAGAGTAGGAAAACACCTGTCAAGGATGCTCTGAGGTATAAGATATTCTGTTATGAGGCATGGTTAGGCCTAGTTGTACAAAGCTTTCTCCCAGCTTTGTGATTATACTGCTGACCTGACTCCATCCTTCCCTGCCCTCTTATGCTCCACTGAGTTCCCTGGAGATCCTTCCTGTCACAAACTAGGAAGCAAAGAACGGAAACTTGGCAAGAGGAATCTCCCTTCACAGAAGTGATAGGAAGCCGATTATGTGCCAACAGGTCCCGTTACATTGCTTAATAATATGAAACCGGGTTTTCGTGAGGAAAGGACAATACAACATTGAAACATGCAGCATGTCATGAGACCATCCGTGGATGGGAATAAAAACATAGAAATGGGTCTCCAAACAAACAGTGCATTTGGCCAGAAACAACTGCCGGAGAACTATCTTTATTCTTATTCAGTAGCAGAGCCCTGAAATCACCAGCTGAGTATCAAAGAGATACCACTGCTTGTCTACTGACGTCATTACTGACCTTTCTGAGAACAGTTCTTTATCTTTTTTTCTTTGTAATGAGCCCCTCGGGGGAGGGCGGTTTATAAATACAATAATAAATAAATAAATAAATAAATAAAAGTCAAAGTGATGTAATTGTTAAGGTGTCAGACTGGGACCTCCCACTCTTCCCATTGAAGCTTTTTGGGTGACCTTGGGCCAGACTCAGTCCAACCCTGGCTAGTATTTGGATGGGAGCCTCCAAGGAAGAGTCATGACCTGGAGGCAGGGGATGGAAAACCACCTGCAAAAGTATCTTGTCTTGAAAACTCTGTAGGGTTTCCATAAGTCCGCAGTGACTTGACAGCCAAAAAAAATGTAACTGGCTTGAGCACATTATATAGCTAGGGTCAGCTTTGTGGATTTCATATTGCATTACACCAAGCCGAAGTCAGCCAGCACAGAAAGAAAATATAGCATGAGACGAGGATAAGAGCTTGAGATTTGGCAATCTGAGGTTTGGGACACCCAGTTCTGCAGCCTGGAAAAAATCTGGTCAAGCTGCTCACACACTGTGCTTTTGGTCTTTGTATGAAAGCTGGTAGGATGCAAGGGGCATACTTTGACATGTTATGGAACATCCATACAGCAATATGGCATGCTATACCATCTTAAAATTTGCCTCTTTTACCTTTAAGAATACTTTTAAAGATTTTTTTCCTAGTTAAGTTCTTTAAAATGGGCCACATAACTCTGTTTATTATACATAAGCATTTGTTACTACTTTCTCTTCTGAGGCAAGTGGCAACTATAAACCTGCAACTTCCCAACTTAAAAGGAAAGCAGGCAGTAATTAATAATTTGGACAGCTTATGGCATGAGGGCAGCCAGACTAGATACACATGATTTAACAGAGGGTATGAAAATAATGTTCAACATAATAAAAAGGTCTGGAAGAATTAAAAGCCTGCTATGAAGTTCTCAAACCTCTTCCACTGAAAATGTATGTGAGCTTCTAATGATAAGCCCTCTCTTTGATGACTCAGAAAAAAATGATTTATTTCCCCTCAAGAGTTTGAAACGAACTTGTAATATTTTGGTGCCTTACACTGTCATTTGGGATTCTGCAATCAATGGGGGGGGGGGGGGCACAGAAGTGCATGGCAACAGTTCAGTGCTTTCTTTTGTTGTTCTGTTATATGCTGGTTACCACTACTACACCAGCATGAATCCGCTAAAAACAGAAATGGTGGCAACTTTCTAAGTTTTTGCCATTAAATTTACAAGTAATTCAAGTCCATTTCAGCAACTGAAACTGTTTCATCGAGGCCAAGTAATTGATGAAACCAACCCAGTCTTGAACATGCCTATAGCTAGAAGCCTCAGCAACCTGATCTAATTAATGACAATTAGAACTGCAAATGTGGGTTTGTGGGCTCAAAATACAACTTATTATTCACTATGTGCAGTCCAGCTGAAAGTCTGTGTACTCAGAAATGTTTCATACTGATTCCTGATTGACTGAGTAACAACAAGCATATTTGGAGAAATCCTTAGAATTCCATTAAGCATCTATCCTTCTTGAGTAGTGGCTTACTTTTTAAATTCCTTCAAGTTTAAAAGCAGGTTAGGTGCTTGTTTCGGGACACCAACATCAAAACTCACCAGAAAAATTGTCTTCTTAGGCCAGTGCCAATATTCTTATCCATTACCCACAATGTATTGGGGTGTCTTTTAAAGAACAGATTTTGAATTCAATGAAGGAAGTGTCTAATAGTATATTTTTTGAAGTAGCCACAACTATCTGCAAACATACCTCTAGATTCTTTGGTTCTATTCAGTTTAATATTAATCACTTGCCTTATACACCAAGCTTTGGCTAACTTATGTGACTTTCCAAGTGGTTCCGTCTGCCTTTGTTTACACAGGTTTCTTTAAAAAGTAAAAACTTATGTGGATGCTACAGTGAGAACTCCATGATGTAGTTTAATGCACACTAAGGTGGGGAGAAATCTGTGAGGACTTACTTGTGGGATCCTATTTCTCCCCCTACCCTTGTCAGAAGCTGGTATTCCACTGCTGTTGATTCTCCTGCCACTATGATTTTCCACACACACACCTAGTTCTCTGCTTTTCCTACTACTGCTGCTTCAATTCCCCTCTTCTCACTTCCTTTATTTATTGCCATCAGTGTTTGTGCACCATTTTGGATTACAATCTAAACGTCGGTTTGGGAGCTGGGGATATCTGAATATGTTCAAATGTTTTTAATGTTAAAAAACATTTTTTTAAAAAAAGGTTTTTAAAAGATCAGTGTTTTCTACAGTCCTGGGTTTTACAGATCTGTAAGTTATAGCAGTGGCTGATCTCACTGAACAGATTCGTCTATTCCAGGGGCCCACGGGACAGGGGGGTCAAATGACCCCAGGCGCAATGGTGTGTGTGGGGGGTGCAAAATCACCCCCTCCCCCCGCAGAAGAGCTGGGTCAGCACAGGGGAGGCGCCTAAAGACAGAGCCGGCCTGCTGCCACAGCGTCTGTCCAAGCCACCTCCTTCCCTCCCCAGGCCCTCAGGGGCTGGGCTCAGGGTGGAGGTGACTTGGACGGGCACCGTGGTGGCAGGTCACCTCCTGTGCCGCCTGGCACAGCGCCCTGCTCCTGCCTCCCTGCAGGGTGGCTTCTGCCCTTCCCAGGGCTTGGGGAAGGCAGGAGGCAGCCTGCAGGGAGGCGGGGGGTGGTGGCTTGGATGGGTGGCTTGGCAGCAGGCTGGCCCAGGAGCCAGCCTGCCACTGCGGTGCCCGTCTGAGCCACCCCCACCACCAAACCCAGGGGTGCAGGGGGGCACTCAGAGCAGGTGTTGTCCCTGGGCATCATTTCCCCACTATATGCCTCTGATCTATTCACATAAGATCCAGGCCTTGGTTATAAGATATAAGAATGAAGAAGCATACTATGCAAAATATCTAATAATACTAAGATGCAGATCCTGCTGTCTTAGGAAACAGAATTGTCACCTTGATGGCAATTTGTTTTGTAAACTAAACTAAATTATGCCTAATTGTGCTTAGTCATTAAACTTCACGGGCCAAAAAGAGGGAACTGGCTAAGAAGGAGCCCAGGCCAGCATAGATAGAATGGGGTCAGAGCTGCCATATCTTGATATATCACATTTCCTTGTGTCTGTGTTATGTTAAAAAAATATAATTAGCAGTGCATTATAAACATTTCCTGCCATACAGACTACGGTTTCATTGCCCTGAGCTGCAGGAACTCACAGACCAAGCCTTATAAGCATCATGAAGTATTCCATGAGCCCGACTGTCATTTTTCTGTGACTTGAGGGAAGCAAGGCCTTCCCTTCCCTTTCTTTTAATCCATGTCAAGAGACCTTGGCTGGTATGAGAATAAATAGGAATTCCAAACAGAACAAAGGCAAGTCCTAGAGCCAGAACCTACTGTAAACAGCGTCTTCCCTTACCCTGCCCTCTTCCAGTCACTGAACTTTCTGACTGGGACTCTTGCAACCTGAACAGGCCTGCTTCTTTCACAGGACTTGCTTTTTGTAGTTTCATAGTACAGCCCCAGGAAACAAAATAGTTTCCCAGAGAATGTTGATGTTTACGTCTTTTTCTGGACCAGTGATGGTAGAAATGTTCATTCTGTGGCATTCCATAGCTGTCATTTTCTAAGGTGGCAGCAAATGTCTATGGAAAATATGATTTGTGAACTAATACAAATTTGGTTGAAGATGGACAAAAGAATAATTGCTATGATATATTTATTTCATGGCAACGGAAACCAGAAACAGCAAATAACTAGACAAGATTTTTTCATTACTAAATACAAACATTAACTTCAGCTTGTTATGTAAAGTGCATTGTAGTGTGGTTTTAATATATTGTGGATCCTGAATTTCTCATTTGGATTGGTTTTTGCTCAGATGTCAGAGAAATCCATGGTTTCTAATCAGATGATAACTAATACTGCAACATCTCTCTCCTTCAGACTGCATCCACATTTATGTTGCACTGTTATTGCACTATAGCAATAATTCATCCCTTGTTTTGTTTTGTCCACACAGATGCAAATGATTGCTATTGCAAAATGACAGCGGAATATCCAGCAACACGTAGAGGTCATCTTAGATTCAATGGGTCACTATCCACTCACCTCTTACTGTGCAACCCCGCAGCGCCCCCGCCTGGAAAAGCCTCCGTGGCTTTTGACCACTGAGACATTTGTTTCCCACTCGCTCCCTGGACACTGGTGGCGTCTCTGTCATTTGTCTCTCGGCGGGTGCTACAGCAACGGGGATCTCTCCCTGCTGTTGCTGTTGCTCTTGTGGTTTCTGCTGTTGCTGGCCGGTTTCGCTTTCGGCCTCTCGCTCTACTCCTCCCCCCTCCTTCTCGCTCTTCCCCCTCCCTTCTCCGTCGTCGTGGCTGCTTTCGCTTTCCGTGAAAATCCCCTCCATTGCCAACTCCCGGGCCGAGTTTGGGGATTTTAGACTGTTTCGCCGTTCAGCCCCTCCGAGCGCTCCTGTCAGTTCACTGGAGGAGTCTTTGCCGCTCTTCCACCTCTTTGCCGCAAGGTTTTTGAAAATGTTCCTCTTCGTAGAGGACCTAATTTGCCGCGCGGCAAGGAGGTGGGAGAGCGGCAAATCCCGGGCAGCTGCACAGTGAGCACTGGTGATGTGGGGAGCGTCCGGGATCCCCGCGTCTTTTACAGAGGTGACCCCGCGGCTTATGGTGAGTGGATAGTGACCCAGTATTTACACTGAACTATTTTTAACATTAAAAATATCCATTTTTTTACATTTATCCATAAACTTAGGTGTGGCAAGCTACTAGTAGCTGAAATTCCCAAGAACAGCAAAAGAATCTTGGTTTTCATAGTTCTTTGTATCACTATGTTCCTGCCTTGTCACAGTACAAGCAGAGAACAGAATTGTAGTCCACACCAATTTGCTGGTGCAAGAGAAGATGTAACCATGGCTGAATGACTACTTGAGAAAGTAACACTGGGCAGGATACTGACCTCCTTTGGCACATTTCCCAACATACTTTGAATCTACAGATGAAAGCTGGGAAGAATCTTAAACAGAGTCTTTCTTCTCTTCCAGGACAGGAGCACAATGATCCAGTTAATGTCATATTCAAAAGTATAAAGACAGCATTTGTCATACTCATAAAATCATAATTGGAAAAACTGTTCTGTGTGCCCTGTGAAACAATATCTGTTTTCTAGCTGTCAGTCACCAACCAGCATTTAATTACAATTATTGCTTTTGGCTGCCATATTAAGTTTATTGAACTGACAATGGAAACCACAAAGAATATCATCGGTACAGTTGATTAGATTAACAAATAACTGTCCTTTCGGTGCTGAAGGCTGAATATATTAAAGCATCTATTTACCACAATATTTCTTACATAAACAGAAGTGGATCAGACAATCACATTTTTAAAAGCCCACATCTTCATTTATACAATTTGTCTAAGGAGTGCTTGCATTCATAACTTGCATTCATAACTGTATTGGTGTGTTAGTAGAACCTCAGAGAAAACCAAGGATGTGAGTTAATTGCTCAGAAAATCAAGCATTTATCCCCCAACCAAATTATTTTAGTGTTGCTTTGATATCTGGATCAGCCCCCTAAAAACCTAGTCTCTCTCAAATGTCTATTGTCTCATTTCTGTATCCAAATATTTCAGGAAGAATACTATATGAGTAGACACCAGACAAATGCTACAGGTGACTAGGACAGTCTGGATAGTTGAGAGGCTGGATTAAAAATGGGATGAAGTGGATTTAAAGCTCTATTTCCACCAAGGAGGGACACAAAGACAAAATTATGCAGGCTCAGGTTGCCAGGAGTCTGAGAAAACACTGTTGTGGGGTACTGGCAGCATACCTGTTCTATCAAGCATATTCAGTATGTGTTTTTTAAAAATATGAAGGCCATATCTGGTATGAGGGTAAACAAGTTTTTGTCTAGCGTTCTCAGTGGCCCTGACAACTTCTGCAGCTTGAGTACTGGATCATGCAAGGAGCAATCCAGTGCATTTTGAGTGAACTGGCCAAGCCTACTGTAAGGGCAGCATCTTATAGTTCTTAACCCAGCCTGAATCCCAGCATACCCAGTTAGTTGTACAACTTGGGCCTAAGTGCAGTTGAAATTGCTTTGCCAATTCATGTCATTGCCACAGTTTAATAGGAGGCTACTAACAAAGTGGAAAGCACCTGTCATGTAGTGACAATAAGAACAAAGCATTTGTAAAACTCTGTAACAGTTAAATTATGGTGGATTTGGTTAGTGTACTCAAAATTTTGAAAGCTGCAATTTAGGTTTCTTTTTCCTGTAATTAGAGACATGAAATTCCAGTATGTATGTAGACCATGGAATAAGTTGTTTAAAGTTATTAATATTGTTTTTAACAGGACAATCTCTCTCTCTCTCTCTCTCTCTCTCTCTCTCTCTCTCTCTCTCTCTCTCTCTCTATCTATCTATCTATCTATCTATCTATCTATCTATCTATCTATCTATCTATCTATATTCCAGTATGGAATATATATATATATATATTTATATATATATATTGTCTTTGTGTCCATATATATTATATTATAAATTCCATATATATATAAAGCTAACCATTCGTTGGTTGGTAATGCCCTAACACCGAAACGGCTGGATGGATCGCCCCCAAATTTTCACATGATGTCCCTCCCTGTTGCG
Source organism: Sphaerodactylus townsendi (assembly GCF_021028975.2). NCBI lineage: Eukaryota > Metazoa > Chordata > Lepidosauria > Squamata > Sphaerodactylidae > Sphaerodactylus > Sphaerodactylus townsendi. Next base: position 98,272,656 of record NC_059427.1, on the reverse strand, counting down.
GGCAGGTAATCAGACCTTCAAATCGCCGAAAGTCCATACCTGAGCCAGGTAAAACGTCTTTTTCCTGGCGCACCAGGCCCTGAAGCTGGCTGTGTTTAACTGTCACCCTTAGAATGTTCGTGCGGCCTGTGTGTGGGTTGGTATGCCCTTACAATGTTCGCAGAGATGGCCAGAGATGGGCAGTGAAAACAGGTAATATGAGGTAATATGGTAGGTAATATGAGTGGAAGTGAAACACATACACACTTTGCCGTGTGAGACGTCAGGTGGGGTTCCCCCCTGCACACACATGCAGGTAACTTTCACTCTCTGTGCCTCACCCACTACTACCACACAACACACATACTCTCATACACATCCAGCTCATCCTCACACACCTCACTGTGCCCTCCCTTACATCCAACCACCACTTACCCACTTCCTCACCCATATTCGCCACAGCTCTCTTTTACTAAAAGCAAGCTGGAGTTTGCCTTTTTCTTCTAAGAAAATCCACGGGGTGGGGACGAACCAACACTACTGCCTCTGCTTCTTTTGCATGTGGCACTTTAAAAACCCAGGGAGCTGGCCTCGATCTGAGCACCTCACCACCCTGCCTCTGCTGCCTGACTGGGATAGCCTCCTTGCCCAGTTCTGCCTTATCCAAGCCAGGACTGGGCGTGTCAACCAGCCTCATGGACAGCGGGATTCGCACTCTGGACAGTTCTGTTGTGGAATGGAAAGGGTTACCTTATACTAAAAACCAAGACAGCACCATATAATAATGTGAATTGAAAAAGGAAAGAGGGATTCCATTTGACCACCCAAGAAGAAGGAGGAGGAGGAGGAGGAGGAGGAGGAGGAGGAGGAGGAGGAGGAGGAGGAGGAGGAGGAGGAGGAGGAGGAGGAGTTTGGATTTATATCCCCCCTTTCTCTCCTGTAGGAGACTCAAAGGGGCTTACAACCTCCTTGCCCTTCACCCCTCACAATAAACACCCTGTGAGATAGGTGGGGCTGAGAGAGCTCTGAAAAGCTGTGACTAGCCCAAGGTCACACAGCTGGTGTGTGTGGGAGTGCACAGGCTAATCTGAATTCCCCAGATAAGCCTCCACAACTCAAGCTGCAGAGCTGGAAATCAAACCCAGTTCCTCCAGATCAGAGTGCACCTGCTCTTAGCCACTACGCCACTGCTGCTCCCCAAAGGCTATGCTGGGTATCATTGGACCTGAATGGACATCTGTGTGGGTTGCGGACTGTGATGAGAAGGACAATTGCCACAGCAACGCTTGGCTGGGCCCCGCTAGTATTAGAATAAGAAGTCAAAAGGACTTCCAGATCCCAAGCCAACTAGTTCAATAAGAAAATCCTATAAGAATAAACTATTCTTCTCATCCATTTTCCCAACCTGCTGCCCTTCTAAAATACTTTTTACTGAGCTTGGTAGTGATGTATCCATTTTTTCCCCTTCTGGAACAATTGACTCGCGTAGGACAATTCCATAAGAAGTGCTATCAGATGTTGCTGAAATCAGGATCTACCGTATATACTCATGTATAAGTCGAATTTTTCAGCACATTTTTAATGCTGAAAAAGCTCCCCTCGACTTATATGCGGGTCATTAAAATTTTTTGTGTGTTTTTACTTTGCCAGCCAGCAGGGGGCACAGTTTTTATGCTAGCGGCACCAAAATTACCCCCAAATGAGGTGCCCCCATTCCCCATTGTTTTCAATGGGAGCTATTAGTAGATGGGGCTACCCTTTTGAGGGTCCATAACTTTGGACCCTCTGAATCAAACTTTACCAAACCTGGCTGGTCTCATCAGGAGAGTCTCTTTATGATACCAGCCAGGTTTGGTGAAGTTTGGGTCAGGGGATCCAAAGCTATTGACCCCCAAAGGGGATGCTCCATCCCCCATTGTTTACAATGGAAGCTAATAGTAGATTTTCTATTTCTGATAATATCCCTCTTAAAATCTAAGTTGGGTTACATTTGGACATACAGATGATGATGAGGAATCCAGTTTTGGAGGATTTTAACTCTTGTGTTTTAGCTTGGTTGCTGGTTGAGCTAAGGTTTTTGTACTTTTAAAGTTATTGTTGATACCATATTGTTCTTGTTGACCCTCTTTTCCACTTACAGAGCCAGTTTACTGTTTTTCTTTGAAATAAATATTCAAAAACATTTAACCTACCAATGCCTCAATTGATGTAATTTTATTGGCATCTATTTTTATTTTTGAAATTTACCAGCAGCTGCTGCATTTCCCACCCTCGACTTATACACGAGTCAATAAGTTTTCCCAGTTTTTTGTGGTAAAATTAGGTGCCTCGACTTATATGCGGGTCGACTTATACGCGAGTATATACGGGTATTTGCTGAAATCAGGATCTATTTATTATATTCCCCTATCCACCATTTATGTTATAAAATGAGAGAGCTACTGAATAACATCTTTTGGGTAAGGTCTCCATATGATAATATACACCAGCAACAGCCATGTTGGCTATCTGTTTTTCCTTCAGCAGCAAAATACCTCTGAGTGAATACCATGCCCACTAATGTAGGAATTCACCATTTGATCCATAGGGTCTCCACTTTCATACACTATCCCTGCAATGTGTAGGCCCATTGTTAAAGTATTTTTTCAGTGAAAACCACAAAGTAATGTGTAAATCAGAATAGTCCATTTCCCATTGTTCGGTTTTCTTCTAGAAATATGTGAATGGGTTGTTTGACACACTATTCTGATACAGTTATTTTATAGCTTGAAAATTAAGGGGGTGCATAAGACAATCCTTCACCAACATACTCCTCTTGCAGCTATGTAAACCTCATGCACATGATGCTAATACCAATCACCCTTTCCTGCCCTTTTCAGAGCTGTACCATACAATGGTATGGAGCACACGGCAAATCTGCAACCAAGCTGGTAAAAATGACACAACTTTTTAGTGCTAGTAGTGCACAAACAGTTACATGTATACCCAAAGGGGGATTCACATTGCTAAGATGGATATTTCTGCTTCTGTAAGGCTCAAATGTGGACAGTGTTTCAGATGCTGGTTTCAATTAACTATTACAGCCTTTTGAAATGTGGTACAGAATGCAAGTCGGTCAGCACATCATTCATACAATGGATGTGTCTTTGTTATGGAGGAATGTGACTTGTTAACCTGTCATTGAGAGCTCTTGTATATCTCACAAAAAGATATACAAAAAATGCCTGACCTTAAATTCTGAATTTGAAGTTTATTCCTCTTTTTCTTTATTGTATACAAATGCCTAATAAAATCTGGCTGGTGTTGGAATAGAGCAGCAGCATAATGAGAAATGAGACAAAGGTGAACTTGAATAGTTAGGCATAACTTCTTGGTCAACTGCATTTTTTTATCAGAACACTGAGTCTTTCCTTTTACTGAAGGAAGTATGAATGGAATATCATCTTTGCTGAAATATCACAGCCCGGAAAACCCACCACAACCAGCCAAATATCATCTTTGTTTCACACCTATCTGCATGTGTTAATCTGTTAGATCAGCCTTTAGTGAGTTGCTCCTGCTGCTACCAATGACTCAGCAATCCAGTAACAAGACCCCTAAATACCAGCATTTAGGATCATTTCACTAATGTTAACTTTCAACATGTGGCAATACTCTGAATTGCTATAATGAGACAGTGGCATGGCTAGCAGGCAGAATGGTTACAGTCGGGTTCACCAACAGAGCATGCACAGGCACTTCCCCACCCCCTCAATATGTGCTTCAGAAAAGTAAGTGAGACAATTGTTAGGGCAGAACTAACGACTGGTTGTCTTTTATACTAATAAATGGGCTTTTTACTTGGATCCTCCCCACTGCTCTCTGGAGAATGATTCAGAATCCTACAAACAGGACCCATGGTGCAGCTGTGAGGCCTGGAGAAATTAGTATAGCACAAAACCCCTTTTTCTCTTGGTCTTCTGTCTTCTGAGTTTTATCCACTCTTTTTCTTATTATAGCCTTCTGCTTGCCTTTTATCCCCCCTCCCCCTTTTGCTTTGTGTATTTGTTTATCTCTCTTCCTCGTGAGACTACGGTTTTGGGGCTGCATTCTCATAGCTGCAGAAGGGGAAAAATAGTCGAGTTTTTCACATTTACAGATACCATATGGTGCAATTTCCTAGTGGTGTGAGGAAGTACTTGTATAAGTATTGATATTCAGTATGATACCAGCAAGTCACACAGCCATGATATCGTCTGACCCACCCCGTTAAATCTGTGTCTCAACATTTGTGATAATGGGGACTAGTGACAACCCTAGTTTTCATAAGGCTAAAATCAAATAATATTTTGATGTTTTGAATAATGCATTTTCAAAGAAAAGACATTTTATTCAATCATGGCTGTTTCCATATTTGAGGATGACAAAACTGAAACATAGCAACAGCTCATAATGCTAAGTTTGTGTATGACTAATAATTTCTTATAATGCAACAGGAAGCATCAGTATTTTTTCAGAGTATTCAAGATGAAAAAATAAGGAAAGGAAGAGGAAAAACTTATAGAGGAAATGAAATGGAAAAAGCATGTGCCTCTGTAACCCCTGCTCCACCCTTTATTTCTGAGGGAACATAACTGTAAAGAAGCCCTCATATGCCAGATTCTGAACAGGAAAGGGATTTAGGGAATACTGTGGAAAGTGCCTGATTGGAATTACTTGTGATATCACGTCAATACATTCAGTGCTTTCATGTCTACTCTGCTTCCTCTCCTTAGTAGTCCACTAGGATTAGGAACCAACAACAGGATCTTTGTGGAGGAAACACTTTAGCGTAGGGAAGGAAACGTTTTTGCTGGATGTTCTCAACTGCTGTGTTTCATTGAGGCCCTGTCTGAGCTGTTTTGTTTGGACTCTTGTCAAAAACAAGAGAAAAACCCTGTTCCCAAAATTAAGATGTAAGCACAGAGCAGCTGACGTTAAGACAGGAAGGCAAGTTTGACATGAAGAAGACACAGCATATACTAAATGTTCTCTAATGTTGTCATTCTTTGTTATTAACTCATGGATGCAGATTACTTAGATGAACCACATCACATGACTTGCAGAGTTTAGTATCAATTCTGAAATTTCCAGAAGACCCTGCTGCTTCAGAGATGGTGGAAGCTGGCTCATCTGGAAGTCCATTCCTTGTTTACAGACTGCATTGCTCATGTGGGTAGACTATTTTTATGAGTGAAGGAAGCAAGAGAAGGTAATACTGTCAGGTTTTAGAATAATAAAATTCCACAGCTGAAAAACACCCAAGCCCTAGGCTTGCCAGCTCTGGGTTGAGAAATACCTGGAGATTTTGGAAGTATAGCCTGAGGAACGTGGGGTTTGCAGACAGGGGAGGCTTCAGTGGGGTATAATGCCATAGCGTCTGCCTTCCAAAATAGCCATTTTATCCAGTGATCTGTCTACTGGAACTTAGTTGTGAAAGTGGCAGATCTCTAGCCATCTCCTGGATGTTGGCAACCTTACCTAATATGCCAACCTGCATCCAAAAACTAGTAAGATACACAATTCAGTGCACCATGTGCTGCTTGCTTACCTGGCAGCAGTGGCGTAATGCCCATTGGGCAAGGTGGGCAGCTGCCCAGGGCATCACCTTGTGGGGGGCATCAAAATGCTGGGTTTGTTTTTGGGTATTTTAGTGGTTTTTCATTTTTGGCCTGCAGGGGCGCAGCTTTTAAGCTAGCAGCACCAAAATTTCAGCGTATCATCGGGAGACTGTCCTTATGCTACCCCCCAAGTTTGGTGAGGTTTGGTTCAGGGAGTCCAAAGTTATGGACTCCCAAAGGGGGTGCCCCTATCCCCCATTGTTTCCAATGGGAGCTAATAGGAGATGGGGGCTACAGTTTTGAGGGTCCATAACCTTGGCCCCCCTGAACCAAAACTGCACCAAACTTGGGGGGTATCATTAGGACAGTCTCCTGATAAGTCCCTGAAAGTTTTGAGACTGTGCCTTCAGAAATGTGCCCCCCACAGCCTGCAACCCCCATTGACAGTAATGCAGAAAACTCGATGCAGAACAAAGGCTCTTGGGCAAATTTCTAGGATGTTCCTGCAAGGGGGGTGCATTTTTGGATGTATCGGCACCAAAATTTCAGGGTATCATCTGGAGATGATGGCACCCCCCAAGCTTGGTGCAGTTTGGTTCGGGGGGGGGGGGGCAAAGTTATGGACCCTCAAAACTGTAGCCCCCATCTCCTATTAGCTCCCATTGGAAACAATGGGGGATGGGGCACCCCCTTTGGGAGTCCATAACTTTGGACTCCTTGAACCAAACCTCACCAAACTTGGGGAGTAGCATAAGGACAGTCTCCTGATGATATGCTGAAATTTTTGGTGCTGATGTGTCTAAAAATGCACCCCCTGCAGGCACCAATGTCCTGGTGCAAAAAATTTTTTGGTCATGGTGGAGTGGCCACCCATGGGGGGGGGGCATCCAACTCAGGTTTTGCCCAGGGCTACAGTTTGCCCAGGGCTGCCTCGTTACACCCCTGCCTGGCAGTAATCCTCACTGAACACAGTGGCGTTCACTTCTGAGTAGGCCTGCACAAAATTGTGCTACAAGCCTGTTACATAGGATGCTTACAGAGCAATATAAAAACTGACATCAGAATTGCTAGAAAATTACCATGCTGAAATTGGAAATCTAATGCAATTTGTACAAAGCTTTGGATCATATTTGCATGAATCATATTTAACAGTTTGAGTTGTAGCTGGAACAGAGACAAAACATTATGTATAGTTTCATTTTCAATGTTATTATTGTTGGAAAAGTGACAACTCCCTCAAAATGTTGTCAGTTTATAGTCATGTTCTGAACTCTAGAAGGAGGTATGCTGAAGCTCGTAAAAAACAACTTCATGTTACAGGTTTTGGTGAGATTGACCCGATTTGATGTTTGCAAGTGGGGAAATTATTTCTGCTAATTAACACTATAAATAATTGATGTAACTGATGGCTAAAGATCCTGCCCCTTTGTGTCTGTCAGCAGTCATCTGTATGCCTTTCTGCCATGGGTGCAGCCAGGGCAGTTAACAACCAAACAAGACCCATGGACGGCTAAAGGAGCCAGACAGAGGAGGAGTGAAGCAGATACAGGCTGAGCCTTCACAGAGTGATAGTGAAAGAATTCTGTCACAGACCTTGGCTTTAAATATAAGCAGGATAAGATAATAAATGGTTTGAAGCAAGATTTGATTGTTTTGTTTGTGCGTGTGCATGTGCGTGCGTGTGTGTGTGTGTGAGAGAGAGAGAGAGAGAGACTACAGGCTTCTGACAAACTGCGTTGACTCAGACAGACTGTGTTGACTCAAAGCCTGGTTGTGGGAGGGAGCAGGCTTTTGTGAGCTTGAGTAGACAGTATTGTCTCAGAGTCAGGTTTGCAGGGAAAACATGCTAATTTTAGATAGTTCTTTAAAGAAGAGACTGTGTTGTCTCAGAGGTTGGTTTCTGATAAAGAGTGGGAATTTTGAAGCAACTCACTATGAGATTCCTATGATTGGGAAAAGGCCAAAAATTCACCGCAAGAATAAAAATTTGGCTAACAATCATCTCTGCATCCAGGAACTGACAACTGAAACATGATAAATGTATGAGCTAAACAAATGCTATGTGTTATACTGGTATATAGTTTTACATCTCTTTACTGGCCACATTACTTTATCAAAGAACATTAATAAAGGTTATTGTTTTTTTCCCTGTTTACCTCAAGCCTCTCCTGAAATTGCTGCATTTAGAAGCCACTAGATTTCAATCTGTCAGGTAGAGGCTGAGATAGAGACCACACTGGTCAAATAGCACACTACATAATAATCCTCTGCATTTAAAACTCCCAACTTTACAACTGCCACTTGTATTTGAGGCATCTGACAGAGAATTTCATCTTTTAAAAATTAATTAAAGATACTTCCTCAACAAGAATTCTCCATGTTTCAGTCACCTGATTGATATACTTCAAATTTCCACATGGCATCACATATAACAGCCCATTTCTTTCCACATTCAAAAAACTGCTTTATTTTAAACCTGTAAAAGGCAGTATTTCCTGGGCTATTGGCACCAGCAGTTTCTTATATCTGAAGGGGAAGCAGAGGAATTGCAGGAGTTTTGTGATTCACACTGGAATTGCATCAGCAACCAGACTACCGTGGAAAATCCCCCTGGTGTGGAAGCAGCCCAGGTGAACCAGACCTTGTCAATGTCTATCTACGGCAGGGGTAGGGAACCTGCGGCTCTCCAGATGTTCAGGAACTACAATTCCCATCAGCCTCTGTCAGCATGGCCAATTGGCCATGCTGGTAGGGGCTGATGGGAATTGTAGTTCCTGAACATCTGGAGAGCCGCAGGTTCCCTACCCCTGACTACGGTAATTAAAAAGAGAAGTGTAGTACTATTCCTGGATAAATAGAGCCAAGAGAGAGGAGACATATATACATATTGCCCTCCAAATCTGTTAAGAGGCATCGTCACTTCCAAAATGGGGCTCCCACAGCCACACGCCTTGCATCTTTGATGCCTATTCCTAATTTAGACACAGTGTGACTATTAAAACCAATGAAAATAATTTTAAAAGCTCAGAACAAAATTACCATTGATGGTCCAGGTACGCTTATAAGAATGGGACTTCCTCAGAATTTGAGGAAGAAAGTGAGAGCCGGAATAGTGAAGTGGCTGCAGTGCTGAACTTTGACAAGGGAAACATAGGTTCAAATTTCTATTCAGTCATAACGCTCACAAAATGACTGAGGCTAAATCACTTCTGTCAGCCTAATCTACCTCACAGTGTTGTTGTGATGATAACATGCCACTCAAAATGCCTCGGAGGAAGGGCAAAGTAAACATTTGGCTGAAGGGCAAGATAAACATTTACAGAATCTGTAATAATTGAATTAAAAAGAAAGTGAAGCAAGTAAACTGCTTTGGTTTGCCTTGAGGAACATAGGGAAACTCTCTGCATTTATTGCACAGAGTGGCAGATTACAAGCTAACATATATTGGTTCTGCACACTGAATATCTGTCATTGTTAACATCGAAAGGGTTGCATACCCCACTCCCCAGCACATAATTCAGTTTGCTTCCAGTCAAACTCTAAGCAGATGGATAGGAATTCAGAATGCCATAGCTGCCCTGATTCCATAATTAGGAGTGCTATCACATTCCCACAGCTCCCATACCTTCCTCCATCTGCTGACTTCTTTTTCTTCTTCTCTTCATCCCAGTATCTTGGATACTGTTTCAGCAGTATCCAAGTTGCATACAGTGGCCCAAGGAAATATAGTATCAAGTGTCATATACGCTGAGGACTACGTTTCTTAAGATGAATTGAATACATTTTTGAAGTGCACTGTTGAAACAGCATCAATGAGGGTGAAGGCTCGCTCACCCCCTCCAACAGCTAATTAGCCAACTGCTTCTGCTGTTGCCAGTGCCTTTCTTTGAAACAGCAGCACAAATAATTCAGGTGGTAGGAAATGTGAAGGAGAATGGAGGGAAGGTTGGAAGGTTCTTTGAAACACAATGCAGCTAAACCACAATTTGGGGCTATAATGCTAAGTTTTGTATGGATGGCGAGTTGCCAAAGTCTATAATCTGAGTGCAGGGAATGAGAATTTCAGTAGCTATACTTTTTAATGTGGTTTATGGGTGTGGTATAAAAAGATATTACACTTTCAGTTTTTTAAAAATATATACTGCTTATTTTGTGAAAGCAAGAACATTGACCCAATGCATCCCGCCAATCATCCAAAATAATGCCCAGCAGGGCCAAGATTTTAGATTACATACCCTGAGGGGGTAAATGTTGTTCTCTCAATGTATTACAAATTAAGAGTTGTATTTATCTGTCCATTGACATTTGCTTTAAAAAAGCAGCAAACAGCCCTGCTTGAGGAGGAAAAAACTGCAGCCAAATAACTTTGACTGTGAGAGTGATTTTAAAATAACAGCTGTTGAAAGTTCAAGAGCATTCCCAGTCTTTACTCTCAATGGTCTCAAAATGTAACATGGATGTTGGGAGGCAGTTAGAAGCCAGTGAAAGCTAGTGGAGAACAAGGCTGGGGCAGCTGCTCCACAAAGTGTTTCATTTTGATTTGCAAAGGGCTGATCACATTCAGAACAGGTCTTTTATTAAAAGCCATTTTTTACAAAGTTGATTTGTTAATTGCCTTCATTGCAAGCAGTGCTTACTTGGAAACTTTAAAAGCAGCTCTATCCATCTAGTTTTTATTCATTCTTACTTACAGAGATAGGTAATGACAAAAGGCTTTTTTGAAAAACATTTTTTTAAACGCTCTGTGATTGGAACTGGCCTTTGAAGATTTTTAATGGGCAATAATCTACCTGAGAATCCACCAAAAATATAGATGATGAAATTTCTTTCTCAAAGGCAATCTTGGTAGAAATATTTGCTATAATTGTTGGTTCTGGAGAATGGGTTAAAGAATTTCCCAATGTGCACTGCAACATCTATCGTGCCTGAGTCTCTTTCCTGATGAATGAGACTGGTATGCTTTCCTTGCTGATACACTCTTTATCACAGCACATGCTCCTTGTAGGAGCTTCAGCCTATCACCCAGTGCATTTAATTTCATCCTATAGTAGTTCTGATACAGTTTGAATCTTCACAGGAGCATTTTATGCTCTCAACCTGAAAAAAGGACCAGTAGCTGAAAAATGGAATAGGTTTCTTGTACTCTAATGTCACTTGCTGGTCATTGAAATATTTTGTTATCATTAGAATTGTGGGAACAGATGGTTTTTATCTGGTATGGTGCATTTATATTGGCCTGTACTCTCATTGTTCTATGATGCAGAGCCACGTACAACTAGAACATGACTTACATAGACAGGGGATTGAATCCAGCCTGCTTTTTCACTCGTTCTCAGCCAGGTTTTCTCTTTAACATAGCCCCCTTCCCACATGGCTTTTGTCCACACAGGTCACATGATCCCCAGAAAACCTTTTTTGGATGGTGAAAAGTTTATCTCCTTTTTTTACCAGCCAAAAAATGTGTTGGATCTAGCTCAGGGACTGAAGTCATTATTCAGTACTTGCCACAGCTGGAGAGAGCTGCTGGACCCTTTTCTCCATAGATGCTGAACCTGATACATATAGTAGTTTATCCTACTCAAAGCAAGACTCTAATAGCAAGTCAGAATAACCTTTGAATAGGACCCAAGATTGATGGTAGTTTGGGGTAGTATCATGAGTCACTTTTTCTTAGATGTCAACTATGAGACTGATCTGAACTATTTACTTTTTTATTACAAGTTTTATTATTTTTCCTCCACATGGAGAATGGATATCATTTTGTGCTTTGAAATGAACTTCACACACTGGGCACATCAATATTTATTCTCCAGTCAACCTAATCTGCCCCTGCTGCTTGGAGCCACTTCAAATTATTCATATTGATTCAGCAACTGTTAATGATTTAATACAGTGTCCCTTAAAGCTAGCATTTAACAGGGAAATTTGATTGTATTTGTTGTGTTATGTCTCACAGAACATTCTGTCATTTTGTAAATGAAAAATCACCTGATTATCTTTTTAATACAATTTTCTGTCTCTGAAGAATTTACATCTTGTCGCTTAGTTGAATGGTGTATTAACATATTGTACACAATTTCATGTCCACACACTTAAATAATGATGCAAAGCCACTGAACAAACACTATCTGAAGCAGATTGGTATATTTTAGGGGCCTCCAGACACACTCCAACATGATAAAATTCTCTTCTGTGTGGTAGAAGGACTGAAGCAAATAAATGTCAAAGCTCAGCAATGTTAAAATAGCACAGAGATCTGTTACGTTTAGCCACAGGAAGAACATGTTGGTAAAATACCAGTAATGTTATTTTGTTGTGTGGGTTGAATTCTAGAGACAAAATGTTAAATGGTTTGAAGTTATACTATCCCAATTGCTCCTACTGTATCTGGAGATAATTTTTCTTTCACTCATAGTGTTAGACCAACTGATAAATTTGGGTTTAGAAACAAAACCACCATGGATCACGAGAAGAGGAGACTAGTAAGAAGCTATGGTGATATGTTTATTCATAGCTGTAAGCTTGGTCGAAACACATAATGCTTATTGGAGTTATCCTGACAATACCCTCCTGGTAATAGCCATGTTTCTTGATATATTGGAGGCATTTGTTCCTTTGACAAGTTATTGGGAACTGCAGCCCACTCCTTTCTCTTTGAAATTTTTGCTAGAATCAAATCTTCATCTTTGCAAGGGAAGGCGAGGGAGGGGTGGCATGCAAGGGAGGGGGCCCAGCATCTGGTCATGGCCCACCCACCCTAGCGGAGGGAGGAGGAGGGGTGGCATGCAAGGGAGGGAGGGGAAGGGGCTGTCAAGAGTGCTTTGATTGCATATTCCTGCATGGCAGATGGTTGGAGCTGATAGCCCTTGTGATCTCTTCCAACTTTATGATTCTGTGCTTTAAGGTACCACAAATCACCTGTGCTATGGTATCAACTGTTGTTTCATTTTCAGTTTATATGCACACTTTGCTGTGCATGTTCAGAAGACTGCCAGCACATGTTTGCCAGTGTTTGTCATGGCACTTGAGCAGTTTTAAACCAGTTATTGTTGTTTTGTGAAGAGCCCTACTATTTCATGTTTTCTAAGCATTCCTCATTGCATTGGTCAGATTCAATAGCCTGATGCAGTTGCAAATCTTCCTTTAGACTATCAGTCAGGCACTAACAGCCGATTCCTACAGGCACACTCATCACTGGATGATGGCAAGATCAAACAATAACATGAGTATATGAACGTACTATCACAGATGTATCACCATGAAAAGAACTCATCTCACATTGCCACAAACATGTTTTTTGGTGTTGTCATTTTATCTTGGCAGCTACCAATCATCAAGTAACCAGTGAAGTGATAAGAAATCATGTATTTACATGTGTAAACCAGCCCTGGCTAAGGAACTTGCGAGCATAATCAGGCTGTGACCTCTACTGCTTTTCCATTCTTGTCAGGTACATTCTTGGACTCATCGTAACTAAACTGTACACAGAATTGTCCAGAGTGCCAGTTCAGAACCATAGCTCACATTTCTCTGGAAAAAAAACCCAGCCTCTTGATAATAATACAAATTTATTTGGAAGCCAGATAGCGAGAGGTGAACAAATTCTGTTATTGCCTGTAATGGGGGCAAAGAAGACCACCAATAAACTCCAGGGTCTTTAGGCAGAGGCAGGCAATAATTGGACTCAGCTTGAAGGGCCTTTCTACCATGACCACCAGGGACTCTGACTTTTGACAGTTTTTTCATGTGTGGACAATTCACAGAATGCAGTCCACTCATGTAATTTAGGAGCAGGGTCTACCATCACAACCCTGTTCTCCCCTTGTGACCATGTTGTTCTTGTATATTCCTTTCCCCTTAATTTTCTACAAATCGTCATGAAACCTTTCATTGGACTTTCTTATTCATCAGCACAACAAGATACAAATTAGAATAAAATTAAACCTCTCTTGAAGGCACAAGTGATTTAATAATTATACTTCGTCCTCATTAAAGACGAAAAGTGGAAAATATTTATTCACAGATGAGTGAGCCTGGCTGGATCTAGCACTGCTTGTTGAGTAAGAAATGAAAAAGAGACTTCTGGCTACAGCCCTTCTTACTGTGGGTTTCAGTTGGGACCTACATATTAGAACTCTAATATTTTAATATGTATCTATTATTTATTATAATTATATCCTGCCTTTCTTTCATTATGAATCTCAAGCTGGTATGCATAAAGTCCCCAAGAGTTCTTCCACTCAAGCTATATCCACATCCAAGGCTCCTCAAATTTGAGCAAGCTTGCAGGGTCATGTGACTTTTTAACCACACTCTCAGCCCCCAACCGTTTACAAATGTCCAATGTCACTCAAAATCTTTTACTGGCAGTTGACTGTGTCTTTTTTAAATCAGAAAATAGGTAGGGACAAGGAGCAGAGCCTTTTTGTGGAGGCTCCTTCATTATGGAATTCCATCCATTAAAGTCCCATAAGTGTGCTTGCTTATTGCTGATCAATTGGTGAGACCAGACCTGCAGAGACATTTTTAAGGGAGAGAGAAAGATTCATATTTTATATCTATATTTCAAACATGTATATTTTAATTTCTCTTTTAAAATGTGATATGAAATGAATGTTTTAAACAGGTGTGAAATAACTTTGCAAAATAAATAAAAATAACATTAAATTGGCAACATAAGTCTGGATGTGTATAGATGAATGTCTAAACGCATTCCCTGCCTCTATAGGTCACAATCATATTGTAATACAAAATGCTCCTTACATCTATGTAGGTGACTGACTCTGCTAACTTGCACTACTGTCTACTGTGGAATAGGAATAAACTGGAATACCATGAAATGTTTACAATGTTCAAGTCTCATGAACTATGTTGAGAATATACTTTTCTGTGCTTTTTGTATCACCTTGGATTTATATGTGTGGTTTTGTAAATACTTTATACAGTAAAGTGTGGGTATTCAACAAGTATTGTTTCTCTGTGGTCAACAAGAGGGTCCTACTTATTTCTCTCCTTCTTAGCCCCTTTGCTGAAAGCTCCAGTACCTTCCCTATATGTATGTCAGTGATGTCAAGTTGCAACTGACTTAATGGTGTTCACAACAAAGGCCTTTCAAAGCAAGTGAGAAGCAAAGGGGTTTGCTGTTGCCTTCCTCTGCAAAGTCTTCTTTACAGGTCATGCTAGCTTCCCTAGCCCCCCCCCCCCTCCCCACAGGGCTCTTGAAAAACAGGTAAAAAGTTATATAAACAACAGCCTCATTGCTTATGAAGCCAGGAGAATTTTTCATCAAGCTGGAGTGAGGTCTGACTGTACATGACAGAAGAAATATTTTTCTTAGAATATCAGGATAGCATCTTCAGAATTCTCAAGAGAAAGGGCTTTTTTTGACTTGCACCTGGCTAGGGAAGACTGGTGCCATGTTGACAGACTTAGAAAAAGAACCATGACTTCAGAAACTGGCTAGCAGAGAGCCAACAAAATATGGCAAGAAATTCTGTAAAATTAAAATGATATCACTTCTGCCTTAAGAACATAAACATAATATGGTTAAACCCAAGGAAAGAGCATTATGCTTGCCATTCCCTTTTATTCATGCTTTGCTCAGCAGCTGCAAGACATTTTATTTTGCTCACTATGTAGTTTTTCTTTATGTAATCAATATCTTTAATTACAAATGAAGGCCTTTTAAAAATGAAAGTTGTGCCTCATTGTAGTAATTTTACCAAACAAAAACCTAAACTGCGTACATGTTTAGAAAGAAACAAAAAGAAGGTTGGAGAAACTCCTTAACTCCTGCCTGGGTCTGAAACAGTAAATGGGCCAGGCTATAAGACATGCCCATACTACACTCATTGTATATTGAAGGGGGAAGGCAAGGATGAACATAAGGGTGAACATACTTGAAGATTTTTATTGGGAAGGACACTAACAGTCAAATCCAGAGTGGTCTGGCAGATGGAGATGGCACTGGTTCGGGGCTACCCGCCCTCTCCAAAGAGCTTTCCTGCGGCATGGGAAGGCCAAAACAAAAACAAAACCAGAATCCCCAGGGAGAATCTCCCATATGGGAAAATAGAGATTCACCATGGAAAATGTGATGCATCTCTGTGTCCGGCCCCCCAATGCATAAAGACTCGGTTGGTAGTGGAAGTTGACTAAGATTGGCTCCACCCCCAGAATGACGGGCCTGGGAAGGGATGGCAGCTGCTGGGTTGGGGACCATGGAGCTGCGTGGCGCCTGCCTATTGGGGTAAATCTCCCCTCTGCTGGCACATTTGTCCCTTGTGCCAGCAGGGTGGGTAACCTTGCTGGCACAGGCCTGCACCAGCTCCTGTGATGAGTCCAGCCCTGCATCCTCTGGATTGGGCTGCCCAAATCATAGACCTGTCATTTTACTTGCTTCTGATAATGTCAAATGGTGAAAGATCTTTTTTTCTGTTGGAAATTGTAGAATGTAGATTGAAAAAGCTGCAGACAATTGTAAGATTTCAAAGAACTAGGAAATTAGCCATGTAACCATGGAGAGGGGAGGCTGACTTGCTTTTTGTGAAAGGTGAAGCACCTGTTAAGAAGAAACTGCTTTTGAAATGGAGACACATTTTCAAAACAGTTGGCATCAACTGTCCAGGGGGGAAAGGCAAATAGTCAGTAGTACTAGTGTAAGCTCTGATTATAAATTCATGTTCAGCACATGAAGCAAAAAATGAATTATTCCTTCTTATGTATTTCTATGCTATTTCGACAATCTGCTCACATGACAAAAGAAAGTATCCAGATGCTGCTTCTGATGCCTCAAAGCCCAATTGTGGATAGCTATATGTTTCTTAGTTTGTCTGCAGAGTGCAGGTTGCTATGGCTGTGAAATTTGAGCCACAAGGCTGATCTGGTCACTCTTGCCCTCTGCAATATGACAAACATCAAGAGGTGTGAGATTTCCATTACCTCCTAGTGAAAAACATCACATGCAGCAAACACTGTCCAGGAAACAATATTTCAGGGCCTGATTTTCAAGATAGAGAAGACACATAAACATTGTTGTGGACTCGTTCCACATTTCTCCAGTGTTCCATTCCAAACGTTTGGAAAGGCTACCTTTTCCTCCACAGGGAGTTTCAATTCAAGGGGGTATGATAAAACATCCTCATGGGCTGCTTTTGAAATCATAACATTGGTGGTGGAAAGTGCCATCAGGTCATGGCCATCTTACAGTGACCCTGTAGGGTTTTCAAGGTAAGAGGTAGTTTGTCATTGCCTGCCTCTGCATAGTGATCCTGGATTTCCTTAGTGGTCTCCCATCCAAGTACTCAGCAGGACTAACCCTGCTTAGTTTCTGAAATCTGACAAGATCAAGCTTGCTTGGGCTATCCTGGCCATAACGGTTGGACAAAGGAAATAGGAATTCATCTGGATTCATTTAAGAAACAGATCTTTCCTTTATCGATTCTTGTTTTTTGGAGCAAAGTTTTTGGAAAAAACTGTTTTGAAAGTTGGAGCAGGAAGAAATTAGTCGATTATTTCAGTAAGTCTTCTTGTACCGTACAATTTACATTGTAAACTGCATATATTGGCTGTAAACAATCTCATTAAAGCATCATACCAGCATTATTTTATAAAATAAATTATCTTTGCGGAAAACATTTTGCCAGTTCCTGGGATTTTTTGCTGTAATTTCAGAGATGCAGTGATTGAACAGAACCCAAGTTTATTATACAAGGAAGACAAGTTTGTATTGATTTCAAATTCCCCTTTGGACTCTATTGTTCACTAGTGGCTTGGACTATGTTACAATTCAAAACACACAGTCACTAGTGGCCATAGCAGCCCTGTTTTTGTGATTCTATACTGGGACAATTATCTGAGACTGCCTCACGTAGCCATATAGAATTATGGAAGTTAAACATAAATCTCTTATAGAATGAGTAGCAGGGCCAAATGTTTGATAAACTTCTAGCCTTACCTTCTTAATCCCTTTAGACCTTGCCCACTATGTTGTTTAAAATAAAAAAAATGTGTGGATTCATATCTTGGCAATGAATTGCCTGCTGCACTCACTGCATGTACAAAGGCCTCAGAGACAGTGGTGCAAAAGACAGGTCAAGGTCCAGTGTTAGAACTACTTTCCTGTAGCCACAATATTGTGAACCTGGGAAAATAATTAAATAATTAATACTAATAATTAAAAAGCTGTTTGCATTATGTATGAATATAAATTTATCTACTTCATGTTTACTCCGCCTTTCTTCCCTATAGGAATCCAAACCAGTGTTGTCCACTCTTCCATTTTATTAGCATAACAACACTGTAGGTTAGGCTGAGGGAGTATGTGACTGGCCCACATCCTAGTCTGACAGGCTGACCACTGTACCACACTGGCAGGCCCTCACAAGTACCAGCTTCTTCATCACAGGGAATGAGGAAGTTACTCATTCAACTCAAATGGGAGCTGCCAACAACATTCCTCTTTCTGCACTCTACTTTTCTCAAGGTATTTGACAACACTAGCAAATCAGTTCTCCGTGATTGTGTCTGACCTGAGGATCTGCACCCAGAGTCTTCTCACATTTACAATGAAATCCTAAGCAGGTTGACTCAGAATCTTACTAAAATCTACTCAATGGGACTTACTCCTAGGAAAATATTCTTAGGATGGCAGTGATACGTTCTTAAAAAAAACTTAGCACCAGTACTGAGACTCTGTCCCTCCCAATAGCTACAGAAGGAACTAATGCCTCTTATGTAAACTCTGGGTTAATAAGGCTTAACAGCTCTCTCCCCCCCCCCCCGGTTCCTGGTAAGTGTGGACTGAACTTGGCTTAATGTGGTTTACAAGAAATCATATTGACCAAATTAATAGCACAGACTCCATAGGCAAACATAACAGGCTGAGTAAGGGTAAAATAAATTGGAATAAATCCTCTTTTTCTGACATTGCAATTATTTCTTAAGATGGATATGAGAGAAAAACTATCCAGATCTTGATGTTTCATTCATTTTGGCACAAAAGGGGGGGTTTCTCGGGTTCAAACCCCCATTACATGTCCGAAGCTCCGCCCACCCCCCCTCCCCCGTTTGTGGGGTTTTTGTATTTTTAATTGTTTTTTTATTTTTGGTCTTCAGGGGGCGTAGTTTTTAGGCTAGCAGCACCAAAATTTCAGGATTTGTTGGGAGACTCTCCTGATGATACCACCCAGGTTTGGTGAGGTTTGATTCAGGGGGTCAAAAGTTATGGACTCTCAAAGGGTGTGTTCCCCTCCCCTATTGTTTCCAATGGGAGCTAATAGAAAATGGGGGCTACACCTTTGAGGGTCCATAACTTTGGACCCCCTGAACCAAACTTCACCAAACCTGGGTAGTATCATTAGGAGAGTCTCATAAAGACACCCTGAAAGTTTGGTGCTGCGAGTTTAACAATTGCACCCCTGACAGCAGGTATCCTGCAAATTTCCCCAAATTCTCCTTTTAAATCCACCCCCTTCGGCATGGATTTAAAGGGAGAATCTGAGGTCCCCAGTTTAAACATTGAAAGTGATGTTGCTTCAGCAACATCAAAACAGCATCACTTTCAATGCTGTTTTAACTGGGGACCCCAGATTCTCCCTTTAAGGTGCATTTAAAAGGAGAATCTGGGCTCCCTAGTTTAAACACCATTGAAAGTGATGTTGTTTGGGGGTGGATTCTAGTATCACAGTGGCTGTCCATTGGGGGGGGGCATGCAAAACTCAGGTTTTGCACCAGGCTCCATTTTCCCTTGCTACGCCTCTACCCAGAGGGGAGGGCAGAAGGAGCTGCCAGCTGGGAGCCCAGTTGGTGGGGTGGGTGGGGCAGGGGAGTTTGCCATCCCTGGCCTTGGAGAGCTGCTTTTAGAAGCACTGAGGCCGGGGGTGGGGCTTGGGGAGCCGTGGCCACACCTCCAGGGGCAGGTGGGGGCATGTCCCCACCCTCAAACCACCCATAAAAATCTATACCCACATCACTGCCCGCTTTCTTAATATCATATGCATTTCTGTGGCATAGAATGGCACCAAGGAGATGGCCCATTACCAGCTTATTTCATAACCTTTCTCCTGCTCCCCTAAGGAGCAAGGTATAACCATTGTTCCCACACAGGCACAATTACCCTGTAAATTTTAGTACTATACTCCTAGAATGGAAAGCATTTTACCACAACTTTTCCACTCAATCAATCCCATTAGACATAACATACACCTGTAAATGTATAATATATATCCAATTTTGAAATAATGTGGAAATCTGTAACATTTTTGCTCTTT
Organism: Sphaerodactylus townsendi; assembly: GCF_021028975.2. NCBI lineage: Eukaryota > Metazoa > Chordata > Lepidosauria > Squamata > Sphaerodactylidae > Sphaerodactylus > Sphaerodactylus townsendi. The sequence goes on along the minus strand of NC_059427.1, from coordinate 98,252,828 downwards.
TCTGTATGACCCCTTTATGTGTAATCTCTGTAAAGAGAACTCTCTGTCATGTTATGATGTGATGTGTGTTATGCTGCCACAAACATACACACAATCTAGCACAAGAGCCTCTCTCTGAACCACCAATCAACCCTGCCTCTTCAGGGTACAATTGCCATCCAATCAAAACATACTTCATTTATGCATTAGCCCATCCCCTCTTTTTTGTAGTACACACACACACACAGACACACACACACAAACACACAAACACACAAACACAAACACACACATGCAAACAACAGAACCCCAAGCACAGATCATCCAGTGGATCATATATTGGTCCAACTGTCATGTACTTCCCATTGACGAATCCAAGGCTCAGTCTACGAGGAAGACCTTTGCATACACAGACATATGTGTGTGTACAAATACATGCGTGTTTGGATTCCATGGTATTCATTTCCAAGGCAGAATATCTATAGATTTTCTCTGGGTAAAGGCTCATGTCGTATAAGAAATGCTTCCCTGCATTGCAAATTCTTTCAGAGACCTTGTGTTGATCTGCCTTTTTGACCCTTTTTAGGTACACACCCCACCACAAAGGAATCAGAATGTTCAGTAAGAATTGTTGCCTAAACTTAATTGTGTTTGTTCTGTTTGAGTTGGTCCATCTGAATTCAATCAGTCTTATTTCCTGGTAAGTGTGCTTTAAGATAACTATCTTGATAGTTTTGAAAGAAAAGCACATAAACAGACTGAAACAAATTGGGCAAACTTCCTCTAGTCTAAGTGAAGACTGAATGAATTTTCCTCTACATTTCTCAAGGGGAAAGATCTTCCTTCTATTTGCATGCCAAAAAGACTCCAAATTAAGCAAAGCAGGTGTGTTATTTCTCTTTGGAAAAGTGCATCTAGACAGCCAAGTATGTGCTTTTAAAGATTATGTTGCAATTAATTTCATTTGATGTAAAAATCTCTCCTTTTCTCTTCCAAAGTTTTGTTGAAATGGAACTGTCTGCTTTAACATAGCTCTCTCTCTAATGTAGGAGAAAATTATTGCTTCTCACCATTAATTTCCATAGTAACCAATTCACCAACTGCAAGCTTTCACAAAGAAAGACCATGAGATGCAAATGTATTTCTTTCCTGACAAGGACAATTGTTAGCCTGGGGGACACAAAATGAAAATAATATATCGGTGTACAAATTTGGTCTCTTCCCCATAAGGAAATTCAGATCTAGGAAGAAATGGCCCGATTGTGAAATGATATAATAGTCTATTTTCAATGCTGGCAGAAGCAATACATGGTATACTGCTAGGTGAGGTATAATACAAAAGTGGAGATTTTCCATGCCCTTCTTGGCCATCAAATAGTGATTATCATTCTTGAATTGTCAGTGGCAAACCTGCAAACATCACCAAAATTTATGCTCCTGAAGTATATTAGGCCTTGTAGAAAAGTTAGAAAAGTTATATCTTGAGGGTTTTGTATGGCAATTATTTCCACATTTTATGAACTGGACAAAGGAGAAAATAAATTAACTCGCTAAATGCCCATCAACTTGATAGGCTGAATATGGGAGATCAGGTTGAGGAGAGGAGCAAAAGGAGGAAGTACATATCCTCTCCTGTTAATCCACGATGATTCTGAAGAGACAAAACATGATATAAATATTATAAATACACACATATATACATATAGCTTGTCAGAACTTTGTGGAGGCACAACAAGACATAATCATTTCTTAGTTTCAGTAGTTTTTCTAGTCTGCATATCTCCTCCAACTGAAAAAGCAACTATCACCAAATCATGAAAGCTGTGAAACTGCTTTTCTTGGTTCCAGTTTGCCATTCAGTGAATTAAAGGAAACTTCTGCTTGCAATTTTTTCTACTTTCCCACTGCAGAGTCCCTGGATTCATTCCATCCCAGGCTGCTTGCAGGGTTCCTGAGAATCAGTGTTTCAGATGCTGTCAGAGAATGGTGTCTGGTTTCTAAAAACTGGCCAGCACTGTTGTTCAGACAAGGGTGATGTATTTTTAAGATAAGTAATTGAGACTGGATCAGCACCAGTGCTGTCCATTTGGATAAGAAACTGGGGAAGTAGCAAGGAAGCTGGCAAAATCCTGGAGATTTAGAGCTCACACAGCAATGGAGCTGTCCAGGCTGGAATACAAACTAGTCAGACTCTAAATAAGGATTCTACTAGGACTTGGTGGTCCTCTTCTCTGGTTTGCTTGAGTGGTCACCCTGACCTTACCAAAACTCTGGTGAGGTGAAATGCTTCTGTTTCAGACAAGACCCTTGGGGTGCAGCTGGCATTATGTGTAGACTTAGGCAGGCATTTGATGACCAATGAGATCAGCTCCTAGGCCCACTCACAGTCACAGTGGCAGTTTCTTACATTTTCCCTTGCTACGTCTGGAAGAATCAAGTGAAGGCATGGGAGGGATTGCCTCCTTCCCAGCTCTTCCTACCTCTCTCCCTCCCCCTCTGCAAATGATTCAGCCAGAAGATGGGGGTAAAGGGTAAAGGATGCTTGCACTTTGTTTCTCCGTTGTTTCTGATCTCTGGTTGATTCTATATTTCTATAGGTCCAGTCCAATTACATTGTCTGTTGGATGTCACATCCTGTTGATTGTATTGACCTATTCTGTGTAATCCACCTTGAGCTCCAGAGGGAAAGATGGAATACAAATAATGTAAAAACATACATTAAGCTGAAATTCTGGATATCAGCTGCAAGTCAGAATAGACAATACTGATCTTGATGGTCTGACTCTTTATAAGGCAACTTTGTTTGTACATTATGCTGCTTGGTAGAGAAATGTCCACTTCTAACAGAATCCTTCCTGAATGGCAGACAGAATTTTGGTTCCTAGGATCTAAGTTACCATGTTGTGATAATGTGGTCCATCAGGAAAGGCTTTGACAGGTAATTTGTTGTCGTACAAGCAGACAATGTTCTGTTAAGAATAATCCATACAAACTGATGTAAACATTGAATATCACCTGCAAGGAGTTCTGAGGAAACAGCGGGGAAGGATAAATATTTCTGAGCCATAGTGTAATATACTCCCTATTGGAAACAACCATTTCAAACTCAAGAAAGTGTCCTAGCATGTTTAAGTGAATAAACATTGTCTATATATGGGAAGGATGTTAGACAATTGATTTACAGCCAAATAGAATTTGATTCTGGTGGGTTTCCGGGCTGTGTGGCCATGGTCTGGTGGATTTTGTGGATCCACCAGACCACAGCCACACAGCCCGGAAAACCCATCAGAACCAGTTGAATCTGGCCGTGAAAGCCTTCGACAATACATCAAATAGAATTTGTTTGTAATCTTTTGAAAATATAAGAATAATATAAACTAATTTGTTTTGTTTTGCATGAAGACTATTTTATGAAAAACAATTTATTCATCATCTGAAAACAGGCATCAAATTGTCCCAGAGGGGGAAAATGATAGTTTGTTTATAATCTCCTACATCTTCATTCTCTGCATATTCCTCAGTCTTAATGAGATTGGTTACCCTGTGGTTTTTCCTGTCCATCTGTACCATCACTCTTCTATAAATTACAGTTTCAGTCTTTTGGTCATTTTTACTCCTAGTTTTGTTCAAAGGAAAACTGAAATGAGCACAAAAGATGACATTGACCAAAAAAAATCTGTTAATTTTCTTTTATTTTCTCCCTGGTGTCTCTCCTGCTATTCTGTTCCTTTAGTGCCAAAGGGAAATACTTAATAATGTTGTTTCTTGGCAGCTGGTGGCATGCTGTAAGGCTACTCTCAAGGGTTTTTTTAATTTACAAAACCTACAGTGTACCCCTACAGAGCATCCTACTAAACTCATTGACTTCATGAACTTAGAAAGGTGCAACTCTCGTAGGAGTGCGTTGTAATACTGAGGTTTATTTAACTCCCACACTACATTAGTCAAGGACATTTTTGGTTCTGTAAATGGAACAGCTGAGAAATAGAGTTCTGTTGGGGTTCCAGATGGAAGACTGGTGTTCTCGCTCATTAACAACAGTCAGATTCCTCCTAAACTAAAGGCTGCAGACTTAAATTGGTTTAACAGACATTCTCTCTCTTCAAGGAATGCTGAGAACTGTAGTTATTTGGGAATGAGGCAGGGGAAGGATTCTAATAAAGAATTCTCTGGACTGTCATTATCATTCCTAGGACTGCATAGATCAGAAATCCTCTAGAGGAACTGTGGTACTTTATGATACATTGCCTGCAGATCCAGTACCTGGCTATACCTTGATTTTTTTTAAAGGAAGATGAGAAGGGAATGAACTTTTTTCTTCCTTTTTCTAAGTGTAGCTGTTCTGTGTGGTGCTATAGAAAGTACAATAGATGTGATATTGACTGATTCAGATCACATGCAATTTTGACTCCATTAATTTTTACTTTTAAGGAAAATTTATATAATTTTTCTCTATAGGGGGTTACACATGAGTACATAATATGTTACCTTATATATAATTCTCAGGAACATGTGATTAGCTGCATTCTTGAAAGGGAAGAAGCATGGCCAAGGCAATGAGAAAAATAATGTGGTTATTGAATTCCTTTTAGCAAGTTCTTTGTTCTTTCAGGAGCGTACATTTAGATATGCTGGGAAAAAAGCCAAAAAGCTGATTTTTTCCTCTTTTTCTCAGCATTTTGGGTATTTCACTGAAGCCAACCTAAGACCTGTAGCAGTGCGGAGGTTGAGAGAGAGAGTCTTTCTCCCGGAATGCTGCCCTGTCTGACCTGGCATAACAGTGCCCTGAAACGTAGGAGTCTGTTTCAGAAACTCCATATTGGGACTATGTCTAGCAAGAGTGTCTCAAAAACTCTGCCCCCACACACCCACAACTTCATGCCTGGCCCATACTCAGGAAATAATATTTGAATATGGAAAACAGCACACCCTGGGCTAAGTCAGTTCTCTTTTGTCTATATTTGTTAAACCTTTCCTTTGTTAAACTCATCCCCTTGTGATCATCTTATGTTGCAATGCCCATTAAGGGTCGTTACCTGTTTTGTCCAACAGCCAGCAAAACCCATCAAAGATAATGGGTCACTTGGGTGCTGTGTGGTTTCCGGGTTGTATGGCCGTGTTCCAGCAGCATTCTCTCCTGACGTTTCGCCTGTGTCTGTGGCTGGCATCTTCAGAGGATCAGAAGATGCCAGCCACAGACGCAGGCGAAACGTCAGGAGAGAATGCTGCTAGAACATGGCCATACAGCCCGGAAACCACACAGCACCCAAGTGATTCCGGCCGTGAAAGCCTTCGACAATACGATAATGGGTCAGCCATCAGCTCAATGGTCTGATACTCAAGACCATTAGCTCACCTGGAACAGCAGGAAGAATCTTTTGTTCAAGGATTTCCTTGACCCCAAGACATGCTTTTCCCTATAAAAACCATGGCTCAGACCCAAGTCAGTTGTTCAATATTATCATGCCACCATGGTGGTCTGTAATATTGTTCCATCTGTGCAGATCATCCAGAGCCTAGCCATTAGGTCTCTGTTTCCTGGACATCCACAAGACTGGTAATATAATCTTTGGTATCCCATCCCTTCTCTCTCTCTATCTTTCACCTCTAAATTATATCCTAGGAAACCTTGAATGCATGTGTTTTTACCCCAGTAACTGTGTGAGTGAGTGAGAATTTATTTTATTCCATTTGTTATTTTCCCAATAAAATCCTTTTAAAATAATTTAATTTTTCTCTGTTGGTTTCTTATGGTGAGCTGAAGCCCGTATACATAGGCAATCTATCTATCTATATATATAGCGATCAAGTTACCCAACGCTCCTCAAGCGACGCTAAATGATCTTGTGCTCTATAGCTAATTTCCCCAACCAAAGAGAGTCCTTGCATCCCACCATTTTGGGTAACACCACAGCCCATAAAAGGGTACAGTGTGAATTTAAAAAATGTTTTAAAAAGTCAATTCATGAGACTGGTAATTGGGATTTAAATTTTAACTCCCCTCCCCTTTAAACTTACCATGGCTGGTGCTCTGCCATGCTTTGAGGTGGGTTCTGCTGACCTGGAGAACCCCCCCCCCCCCCCGCGCGCCTTTTGCTGGATTGCTCTGGAAAGAGTGATCGCCTGTTGTCCTTTTTTGCCCTTTGTCAGGCTTCCAAGGCAACAGGAATGAAGGCGAGATGCATCTTGAAGGGATAAATAGGAGAACTCCCGGGAGTCTTATTTTGCCAATAGCTGCAATGCATTTTGCATTGCATTTTTGCTTGGCTGCTGCAGTCCTAATGCGAACTGCAACATCCTAGAGGAAAAGAAGAGGAGAGGCGTTTGTATTTATGCCCCACTTTTCTCAGGTGCAAGGAATCTCAAAGTGGCTTACAAACTCCTTCCATTCCTCTCCCACAACAGACACCTACTGAGGTAAGTGGGGCTGAGAGCGTTCTGAAAGAACTGTGACTGGCCCAAAGTCACCCAGCAGACTTCATATGTAGGAGCAGGGAAACAAATCCAGTTCACCAGATAAGAGTCAGCCACTCATGTGGAGGAGTGGGGAATCAAGCCCAGTTTTTCAGATTAGAGTCCTTTGTTCTTGAGAGTCAGCATGGTATAGTGGTTAAGAGCCATGATGCCAAATGGAATTTCCATGTTTAGAATTAATATATTTCTAAGTACCCATTTCAGGGAGGGTGCAATAATGGGAAGTCTTGGGACCCTGCTAGTAGAACTTGTTTGGCTATTGTGGGAAATGGGATGTTGGTCATGGCCATTAGTTTGAACCATCAGGGCCCTTATGTTCAAGCAACACATCAGCCCTACTTCTTAACTGTATCTCCTCAAACTGTAGATAGGATCTCACATGATTAATGCTTCTCCACACAAAAAGAACAGAAAATTAGTACAGAGAAGGGACCTAGTTTGGCTTTCTCTCTGTTCATAATACAGAAAACATTTATGATTTTCAGCACACAAAAATTAGATGCCCTTCATTAACAGGAAAAAACAGAAATCTGTTTTCTATTTAGCAAAGTGCAAAGATGTGTACCTAAGATATGTACTCAATATTTCATGTTTTCTCCTATTTCATGGTTAGTCAGCTTGTTTAAGCCTTCCAAATAAAGGTTAATATGCCAATTAAAATGCTCCAGTGCCATACAGTTAAATATCACTAGCATGTGGAGTTCAGTGCACTTTAAAGCATCAATAAGCACGTTAAAACAATATGAACTGGATGAACAGGAAGCATGGCTTCCCATTTCTTTAGTGGATATCCATATGGGTAGATTTATTGCATACTCTGATGTGCTATCATAATGCAGATATTCAGCAGATTTCAACAGAACTTTGACTAGATATAGAACATTCCTCTTAGTACCATCTGCTCTGTCCAAAACAGAAGACTCAGAGGAGGAGGAGTACCACTTTCAATGCACAGAAATAAAAAGCATCATAACACTTTGTCTAAATTGATTGTTTAACAGATTAACAAGCAAAAAATAGATTAAAGGAAAATTATTGGCTTTCCACGTTTAAAAGGAAGAGAAAGAGTCATTACTATCCATGCCTATCTAACAAAGCAAAGGTGGGAATTGATGGGCTCTGCTCTTAATCAAACTGCTTTGGCAGGAATTGACTTTTTTCGGCCTTGGCCTTTACTGTCAGTCCTGATTACATAATCTGCTCCAGGTCCATGGATTGCATTGGTTGCCTGAATTTCAAAACAGAATGGCTGCTCTGTGAATGTACAGAAGGCCTCCTCTATCGTGTGTTGGATGATGACATCATGATGTATCCTAGCAAATCCTTAGTCTAGTTTGCCTAGAAATCTGCAGCAAATCCAATGCCAAATTTCAGCAGAATTCAGTGAGCCCTTACATAAAAGCTTTCCATTGTGCAAAAGCCATGCAGACCTGGAACAATGTTCTCAACCTTGAGCCAATGTTAAAAAACATAACTCCAGTTTAGCTCTGTGTTACTTTTTTCTGTTCCTTCAGGTCCACAATGAAAATATGTTCTATTGACATTATAAAAAAGAATAAACACAATGTATGTTTTTCTTTACAAGTTTCTGTAGTATGTTTTTAATAAATATGTGGAAGCAGCAGTGTGTATCTTACCATTCCACTGGGTGAAGCTCCTTCCACTTTTAGAGGCCCTCCCCTAATTTCGGTGGCTCATAGCCTGGAGGAAGAGCTACTTAATTTGGAGTAAGTCTCCTTTAGGCTAGAGGAGGTGTCCCTAAGATATAGGTCAATGCACAATTGGTAGAGATTTGTTGTGGGATGATGGGGGAAACAAAGGCTCTTTGATTTCTTACCATCATTCATCCAGTGGATGCGGCAAAGAAACCTCTGTCTGGTGAGGCAATGTCAGCCCTAACTCACTTGGTACAATTACCTACAGCTTGCATTAAGGAGGTGGAGAAATGTTGGTTCAGGAGTTTCTTTCTCCAGGGTTTGACAACAATATTCAGTAACTCTCCTCTCCCGAGGAGTTACAGATTGGTTGCATTTGTATTCTGGTTTTTTTTTTCCAGATTTTACATTTTTCTGCAAACCTGGGGCCCTTTTCTTCCAAAAGCACAAGGAAGCATATCTGGATTTGGTTTTATTTTCATAACATCTTTGTGAGGTACAGCAGGCTGAGTGGCAATGATAGTCTGATGAGCTTCAGGGTTAAGAGGGGATTTGAATCCAAGTCTTCTTGGTTCAAGCACAACACTCTGTTTCATCTTTTCCCATCCTCCCCTTATCTTGGCTTTTCAGAGACCCTTATTAACCTCAAAGATGGGAATGTTTTATAGGAGTAATGGAACTTTAATTATTAATGGAGATGATTGAGATGGACCTCATCAAAGCATCCATCAGCAGCTGGACAGGCATTGATTGCTTCTGCCCTACTGATTCTTATTGCTCTCAGTAACAGCTGGAGCTGTTGAAGTTAGATGGTTTTTGCAATTTAGTTTTTGCAACCGAAGACAAAAAAACCTGAACAAACCAAACCTCCAATTAGCAATTCTGAGATCTAAAAAAAAAGGAAAATGTGGTAAGAATGATAAAGTGGCATATTGCTTCTATCTATATTGGTGAGGCAAATTCATAAGAGCTTATTTGAATATACTATTCTATTAACAACGAAAAGGGATATAATTATGAAGTGAGGTACAACAACAAGAGAGCAATCGTTTAATGTACAAAAGAGTTATTTGGGTTTAAACAAGATCCCCAAAGCAAGAGAGTTCTTTTTTCAGTGGAAAAGTTACAGGTGGTTCTTTGAGCACAGTGCTTCCATTCTAAACCATTTGGCTAACCTAGAGATGGGCACATTTTTGGAAACACATGGGATGAATGGGTCCATTTCATCCCTGGAAATTAGCCTATAGGAAACACCTCTGTTTTTTATCCAATTCTTTTAAAACAAGATTTAAAAAACCAAAGACGTTCTGCAATCTATTTGCTTTTTATTCAGAATATCCCTTAACCAAATAAAGCTTAGGTTAAAATGAAGTATTACATAAATGCAGGGTTATTGATCCATCAAAGGTCTCCCAAAAGTCTGAAACTTTCCTCCAGCCAAGAAATGTGGAATGGGATCGATAAAATGTACAATTGATATCAGGACATTCAGACATCATTTCTCTGGGCCAGTGAAAAGTTGTAATGCATCACACGCAGATCACTTTCACAATTTATGAGTGATTAATAGAAAAACTGTTTTATTTCTCAAATGATGTTAAATAGACCATAGCCTTGCAGCTTCCCATGAACCCTGGTGAAGTGTGTCTATCCACCGCCCTACCATCTGGGCTCTGACTGTCAATATGCCATATAGAATGAGTGCATTGGAACTCAGTATAGAGATTCCCTATGTTTAATTATCAATACCGGTAAATCTAATTCACAATGTGGCCAAATCTGTGGATATTAGGGGTGTGCACAATTTTCCGCCAATATTTTTTGGGTTTGGCTTTTAAAGACCTGAAAGTTTTCCCCCCACAAAAGCCCTCCCCACAAAAAAAAAGTTAAATCCCTATGCTGGGGTGTTTGTGTTTTTTTGGTGTTTTGGAATTTTTGGGGGTCATTTAAAGCCAGTTCCCAAAAATCCCAAGCCATAGAGCTGAATAAGAGATTAGATAAGCCGACCCCTGCAATTCAGCTCTGTGGCCTCCCCTGCTGTCTTTGAAACCCAAGTGGGCTTCAGAGGCAGTGGGATAGAGTTGAGTGCAGGGATCACATGAGCCTGCCCCTGCATCCAACTCTGCTGACTGGACTGTGGGGAAAGCTTAAAAAAGCCAAAACACTTTTCAGCTTTTTTGGGCTTTGGCTATTTGGCTCCTTCCAAATAGCTGTTTTTTTTTTATTTTTGGCCAAAAATAATCAGATTTTTTTCTGGATTGGCTATGTCTAGATGTGCAGTCCTAGTGCATATTACCTTCAGATACTGGAGGCGTGGACAGATCTTTCTACAAGCCTGAGAAAGCTCCACGTTAGCAGAAAAATCTGAAATCTCAAAACAAAACACTGTGAGGTTAAAACCACATCATATTTTGCAATTGGACCAGGGTTCTAAGTCTCTTGGACTGCTGATTGCATCCTTGATGAGCTGCCTCATAAAGTTCTCTCCCCACCCCCACCCCCCATTTAATAACTGCCTGACAGAGTCTGAAGAAACTACAGACACTGGAGAAATTGTTTTCCTGAATGTTATAACAGCTTCTTAGAACACAGTTCTTGGTGCTAACCAATTCTGGCACTTAGAAAATGTTTCCTCAGCACTTCCGGGGGCATCATCATATCTAATTTTCAGCATGGCCCCATTAGTAGATGCTTAATTCCAGAGATTGGAGCCATGAACAGACAAATCTTTCTATAAACCAGAAAAAAGCCCCAGGCTTGCAGAAAAATCAGAAATCTGAAAAAGTACAATGGAGAAACATGTCAAATTAATAGAAGCAATGCCTGTAAGCAACCACAACAGTATTATCAGTGTTCAAGCTGTAGTTCATGTCACGAAACAACCACCACCAAACAGAGACAGGGCCTTTTCCATGACTGTTTTGGTCTTTGGGGGAGGACACTTTGAGGCCAGATTTGGCAGCAACCACTGAGAAACATGTTGTTATCCAATCTGCCTGACTGAAAACCAGTGTGGTGCAGTGATTACAATTTCAGCTTAGAGTCTAGGATACCTAGATTCAAATTATTATTGAGCTGCAGAAGCTCATTGAGTGGCCATGGGCCAGTCACACTCTTTCAGTCTAACCAACCTCACAGGGTTGTTGTGAGGGTTAAATAGAAGAGAGTAATATAAGCTTCCTTGGATCTACGTTGGGTAGAAAGACAGAATGAAAAAATATAGTTGAAGATGGGGGCAGATAAAATGTAGGTTGATTGGTGGGTGGGAAAGAGTTAAGGAAGCAGGGAAATGCTAGGATATGGGGACTGTCAGGAGGAGGACAAGAGGATATAGTGTGAAGAGAGAAGATACCGGGCAAACTGAGATGCTCTTTGCATGTTGTTGTTGGTACCCCAGTGCACAATTGGGCTGGCCTGGCAACTTGTGCTCTACAACTTGGACAAACCTTTTACAAGGTCGGAGATGAAGGAAAATGGAAGGGGGGGGGGGAGAGATAAGTTGGCTAGTGTGTGTGAAGAAGGCAGGCTTTAAGGGAAGGGAAAGAGAAAATAGTAGGTAAGGGGAAATGAGATGTACCACACAAGTCCTTGTAGATCCCTGATGTAACATCAAATTCTGTCCTTAAGACTGTCACAAGGCTGGGTTTTAAAGTAGCTCTATATGTGACCTAGACAGTGTTCACTTTTAGTTGAATAAAGTTGTAGATGTTTGAATGCATTATTTATTTGTTTAAATATTTATGCCCCACGTTTCCTTCAGGTTCTAGACAAGATGTCTCTGCCTCCAAGCAAGGCTACATCTCCAGGTGTCTTTGCTTGACTATTATAAACTCATACAACCTAACCTTCATTAGTAGTGATTGCTAGGTAAACAAAATGGTGTGAATTAACAGTTAGAGATTCAGCACAATCACTTTTATTGCCCTGCTCTTAAAAACAGTTACTATGGCCGTTTCCGCACGGCCGTAAGGGCGCCTCCACGCCGGCAAGAATTCCGCCGGCGTGGAGGCGGAGGCCGTTCGCATGCAAGCATGCGGGCGGCCTCCAGAGAGGCCGGCAGATGGGAGGCGGCTCCGCACGGAGCTGCCTCTTCCCCCTTCCCCGTTCCACTCACCGTGTCCCCGTCGTCGGCCTGCTGGCCATGCGGCGAGCCCTCCCGCCCACGGGCGCAAGTATGGCTGCGACGGGCCATTGCTAGGCCGACGCACGGGACACGTGAGTGGGACGGGGAAGGGAGACTAGCGTTGTTCCCGGCGCGGTATTGTCTGCCCGCATCGCGCCGCCGAGAACACGCTTCTCAAAACAACCCTTTAAAGGGTTGTTTTTTAGGGCGACCCCTGACACCGCCTCTGGGGAGGGGAGCATGGTCGAAGTCGATTAACGCTGCTGCGTTGCAGCAGCGCTGCGCCTGTAACGGGGTATGGCCTGGGGGCGGCGCTTACACGCTTCCAGGCCGGGCTCATAGCTTTTTATCTGGCCCGTCTCGCAAGATGAAAGGGCCTATCACAATACAGATTCTATAACCCTGGCAAACTTGTGCTTTTTGTGCTTTAAGAACAGGGGCAAAAGGAAGTAGGTGATGAGATTTGGAGATATGCTAAAACCCAACTGGGGGCAATTTTATGCTTGTGAGGAAACTCTGGTCAAGAGAGTGAATCAGACAGAGAGATGACTGATATGGAAAACAATCCTTTGTGTGGTGTGTACATGAGCAAGAGCTGTTTTCCTGTTCAGAAGATTAAATATATTAATAAAATGGTCCCACTTGGGCAGCATTGTTTGCAAGTGCTGTCGGCTTCGTCAGCTTAACAAGGCTCTTTAGCTAAAGCTTCATAAAGCAATTTTACACAGACCCATCAAGACCCATTTAAACTGCCATAATTCACATTTGCACATCTAACCATGAAAGGATGAAGCTGAGGTTTTTATTGCAGTTGACTCCTAAATGTAGGGTGGAGCAACAGCTATTTTAAGAGACTGTGAAGAGGTTTTAGACTTGAAACCTTTGAGAACCATTGGAAAATATTTAGAAAGATTACAAAGCAAATCAGTGGATGTTAAAAACTTATTGTTTTGGAAAACAAGAGTTTGTCATTTTTGTTTTGTGTCCTTGCAAAATTAGCAGTAACTGTAAAGCCCTTTAAACCTACAGACCAAAGTTATTTGCAGGAGTCAGTATGACTGTTAAGTAAATGCTGTACTGATCAATATACAAAAAATCCCTGTCTCTCTTGCAGGTTGACATTGAGCCTGAACATGGCTACATGAAGTGCCATGACAACTTTCTACAAAAAGCATGGAGAAAACGGCTCCTGTTGCAACAAAAAATTAAGGTTCCTTGCAACACTCTGTTCTCGCATAAGCATGGTGGGCATTTCATGACTCATGCCTGAGATGAGTTATACAGAGGGCCTGAGTCAGTAAGTAGCAACAGTTGTCTTAGTGAGATGTGAGACTTATGAAAGGAACAAGTTCTAAGTAACATTAGGATGATGAGTAATTCAGGTAGAAACCTGATGTCAGTAGGTAAGGATTTAACTTCAGCCAGAGACAAAAAAGATGTTGATGATCTACTGTCATGAGACTTCTGAAATTCTCCTCAGATGAATTTCTTCCTGGATGTTAGTGTTCTGAATTACCTGATGAAAATGAGGTTTTTCTTTTTCATTTCAGAAACTTCATTTGTTCATTATTATTTCCACTCATTTTCATCATTACATTTATTTTTGTTTCATTTGCTTACTATGGAAAACACATTTCTGGATGTAATTCCCTTGTTTTCTGTTTAGATTGCATCTAGCACCCAGTGTGTGGCTCAGCCAAATTTCCCATGGACAGGAGAACAGGTCTCTCCATATAAACAATTAAAGATATAACATATTTCTAGTTGTAACTTTGTTTCCTTGCAATTTTTATGATTCCTTACAACATTAAGAGAAATGGGACAAAGAGTATCAGTTTAATAAGCAATAATAATTCCCACATGGCATAGTGGACAGATGCAAGCATTTGGCACCCCCTCCCCCACTGCAAGGCAAGTAGCCTTTCAGAGCAGGCAGAAAGAAGGATTTTGGATAGATGCCCAGCAACCACCCGGAGTTCCCACCCAGTGACACACCACTTTTCTGGCTCGCTTGACCCTCATAGGGGGTTTCCCTCTCTCACTTTTTCTTTGGAATGCTACCAAGAAGGTAAGTATTCCTAGCTCCCCTCTGTGTTGCTGTTCTAAGATTTTGCCAAGTGCCCACTTCTGCTACCCAAGTTCATGGAATGGTTTGCGACACTTGGGCACTCCCTGGGAAATGGTAGTTTAGCAACTGACCACCTTCCTCCCCGGACAGCTGATTTCAATAGTGTGCTTGACCAGTGGAACTCTATGAAGTATGCAGAAAAACTAACTGTAAGAATTTGTTAAAAATAAAAAGCCACCACGTGTACTCTCTGCACAGAAATGGACTGAACAAGGAGTCCAAAGGATAGATGTAGACAAGCGCTCCTCTGTTTCTCAGCCCCACGCATGCCCAAGCTGATCTTGTTCAAGGCAGGCTTTTTAACACAGAAGTTACAATTTTCTGAAAGCTTTCCATTATCTTGGAGTCTTTATACAAGTAGCCTGCCCTTAATCTGGTCAGGGTGGCAAGGGTGGCCATGAAGATTCAGCTCAGGTGTGAGAAGTCCATCCTCCAGATGGAATCAGCCAGAATGGACCTGTAAAATGAATGTTTCTCTCTCCACACCAAGAGAGTTTATCTCTTCTGTTTTCCCACCCCTTGTGAGTCAATTAATCCTTTCCCAAAATCTTCAGGAAGACAAAGTCAAATCTCTCATACTTCTAGGTGTCAGATTCCAGCTAAAGTGGAAGCTGGCTGTTTCATTATCCTTAGCCATGATGGCCATTAGTATTACCAGAGCTTATATACACATTCACATCAGTAATATGGAAGGCCCCAATGAGCTGATTGAATTGCAACAAAAAGTATGTACTCCAATTGTGGAATTAATTTAGAAATTCTCCTATTTATTCTGAAGCACAGAATGAACTGCCTCTCAGTGTTCCCATTCATGGCTTGCAGAAGCAATAATTCAGACTGCATTATCAGGAGCGATTTGATGAGTCCCTGTGTGGGAGCAGCAGAGCACAAGCCTTTCTCTTGTGGTTTCTCTTTCCCCCATCACATTCTGGGACATTTATGCTTCCCTGGCATGTTTTCTCATAACTGATCTATAAAACAGGAAGCCTCTATGGCTTCCTGGGAAAAGGCCATCGGCTGGTTATTTGCATTGGTTGCAGAGAGCAGAATGGGGTTCTTAGTACTTCACTGAGAAGAATACTGCAGTGTTTGTGTGGTTAACTGGATGTGCTTTTTGAGTGGCCCAAGGGCAGTGGTTGCACGAAGTCATTTGCTCTCCCAGATTTTGATTGGTTCCCTCTGTGTATGGCTAATGTAGAGGAGGCATGGTTGGGGTAAATGCTGACTGGTGGACAGAAGTAGAATGTCTGTTGATGTTACATGATCTCTTGTTTAAAACAAGATTATTTAGTCATCTCTTGTGCTGTTTCATTATGCTTATGGTGATATAGCGATTTATGCTAGCATTATTCACACATTTTGTTTCACAAATTGCAAGCATCATAGTATCAATGTTACTTCCTTAGTAGTTCCACAGTGCTTCCATGTTTGTGTTTTGCATGGTGCTACCTCCATTAGCACTTCTCATTAATTTGAAAATAAATGTGGTTGTATTATTGTGTTGGAGTTGCCAGGCATGGAAGCAGTTTGACCAGTGGTGTCTTGTGTTACCACATCTAGAGAATAACTGGAAGTCCTAAACAATAATACTGTAACAATGACATCCCTGGGCTATCTCACATGTAGTTTGTTAGAACCGTAATACTTGAATTAATATCTCCCATAAGGGATTTTCTTCCAGTATAGAAAACAGTTGCTTTTGCCTTTGCTTTTTCTGTCTTCTGACTTAGCAGAAATTGCGGAGGGGAATCTCTTAAAAGGAGAATTTGAATACTTAGCACTTACTTACTTCCTCCTTTTCTTGCTTCTGTTCTTTATGTATCCTACTGTGATGTGAGACAAATCCATTTGAGCTCTGTTTTTCTCCTATCCTCTTTCCACCAAAAGGTAACCCACCCTTTAAATCATAGCCAGTTTGCTCTCTCCTTTTGTTCAGCTTTCATTGTACCCATTATCCTTTACTTTCCAAAAAACAATTCTTCTGTTCCTTCTTGTACTTTAAAAGTTGTAACAAGGAAGAATTTCCCCAGTTTTTTGCTATTCAGCAGAAATATTCCTATGCAAATGATGTCAAGTGGTTATACAGAAGTAATATGTTGAACTAGTGTACACATTAAGTGCTTTGTCTCATTCAAAATGCATTTTCTTGACTAACAGAAATGTGATATGTGGTTCTGTCATATTGGATTTTCTTCCCTTACATCATGAACGTGTATGCTTTTGTCAGATTAGAGGCACCCATGAAAAACTGGAAACAGCCAGGACATTCTATCACTTGCAACAATCAGCTGACTGATCTCTGGTTTTCTTGATACAAAGCTTTTACAAGTTTGGTTAGTCAGCTCTGTGACTATAATGTTAAATTTCAGTTGTCACGTATACAGGCAATTAGAGACTGGAACATGGATCTGTTACCAAGACCCCTTTGATGGATTTATAGATATGAGAAACAGCAAGAAGGCTCTAGTGCAATCATGGCAGATCACTTACTGAAGATTAGGAATAAGAGGATGCAGACATGGCAATGTATGTAAACTATGCTATTGGGGGTTGGTAGAAAGTAAAGAAAACCCTGTAACTTTTAACGTTCATGATAACATCCAATCTTTATCAACCCACTAGTTGTCAGTTAAATAACTTCTTGATTTCAGTAAAAATTACTCCCCATCTCATATGACCACAGTCTAAATCTGTAGTAGGATAAACCATACATGTTCTGTTGGGTCATGCTGCTTCTATGGGACAAATATGAATAGATGGTGGTCAAGTGTCAGTGACTGATGAAACCGGCTTAATTTCAATTTGTGTCTCCACAGCTGGTTTGTGACTGACTCACAGCTTATGACTGCAAGTCATAGTGGAGAAACTCAGCTGGAGAAATATGCACAGATAAACATAATAACTTCAGTGAGACCAGGGTGGTTTATATCCACTGAGGCTTTAGGCATGCAGATTATACACAGTGAAGGCATACAGTGGATGGCTATGTACTAAATCAGATTTGTTTTTCATACTACACATGGCGTAACCAAGAAAGCAGCACTGGGAAGGAAATGCAACACAGGAAAGGTAATGCTTCTGGGGAAAGTTGCTAATGAAGCATATATAGAAGTACTTATATAGTCCCTTTCCTGGACCTGAACAGTTAGAAGGAAATGGCAGACTGCAAATCTATAAGTAAGTAAATGATCCTTCAAAGATTTTAAAAATTGTAATGCAATATTGTCAATTTTATTTGGATGGAGCCAGTGGCTCATTGCACTATAAAATTTGTCATTGCCTTCTTCCTTAGAAAAGAAGAATAAAAGGCTAGAAAAAAGTCCTGTTCAGATGTACAAACTGTGTACAATTCAACCTCCATAAAGGGAAATAGGAGTGCTTCTGCTGCCCACCCCCCATTATTCATGAGTGCAGATGAATTCCTGTAGGAAGCCCTAGATGCACATGGGCATTTTTGTGTGGTTGTAAATGCTATGAAAAGCAAGGTTCTAAACACATGTACAAAACCTATGTTTAATCATTTGTAGGCATGCAGGGCTTTCTGAAGACTCAGGTCTACATGCATGGAAGATCATGGGTAGGGCCACAAGCACAGCCTTGCTCCTTTCTTCACATTGTGTATATCTGAACAGTTTTTTTTAAAAAAAAA
Organism: Sphaerodactylus townsendi; assembly: GCF_021028975.2. Lineage (NCBI taxonomy): Eukaryota > Metazoa > Chordata > Lepidosauria > Squamata > Sphaerodactylidae > Sphaerodactylus > Sphaerodactylus townsendi. Next base: position 98,234,820 of record NC_059427.1, on the reverse strand, counting down.
ACTCTACAATCTCTTCTTATGGCATTATGTAATAAATAAATAAATACTTGTCACAACTGTACAGCAGCACAGGTGGAAGCCCAGTGTGTCTCAATTTCACAGCAAACATTCCCAGCCTGGATTCCTTTCTTCCCCTCCTGATGCATGATACTTCAGGGTCCAGTAGCCAAAAACCAGCTGACGAGTAAAGGTTTATGTTGGCACAGTCACTCAGAGTAAACATCAATACAATCATTTGTCATTAAAAATGGCGAAGATGCCAGATGCTCTTCTGGCCAATATCTTTCCCACATTTTTAGCACAGATCTCTCCATCTCTTTACTCATACATGTGAAGCCTGAAAGACTTTTTGATTCTGGGCAACATCTCACTGCTTGCAGGAAGGATGATATTTAGGTGTCAAACTCGCGGCCCTCCAGATGTTATGGACTACAGTTCCCATCATCTCCTGCCAGCATCATGCTGGCAGGGGATGATGGGAACTGTAGTCCATAACTTCTGGAAGGCCGCAAGTTTGACACCTGTGATTTATTATACAATATTCATAGACATCTGAAAATAATTTGTGAACAGCTCCAGGCATCCCTTAAGTCTTATGGGACAGAGTCTTTAACAAAATAACCAACTAGTGGCTTCTGCATTTTTAAGCCGAGCTGGAAAATATTACATTTTTACATATCAGTATTGGGAGAGAGGCTTAGGTATAAAACCACAACGTGAAGATTCTTTCCTCTTCCGAAGCCACCCTCTGTCACTTACTCCCATATTCTCCTCCTAGCAGAATCCTCCCACCCCAGCATTCATCTGTCTTTTTCAAACACTGCATAGAGCTTCTTTCCCTCCGTCCAAGGTATGGAATGGTCTAACTGCCTCCTTGCAGCTGGGACAGGACCTGACGGCATTATCTGAAGGGAGACGAGTAATTAATTTCAGCCCTCTCAAGATTCGAAAAGAAATATTCAGTTATTCTGTCACCATTTTAGGCTCATGCATGAAAAATTGGCTTCCCAAAAATGTAAATGATGAGCATCTGGATGTTGAAAAGTAAACAAAAAATAAAAATAGTGCAGCTGCCTTATAATCTTGGGCCCTTCAGGTCCCCAGTTCCGGTCCTTTCTTAGACTGCATGAAAGCCATATCATTAAGAGCTGTGTCTGAACAAGCTGAGGAAAAGTTGTTAAATTCTATCCCAGAGTGATAATTTACCCACAGCTGTATGGTATCACATGACTCTAGGGACGTTGGCTTGGGAAAAAAGGAGTCAGTAAAAAGCTTTCAGACGCTAGCATATAAAGCACAGTATTAACCAACTGAGTTGTTGTGGTGCCTCTGTGTTTATTCCTTCCAAGGTCCTTCTCACATTTGAATGGCTTGGGCTGGCTATAGATATAGTCATCATCCCAGCATTCTACTGCTTCCACCTGGAAGCCAGATGTTTGATGTTTCTTCCACAAGTGAATAATGAAAGAAATGTACTCTTGAAAATGTTCAGTCTCTTGAAAATATTTGCTGTAGACACAGAGTGGGTGAGAAACTTGTTAACTCTTATGGCGCCTCTAGGGACTCACATCTTTTGGCTTGGGGAGAAAAAACCGTTCACTATTGTACTGTGTATGTAGTTTCCCCCAATCCTACCTCAAACATGACTGTTTTACAGAACTGATTCTGTTAATGTAGTTGGGTCCTTGAAATGGTTCATTTGCTTCACTTTCCCCACATTTCTCAGTCTGGTTTCTTGGCTTACTAGCTGCCCTTTCTGTTTCTTCTCCATAAAGAAATGTCTGGGGAAAAGGACAGTAGTTCCCCATACTGATAGAAGTAGGGCTGAACTTGGGTTTGTCTCTTCACAGACTTCTTTGAGTTGCAGCTGGTGAGGAGGAATGCTTGGCCCATTCAACTGTCAACCATTCCAGGACATCCGGGAATCTCTGGAAAGTAGAGAGAAATATGGTTGGTCAGGTAGGCATGAGAAAGCCCCCTCAAAGTGATGTAGCCCAACTGTATTTTTTTGAATGTGCCCTCACCCAAGGTTACAACCCTAATTTTGCCAGAACCAGTAACAAATTATATAATTGTTTCCAATGCAGGTGAATATGTGCTATGGAAACATAAGAATCTGACTATTGTTTTGGAAGATCAGAACAAAGCTGTTTCTAATACAATATCCTGCTTCCCACAATGCTCAAATTGTATGGCTCCATGAAGACCACCGTCAGAGAATGACTGCTTCAGCCCAGTATATGCTGCTTGCAAAGATATACAAAATGTAATATTTATTTATTGTATATATTTATATTTTTTATTGTCCACCTTTCTCACCTGGTCTTAAGGAGGGCTACATAAGCCCCTTCCACACAGCACAGGGAGAGCGGGTTGCAGTCGGGATAAAGTAACCTGCTCTCCTGTTTTTGCATTCACATGCTCTATGCAGGCAGCGACCAGAGCCCATGGAAACAATGTGGGTTGCTGTAATGCCTTCACATTGAGGCACATCTTTTTTCTTAACTTACCTCCCTCCACTGTGTAGCTAGGCAGGCAGGCAGGCCTGGACCCCCACAGCCATGCTGATGTCTCGTGATGGCATGAGTCATCCCTGTAACCCTTTGCGGCTGTGCAGCTGCAAGGTGGGGACTTTTTAAAAATGGGAAGCGCGGCTGATTAAAGTGCCTCCTGGCTAGCTATTTGCTCGCAAGTGGCTGCAACCTAGATTTTAACAAAAGAATCACGGATAGTGTGATTCTCAAAAAACCTGGTTCGGGGGACTTAACACCGGGCAACCTCGCTTTAGGGGCAGGATCTGTACAAAGTCCCCCCCCCACCCCATGGGTTTTTTACTGTCCATATCCTGGGTTTGTTGGCCTGTGTGGAAAGGGCCACAGAGTGGGTCAATACAAACAAAGAATGGGACATTCAATAAACAATGCAATAGGATCAGGGTTGTAGAAACAACCAGAAGTATAATTACAGAACTCAAGCAAAGTGTAAGTGTTAACGTAACACATTAAATAATGAAACATTCTATAATAGGATCTTAGTTTCAGCAAGCTATACACAGTAGGATAGACCATAGTCCCTAATAATTTTTCCAAGCAATTTTGTGAATTGTTTAGTACAGAGGAAATCTATTACCTGTGTAGAAAATCCCACTTGAATAATTCAATTTTGCATAGTTTGTGGAAAGCCAGGAGACTGGTTTCCTCAAGGAGACCATTTCATAAGGTGGGTGGGGGCAATAGATAAGGTACATGTAAGAACAATTTTGATTTTGCCCATGTGCAGGTTGGCAGCTGCAGAAAACTATGGTGGTGGTGGACAATAGGGGATATGGCAGTCTTGCAAATATGAGTGTCCAAGGCCTCTTTGATCTGAGATTGCAAATGCCTTAACAATCCAGGTGCTCGGGAGCAAAAGCCGCAGAAGGCCATTTCTCTCACATCCTGCATATGAGCTCCCAAAGGCACCTGGTGGGCCACTGCAAGTAGCAGAGAGCTGGACTAGATGGACTCTGGTCTGATCCAGCTGGCTTGTTCTTATGTTCTTATGAAGGGCTTAACAGGTGATACCTAATAACTTCAGTTCAGCCTGGTAACTGATGGGCAGCTAGCGAAATGCCTGCAAGATGGAAGTAATATGCATGCCTCATCTATCTCCCAACAATAGCCAAGCCATAGCATTTTGCACCAATTGGCACACTGAATTGATTTTGAGAAGAGAATAATGTGCAGTGTATTGCAGTAGTCTAGTCTTGATGTAACTGTGGCATGAATTCAGGTTAGGGATGCCAGCCTCCAGGTGGGACCTGGGAATTCCCAAGAATTACAGTTATTTCCAGACTATAAACGTCAGTTGTCCTGAAGAAGATGGATGCTTTGGAGGATGGACCCAATTATGTTGCACCTCACTGAGGTCCCTGTCCTCCCCAGACTCCACCCCCCAATCCCTAGAAGTTTCCCAACCTGGATCTGGCATCTATGCCCTGCTAGTGGTTGAGCGGGACCCTGACCATTATAATCCAGGTGGTGCAGTAAGATGCATTAAGGTAAGAGGCTATCTTTCAGGATAGGCTGAATTGCAAGAAAGCCTTCTCTGTGAAACTGGATTAACTTGCTTCTCCAGTAATAAAGCTGGGCCTAGTATAAACTCAAGACTCTTAATTAAAAGAGCAGAACTCCATCAAAAGTGGGGAATACCATGTCCTTCAAGACTGCCAGCATGGTGTGGTGTTTAAGAGTTGTGGGCTCTAGTCTGGAGAACAGGGTTTGATTTCCCACTCCACCATGTTAAGCCTGCTGGATGAACATAGTTCTTTCAGAACTCTGTCAGGCCCACCTACCTCCCAAGATGCCTGTTGTGGGGAGAAGGAAGGTAACTGTAAACTGCTTTGAGGCTCCCAACAGTAGAGCACAGTGAGGTGTAAAAACCAATCCTTTCTTCCAACCAGCATGATCTCTGTCCTTTCAGAGTGTAGTTTCAAATTTTCACTTTCAAATTTACCACAGCAGTGAGACAGTTATTCATCAGGGGATATTAGCAGAACATCACAAACAAGAACTTAGTTTGTCAAATTTTAACACATAACCTTAAGTGATTCAGTATATACAGTTGCATCTGTGGCATTTTCCCCTCAGCTAAGAAAGTGAACCATCCCGGTTCGGCCATGATTTTTGCATGGCTTCTGAGTCTAATTCAGGCCCGCCCCGCAAGATTTCCTTTATTCCAGGCCTTTCAAAAAATGATGAAATTGGAGGTTCTTTTTTTAAAAAAAACGTGCTGATCCTGCTCCCATGCGGGAGATGGACCAGTTTATTTTTCCCGCCTCACCAGCTGCAGCCAATCAAAACGGCAGAAAAACAGGACACTTTGCGCATCCGCAGCAATGTCGACAAGGAAAATGAAACTAAACCAGGAGCTGTGCATAATCACCTGAAGTTCGTCCTCCCACCTGAACATGCTGCCGGGCTGCTGTGTGGAGGGAAAAACTGAGATGGAAACATCCTAGTATGTATGATCCTGGTTTTCCCCTGGGATATTTTGGCCATGGGGGAAACATCTGTAAAACAGGCCAACACAGGAAGAGATGTGGGCTTTCCAGAATCAGTATGAAAGGAGGTTTCAGTTTTGTGGGGCAACTTTGATATTCCATAAGTGCAGATAGACGTTAATCATTAACTTTTCCCTCATGCCAGTCCCCCTTCCCTTGGTAAACCGTGGCAACACCAATCAGGGACCCTCAGCTTCACACATCCCTTGTCTGACTGTCTGGGAAATTCGTTTCATTTTCATTTCGCATGCAACCCAGCCTACTTTCTAGAGGATTCTGAATATACTGAATTATTACAACTATGCAGAATTCTAAATCGCTGGGGTGTTGTGTGGTTTCTGGGCTTTATGGGCTAGTAGCATTTTCTCCTGATGTTTCGCCTGCATCGGCCAGCCACAGATGCCTGCCATCAGGAGAAAATGCTACTGAACATGGCCATACAGCCCGGAAACCACACAATATTCTAAGAACATATAGTGATAAAATTTACTGAGATAATTTACCCAACCTTTTTTAATTCCCACTCAGCTGTGCATTGTCTTCATATCTTTATGTGCTATTTAATTAAACATTTCTCTATTTTAATCCACCCAAGTAATAGCATGACAGGAATGTAATAAAACTCCTATCTATAATTTTTCACTTCATTACTTTCTTTTTTTTCCTTTTGGCTTTTCCATAATGGAATCTATTCTCATATTCATACTAATAAATCCTTCCTTTATCAAATATCTCCATAGACTTCTTTTTGGTCATTGTAACTGTTATGAAATCCAGCAGATGGGTATGTATTTATTAGAAATATTTTATCATCTTCTAACCTTCAGGTATTAACAACTCAGGGTGCCATAACTTCTGTGTACAAGGTCTCTAAATCCTGCCTTGCTCAGGAATTTTACTGGCTCTCATTATGGGAATGCCATACATAGCCACCTACTCCAAAGCCTCTTGAGCTTATGAGTGGCCATTCGTTTTCTATCTGCTGTGCCTGAGGCCAGGAGTGCCTGCTGGTGGACACAAAAATCACAATTCATGATATCACAGCTCAGCACTCTTTAGAGCTGTTGGCAAAGGCCGACTGAATTACAGTTTGTGCCAGCAGTGGAGCACTCTGAAGGCCACTTCACCATAGTGTCCTCTAAGGCACATTGGAGGCAGCCAGCCAAGCACCTCAGGAATATTTGAACTGGATCTTAAGAATTTATTAATGAAGATATAAAAATTGGGAAGGCTGCTGATCTGATCAAAATGATGTCTGACTCTCATGGCAGCTGGCCAAAGCCTTCTGAGCTGGCTTACTTTGGCACCTTGGTCTCCAGTTGCATTTTCAAGAATATGAATAGGGCCAGGGTAGCCATAGCAGACAGTGGTGATTTCCCCACAGCAGAAATAAAGGGTCCTGGGAACATTTTAAAAAGCACTAGTGGGGCCCGGCCACGAGTTGCTGTGGCAATTGTCCTTCTCATCACAGTCTGCAACCCACACAGATGTCCATTCAGGTCCAATGAAACCCAGCATAGCCTTTGGGGAGCAGCAGTGGCATAATGGCTAAGAGCAGGTGCACTCTGATCTGGGGGAACTGGGTTTGATTTCCAGCTCTGCAGCTTGAGTTGTGGAGGCTTATCTGGGAATTCAGATTAGCCTGTGCACTCCCACACACACCAGCTGTGTGACCTTGGGATAGTCACAGATTTTCGGAGCTCTCTCAGCCCCACCCACCTCACAGGGTGTTTGTTGTGAGGTGTGAAGGGCAAGGAGGTTGTAAGCCCCTTTGAGTCTCCTACAGGAGAGAAAGGGGGGATATAAATCCAAACTCCTCCTCCTCTTCCTCCTCCTCCTCCTCTTTCTCTTCTTCTTTTGGGGTGGTCAAATGGAATCCCTCTTTCCCTTTTCAATTCACATTATTATATGGTGCTATCTTGGTTTTTAGTATAAGGTAACCCTTTCCATTCCACAACGGAACTGTCCAAAGTGCGAATCCTGCTGTCCATGAGGCTGATTGACACGCACAGTCCTGGCTTGGGTAAGGCAGAACTGGGGCAAGGAGGCTATCCCAGTCAGGCAGCAGAGGCAGGGGGGTGAGGCTTTTTAAAGGGCCACATGCAAAAGAAGCAGTGGCAGTAGTGTTGGTTCGCCCCCACCCCGCGGATTTTCTTAGAAGAAAAAGGCAAACTCCAGCCCGCTTTTAGTAAAAGAGAGCTGTGGCGAATATGGGTGAGGAAGTGGGTAAGTGGTGGTTGGATGTGAGGGAGGGCAGAGTGAGGTGTGTGAGGATGAGCTGGATGTGTATTGTGTGGTAGCAGTGGGTGAGGCACAGAGAGTGAAAGTTACTCATGCGGTGAGGGGGGGAACTCCCACCTGACGCCTTCACACGGCAAAGTGTGTATGTAGTTTCACTTCCACCTCGTATTACTCTAACAACAGTATTACTTCTTATTTCACTGTTTTCAGTGCTCATCTCTGCCCATCCATGGCGCCGTAGAATATTCTAAGGTCTCTCATACCAAGGCCTCAGGCCACAGACAGACAGGCTGCACAAACATTCTAAGGATGACAGGTAAACACAGCCAGCTTCCAGGAGGCCTGGTGCTTGCCAGGAAAAAAAGACGCTTTACTCTGTGGGCTCTTGGTGGTGTATGGACTTTTGGTGATTTGAAGGTCCGATTACCTGCCCACAACAGGGAAGGACATCATGTGAAAATTTGGGGGTGATCCATCCAGCTGTTTCGGCGTTAGGGAGTCACCAACAAAAGGATGGTTAGCTTTTTATATATATAGATTTGGGGGCAGAAGTTTGTACAGCCATCTTCCCCAAAATGTCTTCAAACAAAATGTTTTATTTCCCCCCCAAAAAATCGCTAACCCAGATCGAAGACATTTCCCGCCTGCTGAACAAACAAAAGCAGGCAGGAAATGCTTTATTTAGCCAACCCAAACCTCCCACTTCCATTTTTGCAACTCATGCCCACCATTTTGTGTGCTGCAGCAGAGATTCTCTGAAGGCTCCCCGGAGGTTTCCTCTGCTTGTAGCTCATTTGCACATGATTTCAATGTAAAAAGTAAATGAATAAAGTTTGTTTTGTCTAGTGATCCTAGGCACCTGTTGTTTTTCCTTTGTTGTTGTTATTTTGAGGGGGATGTCTGTGAAGCTACAGCAACACTATTACAGAAGCTGCAAAATGTTCATAACATAGTATTTCAATTTCTCTTCCATTTAGATAAAATAAATGTCTTAAACCTTCAAACAATTTTCATATGGTTTATAATTTGTAAACTATCATTATTATTACTTCCTAAAATCAAATGTTTGCTATTCTAAATTAGTTGCAGTCATCTGGTGATGGTGATGATAATGGCCCTTTCCGCACAGACCTTTTAAATGTTTTGAGGTGGGAAATAAAATGTTTCCTCCATAAAGTTCCGCATTGATTTTACTCCCTTTGGTTCCTAAAACATTGTATTTCCAGCCTGAAAACATTTTAAATGAATCCCCTTTTTAAACCAATTCTCTGGTTGAAATATTTTCAACACTTTTTCAGTTGCTGTGCAATCTATGTACTATGTTTCCCATGCTTCTCTGCTTCCCTGAACTTCCTCCTCAGTGCCATTTTCTGAGCTCACTCAGTTTCCTGATTATTTGCAGCATTTCTGTTTGTTCTTTCATGGAGGGGGGGGGGCAATCTTCAAAGCATTGAGTCTTCACGGAGTGCAGAATCGCAGCAGGAGACTGCAAAGCACTGAAGCATCAATTCAACACAGAACTCACATAATGGCAGCCAGGAATCGTTTAGAGAGGATGAATGTGGACACATATTGTTGTAAAGGGCAGGGGTGGTAGGCTAAAAATGTTTGGAAACATTGTAGGGGATTTGTGCGGAAAGGGCCCCAATCTTCCGTGAATGGGTGTTAATATTATATTATTGTTCTAAAAATGAGCAGCCCATATTTCCCAAGAAGATATGTCTCTTGTTGCTGAAGTTATGTCAGGCCCTTTCCCCACTCACTGTTTGCTGCGTGCTACTCTCGCCGAGTAGCGCGGGGTCCAACTGCACTCCCCACTACAGAGGCGGCTACAACGCAGCCGCCCCGACTCTGCCGCTCTTGCGCCCTCTCAGCATGGGTCATTCTGGCGCTGCTCAAAATGGCGCCTTTTGATGACCCCGCGTAGGGCACGGGGCAGTGGGGAAGCCCGGGGAACACGACCCTCGCGCTAAAAAGGTCCTGGACCAGACGAAACGGACGTCATTTTAAAAGTGGGGAAACGGCCTCAGGTACAAGAAGACAACATAATTGTGACTGTGCTTCTTTCTGTGTAAATCAAACATTACTCAGATTAGATACTAACATAACCCTATAAAACACTTGTGAAGCTGTGCACAAAGCTTGCATTTTAGTTACAACCGAAACAAGCTTTACTTGAATCTGCAAAGTAATATTAAGGCTGAGAATTTCCTGCACTAATAATTGTTTTGCCATTTCCTTTAAGTAAAGTTTTGCAGCAATTGCTCCCAGTATGATCTTCTCTCCTAGCAAATTCTTGTCAGAGAATTAACAGAAAATGAGGATATTAGATAAAACTGAGGTCAGGACAACTTGGAACATTCTCCAACTCTGGTCATTTATTGTTTAAATACTCAGCATCTAGCATTTGCTTTCATCTTCTTCAGCTAAGAAATGGTTTATTTTTGTAAGACTGCTGGAGCTGAAGAGTTTATATACAGCTGATCACTGTTGGAGAAAAGATCACTGAGATCACTTAAGAGAAAAGACAGTCCATATTCTGTTTATGTTCAGTCCATTTTTTACACTGTCACACTACATGTGCCATTTACATTTTTTGGGCTGACCCCAAAGGGACTATGAGATGTGCCCTTACAATCCACAATACAAATATAAAGTTTGAGTTAAAAACATACAAAATTCAATGTTAATACATATTAAACATCCTACAAAACTAACAAACTAAGAAGGTGGCACCCATAGCTAACGTCATTCTGCATATTATATGAAAAGTAATGTTTTCATTGGGAGTCAAAAACACAATATATCATGGTGTTGGTGACATACAACTAGAGCAGAGGTCTGCAACCTGCGGCTCTCCAGATGTTCATGGACTACAAATCCCATCAGCCCATGAACATCTGGAGAGCCACAGGTTGCAGATCCCTGAACTAGAGGAACCTGATGGAACAATGGAGAGTCCAGGTGGAAGGTCCAACAAGGGAGGGAAGCCTCTGTAGAATATCTCAACCTTAAGCCTGGTGGAACATCTCTGTCTTACAAGCCCTGCAAAACTGGAACAGGTCCCACAGAATTCAGTCTCATGAGACAGAGAGTTCCACCAGGCAGGGGCCACTATGAGAAGGCCCTGGCCCTAGTTGAGGTCACCAGGAGATTGTTTCCAGCCAAGGGTAAAGCTCTCTGTGTTATGGACCAGCCAGGTTCACCTGAGCCCAGGGATTTGGAGAACTCTTCAGATGAGGAGCCAGAGGGTGGCCCAGTCTCCACCCCCACAGTGGAGCTGTAGGAGGAGATGGCCCTTGTGAGGTCCGACCCAGGGCCACAAGTGGAAACCAATGCAGAGTTTGTGGGCTCAGACTCTGAGCCACCACTGGGGATCAGCTCAAGAGTTCCTCAGCTGTAAAATTACAGATAATGATACAAGAATTCAGCTCAAAAATTGTCCAAAGATTGTGATGGAAATTAGGGTATTACTGTTACAACATTAATACATCCTTTATTGCTACACACAAAAGAGGAATAAGATTAAGAGAGATAACTTTTTTTAAAAAAGGAGATGTGTTTTCCTAAACATCTGTTTTATAAAGTAAAAAATCAGATGTTGTGTGGAATTCTAGCTATCTGCAGCTTCTTGGGTATCCCAGAGGGAAATTCAGCTTTTATGACCTCCCTCATCTCTCTAATCCAGAAGTCAAATTTGGCCAGGTTCACTAAATCAGACACTTCAAAACAAAAGTCACCTGAAGAAAACCCTCTCAATGTCTGCCTTCCTGGACTTACCCTGCTTTCCTCTAATGAATGTCTCAGTTTGTTCCAACGCCAAATGAGCTGCCCTCATTCCAGAGCAGGTTCTGTGTCAGGCATTTTTAAGCGTAGGAATGAGATTGCTAGTAGGCCCATATACCTCTCTCTCCCTCAGCTACTCCTGGTTGGTAACCTTCACCTAAAGGGAACCTGTTCTCTGAGAGCCAAGAACTTCATGCATTGAGCAGACGAGCATAGTTTCTGCTCAGTGAGCAGATAATCAAAATACATGTGACATTCCCTGCAAATCACTAGATAATCTCTACTCCACTGCTGATGTCCTACCTTCATGACTGGCTGTTTAAAGATGCTATACGGTTGAAATCAGGTCCTCACCTGAATCTGTACAGATTTCTCTAGTAGTAGGATAAAGTTATACATTCTATTCTTTCTTGATATGGAGCATGTATGTCCTTGTTCAGGAAACTCAACTACATGGGTTCTCTCCTGGTCCCCCACAGCCTCTCTTGCTGAACTTCCAGCCTCAGTTCCCTTGCTGGATGCTCTGTTCCAATGCACTGGATGCAAGTCCCCAGGAAACCTTTGTGGCTTCTTCCAGAGTCTGACCGTTAATGAGCTCTGATATACAGCAATAAAAGCACACTAAAATGGTGTTTAAAGATTACTTAATTAAAACCCTAGGTAAAGCAGAAACCTTTTCATCTGGTACATAAAAGATGAAGAGTGTTTTGCCGACTGAACACAATCTCTTCAGTTCCTAGGCCTTGTGTGTGTGTCTCCTTTTCACAGCAGAGCAGATTGCGGGCTTGTGGAATTAGTTACAGTGTTTGATCCTGGGATTAACTTTGACCCCATCAACAGATGCACACTGCAGTGGGGAGGCAGAGAACAGGATGAAAAGGTGCTATTTCTTATGAAACCAGGGGAAAACCAGTTTATTTTCCCAGTAGGGATTCATCCAAAGAAACAAAGTAGTAGATCAATTATATGGGGATGCGTTGATTACAAGCTTTCTAAGGATACAGAAACATCTGAGATTGGCAAGAATGTCCAACTTCACAGAAATTAAAATATTGTTCAGGGTGGAGGAAGACAGCAAAAAGGTATTCATATGTATGGGAAACTTGAAATCATTGTTTTAAGTAGACTTTGTTAACAAAAAATTAGCCTTTTGTTAACATTTTTGTTAACATTTCAAAAAACATTTCAAGTATAGATGATGTTGTATGGTATTTGAAATTATAAGATATGTTTACTTATTAAGTGGGCAGCTATTGTTAGGAGATTATATTAAATCCTTTAAACACTGGGGTGCTGGGTGGTTTCCGGGCTGTATGGCCGTGTTCTAGCAGCATTCTCTCCTGACATTTCACCTGCATCTGTGGCTGGCATTTTCAGAGGATCTGAATCCTCTGGATCTGTGGCTGGCATCTTCAGAGGATCAGATCCTCTGAAGATGCCAGCAACAGATGCAGGCAAAACTTCAGGAGAGAATGCTGCTAGAACACAGCCATACAGCCCGGAAACCACACAGCACCCCAGTGATTCCGGCCGTGAAAGCCTTCGACAATACCTTTAAGCATTGATTCAGAGCTCCTTCTTAGCAGGGGCTCCTTGCTCGTGACCTGCTTATCTTTGAAGTAAGATATTTTTATAGACTCATGTAATTGTCCTCCTTTAATGCTCTATGTAACAATTATGGATGGTATACATTTCTATTGATTTAACCTGTGTTAACACTGCAGTGTTTGAGAGCCAGCATGGTGCAGTGGTTGTGTCCTACTAGGTTCTGGAAAATCCAGGTTCAAATCCCCATTTTCTGCTTGGTAGGTGACCTTAGGCTGGCCACATACTCTCTTCCTCAACCCTGGCAAGTATTTGGATGGGAGACCTCCAAGGAATACCAGGGGAGTGATGCAGAGGATGGCACTGGCAAACCATCTCTGAACATCTCTTGCCTTGCAAAACTTATGGGGTTGCCTTAAGCCAGCTGCTTTTTGTTCTGACTAGCCTGATCTGTTCAGATCTCAGAAGCTAAACAAGGTCAGCCATGGTTAGAATCTGGATGGGCAACCTCCAAAGAATACCAGGGTTGTGACATGGAGCCAGGCAATGGCAAATCACCTCCAAACATCCCTTGTCTTGAAAATCCCTTATAGTAGTGGTGGCGAAATATTTGCATTCTCCAGAGAGGTGGGATTATGGATTGATATTCCTATCAGCCTCGCTGCCAGCATGGCCAACTGGACATGCTGGAAGGGACTGATGGGAATTGTAGTCCATAACATCTGGAGTGCCAAAGGTTCGCCACAACGGCTATAGGGTCACCTTAAGTCAGCTTAATGTCTCTCACAAAAACAAACACACAAAAAGAGTGCAGCGTATGTGTGTGTGTGCATAAAGTCCACCAAGTCACAGCTGATTTATGGTGACCCGAGCACGTGAGAAGCAAAGGTGGTTTGCCATTCCCTTCCTATGCACAGCCTTCCTTGATGAACTCTCTTCCAAGCTTAGCTTCCAAGATCTGACAGGATAAGGCTACACCATGCTGCCTTCCCTCCCTTAAGACTGCAGTAGTTATGTTTTAATAAAAGCCTAAAATAGAAGCAGAGATTCTCTAATAGTACTGCTTGTGTACTGTACCCATAATGGACTTAAAGTGTTATTGAGATGTATCTCTTCTAGGAGTCAAATGGTCTGATATATGAAAGCTAACTAGATGCCTAAGGCTTCTTAAGTGCATTCCTGTATTTGACCTGACTTTTGTCATCCAGAACAGCTTGGCATATACCCCTTGGGACATATACTTCTCACTTGGGCTAATCAAGATATATATGATATATGCTAACAACTCAGTGAATTCTTGTCAGCTTTGACACACTAGAAACAACTAGTATATTTTCCAAAATTCCAAGGATCACAGGAGGGTCTGAACATTCCTGTTTTATAAAAAATAGGCTTGTTATAAAATTACTCTTCTACTTGAAAAGTTGGGAATTATGAGAAATGCAAATGTAAGGATTGTGGTAATGTCTGAAATATGTTTTTACGAGAAATATTCAGTTACAGCAACCTTCTGGGAAACAAAGCATAAGATATTTTTCCCACCCAGCTGCCCATTCTCACGTCATGTCATTTTTGTTTCTGCTGAGCTGAGATTGCCATTTCAGAAATGTCCTCCAAAGATGTTTTATCCCCTTGGCAGCAACTGTGAGTGCCATTTCATGTTGTACAACGAAGGGGCAGAAAGAAAGTGGATTGTTACCTTCACAGAAAACTGGCACCCATGTGACTGACAAAAATGGAATAAAATAGATCTGGATTCAAAAATAATGAATCTAACCTGATATTATTATGCTGTGCAGAATCCACCCTTGCTCTCTCAGCAGCTTTTGCTACTATAGACCATGGTATTTTGCTGAATTGGCTCTGGGGAATAGGAAAGACCAGATGCAAGATCTGGGGATGCTCCTGGATTCATCACTGTCCTCTGTGGTTAAGGTGATGGCGATGGCCATAAAGGCCTTCCAGAAGCTTCATCTGGTTTGCTAGCTCTGCTTATTTCTGGACAAAGAGGACCTGGCCAGAGTTTTGCATGCTTTTGTATCCATTTGATTGGACTATTGTAATGCGCTGATTGGATTATTGGGGGCTGCCCTAGAAGATGGTCTAGAAGCTGGAGTTGGTGCATTATGCAGCAGATAGGCTGTTAGCTGGTACATCTGGCTGGACACACATCACACCGGTCCTTAAGGAATTGCACTGACTCCCAATCACTCCTGGGCCCAATTCAAAGTGTTGACATTGACAAATAAACTCTTAAACTGCTTGGGCCCTGCCTATCTGAAGGAGTGCCTGGCCAGACACTGAGGTCACAATGGCGCACTTCTGTGGGTACCTCCCCAAACTGAGATGTGGGGGTAGGGGGATGCGTTAGGGCTTTCTCCATAATTGCTCCAAGGCTCTGGAATAATCTAGCATCAGAAGAAACCCCAAGCGTGATGAAGTTTAGGCTGGGTGTGTATGTCTAATTTTATGGGTCCCCAAAGGGAGTGACCTATCTTCCAATGGAAACAACTGAAAACTTCATTGAATAGTTGGGAGCATCTCCTTCACCAAATGTGAGTGCTTCTAAGGAGAGGACCCTACAGCTATCCTGCAAATTTGGAACCTATACCATGAAAAACAGCTTCCCCCTCCCCGAGCCATCACATTTCCCCGTATTTAATGGACCAATTTTTTTCAGGTGTCTGAAAAAAGTCAACTGCCCCTTCCTCCCAATTTACTGGTATAGGTATTCAGCTTTTAAAAACTTTCCTGAAAAATTCTGGGTGGGACAAACCCAAATCCTAAAAATAGTGGGGAAAATGGCCACAACCCTAGAAATAGTACATTAGTTGGTTCCTCATAAAGCGTTAAGAATATTATTGGCAGGGTGTGGTGTGAGGGGGAGCAATGATGATATGAAACATGTGAAGAAAAAAGTCCTTTTCATGTGGCTGCTGTGCAAAGGGGCCTTTCACATGCATATCCAGCTGTGATGGTGTTCACAATGACTCAGTTACATGCTACTTGGGGTCTGTGTGAATAAAGCAAGCATACAGGAAGATACCAATTCTGGTTGATGCATCTCCCTGCTGTCTGTATAAAAGAAACCTGAGGAGTGTTTTACTGGAACTAGATGCTAATTTTGCAAGGAAACACTGGATTCAAGCTTTCATCAAATTAAAACTCAGGGCTCAGTTCATATTCTGTTTCTTCTGTGTGTAAGTTAGAATGGCTTGTCCCCAGCAACATGCAGACCCACAGTCATCTAGGGAATCATTACTAATGTAATAGATGCCTTTTGAGGTGTGAACCTTAAGGTATCATAGCGGCCGCATTACAATGTTAAACATCTTGCCATAAAGTTCTTGTACATTTACACACACTTCAGTAAGTATGAAGGTGACACACCACTGTCACATAAACGAACCAGAACGTTGCCACTTGGTGGTGCTCACATGCCAAGGAACAATATTGTTTCTCACTTCTCCTCCCAGGAAGGGACAACTCTTGACGCTTATCATGAATGGGGAACATCTGCAAGTCAGCAGGAATAAACAAAGTAAAGTTCTGTATTTATCTTCTTTGCTTACTTTGCCCTTAAACAATACCAGTGCAGTGACTGGGAAAGTCTGTAAATACTCTCTGCCAGTGTATAGTTTTAATGAGTCTCCATACAATCAGTGAACATTAATTAGCCTTTGAATTATAGCTTGCCTGCAAATCTTCTTTCAAAAGTAACAGCTTATTTGCTTTTCACGTAATGAATGGGAAGAAGAGCTTTGGTATGGGAAGAGAGCTTATTGATTAATACTGGAAGCAAAACATTTAAAATTTCCTCTCCTGAATTGGAGCTTACTTTCTTAATGACATGGATGAAGATTGAAAACTGGAGAACAAAAGCCTGCTTGGAATTTACTCCCTGGAACAATTACTTTGCGCTGATTCATGGCAAGGCCATTCCTGGAATGGTCATTTGACCATTTGCTTATAAAAAACTAAGCTAGAATGGGTGTCCAGGAATGGCAGGTCCACCCCCACATTCACCCCCAGAAGAGACTGACAGGTGGTAGCCTTGTCCAGGTACCATAGAGGCAGGCATTCCAACAAGTGCTTGCGAGAAAAGCAGCTACAGCAAGGCCATGTCTGATAATGCAACTACAGTAGCCTCAGAACCTGGCAAACCCAGAGGAGGCCTCATATGGGAGGTGCAGCTCAGGCAGAAGGCTATACCTAAGAACAGATCAGGCCAGTAGTAGGTGGGCCATCCTAGGGCCTGTGAAGGAAGGCAGAGCAGAATCTCAAAACCTCAGGGGAGGATGGGACAGGTAAAGAGCAACACCAAAATATTTCAAAGAACAACATTGTTCACTTATATTATTATAATTGATGGACCCTTTATATTTAGGCCTGGAATTATCAAAAAAATACCATTTGGGTTTTGTTATAGCTAATTTTTAGATGCTCTGAATCATAGTAAGAAGACGGTCCTGCTAGCATTCTGCTGAGGCTACTGTAGTGAGGGATAAAATGACCATAGCATCAACATAGAGCAGGAATCAGATTTTCTGACCAGATAGGAAGGGTGAATAGACAGAACAGGGAAACTCGTGAAAGGGTGGGAAGGAGAATAGGAATGACCCAGCTAATTACAGACCAAATCAGTTTGCTTAGCACAATAAGTAAACTTTATGCTAGGCACTTGTACTGGAAGCTCAGGGACTGGCTTGAACCAAGCTAGGTTTCTAGCTGAAGGATTCAGAGAGGGATATTGTACTTTAGATCACTGTATGGTTCCAGACGGTTTATTGGCAAAATATTCTTCAAACGCCACAGTATCTCTTTATGTTGCTTTTATTGACTTTAAAGCAGCATTTGAATCAACCTCTAGAGATACCTTATGGGATAGATTGAGTAGTACTCCCACTGACAGACGGCTCCTTTTTTCTGGTAAAGGTTCTGCATGAAAATAGAGCTATCAGAATTAAATGAAACCCACAAGGTCATCTTACTAATTTAATAAGACAAGAAAAGGGTTGAAGAAAGGCTGCATCTTAGTTCCATTTTTGTTTAACTTCTATATCAATGACATACTTTCCCATCTCAATTATCATCCCCCCAAAATTGATGGAAACCATATTTCTCTGCTCCTTTATCAGATGACTCAATTCTTTTTTCGAGGACTCCTATTGGCCAAAGGAGTGCATTACTCTCACTAGCCAATTATTACCAACTGAGCTAGCTAGAAATCATGAGAAGACCAAAATAATGGCTTGTGCAAATAAGTCTAGAGTACATTCATGAAGACTAAATGGGATTTTTCTAGAACAGGTCTCATTTTATAAACATTGTCTTTCAAGCCTCACATTCTAGGAATTCCCATATGAAACATATCCCAATGAATGCACAGAAAAGTATAGAATTTATATAGAATTTATATAGAATCTATAAATATATAGAATTTATATAAATTTTAGAATTTATATAGAAGTATAGAATTTATATAGAATCCAACTGTATAGAATTTTTTCTAGCAAAAAGGTGGTCACTGTGTTCCAGCTGCTATTAAGTTATTTAAAGCCAAAGGACAATTATGTTTTGCTTCCAATTTAGAGGTATTATGCATATATTGTCAATCTCAGTAAACAATGCGGGGAAAATGGCAGAACAACAGTGAACATTTACTTTATATACCTCAGGGGGGATCGTAGCTTCTCCAGGGGCTTCACTGAGCATTTAAAGAGTTAATCAACTGAGTGCACTCAGAAATTGTATTTTGTTCCCAATGAGGAAGGGGGTACAGATTAATTGGTTCAGTGATATAATCTAAATAAGATCTATTATATATAAAAAAATGATTAAACCAAGATTCAGTAGAAATATTACATGAATACTATGATTATATTTGCCAGTCCTTGTACCTTGAGCTATCAGTTCCCAAAATCTTTCACCTTTTTTTGAGAAATTCTAGAATCTAACTCCTCCCATTTCACAAGATATTATTTGATTTTTTTTCCTTTCTCTTATAGGATGAGTAAAATTGTATATATGTTGTTGAACTGATTGGGCTGATTTGGTTAATCTGACTCTATTTTGTAGTGTACAAAGAAGCTGTTTCATGTATATACATTTGTCATCAAACCATGATCGCCCATAGGAAACCTGGGTGGGAAATTTATAGGTAGCAAAATATGGAACTAACAATGTATTGATGTCCATGAAGATCTTGATAATGTATATTTATGTCAGATCTGTTTTGTTTACTCTGGCATCTCACTGACTCCAAGTCTAGGGTTCCCCTGCACCAAGCTGGATCCTATGACTGTCTTTTGCTAAATCTTTTTTGAAGGGAGATAGACTTTCTCCAATGGAGAATGACTCCTTTTGAAGGTGAAACACTTCCTCTGATAGAGAAAAGTTGTCCTTCAAAGAAATAACTCTATATTGAAAGAAGAGTTGATGGAAGACAGCCAATGGATCCAACCCCATGTATCTGTATAAGTGCACAGAGATGTATTTCTAAATTTACAAAATATTTGGTCTTATCGATCACTAATTGTTTTAGTAAGGAAACAGGAAGGAAGGAAGGAAGGAAGGAAGGAAGGAAGGAAGGAAGGAAGGAAGGAAGGAAGGTGAATTTTACCTAGGAGACAAAGAAGTAAATTGATATAGATTTTTACCTAAATAAAATTCCTGACAATAAAAGCCAAACATTCAGAACCATTATTTAATGTAATAAGATTTCAGGTTTAACTGTGAAGACAGTTAACTGGGCAATGTTACATAAATGATGCTATTGTATTCTGAGTGCCACTCATTGAAGGTTTATGCTATTAGTGTTTTAACAGCAGGAGACCTGTACTGAGATGCTTCTCGGGGTTCTGTTTCACAATGATTGTCCCAGCCAGCCTCAAGTGCACCATGATATTCTATTAGTATGGGCAGGGGGTATCGTGAATGCCTGCCTGGAGCTGAGATGGTATAGGGTTGCTAGTGGCAATCAAAAGGGGAAGCATTTTGCAAGGAAATTAAATGTGACAATTGACATTTAATGACTGGCAGTGTAACCATGGCAGGAGGGGATGGAAGCAATTAGCCTTCTGCATATAAGCCCCAGAAATGAAGTACAATATTCACAGCAAAGCACTCATCAACAACTGAAAGTACTGTGTGTAATTATTTTAATTTCCCTGACACTGATTTAATCAATTACTCTGCCTTTCCTTTCCCCTCAGTTTTAGAACTTTTTGCATTGTAGATAATAGGAATGTAGGAATAAAAGAAATAAGAATGACCTGCCCTCCATGGACCAACTTAGTTTTTCTGTACAGTAAGGAAAAAAACTATAAGTCCATGGAGGGCAGGTCAACGCAATGCTTCTCAGTGGAGGTTGATGGGTCTTCTCATATTTGTGTGTGAGAGCCCCTCCCTTCCCCTGTCTGGCCTCTGTGCAGGCCAGATTTAGGCCTCCCCAGGCCTTGCGTGGAGGACAGGGCTCAGCCTGCAAAGAAGCTGGGAGCTAGGCTCCCAGTTAATATATGATACAATCCCTTAATGTAACCAGTATTTTATACTGAGTCTCTGTATCAACTTCAGATTCTCTAAGTGTCTGTCACTCTTAATGCATGACTTCCGATCCTCTTAAGAGAGAAGCATATCAAATGTTGTATCCGGTATCAATCAGGAGTAGAAAACTACTAATCCTGGATAGTGTTGTTGGGTATAGCTGGTATCCATTATATATTTGATATATCACACAATATTTCACAAAAGAAAGCATTTGTCTTTTTTGAAGGAGCATGCGGCTTATCATATCACTCCCATACACCGATGGTTAGTGCTGTCAATTAGCTGCACCAGGTGGGTCTCTTTTTATCATCTGTGTCAGGTGAGATTAGCAGTGTCCTACTTGTCCAAACTGATTTAGCTAGAGCGATCCAGACAATGAACATACGAACATAAGAACTAGCCTGCTGGATCAGACCAGAGTCCATCTAGTCTAGCACTCTGCTACTCGCAGTGGCCTACCAGGTGCCTGGGAGCTCACTTCTATGCAACTCTGGTCACATCTATGCAACTCACTCTATGCAGAGCTGCCTTTGGGCTTGCTCCAGAAGCTCCAATTGGCGCAAAATGCGCCAGCATGGATCCTTACCAGGATCTCGTGGAGGGCACATTTACAACCTGTGCTCCTCCAGCTACAATGGCTCTGGGTGGGGACTGAATCAAGTCCAAAATTTTGGGGTTGACCTTTAAAGCCCTTAAAGGTCTGGGACCATTGTATCTGTGGGACCACCTCTTCCAGTATGTCCCCTGATGGATGCTACGATCAGCAAATAACTATCTACTGGTTGTCCCTGACCTGAAAGTTGTCCTGCTGGCCTGAACCAGGGCTTCCTTGGCCCTGGCCTCTACCTCATGGGATGCTCTTTCTAGTGAGAACCCGGACCTGCAGGCCCTAATGAAACTCCCAGGATCTGTAAGAAAGAGCTGTTCCACCAGACTTTTGGTTGAATCAGCTATAGTTGTACCTTCTGAATGGCCTCCTCCTTCTGTTTATATTGGTGGCATTATTTAACATTTTATTTTATAGTTGATTGTACTTTGATATGTTGGAAGCCACCCTGAGCCTGCAATGGGAACAGCGATATATAAATATAATAAATATATAAATAACTTTTCTTCACACAGGCATCTTCCACATAGGGATGGGGTTTCATGGTTTCCTCATAGCTAGTATGGCTGCAAAATAAGCACAGAAGCAATGAGTATTCCACATGGCAGATTTCTGTGCAGTTTCCCTGTCCCAATACCCCAGCAGTGGCTACCACCCCATAGCCCAAAAATGCCCCTGACATTTTAAAAAAATCAGCACTAGAATATTGTTATATCAATATATTGTTGTGATGGTATGTGCAACAGGCTCTCTGAATTCCTAGCTTTCATTTTTAAGTGTAGATTTCTATCTCCTTACCTTGTATAGATATGCCCCACCTTTTTGGTATCTCCACAAAGAAAAGGATAGAGACTTCAATAAATTACAGCTGGAAATTCAGAGAATCTGTTGCATCGTTATAACGTGGTATCATTATGATGTGGTAGGGGAAGGAAATTATTTCCATGAGGGAATGGTAAAAGAAAATGGCTGCCATGTGAGTTGTAAAATTCCAATTTTCCCACACACACACAGCAGTCATCCCAGCTTTACTGGCATCTTCCCCAAAACTCTGGAGCAAAGCAGGTACACAAATGTTAAGAGGTACACAAATGCACCATGATGTTGGGGGAAGCAGGAAAATAATTGCTTCCCCAAAGTGAGGAAGCAGATCAGTGAGGAAGACACCATAGAGGCCTTATATTCATCTAACTGAAGTTTTTTGTATGAATACAAGCCTGTTCATGGATTCTACCTGGGATGCATCATACTGCAGACTTCACCAGCAGTTCCAACCTTGGGACATATCACAGAGGAAACTCAGAAGAAAACAAACATCAGTCAAAACAGGCTAGCTACTGTATAGGGGGAACACTAAAATATAAGGTTTTAATTTTTTTTATATTTCCAACACTGCTGAAATCAATATTTGGGTGGAGGAGGTGTATATAAGCCCAGGCCAAATGCCTGTGTCCATTTGGGACATGACGCAAAGAGTAAGGGTAGTGCTAGGGGATGATGCAAAACGTCTGGTGTCACAAGACAAGGTTAAAGGAGTCTTCCTTATCGGCATGTGAACATTTTAATAGTTGGAGTAAATTATTTTCAGCTCTTTCAGATGAAAATGGATCATGACCCTTTAAGGAGGAAACATTTGGCTCCATGTGATGGAAATATTTCTCCAGATGTAAGGCAATAGTTTGTGGAATTTGAAAAAGCTACAATTCCCACCAGCAAGTTTAACTGTTGGAACTATTTCTGGGAAATGTTGCTTCCTCATGACCGTATTCCTGGGTTTCTTTCAGATAACATGTTTATGAGATACTGATAACCACACATGCAGCCCAACCCCTTGCCAGTCTGGAACACACAATCAAAGCTGACAGATGGCCATCCAGCTTCTGTTTGAAAACCTCCAAAGTAGGAGACTCTACCATGCTCTAACGCAGAGTATTCCACTGTTGAAATCCCCTTACTGTCAGGAAGTTCTTCCTAATGTTTAGGTGGAATCGCTCTCTCTCTCTCTCTCTCTCTTTTGTACTTTGAATCCATTACTCCTTGTCCTAGTCTCTGGAGCAGCAGAAAACAAGCTTGCTCCCTCTTCAATATTTAAACATGGCTATCATGTCACCCCTTAACCTTCTCTTCTCCAGACTAAACACACCTAGTTATTTAAGTCTCTCCTCATAGAGCAAGTATGCCAGACCTTTGACCATTTTGGTTGCCTTCCTCTTGACACACTCCAGCTTGGCAATATCCTTCTTGAATTGTGCTGCCCAGAACTGGAAACAGTATTTCAGGTGAGGTCTGACCAACACAGAATAGAGTAGTACTATTACTTCCCTTGATCTAGATACTATTCTCCTACTGATGCAGCCCAAAATTGCATTGGCTTTCCCAGAAGGACACTGTTGACTTATGGTCAGCTTGTGGTCTACTAATGATTCAGTATGGATGTGTGGCCCTGCACTGATGGATTTGCCCTTCTAGAGGCACTTACCTCATCAGAGGGGCAATTGAACTGGTGTGGCGGGTGGCCACTGTGGCTCCCTGGGACACCCAGACACAGTGCCGGCACTCCCACATTGCCACCAACCCCATCGGTACAGTGAGGTCATTGTGGAGGCATTCCCAGGGATGGAGCTGACAGTCAGATTCCAATCTGGGTTTGCAGCAGTTGCACCACTGCCCTGGTTCTTGAACTTAAACCAACCTTTTGGGTGTGAATAGAATAGAATAGAATAGAATAGAATAGAATAGAATAGAATCTTTATTGGCCAAGTGTGATTGGACACACAAGGAATTTGTCTCCGGTGCATATGCTCTCAGTGTACATAAAAGAAAATACATTTGTCAAGAATCATAAGGTACAGCACTTAATGATTGTCATATAGGTCTAGTAAGCAATCAGGAAACAATCAATAGTAATAAAAACATAAAATGTAAAATCATAAAATAAAATGAAATGTCAGCACAGGCTATAGTCATACAGTCATAATTGGGAGGAGATGGGTAATAGGAATGATGAAAAAAAGTGGAAAAGTGCAGTAATTATATAATAAATATATAATAAACAGTTTGACATTATCGAGGGAATTATTTGTTTAACAGAGTGATGGCATTCGGGAAAAAACTGTTCTTATGTCTTAGTTGTCTTGGTGTGCAGTGCCTCTGTAGCTTAACGCTTAGGAGGGTAAGAGTTGAAACAGTTTTAATGTCCAGGGATGGTAGGGTCAGTAAATATTTTCACAGGCCCTTTTTTTGACCCGCAGTATACAGGTCCCTAACAATGGAAGGCAGGTTAGCAGCAATTGTTTTTTCTGCAGTTCTGATTATTCTCTGAAGTCTGGTGGCTTCGATCTTGTTGGGTTGCAGAACCAAACCACACAGTTATATAGAGGTGCATGATGACAGACTCCAATGATTCCTCTGTAGAACTACTGTATCAGCAGCTCCTTGGGCAGTTTGAGCTCCTGGAGTTGGCGAGAGAAAGCAAACATTCTTTGTTGTGCTTTTTTAATGACATTTTTGATATTAGGTGCCGTCCATTTTTAGGGTCATGAGATATGATGGAGCCTAGAAATTTAAAGGTCTCTACTGTTGATACTGTGTTGTCTAGTATTGTGAGAGGAGGTAGGATGGGAGGGTTTCTCCTGAAATCTACCACCATTTCTACGGTTTTAAGTGTGTTCAGTTCTAGATTGTTCCAGTGGCACCACGAGGCTAGTTGTTCAACCTCCCGTCTGTATGCGGTTTCATCGGTTTCCCCTTTTGGGTGTGTAAATCCATTAAGCCGTAGGAGGGCTTTGCAGCAGTGGAGGGTATTGCATTTGTCACCCTCCCCACACTGCCAGAAAGCCGTCTGGAAGCAGTAGGATGAGGCTGCAGTGGCGCTGTCCCTGACCATCCTAGACTCTGGATTGGGCTGTTAGACTCCCAGATTCCTTTCACATTTTATTAATGTATTTATTTTTAGATTTATAGGGCTCAGGGCGTCAAACATTCCCAATAGGGCTCAGGGAGGCAAACATCAATATAACCAGGTAAGACACTACAATAAAACAATAAATAAATAACAAATAAACAAAAAACAAATAAAACAAAAATATATACTGTTGTCAAGCCAGGTGTCACCCATCCTATACCTGTGCATTTCATTTTTTTCTAAGTGTAGAATCTTACATTTATCTCTGTTGAAATTAATTTTGTTAGTTTTGGCCCAGCTCTCTAATCTGTCCAGATCATTTTGAATCCTGCCCTGCCCTCTGGGGTATTAGTTACCACTCCTAATTTGGTATTATCTGCAAATTTGATTAACATGCCCTCTATTCCATCATCCAAGTAATTGATAAAAATATTGAATAGCACTGGGTTCAGGACAGAACCTTGCCAACACCCCACTCATCACTTCTCTCCAGGATGAAAAGGAGCCATTGGTGATCAGCCTTGGGTTGGTCAACCTATTACAAATCCATCTAACAGTAGAATTGTGTAGCCCACATTTTACTAGCTTTTTTTGCAAGCATATCATGGGGAACCTTGTCAAAGGCCTTACTGAAATCAAGGTATTCTACATCCACAGCATTCCCTTCATCTACCAAGCTTGTCACTCTATCAACAAAAAAGATAAGATTAGTCTGGCTTTTTTTAAAAGAAAGCTATGTTGACTTTTAGTGATTGTGGCATTCCTGTTTACATGCTTTCAGACTGTCTGTTTAATGATCTGCTCTAGAATCTTTCCTTGTGTTGATGTCATGGCTTACTGGGTAGTAATTGTTTGGGACTTCCTTTTTTCCTTTTTGAAGGTGGGGACATTATTTCTCTTACAGCCTGCTTGGACTTCTGTTCTCCAGAAATTCTCAAAGATTATTGCCAGTTCTTATAGTTCATCAGACTCTGGATACTCTGGAGACTTGGAATATTCCAATACTATCTTTTTATTTATCCTGTGCTGAATTTCCCCTATTGCATCATCTCCTCCATTTCTCACAACTTGAGCACTGTTTTCCTTTTGGAAGAAGACCGAGGCCATTTTTGCATGACACAATTACACTGGGGTTAAACTGGGATCATATATACCGGGGCTATTTTATACCAGTTTCTGCCCACGCATGGCTCCCTGCTTCTGCCCAGGAGCAGATCTAGGACCAGTAGGAAATGTTCCAGTTTACTCCGCATGAGCCAGACTTCTGTATTTACTTGTACTTACTCAGAAACATGTTTGAGCATGCCCAGTGTACCGTGTTCTGATTGGCTGTTGGTTTTGAGTGGCAGCTTGACTGGACTTCAGAAGGGGGGGGTCATGCGGCTGGGTGGGAAAAATAAACTTGGTCTGCTCCTGATTGGTGTTTTTGTGTGCGTGCTGTGGGAATGGAAGAAATTGAGCTGTGTTTTTAATGGTTTAAAATAAGATTTTGCTGTCAGAGGGAGAAAACTCGTGAATAAATTTGCTGATTGATTGATTGATTGATTGATTGATTGATTGATTGATTGATTGATTGATTGACTGACTGACTGATTTAAAATAAAGCTTGTACTGAGGAAAATAGACCAAGTGATTGTTCTGATTGGCTGTTGTTTTTGAGTGGCAGCTTGAATGAACGTCAGGCAGGGAGATCAGGTGGCTGGATGTGAAACATAAACTGCTCCTGCTCCTGATTGTTTTATGCACAGTACAGGTACAAGCAGGGTCACACCGGGACTTCCAAACTGGCGATTTCTGAAAATCCCAGTCTAAGGTAAATATTGTGGGGCAACTCTAGGGCACCCCCTGTGCAGCTTCAGGAATCATGCAGAATTCCCGGGTGCACAGGGATATTTTCCATGCTCACCCCGGGATATTTTGACTGTGCAAAAATGGTCCAAGACAAAGAAAGCATTGAGTCATTCTGTCTTTTCTCCATCCCCTGTTACTATTTTGCTCTCTTCTCCACACAGAGATCCTACCATTTCCTTGTTCTTCCTTTTGCTACAGACAAAACCAAAATATCCTGTTTTATTGTTTTAAACTGCTCTAGCAAGCCTGCACTCATTCTATACTTTAAGTTTTCTGACTTTCTGCCTACACATGCTGGCTATTTGTTTGAATTCTCCTTTGGTGATTTCCCCACATTTTCTGTTTCTTGTAAAAGTTCTTTACACATCCATCCCAGTTTCTTTAGACGCCTCCTGCTTTTCCTCCTTATTGGAATTGTTTGAAATTGTGCCTTTGATATTTCACTGTTAAGACACTCCCATCCATCATGCACTCCCTTCTCTTTAAGTATTCTTAACTAATGGATCACACCCAGTAGTTCCCTCAGTTTACTGAAATCAGTTTTCTTGAAGTCTAGAACATGTGTCTGACTATGCTTGGATTCCACATTTTGCTATATAACACATTCCAGGAGGACATGGTCACTCCCACTTAAGGATTCTTCCCCTTCCAACCCATTATCCAGGTCCTCACAGTTGGTTAAAATCAGGTCTGAAATAGCTGATCACCTTGTTTTCTCTTCTACCTTTTGAACAATGAAATTGTCTGCAAAGGCAGTAAGGAATTGGTTAGACTTTATAGTCTTGGAAGAGTTTGACTGCCAACAAATATCAGGATAATGGTAATCTCCCATTACTACTACAGCTCTCCTTTCTGAAACTTAGGTCATTTGTTCCAGGAAGGCATCATTTAAGACTTCAGTGTGGCTGGGGGATCAATAATAGACCTTACAATGATTTCACTGTTGTTTTTCTCCCCCTTAATTTTTACCCAGATGCTTTCAACCTGGCTCCCAGGGTTCAAGTCATGGACCTCCTCACAGGCATAATCATCCTGGACAAATAGTTCTACTCCTCCTTTCCTATTTAGTCTATTTCTCTGAAACAGCTTATACTCTCAATTATAACATTCCAATCATGAGACTCATCCCACCAGTTTTCAGTGATGACATTCTGTCATATTTGCTTTGCTGTGTTAAGAGTTCAAGTTTGTCTGCATACATCTGCATAGCTTTTACCACAACTGCCATTTCCTCCCATTCTCCCGGCTACTGTAGAGATACTTGTAGGTCTTATGCTGCCAGTCTCTCAATTTTTCCTTTTTGTCATCTCTGGAACAGATGATATCAAGTAATTTACAAGTATTCCATGGTGAACATCAATCAGAAAAACACCCATAACCCAATCTGAAAGTATGTTCACACTAATATTCTTGTCATATTGAGCTTCCTTTCAATAATCATTCTTCCCTGTTCTTGAATAAGTTTTTCCCATAATACTTTCATATCTTCACACTCACATTCACAGGTCTAAATGAAATTGCTCCTTGGCTGCAAGGACTGTGAATAAGGAAGTTGCTAAAAGTCTGAGTGCCGACATGATGAGGAAATGGCTGCTGACATCTTTGCCTGAGTTATGTTGAATCAGATAAATGAAAGAATTACTGCCACTGACTCCATGTTGCATCACTGCTTGAACTCTACCCCTGAACTGAAATCACCACTTCAAGAATAGCTCTTAAGCACCAGACAACATACAGGGCCAGTTCTCCAACCACACCATTCAGGAGATTGTTTGGCATAGCATAGTCAGGATATACTGTAAGGGATAAGCTTTTTCATGGCCATAGATAGTGCAGGAGATGATGGACTATGTTGAAGGAGGCAATTGGTGTATCTTGTTTGGGCTGATAAAACAGTTTTAACCAACCCATGCAATCAGTATATGCCAGCCCAACTACAGGAGCAATGCTTTCAACTTGGAGATTACCCTAGAAGTGGTGAGCATACGATATCAAGCAGCAACCTGACCTAGAATGTAGACATAGGTTTCTATTGCAAACAAGAATTCATTTGCCTCAGTATATGGCTTCCAGGCTTCTTGTCTGGGGGCTTAAACTAGCAAGATTAACAGAATGAAGATCTGTCCTTTGATATAATGCTTCCTCTGCTCAGGACTACAGATATAGTGTCATTAAGAAAATTAAACACAGAATTTGTACAACTGAATCTATCTGTCCCTTGATATATTTTAAAGAGACCAGGAGATGAGCTTGTAAAGGAGGCTGACCTCAGGATCTCACAATAGCAAGCTGTAGCTCCAAAACAACAGATGTAACTGATGACAGATGCAAGCAACACTGAATGAACTGACCAGGAGAAGCAAGTCAACACAATGGCCATAGGATTGTGCTATTAGTCCAACATTCAACTTTCTGAGAAAAAGGTATGTCCTCTTGCGTTTCCATTTTTTTTGCCTCAATATATCAACCAACTGCTGCCTCCAAGAGGTTCCCAGTGGCAGTGGAGCACGCTTCAAGAAAAGGGAGAATTATCCCCATTGGCTGCCCTGAAACTCCCCTATGCAGCCCAATGGGAGGAGCCACACCAGCCACACCAGTAAGTCAACACCAGCCAATGGGGATGTTCCTGGCCTGAAACCCCTCAGGAAGCCAACTACAGTTAGCTCCATCCCCAGGAACAAACCATCAATGCTGGCACAGGCTCCTGCAGAAAAGGAGTGCCGGCACAGCGACTGTGATGGCATCTGGCAATTGTGGAGCCATGCAGCTTCCTAGCACCGGCATCTGTGCCCCCTCTGCTGGCATACTGTAAGTGTCACGACACTGGCACTGAGGTCACACTGGCTCCACAGCCCTTTTGGTCCCCCATTCTGGATTGTACTATGAGTCTAATTTATAGCCAGGGAATTTTCTAAAGTAATTGTTTTACCAATTGCATTTAGACAGACTATTCTTAAATAAAGCTATTGGAAGCTCTTTACCCAAAACCACCCCTGGAGTGGGTCCAGCTGGACCTTTCACAACAAAGTGGCATCCTTGAAGAATCTATTTGCTCTTATGATGCAGGTATGTTTGCTGTTAGTAATGTCAACTACATGGGTGGTGTGAACTCCTGTGGGAAAAGTGTTTTAGCCTAAATCCAGCAGTTTAAAGCACTTTCAGAACCTCAGTGTGGTGTTACTATATTAGATATTTGGATAAAAGAAACTTTCTTAGGATCTCACTGACCTAGGAATCCATAGGAGATACATTACTTTGGAATGAAAGAACTTAGTTAAGAAAGCTTCCTCTCCATGTTTTTAAAAATAAAAAGTGCTTCAGTTTGAAGCATGCTCCAAGAAAAGGGAGAATTATCCCCAGCTGTCCTGAAACTCCCCTATGCAGCCCAAAGAGGTGGGCCACACTTTTAGCTGGTGTAAGTCAACACCAGCCAATGGGGATGTTCCTGGCATGAAACCCCTCAGGAAGCCACTTTCCTGGTTTATTTATTGATGTATTTAAAGATTCATACCCCACTGCTCCAAATCTTGGGTCTCTCCACAGACAGTTTGACTTCACATCACTTAAAATCCTTTCAGATCAGGCCTTAATAAATATATGAAAGTGTCTTATACTGTGACAGTCCATTGGCCTCACAATAATTACTGCTGACTGTCCAAGTTATTGGCCGAAAAGGCCTTTCTCGACACCTGCTACCCAAGATTCTTTATCTGGAAATGTCAGAAACTCACCTGGCACTTTCTGCATTCAAAGCAGATGCTCTACCATTGAGCCAACTTTCTCATAACTTTTTGCAGGCATGAATGGAGCCTTCTCTGCATCTCCTGCCTCATTCATTCATTCATTCATTCATTCATTCATTCATTCATTCATTCATTCATTCAGTCAGTCAGTCAGTCAGTCAGTCAGTCAGTCAGTCAGTCAGTCAGTCAGTCAGTCAGTTTATATACCGCCCTCCCCTGGAGGGCTCAGGGCAGTTCACAACAGAAATACAAACAATAAACCATAATAATTCCGTACTTATAGTACTGGTCCTCAATTTAAAAGCAGCGCTCAAATTTTAACCTTTCCATTAAATACAGTAAAATGTAGATAAAAATACAGATGGCGTCCCATAATTTAAAATTCCCCTAAAGGAGGGACAACAGGGGCCTCGATGTTGAAAGGGGTGCACATATCAGCAGCTGGCATCCTCAGATGTAACTTCAATGTATAAGAACACTGAAGCATATGCCCGTTGTGCACAATTTTCAGCTTGTCTGTGTGCTTCACTGTGGGATCTCTCTGTGTTTCCTCATTTACACATGAGGAGGTGCCCCGCTGCTTTCCCAAGACTAGCCACCATTTTGCCCCCTGCTTCTCCTGCATCCAAGATAGGGTAATTGTTAGCTGCCAGTTTCTGATTTTTTTTAAAAAAAGGTAATTCACTCCTGGGACAGATCAAAAGTGCTTAAATAAAACAAAACCAAAAGACCCCTATTGATCCCCCTGAAATGCCAGCAGAACTGCTCTTGCGTGGGAGGGAAAGAGAGGGAGGAGCGGAAAAGCTGAATGAAGAAAATTGCATGCTGCTCTGCTTTGCTTTTTCTGAACAGGCAGGGAAAATGTCATGCTTTGCCCATTTTTGGAAACCATGGGGCATCTCTGATCTGTGATGGGGGGAGTTCTGAAGTGGGGAAAACATGTGCACAATTGAGAATGTGACTTGAAGGTAATGTACACTTGACACAAAGAGACCAAATGTGTGCAAAAGGCCATTGTTAAACATGGAAAATGCAGCAGTATGCTGTGCCATTGGACATTCAAGTTTCTTGATCCAAGCAGAGAAATATACACATGCACACTCTACAAAAAAGATTGTGAAGATCCAATAACTGAATCCAATAACTTTCATCCATCTAACCAGGATGCTCTTTTGCTGAGGCACAGCTAGTGATTTCATACACTTTGAATTCATAACCTACAAAATATTGTTGGTTGCTGATAAAAGAGGACAATTATGCTAAGCATTGCTCAACTGAATGCCAGTGTTATTACAGAGGAGACTTTTAGCACTCTCCCTCTCTTGATCTTCTCCTAATTTTCAGTAAATGTCCTATGCTTCCCTGTCTCTCCATCACATTAAAACCACTTTTCCAAGATCAAAATTGCAGGAAAGATTGTCATGAAAGCACCAGATTGTCATGAGAGCAGTTCTAGCTTTGTACAGTGGCAAGTTCAAATCCCCACTCTGCCATGGGAGCTTGCTAGGTGACAAGCCCATTACAAACACTCTAAGCCTAACCTACCTCACAGAGTTATTTGTGACGATAAAACGGAGGAGAAGATACCAATATATTCTGCCTTAAATTCTTTGGAAAACAGGTGAGATACAATTTGCTAAACAAATAAATTCAGTTTCCCTTCAGTGGCACCAGGCTACATTCATGGGCTGCCTTACCTCTGTTCAGTTCCTGATTTGTATTAATTTGTATGAAACCTCCAATTCCTCTGAATGTTTGAAGTTCTCTCTTCATGCTAGGTCCCAATGGTTCATGTCCCTGGTGGCAGTCTCTATAAACATACACTGGTCTCAGCGGAGACCAGACTCAAGCATCCTTCCCATCTCTCCTGTTCTTTCATATGCTCTGAGGATGTGGCTGTGCACCACACTAGATATCAAAGCCAATAAGTGAGTGCTTTCACATTACTGGGTGCTTATTGACATGTCACTGGCCAAATATGCACAGCACAAATAAGACGTCCTGGGGACATCTTAAAAAAAGCCTCCTGCCCATTTTTTTTCCTGGACAGCACAGGCAAAAAGGCATCAGAGGAGAGAGGCATTTTTCCCCTGCCCAAGTTTAAAGCTCTCATGCCCGACTTTTTACGGTGCTGCAGTGATTCTCCATGTCTGCAGCTATTTGCTGAAGGTTTCCCTGGGACATTTGCTCTGCGGCCTCTGAGGCTGGGTGTCTTTTCAGCCTAAAACGTGCATTGTACTCAGCTCATTCTGCCATTTTCAGCATTTTCAGTCTTCCTTTTTAATATTTTCGATGAACTGTCTTCAAAGACTTGCAAACATGATATGGAAATCTGCATGGATTCTGAAATCATGTCTACATGTCTTTGAAGTCAGCTCACTGAAAATTAAACAAGGGAAAACTCTATATTGCCTGAATTAGTATAAGTTGAATACAACCTTGTACCTTTTGGGTTGAAAAGGTGTCTAGCAGTGGAGCCTGCAGAGTAAACGTCCTGGGGAAACCTTCAGCAAATAGCTGCAGGGACAGAGAATCCCTGCAGCACCATAAAATGTCAGACGTAAGAAGTGGAGGAAACTGATGAGAGAACTTTAACAGTCAGGCAAAAAAAAAGATGTCTCCTCAGCTCCTGAGCTCTGCACAGCAAGAGGAGATGACTTGCAGATGACTTGGGGGAGGGGAAGGCTGGTTGTTTTTCATTCTCAGGACCTCTCAAGCTGAAATAAGGCGCCCTGAGGAAGTCTTGGGGAAAAAGCTGTGCGGACTTCCTTTCTGAGATGCCATTTTGTTCTGTCCTCAGGATGTCTTATTTGTGCTATGCATAATTGGCCACTATGTCTGCAAATGTTACAACTAGCCATTTACTGATGTGACAAAGTATGTTGTGTTTACCTTTGTGCAGCAAGATGTATTCATATAGTACAAATGTAAATCCATTTTGTAATCCACTTGATGATTATCGTTATCAATGTTGAAAAAGGTTATGAAAAATGAATTGGTTCAGCCAGGCAAATGCCATCATCCCCCAGTTGTAATTTGTTCCCCTAACAAAACCTCAGGAATGGGTCATTTGGATTTGAGAGCGCACTTTCCCAGCCTTTTCCTGTACTGGCAAATATGGGATAGAATGCATCTGACAAAGTATATTCTAGTTCAGGAAAAACATTTGCCATAATTCATTCATTAGCCAGAAGACTCTTTATTTCCATTGTAGACTATGTACATTCTATGCCATCCTAAACACAGCTATCGTTTTCTAAGCCCACTCATTTCAATAGACTGGGACTGCACTGTTTCATGATGCAGCAGGCTTTTTCTCTGACAGAAAACTGCAATACCATTCAGCTGCTAAGGTCTGAGGGATTTTCCTTTTGTGCCTATATTTATCTTCTCCATTCTCAGACTCTTATTACTGATGCAAGAACAAATCCAGAATGTGAACTTCATCAAACTATGGCCTGCTTCTAAAAATGCTCTTCTTATCAGACTTCAACATGGCAACAGCTAATGTGTGACTGAGCGGGAATAGCTGCCCGTTGACTTTCTCCATCAATTTAATTTGCTTTTTCTACTTGCTTGAGGAAAACCACTTCCATACAACAACCACTCAATCACCTACCCATGAGCACACACAAAAAGTACAGCTGGGCCAAAACTTTGTTGATTGTAGTTAACTTTCTTCCATGATTGCAAATCCCTTTCTCGTCTATTTTTCCGCCTGACATGAGGGCAAAGTCCAGTGCTAGGAAAGATGTTATTTTGTTTGTCTCTTTAGACTGTTCTGTGTACTGTGTCATTTGGAATATATTTGTTAGGACTGCTGGGGTTCAGAGTCCATCTTGATAGAGTAACACTTTGACTTAGTACAAACATGCATCAACATTTTACAGTAGAAGAGGTTGTCAGATCCCAAATGTGTATTGCTTACAGCTCCCTCTTTCTCTAGAAATTAGTGACACTTGAAAGGATTCCTCTTTTACTCTGTTCTAGTTATCAGTGGATACTATCTTTTTTCATTGAAAAAATGTTAAATAGATCAACTTTGAGCCAGCTATTAGAGCTTTGCTCCTACTGGTGCACATACACATACAAACATCCATCTTCCCCCTTGAGCTGAGACAGGTCAGCTTCTCAGAGTTTCTATGGTGACTTAACACAGCCACCAGGGGACTACCTTTGAACAATTAGCACCCTCTGGGAAAATATCAACCATCTGTTCTGAGCCATTAACCTGACCAGCATGGTCAGCCAATAGTCACAGTAATACTATTGCAGATCGTTCCTGAGAAAATGAACCCAGTAGAGGGCCATAACAACATCCCAAGTTGTCAAAGGAAGAAGTAGATACTGAAACAAGACAGCTAAAAAGAAGAACACAGATTACAGAAATATGTTTTCATTTTGATGGTGGTCAAATATGATTTATGCTTTTCTGTCCTGTGGCATAAAATAACTCCTTTGAAATATCGATTCAAACTGAATTGATTGTGTGAGCATGTGTTTGGGTGTGTTGATAACATTGCTCTAGTTATGATGAAGAGTAAAAAGGAATACCAAAAATACTTATCATGCTTCATTTTGCTGGTTGTTGTGTGTTTTCCGGGCTGTGCGGCCGTGATCTGGTAGATCTACCAGACCCTGGGCACACAGCCCAGAAAACCCACAACAACTAGTTGAATTCAGCCGTGAAAGCCTTCGACAATACATGTTTCATTTTGTTTGTATTTGAGTGGCGTCCTGAATCTTCAACTGTACCTTGCTGTTCCAGACTCTTCATCTGACATTAGTAACTTCAAATTAAGCAACAAGAGTTAGAAATTAGAGTTTTTAAAAGTCCCTCTCAGGGTAATAAAAAACCCTTAGGTTTAACAATTGTAAACTATTTCAATCATTTCCATGCAAGTTATGGTAATTCTCTTGTATATGATTACCACAGCCAGGTTAGTTTTCACTCTCTGTGTGTGCACGCATGCACACCATCAAATCACAGCTGAGTTATGGCAACTCCACAGGGTTTTCAAGGCAAGAGATGTTCAGAGATGCCTTGCCTTTGCTTGCCTCTGTGTAGGCTGAGAGAGTTCTGAGAGAACTGGGATAGGTCGAAGGTCACCCAGCAGGTTTCATGTGGAAGAGTGGGGAATTGAATCTGGTTCTCCAGATTGGGGGTCTGTCACTCTTAACCACTATACCATGCTAGACATTGGAAATCAAGGATCTGCCCTGCACCTCAAGAGTGGAGTGGCATTTTTTTTTCATTAAATGAACTTTATCATAATGAAGTCAGGGTTTGTGACAGTTGGATGTTACATGGTCTGCCATAATTAATCATATCCAAAGTACCCACACATAAATATTCTTTGCTGTTTATGTATACTAATTATTCCTTTCTTAGAATCTTAGAATTTAAAAGTTAATACATTTGTTGGTGGGGGAAGATTTTTTTAAAGTTTGAATCTGAATCCTAAAATGTTGCCAACCTTAACTTTTTTGTTACAGCTCTGCAATATTTGTCACCACAGAGTAAAAGATGAACAACAGGTTTTCTGTCTTGAATGAGATGTTTCCATCATACTCATAATGAGCTTGGTTAAAATGTGCCAAGTCTTGTTTCATCCATCCTTCTGACATTTCAGTAAGTAAAGCTTCTGACCTGATTCTAAAACACTTGATATCACTTGCTGTGTAGCAAACAGAAAATCAGCATGACACAATAGAGTCTATAAGTTTTAAAATGTATACACAGGACAAGTAAAGACCTGGATCTCATGGGTGGGGCAAGAGGAACACCCAGCTTTAAGCTTCTTCTTTGGCTGTGATTGCACCATCTCATCCTTCAGGCTTTTTTTTTTTTTTTGCCAAAAAACATTTCATAATAGAGCTACATCAAAAAAGGCCAGCTACTATAACAAACATTTCTAGTCAGCATCAAAAAACTCTGCTGCATCCTCCCATGGGGTTAATGTTCATCTATTTAAAAGATGTGGCACAATAGATTGTGCCTTCCTTCAGCAATGTCATCATGTTTCCCTTGTGTTTCCTGATTGCTTGAGATTACTCCAAGAAGGAGAAAGAAGTCCTAAACTAGAGGGGGGGCGGGGATTAGCCACAGCACAGGGAAACAAACAGCAATGAACAGGATCTCAAAAAGATTAGCACTGTCACACATTGTTTTGTTTTGAAAAATCAGGTGGTATTACAAAGCTTTTCCCAGTGCTATCTTGTCCAGCAAACATTCGGCACAGCCTTGTTTAATCATCACCAACTTAATCTGGGTCACCACTTACCATGTGGATATACTTTAAAAAACTACACTTATTAGTGGCATCATAATTTCAGTCATAGCAATAGAGTATTTGGCTGCTGCTCCAGCATATTTTTTCCTTCCCATCTAGGAGTATTACCTTCAATATTTATGAGTCAAGAAAGTAATGACCTACTGTTTTCCAGCTTAGATCTTCTGTAGACACTGGTTTGGATTCTAAGTCTTGCTTCTGTTTGCACCCCTCGTTATCCATAACAAAGCTAGTCCTCTGCTGTACATCACTTTCCTCTGGTGATAAGTGCCTTTTGGCCCATTGAACTAACCTGGACTTGTGTGATCAGGAGCTCCTAGCCTTTGAGGAGCGCATTTTGAAGCAGTGGATGCCCTTTGCCACAGGTAGGATCCAAGTCTTAATACTATAAATCCCATATCATCCCAAGTATGCAAGAGTTGAGTTATTTAAGCTAAAGCAGGGGACTCCAACCTATGGTCCTCCAGATGTTCATGGACTATGTTTCCCATCAGCTCTGCCAATTGGTCATGCTGGCAGGGAATGATGGGAACTGTAGCCCATAAACATCTGAAGGGCCATAGGTTGGAGACCCCTGAACTAAAGCATTATGCAGAATGATAGGTTATGATAGTCTACAAGAGGGAAGCCATACGAAAGTTTTCCATCAATTCTACCCAAATCTGTTGGACACACGGCCATGTCTCAGAAGCATTCATGTTGTGATCAGAGATCAAAACAGAAGAGGCTGTCTGACTGAACAAAGAGATTGTCTCAAAGAATTTAGCATGGCAGTGAATTAGTATTTATTATTCAGCTTTTGCCAGAACAATAGAATTAAACATGTTTAAAATATTAAAATAAAATTACCAAAACAAACAGAAAACATGCAACCATTTGGCAGGCCCAGGAATGTGGCAGCAAGTCAAGGGGATTTTCTTAATGGTTACAACTTGTAGTTCTTATTGTGAATATTTAAAGAGGTAGGTAGATGTTTTATTGGTGAGTATATTTGTATGCCCTGATCTGGATAGCCCAGGCTAACCTGATCTCTGAAGCTGGTCAGGGTTGACTCTGGCAAGTATTTGGATGGGAGGACTCCAAGGAGCACTAGGGTCATATCACAGAGGCAGGCATTGGTAGACCACCTCTGAATGTTTCTTGCCCAGAAAACCCCACAAGGAGGTGCCATAAGTCTGATGTGACTTGAAGGGACTACACACACGTGCACACACACATATGTAATAGAAAAAAAGCCTACTGAACAGGGAGGAAAATGGCAGGCACCACTATAGAGAAAAGTAAATCTTGCTACTATCCATCTGGGGTAATATAAATACTATTTTTTCAAAGTTCTATGTTTATTAATGTAGGAAATAATGATTTGGACAAAAGCGACACTTAAATAACATTATAAACACTATCAGAGAATTAGAAGGGGTGGAATGGGAAGAGCTAGGACCCGGGGGAGGATTTCACATAAAGAAAGTCCGGGAAGATATGGCGGTTTAATCGGTCATCTCCTGGAAGGGGCACGCCCTTGCACTGACGCATTCATGCTCCCCAGGCACTTACCCTGGTGGAGGGGGCAGATGCATCGGTGGCCACATGTCCCACAGCTCCACCACCACAACACCTGGACATTCAGGGTGCAGGGACCCGTGGTGGGATTCAAATAATTTAACAACTGGTTCCGGTGGTCGGATTCAAATAATTTAACAACTGGTTGTTTACAAGCACCATTTTAACAACCGGTTCTGCCGAAGTGGTGCGAACCTGCTGAATCCCACCGCTGAGTGGGGCTGTGCTGGTGTCCTGCTCAGATGAAAGCATGGGAGTGTTCCCAGGGGCAGAGCCAGCATTAATCAGCTCTGGGGTTTAGGGCTGGTTGTGTGGTGCACCGACCCTCAGACATACGCCACTTTTGGGGGGCTTTTCAGCAGTGAGAGAGTTTTGGGGGTTTTTTCTGAACTCCCTGCTCCACCGGGAAGCCTTATTGGAGGTGGTGGAGCGGTGCCATACTGGCATCATGTCCCATCACCTCTGGGTTTGGATGGGGATGCCCATCTTTAATAGGCATGCAAGAGTGGCAGGAATGCAATTTTGCTTTCCTATATCAAGAACAACTGTTGAACTTACAAGATTAACTTACAAAATTCAACCTTCCAGTGGTTGAATGTCATCTGTAAATCCTGGATCCTGGATGCCATTTATTTATGGCCTTAGACCAGCATTTTAAAAATTTAATATTACTCCAGCAATAAAATTCCTACATACAGCAAGCTTTTGATCTGATATACATTTGTAGCACTCCAGCCACTATTTTTTCCCAGTGAAATATGCTTGGGAAAGGCTTTTCATATTTTTTTTTTGTCTTCTGAACCCCCGGAGAAGGGAGATTTGGTGTTAGCCTGTTCTTCCTGCATCAAAGTGGAGTTTCAAGAGGACTCTGCTAGTTTCTAGTTAACCTAACAAAATGGTGAGAAACTCCTGCCAATTTTTAAAAATATTATTTTTAAAAATTAGACCCTTCTTTCTGAGGAAGTGTCTCCAGAGTGGATGGGTACCTTGGAGTCCAACAGCAGTTTGCCTAAGATGGAGAAATGGCACACTGTTCCTTTCAGCCCTGTGAGTGAAGAATTTTGAGGCTAAAATGTCTATAAAGAAAAATTAGCAAATGCAGTTAGGGTAAAGAGGAGGATTTCTTTAATGAAGTACAGAGGATTGCAACCCAGTATTTTCCTCACAGAATGGAATATATTTGGGGAAAGCTTAACAACAAAAAGCTGAACCTCTCCTAAACATAAATTGCCATCATCCGTGATAGTTGGAGATCTCCTGATATTACAAAGGATCTCCAAGTGACAGAGGTCAATTCATCTGAGAAAATGGCCACTTTGGAAGGTGGATTCTATAGATTTATACCCCACTGAAGTCCCTCTGCTCACCCAACCTCATGTTCCACCTCCAAAATCTCTACGTATTTTCAGCCTGGAGCTGGAAACCCTACATAAACATAGGGAGTATCTTCCCCTGCACTAGCTGCAAGGTATGTGTGTGGTGACGATATTTAAAACAAGGGATGGATTGTTTTGTAAATAGTGGAAATGTCCATTACCTGAAGTAAAAGAAGACTGTGAGCAATCTTTTTAATTTTTGGCATTTAAGCATACCTTGGTGCACAGTCAATAAAGTGGCAGGCTTTGAGGAAGTGACTAAAACACCACAATTAGTCTTTCCCATTTCTATGGCTCAACTTTTGTCACGTAAATTGCCTGCTTGGAAACCATTCATTAGGCCCTGCTTTTGAAATAATATACACTGTGCTTTTCGGCCTGATGAATCCAATGGGTTTTTTTTTTCTTTTCTACTGCTGCTTATGTAACAATGCCTTCCTTGGGACTGGGCTTTTAGAGAAAGATTATGTTATTATTCAAATGGAAGAACTATCAGAAAGATGGGTTTGAAGAAAGTTAGGCATAAACAGAAATATCTTTGTAATTAATGCAAAGAAGACTATAGAAAAATGACTATTGAATATTTCATGAAAATGATCACCTTTGGTAAATATACAAAGTCTGCAAAGAAAATCATTTACAGAAACACATGAAAACTGCAGCTATTCCATGTGTGAATTTACTTTAATCACACAATCAGTTGTTCTCATATTATCACCTCTTACCACAAGCAACTAGTAACCTAACATTCAGGTATCAAACCTATCCCAGGCCAGCTTTAGCATAAACAGAACATGGGGATTCATCTAGAAATCTAACCCTCTGAAATAACATCTTCCTTCCCTTAAAGATAAAGCCTGCTTACTTTGTGTGTGTGTTTTTTTTTAAAAAAACGCTTTCACAAGATTTGAATTAACAGATTTATATGGAACTGCTTCATATTCTATCTGAAAATAGGTATAACAAGAAAGTTTTTGATACCTGCCCAGGATGCAAAGTGGTTATTAGTAGGCAGTTCAGCCAATCATCTCAACAGCCATTACAGAGACTGAGATAGCTAAATATTATCACAATTTTAAAGATAAAAGAATCAAATGGCATATATGGTGGAAATTACTAGATCAGAGGCAAGAAAGAAGCTGTGCACATACATTACTACACTCCTTTACATTTCTAAGGATCAGCGCATTTTTCCTTTGCCACGTAATTGTTCCCAAAGCAGTACTCCAGAGAGTTGCTTTAAACATAGCTCTTGGAAGATGTTTCATATGTCATTAATTACAGAAGAAATTAAAGTCAGTCTGATTATAGCAATATTAGATATTCAGGCCAACGTTTCAATATTATTGTTATTTGCATGGGAACAGAATGCATCACCATTCCAAATAACCACCATAAGTCACAGAAACTGCTATTCCCATTACCATTAGCATAATAAGTAGATCATATTATAGAGTGGGAGATCTGCAAAAGAAAGTTGTCGTAGATAGTCTAAAAATCTTGCCATATTTTGAATTCCGTCCTCAAGGGAGAAGTAAATCACATTACTGGTGGATTTCCCTGCCTCCTCCCTCCCCCCATGTTGTTCATCATCACTCTATCAACAGGTAGTTGTCTCAGAAATAAGTTATGCATGCTGCTATTTGCCAATGGTACAATCATGATGAGAATCAGAAAAATGCCTGACAGGTATAAAGGAATGAAAGATATTTTCTTTCCACCATAGAACAGTGACTGTAATGCCGACAGACAGCAATCTGTCTGCTCTACACCCTTTCCAAGAATAGATCTGCACACATTTAGGAGCAGCCTGGGAGAAAAAGGTTGATTGCTCTTAAACGTAATGGGACACACCCAGTGGTGGGATTCAAATAATTTAACAACCAGTTCCCATGGTGGGATTCAAATAATTTAAGTAGTTGTTCACATGAACCATTTTAACAACCGGTTCTGCCAAAGTGATGCAAACCTGCTGAATCCCACCACTGGACACACCACATAAAACTAAAACAAATACTGGGCAAAGTTTGAGAATTGAGGAAAACAATGGACCAACTGTACAGTTCCACAGATAACAAGCATTGCAATAGGGGCCAACTTAAGAAACATGACAATGGAGACTGTTTTTATTAGACCCTCCCCCAAAAATGAGGAAGAGGAAACAAGCCCTTAACAAAATATCAGCTATATAGATTAAAGTGGCCATAATCCTTAATGTGTGGAAATGGGCTTTATTTTCATGGCATGGAAGTAAAGAACAGCAACCCAGTAAATACAGCCCTTTATTAAAGGGATAGGACTTTTTTCCTTCCAGGCTTTTTGGCACAGCTATGGTCCCTTCTGCACATGATTGATTGCAAGTAGATTTTGCTATTCTGCACAGTAAAATCCAGCTTCAAAGTGCACTGAAAGTGGATTGAAAGTGCACTATTCTGCATGTGCAGAAGGGGCCTATGTGAGAAAGTAAAACTCAAGCCATTTTTTATGCAGAATGCAAGAATATGAGTAAATGCAGGGGAAAGGGGAAAGTAGGATTTCATCTTCTTGCATGAACTTATCCTCCACACATTCTTGAGAGGCACCTCTGTGAATACAGCTTCACATGGATGTTCAAAACATGATTTGTACTGTCATTTCTTACATTATATGAATTGTGTATTCACAGCCACTCATGACAAGGTATATACATACGTGCAAAAGTGCACTGGGATGAGTGGAGCTTGGGAGCAGGATCAGATGTGATTTCATTCCTCCCCTATATGCAGTCATTTGTACCATACTTGAAGGGGTACAGAAGGCTGATATATTCCAATTCTGAGAGTCAAAAGAAGAGTCATAGCAGCAAATTATGTGGGAAAGTATCCACCCAAACTATTTATTGCTTACAATGCCATAGACAGGAATGCATCTTAGCACTGCTGTCTGTGCACATTGTGTGAAGCAGCCAAAGGTGTCTGAGCAACTACTTAGTAGCAACAGTGTATCCAGCAATGTGGTGAAGCAGAAGCACAGTAACATCAGTCACAGACCAGGAAAGGGATTTGGGCGTCTTAACTGATAGTTCCATGGGAATGTCAACTCAATGCATGGCAGCTGTGAAAAAGGCAAACTCTATGCTGGGGAGAATTAGGAAAGGAATGGAGAATAAAACTGCAAGGATTGTCATGGTGGTACAACCGTACATGGAGTACTGTGTTCAGTTCTGGTCGCTACATCTCAAAAAGGATATTGAAGAGATAGAAAAAGTGCAGAGAAGGGCAACGAGGATGATTGAAGGATTGGAGCACCTTCCTTATGAGGAGAGGCTGCAGCGTTTGGGACTCTTTAGTTTGGAGAGGAGACGTCTGAAGGGGGGATATGATTGAAGTCTATAAAATTATGCATGGGGTAGAAAATGTTGACAGAGAGAAATTTTTCTCTTTCTCACAATACTAGAACCAGGGGGCATACATTGAAAATGCTGGGGGGCAGAATTAGGACTAATAAAAGGAAAGACTTCTTCACACAATGTGTGATTGGTGTTTGGAATATGCTGCCACAGGAGGTGGTGATGGCCACTAACCTGGATAGCTTTAAAAGGGGCTTGGAGGGCTTCTTATGGAGGAGCTTATGGAGGAGCTCCATAAAAAGGGCTTCTTATGGAGGAGAAGTCGATCTATGGCTACCAATCTTGATCCTCCTTAATGTCAGATTGCAAATGCCTTAGCAGACCAGGTGCTCAGGAGCAGCAGCAGCAGCAGCAGAAGGCCATTGCTTTCACATCCTGCATGTGAGCTCCCAAAGGCACCTGGTGGGCCACTGTGAGTAGCAGAGTGCTGGACTAGATGGACTCTGGTCTGATCCAGCAGGCTAGTTCTTATGTTCTTAACAGGCCAGAAAATTGAACAAGCAAGCTTAGAAAAACAGACTGCATTGCTTTATGTAACAACCCATGAAAAAATACAACCATGGGTGTTAAGCGTCTCCTGTTTTAAGGGAGCTGCTCCCTAGCCTGCCAACGTTTCCACAACTTTAAGTGCTTGCAAATTATTTTGCACTGCGGAGCAAAAATGGACATGATTTGTTAATGACACTAACTATGGTTAATGTGGTTGTCCCAACACAGACCACAGCATGAATTATGGTGCTTTAGGGAACAATGTGAAGATTTGAAATCATGGTAATAAAATTTATTAATCACAGTCAGTCTTAATTATGGCTTTAAATGACATGAATGTAGGCATCCCAGCTTAATTATTTCTTTTTCCTGGTGCTAACTTAGTACACTTCTGAGTTACAGGATTGCTTGACTAGAAGAAAAACAATTAAGCCAGGACTTTGAAAGCAAACTGGGATTTGAATGACTGTATGTAAGTTGGGAGCCTGGTTTCAATAAACCATGGATGTATTTCTGGCCTTTGATCATTTTTATTTATTTAATTTCTACCCTGTACTTTTCCAGGGTTAGGTATAGCAGGAAGGAAGCTCTGTTCTTGTGTCATGCAGGAGAGGGAAAAACCTATAGCAATTTAGACACTTGTGGTCTCCTTGCATTGAGCACATATTCTCAGTTATGCACATGTTTTCCCCTCTTTGGCATTCACCTTGCCTCCAGATCAGAGAATACCTGTGGTTTCCAAAAGCTCTGAAAGAGTAACTTTTCCTCTCCTTTTGCAGGGAAAGTGAAGGAGATTAGCATGCATATAGCTTTCTTTGGGTTTTCTTGCTTCTCTCACCCACACCACAGCAGTTCGTCCCACTCTTCAGGTCACCATTTCAGATGGATCAGAAGGGCTTTTTAAATTTTTCATTATGAAGATCTATTGCTGGAGTGATAGACCCAGCGAAATTGACACGAAATTGACATGGTCTAGCAAATGTTATTCCAAAGATGGCAGGGGAAAAAGGCGGCAGGCAGCTTCCTCAAATGGAGGAAAGACAAAGCTCCAAAGACAACAAGGAAATGGCGGGTAGGCAAAATTGAGATCAACTCAGCAAGGGACACTTCACAAGAGGAGAATCCCTGTGCAAACAAAAAAAACCCCACAGGAACCCCCCCCCCCCCTGTGAAGCAAGCAGCCATGGGGTAAGTAGCGTATACATAAATGGTCTATGAAATCTGACATAATTCCAGATATAGGGGATGAAGATATTCTTCAAACAGTGCTGAAATATCTTACAGATATCTTTAACCTTCGATACAAGCAGTGTATTTGAAATATGTAAGAGTCAAAGTAATGCTCAGTTACCAACATGTTTTCCCTGGCTTTTTAAACCCAAAAA
Organism: Sphaerodactylus townsendi; assembly: GCF_021028975.2. NCBI lineage: Eukaryota > Metazoa > Chordata > Lepidosauria > Squamata > Sphaerodactylidae > Sphaerodactylus > Sphaerodactylus townsendi. The sequence continues at coordinate 98,190,063 of NC_059427.1, read as the reverse complement.
CAGCACTGGGAAGCTGCAGTTTGAAGATCACACACACAGAGGGGCACTTAACTCTTTCCTGGCCCTTCCTTGTATGTGATCTTTTGCTCCAATCTGCAGCTTTGCACGGCTGCTTTAGGTCTAAAAGAAGGGATAATATCTATATGATTGGCTGCCATGCATAGCATAACACCGTGATTTGAATCCATCCGAGTAGTTTCCATGGACAAAAGGATTTCTGTCCACTGAGCACAACTTTTTCACCTCCTCCCTCCTACTGTGATCCAAAATGCCTCCCCAAATACTGCCCCCTAAAATGCTGCTTTGTCTCCCACAAGTAGGATTGGGGGGAGCGTTCTGGGCTGCTTCGGGATGGTGAGGTGAGAAAGCTGGATGACCGATGGAACTGTTCCATCTGGGGAAGTGCATTTCTAGTCACGTGCTGGACTCAACATTTGGTACCCAAACATGCTCATAATTAAAAATTGTTCTTCTCAGCAAAGGGAAGAATGTGTGTATTTTTCGATTTATGCAAGGTTTCTCACAGGAAACTAACACTTTTATAGCCCAAAGCAAATGATGGTGTGGAGATATTCATGAAAAATATGGGCAAAACAAGGTATTAGCAGTTGACATAAAACATGAAACAGGAAATATTTACATTTCTATGTAACTAGAAGTGCAATATTTTGCAGACGAGATTAAGTACATAAAATTTCAGTGTAAAGAACCACACAATTGGTGCTCTAGCAACCATAATTCCTAACAGAAAAGAGCAATTAATTTACTTTAGCTGCCGTTGCTGCCTGGAGGTGGGGCAGAGCGAGGGGCAGGCTCAGTGCTGGCATCCAGGCCAGCATGGGGCTGGGCCACCTAGCTGCTGGCGCAAATGAGTGACATGCCTGGGGGAGGCAGGCTGTGGCCTTACATGGGCAGGCCAAGCCATCCCACACCTCTTCTCACTCCAGAACTGATGTCTTCTCTTCTCTCTCCCTCACATCACCAGACAGCTGTTTATCAGGCCACATGGTGCAGTGGGAAAACGGCTTTTTAGGTTAGTGCCTCTAGGGCAATGAAAGGAGACCTGAACTAATGGAGAAGAACATGTAAATGTAGTTCCAGCATAAAACATCAATGTGCACCAAAGAGTATGAAAGTAAGACTGAGTCATAACAGAGTGAACTGCAAAAAGAAAACATCACACATATGTATTTCTGAACATTTAGGCTGTGTGACTCCTATACATAGTACACAGTTGGCAGCTCCATTGTGTGACATTTTACAGCTCAAATTGGCTGTAGCTGCATCACCATTTTTGTGTCCATATCACTTTTGACCTTGATAATGGTGACATCATCTCACAGCTTATTACATTTGGATATCTGATGATGTCACTGTGGACACTTTGATTCACACTGAGGACAATGCCGTCTGAATGGACCTTACTCTCCCTTTAAATTACCCACAGTGGCTTTTAGTGACATCAGCACATACCCTGATCTGCTTGGCTACATGACAGCATCACTGCTACTAGGAAGAAAAGCATTTTTAAACATAATGATGAAGCTACAACAGATGATCTGTTGTGGAAATTCAAGCTTTGGAAGCTCATTTGGGAGATCTTTGGGCCCCTATGAAGGACCTTTTCTTGTTGAAATGTTTGCTGTAGAACATTTGGATCACCCCTGGTAGTGAGAGTGCAATAAGTGCAGTTTATATGAAATAGCCCACCAGTCTAGCTGTTGAGTGTATATTCTGGTAGAATAAGAATTTATTAGGTGTACAGGGTTATAGTGCCCTGCTATGGAGTGATGTATTAGTGTTCTTGTCTCCTTAATACAAAATTCAGAGGACTAAAAGCAAAGAGAAAGAGAGAGAGAGAATGGCAAACGAGGATAGATGACTATTTAATTTGCTCAGTAATCATGACATTTGATGCAATTAAAAATTGGGTTTGAGTATTTTTCTACCAGAAATAACATATCAATTTGAGCTATTTGGATTGACTTACGATGCAATTTGAGTTACACCCAGTAAGTCAATGGGCTTAGAAGTGTGTCACTCTGTTCAGGACTGCATGGATAGTGCTATTCAAAGAACACATTCCTGGGAGTAAGACCCAATAAATCTGGGACCCCTTTTTCCTGCCTTGATGCCAATTATGAAAAATTATAACTGGAAAGCGCAGCTGGAGACTCACCTTGGTTGCTGTTGCTGTTTTTTACTGTAAGGCATCTGGCATAGCTGGCCCATGCAACTCCTTTTTGGTGGAGAGGGCTATTTAAGGGTGGAGCTGCTTAGCCTGGCACATCCACCACCACCACCCCGATGGCCACTTGTCAATCACCCTAGTCATGCTTGCGGGTCTGTCCAGTCAGTTTTGGGGCATCTGTTCCTCCCAGTATGAGTTTAAGCTGTTCACGCTGCCTTTTTGGCCTTCTTTGGGGCATTCTGCTGCAGTGAATTGGTGTCTGGTCACAGGACAACTACAGTGGTAGGGCCCTTATGCTGGTAGACCTATGGGTAGAAGGTTTTGAGGTGCACATCCAGCTCTGGCAGTCCAAGATGGAGCAGTGTGTATGGGGGACCAGGGTGGTCCTCAGGGCTTCCCCCTCATGGGTAGCCCTGTCCTGTAAGGGACACAACTGACTACCTTTTGGTTTGGCTACCGATTCAGGGCCCCTTCTTGATATATTCTGACTTCAAAGCTATTAGAGTGTCAGGTGTGGCATGGGATATTTGCCCCTGACAGAATGGATCAGGCCAGATGGAGGATGTGCAAGGCTGTGGAGCATTTTGTGGAATCACTGCAGGGCAGGTGTGTCACCCACCCCGACAACTCATTTTGCATGCCGGCTCTATATCAGAAAAACGGTCCTGAATAATACGTTCAGTTTATAAGTGGGTAATTCACTTTATAAAGTTTGAGAATCACTGAGATAGGCTGATTTGTAGGGGGCTGACTTGGGGGAAACCTGGAACAGAACAATGGGTGTAACTTTCAGATCTAGCATCTTGCAGAGAAAGTTACAGTCTGTAGTCTGTAGAATCATAGTTGGAACCACAAGGACCATCAAGCCCTAACCCCCAAAATGCAGGAAAACACAATCAAGTCCATGGATACTTTGTGCTCCTCATTCTCTCTTTATATATTCCATTCCTTCCCAGCCTTGTAAAACAAGGTAGAAAACTGTGTCAGATTCCTAGATGTCAAAAGCGAATCAACAATCTGGTTGAAAAGAAGAAGTGTGCCATTTCGCTTGCCATACTCAAGGGAGGGGGGCATTTTCATTTTTTCAACAGCAGAAAAGGCCAGAAGCGGTTAACTCTCCTTATCTTAGCACCCTTCAGCCATGCAACATCTTACCACTAATATTTTTGCTCAGGTTAAGAAACAGACACATTCTGAAGGTGGGATTTTATTGGTAGTTTGAATTCTCCCTACCCATACATAGGTCATAAATTAAGACAACCTTGCAAATGTCCACAGAAGATATTTGCACACAAACCTGCCAGCTCGCATGCCCATTCTAGTCATTTATGGTATAAAAGAACCAACTGTAACAATTCCATGCCTTGATGCCTGAAGGTGACTCTTATTTATGACAGAAGACAAATGACTATTTACGAGACTGAATTAAGGTCTTGGCTAAACCTGCTAAGCGTCAGAGTGAAATATGCATTCATTTCCAAAAAAATTTTTTTTAGCAAAAATGGCCGTAGGTGCCATTCATGTGGCCAACTAAACTGAATGGTCGAAGCAACACATTAATGAATGCCATTCATACATCTGTGGCCTTGCCTGCAGCCTTCTTCCTCCCCTGTCTGCCGCTTGTTGGCATCAGCAGTCCAAGCATGTGAGGGAGGGTGGGTCAAACCAGCCGTCCAACCAGCCAATATGACTGTGGAAGAATCATCCCCCCTCCCTTGCCTCCCTCAATATCTCCAGCACTGTTTGCAGTGTGGCTGAGGTGACTTTTCGGAGGCTCCTGAGAGTGCTTGCTTGACACTATGATATAAATGGACATGGTGGCGGAAGGGGGGGGGGGCAGATCCTCCCACTTACCTGTTGGTTGGCTGGAATTCACTTGCTGGGCCAGCATCAGCAGCCCCAGCTTGCATTGCAGCTGGGAGTGGAAGTGGAAGAAGAAAAGGAGAAAGAAGTGAAAGGGAAGAGGAATAGTCACCATTTCTACGTGAATGAGTATAAATAGAAATGAATACAATAGCGAATGAATACAGATGATTGTTTCGAAAGCAACAAAATAGGCTTCCCAAGTTCCCTCCCAATCTTCTAGCATTAGACATTTGATCCAGAGTTGCTACCTAGCCAGGCCAAACCACTACTCTACACTTTGTAATTCTTTGAAGAAATACGAAGTGTGGAGCAGTGGTTTTTCCTGGGCTAGTAGCAACTCTGGAGCCAATTAGTGGCATTATACCATGAAACCAAGAAAATCCCCTAACAGGAGAAAGAGCATCGTGGTGTAATAATGCCAATTTCAATTTAAAAAAACAAAATCTGATGTCCATTGCAAGAAGTTCTGAAGGAGGTTGGATATTGGCACTGATACTTTATGACATGTGTGAGAAAACATTGTCATTACAGAAAAAGAACATGTTCAAATTTGTTTGAATGCATCGAAACCACTTGCTGAACAATCAGTCCCCCGCTCACAACTGGCAAGCACCATGTGAAGCAAACCAGTGGATGCTCCAGCATACCACAGCTGAGACCATTAACAGGAGAGGAGGCAGCCAAAATTCTTTCCATCATGCCTGGACTCAGGCATTGCTGCAAACCTTTTTTTCAAGCCACATTTTAAAAGTGGCATTTGTGTATTTTAAGTAGCGTTAAATCCTTTGACAGCCAATTTTGGGCAGAAAAGCAGAGTGAAAATACAGTAAACAAAAAATAAATCACTGCAACTGTAAGTCTCCATATCAAGACTGAGATAAATATAAAAAAGGAATTAGATAGCAGAACAGAATAAGGTTGTTTTCCTGTCATCTCTTTTGTTTGTGGCTACATTACTAAATTGATTTCTAATAAAATGGCCACAGACTAAACCCTTGTGTCTAATTTGCCCATTTTCCCCTGCCTCTCTCACAAGTTGCATTTCCTCATCATATGAACTGTGACTCCATACCATGTTTGCATCTTTGTGGCTCAATAGAGCCAAGCCAGGGGATGAGTACAAAGAAATATCTTTATTTTCATGAAAACCATGGAAAAGCAGCACTAGCTGTTATAAGGAAAAAATGGCTAAGAGACCGCAAGGGTGGGGGAACCCATTAGTAAACTTAATTAATAATGGCCTGGAGCCCCTTTTATGTTTGGACATAGTAAACATTCTTAGGTCACATTGGGTTGTGCTAATGTGTAAGAACAGTACTTGCTTATAGCTTAGGCATGGGGGTGCCTAAGCACCCAACCTATTGGCAAAACAAAGCCCACTGTTGCCAAGTTTAGTTCTGTGAGATCTCTGTTTTGATCAACGACTACCAGGCAAAGACTTTAAGCAAAAAATTCCAGGAAAAATGCAAACTTCAGTGTTTACCACATGAAGTGAGTGTGAAATGAAGGATGAGGCTGAAACACTTACGAAAAGGTCTACCTGGAGAAGAGTCAATTATGAACAAGGTTGCTGTTTGTTACCATTCACAGAAGAAGTCCAGAAAAAGCTTGACTCTGATCCCAGCAACTGGTGGCTCTTGGATGATTAACTTATTACTGAGACATGTCATAGCCTTAGGGTGCAAGAAAAGAAGGTTTTGAAAAGTTGTCTGTGACACAAATAGCTAAAAAAAGCTAATAGCTTTAGAACACTGAGAGCTGAAAAGATGCACAGGAGAGTGGAGTGGCCTGATGCAAATTATTATGGAGAGTCCTGATAAAGTAAATGAAGGTAGAGCATCAAAATAAATGAGACACTTTCCTGAAGGACAGATCAATAGCCAGTGTTAGCCAAAGAATGAACCTTCTATTTCTGTTCCCAAAATCTATCCCAGAACTGAGTGCTGAAAACAGAATTAGCAGTCCATCCATTTCAGACGTTTCGCTTGCACTTTTTCCTGAACTTTCTACTATTGGCTACTAACAAAGGAGTCACAGCTCAAGGTATGTTCTGTTATGGTAGTATTCATTCCTTTGTGCTAGTGTGATGCAATTGTTAGAGTGTCAAACTATTATCTGTGAGACTATGGAAACTTGCTGACTGTTCTTGAGATATTTACTGCCATTCTCTCTCTCATATTATTAACCTAGTACTTCAAATGGTTATTGTGGTAATGATAAAATGTAGTCAGAGAGAAAATGTTTGAAGCCATTTTGGGTCCCTATTTGGGAGAAAAGAAGAGTATAAATAAAACCAATTCTGAAGTCAGACTCCACAACAGGTAAACATAGGAAGAAAAGAACTGGGCATGCTCCTTTGACATGTTCTTTAATCTCAGGGGGAAATGGTTTTTCTAGAGTATTTAACAGGTTTTAGTTGGGCTCATGGACTATTCTAATACCCACTGTGGTTGTGAAGGCCAACAACCAAGACAATAAACTTACTACTACTACCACCACCACCACTTATTGTTTGAGTAGACCTTGGATAGAGATGGCTTCTCATTTTATGTGGAATTGGGAGACCAACTATGTTCTCTATGGGAACTGTCACACATGTGAGGGTGAGATCATTGTTTTCAGTCATTCAGCTGTGTAAAACAGCACCCAGGGATCACCCTGAGCACTGGCCCCCACAGCTATGTCCTGCCCCTTGAAACTACACCCTGCAGAGGTGCAGTTGAATGCTGGCCAGTGGGGCTCACTCCACTGCTGGTTCCAGTGGTAATATTGATACAAGTGCAGCTTAAAGAATGTGCAGACTTTGACTACTAGGTATAATAAGATCTGTGCCTTTAAGAATTAGTTGATGGACAGAGTTAAGGGAACCAGGCCCAGGAGATTCTCTGCAGAAAAGCTCCATGGCGAGGAGTGAATGCCTCTTCACATGTAAACAAAGAAACACAAGGAGACTTAACTACAAGCCCACTGCTCAGAGAAGAGTCCCAAAGTAAGCATTCCATGCATAATGTGCCTTTATATTCATAATGCCTACTTTCCCCAATGCAGGGAGGACCAACTTTGATACAAGAGGATACTGGTCTGTCAACCAAGGAAGGGGCCTGATCTAAGAAATCAAGTATCTTCTCAGTTTGAAGCCCTCCAACCTAAAAAACCCTCAGTCTCTACAATGGCAGAAGAGCTGTCTGCACAGGAGTGGGACTGTTCTAGTAGATCACTGAAGGACTCATTCACATCCTTCCTTTTCTTCCTCAGCTTCTTAAATTTGGCAACCCTAACCCCAATGGTACAAATTCATTCCATGATAGCCAAGAGCTGCTTGGCTTGATTGCAAACCCACAATTTCTGGTAAATGGTAAGCCTCCCAGAGATATACCTTGCAGAAGAATAGTGTCTTCCCACAGGCTCTATTTGGCCCGCAGCTTTAGTATTATTGGGGCAGTCTAGCAGGATGAGAGCTGAATGTAGTAAATTGCAAATGTACTGGATGAATTTTATAGGTGCTTGGTTTGGTAAAGAACCATGGAAAAATATTTGGACATGATTCCATCATCATCCTGACATAAACATCACATTCATACACACAGAGAGAGGGGGTGGGGGTGCCTAACTATAATTCTTCAACAGGAAATAATCTGGTATTGGGGGCTTCATGAGGACAGCAGGATGCTGCCATGTGTCCTACAAACTGTTCTGCTGCTTCATGTGAAAAGATACCTCCTTAGCACCTTCTTACTTGTGCTGGATGATCCATAAGCAGAAACCTGTTTCTCAACACATTTGCTTGCTGGATACTTTTCCTGCAAATCCCAAAGAGGCCTCTGCAAGAAGTCAATGAAACTTTAACAAGACTGGATGTTTATGATGCTGACAGTTATTTAAAAAACCTGAGTTTTCTCTTGGTTAGTGTTGCTCTTTCATCCCCTTTTTGCCTTTCCCAGCCAAAATAAATGAGCTGTTCTGTGCTGAGACTTGGTTTCACTTCCCTGAATACCCGTGCTGCTCTCAAATCTGAAGCCACTAAGCATCAGCTTGTAAACTGAGTTTCTGACCTTGATTATGCCACTGTCATTAAGGACACATCCATCTCCCCTCCCCCTTCCTCACCACCGCAGCATGGTTTTTGCACAGTTTGTCATCACCCTGTGGTTGCGCGTGAGATCTGACCACAGCTGACACTTACAAGTCCACTAGCACATTGGCACAGGAAGGGCACAGAAAGAACAGCTTGTATGTTATTCTGCGGGTGGCAGGCTAAAAGAAATTCATTGTTCTAAGTACTGCAGTGGTACCTTTCTATAGAGTTTCCTTGATAAAAAACATGGCCCTTTTGAAAATGCATGAAGAGCACAGCTACACGTTATATGTAGTTCCAAGATTCTTTCTTCTAGACCACCCCCCCGCGCCCCGGTAAATACAAACACTGGGAGATTTGATGGAGGGCAAATGGGAGGGAACTTCTTAACCTTTTTATCACATATCATTTTCCTACTAAGAACTTTCCCCTCCAAAGCTGCTTTGAACCCACAAGTGAAAACTTACAAACACAGATAAATCTTCCTCTGCAGGGATAGAATCAGCTTGGTGGGGGCAATCTTCAGCAAGAAAATGATTTATTTGTTTCATGAATAGTCTTGTGCAGCAACAGTAAGAAAACTCTCCCATAATGCCAGTCAACAGCTTCAGGCCACATCCCCAATTATTGCATTTGTTAGAAAAAAAAAATAAGAATGATGAATTGCAGTGCATGGTAGATGATTTAATAGCAGATTAAGCAAATCGTCAGCTTTGTTAAGATGTTACACTTAAGAACATAAGAATATAAGAACAAGCCAGCTGGATCAGACCAAAGTCCATCTAGTCCAGCTCTCTGCTACTCGCAGTGGCCCACCAGGTGCCTTGGGGAGCTCACATGTAGGATGTGAACGCAATGGCCTTCTGCGGCTGTTGCTCCCGATCACCTGGTCTGTTGAGGCATTTGCAATCTCAGATCAAAGAGGATCAAGATTGGTAGCCATAAATCGACTTCTCCTCCGTAAATCTGTCCAAGCCCCTTTTAAAGCTATCCAGGTTAGTGGCCATCACCACCTCCTGTGGCAGCATATTCCAAACACCAATCACACCTTGTGTGAAGAAGTGTTTCCTTTTATTAGTTCTAATTCTTCCCCCCAGCATTTTCAATGGATGCCCCCTGGTTCTAGTATTGTGAGAAAGAGAGAAAAATTTCTCTCTGTCAACATTTTCTACCCCATGCATAATTTTGTAGACTTCAATCCATATCCCCACTCAGTCCTTGCCTCCTCTCCAAACTAAAAGAGTCCCCAAAGCGCTGCAACCTCTCCTCGCATAGGGAAGGGGTGCTCCAGTCCCTCAATCATCCTTGTTGCCCTTCTCTGCACTTCTTTTTTCTATCTCCTCAATATCCTTTTTAAGAATCCGGATTTGACCAGAACTGGACACAGTACTCCAAGTGCTTGGTCGCATCCACTGGCTTTATATAAAGGCACTTGACAATCTTTTTGCAGTTTTATTATCAATTCCTTTTCTAATGATCCCCAGCATAGAGTTTGCCTTTTACAGCTGCCATGCATTGAGTTGACATTCCCATGGAACAATCAACTAAGACACCTAAATCCCTTTCCTGGTTACCTGTGACTGACTAGCACTGGACCCCTGTAGCCGTATGTGAAGTTTGGATTTTTTGGTCCTATGTGCATCAATAACTTTACATTTTGCTACAGTTGAACTGCATTTGCCATTTCTGAGCCTTACGCTCCACCTAATTTATCAAGGTCCGCTTGGAGCTCTTCGCGAGAAATCCTTTGTGGTTCTCACCACCCACCCTACATAATTTGGTATCATCTGCAAACTTGCTTGGCCACCACATGCTACCCACCCCTACTTCCAGGTCATTTATGAATAGGTTAAAGAGCACTGGGTCCCAAACGGATCCTTACTTGGGGACACCACTCCCCTACATCTCTCCATTGTGAGAACTTCCCATTTACACCCACTCCCTTTGTTTCCCCTGTTTCTCCAACCAGTTTTTTAATCCATAGGGAGGACTTCCCCTCTTATTCCCTTCATTGCTGAGTTTTCTCAACAGTCTCTGGTGAGGAACTCTTGTCAAAAGCCTTTTGGAAATCCAAGTAGACAATGTCCAATCGGTTCACCCCTTGTGCACATGTCTGTTTTACACCCTCAGAGAACTCTAGTAAGTTTGTAAGACAGGATTTGCCTCTGCAAAAGCCATGCTGACTCTTTCTCAGCAGGTCTTGCTTTTCTACATGTTTTATAATTTTATCTTTAATGATAGATTCTACTAATTTACCAGGAACAGATGTCAAACTGACTGGCCTGTAATTTCCCGGGTCCCCCCTAGATCCTTTCTTAAAGATTGGTGTGACATTGGCCATCTTCCAGTCTTCAGGGATGGAGCCTGATTTCAGGGATAAGTTGCATATTAAAGTGAGAAGATCAGCAATTTCATGATTGAGCTCTTTAAGAACTCTTGAGTGAATGCAATCTGGGCCAGGGGATTTGGTAACATTTAGTTTATCAATGGCTGCCAGAACTTCTTCCTTGTCTACCACTATCTTCACTAGTTCCTCGGATTCGCCTCCTAAGAAGCTTGGTTCAGGTAAGTTGTTGAAAGGTTATAAAAGCATTATATAAAAGGTTATAAAAGTAAGTTGTTGAAAGGCTATAAAAGCATAAAGATGATACAGGGTTACCAGGCTATGCCAGGCAACAACTGGGAATTTGGTGGGTAGGCTGTTGAGGGGTTCCAGTGTTTCATACAGCATGCAACTCTATGGTAAAGCAATAGAATTTCTAGCAATTCCTAAAGCTATGTGACATCACTTCTAGTTTTTCCCTAGAAATGCCATTACTTCACACATGACACCAGTATTTTAAAGTTTTTAGTGAGGCAGTTTTGGAGAGGCAACAGGCAACAAGGGGCACTAGCAGGAGGTCCTCTGCCAGAATGAGATCTGGCAATCTTAGGATGATGGGACATACTTTTGTAAATTTGATGCTCATGTTCAGATGAAGAAGCAGGAAAGGAAGAAATGTTATCCCAGAGAAAACTCTATTATTAACAACATGGCTAGAACATGTCCTATTTATAACAATAAATTGTCAACACCTATTTCCCTTGTTGCTTCCCTGATTAGATCATCTGATTTTAGACTGTGTTTTGAAACAGGAAATTTCCTTTTCAGAAAAGTTGAAGTTGAGGTGTTATGGTAATCAATGTCAACACAGTTATTTCCTATAAGTTCATTCCAGTTGAAAATGATTATGAAATACCAGTTTTTCAATATTTACGAGAAATGGAGGAATGCTTTGAGGATTTCAACCTGAAATTCTGTTTGATTGCAGTCTTAAAATGCTGTAGACTGCAATCTGACTTCCTAGTAGTAATCCCCAATGGATGAAATTTGGACTTCCAAACAAACCTGCTTAGGATTGTTTTGTTTGAGGTCAATTGTATGCAGAGTTACCCCAGGATCAGTACTAGGAAAAGAAATGATTGAAGAACATGGCTTGCACTTTTATTTCGGTTACACTAAAACCCTTCTAATCCATTCAGTCAATGGCTGTAAACACCTATTGATTCTGTCATCAATTGTGCAATGCAGCCTGGGTTTTTTTTGACGTGTACAATCAACTGAGCCTTACTTGTAAACTAATTCTGAATTTATGACAGCACAGTAGGCTACTGCTAACCCTGGCTCTGGAGATGAAAACTCTATTGAGTAAAGAGACAATCATAACAAAAGCTACGGACCTGAAACTATATCATGAAGAAATATTTCAATATTGGCAAGGCAGATTTGGTGCTATGACAGTGCATTACATTGGAATTGATTTTTTTAAAAAAGCGAGTTGTTCCCAGTCCTCAGACCATTTCTCAGAGGGAAAAAAACAATGAGGGGGATTTCATCTGGGAGCAATTTCTGAGGAAACTAAAGCATTTCCCCCAAATATTTAGGACTTAAAGTCGCAGGCATAGATTGAGATCTCCTTAAACTCATCAATAAAGCTTAGTAAGAATTCCAGAATCAAGCTACTCTAACCAAACACAATCCATCAACTCTAAAAGTCAATGGAATGTGCCTAGGTGGTAATGAAGAAGATTTCACAGTATCCCTTAACTACATAGTTCATATAGTACAAAGGCCTCCTGCTGTCTGCACCCCTACCCAGTGGTGGGATTCAAATAATTTAACAACCAGTTCCAGTGGTGGGATTCAAAATTTAACAACTTGTTGTTTACAAGCACCATTTTAACAACCAGTTCTGCTGAAGTGGTACAAACCTGCTGAATCCCACCACTGCCCCTACCCACCCACCCCCTTGCCCCCAGTCCTGTAAAGATCTTCTTTTCCATTTCCCTCCTGAGCCATGCTTTAGCATTAAAAGGTGCCTCAGCGACAAAAGAGATGGGGAGTGGAAAGGGGAGTTCCAGGACACAGGGAGGAAGGCAGGAACAGAGATGAGCAGCTTGGAAAAAGATGTGTGGACATCATTTACACTCACTTCTTGCTGCTGCTATTGCAATATTTTCATTCCTCTCTCTGGAAACAGTCCATTTGGTACATTAAATCCATGTTTTGTTGTCCTGGTTTTTTTGACCATGCAACTATCTTTCTCATAAAAGCCTTTCAATTGCTTATGCAACAAACAAAATTTCAGGTTCAAACCTTGAAGCTTCCCTCACTTAATTTTTTTTCTAAGTTGTACACATTTTTGCAAGTTCAAACTTTTTGTTTTCAAAGTAAATCCAGGTATATGGTATATAATCACAGTTCATCACACTATATGTTAGTGTTCTGTTCCCCAAGCAAACTTAAAATCAGGGGCCTTGCACTTGGCCGGAACGGAGTGTGAGACTCACAGACAAATAAATAACAGTTCAAAAATGGTTTAATAATATTGAAAGTTTAAGACTCTGACTCCTCCCATGAAGTCTATCTAAATAAAGAATATTTGCCATGCTGGAAACGTTTGGAGATGGTTTGAAGAACTTGCAGACATCAACTCTTTTCTAAACTGCTTCTAAGGAAATCTGTGCTGCTGGTACTGCTTCTGAGATCTCCCAGTGTCATCTACTTGGACTCTGTTTCCTTGTAATTGTGTTGAAACTGGATTACTTAAAATATCATGGATCTTTTACAACTTAAAACATCTGAGATATTGCTGTCTCCAGCCTTTCCCAGACACCTGAACAAAAAACAAAATTGTAAAACAGGAACTGCTAACCAATCAGAATGCTATAGTACTTTGAAACTAGAGGGCTTCTTAAAGGGACAGGGTCTTACTAAGTTTCCCTCCCACAGAAAACTGTACAAAAAACAACTAAGCCCATTCTAACAAGGGTATGACTGAGGCTTAAATAAGGACAATAGTGAGGGTATCTCTGGGGGTATGACAGTTAGCACTGTATTACAGAGTACAAATAAATATTCAAATAAAAATGCAAGATATTATTGTATTGGCAGTGACATGGACTGCTCTGGTATTTAGGCAGTAAATCTGTGGTAGAAGTCATTTTTACCATAGAATTTTTGTCCAAATACCAGAACATTCCATATCATTTTTGGTGTATAGCCAAGCCATGCCAGGCATTCCCATGCTGTCCTTCCCCACCAGCCAGCTGGTCATTGGTGGGGGGTGGCACTGGGGGCAAGAAATTCCCCCACTCCTAGGAATTTTGGCAGCCCTTACCTATTCCCACCATCTCCTGTACCAGTAATAAGTGACAGTAAGCTGGTCCCCTGGGAATGAATGGTGCAGGAGGACAAAATAGCAGATGGAAAAGGTGTGTGGTAGTTCTGATCCCTTTTCTCTTTTTCTTGTTTCTGAGAGAAGAGGGGTCAAAAGCTCAAGGGTATGAGTTTTATGACCCATCTGTGAGTTTTATTATTTATTCATTATTTATTTAAAATATTTATATCCTGTCTTTCCTTATGAAGGCTGCTGACAAATCATAATTAAAATATGACCATTTTAAATCAACAAAATAAAACGCCCAAATAACTCTCTCCTAGAAGAGATACCTGCAATTTATACCTCACTATAAGCGCTGGCAAACAAATAGCCTTCTACTACCTCCTAACATCTTCTAAAGATGATGCCCCCGCCTCCTTGGGGAATCAGTTTCACAAAGTGGGAGCTACAATAAAGAAAAGCATGGGCTCTGGTATTCTAAATGGAGGAACAGCTGGCAGGTGACAGTCTGTGAACCATAGATGGCACATGGGGATATATGGAAGAAGACAGTCCTTTAGATATATGAGTCCTAGGCCATGAAGGATTCAAAGGTTATAAACAGCACCTTGGTTAGAGCTCAGAAACAAAATGGCAGCCAGTCTCAGACCAATAAATAAGTAAGACACATTCTCATTGTCTAGCATCTGACAATAATCAGGTCTATACTCTGTCTCCGATAAAGATGTTAGTACGATCAGTTGAGGTGCAGCGGCTGAGAAAAGTGTATGCTTCTGCATTAGTATGTTGTCCCAAAAGAATATGAGAATTATCATTCACTTTTACACTCTGTCTTTATCAAAACCATTATTTTGTGCATTATTCAATGTGGTCCTATGATACAAAAGCATTTATAGTTAATTTAATGACTATCATCCAACTTTCAAAAGAATGGGTGAGCAGGGCTAGGTAGGCAGTAGACCCAGACAGAGCATTTTACAACAAAGGAAGTCCATCAAGTTGAGTTCTTCAGGAGCAGCAGTGGCATAGGAGGTTAAGAGCGCGTGTATCTAATCTGGAGGAATTGGGTTTGATTCCCAGCTCTGCCGCTGTGGAGGCTTATCTGTGGAATTCAGATTAGCCTGTACACTCCCACACATGCCAGCTGGGTGACTTTGGGCTAGGCACAGCTTCTTGGAGCTCTCAGCCCCACCTACCTCACAGGGTGTTTGTTGTGAGGGGGGAAGGGCAAGGAGATTGTGAGCCCCTTTGAGTCTCCTGCAGGAGAGAAAGGGGGGATATAAATCCAAACTCCTCCTCCTCTTTTTCCTCCTTTTCCTCCTTTTCCTCCTCCTCCTCCTCCTCTCCTCCTCCTCCTCCTCCTCCTCCTCCTCCTCCTCCTCCTCCTCCTCCTCCTCCTCTTCTTCTTCTTCTTCTTCTTCTTCTTCTTCTTCTTCTTCTTCTTCTTCTTCTTCTTCTTCTTCTTCTTCTATGGTGGAGGAGTGTACAATCTACTAATATATTTTTGTAAGACAGAGTATAACCAGCAACTTAACCATCTGAAAACAATTGCCTAAGACTATACACAGGGTTTCTCATTAATAGAGTTCAGATCGTGGTATTCTCTTGTCCACATTCCAGATGATGTCAATATTATTTACCTTTCTTTCCAAAACATACGCACTAGGATTTTTAGGCAGTTAGCTAATGCTTGCCATTCCTGGTCTGCTTAGTGTTTCCATGCAGTCTATCAAATTACAGTCAAGCAGATACAGAGTAAAACTATTTGGTAACATGCATGGCTTATCATCACCCATGGATTATGAAAACAGAGACACAGCTTCAATGCTCTCATAAGATTTAGATTAAATCAGCAATACTTGTTCCATGATCATCCATGAATTAACTGACAAGCCACTGCTGGCAAAAGGGTTAATCTCTGTAATACGTACGGTTCCTCCTGTACTCCACCCCTGAAGACAGAATGAAGCATATCCTTCCTAACACAGAGTCTACATATTACAATAAATAGTTTTATATGATTACAACAGTGGGGAAAGGCTACTAGGACTGAAGACCTTGGACACTGAACTTTTTACTTCATGGAAATTTCGTTTTCACACCTAAAATTCAATTTGGTAACATAAGCTGTTCTGCAATTTTTAGAGCTATGATTTGCTTGCAGAAATCCCCAGTTTCAAACACCTCAATTCCGGACAAAGGATCTCAAATTGCAGATATTGGGGTAAGATCTTTCTCTTCTTGAGATCCTAGAGAGCTGCCAACAATCATACAAGGCAGGACTGAGCCAGATGAACCAACAGTCTAACTCAATAAAAAGTAGCAAAACATATTCTACACCCCTGCACACCATGCAGTTGGGTCTGGCATAAGAAAGCCCTCATGCTTCCCAGATGAGAATCTGGTTCCACGCCATAGCCCAGTTTTTCCTCATACTTGAAGCCATTATTTCTGAAAATCTAGATTTCTGTATATCCATTGTGATTTTATCCTTCCTCTGATGACCATGACTCAGAATGAAAAAGTAATGGAACACAAATTAGAAAAGGAACACTAGCAAAAAAGGAAGATACATAGGACCATTGGGGAAACATTGGCTCTGGTTACTAAAATGCTACAGAAATTGTACAATCAAACTGGCTGCATTGCTATGATGACTAGGTCAGTCAGATTATGTTATTACTCCTACAGTATTTTGTAATCATATGCTGTATTACATGGGTGAACACAGTGGGATTTACAGCTAAGTAAACATATATAGGATCAGGGTCCCTGTATGCAAAGCATTTTACAGTCTATTAATGCCATTTAATCCTCACTTCAGCCCTGTTGAGTATTTCAGATTGAGAAGTCAAAATCTGTCAGAGAATCTATGACCAAGAAGAGTGTTGAGCTGTGCTCTCCCACATCCCGTTCCTAATCTTTACCACTTAGATGAAACTGGCTTTCAGGATCCATTTTTAACAATCAAGACTGGATTTTTGTTTATGGTCTGATCATGGGAGTTGTTAAGCTCTCTCTCTCTCTCTCTCTCTCTCTCTCTCTCTCTCTCACACACACACACACACACACACACACA
The DNA here is from genome assembly GCF_021028975.2 of Sphaerodactylus townsendi. Classification (NCBI taxonomy): domain Eukaryota; kingdom Metazoa; phylum Chordata; class Lepidosauria; order Squamata; family Sphaerodactylidae; genus Sphaerodactylus; species Sphaerodactylus townsendi. The sequence goes on along the minus strand of NC_059427.1, from coordinate 98,173,189 downwards.
CACACACACACACACACACACACAACTGGTATCCTAAAGCATTCTTATGAAAACCAGTAGTCAGAAAGAAGATGTAATTTGAATGTTGATGATTCTGCGGGCTTCATATTACCCAATTAAAACCATTTACAAAAGAGAGGGCCAGTTGATACAAGGAATCTCTAGGACATGCACAGGCCTTTTTCCAGTGCAGCTCTTAAACCACTTTCAAGTGACAAGAATGTGAAAAGGCTCCCATTGTGGTGCTTAGGGCTAGGTTTCTGATGAGTTATTAATACTTAGAGCAAATAGATGCTTGAACATGCCCATCTTAGTAATTTATTTATTGGCACAACTGTCAGAGCTTTTAAAGACTACCCAATTTTCCTTTGCTACTTCAAGGGAAGATGTCTCAATTCCATACCAAGTTAACATCTACCGATCTATTGTGCAGCACTGTAAACTGATATTCTGAAAAGTCTTAAGTTTGTTGAGTAAGGGGCTAGGAAGGGGAGGTCTTCTGCAGAACACTTGTCCCTTGTTTAGTAGGAATGTAATAACAAAGAAGATCCAACCTAAATCACACCTATTCTTTAATACAATTAATGTGACTAATGTCGCTGCAATATTTCCCAATAATTGGGGATCATTGGAAATCTCTCTGTCTAGATTCACTTTTCCAGCCAGTCGGAGGGCCAGAGAGGACAGTGACTTGGCAGACTTGTGTTAGAAGTAAGCAAACAATAATAATCTAAGAGTGGATTCCACAGAGGAATTTGAACCGCCTCCTAGCTCCTGGCCTGCTCATCAGACTGAATCACATTCCATTGATCTTCACGTGATAAGTCCAAACAAATTTGGATTTGTAGTTTCATAGTTCAGAATATGGCTTTCACAGGTATTCTGGCATGTACTGAAAGATTTCTTATTGCTGGAATTGCCTGTCATCCCTGACGGGTGATTTTGTACAGTGAAAGAGCCTTCTGTAAGGGCCAAAACTGCCTGTCAGAGCATAGTTTCTGAACTCTGACCAGCCATTATAACACTTACATAACCTTCTTTAAACGCCATAGCAGCACAGTTGTGCAACCTCTGCAAACACTCAAAGGAGGTAAAGAGGGAGTTGAGGAAATGGGTGGGTGGATCTCTCTGGACTTTTCCACACATGCAGAATAATGCAGTTTCAATTCACTTTCAATGCCCTTTGCAGCTGGATTTTACTGTGCGGAATAGCAAGATCCACTTGCAAACAATTGTGAAACCACACAGCACCCAATTGTGAAAGTGGATTGAAAGTGCATTATTCTGCATGTGCGGAAGGGACCTCTGTGCTCCTGGGATTGATTCTGTGTTCCACTGAATTTGTAGACATCTTCAAATCAAACCTCCAAGAGTTGGGAGGGACTGAACCATAAATGGGATGGAGCTCTAGGTATCACACAACCAGAAAATGCAAATCAGAAATTTCATCCCAATTGAGGAAACACAAGTTACAGGTGGAAATGTGTTTCTCAATTAAACTCATGGAAATAAACAGTATGAAGAGGGGAATCCCAACAAATGTTATAACCATAATAAAGAAGACAAAGCAATATTGAATTGAAAACACTGTGATTAAAATTTCTGTGCACTACCCCATTTTCATACAAATGTTGCTTTTGAAGTCACACATAATGCTTTTTAAAGCAGTTCATCATTATAGTCAGAAGAGCAAGATGAAATCAATGACATGATCCACTGACAGCAAAATATATCTTTAAACTGTGAAAGGGAACTCACACATCACACGAGACTGTAGGATCACTTGCCATGCCCTGGCAACCATTAGGAATCCAGGGACAGAAACATGGTTAGCAACGGTGTGGCATCTCTTCTGTGGAAAACCTGGAGGTGATGGCAGTCCTCTCTAGGAATCTCCAGGATCTTTATGATAAAACCACAGAGTTTCTGATTATTCCTTGAGAGGAATGATGCCACTTCCAAGTCTTCTGAAATTATTAGTAATGATGATTACCATTTTGGATTCTTACTAGACTAGAGTCTCAGTGCTCATAGACATAGAAAATGTCAGCCTTAGTAGAAAAACATTGTTATGTGAGCCAGATTTATGGTGTAGATTAGGTATAGAACATAGGATATTTAGAGACATCTATCATTCAGATCCTGTAAATGCTGCTTCCATTTTTAGTACTGGCCCCACAACCATTTGATCAAAATAGTTTAAAGACGTGTTTAAAATGTAATCAGAGAGGAGAGAGAAATTATTTAAACCAGATCTAGTTAAAATGTGACCCAAGAATTTTCAAAATTCTCTGTTTAGGTTTAGATACTTTCAAGGAATTTTCAGTGCTGAGTATGACAGTGTGGTACATTTCTCATTCATTCCATAGGTTATGCATGGAAGATAAGGTTGGCACATGGCACTTCCCTTAGAACATTTTGTTCATATATTCAAAGAATGTGTAACAGATACACATAAATCACAAATGGCACCTCGGCAATCTAGTAAAGGTACAATATGTATTGGGGGTGGGTGGAAATGGAGTGACTGCTAGGGAGAAATGAACAGGATGTCCCTTGACCTGATCTCACAAGGAATGGATGAGACACACAAATAAAAGGAAGACACACAGAAGATGACAAATGAGATATGATTGAAATTGAGATACAAGGCCTGAAAAAGAAGGAAAGAGCAAAGCAATGAGGTAAAGGTAGTCGCCTGTGCGAGCGTTGGGTCATTACTGATCCATGGGGTGATGTTTACAGGAGGGTTGCCATTGGCTTCCTCAGTCATTTAAAATGGTAAGCTGGTTACTCATTTTACTGACCTCAAAAGGATGGAAGGCTGAGTAAACACAGAAGATGCCTATTTACTTTAAAAGATGACCCTTTAAAAAGTTCTGCACCAAGAATATTTGTATTCAATCTAACTGAAACATGCCTATGAATATAATATGGCTCCTACTTTTTGAAAGTGGATTTTGCTATTCCACACAGTAAACTCCAGCGTCAAAGTGGATTGAAAGTGCATTATTCTGCATTCCACTTTTGCACTGCAACAATACAGTTCATTAAAATGGCTTTTTAGTTCTTTTTGGTGTCTGAGCTTGTTGACCAAACTTGTTTCTTGAAGCGGTCTAAAATTTATGATCCCTAAAATTCCCTTTAGATGAACAGAAGGAGTTATGTCCCAGGCTTTCACCCTTCCTACTGTCAGCAATTTTTTATTCCACTCTTTATTCTACTCTTTCAACATTCCCACAAGGCTTGTCTTGCAGGATAAAATGCTGGAGCCAGAGAACAGTCAGAAGCACTACTTGGGTGCTCACAAGGTTGACACTTACTACTACCAACAACCTCCAAGAGCATTCAGTTGCTTGCAAACGTCAGTGAGTTAGATTTATACAGTATTCTGTAAAGCCGATGGTATTCCTGAATCAAGATCCATGCAATCAGGAGAGAATGGACAACACCAAAAAATCAATGGGATTACACAAAGTTCATTGGGAATGCAACCAGCAGAAGTCAAGGCCCAGTATCAACTTGGCAACATTAGGGTAGTTGAAGGCCCTAACTTGGCTTCTTGCATAAAGAAGGCTCCACCAGTAAGCTGATCTAAAGCATCTGATATGCTGACAGTACCAATTTGCCTATTGCTGGTGGATCAGCTGATAAATTCTTAATCTCCCCTACAGCTCCTGGAACGGTTCCATGTGCTCTTAAGAGAGCACAGAGTCATAACATCACTACTCAGTGTCCTGTGTCAGTCTTGAATGAAAGAGGGGAGTACAGCGGCTCCTGATGTGCTAACTTTCATGAAATTCAGTAAAACATGACTCAGGAAGCTTGTAACTGTATACAACATTGTGAAACCTGTTTTACTGGCAGTTTAAAAAGGCTTACTTCATATGAAATAATCTTACATAGTTTTAGACTCCAGCAACACAGCTGACAATAATAGATCAACAGCCAAACAGTCAAGCAGAGACTATGTTCAGCTTCTATCCAAAAGACCACATGATTGCTTGACATAGCCACCTTCTGCAGACGGCCAGTCTGGACAGAAATATATACAAGAAGAGTAGAAACAAGACAGCATTTTTCAGCCCATCTCCCAGTATCCATACATTAAGCAAGCCTTCTGTCTGATATGTACAGGCTATCAAGCATGATCTGCACCCTTTTCTACAAGATACAGGTTACACTTTTAGAGCATATGCACTTTGGGGTATATATGCATGCAACCCTCTGTGCAGAAGTCACAATGAACATGTGTAGACTGCAAAAGGCATCAGCAGGTATGATGCCCACCCCCACATTTTAACTATTAACTTAGAGCTCATGTAACTCAACCAGGCTGTGGATGCGCAAACTCCTAGGCACCCCAGGAGCAGCCTGAGGCCAAGTATGGGTCGGACAATACCCAGGTGAGGGAAGGTGGGAAGGACCAGGTCTCAGCGGGTGGGGCCGGGGAGGTGGAGTGCCATATAAGGGTTACAGTCGTCCTTTGTTTATTCAAAACCAAAGCAGGTCTGATTGCCAAGAGCAGTTTTTTGTTTTAGACAGTCCAATCAATTGTAAGAACATAAGAACATAAGAACAAGCCAGCTGGATCAGACCAAAGTCCATCTAGTCCAGCTCTCTGCTACTCGCAGTGGCCCACCAGGTGCCTTTGGGAGCTCACATGTAGGATGTGAACGCAATGGCCTTCTGCGGCTGTTGCTCCCGATCACCTGGTCTGTTAAGGCATTTGCAATCTCAGATCAAAGAGGATCAAGATTGGTAGCCATAAATCGACTTCTCCTCCACAAATCTGTCCAAGCCCCTTTTAAAGCTATCCAGGTTAGTGGCCATCACCACCTCCTGTGGCAGCATATTCCAAACACCAATCACACGTTGCGTGAAGTGTTTCCTTTTATTAGTCCTAATTCTTCCCCCCAGCATTTTCAATGAATGCCCCCTGGTTCTAGTATTGTGAGAAAGAGAGAAAAATTTCTCTCTGTCAAAATTTTCTACCCCATGCATAATTTTGTAGACTTCAATCATATCCCCCCTCAGACGCCTCCTCTCCAAACTAAAGAGTCCCAAATGCTGCAGCCTCTCCTCATAGGGAAGGTGCTCCAGTCCCTCAATCATCCTTGTTGCCCTTCTCTGCACTTTTTCTATCTCCTCAATATCCTTTTTGAGATAAAGCACCCAGAACTGGACACAGTACTCCAAGTGTGGTCGCACCACTGCTTTATATAAGGGCATGACAATCTTTTGCAGTTTTATTATCAATTCCTTTTCTAATGATCCCCAGCATAGAGTTTGCCTTTTTCACAGCTGCCATGCATTGAGTTGACATTCCCATGGAACTATCAACTAAGACGCCTAAATCCCTTTCCTGGTCTGTGACTGATAGCACTGACCCCTGTAGCGTGTATGTGAAGTTTGGATTTTTGCCCCTATGTGCATCACTTTACATTTTGCTACATTGAACTGCATTTGCCATTTCTGAGCCCACTCACCTAATTTATCAAGGTCCGCTTGGAGCTCTTCGCAATCCTTTGTGGTTCTCACCACCCTACATAATTTGGTATCATCTGCAAACTTGGCCACCACGCTACCCACCCCTACTTCCAGGTCATTTATGAATAGGTTAAAGAGCACTGGTCCCAAAACGGATCCTTGGGGGACACCACTCCCGACATCTCTCCATTGTGAGAACTTCCCATTTACACCCACTCTTTGTTTCCTGTTTTTCAACCAGTTTTTAATCCATAGGAGGACTTCCCCTCTTATTCCTTCATTGCTGAGTTTTCTCAACAGTCTCTGGTGAGGAACTTTGTCAAAAGCCTTTTGGAAATCCAAGTAGACAATGTCCAGCGGTTCACCCCTGTCCACATGCCTGTTTACACCCTCAGAGAACTCTAGTAAGTTTGTAAGACAGGATTTGCCTCTGCAAAAGCCATGCTGACTCTTTCTCAGCAGGTCTTGCTTTTCTACATGTTTTATAATTTTATCTTTAATGATAGATTCTACTAATTTACCAGGAACAGATGTCAAACTGACTGGCCTGTAATTTCCTGGGTCCCCCCTAGATCCTTTCTTAAAGATTGGTGTGACATTGGCCATCTTCCAGTCTTCAGGGATGGAGCCTGATTTCAGGGATAAGTTGCATATTAAAGTGAGAAGATCAGCAATTTCATGCTTGAGCTCTTTAAGAACTCTTGGGTGAATGCAATCTGGGCCAGGGGATTTGGTAACATTTAGTTTATCAATGGCTGCCAGAACTTCTTCCTTGTCTATCACTATCTTCGCTAGTTCCTCGGATTCGCCTCCTAAGAAGCTTGGTTCAGGTGCAGGAATGTTCCTCACCTCCTCTTGGGTGAAGACAGATGCAAAGAATTCATTCAGCTTCTCTGCAATCTCCCTGCCATCTTTTAGCACACCCTTTGTTCCTTTGTCATCTAACGGGCCTACCGCTTCCCTTGCTGGCTTCCTGCTTTTGATGTACTTGAAGAACTGTTTGTTGCTGGTCTTGATGTTCGCAGCCATGCGTTCCTCATAATCCTTTTTTGCCTCCCTTACAGCTAACTTGCTTCTCTTTTGCCACCATTTGTGTTCCCTCTCATATTCTTCATCAGCCAAACTGGACTTCCATTTTCTAAAAGACATTTTCTTTTTCTGATAATTTCCTCAACCTCTCTTGTTAACCATGGTGGCTTTCTTTTGGACTGGGTGCTGCCTTTTCTAACCCGTGGAACACATTCCAGCTGAGCTTTATTACTGTGTTTTTAAATAACCTCCAAGCATCCTGGACAGTTTTGACTCTCTTGATTTTCCTTTCAGCTTCCTCAAGCATCTATCCCCCTCATCTTTTGAGAAATTTCCCTTTCTGAAGGCTAACATATCTACATTGGTAGTTGCCACCTCTTCGCATGCTGAGATACTTATTCTTACAGCATTGTGGTCGCTGTTCCCTATCGCCTCCCCCACCCTGACTTCCTGCACCAGGTCCTGGGTCGCACATAGAATTAGATCTAGGATCACCTCTCTCCTGGTTGGTTCCACAACCATCTGCTCTAAGCCACAGTCATTTAGCATATCCAGGAATGCTCTCTCCTTACTATGACCTGAACATGCATTTTTTCCAGTTTATATGGGGATAGTTAAAATCACCCATTACCACGACATTTTTGTTTTTGTTCGCCTCTCTAATTTCTTACTCCATCTCAGAATCCTCTTGTGCCCCTTGGCCGGGGTGACGATAATATATTCCTAATATTAAACTGTCCTTCACACCTGGTATTGATATCCACAGTGATTCTGTAGGGGAACCAGCTCCCCTTGCATTGTCTATTTTATGTGATACTATGCTCTCTTTGATGTAAAGGGCAACTCCACCCCCAATGCGCCCTGTCCTATTCTTCCTATAGAGCCTGTAGCCTGGTATAACAGCATCCCACTGGTTCTCCTCATTCCACCATGTCTCTGTAATGCCCACTATATCAAAGTCCTCCTTCAAAACTCTGTACTCTAGCTCCCCATTTTAGGTGAATGCTTCTACTATTAGCATAGAGACACCTGTATACCCTGTCTCTGTCCTTAACCTGGGATTTATGTGTTTTACCCTCAAGTCTTTTGTAGACACTATCCCTTGTCACGCGCACATTGCTATGTTCCTCACTTGTATGTGGTTGATTTAGAAAAACCTCTCTCTGTCTGCATCCCCACAGATACTGTATTCCCAACCGAAGTCACCTCAGCTCCTGTCGGCTTTCCCCCAGTGATCAGTTTAAAAGCTGTTCTGCCACCTTTTTAATGTTGAGCGCCAGCAGCCTGGTTCCTCTTTGGTTAAGATGAAGTCCCGCCCCGCTTGTACAGGCCTACCTTGTCCCAAAAGGTTCTAGTTCCTGACAAATCTGAAACCCTCTGCCTTACACCACCTTCTCATCCACGCATTGAGACCCTGTATCTCCGCTTGCCTAGCCGGGCCTCTGCGCGTGGAACGGGTAGCATTTCTGAGAACGCCACCTTGGAGGTCATGGACTTCAACCTTTTCGCTAGCAGCCTAAATTTAGCTTCCAGAACATCCCGGCTAAATTTACCAATGTGGTTGGTGCCAATGTGGGACCACAACTACTGACTCCACCCCAGCACTGTCTAAAAGCCTATCTAGACGGCTGACATCCGCAACCTTCGCACCAGGCAGGCAAGTCACCATGCTGTCATCACGCCTCTCACAAACCCAACTCTCTACATTTCTAATGATCGAATCACCCACTACAAGGAGCCCCCCACCTCCCCGAGGGGTATCCTCAGTGTGAGAGGATAGCTGATCACCAGTTAAGGAAGGGATCCCATCTAAGGGAGCATCTTCCCCCACCTCAGACTGGCACCCTCCATCCCCAAGGCCTTCATTCTCCATGACATCTGAAGAGATGTCACCTTGGGAGTGGGACCCGGCTGTTAGGTCCCTGAAAGCCTAGTCTGTCACCCTCTCTGCCTCTTTCAGCTTCTCCAGGTCTGCCACCTTGGCTTCAAGAGAACGCACACGTTCCTTGAGTGCCAGGAGCTCATTGCAGCGAGGGCACACCCATGACTTCTGTCCTAGTGGCAGATAGTCATACATGTGACACTCAGTGCAAAACACTGGAAAGCCCCCATCCCCCTGCTGGCTTTCTGCCTTCATATCTGATTTGTTTAGATATTTAAATATTACGCTTTTAGTCACTGCCCCCCTGGAGCTATCTGCACGTACTATCTGTCAAATATGTCCTTATTAATTTAAAAAAACAAAAAAATTGAATTAAAATTGCGCACGCCGTTAGGCGCGCGCCGCTGGTTCCAGAGACTGAACTAAAGCCCCACCTCTCAGGACAAAAGCCCCACCTCTAGGACAAAGAGGAACAAGAGATGAACTCTGTTAACCCCTGTTAAGCCCCACCTTCCAGATTCAGCAGCCTTACAAGGAGAAAAAGAGATAACCCCTGTTAAAATACACTGTTTTAAAAGCTGTGGCTTTGAGAAAAGCCCTCCAAAATGAACACCAGCAGGTCACTCTGCTCTTCCTGGCCAAGTCTCTTCTGCTCTATTTTAACCAATTACCTGCTAGTTATAAACTACCAATCAAAGATTTTCCAACAGGCATACCAGTATATACAGTTTCCCCGAAAATAAGATCTACCCCAAAAATAAGCCTTAGCATGATTTTTCGGGATTTTTGGAGGATGCTTGAAATATAAGCCCTACTTCAAAAATAAGCCCTAGTTACAGATTCCCCAGCACAGCTGATCTGGTCACGTGGGGGATGCAAAATCATGGGGGGGGGGAGACGTTAGAAAAAATAAGCGCATTGCACGTCAGACCGCATTATACAATATCATATAAATAAGCAATATTCAGTTTGCATGACTCACAGTAATATACATATCAGTGAGTATCAACTCAACCAATAATAAACTGCAAAGTCTCATAGTCTGGCGGGTCGTCACCCTGCTCTGGCACTAATGGAAAATACAGTCCCAACCCTCACAAGAGTCCTGTAAGTGTTGTATTGTGGAAAAAAAGACATTCCCTGAAAATAAGCCCTAACCATCTTTTGGAGCAAAAATTTATATAATACCCTGTCTTATTTTCAGGGAAACAGGGTATTTTGGTCGTACGTTTCATTTATATTTTCAAAAGGGCTCGCTTTACAAAATGGTTTTTGAAGGTTCTATCCAATCTCTTTTTCAGGCCACATGTACATGTGGCAACTGTATACATTGTTGAGGATTTCTAATTTAATTCTTTTAACCACACGAAGGCACTTGCTTCTTAGTATGTCATCAAGTCAGGTAATGTTAGAGAAAAGCTGACAGAAGTCATACTGATCTAAAAGTACAAATCCAAAATAAATCTACATAATACTTCTTATTAGGACCAACCAAAGGAAATATAATCGTGTGCATCTGATACATGCTTTTCATGTTTAACCAGGACCTGACATCATGTCCTGAGGAATTTTCCTTTCTGCTATAAAATATTTTTTTTGCAGCATCCAACCTGAGCAAGAATTCTAGTAAGCTTGAAAGCTCATACATATGTGTCATTTGGTCACCCCTAATAAAAGGTATTAGCCGGATAGTGTTCTGCTTTGCAAGAGAAAAAACCTGAAATGCTTTGCTTCTGGTTTGCCCCTTCCTCATTTTCTAACTGGATAGTTCTCATTAACCAGCTTTATTTAGTTAGATTGTCCCCATTATCCATGCTTTTCCTGATTAATGACATGTCTCTATTTTCATATGACTCCCAGTATTAAATAAGTCTCACTCTTACATCAAAATGTCAATTTGTTTTGTTGTGCCTTACTCATTCAAGACCTCAGTCCTGTGTGTGCTTATCTGACTGAATTCTGCAGAATTTGCTTTAGGGTTGAACTACATGTATTTTACACTGAACAGAAAAGCAGCTGTGCAGGTCAATTAATTGCTGTTTTTTGACATGTTGCCTGCCCTTTTTCAGTAAGATACTAATCCTCAGAATCTATTCCTTCCAATGTACTAGACAGCTGTTTCCAAACAGAAAAGAGATTTGTCATGCAGTTTCCTCTCCAAAGCCTGTAGCAACGTGTCTTTCCTTTTGCATCTGATTCAGGAAAGGCAGGGCTTTTCATTGCTGCAATAATTTGGCCTAAGCTAGGGAAAACAAAAAAAGGGACAGCACAAGTTGAAGGGGTTATGGAGGTTCATTATGGTATGGGAAATGGCTTGCTAACTGCAAAGCTGTGTTTGTGTTCAAAGAGTAGATGACCAGCTCGGGGAAAGAACTAAATTCTGTTTGCTCTGCAAAACAGCACCTTCCATGCACTCAGTAGATCTGGAACCACTTCAGGCAAGAGAGACAAGCAGAAAATCAGAGACAGATCACACACCCATCAAGCATACAATGGAGATGCACCAGTCAAGAGACAGAAGGACTGATTGAGTGCTGTTCCAAGCTAACACTGGAGCAGTAAACCACAGAAAGTAAATCAGTGCTTTAATATACACAAAACAGAGCAATCTATGCATCGTGAACCCAAATAGCTCTTCATTGGGGGATACATTTCAAGTATCACTATGAAATTCATACACTTGCTATTGTGCAAACGCCTGAAAGGCTTGCTTTCAGGATTGGTGCTAATGCTTTTGTTTCATTAAGATGTTTATCTTTCGTATAAACCAAATTGAAAGATAACCAGTGCCCAGCTATTGTTATTTTACAACCTCTTTTAAGATGTTTTAGCAGCCCTGACTCAAAATAGCAGTGATTCAGATGACAGAAAAAATAAAATAATATAGTAAAACAAAGTGCTTTGTCCCCCTCTACTGAGGCAAAGATGTGTAGGCCTGAAGAAAATCTGAGTTTGTAAATAACTCTTTAAAAAACAAAGCAATGCTATTTTCTTCTCTGATGTTTTTTCCCCTCTTAGTACTCTAAGAAAGTTCTTATTAAAAATATTCTGAATCAGCCTATGTCTGTTATTGGTTACTAAGTCTTTCAAGCAGAAAAATATCTGAACACATTACTAATGGCAGCATTTTGTATTAACAGGGGGTCTCTGACAATAAAAGAGCAAAGCAAAGCTACTTAGCTAGGTCAGAGCAGCACAACCAGTTTCTGCCTTGCTGCTCAAATAATAATTTCAGGTAGAGGGAAGAACTTTCCCATCAGAAGTCACATGACATAACTCAGTGCAAATCACCTTTTCCCCTTAGATTTTCATTTAGGGATGAGCAGATTCCTGCAGTTCTATTCCATTTACAACTCCATGTTTCCTTACTTTTTGAGATCTGATTAAAGACCTGCCAAAGCTCGCACACTTCAGTGGAGCAGACATTCAGGAAGAGAGGGAAAGCTCTTCAACCTCCACCCCACCCCACCCCTTTTCTCCCAGATTTTCTCCAGGTGTCTGTAGAGACTGTGGGAACTGTGAAGGAATATTTTCCAGAAGTGCACTTGTGCAACCTCACAATTTGGAGTGCAATCCTATGAAGCGGTATAGGCAGTCAATAGACTGGAGTAGCTGCGTAGATGGTGTAGTTAATTACCATGATGGATTTGCTTCCATGACTTTCTTGTTATTGTAACTGTTATCCAAACAGTTCAAATCTTTCTCTATGCCCCAGATTTTTAAAAATGTGCAATTCTAGGCTTTAAAAATTCTCTGGAAGCACTTGGTGTAAATAGATAGAAACTGAACTTAGTTATATCAAAAATCCCAAGGATTCAATCCAATCAGCAGTTGAAGGGTGTGTGTGTGATTAGATTGCAAATTCCCATCTAACTAAATGTTGAGGTCATTTTTCATTTTGAAGTGGGGGTGGGGGCAAAGCTAAGGCCTGGGTACAGCCCCAACCTGAAGCAAAGTTACTGTTATATCAGAAGAAGTCAGCAAACATCAAGCAGCCATATCCTCTAATGCCTGCATTTTTTTTCTACATCAGTGCCTCTTGTTCTCTCCATTTCCTCCTTTTATATTTTCTGGACATGTCTTCATTTCACATTCTCATTTTGTTCCCCTGTTCCTTTTAGCTTCTACTAATCTCTACTCTTCATTACATGTAACAAGCTAATGTTCCCAAAGGTGATGGAGGAGAAACCTATATGCACACATTTTTAAAGTGCACACTTATTATATTTTTAATTTCTGATGCTCAGAGCAGTGTGTGCGTGTGTGGGGGTGTGACAAGTAAGGAGAATCATTGCTATGGGAAGCTTAAAATAGCTCTAGTCCAGAAAGGTCAGGAAAGTTTTCTGTCCTGTAGTTTATGATGGACAAGAGGCTTTCCGACACTACTGAGGGGGCACACACAGCCTCCTAAGATTTTTCAGATCTAAGTTCATTTTGAACTACAAACCTTCCCCTCAGTTTCCAGGTGGTCTACAGGTAGCAACTGTATAGGTCTTCGGTTTGCTGCTGTGAGATAAGTATGATGGTGCGCAAGAAGATTGTTGAGCCCTTTTCCTTGAATCAAACTAAATTGTACAAGGTATACTCATCACCAGAGACAGATCTAACAATTGAGCACTCTCTTCTCTCCCAGAAATAGAGCTAAACTGCTCTGTCTCACTACCAGGAAGAGCTACCCTTCACTCTGTTCTTTTTTCCTGAGCCAAACACACACACAGACAGACAGACACACACACACACACACACACACACACACACACCCTCTCCCTCTCCCTCTCTCTTTCTTTCTCTCTCTCTCTCTCTCTCAGGCGGAACTCAACTTTCCCTTCCCCTATTTACTCCAGCATCTCATCCCCCTTCTTGAAGGTGATTGGATGTTGGAGCAGCGCTCCTATGGGCTCATTTGAATGGCTGAAGACAGCCTCCTGCCCATCACATAATCCCCTTTCAGAAACTCATTGATACAGGTGAGATCTTTTTCAGGTCTCTGCCTGGTCAATGAGGCAAGCTTACTCTTCATTCCACACCAGTAATGTTAATAGGCAATATAAACGGTTTACAGGAGCAGAATAAAACAGTTAACGGTAGAGTAACACTTTTCATACTTATATGTATTTACAAACCATTATTTTATTTTGATACAGACAATAGCCATCTGAATGAAACATCAGCGACCACATTTTCATGCCCATGTTCATGAATGACATCAAAATCCAAGTCTTGGAAAATGCAAACTCCATCAGAGAAGTTTGCCATTATTATCCTTAGTGCTGCGGAGCTATCATAGGTGGATGCCACACAGGGCAAATAATAATGGGTACAGGATGCTATATAAACAATTGCGGGGGGGGGGGGTGTTCTTTGCACAGGTCCCACCTCCAAAACAAGCCTTTCCTGTTTTATTTCCTTCAACCTGTTTTTTTTGGAAAATCGTTAAACCGGTGATCCTTTTGAAAAATCCCAGGTTGGAGCTGCACCCACACAAACAGCCACTGCCAGACAGGAGGCACTTTATTTCCCTCCATTCCACTCTGCTGTCTACAATCAGGGAGAATCTGCCTGCCATTTCCATTCCATTCCAGGGAGGCCTCTTTTTCTTTTGTGCGATGTACCTGCGTAGCTACGCAGGTGTAGCCAATCTTATTGTGGAATGATCGGCATGACTGTGGGGTTGCATTTCTGTATGCCTGCGTAGCTATAGATGTATAGCAAGAAATTTTAAAAAAGAAACTTCTCTGTGTGAAGGCACAAATGCAACTTGGATTATTTCCATGGGCTCCAGCTGCTGCCTGCACGGCACAGATATAAACAGGTAAAAGGAAAGCAGGTTCCTTTATAATGACTGCAACCCATTGTACATTCGCTGTGCAGAATCAATCATAGTGTTTGGTGTACATGTTTGGTGTACAGAGTAGTCCATAAAGTCCTAGTTTCCCTGGAGCACACCCAATAGCCAAACACTCAGTCTCCATGGCTGAAAGATGTCCTAGCAAAGAACTTCCTGCTCAGGAATGACACTGGGAATATCTATCCAGAAGGGCCATACTGACTGAGTAGTGCCCCAAACCCATAACTTCAGATGCTATTAGCTCTTTTAACCTTTCAGGTAGCATGTGGCATTCTGATGTCCAGTTCACATTATCTGGTAAAGCCTTTTTAGTCAGGTCTGACGATGGAGCTGTGATGACACTAAAATTGGAGATGAACTTCTTATAGAAGCCAACCAAACCCCAAACAGATCTCACTTGATATTTGGTCAAGGGCACCCTGATCGCTTCAAACCTGCACATCCCTGGGTTGATTACTCCTCCACCCACCATGTGTCCAAGGTTCTTTTACCTGTCATAGGTCTACCTGGCATTTTCTTGCCTTTGTAGGCAGACCAGCCTTCTTAATCAGCTGTACAAAAGTGGGGAGGTGTTTTAGCCAAGGATTTGGATGAAGATAACCACATCATCAATCCAATCTAGAGCAAGCTCACCCACACACTTGTTCATTAACCTTTGGAAGGTGTCTCCAATATTTCTAAGCCAAAACTGGAGGATTGGGGATTCGAACAGACTGGCATTGGTGGTAAAGGTAGTTTTGGGTTGGCCTTCTGGCTCCATTTCCACCTACCAGTAACCTTTGGTAAGGTCCAGGGGGGTTTCCACCCATCCCTTGTAAGCTTTTCCTGCTTCACACTCTTTACAAGCCACAAAGCAGGGGTTTAATACATTAAAATAGCACAGCTTGTTTTTATCAGCAAGTTTGGTAGCTTACATCAGTTATTTTATCCACAACTGCAAAAAGCTCTTCCCAGGCAGTTTGCATTTTTTTTTCCCTTTTAGGTCACAAAACCAATACTTTGTCCCCTGGTTCAAAACATTTCTCTCAAACCCTCGCATCATACTAGTTCTTCTATTTAGGCTGGGAACGATGAAGATTCTCACCTGCAGCTGCCAGCATCTCATGCAGAGTGTTCTGCAAGTCTTCCACATAATGCACAATGCTCTCTGGTTCAGGAATATCTTTTCCTTCCCACTTCCCAATCTGATATTGTTGAGGAGTCTTCACATACACATGACCACATGACAGTTCAAAGAGGCTGAACCCCATACTTTCCTGTGAAACCTCTCTGCAGGCAAACAGCAGGTACTACAGGTGCATGTCCCAGTCACTTGGGTGCGTCACAAAGTACAATTTGATCATCCTCACCAGTGTTCCATTAAACCTTTTGGTAAAGCCATTCATCTCTGAACGATATGGGGTGGAAGTCAGATGTTTCATGTCACACATGACCCAAAGCCACTGCATTATAGTGGATATAAAAGAAGTTCCAAGATCATTCACAATCTCATTAGGAAAACTGCAGAAAATCCGCTACAGTGTGAGCCTTGCTGTTGCTCAAAGGCACTTGCTTCAGGAAATCTTGTAGCGATTCAATCTAGTGTCAAGATGCATCTGTGTCATCTTCTAGTGGGTTTATTCAACAGATGTCAATTCCCATTTTTGTAAATGGTACTTCTATTATGAGCAGAGGCTGCAGTTTTGTTTTGGTTCTTTCTCTTAATTTGCAAACACGACACATCTTGGCAAACATGACACATCTTGCAAATGTCTGCCACATTTCTTAATATCCCAGGCTAATAAAAATGTTGAATCATTCTGTGCTTAGTCCTAGCCACGCCCAAGTGACCTGCAAATAGGCTTTATTGTGCCATTGACAGTAACTGTGATCTGTACTTTTGTGGGACAATCAGTTGGACTTGCCTCTCCCAAACAACTGCAAACTTTTTTCTCAGAAACCCTTTGCATAGCTTGCCTTCCTTAAACATGAATCTAACAGGATGGGCACTTCAGGTGGACTTTTTCTGGCTACTTTTTAAAGTTTTATCAGCTTGCTGTTCTGCAATCAGCACACCAGGCGGTATATTCTCCCCCAACCAGTCTGGATCCCTTGCTTATGGGCTTCTGTGTTGCAATTTCTCTCCCCCTCTGAGGAGTTCTAGGTGGTTGCAGGCCTAGTTGCTGACTTTTATTCAATATTTTACTTTAGTTTCTGGTCATTACATTGATCTATTTGACATGTCTAGTCAAATAAATGCCAATGTGATTTCTCCCCTTACTCCCATCTCCCAGTCTCCTGACCAGTCCTTGTGTACTATTTGTATGCTAAGACCATATTAAATTGAGGTCCTCCCAATCTTTTTATAGCCATTTCCTTTCCAGATAAGTACTGTTCTGGTTTCACTTGCTCTGGCTTTATTAGAGTGTAATCTGGACACCTGCAGCAGCCAGAGGCAGTATGACAGGCTTTCCAGAGGTGAAGGGAGGGAAAGAAAAGCAAAAACCACCATCAGAAAGCCCTCCATTGGGTCCAATGGACTTACATCACCCAAAGGGAGGCGTAGGTCCTCGGCTAGAGCACAACTGTCCACAAACTCAGAGTGGAAACAAACTAATGTTGGCTCCACCCCCAGGAATGTCCTACCCATTCCCCATGCTGATGCCTGTTCTGGATGGCAGAACAGGCCTGCAGTAGCCTGAACATCTGGTTTCACTTGCGCTGGCAGAGATGCCCCTTGGGCAGCTGGAGGGGAGGAATACACCAGCACAGTCCTGCACCATTCCTAAACACATTGGGCATCTGGGTTGGGCTGCCTGAATCACTTGACTCCCAAATCTTTCCAGCTAAAGACTTTGGTATTGTTCACTTCAACTGGATCTATACATTCATTTGTAATCCCTTTAGGCACCTTCCACACACCAGATACATGAGAGGTTTCTACTTCAGAGGGATTTGATGTTTCTATCCCCTTAGTATTTATAACTGCCTCTACTTATATAACTAAATTAGTTGCCTTACAAGTCCTGAGTTATTTTTCTTTACTATGTAGCATTTGGGTTCGTTATTATGAGGTAAATGTTGTGGTGCACAAGGAGCTTATTGAGATAACTGAGGATTAATATATAAGCAACTAATATTTATTTATTTACAGGTTGTTTTTTAATGAACAAGCCAGCACACAGGTCTCCAGGTATACAAAGTAGTAACTTGGCCAAGGCACAAAAATTTAAACTGATTAGACTTCAGAGAGCAGTTAGACTTTTCTGCAATGCTTTCAGGCATAAACAAACCTTTACTGACTAACCACTAGGTTGGATCCCCTCTCACATAGGATTCCACACACACCAGCCTGTCCTTTTTCCAGAGTCAGACTGAATTGTACAAGGTCTGCTTATCCCCAGAGACAAACCTAACAATCAAACCCTCTCTTCTCTTCAGAAGAGGTAGAGAACAGGTACCCTTTATCTCTTCTTCCTGAGCCAAATTTGATCTCTCCTTGAGGTAGAGCTCTTATCCTGAGAGTTCCCTCCAACATATTATCTTGAGGGGGATTGGACGCTGCAGCAGCACTGCCATGGGCTCCTCTGAGTAGATGACTTTCCCTTCAGGGGCAAGACAGCTTCCTGTACGGCCTTCCATCACCAAGTGGAGAAATAATAAGAAATCCTCATCCTCTAGACAAAATGGGATGTCAACATGTGTGCTAAATATATGTGTCAATCTGTGCAAAGGATGCAGATTACATTATTTCCTGTGCTTTGCTTCTGTTAGCCACTTTCATATCCCCTTGACAATCATGCTTTGCAAACACCAACAGATGTTAAAGAAAAAGCAACATATAAACTGTCAATGAAAAGCTGTGTCATCTGCAAAATTGTTCAACTAAAGACCATTGCTACCCAGATGCCCGGGGGGCGGGGGGAACTATGCTTGCCTTCTACCTTCTGCTTTCATGCACCTGTTGACACATCTCAGCACCAGTTTCCTACTTGAGAAGTTTGCAGGACACACAGCAAACAGACACAAACCCGACAGAGAAATGAAACAGGACAGCATCAGGAAGTCTATCAAATAAAACCACACCAAACTACAGACGAGTAACAAATAGGCTGGGAGAAAGGGGGCCAATTCATCATCTGCAGAACTGTGAAATGTATACAATCTCCTCTTTTGGAAACCAATCACCAAAAACACTAATAGTATTTGAAAAGGGATGTGGGCTCCAGCACCAAGCTAGCAGCATTTCCTTTCATACTTTTGCAAATTCAGCCATTTTCACCCACAGACTTGTTCTGTTGTCATCAACCAACAAAATGCCTTCTATAGATTTTCTAGAGCTTGCTTCCAGGTGCCTCTTATGCTTTTTAAAATACAATATTTAGGAAAATGCACCTCTCCTGCACCCCATCTCTTCTTCTTTCTAAATGCATTTTTAATGTTTAAAAGGTTTTTGCCAGATGAGGGAGTCTTGTGCTGGGGTAGGAGGGAGGAGAGTTATTTCAAACAAAAATATCTATTACAATTATGGGTTTGGACTTGACATATCACTGTCTCACGAACTGCAACAAGAGGTGGACGCAGCACTCACATGGCAGAATGGCACTTGGCTTACTGGCCAAAACAAAATGCATATGTACACCATGCCCACACCCATAAAACTGAACTGAGATGCAGAAACTGCTTGAGCCCCTACAGTAAAGCTTTATCTCCAAATGAAAATGAAAATAATAAAGCCATTATGTTTCTGTAGAATCATCAGCCTTTTAGGGGAAATGTGTTCACAAACACTGACCCTGTCGTTTTTCTGTCAGCATGACATGGCCTTACCAAATGAAGAATAGCGCCCCTCCTGAACATAAGCAAAAAACAAAGGCTGTCTAACCAGAGGATCTGGTAGGATAAAGGGAAAGGAAATGTGAATCTCATACACTAATGGCCAAACAAGCCCTTTATTTAGTTTGACTACCTGCAGGGAATGACAAGAACAGCATCCGGGTGCAAATTCCACAATAAAAAATTATGCAATTTAACAGATCAATCTCATTTTTATTGCAGAATTAATTCCCTAAGGCTCCTCATGGGTTAGCCAAAAAAAAAAGAGAGAGAGAGACATTTTGTAGAGGGACAATGTTCACAGAGTTGATGATAGTTTACATAGCTTAACACCTGTAAAATTACTCCATAAACTTAAGATGTTAGCAAAGGGACCTCAGATGGGAATTGCTGGCGGGCAACTTGTTGATCCAAAGTGACGAGAACCCTGCTATGATTGCTAAATGCCTTTACCTTCCTGTCGCTGGTGACAAGACTCCAGAGAAGAACAAATGAATCCATTTGCAGAATAGCAGATATAAGCCCTCTGTACTCTATAACAATATGTTATTTTTATTATAGCATGAAGCAAAACATTTCACCCCATCCAGATCTCTTGCTATCAACAACAGACAGAGGTCACCTGCAACTAAAAGTTCTGGTTAACAGTTTTACAATAAGGAGACTTATTCCTCCCTAGTCCCTTGGCACTTCAAAGCACTCTTTGCCATCTGTCAAGGGTCTAAATATGGAAGCATGAGTCCAGTGCAGGATATCCAGAAACTACAAAGAATCCAATTAATGAGCAGGAGAGTAGGTTCACATAGTTGCCAACTAATGCTAGGTACAGTCACCATTTCTCAACGGCATAAGCACCTATGATTTCTATAATGCTGGCAAATGAAAATGTGATAACATCAAAGCTGTATGGGTGGAAAATAAATATAGATTTAATATGAGAGAGAGTTGAAAGATATTGTGCTATTCTCAACAAAGAACTGGTATTCATGAGGATTTTGGAGACTATTTCTGCACCGATTTCTATAGAGTGGACTTTCTGAAGGTAAAGAACTTGGAATAGTCAACTACTATGAAGAATATGTTCAAGAAATTCAGTCACTATAAACAACATTTTAAAAATGTAAACCATTGACTTTATAATACTCAAAAACCTAACACAACCAATTTTTTTAAATAAATCCTTAATTTTATAATCTCCTGACAGGAGGACATCAATAACATCATTTTTTCCCTTGAGCTAAAGATTTCACATTTACCATAGCAGCTCAGTTCAGTATTTGTCCTATATCAGTGAGGTAGATGGATACAGTAACATCATATCACAATAATAAACACTCTTGTGGGCTGATCGCTAAAATACCTTGACTCTTGGCTGAAGAAAAGACTCTAACATGAACTCAGGCAAATCCAAATGCTCTTTCCTGAAGTACTTTGCATAGCCTACTGATGAACCAGCACAGGCCACCTCCCATAGACTGGTACAACTTGTGCTCAGTTTTGTTTGAGCAAAAGCCATAACATTAGTTTCCCTGTTTAAAAGTCATATGGGCATAATGAAAACCCTGCTAAGGAGGAATCATGTGTATTACACTCAGTCCCCTGGGATTCAGTACTACCATGCAAGACAGTACCTTTACAGTGTAAAAATTCTTCCCCCGAAGGGGGGCCTCCTTCTTCGCTCAGCAGTTTGTTAATCTTCTCTTCTTGCATAGGATAGCCATTGTGATCCCCAATGAAGTCAGCTTTCCCATTGCTGTTTGAATATCCATTGACATACATTTTCAGGGCAGACCTCCGGAAGCAGAGAATCTCCTGGAAAGCATACCTGAAGTCTGGGCTGCGGCAGTAGATCAAGGGGTTGAAGGCTGAATTGACATAACCTACCCAGTTCAAAAAGATGTACACAAATTTGGGGATGCGATTGGGACAGATGACGTAGACAATATTGACTATGAAGAACGGGAGCCAACACAACGTAAAGGTGCCCATGATGATGCCCAGGGTTTTTAGAGCTTTGTGTTCCTTCAGGAAGAACTTGGACGCTCTCCTGTGACTCACCCTTCCATCATTCTGCTCCTGCAGGGCAGTGCTGTGCTGATGGAACCGCCCTTCACATTTGTCTATCTTCTTTAGCTGCTTCTGGGCAACTTGGAAAACCCGGGCATAGACAAAAATCATGACCACCAGAGGGATGTAGAAGGAGATGATGGAGGAAGTGATGGCATATTCTGAGTTGGTGAAGAAGTCACAACAGGTGGCATCCTTGTAGCATCTGTGGGCCTCGTCGTCATTGGCTCTGTGCCACTGCATCTGGATAGGCAAGAAGGATGTCAGGATAGACACTATCCAGACAAGCAGGATGACCAGCCTGGCTTTATTCTTGGTCAAGAGGCTTTGATATTTAAAAGGAGAAGTGATGGCAAAGTACCTGTCCACGGCAATGACGCAGAGGGTCTCAATACTGGCCGTGACACACAGCACATCGATAGAAGTCCAAAACTCGCACCAGAAGTTTCCAAACTTCCACGTGTTCAGCATGATGTGACTGGCCCCGAAAGGGACAACCGCAAGCCCCATCAGGAGGTCCGCACAAGCCAAGGAGGTGATGAAATAGTTGGTCACGGTCTGCAGCCTCTGGAATCTGGCGATGGCAGTGATCACCAGCACGTTGCCGAAGACGATCGCCAGCACAATCAGCGACATGAGGATGCCCATGCCCACGAGCCAGCTCTCTGACGGGGTCGGCGGCTGGGTCGAGTTGCCCGCGCTCTGGCCGCCGCTGGCGTTCGCGCTCATCGTGGGGTGCGCCAAGCCGGCGGAGCACACCGTCCCCATCCCTCTAAAAAGTTCCGATCCCCTCCGCAGCCTCGCGCGCCTCCCGCAAGCCTGGGAAAAATGCGCGCTCCCCGCACGGGAGCCCCGCTTCTCAGCGCCCCCTGCGTGACCGACCCGGCGTCCCCGACCACTTAACCTTTGCAAGCGCTCTAGTCTCGGCTGCTCCAGGCACGCTGGAAAAGAGCCAGGGTCGCCAAGTGCACGCAGGGCTCGGTGGGACGGGCGCGCCTCATGCAGCCGTCGGCCTTGGAAGTAAACTCTGCGGCGGGTTCCCCGGCCAGCCCCCGTCCCCTCCCTTCGGGCACCTTCTGCGCGCCCTGCGAGTAATCTTGGCAGCCCAGAAACTTGTCCGGAGCCCGTTATGTTTAGGAGGACATAAAGAAACTCCCAATTGTGACGTCAAGCAGCCGGCAGCCAATTAGCTGCCAGGAGGGGGACACACAAAAGACACACAAGCCGTGGCTGCCTTGCGACGCCGGGAGCGCTCGGCTCCTGCTGCTCGTCGCGCCGGGCCTCCGCTCTTCCCCCAATCCGGTCTCAAGCCGCTGCCCGATCCAGATGATCGCAAAGCTTCCACTTGAGGCGGTTGTGTTCTGGTGCCAGCTCTCCGGCTCTCGAATATTGCAGCCTGGAGCAGGCGGTCAGTCAGGCTGGAGTGCTGCCTACCCGGCGCTTTTCTGCCCCACGCGTGCTACGGGTCTCTTCTGGAAGGAGCCCCGGGTCCTTCGGTCACGATCTTTGCAGCCAGATCGGAAGAAAGGGCGCATGAGGCGCGCTCCATCCCGCTCGGTGGCTCTGCGAAGTGAGGCATTTCGCGGGAAAAGCAGACAAGATCGGGACTGGGAGGCGTGCATCGTCGGGCTTCGTCTTCAAGTGCTGGAAACTGCCAACCAACCTGAGTCGCAGGCGTGGCAAAGCCTCACCCAGGAACGTGGAGTCCGGAGACAGGCTTTGCAGCTCACCTGTTCAGACCCTTGCGGCTCTTCACCTGGATCCCTCTCCCCGACATTCCTAACCTCACTTCACTTTACCACCTCATGTAGTGGTTGGACTCCTTCAGTCTTGTCCGCGCGTCCAAAATCCCGACATCATTTGCAACCATTTCCACTAGCAACCCAACTCAAAACGCCTCTTTCCCAGAGAGGGAAATCCTGTTCAGGAAGGAAGTCTCGGGTGTCAGAATAGGCTGCTGGTATTCGTCAGCTTGGTTCTGATTATTGTGGATCAGTCCACAGAAGGGGCAGACTGCGAGGCCAAAACGGCCCTGGAAAAGAGCCATGCCATTCTTACTGTCCTGCACCCATGGATGGAGAGCTGCAGGACTAGCTGAACAGAAGGAAGTCATGCCTTGTGCCTTCTCCTTGGCCACACACCAGGCTCAGGCTGGCAGAGCAAGGTCAGATGATGTTGCTGTGCCTGTGCTCCTCTTGCGAGTTGTCTCTATGCACCACCATGCCAGGGCTAGCTGGGTGGGCACCACCCTCCCTGTGATCCTCCTTGCTGGCCAAACTGGTTGTTTCTCCTAGCAGGCCGAGCTGAGCACCACTGTGTACCCATTCTATTCCTTGCCTGCTACATCATGCCCAGGTTGGTACAGGGGGAAGCCAGGCCCTCCTGTGCCTGTGGTCCTCCTTGCCTGGGGAAACTGGGTACCACCAGACCTGGTGTACTCCCTGGTGGCATTATGATGCCTGGGGCTCAGGGACATAGGTATAGATTTGTTATGGGGGGATTCAGAGGTGGGTCTCTTTTCCACACCTTCCCAAGCCCCCACCCCCAGCCTCAGTGCTTATAAAATCATCTCTCTGACTCCCCTGCCTTGCCCCCCCACCAGCTGGGCTCCCAGCCGGCAGCCAGCAGTCCCTTCTGCCCTCCCCTCTGGGCAGAGGCATAGCTAGGGAAGATGGATTTTGCCCCCCCCCCCCCCGGGTGGCCGCTGTGATGCTGGAATCCACCCACAAGCAGCATCACTTTCAATGGTGTTTAAACTAGGGAGCCCAGATTCTCCTTTTAAATCCACCTTAGAGGGAGAATTTGGGGTCCCCAGTTAAAACAACATTGAAAGTGATGCTGTTTGGGGGTGGATTTTCCCCCACCTTGAAACAGCATCACTTGCAATGTTTAAATTGGGGACCTCAGATTCTCCTTTAAATCCATGCCAAAGGGGTTGGATTTAAAAGGAAAATCTGGGGAGTGCCTGCTGTCAGGGGTGCAATTGTTAAGCTAGTGGCACCAAACTTTCAGGGTATCTTTAGGAGATTCTCCTGATGATACCACCCAGGTTTGGTGAAGTTTGGTTCAGGTGGTCCAAAGTTATGGATCCTCAAAGGTGTAGCCCCTATCTTCTATAAGCTCCCATTGGAAACAATGGGGGATGGGGTGCCCCCTTTGGGAGTCCATAACTTTGCACCCCTGTGACCAAACCTCACCAAGCTTGGGTGGTATCATCAGAAGGGTCTCCCGAAAGATCCCTGAAATTTTGGTGCTGCTAGCCTAAAAACCGTGCCCTCTCCAGGCCAAAAACTGAAAAAACACTTTAAAAATAAAAATAATAATCCACAAAATTCCGACATGTAATGGGAGGGTTAAACCTGAGGAAGAAAAAACCCTTACCTACATCCTTGGGGCTAGCTCCTCCTTGCTCATCCAACCTGTGCAGGTGTGTGTCTGTGACACATCTTAGATTCCAGAAGAGACAGAGAAAGGAGAAAATGGACAGTTGCTGATGCATCTGGGGGTGGGGGTGGTGCAGGATCTCTCTCCCAGGATTGGATATGGGGTGGAAGATCTGCTGCCCTATTTTGGACTGTCTGCTTGCCTCCAACAGTGCTCTACTTGTACGCTGGCAAAGGTAGCAAATAGTACAAAACTGCCATATGTCTCCAACCTTCTATCCTCCAAAGGGAATCAGGCCAGGTAAGGGCTGCCCATAAAATTATCTCAGAACTAGGAAGTAGGAAGCATATTACAGTATGTAACACATCAGCAGAGGCGTTCCTCCCATTGGGCAAAGGGGGCAGTTGCCCAGATGCAGGTTCATTTGTGGGATTTGTTATATTTTCAGTGTTTTTTCATTTTTGGCCAGCACACAGGAGCGTAACGAGGCAAACTGTAGCCCTGGGCAAAACCTGAGTTGGATGCCCCCCCCCCCCCATGGGCGGCCACTCCACCACAACCAATTTTTTTTGCACCAGGACATTGGTGTCTGCAGGGGGTGCATTGTTAGACATATCAGCACCAAAATTTCAGCGTATCATCAGGAGACTGTCCTTATGCTACCTCCCAGGTTTGGTGAGGTTTGGTTTAAGAAGTCCAAAGTTATGGACTCCCAAAGGGGGTTCCCCATTCCCCATTGTTTCCAATGGGAGCTAATAGGAGAAGGGGGCTACAGTTTTGAGGGTCCATAACTTTGGCCTCCCTGAACCAAACTGCACCAAACCTGGGGGGTATCATCAGGGCAGTCTCCTGATGAGACCCTGAAAGCTTCACAACTGTGCCTTCAGAAATGTGCCCCCCCGCCTGCAACTCCATTGACAGCAATACAGAAAACTCAACGAAGAACAAAGATTCTTGGACAAATTTCTGGGATGTTCCTGCATGGGGTGCATTTTTGCATGTATAGGCACCAAAATTTCAGAGTAGCATCTGGAAACTGTCCTGATGGGACCCCCCAAGTTTGGTGCATTTGGTTTAGGGGGTCGAAAGTTATGGATTCCCAAAGGGAGTGCCCCCATTCACCCCCAAACAGCATCACTTTCAATGTTGTTTAAACTGAGGACCCCAGATTCTCCCTTTAAGGTGGATTTAAAAGGAGAATCTGGGCTCCCTAGTTTAAACACCATTGAAAATAATGCTGTTTGGGGGTGGATTCCAGCATCGTTTAAACTAGGGAGCCCAGATTCTCCTTTTAAATCTACCTTAAAGGGAGAATCTGGGGTCCCCAGTTGAAATAACATTGAAAGTGATGCTGTTTCCCCCAATTGGGGGGACTGGATACAACATAGCAGTAATAAAACATTTTGAAAGCATTTTAAAATGTTGTCAAAAATATTTCTGCTGTGTGGCATGGCCCATTGCGGTGTTCAGATTTGTGATGGTGACTTTGAAATGACCTGGTGGAAAAAAATCATTGTTTGGTCACGGTGGGAGAGGGTGGCCGCCCCTGGGGGGGGGGGGGGGCATCAAACTCAGGTTTTGCCCAGGGCTCCAGTTTGCCTAAGTACAAAAAAAACCCCAAAACTTAATTCCACTCATGCCTTTTCTCTCTTTCTCAGTCACCATAACAATGGATTACTCCCATACGCAACAGGCATTAGCAGCTCCAGTGTAGGGATGAGCAGATTCCCAAAGCTCAGTTCTGTTTAGGGTTTGAGTCTTCTCCGCTCCTGCAGATTCAGTCTGGATGTCTTCTGCCAGTGTGCGTGAGGCCTTAGCATGCATCATTGCAATTCTAAGAACTCAACACTAAGAGAGTATTTCTCGAGAATAGCTTCTTAAGAGTGTAGATTGGGTTCCACATTCTGGCAGTATGAGGCATTCTGTGGACTTTAAATCAACACTTACAGAAAGTAGTGTAAACACCAGAAATGCTTCCAGTAAACAAGAATTACACTTGAAAAAGGAGTTTGGACACTTAGATTTTTAAAAAAATCAGTCACAGTTTTAGTGCTTATTGGAAGACTGGATGGAATATGAGTCTATGCAAACAGCAGTTCCAGAAACATGGGGCCATGATTCAGTTGTGAAGTCAAATCTAATCTGATCTAGGCAAATGCTCTGTATTGATTCAATTGACAATTCTTTTACTCTAGTTTTTACTACAGTTTTTACTACAGTTCTTTCCCAACTCTTTTGTCCATTGTAATTATCTTACCTACTCTATTGTACACCACACAGATTCCAAGAGCCAAATCTGAACTTCCTTCAGTGATAGCTAACTACTACAGAATGATAAATTAACAAGAAGTAGGCTATCTTTTTACATGCCAGTACAGGATCATGGTTTCAAATACTGCAGTATGGGAGAGCATTCAGGTAATCCAAAAAGGGGGAAAAACAAAAAAAATACTTTGTTGGTATTTTTTCTTCTCCCAAAAAAGGTGGTAATAAAAAGGAGGCAAATAAGTGGATCCCAAAAATGCATATTTTCTTCAGCATTCTTGGAGCTGCTGCCTCAAAAAAAAAACCCTCTCCCCTTCCTCCTGCAGAACCCAGCCAGAGCTCAGCCTGGCCAAGTCCAGCATTTAACTGTGTTCTGCCCACAAACACCGCATGGAATTGAGGGGAGGCAGTTATATGGGCTAGCTAGACTGGGCCCAGCTTTAAACTGCAGGTTTTGAGTCTATGGTTTAAAGCTGGACTCAGCCAGGCTGAAAATTTCTGGGTCTATTAAACCTGAACCCAAAATATACCAATTAATATTTTTTTTTGCCCACCATATACTGCAGTCCTAAACAGAGCAATATCATTTTAAGCCAATTAATTTAAATGGATTTAGAAGGATAAATTGTTTTTAGGTTGGTACTGTAAATGTCAAAGGTGAAACGATAGTGCTTATTTTGTTGGACTTCGGGAAGACGGAAGGGGAGCTGAGCAATCCTTGGGGAGAAGTTTCCACGTAAGCATGTTGTTTATTTCTGTTGCATTCTCCTGTTTTTGGTTTTGATCCTATAAATGTCTTTCTGTTGTTCCCAGTCATTCTCTGAAATATGAGCACTTCACTGAAAAGCCCAATTCACAAAGAAGAAAAAAATGAAATGTGGGAAAGAGATTTCCTTGGTAGCTTAATTCAAGATTTATTGTTAGTGAAGAAAGACTTACTATTGGGGGAGTCCTGGACAAAAGGCATGAGTTATTTCTTCCTATTTATTTTTGACTGAACTTCTGGACATTTTTTTGCGGGGGAGGGAGGATTAGGTTTGGCAGCCAATTTTTTTTTTCAAATAAAAGGTGTCACCATGGGGTCGTTTGCTGACCCAGAAATTGCTAACTTGTTTTTGGAAAATTTTGAGTTATTACATATTTGTCATTCTAGCAATTTCTTTAATAAGTATATATTGAGATATTTACATTATATTGATTATTTTAAGGTGTAGGATTTTGTGGAGTGGCTTAATACTCTACATGGTAGTGTACAATTTACTTGTAATATGGATACAGATGAAATTAATTATTTGGACACCACAGTTTTTGTAACATCTGATCGTAGGCTGGCAATGAAACCTTTTCCAAGCCTACTGTTAGAAACAATGCCCTCCACTTTAAATCATATCCACTTACAAGAAGAGCATTCCTTACAGCCAGCTATTAAGGGTGAAGAGGAATTCTACTTGTGAACAGGATTTCTATACAGTTGGCCAAAAAATGATCGGACAATATTATGATTGAGGATACCCAAAATATGCTCTAGCCTCAGCTTGGAATATAGTTAAGAGTACTGATAGATGGAAACTTTTACAACACCAGGGTAGGGAACAGATTTCTGGAGTAACATGCGCATTGGACTACTCTCATATAGCTATTGACATCAAAAGTATTATTTTAAGACACTGGTACATAATACCTAATGTGCCAAGTTGTGATGTGCCTCCTTGAATTGGGTTTAAATGCACAAAGAACTTGAGGCACATATTAGTGCATTCTGATTTTTCTTTTGAACCCCATTAGAAAAGAAAAATGAGGGGTCATTTCCCTTGTGGCTATTGTGCCAATTGTGTGCTATCTATGAATATCAGAGTCTTCCAGCATCCCAAAAGACACTTTAAATGGGAATTGTGGACACTGACATGCCAAACAAAAGTGTGCATCTATCGCATACAATGTGTTTGCCTAAAATTATATATTGGAATATGCACAAGATCTCTAAGGTTATACATTTCTGAATACAGATCAAAGATCAAGCATAGGTGTTTAGATGTCCAACTGGTTCAGCATTCTCTGGATGCCTACCACACAGAAAAGGATGTGTATTTTTGTGTGTTGTTTGAATATAAACCACATTGTTGGGCTGACATTAGGAGAATATTATTACAGACTGAAGCCAAGCTAATTTTCCTGTTCCAAACTCTTGAGCCTTATGGATTAAATCATAACGTGAACTTTGGGGGGGGGGGTGGTTGTATTATTTTTGTAATATTTTTGTAACAGTTTTTTGTAATAGTTTTAGTAATAATGTGTGAAGTGTTTGCTATATTTTTCTTTAACACTTTATTGCCTCTATAATTGCTTGCAATTGTTTGTTTTTATACAGCAGCTTGTCCTTTAAATTGAGCTGTATTACAGGAACAAGCCTTACCATGTTCCACCCTTGCCAGGCTCTGTACCAAAATACATGAGCAATCTGGCTATGCCTTCTATTTGCTGATACTTCATGTTAGCCCGACTGAACATTTTACCAACTGCCTATACTAAAGGTAGATATCTTAATACTCCAAAATGCAAAATACGTTGTTCTTGCTCAGCAGGTCTTCCTGAGACGGCAGTACGCATACTTCACTGTTGTAATAACCTGGCATCCATACTGTCACTTTTAATTGAAGCTTTGTTGAAGAAGAGACCTGAGAGAAGTGACCATGAAACAGTAGCTTGCTCAGTGACCAACATCCATATATCACAGAAGTGGTACCTAGGTTCTTATTTAAGACTTTTAGTTCTTATGAGTAATTTTAATTAGTCTTAGTATTTTGCCTAAACTTATCCTGTATATCTGTTCCATTTTGTGTACTTATGCCACTAAAGGTTCTGAATTTGAATTTGCCTTACCATGTTAATAGGTTATGCACCTTCATACATTTTAGCTGGTCTTTTTTGTTGATGGATTTAAGCAAGCAGTTTAGAGGGACATGCATATGTTGTGAAAGGTTGCTGGCCTGGCTGTGTTTTACCAGATGTGTTGAGAGATCAAGGGTTTGATTTATAGAGAGTGAAAGTATGTTTAATTTATGACATGTCTTTCTTGGTAACATGTTCGTTTTCGCAGTAGAGTTGAGCATTGTTTATTTTATCTTTAGAGCATTATTCTTCATTTTATGAGCGTCCTTGAGACAGCATTACTTCTGTAATTTTTTACTGATGTAATTACTTATGTAAAGATTTTTCCAGCACTGATGTTACAATTCTATACTGAAGAAGATGGGACTTTGTCTCCTAATGAAACAGGGATGTTGCTACCCGGAATACCTATCTATTATGTATATTCTTGATGAACTGTTCGATGCGATTGAGAAACTGTTGTTTCTCTTATACTGCCTTTGAGGACTGTATTATATGTTCCCTTGGAATCTTTGGCTGTCTAGCCTTCTATAGCACAAATTATTTCCATTTAGATTATGCAATCGTTTTTAAAGATGCAGGTGTGAACATTGTTACATGTCCTGGTTGTATTTTTGTCTTAGCAATTAGAGTCTCGTTCCTGTCTGTGTTTCACTTTGCACTTTTGCAGAATAAATTCCTTGCACTTTTTGTTTCCTTTGAGTAGCCCGGTATAGTGTGCTAAAGACATTTGCTGTTGTTTCCCACTATACCATTGTTTTGCTTTGGTTTGATAAAGATTACTGTAGACATGGAGGTGGGTAGGAAGGCAACAACAATCCCTGCAAGGCAGTGCAAAAAATGTGCATGTACAATTAGACTCCAAATTATTCTCTCATAAAGGAGCCAAAGAAACTTAGGTAGTAAATCTCATCAGAATATGAAATGTGTGTGTGTTTGTAAGCAATGTTCCTTTTAACAATTGGAGGCAATAGCAATGAAGACACAGTGGGGGCAGGATGCAATTGTTGTAAAGGAGTGTATAACCCTGAATTTTAAAAAAAATGCACAGTTGAACATTTCATGTGGTTCAGATACAGACAAACAGTGTGCTGAACAACTGGCTCTTACGATCACTGTCTTTGAACAGAGCTGCAAGTCAGGTCAGTAGTTAACCCTGCATTCCTGGTTTCTTATGCTGGGAAATAGAAAGTAATCTAAACTCCCTGTAGCTTTAATAGCTCAGTAGCCATTCTGGCCATTGCTAGGCAACCACAAGAATACTACCAGCCTTCAAGTCTTGGGCGGATTCCGCATGGGCCAAATACAGCGATGTGAAAACGGTGTGAAAACAGTGTAAAATGGTTTAAAATGGTGTAAAAGGGTTTACATCATTTTCACACCGCTGTTTTTGGCCCATGGGGAATCCACCTTGGTTTCTGTCAGTAAATGGCAAGGGGAAGAGACAGGGCCCTTTCTAGGCCTGTCTTTTTCTTTACGGGAGAATTCAATGGCCTTGTAGCAGTCACTGGGCATTTTGCTGCCATTCAATCTGTATGACTCACCCAAGCTAGGTTGCATTCTGCTGTTCAGTGTTGTGAAGTAGTTAGTACTTCAGACGAGAATCTGAGAGACCTAGGTTTGAATCACCACTCTGCTGTGGATGACCTTGGGCCAGGTAGACATTCTCTAGCTCAGCACTAGCAACTTTTCAATATCGCGACCCATTCTTTCTCCCAAAGGTCAGGTTTTGGTTATTTGAATCAATGCTCTGTTTGTTTTCTTCTATCTGCTTTCCAAAACATACTGTTTTGTGCACCTGACACAGTTCCACTTGGATCTGAACATGTAGCCAAACATTTCCACTTGGATCTGAACATGTAGCCAAACTCGTAGATCTCTACTTGGTAGCAGAATTGTGTGGTTTCATAGAAGGCTGCAAGTGGGGCAGGTATTTGGTCCAAGAAATGTGCTAAGCTCCCACAAACCCAGGGCTGATAAGATTTCAAAGCAAAATGCACTTAAAGGTCCCTAAAATAATCACTGTACCAATTCACTCCTAAACATGTTTACCCAGAAGTAAACATTTCTGTGCTAAATGGGACATTGTATGCCTTGGATAAAGCCGATGGCCATCTGAACGGGCATCAGTATTTCATAGAATATGCATTAACATCTCCATGTTACATGAAAGCCTGTTTCTTAAAATGGGAAAGTTCCTTAGGAATTTAGAAGCAGAAGCAGCTGCTATGTGTATGCTTAACCCTTTCCTTTACTAACCATTTTTATCATCCATAAATACACAAAGCTGCCTTATACTGAGATAAACCATTGCTCCATTTATCTCAGGAATGTCTGCTCTAACTGTCAGTGGCTCTACAAAGATCTTTCTCATAACTTGCTCTTTGAAATCATTTAATGAGACGCAAAGCATCTTCTCTACCACTGAGCCGTGGCCTTCCCCAGTAATCTCTCCTTGCAGTCCTTCCACAGGTGGGTGTTTCTTTCCTTTTCTTTTGTTTTGTACGTGAGTTGAACCCCTCAAACTGAGAGGAGAGGGGCAGTATAGAAATCTAATAAAATGAATAAAATAAAATAAATGACTGGAACCCCACAGAAGTAAAAGCTTTGGAGTATTCAGCTGCAATTTGGAATGAAGAAATGGCAAGTGGGGGACCAACTTCAGTGGTGGGATCCAAAAATTTTAATAACAGGTTCCGATGGTGGTGGGATTCAAACAGTGGCGCCGCCGCACACACGCACCTCCAGTCCCTATTGGGCAGGGAGGTTGCTTTAGTAACCCCTTCTCGGCACTCAGAAAAAATTAGTAACCACTTCTAGAGAAGTGGTGAGAACTGGTTGGATCCCACCTCTGACCCTTCCCCTGTCCCTTCTGCCTTTCTCTCAGTGGTGCTGGGGCTCTTCTGCATATGTAAATGTGAAATAGCAAACTAGCCCTAACTCCAGGATGGACTATTTCATATTACTGAAACACAACAATGAATCTAGATTAAATGATTTGGAGGACATATATCCCAAAGTACATGTCTCCCAGGTTTCTCCCTCCCTCTCACCAGGAGGTTTTTCTCACAGCTTAAATAATCTTCTGTGGGAAAGGGAGGAAATGGAGTTTGGAGGATGCACACCTAAAGACTGTATTTAAATAGTAGTATTTTGCTGCTTTTCTCTCTTATTCCACCATGGTTTGCTGTCTTGAGCAAGACACCCCATTCTGTACCCACTACAGTTTCATTGTGAATGAGCAAACTGAAATTATGTATTTCTGTGTTTTTTGCTTCACCTGTGTTGGGCAGAATACTTATAATAGCAAATCTGGTGGCCCCATGTAGTGTCCCAAAATGGGCCGCCAACAGACATCAGTGGTTTTTACAGTACTGCATAAAAATAAAATGTAAATTAGGGCAGGGAATTTGATATCCTAGAGGAGAAGATTAGGATTGGAAAAAATAGATTAGATTTATGGTCAATGACCAATAATAACAAATAACACTTTTCTTCAGCAGCACAAATACTAAAATTGGAATGATAT
This sequence comes from Sphaerodactylus townsendi, assembly GCF_021028975.2. Classification (NCBI taxonomy): domain Eukaryota; kingdom Metazoa; phylum Chordata; class Lepidosauria; order Squamata; family Sphaerodactylidae; genus Sphaerodactylus; species Sphaerodactylus townsendi. The sequence continues at coordinate 98,139,991 of NC_059427.1, read as the reverse complement.
GGAAAAGATCAGCATGGCCCCTGTGCAAGGAAGTTTAGCAATAACGGATGTGCCCACTCTGGTCTCCCCCTACCAGCTCAAAGCTTTAAAGCACTGTAGTCACTTTGTAGTTGTAGCTAAACATCCTAGCAAATGAATTAATTAGGATTAGAGGAAAAACATTTCATTTAATCCTAATTAATTGCACGCTGTAAAAATTCTTTAATGTCAAAGGAGTTAGATTGGTTTGCCAACAGGTCTAGAGAAAAACGTTCTGTTTTCACATGCTTAGCATGTGGGAATGAGCAGAGGAAGCTTTTCATGGAATGGAGATAAATAATACCCCCTGAAAACATCTAATTAAATCTCTGTTGAAAAGGACAGGATATTTTTCTTCCAGCTAGTTGGCAACCCTAGGGATAGAGCCCTGGAAAAGGCTGGCATTGCAAGAGATGGGACCACTACCACCACAACTTATTTGTATCCAGGTACGGGTGGACAGGTGTGCTGTTGCAGCAGCTCCAGGCATTAGCACCTTAACACCCAGTTCTCAGCATTTCTGTAGCAGAATACAACAACCCAATTTATTAAATGGCATGAGTGAGAATGTTATCCATGTATCAGCTCCTGCATTGTACCTAGGCAGGAAATGTTCCAATCTAACCATGGGATTAATACAATGCATCTAAATCAGAAAATCCAAACATGGATCCCCCACCCTCCTAAAGAGAGGACTGCCAATAATTAGTGTCACCCTCTGTTTAAAATTCTCTCCAATAGGCAAGCCCCCCTCCCGCTATTTACATCAGCCAACATAATTTAAAATAGGGTATATACAACCGCTATGTTCTGTGGATTTACAAGTCCAAGGATGCAGCTTCAGGCATGGCTTTGTTTAGTCTTACAGACACACACAAAGGAATGAGTAAGACCAGGCAACATTTTCTTTCCTGTGAAATGGACTTCAGGAATCCAAATGTGTTGCTATTTGGAGGGGCATTGGATTGCAAAGGCCAGCAGCATGATGTAAGATTCTGTTAGGCTTAATTGCTTCTCTATGCAAATTGGCATTTTCAGAATTCACAATAAAATGTAGATAAGTCATTTTACATTGCCAGTCTCCTCTCTGCACAAGCTCACCATTCCTATAGGTCTGAGACAGCTGGAAAAAGCCAACACCATTAAACAGGGAATGTTTATCTTGGAGAGACTTTGTGCTTTTTTGAGAATTGTGCCGAGTTGGTCCATTGAGTCCTTTGCCTGCAGCTTGTTGGGCCTCATTGCCTCAGCCATCCATCTGAAAAGGGAGCTTTGCTCCCATCAGGAGCCAGGGTGATTGGGTGGTTAATGCAGTGCATCTCAATGCCTTGTTTTTAAGTCTGGTCCTATGGAGTTGCATTGGAGAGAATGGGGGAAGTGTCACTCTGATGGTGGTCAGGTCAAAGTCAGTTTTACTGTGATTGCACAGCAAGCAAAAGGTCTAGCTCTGACTTGATCAGAATTGGGGGCTGGAAGCTGGCCCTGCTTACTATCACCTGCAAATCTCTTGGAGTTCACTGCTTAGCCGTAGTCCTTTTTTAAGTGTGTTATCTTTATTCAGCTAGCAGGAAAACTCAGAAAGCATTTGGGCCATTATTAAGTTATAGCTTGCAGTGATAGCTACTGATCAAAGCTTGACATTGCCGACAAAAGCTACTTGTAAATATTCCCAAATTCACAGTTGGATGGGTGCAACTGACTTACTATTTAGAATCCTCCATTCTACAATGAGCAATAGCCTGATTTGGAAAAAACAACAAATACCATTTTAAAGGGAATTTACAGGAAAAATCTCAAAGCTATATTGGAAGTATTATTCTGCCTGGCACTGTTTAGCAGGGTTGTGTTAACCCATGGCTGACCCACTAGGCCTGTGGTGGCGAACCTATGACACTCCAGATGTTCATGGACTACAATTCCCATCAGCCCCTGCCAGTGGCCATGCTGGCAGGGGCTGATGGGAATTGTAGTTCATGAACATCTGGAGTGCCATAGGTTCGCCACCACTGCTCTAGGCTTTCACATACTTTGGGTCCCCTCCATTACATTAGTCTTTCACCCCAGAACAGCTGACAGCCTGACCCTTATACAATAGGTACTAGACCTCAATCAGAGCCGTTGCGAGGGGGGAACATGTGTGCCCTGCGCCCCGCCATGACCCCACCCACCCCAGAACACCCACACCACACCCACATACCAGCACATTCCTGGTGCAAGACGCCCCGCCCCCTGGGTGCTATGCCACTGACCTCAATACATAGCCCAATATCCATTTTGAGGGTCTTCTGAAGAATATAACCTACAGTTTTAAAATATTTTTATTGTGCAAGTAGAATCCTTCGGGGAAGCACATTTTGAGAGTATAATTGTTCAATACTATAATATTTTGAAGTAAATCAAATTGTAATTATTTATAAAACATATAATTTATGGAAACAGTTAATTGTGTTATTAATAGAAGTTTAGAAAGTAGAGTTTAGAAATAAGAAATACACTCGCAGTATTCACATGATCACCCATACTCAGTTGAAGTCTGCTCACCTCTTTTCTCACAGTGCAATCATTCTTCCATTCCTTTCCTCTTTTGAAATCCTGACGTGCTTGTACATGTTGGCTGCCATTTGTTCTTTTTTAAATTTATGAATAGTAATTGTTTTGTCTGGTTCCAATGGCTTGTGGGAACACTGAATCACACATATCAAGATCACAACTGGACTGTAATGCTGATGAGGTGTAATAAGGGAGGAAGTGGCATGACATCACAACCCTGCTGCTAGTGTGCTATTGTCCTGCTGTGCCTCCCACCCCTCCCCCCACCCGGGCATTGACTCAAAACAAACCTCAGTTGACTACGAGTGTGCCCTCCAACTTCTTAGGACTTTTTTAATATAATGACTGCTTGTTCAATAACATTCCACAGGTAAGTGATGAAGTTTACAATAATAAACATTTCATAGAAATGGACTGAAATAAATGGAACAGTAGATACAAATTGAAACAAAGCATCTCCTGCCTTTTATTTCTCTCGCCTGAATATTGGAATAGAGATATTGTCAAAAAAGGAACCTGTAAGCAACATGGCATTAAAGTTACATACATACATACATACGTACATACATACATACATACATACATACATACATACATACATACATACATACATGTGTGTGTGTTATGAGAGTATACATATGGATAAATACATATGTAAAAGTATTCCTATGGCACAGAATGCAAAGTACCTTTATCCAGTGGAGCCCTACAGTGCTGATAGCAGTGCCTCAACAACAACAACAACAACAAAAGCAGGCTTCTAGTGTTTACAGGGCCTTAGGCTTCAGCCTAGTCAGTTTTATTAATATTATGGCCCAGCTGGTTAGATTACAGTTACCACCATCTCTGCATTCATATATCACCACATAATGCCCTTGGGTATTTTTATTAGGAAAGCAAAATGTAAATAATGGACAAATTGGGAGATGGTGCAAAGAAAAAGAGAAGAGTTTGGAGTTATTTATACCCCACCTTTTATCTCCAGTAAGGAGTCTCAGTGGCTTACAAACTCCTTTCCCTTCCTCTCCCCACAATAGACACCTTGTGTGGTAGGTGGGGCTGAAAGAGTTCTGAAAACCTGTGTCTAGCCCAAGGTCACCCACCAGGCTTCCCATGCAGGATTGAGTTCACCAGATAGGAGCGCACCTCTAATTTGGAGGAGTGGGGAGTCCACTGCTTTTAACCACTGCACCACACTGGAGATATAACAGGAGCAATAAATGATTTAGAATACAAGAAGGCCTTGTACCTTCAGAAGGGCCAAAACGATTTAGAAAAAAAAAAACAAGAATCCTAAAATGTTGTCTATAAAAACACACACACAATTGGGTTCCTGAGCCATAAATGGTTGAACAAAAATTGCGTTTCATAAAGGTAATTTCTATTGGTGGGGGAGGAAACTTTCTAGATTGTATTACATAATACAGCAAATTTGCTGTTAGAACCCTGCTTCTCAAATCCAAAAACTTTGTTTGAAAAAACAAAGGGAGAGTTCAGTATGAAACCACTGAACTCGAATTCCTTGGACTGGTACTATCCAGCTAGGACTCAATAGGGAGTTGAGTACTGCTCCGACTAGAGTTAAATTAATTTAGCAAATCTAGCAAGATTGTGTCAACACCTATTAAAGTTGTTATGACTGGTCACTGTGCTTATCTTGTGAACTCTTGAGCTTTGAATAGAATTGTCACAGACTGTACTTGCATTGCATAATTTTCACTGGCTTTTGATCCCACACTCTGCTACTGCATTCATTAAGGTGCCACAGGATTCCTTTTTAAACTACAATAAATTGCTTTTAAAAGCTGTGGGATCTGATTCAAACCGGCTTTGAAAGAAACAATACAGAAGCAGCTGTCACAGAGGTATCATTATTCTAAGTTTACGTTTGCACCCAAATTTCAAGTGCCAGAGCTGGGACAAATGTTTTGTAATTGTTTCAAGAAGAGGCAGGGAAGGAAGATTTTTCAGGTTGCCAGCTCCAGGTTGGGAAACCCCTGGAGATTTAGGGGATGGAGTTTGGGGAGGCAGGGTTTGTGTTGCTAGGCCAACCAATGGTGGATGGGGGTGCCTGTTTTTAATGAATGGTGTCCCTACCAAAGCTGCCAACCCCCACAGAGTAACCTAGGGATGCAGTGTCAAGAAGGGGATCCCTCCACTGCATTTGCTAGAGTCACCTATAAGAACAGAAAACCCACCTGGATTTCCCCTTGCCCACCCCATTCCTGCAAGTTATCTTGCTGCACCTTTCTCCAAAAGAGATTAGGAGAACAACGCCTTTCAGCCTGGGAAAACTGTTCCCAAATCCTACTCTGCCTCCAAGACAAAGAATATGCAACGGCCTATTAATCAAGGAAGTTCCTGCTGGACAGGAATTGACTAGTAATCCTATTTCTAACTAACTCCTCCAAAATACTACCTCCCTACATTTGGCTTTTGTCCCAAAGCTAAAATTAAATTAGCTTCACCCTAAAACATTAATTCTGTCCTGGCACTTCTTGGTTTGATCCATCCAGTCTAAGTACCAACCTTTAGCAACCTCTTATCGTAAACATCTAAGTACCTAACCTTTTGTCTCCTCTTCAGAAAGTTATCCTTGCTTTTGTACCAAGAGCCTGGCTCACTTTGCATAGTTTGAGGACCCATTTCTGCCTATAAGTAATCTCCTCACCCAGTACTAGGTATTTAGTATTATCCCAGACATCTCTCTGTCTGGTATACTATCCCCAGTACTGCTTTTTCTCCCCTGTAGTTTAGTGCAGGTAGCTAAACCCTGCTTCTCAAATCCAAGCTTCTTCAGGAACAGTAAATATTGCCTCTAATTCCCGGCAATCCCTGGGCCTATCTCCTCAACTCTATATAAAATCATAAGATTGTGAATTTTCTGCTGCTTTGAAACATGTGTTTGTGTATTTTATTTTCCTTTCCACAAAACTGCTAAATTGTATTCCATTGTCCTGCGGATTTCTCAAGGAAACTGATTTCTGAAGACATAGACAGAAAAGATCTCGAGTGTACCCTGCCTCTTGCTAAGCAAGGTCTGACCCTGCTAATTCCCCACTCATAAAGGGGCAGACCCCAGGACCTAGGGTAACAGTAGGGGGGGAATTCTAATGCCATAGAGTCTACACTGCCACCCCCAAAGCGGCCATTTTCTCCAAGGTGGCTGATCTCTGGTGTCTGGAGATCAGTTTTAATTCTGAGAGATATCCAGGCCCCACCTGGAGGCAGGCAACCCTGGAGACAGTGCAGCTCATGGGCGTAGCTGCCACAGGGATGTCCGGGGACAAATGCCCCAGGCACCTCCATGGGAGTCACATGGGGAAGGGCAGAAAAATCACCCCCACACTTTTAGGAAGGAGGAAGGGGGTGGTTGGGCCTTGGCGCAATGTGCATGTGCTGCCCGGGCCCAGGCCTGCCCAGGTGGCATGCACACATCGCACCAAGGCCCAGCCCACCTCTCCTTCTTTCCAAAAGTGGCTGGGCCTCCACCACATGGCATCCCCCCATGGAGCCCCCACGTACACCTTCCACTTATCTGAGTTCAGCTGGCTGCAAAAAGCAGCTGACTGGAAAAGCAGCCTAGTGGAAACTACACTTCCCAGGGAGACCCCAGCTACTTGCAGAGCAAGTTGGAGGCTCGCATAAAGGTCTCCTAGAAGAATAGTTCCTACCAGAGCTGCTTTTCAACTTTCCAGCTGAACACTCCAGGCTGAAAGGTGGGAGGAACTGAGGGGTGGGGAGCGGGGTGCCATGGGGGGGAGACCCCACCCGCACTTGGGGGGGTGGGGCCCAGGCATCATTTCGCTCTGGGTGTCATTTTTCCCCCTATGCCACTGGTGCAGCTTCTCAGGATTTACTGGGATAGGCCGAACTCCCCCAACCAGGCAAGAGTCAGGGCAGGATGTAGTTAGGAGTTAAACCAGCGATTCCCAACCAGGGTTCCGTGGTACCTTGGGGTGCCATAAGCATGTCCCAGGGGTACCGCGGCAATGCTACCGGCCCACCTCACTTTTGTGGTGTCTCCCGCCAGCACCAGCAAGGACATGGAGCTGGCCCAGGAGGCAGGGCCTGCTGCAAGGTCAGCAGCCAATTCCCGCAAACCCCGCCTCCAGTGCTTCCCTTCCCTCGGAGGGGAAGGTGAAGGGGTAGCAAGCAGGGGCACTGAGAGGGGAAGGTGGGGGGGATGGCATGAGATATGAAGAGTGAGGTCAAGGGTACCGTGATGTTGAAAAGGTTGGGAAACACTGAGTTAAACCCCAGAGAAGAAGCTCAAGTGCATTCATCTTTCCAAGCAAGGTACATTCCTGCCTCCTCAATGAGAATGTTGTCTGTGATGCTTGGAGAAAAAGAAATTAAAAGAGCCAGCTGAGGAATGGCTGCTGAGACAGTAGTAATCAACAGGAGTCTTGTGGCATCTTAAAAATTAATGTTTTGTTCCAAAAGAGCCCATCTCTTCTGACATAATGAAGAAATGTTTTTGAGTTCCCAAAAGCTTATGCTAGAATAAAATGTTGTGAGTCTTTAAGGTCATAAATCAAAGAAAAAAACACAATACTATAGGCTACAATGAAACATACTTGCAAATTGTATTATAAGTGTGTGCAATTATTTAATGCAAAGTGAAAAAGGAAATAAAAATGCAGCAAAACCATCAAGCACAGAAAAAATAATACAAAAGAATCCATACAATATACAAACGTCCTCCGGAGACATCAAAAACATACATTTGGATTCCAATGAAGTTCATGTCAAAAGCTTGTTGAAGAGTTATTTGGGCTGTGTTTCTGTCTAGATGTATTGGGATATCTTGATACTTTGTTGATTGGCTTTAAGATTACAAAGAGTGTTCCTTACAGTTCATTCAGGCAAGACAGAGATTTACACTTTTGGCTGAAGAAGCGGGGCCTTTGACCTGCAAAGAGAATTGACCTGCAAAGGAGAGAATTAACAAAAAACTTGTCCGGTCTATTTTCCAGTTTTGATATGAACTTTATTGGAATCTATAAGTAAGTTTTTTGAAGCCTCAGGAGGACATTTTTAAATAGTATGGATTCTTGTATGTGATGTTGTCTGTGCTTGATTGTTTTGCTGCATTTTGTTATTTACTTTTGCACTTTGCACTAAATTGTTGCACACGTTTATAATACAATTTGCAAGCATATGTTTCACTGTAGCCTACAGAATAGTGTTTCTTTCTTTGATTAATGGTTCTTTTGGCAACACTATACTGTTGTGAATTTGGACTTACTATATATTGTGAGTCTTTAAGGTGCCACAAGATTTCCATTAGTTTTTGTTTCAGCTGGCTAACAGTAGCTGCATTCTCTTTGCAACTTTTCTTTGCAGCGTGGTGAAGTGATTAAAAGCAGGTGGATTCTAATTTGGAGAACTGGGTTTGATTCCCCACTCCTCCACCTGGCGGAGACTTCTCCACACTCCTACATTTCTGCTGGGTGACCTTGGGCTAGTCACAGTTCTTCGGAACTCTCTCAGCCCCACCTACCTCACAAGATGTCTGTTTGGGGGAGAGGAAGAGAAAGGAGTTTGTAAGCCACCTTGAGTTTCCTTACAGGAGAGAAATGTTGGATATAAATCCAAACTCCTCCTCCTCCTCCTCCTCCTCCTCCTCTTCTAAGTTGGGCAATTGTTTTCAGTAATTTTATGGGACTTCTGCATACTCAAGAATTGCTTTTACACATGCCTCATTGTTATAGGACTAGACATACTATAAAATGATCCCCAGAATGTTCAGCCGTTGGCATAATGCTGGTGACTTGGGATCTCTACAGTCTTTAGGGTTTCATTGTCCATCTTTGTTTCCTTGATACTTTTTCACTAAATTCATTAATAAAATTGTTCAACCTATGGCCCAATCCTATGGAGGGGGGCACAAACAAGACTGTTGGAGGCAGCATGGGGCTCTGCCAGCACATTTGCTCTCTCCACCAGCATAAAGGACACTCCTTCCAGTGGAAAGGGCAAAGGCACAAGTGGCTGGGTGGCCCGCAGCTTCACAGCAGTGAAACTGGGAAGTGGTCACCACCACAGAGGAACGCTGATATCCCATTGGAGGCTGGGGGAGGGATGGGGTGTTCCCAGGGTGGAGCTGACATTACTTGGCTTCCACCCAGGGTTTAAGACTGGGAACGTGGTACATCCATTTAGGCAGGTTTTGTTTGATTGTTTTCTGCCTTGCTGTGCTGTCTGAAAGCCCTCTCACCTCAAACTTTGGATTGGGCTGCCCATCATCTCAGTTAGTTTTCATTTCCATTGGTTTCATTGGGAAACCTTTTTCATGGTATACCTTCTTCCAGCATCCAAGAAAATTAAGAGTAAACTGAGGGGAGAAATCCAGAGATTTCCAGAATCTGTCCAGGTATCTTTCATGTTTACCTTCTATCTAAACATTTTAACTGGAAATGCTGGGGGTTTGAACCTCAGGCCTTTTGAATGTAAAACTGATTCTCTACCACTGATCACTGACCCTACTCTTAATTTTAATCTTAAATTAGGAAGCAGTTGAGAACAAATTTGAGGTCAGCAATTTCTACTGGGTATTTATGAGCTAGAAGGAATGAGAGAACCTTTTTACCACTGCTACCTCTCTTCTGTCCTTCACAGAAAAAACGGTGAATATTTGCACACATTCAGTTTATAAATCCAAAACTGCAACAAATCGTTATGTCACACACTTCTGAGGTTTGCAGCATCCATAAACAGAATGATTGTTCAGGGCAATTCTAATTTTGTGACCCTGTGTAAATAAAAATTATTTAGATAAAGTAATATGAGATTGTGTGATTTGAGTCAGAGCCTAGTAACCAAGCGTGGAATTGGAGTGTCTTGTTGCAGAAGGGATACTTCCTGCATTTCTTAGTTATCTAGTACTTGAGATGGACTCATGCACAATTGAAAGCTGATATGTTCTCAGGTTTCTGTTGTGTGCTGGCTGCTATGGAACCCATGAGTCCCAATGACAGGGCACAATTATTGTACTGGATTAAAATAATAAAGACATCCATTGGCCCTGCCTGACATAAAGATCTGTTGCCTGGCTTGCCTGGCTTGACACTTTCAAGCTGTTGCCTGGCTTGACATTTTCAATTTGATTGTGGCTTTGTCCCACTTTCAAACAAAAGAGGTTGTCAAGAATCCTGCATCATGTGTGGCTGGTTGCTACAGTAACATAACAATCTCACCTAGTACCATTTTCCCCGCTTTCTTCAATCCTGGGTGGGGCCACATGAGATTTTCAGAAGCTGTGAATCATTAAAGAATGAGCTCTTGTGTGCTTCTTGGGGCTTTTCCACAAGGTTTTTCCCCACTGTCAGTTCTGGCCCTATACTGCTTCAGTTTTTCCTCCAATTTCTGCATTTTTTGTCTTCAGTTTTCCCTTTTTTTGGAGGGGTGGATTATTTGTTTTTTCTCTTGTTCTTTTGAAAGCATTTTTACCCTGATATATATCTGGACACCAGTGTTGAGTCAACTTTTTCCTTGTGCATAATGCTTCCGTTGGTTTTCTTTGCCCCATCTACCACTACCCAACTCCAGCCTACTTTTCAACGACTGGGCTGTCACCATAATCAAACCACACCTCCCCTCCCTTTGCCGTGACAATGAGTGATTTGGGGGTTTATTATTTTTAAGGCCCTAAAATATAAATATATTAATATTTTAATTTAAGCATGTTCTCTGAATTCCCAGATTTATTTTTTTAAGAAAGTCTCTATCACCTTCCCTGGCAGAGATATGCCCTTTCTCTTATATCTCAGTGAGTGAAAACTTGCTTTTTTAATGAATGGTGGGAATTCAGAGAAATTGCTTAAACTATCATAGAAAACTACAGCAATCTATTGCAATATTAAGGCCTTAAAACAAATAAGTCAAAACAATAATATTCAAAATATCCTTGCATTGTGAGCTGTGTTGTGGTCATGAATTGGCTTGCATAAATCATATAGGCATTAAATAATCACATCTAATTCTAATAACATTAAATCAAGATATCTAATGTTCATTGTGGCCACATCTGTGGACACTTAAATATAAAGACAGACAAGACTGATCTTTCTACAAACATGAGAAAAGCACCAGTTATGCTGAAAAATCTGAAACCTAGGAAAAATACAGTGGTTAAACCCAACCAAACGATAGAAGAAGAGTGTGTTGATTTAAGAAACAAATGTCCTCAGTGAATGTGGGTGGGTGAGATGAAGTGAAGAAAACAGATAAGTGAGGAAATGGCTTCCAGGAAAATGGAAATTTCAAACAGCTGAGTGGCAGCAAGCAGTCCACCCTAGTGGCTGGAACTGTGCAAATGTACCAGTCTTTTCCTGGGAAAAGGCTGCTGGAGGAAGGAAGACAAAGCTAAAAACAGGAGGATATGTAAAAGTAAAGTTTGGTGGGTGGGTGGGTGGGTGGGAAGGAAAGAAGAAAGCAGGAAAAGGGGAGAGTCTATGTAAGCCTTCACTGGAAGGAAAAAGGAAATAGTGGGGGAGGGGGAAATGAGGTTCCCCCACAAGTTCTTGTAGATCCTCCACTTGGTATTAATGTAGTCATTTGTTTAACTTAAAAGGCATGACTAGTATCGGTAATGAAACATGTTTGGAACAAAATTAAATGCATATACATATTCCACACATACAAAAGTCAGTGGCTCCAAACCGGAGAAAAACCTGAGGGGAAACTGTGCTCAGTTCATATATGGCTTGAACATTGTAAAGTGGAATAACTGGCATGATGAACCAGCTAATTATGAAGATCGTTGTCTATCATTGGTACTTCATTCATTCTCTACATATCCATATAACAGCCCAGGGGATTCTTACTTCTTCAGATCTTGATTCCTACAATCTTGTGCTGTAGCTGACATTCACCAGTTCTGTGAGTGACACAGAACATATCCTCATAATTTGTTGGTGCTGTGGAAAGGTAAGGTTTGGAGTGGCATGATGCAACTCCACTTATCTTCATCCTAAGGGCCAGTAATTTATTTACTAAGGTCAGGGCTGTAGCAACTTCTCCAGCTCTTGAGTGGCAAACAGACTCATATAAGGAGATGAATTCTGCTTTAGTCTGCTGGCATGTTTCAGAGCACAAGAACACTGAAGAGCCTTGTCACACCTTAAGTTTTATGGTGGTGGAAACTTTTGCAGACACTTCTAAAGTATTTTGAATGTGGGCCATTCAAGCTGTGGTTCTCAAACTTTTGAAGTAGATTCATTTTTAATACTTACTATACTTCTTGGAACCCACTCGTAAAATTACTCCACACTGCTCTCTCCCTCCCCAACATAAAACACAGAAATCTTATGTCTGTTAACACTGAACAAGCTTTTTATTTTTCATAGTTAATATTCAGAAATATTGTATATACTTATAAACATGATTAGTTTTTATAAATATATAAATTCAGCAAAAGGCAAAATGTCACCTGTTTTGCAGAGACAAACCCAAATTAGCCACTGGACCTCCCATCCCAGCTCATACTGTTCTTCTTTATGCCATTGCAACCCTAGAGAGTCCCGAGACCCACAGTCTGAAAACCATTGCATTCAAACCAAAATTTGAAAAGCACAATGACCAGGAACTGGAACTGGATCCCAACGCTACTGCTAGCTGGTGCAAGAGTATCCAAATAAGACACAGGCAATTTTTGTTTCAAGGTCAGCCCCATGTGGAATGTATTGAATTAAAGAGGCATGCATGGTGTGGTTGCCAGGCCCTTATTCTTCACAATATATATATTAGAGATAACTAGAAAGTTACTTTTTTATACAGTCACAGCCTGAGCATCCAAAAGCAAAGCTTGGTCCAGCATTCTTCTGGCATAGTTAGAAAAAAAATTAATTATACCCCACTCTGTGAGAGGAGCTGTGATAAACAGAACTGTCTTTTCATTATCCTGGATTCATCTTACTGCATTGGTGGTGGCTTCAGTGACCACTTCATCTTCAGTGGCTCCTTCCACTGTACCCTGAACCTATGTTTGAGTTTCATGTAGTTGAAATAGTGAGATGGAGCTTCATGCAAGGAGGTGCTGAAGTAGAAACAGGGAACAAAATTACCCTCAATAGTAGGCTGTTTGCTCATGCATACATCAGTTAGCTCTCTGGCTTGTATTTGATTCTGTACATTTTAATATTTTATTTAGTCAACCAAGAATTTAATTTAATGAAGTTAGATTTGCTACATTTTGTTTACCTTTATTAGATTAGCTGAGTTGGAAATTATAATTATATTTTTTCTACAATGCAATTCTATGCAAAGTTACTTCATTCTGCCAAATGATTTCAACTGATTTACACTTGAGTAGTCCTATATAGAACTGCACAGTAAAGATGACTTTCAAAATACAGTTTATCTTTACTATTTGTAGCAAGGCTAATGGTGTTTACAGACATGCAGTTCTTCCTGAGAAATCCTGCAAAGAAATCATACAAGGAGATAGGGTTGCCAGCTTCCCCTGGCAACTGGCAGGGAGTGGGGTAGGGAATTATCAGGTGGTGAGGGTCCTTGCCAGCAATGTGGCACCACTCAGACAATCAGAAGTGATGTTGGCACATAGGGATGCTACTGATATCTGCCCTCATTTTGGTGGCATTCCTCCCCACCCCCAATGTTCAGCTGAGTGTCAGTGGGGAACACTCATTGGGTGCAGAGAATTCCCGGCTACCCACTGGGAGCCTGGCAACACTATGAGCCCATGTCACATCCATCTAGATCTTGCCAATTACCTTTTAGAAGAAACTGTACTAGGATACTTCATGATCCTAGGAACTATTCTCCTCACAAAATCATCAGCCAGTCTGAAGTCGTTCCACTCCCTTTGCTCTACTTTTGGCACATTGTAGGAAATGTATCGAAAGCATATGTGCAAAAGCACTAGCGTGCAAACAGAACTATGTTTTTGGCAGCTGTCATAAGCATATCTACATTCTGTACTTTTTATCACCACTATTATCTGTGAATGCTGCTGCTCATCTTCTTTGCCTTTTTTCCTGAGATCATCATGCCCAGAATTTTCTGTTCTTCATGCAGAATGAGGTAGGAAATGGAAATTGAGAACTGTGAGCTGAGTAAGCTGTATGTGTCACAAGGCCTATTTGAACCTAATTAGCAGCTACCTATGCCTTGTGCTTGAACTATGGATTTTGTTGAATCACACAGCTCATACTGCATTACATATAGAGTAATGGGCCTTCAAACAAGACCTTAAATGGGGCTTAAAAAGAGGTATTTTGAAACATTTAATGTTCCTGGTGTGGTTCTTTCACCTTAGGGGGGCGGTTTGTCTACTTGTTTCATATTATTTGTAGAGTGATACAAGCTAAATCAATTACAAGGCAATCAAAACGAAATCTAAACCAGGTGAAAAACTTGTCTTACAGAACAAAATAAAACATTAATATTGGAGAATGAGGACAAAATATTAGAATTAGAAGATAAGATGGAAGACCTGGATAATAAACAGCATACAGCCAGTATAAAATAAGTGGCTTGAAAGAACAAAATAAATTGACAAGAATGAAGAAGAGTTGGATTTATATCCCCCCTTTCTCTCCTGTAAGGAGACTCAAAGGGACTGACGATCTCCTTTCCCACCCTCTCCCCAACAAACACCTTGTGAGGTAGGTGGGACTGAGAGAGCTCAAAAAACTGTGACTAGCCCAACTGCAAGGTCACCCAGCTGGCGTGTGTGGGAGTGTACAGGCTAATCTGAATTCCCCAGATAAACCTCCATAGCTCAAACGGCAGAGTGGGGAATCAAACCTGGTTCCTCCAGATTAGAATGCAGCTGCTCTTAACCACTACACCACTGCTGTTCTGTCATAATATTGTGAACATTTGATCACAGAAATGTCAGGATTGGATTATTTAGAAACAGTGATGATTTGCAGAGTATTTCATGGTAACTCTGAAGTAACAAGGCAAAGAAAAATCTGTAGAGATATAATATTTGTAAATATTAGAACATGTGATGCCCTGTTGCAAACTTTATGGAATAATCCTTTAAAAATAGAAGTTATGCAAATGTTCTCAAATATTTCTCCATGAATCATACAGAAATGCAGGGATTCAAGATTCTTATTTTTGTTCTCCCCATCAAGTCACAACTGGCTTATGATGTCCCCTCTGAGTTTTCAAGGCAAGAGTTGTTCAGAGGTGGTTTGCCATTCCCTGCCTCCACATCATGCCCCTGATATTTCTTGGAGATTTCTTTATTGAGCAATGAAGAAGAAATGGAATAGTATATAGATGGTGGATACCTATTAGGTTACATTTTAAACACAAGGGAAAGTCTAATTCTATTAGAACCATAGAAGAAAAAAACTAATTGAACTGTTTATTTAGTTCACATCCCATAGAAAGCGATTATGCCATGTTTGTAATTACCTAGGACAAGATCAAACCTAATCGAATAGAATTAGAATAGATGAGGAAATAGGTGATACCCAGAATAAGTTTAACTATGTAGGAAAAGTTAAGAAAATAGGTAAATTGTAATAAGTTAAGTTTAGATCAGGATTGTATTAGCTTGTTCTTGTCTAATTAACATGAATGCCTAATTAAATATGAAAATTGCTTCAGTATATGTGAATGGTCTTAATCAACCTTGTAAAAGATACAAAATCTCTTTATACAATTGAGTAAGAGCCTGGCTGGGTGGTGACAATGAACTTCTAGCCAATCACCATGCGCTGGTGAGGCATGCGATGGCTCCAGTGCATGTGACTTTGAGGTGAAGCACATGACAGCTCCAGCTGTCAAGGTGTGGGACAGCTCTGGCAGTTCACTCCCACATTCCCAGCCAATCACTGCAATGCAACCCCAGTGCCTGCTAACTGAAAGGTGGCTTCTTTATTATTCCTTCCCACTACCTTTTTCTCCATGGCAGACTTTTTTTCATTCCCTCCCGCCTTTTCTTTTCTCCTCCCATTTGATCAAGATATGAGCTTGAGGCAAATCGAGTGTAGATCCTGCACACATGGGGGGAAGAACAAGGATGGAACATAGAGCAATAAAAGAATGAAAGGGAAGGAGAAGAATTCACTGTTGGGAGCACACACACACACACACCCCGGATTGGTGTGAGTGTGTGTGTGTGAGAGAGAGGGGGGGCAGGCAGAGAGGGGGCAGGCAGAGAGGGGGAAGAAGCGAAATATCAAACCTTGACCAAGGAGGGAAGAAAGATGGAAGGGCTTGCTCCCTTCAGCGGATGCACTTAACCCACCAACAGCTGCCTAGAGCCCTTTCTTTGTTCATAAAATGGCCTTTACTGTTAGTCTTTTACAAGCTTCTTAAGAAAAGTACTATCATAATATTACAAGAACTGTATATTTAAAGAATCTCAAGTAAAACAAAAAACTAGAGACATTCAAATGCAATTACAATGCAAATGGACTCCACCCAGGCAAATGCAATTACAAACTCAAGTGCAAATACAAGTGCAAATGTAACTGCAAATGAACTCCACCAAGACACATCTAAATGTGCCTCGCCCCCACTCCCCAGCTGTGATGTGGACAAAACATATATCGCATCACACAGTCATTTCACACTATGCACAGAGAGAAAGACATCTTACATTGACATACCTCTGAAGATGCCAACTATAGATGCAGGAGAAACATTAAACTGCAGGATATAGCAATTAGAAGCAACAATTAAAATCTCACCAGCACAATAAATGTGATTTTTTTTTCAAAAAGTTCACAATCAATTGTACCACATCATATCTGAATGTGTGTAGGAACAATTTTGTAGCTACATAAAACAATTCAGATGTCAATGAAAAGAAATTGGATGAAGAACTAACAGTCCAATCAGAGGGGGGGGGGGAGAATCAACTTGTGGAGGTGATGTGGGCCTGCAATGGTGGATTTGCCCTCCCCAGGGCATTTATCCCAGTAGAGGGGAAAACATGCCAAAGGGCGGAATTGCAGTCCTTGGGATGCCCAGTTGCAGCACTGGATGCCACATCCTGCACCACCAGCCCCATTGACGCAGTGGGGGCATGCCAGAGGCATGCCTGGGGGTGGAGCTGATCTTAGTTGGCTCCACCCTGGCTTTGCAAGCAGTTACACTGTGGCCCAGGGCTTGGACTTACACTACTCCTTCAGGTGGCAAAAGTGTATTAAGCCCTATAGAGGGGTCTCCGGTGACCGGGGGGGGGGGATTAGTTTTTCTACTTCCCTGCATCACCATCCTGTCCACCTGTAGCTGGGGATTGGACTGTTGATAAGACAGTTCTGGGCCGCAGTAAACAATTTTTACAGCAACAGTTTTTGGTATTTAAACAAAAGGTTTTAGCTAAACTTGATAAAACTAAGAAGGAACTAGATGTAAGATCATATCAGCTGAAAAATAGTTACTAGATCTAGAGGATATTAAACAAACTTTAATGCAACACTCTAGTAAATTAGACAAAATACAAGGGTTGTAAGAAAGCGTGCATAGAGGCCCTTAGAGAAAATAACAAATTCAAGAAGGTTCACAGAAAATAATTTTACTTTTGGGGGGAGAGACTTCCTCATTTATTTTGAGATCTGACTTCATAGAAAATATATTTATTGAACAAGGCCAGTGAGTTAGATTAGATTTGCAAACCAGTCAAGTTATACACTAGATACATTAGTAGGATTTCAGAGTCTATATGTTAAAGACCAACTGTTGAAAGCTGTTTGAGATCAATCAAATGAACTAACTGAAAATCAAAGAGGTCCATTCTTTTCTAGTTGTTCTAGACCAGGGGTAGGGAACCTGCGGCTCGAGAGCTGCATGCGGCTCTTCTGCCCTTGCACTGCGGCTCCACGAGCCGAGCCACTGGCCCCATCCTTGCCCGCGGGCTTCCCCTCTCGCCTGCCCCATTGGAGCGGGGCGGGCGCTTTCCCAGCGGCCGGCAAGGCCGAGCCACTGGCCCCATCCTTGCCCGCCCCGCAGGCAGCAGGGCGGATGCATCCATGCACTTCTCAGAATGAGCAGAGTAAAAGGTAAAAAAACCCCAATATATACAGTGTTATCTTTATTTTAAATGTCAAAAATTATTTGCGGCTCCAAGTGTTTTCTTTTCCCATGGAAAACGGGTCCAAATGGCTCTTTGAGTGTTAAAGGTTCCCTACCCCTGTTCTAGATCAATCTAGTATACTAACTGAAGACAAAGAAGATCAATTCAATACTAACTTGCCATTTTCAGTGTTATAAAAAAGGAAAGAACTAAAATGCACAGCCTGTAAATTAACCGATCAACAAGATACACTGTAGATGGGGTACTCCATTTAAGCTAATGGTGAAGTGAAACAGCAAGTGGTATATTATTAGAGGCTTTTTAAAAGAGGCAGATTTCATTCAAAAGCTGAAATGGCAGGAAATTGAGATTGTTACTTTTAATGATGGCTGATAAATGAGAGAAGTTAAAGGACTTGTTAGAAAGAACATCTCTGGAATTGCCAAGGATCTCTTGAAATCTATTAACACAGAAGAAGGAGCTACAGTACCACAGCTATCTACTGATCAGAATGTATCAAGTAAATACCTTCAGGAGATAGTCTGTCTCAATTATAAACTAGCATAGCATATTATTACCATTTGCTGTGTTTCCCATGGAGGGTTCCTCTGCCTGCATCACAGCCGCCACCATTTCAATGTGTAAAGTACATGAATTTGCCTTCCAGCTCCATGCATGTGTCATTTTTCTTTTTTCTTTTTCAATGAATCAGCAGCCATTCTCATATCCAATCTCTGTAGCTTTGAAAACACCACTTTATTCATGTACTTTATACATTGACATGGTGGGCAACAGTGCTGCAAGCAGAGGAAACCTATGTGGGAAGCCCTGGAAATGGCAGACAGCACAGAGGATCTCAAGCGACAGAAAATGGCAGGCGGGACAGAGCAGCAGGGGAAATAACTGTTTTGAATAGCAATGTTTCAATGTTCCATGCTATGCGGACAAAGAAAGCCAAAATGGTTCTTTTTAAAATGTTTTAAAATGTTCGCAGAATGTGTTCAATGGTCTGTGCAGAAAAAGCCACTGTGTGGGCCTCAATTTTTCTTAGGCTTCACTTTTCAGCAAGATGGCCATGTGCACAGAAACTGTGAAGCTAGAAGTACATGAATGCCTGAGAATTTTTCAGAAAAGTTCTGAAAAGTACAGAGCAGTCATGAAGAAAAACTGGATTCATTTAAAGGCCTATGTTTTGCGAAAGAAGACGAATCTCTAGATGTGTTTTGACCTAGTGTCTTAACCTTGTGCTTCCACAAGAGAATATATCTTGCCCCATGGTGACAAATGACTGGGCCTTGGCCTCAGAATGTACAAGCTCAAATCATTAATGTTGACCATCTGTTGGGATAGAATCCTTCCTAATATTAGAAAGGCCACTGGCTTAATTAAATGGCATGAAAAGGGACATTACATGCTGTGTTCTCTCTAGTCTAAAAGGACACTCATTCTTTCCTAAAAGCTTTCTTATTAAATCTTCTACATATGACACCAAAAATAGCTCATGTGGCTACTACTGGTTAGATAGATGTGTCTTTTTGTTCTGTGAGGTTATTCCAAATGCTGAGAGAAAGGGAAATGGTGCCAGAAAAGGCTGAGATGTAGAGACTTGGTGCGAAGGGGAGGGGGGAAGCAACACGGAAATATGATGATGGAAGAATGTTGTGTTGTACCTCTTGCTCTTGACTTCTCTGTGTAATCCATTCTTAATCTTGCATCATCCTATTGCAAAAGATGGATAGCTGGGAGTCCAAAAATAAGGACCTTACTTAAACCCAGTTTTTGTAATTATTTTTTGGGTAAAACGCTTCTTCTAAAGTAGTGATGCTCAAGTAGAATCATATTCACAATGACCACCAACCAAGAGAGTCACATGACTACTGTGCACCTTCAGTGCCATCCCACCAAACACACACACATATATTATATCTAGAACTATAACATTTTGAATAACCAGGCTACCTCTGCACAAGGAGAATTGCCTCTCCCTATTGTTGTTGAAACTTAACCATCCTTGCATATGTGAACTTCAGGGAAGGGCTTCCCTTCTCTAACTTCTTATTCTCTCCTCAGAAGAAAACTCAAAAGAGCTACATGTGGCATATCAAAGAGCCCAAGTGGCTCCCAAGCCACTCCCAAGCCACTGAGTGCCTAAAGTGACCTTTCCTCCATTTTCTCTAGGGCCGTTTCCGCACGGGCATTTAATGGTGGCCTGGAGATGGCAAAAACGCTGTCTCCAGGCCGCCATTCGCACAGGGGGCGCAGCTGCATCGCAGCCGCGCCGCCCTCGGGCCGCCCGATCGCTGCGAAGCTGGCGTTTTCCCAGTGCGCTCGGAAGCCGAGCGAATGGCAGCGGCTTCAAGACGCCTCCTCCCCCCACTCCCTCCCGGCACTTACCTTGTCCCCAGGCCTCCGGCGCATCGCCGAGGCCTGGGGACACGCCCCCCTGCCCTGCGACACTGGAGCAGGCGCGCAGGGCCGGGGGGCGTGTCCTCAGGCCTTGGTGACGTGCCAGAGGTCCGGGGACATGCCGGGTCGGCCGGGCAACGGCGCTCCGCGGCGCCGTCGTCCCGGCTCTTTCTGGGACCGTCCATGCGGACAGTCCCAGCGTCGTCGGGTCTGCTCGAAATGCGCCGACCCAGCCGCTTCCGCCTCCGTACGGAAATGGCCACTATTGTGCAAACTGAAAGGTACACTGCTACTTGAAATGTTGGGCAAATTATAGCATTTCACCCCCAATTCCTTGGGCCCACAATTTTTGCACTGCCTTCCCTCCAAGCCAAAACTCATTATGTAAGTGTCTTTCAATCATTCCTGTTGATACTCCTTGCCCATAATGTCCTTTCAACCAGTGGTGGGATTCAGCAGGTTCGCACCACTTCGGCAGAAACGGTTGTTAAAATGGTGCTTGTAAACAATCAGTTGTTAAATTATTTGAATCCCACCATTGCTTTTAACCCATGTGTTAGTGGGAAGAGGGATTAACACACGGCCTTAATTCAAAGTCCAATCTAATGTATCTCCATACAGAATAAAGAAAAGGGTTCTTTCAGGGGGAAAAGAGAGATGGTCCTGGTGTCTGCAAAATAGGAGACAATTACCACCCACAGTAAGGCCACATGTCTGGAGCTTGGGTTGCCATGTTCCCACTTGAGGTGGGGGATCTCCCATCCCCAGTAAGCCTGCCTCACATTTCTGCCAGTTCTCTAGCATTAAGTCGATTCTCTATGGTGAGACCATGAAAGCTTCTCCTCCTAATTCCTTGCTAGTTGCCAGTCTCATGCTGGCAACCCTACTGGAGCTGTTGTGCCATTTACAATGAAATCTGTCTCTGGTATTTCAATATTCTATGCATGCCAATTTTGTAATCATTATATTGTTTTAAAATGAGAACTCTTTTGTGTGGCAGGAAACTTGATTTTTTTATCTGCTAGAACATACATTTTGCTAAAGCTCTGCAAATATCCTGCCACTCTGCTGAACTGGAAGCATCTCTCTAGCCTAAGGTCTGTCCCTCCAAAGTGTCTCATCCTCAAATGTAATATTGCTAAAAAGTTACTGGAAATAAGTATTTTCAGAACAAAGCTCGTCAGCACTTGGGATATTTTCAGGTTATGAGTATCTTGCAGGAAAACATCTTGTAGCCCTACTGTGACATTGTCCATTTATTTACTCACAGCAACTGTTTTTTGGCCCTTTAATCTGGTGAGAACATCATAGTAAATGTTTCTGCTGGCACACAAATGTTTAGATAACACTCCCCAAATGCATCACATGTTCCACAGATAAAACAGTCAAACTGAACACATATTTTTGTAGGCGTCTCATTTTTTTTTTTTTGCATGATTGCTTGGAGAATAGGAAAGGAGATATGTGGGAGCAGAGACGGCAACAGAGCAGCTCGGAAGACCTTGGTGAGAGCGGGATTGGGGTTGGTGGCAGGAACCCCATTTCCCCCACCCCAGCGGATCCAATCAGTCCGGGGTGCTCCAGTGGAAACGGGGTTAGGACCAGTGGCAGAGGTCCTTCCCCCCACCCCATAATACGAACTGGAGACCTGGATTTGCACCCGGGGGATGAGTCCAGCAGCTCTGTAAACAAACGCCGAGGGATTCCCCTCACGATCTGGAGAAAGAGGCGGAGGAGAACCGGGACATTCCAACAGGGCAGGGGGTTGAGGTCGGTGGCAGACGACACCCCCCCACTCCCTGGTTTCGCCCGAATTCCGGCTGAATCTACAGTGGTGGAGCCGGGAGTTTTGCAATCGGAGACGGCAGTGAGAGAGCCAGACAGACTATGCTTGGGGACATTTATTTTAATCAATGAGCATCTGAGCCCAGACCTGCCAGGGACAACTATTGGCTTGGGAACATTTCATCAGCTATCTCATTAATTGAGCTACAGATCTGGGGAACTGGTGGCAGTGGCAGCTCCCAGTGCATTTTGGGCCTATGATTCACTGGATCTTAGTGCTCCCCTCTCCTGCCCCGTGGATGATGACGTGGGACGATCTTTTACGACGTCGCCTCCTGAGACAATTAACCCTCCTACCTGTGCTGAACTCTGTGGTGTGGCCGCTATCTAACGGATACCAGCTGTAGCCCACTGAGGTGAGAGCTCTGGGCAACTATATAAGCGGCAGCACCAGACATTCCTATTGGCTCTGTTGCTGTATTGTCACCTGCACTTGCTACCTGTAATCCCATCATAGGCTGCTATCTTTACTATTAGTATTTAGCTGGTTTGTAACTGTAGTAGATTAGCTTAGAATAAGAGGGTGTTAATGTTAGTATTTTGTAAAGCTTAGGATGATTTTTTAGTTTTTAGTCAGTTTATATTGTAATATTGTATTAATATTGTAGTAAGACTGAGTCCACTTGTAGTGGAGGAGTCTATTAGGCTTTGATTAGATAATGGAGGAGGATGGGGGGGGAGAAGGGGGCACCAGGGTTGGGGCTGAGGATCCCAGTTTTAATGGGACGGGGTAAATACAGCGGTAGGCGGCGGCCATATGATAGACAGCGGGCGAGAAATGGATATGCTCGCTCGCTTTCTGACCTCCGACCTATCCCTAGGAACGAGGATGGACAGGTTCAGGGATACTCTGCTTCGTCCCTGGTGTTGATCAATGCCAGGTCCATAAACAATAAGACCGCAGTTCTCCGGGATTTTCTCGGAGATCTGCAAGTGGACCTGGCTTGTGTCACCGAAACCTGGGTCCGTGAAGGTGAGACCGTTGCTCTAAGCGAGGTCACACCGCCAGGTTTCGCGTGCCTCCACCAGTCTCGAACTCAGGGCCGGGGAGGTGGCGTGGCAATGTTCATTCGTAATTCCATTCCCTTCAGGGCAGTCCCCGTCCCGGAGATCACTGGCATGGAGTGTGTCGGCCTAGAGTGGTCGGCCACTGGCACGCTGGCTATCCTTCTGGTGTACCGGTCGCCCTAAGCGCGACCGAGGGACGACCTTCTGCGGTTGCTGGAGGTGGTGGCCGACTGGGCGTTGCTTTTTCCCAGACTTATTGTCTTGGGTGATCTCAACGTCCATGTCGACACGCCTCTTGTATGGCGGCTCGCTTGGACCTGGTGTCATCCATGGCGACACTGGGCCTCTCCTTAATAAATTCTGGCCCCACGCATGAGGCCGGTCACACGCTGGATTTGGTCTTTGGGTCGGGGGTTAACCTGGTCGTATCCTCTACAGACAAAGTGCCATGGTCCGACCACTATGCCCTGAAGCTGCGGCTGGACATGCCACGCTACCCCTGTCTAGGCGACGGGCCGATTTTTGCCCGCCCGCGGAGACTTATGGATCCAATTGGTTTCCTGAATGCTCTGCGGGACCCTGAACCTGCCGGCACACTCGATGAGCAGGTGGAGGATTGGAACTCCCGCCTCTCCGATGCCATCGAGACTGTTGCTCCCCAGCGTCCTCTGCGCCCCTGTTCAAAGCAGGCTCCGTGGTATACGGAGGAGCTTCGCCACATGAAACGGGTGCTCAGACGTCTAGAGCGAGTGTGGAGGAAATCTCGTGGCGAAGCTGCGTGAACATCTTATAGGACATTTATGAAAGCCTATAAGATGGCGACGAAGGAGGCGAAGAGGGCCTTCTTCTCCTCCTCTCTCGCATCTGCTAGCTCTCACCTGGCACAATTATTCAGGATAATTCGATCTTTGACCTCTTTATCAGAGGGTTCTACAAATCATGGATTGGTTGTTAGCTGTGAGTTTTATGAGCTTTTTAGCAGATAAAGTCGCTGGTCGCTCGCCACGACCTTCCGGCCACCTTAACTACAATGAGCGAACTGGAGGCTCCCTTGCCGTCTTCAGGCCCTAGTTTGGCCCAGTTTTCCCTGCTCTCTGAAGCCGCTGTTGACAGGGCCCTGGCTGCTGTTAGACCTACTACCTGTCCTCTGGATCCGTGCCCTTCCTGGCTGATTAAATCGTGCCGGGAGGAGCTACGACCCCATCTGTTGAAGATCATCAATGACTCCCTTGAGCAAGGAGTCTTTCCAGATGGGTTGAAGGAGGCGGTGGTCCGCCCGCTCTTGAAAAGACCATCCTTAGATCCTGGAGATCTGGCCAATTACCGCCCCGTCTCGAATCTTTCGTTTCTGGGGAAGGAAATTGAGAGAGTGGTGTTGGAGCAGCTTCAGGGCTTTCTGGATGACACATCGGCCTTCGATCCCTTCCAGTCCGGCTTCCGTGCTGGGCATGGGACGGAGACGGTCTCGCTGTCACAGTGACTCCGATGCAGCTAGACCGAGGCGGATCGGCGCTGCTGGTGTTGTTAGATCTCACCGCAGCGTTTGATATGGTCGATCACGACCTTTTGACCCACCGCCTGGCCGCTTCCGGGGTTCGGGCACTGTCCTTCAGTGGATTGCCTCGTTCCTCCGGGGGCGTAGTCAGCAAGTGTGGTGTGGGGACAAAGCTTCCCGGAGGTGCCCGCTTCATTGCGGTGTGCCTCAGGGGGCATTGCTGTCCCCATTGTTATTTAACATCTATATGCAACCACTTGCTCAGCTGGTACGGAGCTTTGGGCTGATCTGCCATCAGTACGCTGATGACACTCAGCTCATTCTGTTGATGGAGGGGGGAGCTGCCGCTGCCCCTGCAGCTCTACAGCAATGTTTGGAGGCGGTCGCTGGTTGGTTACAACAGAGCAGGTTAAAACTTAATCCATCGAAGACGGAGATCCTTTGGCTTGGTCGGGGGGGTGAGATTGGGGATTTCCAGCCGCCGGTGTGGGAGGGGGCCATATTGGCACCGACCCCCTCCGTTCGCAGCCTGGGGGTCCACCTGGATTCGTCTCTTTCAATGGAGACCCAGGTGGCCCATATAACCCGGGTTGCGTTTTTCCATCTTCGACAGGCCCGTCGGCTGGCCCCCTTTCTCTCCAACACTGACCTAGCCACTGTGATCCATGCAACGGTCACCTCCAGACTGGACTATTGTAACTTGCTCTACGCGGGCCTTCCCTTGCGTCTGATCCGAAACTGAAATTGGTCCAACATGCAGCTGCCCGGTTGCTCACAGGGGTGCCTTTCGTGAACACATCTCCCCTGTGTTGCACCGCCTGCATTGGTTACCTATCGAATTCCGAATCATGTTC
This sequence comes from Sphaerodactylus townsendi, assembly GCF_021028975.2. Taxonomy (NCBI): domain Eukaryota; kingdom Metazoa; phylum Chordata; class Lepidosauria; order Squamata; family Sphaerodactylidae; genus Sphaerodactylus; species Sphaerodactylus townsendi. The sequence goes on along the minus strand of NC_059427.1, from coordinate 98,114,805 downwards.
AAGGTGTGGGTGTTGACCTTTAAGGCCTTACGCGGCCCGGGACCCTCGTACCTTCGGGACCGCATTACCCTATATGTCTCCAGCTCGCCCTCTGCGATCAGCAGAGGCTTAATCTACTGGAGATCCCTGGCCCCTTGATGACGCGGCTGGCCTCCCACATCGGGCCAGGGCCTTCACAGCCCTGGCACCGGCCTGGTGGAACACATTACCACCAGCTATTCGGGCCCTGCGGGACCTTGGAGAGTTCCGCAGGGCCTGTAAAACCGAATTATTCCACCGGGCCTTTGGAGAGTCCAGCCGTCGCACGATAATGCCCGCCTTCGTTAGTAGGGTCCCCTAACATCATTGGGACCCCTCCTCATTTTTGGAAGAGGGTGGTATATGGGTCTCGCGGGCCCTATTGTAGAATGTACCTGTTTTAAGATTTTTATGTTTTTTGTATGACTTTATGTTGTTCACCGCCCTGAGCCCTCCGGGGATAGGGCGGTATAGCAAGTTTAATAAATAATAATAATAATAATAATAATAATAATAATAATAATAATAATAATAATAATAATAATAATAATAATAATAATAATAATAATAATAATAATAATCTGGCTCAGATGTTCATATTATAGCAGTGGGATTAAAGGAAATATATGAAAAATGCTGCTTACACATAGAGCTGTTGTGTACCATCTGACCTGTACAAATACCACCAGGCAAGCAGGACTACAGCTGAACATCAAGAAGACAGAAGTAATGACAACTGGAGAATTATTCAGATTTGGGAATGAGGACATTGAAATTACTGAAGGCTTTCTGTTCCTTGGCTCCACCATCAACCAAAAGAGCGACTACAACTAATAAATCAGAAGGAGATTGAGACTAGGAAGGGCAGCCATGAAGGAGCTAGAAAAGATTCTTAAATGTAACGATGTGTCACTGCAATAAAGATTAAGCTAATTCATGCCATAGTATTCCTTATTACTATGTATGAATGTGAAAGCTCAACAATGAAGAAAGCTGACAGGAAGAAAGAAGATTCCTTTGAAATGTGGTGTTGAAGGAGAGTGCTATGGATACCATGGACTGCAAAAAAAGAAAAAGAAACAAAAAAAAAGAAATGAAAAAAAGAGAGAGGGGAAAAGAGTAGATTCTAGATCAAACTAAGCCTGAACTGTCCCTAGCATCTAAAAATGAATAAATTGAGACTGTCGTGCTTTGGTCACAAAACAAGAAGGCAAGAGTCACTGGAAAAGACAATAATAATAAGAGGTTCAAATCTGGCAAGCATTTTGTGACTTCCTTGAATCCTGACCAGCAACAGGAAGTTTAATGTTATTTTATTTTTACAAGATACCATCACTCTCTCCCACTCTCCCATTCCTCTGTCTCTCTTCCCTTCCCTTCCTTCATTGTCTTAAAAAGCTTTAACAAAATAGAAATGGAGCAACAACTGGTATAAGCCACCTCAGGTCAAATCTTCACATCACAACCTACCTTGCACTCTGATCAATATGGCTTCAGTGTGACTTTGAACAATATCTTGGACTACTGAGAACATTGTTTCACTGATGGACAAAGTGCCAAAGAAGTTCCTAATCAGACACAGCAGTTTCATTAACAGCCTAAGGCAACTAAACACTGATTACTCAGAAGTGGAAGGCATCTTGCACTGGACATAGTACCCTTATCCACCCAGGTTTTTTGTATCACATGAAAACAAATTGTTGTATATTACTCCTAAAACAATGCTAATTTGCTTGGACTTCCTGTTCAATGTGGCACCCATCAACATGATAAAATCTCACAAATATTCTTCTGTGCTAGAATTGCGTAGCAATCATACAGACAAGGTTATATTAGTTGGGTTTTTCTAAGTTGCTCTGGTTTGATAATAGGATGATTTTATCTCCAACTGACTTGATAAAATGTTGCTTTCCTCAGTGCGCAAGCGTGTGTGTGTGCAAAGTGCTGTCAAGTCACAGCTAACATATGGTGACCCTGTAGGGTTTTCTGGGAAAGAGATGAACAGGGGTGGGTTGCCGTTGCCTACCTCTGGCGGATTCTGCATGGGCCAAAAACAGTGGTGTGAAAACAGTGTAAAAACATTGTAAATCCTTTTACACCATTTTACCCTGTTTTTGGCCCCTTCGGAATCTACCTCTGTGTAGCAGCCTTGAACTTCCTTGATGGTCTCCCATCCAAGTACTAATTGGTGCCAACACTGCTTAGCTTCCAAGATCTGAGGAGGTCAGGCCAGCATGGGCCTTCCAGGCCTTTCTTTTCAACTTCTCATTTCATTGGGATTTTGCTTTGTAGCCCTGGTCCACAACTCTTTATGACATGGGAAATGCAATCCTAAGAAGAGCTACACCCTTCTCTAGATCTACTGAAGTCAATGGGCTTAGAAAGGAGTAACTGTTTAAGATTCACTGTGGGGTGCTCTGTTGAATGTGGGTGACTGCTGGAGTGCTTTAATTAGTACCCAACTCATAGTTGGTCTCCATATTTAGGCTTCTTACTTACACATTCATACACCAGCTTTCTTCAATTGCTTCTTGTAAAGATTCAGTTGCAATTTGTGACTGATGCCAAACTTGCTGTCATGTCTAGTACTGAAATAAATACAACAGCCATTATGTACTCAAGAATACTTGTTCAATGAATTGGTTCCTTTCCAGTTCTCGAGTTTCCACCTCAGTGGCCAAAGCAATCTGATTTCCTGCAATGGTTTTTATAGTCCTTTTATAGGCAGCATCACCTTGATGTTAACTGGAGAACCAAGCAGTCTCGTGTTTCAAAACTAACAAGCCTGTGTAATCCAGAAAGTGAAGTGAAATTCTGGAGAGAAATAGCTTGAGCAAAGTTTGGGATATTCTGCTTCTGGGGCATTCTTGGGCATTCTGTGATTTCTGTGATTTGAAATATGTGATTTCAATCCACGCTCCCCATGCTAAATTGCTCTTCTTAGACCCATCCATCTATAAAATCCATGATGCTTTTGGCTTTTGGGTACCTTGTATCCATTCCTATTCGAGGTAAATAGTAATAGCAGTTCCCCATTCAGCCAAGCCTGTAGATTTGTTGGCACAAATGGGATTGGGACAAGATCTCTTCAGAGTGCCCAATCTGAAAACATCTGTTCCCCAGGATAAAGTAAAGGAAGTAAGGGAAATGCTAGATACTTGTTATACTAGAGTCATGCCAAAATGTGTATTCCTGTGAAGTCTTCATTATGAATACAACTATAATTAGTGTGTTTGAGTGCCAATTTTTTTTTTAAAAAAACAAGAAATTCTTCATAGCAAACAAAGCTTTCAAAAACAAACAAGGCAGTTTCTTTGGAATGTAATTTTTCATGAAACATTTTCCATTTGAACAAATAGTAGTAAATTCTTCTCCTAATGAATGAAGTAGAATTATTATAAAATTATAAAGATATTAAGATTATAAAGACATTGATAAAAAAGTAAACACAAGGTCATTTACAAGAACCATAAACACTGATGGAAAAATGATGATAATGTAAAATAAGGGAATCTTTGACAGATATGTTGATCATTGGCTATTTCTCTGTATTTTTAATGTTTTTCCAAGGCAAATTTAATGCTGTTTGGTACAATTCATCTCACACAAAACTGCTGGATAAAGGGCTCCTAGAAAGAACAGTTGCCATGTTTTATGAATAATTCAAATACAACTGTGTGGTTATAAATGAGTAAAACTGCAAACAATAAAGTATAAATATGGAAAGAAAAGGAATGCTAAGTTTTCAAGATCTGGGCTTTTAAAAAATCTCAACGTTTACCATGATTTTCTAGTTCTCGGGTCTTATTTCATCTTCCCCACACTTTCCCGCTCAACCCCACAAAGACAGAGACTTCCAAGAAAATAAATGCTGACGATTCTAAACACAGGTGACTGCTGCAATCCTGCATATGTGTGTCTGCTTGCATAAAAGGGTGAGGTTTCTGAGAACAGGATGCCAAAGGTTTTTGCTTGTAAGGATGAATACATGCTGCCCGTTCTGTGCCAGGGCTCTAAACTGGAAAAACAAGGAACAGCATGGGTCTGCTCCAATCTATAAAACAATGTGTGATGTGATATTGTACAGCTTTCATCTGCCAGCCTGTTAATTTTGAGGTTGCTAAATTCACACCAAATTACATTCAGATATCTCACGGATTATGAAATAAAACTCTGCAGAAGCATTCAAACAAATCATTAAAGAGCTCACTTCTGGTAATTAACAGTGCAATCCTGGAGGCAGTGCACAAGGAATTAACTAGGCACTACAGTGGAATATCTCAAATAAGATGGCAGTGTGCCCCAGCTGGGTGATGACATAGCAAAGTTGCAAAGCAAACCCTACAATGGCTATTACATATTCAACTACCTTCAAAACTAAGAAAGGAAATTAACACAGCAAGGAGTGTAATAAGAGAACTGACAATCTGAAAAGGTGATTTTGCAGCAAAAAGTACCTTTACTAGGATGATTTTATAAGCTATTACTTTAAAATGATACAGGAACCAAGGACGTGAAAACATGCATGGTTAAATAGATACACAACTTTGAGGAAAAAATAGCCTTCCAACAATGGGAGGCTTTAGGGACAAAAGGTATAAAATTCACAGCCAACCAAATGTTAAGAGAAAATGGGCACAAAAGGTGATATATCTGTGATATATCACTCCAAAAGATATTGAGTAGATGGTTAAAAGTTACAAAGGGAAATGCTGGAAATGTAAAGAAGTAAATGGTTCAATTTATCACATGCGGTGAACATGTAGAAAAGTTTTTTTGAAAAAAATTGAAAGAAAATCTATGTTGAAATTCAGAAAATTTTAAAAATTAAATTTGCAGTGGATGCTAAGACTATGCTACTAGGCTTATTGCCAAAAAATATTCCAAAAATCTCAGAATAACTGTTTTGATATTTGATAAATCTCAAGCTGGCAGGAACACTCAGCAGACCACATAGAGTAAAAAGATGTTTCAACTGTGTATGAAAGTCTGGGTTGAATCTCCTCAAAGAACCAAACTCTCCATCACATTTCTACTCACTGAAGTCCTACACACATCCCAATAACCTCCTGCACATTCAATCAGTATTTTCATTTTAAATAAACACTGTAATTAAAATTTTTTACCATATCATGTTTTATCAACATTATTTCATACATCACATTTTCTCCCAGTCTTACATGACCTGACAATCCATTATCTTGAGTAAAATCATCTCATATGCTGCACAAATGTCAAAAGTGTTTCTCAAGGCAAGGCAATGAAACTCCATCATCACAAGCAAACAAAACTCCACTGACATTACTACTTTGCAGCTGCAAAGCTGTTCAACAGCTGATCAAGAGGGATGGCTAACAGGGAAATAGATCATGGCTGACTGTAGATGTTAAACACAGAATGTTCTTCTGTCAGTCATTTTTGGTGCCATTTTCATGCCATCCCTAATCAAGACAGCATTCCAGATTTAATAAGCCATTAGCATACTTAGTTATTGTTTTGGAGTACATAGCCTGCAGTACTCACACATCACCTGAACGAGGTCATAACTTGATTTTCTTGTTTGAACAAACCAATAGACTTACAAGTGATTGCTATAGTGCACTGATAGAACAATATCTAAATATAAATTGATGCTGCCCAAAACTTAAAGAGATAACTTAAAGAGATAACTAGAGTCTTTAGGATGTTATTAAAAAATCTGTTTGGGGATTTTGTGTTCCCATTGCATGAAAGAACACAAGCATTGTCAGCCAAAACAATAAAAACTAATATATTTAAATGTATCAACAAGTAAAGAATTTGCTAATTCTACTTTAAATGACTTGACTGCATCTATTGCCAACTTCATTTTTTTAATTTGGCATTTCTTCCAGTAAAATCTTTTAGTTCTCTCTAGTTTTTCTGAGAAGCAAGACTAACTTTGGCTTGATGTCCTGCTGCTGAATTGTTTCTTCCAACTCCTCTGTATCTTCTTATTTCTTTCATTAAATATTTCTAACCCCAAACTTTCTATTTAAAGGACATATAAGGTGGCTAGATCTGCACATGCAGCAAAATGAGAATGGACTGTACCATACCAGAATTCTTCATCTGGGAACTCCTTGTAAACCGAACATTAGCCAATTAGAGGGATGGTTTCTTTCACATCGTTTTGATTGCAAGGGTGCATTCAAGAATATGATGTTTCTGCCCCTTTCATTCTGAAATGGTACAGTACTTCCATCTTGGCATTTTGCTCCATGCACAGATGAGGACTCTGACCTCCATTTTACTCTTTTTCTCACTGTTCAGTTTCAGAAGTCATGATTTCTGGTCTTTCCCAACATTCCATGCCTTTCCCTTCTACTATACTAGTGACGCCTCCAAAAGGGGGAATTATACAGAAATTTCTCCCAGAGTCGAAGTGTAGTAATTAGTCATGAGCTGGAGGTGGGTAAAGGAAAGAGGTCAGCTAATTCAGAAAGAGATAAAAGAAAAAAACTGCAAGCTAAGGCCAAACGGCTGTGTGCTACAAGTATGAGAGAGAGAGAGAGAGAGAGAGAGAGAGAGAGAGAGAGAGAGAGAGAGGCTCATTCCGCACATGCAGAATAATGCACTTTCAAACTGCTTTCTTTGAAGCTGTGCGGAATAGCAAAATCCACTTGCGAACAGTTGTGAAAGTGATTTGAAAACACATTATTTTGCATGTGCGGAAGGGGCCAGAGAGAGAGAGATTCAAAGACAGAGAGTCAAGATCCCCAAAATGGCTTGGCTAGAGATTAGAAAAGCAGAGATAAATACAAAGCTGAATTTTGGATAATGACTGAAAAAGATCAGTGCATCTTCATTGAAAATTCTAGCATAATGCAAAAGTGTCTAGCTTTAATGTGGAAAATACATGCATTGAGGACTGAGATGAATCAGAGTTCATCAGATGTTCACACCAGAGGTTTTCTAAAAGAATGACTGCAGAGTTGATTTTGCATGTGGTAGTCAGGACCAGTGGGCAATCTTTGTGGCCTAGAACCATGGAGTTTGTTTCCTTCTTGAGTGTGTTGTAGGCTTACCTTCCAAAGATGATTAAACAATACCATTCTCTCTCTTTCCTCATATCTTAACTAAATCAAGCTCTGGCTCATCTGCATGTATCCTACTCTGTACATGCCAATTTTCACTGTCAGAGAAGTTCCCCTTAATTGTACAGGGAGTGTTCCTGACACTGGGAGGAGAAGGGCTCGCCTTGCCCTGTGGCATCAGCTACAAACCATGGCAGCGGGGATATCAGGATACCACAGCACTTTGATCAGTTACACACCAATTATTTGGGCCACGCCCTATGTTACCCATTTCATCAGATATCCCCATGGGATTCTACCAAGAAAAAAAATTGGAGTTCCCAACCTCAAACCTTTGGTGTGGCAAGAAACATCAACAGTCCAATATAAAATCCGATCTGGGGGGAAAATGAGGCAGCAAGAAATTGAGTAATCTACATTTCCAGGATATGCTTGAATGTGAATGAGTAATTAAGTCCAAGATCCATGCTATCAAAAAGAGATTAATTTAATTAGAGAACTAGCAATGGCTAATGTGCTAGCCTTATAATGGGGACACCTGGGTTGAAGTTTCCACAGAGTTTACTGGGACTTTGAGTCCATCACAATTACTCAACTACCCAACTTCATAGCATTGTTATGAGGAGATGAGCTATGAACACCTCAAGTTATTTAGAGGAATAGCAGCAGGAAAAGCCCTATGAAGATCTTAGTGGCTGATTTTCCATGGTCAAAATGCCCTGAGGTATATCTGGGAGCATACCTGCCGCAGGGCTTTTGCCCTGCTTTTGATTCTCCACTGCTCCCTGGTCCTTCCTTGGATTTGAAGCAGGGCTGGTGCTTGTTGACTGGTGCAGTGGGTTAGAGCAGCGAGGCAGGAAAAATGGCCCCGGTTCTGCTCCGTGGAGTTTGCCACAGCAGCGGAAGGCACCAGAGCAACAAAGCGTCATTTCAACAGAACCTCAAATTTGGTGGTTCTGGAAATCTGCACAGCAAAACAAATGCTGTAGGGTGGGGATGGGGCAACAACATGACAGACACGCTGCAGCACTGGGAGCCGTGGAGAACTCCTGGCTGCACCGGAGTATTCGCCATGATAACAACAGGACATTTCTACTGTGGAAAATCAGCCAGTATGTCTTGAAATGTATTGGGTGTTATTAGTGTCTTATTAGGGATTTGCTTCTGTTAATGTTTTGAACTATGTTGTTCACTGCCCGGAGCCCTTCGGGGATCAGGCGGTATAGAAATTGAATGAATGAATGAATGAATGAATGAATGAATGAATGAATGAATGAATGAATGAATGAATGAATGAATGAATGAGGGCTTGCAAAAAATTACTTATTCCGTCCATCCTCATTTATCTCTGAAAAACATCTTTCTATTGTTACTACCATTTAAAACAAAAAAGAAATTTTGGAGCAGCTTCTCCCTCTACTTGGAATTCCCCCCCCGCCCCGCCCCCTCCACAGTCTGTCCCCAGAGATCCTTTTTCACTCACCTGGACTTCAATATCAGCTGCAGGAGGAATGCTGTTGGTATTATGCTCCTTCTCTCCTTCATCACTTTGCACTTTAAATCATCCATTCTCCTCTTTACATGCAATTGACGAAGACCTGTACTTTAAAGACATACATCAGCTGCTGTTGCATGTAGTCTGAAATATAGAAAGCAAATAAGGATCACCTCACTATAATTGCATTTAGCCATCCTTGATACATATATGCCATGCCATTCTACTTCCTCCTCCAAAAATTGATGATGGAGGAGGGAATGAGTTTCAAATGCCTTTGTGCTACCTTAGCTGAACTCTCTGTGGCTGGCAGCAGGGTTGTCTCGGCAGGGGGCCTCCACCCTTGGCTCAGACTCCTTTTGGCTACCAGCCAGGGCCAAGGCTTTGCTGCTCCCAGAATATACAATGTAAGGTGTATTTGTTTAGATGCCAAGATTTATTTTTAGATTTTAGGGATGCTGAATGTGTTTACAGCACTGAAGGTAGAAAGAAGTAGTAGCCATTACATAACCAGAGACTTGTTCTTACATCATTGTGATCTGGTTGACTTTAATATATATTCCTGATTTATTCTGGTGTATATTAGATTAGATTAGATTAATATATAGCATATAGTGGCCAATTTGGCATCAACAATAAAGTGAAAAAAATAAAAATGCGAGTTTGTAAATTATATTCAGATTATTTCAGTGACATTCATTTGAAGTGAAAGGGGAGAAACCAAAGACAAAGCCATCCCAAGGGTATCAACTATCATTGCACATATTTATACTCTATCAAAAATATTAGCCAAATATCCATTTATGGCAAATCTATGTTGACAGAACTTCATTTGCAAGCCGAGTTGGGAAAAGATGACATCTTCTTTTGCCTGCCTTCCCTAAGCCCATTATGCATGAAGTTTTTCCTATGCCGCTTCTTGTCCTGCAGGTCTGTGCTGATGGAAAAGGTAAAAAGGGCAATTTTGTCCCTGTCCCTACAACCTCCAACAACGCATGGTTTATTTGTTTTATTGAACTTCTGTCCTGCCCATTCCTGGTTGCAGTCAAACTCAGGGTGACTTACAATCATTTTAAAATAATCAATAATACAATAATATAAAAGTTCTACAATAAAATTAACAATAATACTAATTTATATCTACAGATGGCAACTAATAAATTAACACTATTCCAGCCTATAATATGCAGCACGCATGCGCGCACACAAACCCATCTCAAGACCTGGTATATAAAAAAACAGACAGCACAGAAAGACCAAACCAAGACAGAGGTTGGGGGGAGCACAAATAAATCATCAGCACATGCTGATGGTTAATAATTGATGGATGATAGTTGGTGATAGTTGGGAGGTCAGCAGATAGTATACATGGACAGCAGGTGGCCTCAACCAAAAGCCCTGTGGAACATCTCTGTCTTCCAGGCCCTGTGGAACTGATGGAAGTCCTGCAGGGCCCTGGTGTCAACCAACAGATAGTTCAACCAGGCTAGAAAAAGCCTGGCTCTGGTCAAGGCCAACCTAATGTCCTTGGGGGCAAGGGACCATCAGGAGATTACTGTTGGAGGCCCAGATTATCTTCCACAGGCAATATGGAGAAATGTGGTTCCAAAGATATGAGGGCTCCAAACCTCTCAGGGCCATAAAAGCTAGAACCTTGAACATGATCTGGAATTCCACTGTCAACAAGTGCAACTGGTGTAGGATAGGTGTGATATGTTTCCTCGCTGGAATTCCAGTGAGAAGCCTTGCCACCTTTTGAAAAAAATGGTTTTGTTTTGTAGCACTCATGTGGTTGGAATATTTGAACCTTTCAACATCAAATAGCTGGGAAGACCAAGCACAGAGAGATATTCTGCCCTGTTGCCCTGCCAGTGACGTTGAATGCATCCAAACCCCCTTTTTCTCCACATCTGACTCATTGCGCACCTGAATGTGCATACCTATTGTGCTCCAAGTTGCCATTTTATGCATACTTCTCCCAGATCTGGAACAATGTGGCTCACCAGGACACCAGGTCCTTCTGTTAATTATGCTTAGAGGTCAACCAAATAGTATGACAAGTAGCAAAAAAAAAAAGCACTCCACTACTGTGCAGCCACCGACTGTTTGTAACAAGCTTGTGACATTTGCTGGCACAGCAATCCTCCCATAACTGCTCCCATCAAATATGGTAAATTTGTCTGATGAACTGATTTGTAGTGAAGTTTGCAGTATCTATATCCACAGCTGAGCAGATTATTTGAATCTGGATGACTCATGTCTTCACTCAGTGCTCTGCCATCACACAAAAATAGCTGTTTTACATTTGCATGTGCACCAAGCTCTATCAGTTCTTTCTTAGGTCTCTCTTCAAGAGAGTGTGAAACCATAAAGATAACTTGTGCAGTTTTTTTGCTCCCATCAAAGAAACAATCACAAACATCATGCTGATTACAACACTGATACTCAGCAGTGGAAGTAAGTTGTAACAGATAGTTGCAACATCTTGCACTAACCTAATTTCACAGTACTAAAATTAACCCAAGGATTAACTCCATGAAGAGCAGAGGACATAATTACTGAAGCATAATTATTGTGAGCAATAAGACCAATAAGTCTAAATTACCCATCTTTAAATTTAGTCAGATAGTTCAAAAAATATCTGAATTTTACAAGCAAAGTTACCTTGGTATCTTCTAGAACTGCCAACTTTCACGTGGGGCCTGAAGATCTCCCAGAATTACAACTGATCTACAAACAGAGGTCAGTTCTTCTGGAGAAAATGGCCGTGTGGGAAGAGGGCTCTGCAACATCACATGGCCACAGAGCTCCCCCCCCCGCCGCCGCCCCAGACTCCTCCCACCCCAGGCTCTGCTTCCAAAATCCCTGGGAATTTCTCAACCCAGAGCTGCCAGTCCTAGTTTTTCCTGCTGTCTGTTCATGGCACTTTGCTTAGTTGTGTGTTGCAGTGTGAATGCTCTCGGTGAGCATCCCTTCCATTCCCATGATTCTGGGATCAGAATACCAGGCTCTTAAACTGATAAACACATTTCTTTTTAAACTCACAAAAGCAAGCTCTTATGAAAACAAAATCTATTTTCTTTTCTTTTAAGTGGTCATTTTCTTGGACACCTAGCCGTGACAAGTAAATTATTAGCTAATTCAGAGTGCTGGAAAGGGGCATGCCTTGAGCTTACCAGCAAAACAGACCTAGAGGGAATCTGTATCCAAAAGCAATCCTTATGGGAACAGGCAAAGTATTTCAGAAAATGTGTCTTGCTTCAGTAGCTTCTGAACCACTCTACAGCAAATGTTTCTGCAGATAAGTATACAGCATTGTTTATATTGGATCCAAAGCAAAGGAAAAGTTCTGTTGCTGCTGTTGAGCATAAATCAGGAGCTTCTTGTGCCAGTGTCCATCAGGATTCCTCCAAGTTACCTGCACTTGTTTAACACTTCCCAGACACTTGAAGCAAGAATTGGAAGAGATTATTATCATTTCTACTGATTTTATTAAAAACAGAAACAATTGAACAAACAGTAGAATATGCAGCCTCTTTAAAGCACCAGTATGTATTATAACTTACAACAGATTTGTGCAATATTTACTTTTTGTTGTACTCCTTCTACATTTCTCAGTTGTGCCAAGCACTCTGTGTCACATCTATATCCTAATTTGAAGATCATTTGGCAGACTTTTTACCTTAGAGCAGCTGACATACATTCCTGGTTGCCACTGCACAGTTCTCTCCCCTATCATAGAAGCCAGCGTTGCTTCAAGCATGTGTAGGAGAAAAGAAATCCATGCTCCTTCATTCTGTTAAAGTTCCTGGATATGTGGCATATTCCTACTGCTATTTAACATCAGAGTTCTTTCTCTTAAAGTTGTAGATATACCATGTATGATATCACATAAACATTCTGCCCTACCATGCATGATATCACATGCATGCATGCATGTGATATCATGCATGTGATATCACATGCATGATATCACATGCATGCCCTACCATGCATGATATCACATGCCTTCCTGCCCTAAGGATCAAGCCCTAAGGATTTAGACTTTTCTTGTAGTCCTAGTAGCCTATGTCAACTGTAACTTCAGCTTCCTATTTGTTATGGAAATATAACCATTGTGATATAGTGATGTCAAGGAGGCTCAATAATTGTAAATTATTATTGTCCAATTAAATATAATTGTCCAGAGATGGGTGTCTTACCCATCTTGAACTGCAGCCATGACAGCCTTAGGGGTGTACCCCCCCCCCCCCGACTCCAAACCTGGAGCCCCCCGACATGGTGACAACCTACCAAAGGGGACAGGGAGGAGGAGGATATGGTCCTCACAGTCACCACCAAAGTGGATCATCCTGCCCATGCCTGCCACCATGGAGAAATCGACGAAATCCCACCTTTACTCAGTCTCTTGCACGAAGAGCGGAGGCACTAGCTTGTCTCCTGCTGTGATGGCCCTTTGGGTGTGCAGAGGACCGTGGCCATGACATGAGAGCAGACCCAGCTTCTGGGCAGGGACTCAGGCCACACCCAACTCTTAAACATGGAGGCAGCCCAATCAGTTGTTCAGCCAGTCAGCAGGCTGGGAGAGCTTGATGGATGCCCTGTGGCCAAATGGGAGATTGAAGGGCAGGGATGGAAGGTGGGGAAGGAGATGGAGAAGGGAGGGGAGATAAGAAGGGGAGAGACCAGATGGAGGGGGAGATGAGTTTGGAAGCAGGAGAATGGAGACTGAGAGTGAGCCTCAGAGAGAGAGAGAGAGAGACAAACAAGGAGGGCAGAAGAGCTCGAGGCTCCAAAGGAGGAGGAGACCAAGGCAGAGAAAGGCAGAGGCAAGGAACATGCGGAAGAATGGGCAAGGGGGAATCCAGGGCTTGGGTTAACCCTCTCCCCAATGGCCAACCTGTGTCTGCTTCAGACTGCTAGCCAGCCTTGTCAGAATCCCCACCCATTGGGAAGATGCTGACTCACCCTGAGGCTTCGGAGGCTCTCTGGTACAAGTCACTCCCAGAGGAGCGGGGGCAAGGGCAAGACGAACAGCACTCTGTTCGTCTTGCCAGAGGGGTAGGAGAGATGGCACAAGTACCCCCTGGAGAGGGGGTGGAGGAGGTGCAGCACCACAATAATTAAATAAAGAAGCTGAATAAAGAATACAGGATATTGTCAAAGCACAATATAAAAAAGAGGCACTCTAAGAAAATTTATCTACCATATTCCCTTTCCCTTTAATATTAAGAAGATGGATTTGGATCCAACAATCTATTTGTACAAGCAGAAGAGATTCTGTTATATGCTGATACCATCACTGATCACCCCCTCTCCCCATGTCTAACCACTGTAGCCATTATGGCTCTGCAAATGCTGTACCAGAAGGTCTTCTGAGTGGCATGCAATGCTTCTCAGGGGGATTTTAAAAGAACCATTTTCAATAAAAGAACTGAGATTCCTAAGAAGTGATGAAACCCATTATGTTATGACATTAAGCTACCCTCTGAAATAACCTCTAGCCTAGAGGAAGGTCTGGACATCATCCTAGGCTAGGAGATAGGATGAAGGGCTGCTCAGCCTAATTACAAAAACCTTCAGAAAGGCAATACTGGCCTAAGACAAAACACATCCATTTGGAAGGAAAAACCAAATAAATCAGGAGAGACTCCCTCCATTTTTGTAATTATTTTCCAGCAAGGCCTTTTATGGAAGAACTGGATTAATGTGAAGTTAAACTGAGGCCAGAAGTGGAATGCAAAGAGGCAGGAAGGCAAGGAGTAAGTTATAGTGTGAGCTTCTCTGTTTGTTGCTGTTGCATTGCATTGCATATTTCTCCCTCAGGCTTTTTTGCATGTTAAAAGTGCATGTTCCCCACAGCACTTGGCACTTCAGTGTGTCTCCCACGCTGTTGCCTCAATGCCACCCCACAGCAGTGGCTTTGCTACAGGACTTTCCAGGACCGCAAAGGTTGAGGACCTTTTGGAATGCCCCTCTGTTGCTCCAGTTGCTTCTGCTGCTGTGGAAACTCCTTGGCAGCAGAACAGGGCCATTCTTCCTGCCTCGCTGATCTGGCCCACCCCTCCAATGAATGGGTGCCCCCCCTTGCAATGGAATAAAAAACACAGAGGGATAAACCTTGGAAACCTTGAGAAACCTTGCAGAAAAGCGGCGTGTGAAGGTGCTGTGAACGGAAAGGCAGTGATTCCCTTGCACACGCACACGCAAGAGTTTAGATGGGCAGGGGGTTGGAGTACCTTAATTCCATCAAACGTGCAGGGATTTTAGATGGGGTGGGGTGAGGGCGCCGATTCCCAGGGCATGATTTGTGCAGAGTCAACTAAATTGGTGAAAGTGAGTGGGGAAGCGGTAGGGGGAGATTTAGCCAATCAGAACATGGGAAACGGAGGTTGCCTGTGTATGCCTAGAAGACATTGCCGAAGACCCCACAGTGCAAGTGGAGGACAGCCAGGAAGCAGTGCGAAGTCAACATCAGGGTAAAGATGGCAGCTGCATTCCTGGATATAGCATGGGGCGTTTTTACTGTGCAAAATCAGTCTCAGAGTAAGAAGCCCCATGTTATATGCCATTAAAGGTTGAATTGAATTGAAGAAGCCCCATGAAAGCAGCTGCACTAGGTAGTAATGCAAAAGCCTATAAAATATTGCACCAGGAGGGGCAGATATGTAGTAGATGTAAGAGTAATTGTTTTATCCTGTGGGCTGCTCTCAGTTCGATTTCCATGCATATCTGAAGAAGTGAAGGGCACCTCACAGAAGTTCATACTGAAATAAAAATTATTAGTCTTGAAGGTGGCACTGAACTTTCACTTTATTTTGCTCTAGCTTTGGGAAAAATCAAAGTCTATGACAAAATATCGTAATGTTTTTTAAAGACTACAGATATTTCCTGAAAGGACCTGAAGAGTTCGGAAAAGGCTCTCTCCAAGCATCCATCAAGGGCTTGGAAGATGTGACTCCCAAATAAGAGAGCAGATAGTCTATCTGTGTGAACATAAATGGCATAAATGGTAGAAAAGACAGAGAAGCAGACAGACCATTGCGAGTTTCTTGAAGCACACAGGGCACAGGATTTCTCTTTGTGTCTCTGGGACTCATATGAGGAAGCAGATATGTTGCCCTTTAAGGTGTGCCTGTTTGCTTCTACCTGCACTTTGTACATTTGTAAATAAAGAAAACATTACAAAGCTGTCCATAAGTCTACAGTGCTCCTGCTGCTAAGGGAGACCTTATGCAATCCTAAGGGAGACCTAATGCAATCCTAAGGACAATAACTCCAGTCTAGTCCCATTCATTTCAGTTGGCTTGGATTGGAGTAACTCCGCATAAAATTGTGCTATAATTCAGGTAAGCACTGCTCCTAGATTTCCTCACTGCTCAGGAATGTAGGGCATGCATACACTAGAATCAGGATTGGAATTGCTGCTTTTGGATAAGGTAGGCCATATGGGACTTCATTCAAGTGTTTCCTAAGTTAGCTCAAATCAATCTGGAATGAGCATGCATGAAAACATAATTATTTTTTAAATATATCCACATGCCCCAGGATAGGAAAGAGGCCACATGGCAAGAACACAAACAAAAATCCAAAACAAGCAACATACTGAATCTTTGGCTCATTCCGCACATGCAGAACAATGCACTTTCAAACTGCTTTCAGTGCTCTTTGAAGCTGTGCGGAATGGCAAAATCCATTTGCAAACAATTGTGAAAGTGGTTTGAAAACGCATTATTTTGGGTGTGTGGAAGGGGCCTTTGTCATGCTGAACTTTTGTGGTGGATTCCACACAGCAGAAATATAGCATCTTGAGGACATAAAAAATGTTCTGGGGAATAACTTTGCACAGCTCTCTTCCCCAAAACGACTTCAACCTGGCTTGAAGACCTTTCTGCACAAACACAACAAGAGTATATGTTTTATTTTTTCCACCTGTGGACTGATTTTCCCCCTTCCCCCCTTTACTTTCATTTCTGCCGCTGTCTGTCATTTCAGGATAATTCTTCCCACACGCCATGTTGTGCAGTTCACCAGCACATTGTAAGCTGATTCTCTGACCTCCCACCATTTTACAAAGTCCCCCAAATACATTTTCTCCCCGTGGTGATGATTATGTCCACCATTTCACTCATAAATCTACAGTAACACATTCATTATTGCCTAACCATTGCATGAAAATCCTTTGTTCTCTTTTTTATTTTGTGTGTTGAAAATGTAAAGTTACACAGATGCACTCCATTGTAGTCCAGATTGTGTGTTTGTTAGGTGGACAGGCCAGATTCTCAAGTTCATTATTGTCACATTTTATTAATAAGTATATCATTAACTTGGAGAACGCCAGGCGGTAGGGAATGGTTTCATAATAGTGATTTGCTATACTGGAGAAATAGGAAGGGGAGGACTTTGAAACATATGACTCAACCCCACTGTGATGACGAATGAAAGCAAAGGAGACAGGGAGCACCAGTTATGTCCAATCAGAAGGTAGGCAAAAAGGAACAGCCAATCAGAATACAGCAAAATAGGCAAGGCTGTGAGGATTCATTTCTTTATAACTTCGAAGTACACGTGCATTGTAGATTTTTTTAAAAAAGCGTTTTCATGCGAAGGAGCCACAACAACCCAAATTATTTTCAATAGCTCAAATTGCTTCCTGAATAAGTAACAGGTGCAAACAACAAAATGGAAAACAGGTTCATTTATAACGATTGCAACTCGTCATAAATATGCTGTGTGAAATTGACCTGTGTCTTCCATTTGGCAGAAATACAACCTAAATAGTTAAATTAAATTTCAATAAAAAGTATGACAAATTTTAATATTTTATAGATGATAGAACAGTATGAGGTAAAATCCAACTGGTCTGAATGGCATGGAAAAATATTACAGTATCTAGATAACCAAAACTCTGACCAGAAAGTACAATGTGTTACATTTGGGGTTGTATGACATTCAGTATCTTCTAAGGGCTAAAAACTATATGTGATATTGCGGGTCCATGATCAGACCCCATCAATGTGTAACTAATGTGTAACTGTGTGTGGCAGCGGGGACAAGGGTGACCTTCCCACCCAGAGGCATACTGGGGGAAATGGTACCCAGAGAAAACAGTTCCCCAGGTGCCCCCCACTCTATATCCGGGGTTGGGGCCCATCCCCGAACCTCCCATCCCCGCCCCACTGCCGGCTCAGAGCCAGCAGCCAGCAGTCCCTTCTGCCTTCCCCTCTGGGGAGGACAGAAGCAACTGGAAGTCTCCATGTTGGAGCCTTTTCTTCTATAAGCTTGGGGGTGGGGGCACGCCCCCATCTTATAAAAGCAAAGACCCCAACATGGAGCCTTTCAGTTGCTTCTGTCCTCCCCAGAGGGGAAGGCAGAAGGGACTGCCAAGCTGGCAGCCAGGAGGGGGGCCAGGCTTGGGGGGAGCCTGAAGCCAGGAGCCAGGAGAGGGCGAGGCTTGGGGGGTCCTCTGGCTTCCTTGGCCCTGCCCATGTTGATGACGACATGGGTGGGGCTGAGGGTGCCAGAAGACAACAAGGCAGCAGGATTTCTTGCTTCAATGCCGTCTTCCTGGTCACATGGGGGGGCAATTTTGCACCCCCATGTGACCAGATCAGTGGTGCCCGGGGACCAGATCAGTGGTGCCCGGGGACAGAGGGTACACCCTGTCCCTAGGCAAATATGCCACTGTTCCCACTCCATGACCATATGTGGTGAAACACTCTCCGGTCCCATCACTCTCTCTCTCTCTCTCTCTCTCTCTCTCTCTCTCTCTCTCTCCCTTTTTTCTCTCTTCCCTTGTTTCTCTCTCCCCCTACAATCTCTTCCTTTTCCCATTTCTCTCCCCTGCTTTCTCTCTCATTCCCTTTTTCTCTCTCCTGCTTTCTCTCTCCTTTCTTTCTCTTTATCCCCACTTCTCTCTCTATCCCATTTTCTCTCACTCTTCCTCTTTTCCCCCTTCCTCTCTCTTACCCCCCTTTCTCTCTCTTCTCTTTGTCTGTCTTCCCATCCCCTTATTTCTGTATGAAGGATACACTTCTGAGTAGTAGTGCGTGAGAACAAGATCTTGGAATACAGGTGGACAGTAAGTTAAATATGGACAGTCAGTGTAATGCAGTGACAAAAGAGACTAATGTGATCTTGTGGTGTTTCAATAGGGGCCTAACATCCAAATCTTAAGACATTGGGCAGGGGGGTGGGCACAGTTTAAGAGCTTGTCCCTGGTGTCATTTTCTGTAGATACATCCCTGGCCATACATATGAACTGGATTCATAGGCAAAAACTGAATACACAGAGACTTTAAGTAGTAAGATTTTACTGTATGTCCTTTTAAAAATTAGAGGCATCAATAGCAGCAGTGGTGGGGAGAAAAATCTAATAATGTGGAATTAATCACTGCATTAGTCACTGAGACATCTAAACAGCTTGTCAATCAGCTACTGGCAGGCAAGACATGAGCAAATCTGACAGGTGTTTAACCATAACCTGTCTAAAGTTCCAGTTGGGGTGGAAAGACAGGCACAGTACTGGTACTTCATTTTTCCCCCTATCAGGGTTTAAAACATTCCAGCAAGCCACTTCCAATCAACTTTGGAGGGTGATGCTAACCTCCCAGCAGTGGCAGCTCAAAATGTTTTACTGCCAGCAGCTGTAGCTACCATCCCTGAATGTCCTATTGCTACAGCTCTCCTCCATCCCATATTCCCATACACACTCACACAAATACAATGGCTGCACATTGTAGATGCAGCATATTTGGAGGAACTAAATCACAGTAGCCAAGAGGTGGCCTTCCAATTGATCAAATGATTATTTTTACTTTATTTATGATGACTGTCACATTTCAGGGATGGTTTCTCTTGCAAAGTCTCTCCTTCAAGTGGATATGATTGCTTTGTTTGTCCAAGAATAAAGAACATTAATTCAAAGGCAGTTCTGACATAAGACCTACTGGGTAAGAACCCAATCAATTATTACATCAGTAGGAGTTTCTGAGGGCCAGACTGGAGGTTAGAGGACCAGACAAGGGGATAGAGTTTCTGAGGGCCAGACAAGGGGATAGAGTTAGTTTAGTTAGTCAGATGGGAGTTTTCCCTTGGTTAATGTATATCGTTTAGAGTTAGTGGTGAAATTGTATATTGTAGGTTGACAGTGTTAGTACTAGATTTGGATTTTGTATTAGGCTTAGCTTTGTAAGGTTAGGAGGGTGGGTTAGTGTTAGTGGCTAGGCTGGGTTATTATATTTCTTTTGTATCAGTGCTACTGTTAACCTGTTAAGTGTGGAGGAAGTTAGTTTGGAGGAAGGAAGTTGTTCCCCATCTGTAAGTGTTTCTGGTGTTTGATTTTTGTGTTTTCGGTTTCAAATTCATAGAGTTGTTTGTATTCTATTGTATTTGAATGATGTTTAAAATTATTATGTATTTTACTGATATTTAATTGTTTCATATATCTTGCTATTTTGTATGTTATATTGCTTGATACTGTAATTCTATATTTTGATTTATAGTTGTTGATGTTTGCTATTCTATATTGTTATTGCTTTTTGCTATTGCTCTTTTTGTTCGCTACCCTGAGCCCTTCCGGGGAGGGCGGGATATAAATTAAATATGAAATGAAATATATGAAATGAAGGTTACAGCATCCACAAGTCTGACCCATAGGCACCAATGTCATTTTACAGTTATTCTGGATCTTGAAAAGGTGCTAGAGCAGGTGTTTGCAACCTGTGGCTCTCCAGATGTTCATGGACTACAAATCCCATCAGCCCCTGGGTCCATGAACATCTGGAGAGCCGCAGGTTGCAGACCCCTGTGCTAGAGGGAACAAGATCACTTGGTCCTTCTGCACTGTGGTTCCAATCAGGATTAGGCCCTCACAGCATTTTAAAGTGGCCTAGTACAGCTCTAAAATAGCCATATGTGCAACATTCAGTTTGGCCCTGAGTACACTATAGAACTTCCATTAATAAATGCCTTGCCTTTAAGGATGTTACAAATATTTTCAAACAATTCCTAGGGAAAAACAAACTTATGATTAAAATGTTAAGTAGCGAAAATGCATTAACCGGAAAAATAAATCATTTTCTAAATTCCTGAAGCACTGTTTCCTATTCTTTTAATGATATGTTTATGTAAGTATGGTGCATGAAGCATCATGAATTAAACCAGAGTGTGGGTCTGAACAGGAACTTTAAGATAAGGAAATCTACATCTAGCATATACATATATATGTATGTATAGAAACAGTTTCCATGCAAACTTTAGATTATTCTGATTCTTTATTAGATACCGTACTAGTATCTCTGTTACAAAGTGTATTTCTGTACATCCGCAAGTTACAAGAACAAAGCCTCTTCACTTCTTGCTGGAGGAGAGGGGATAGCATCACTTCACTATAACCCAAATACATTAATTCTCAGCCTGCCCATGAAGTAAAACATCTGAGTGATTTAAACAAAAAAAAGGGCTGAAATAACAGTTTTCGGTATTTGAACCTTAAGAGAAAACTAAATTCAAAGGTAGCCAGACAAGATGGATAAGAGCTCTCTAGAAAGCAAAAGCAGTTTCTAGCATATCAAGGAACTGGATTTATGTGCCCTGGCAGCTAGGATTGCCCCACTGGTTTTACCAGTACATTTGTAAATAAACAGTTCATTCTCAAAAGTACCATAAATTTCCAGCATCCTCCCCTCATAAGGAAACTGTCCATGTGTAAGAAGTCCTTGCATTTATTATCATTCAAAAGAGACAGACAGCGAGAGAATGAAACACCCCCAGACCCTTGTATAGTCAAGCCCAAACTCGACATTATGATAGATGGCCAACTGGATGCTGTCGCAGATGTACAGGCCAGCTGCTTGGAGGCTGTGGTGGAATGGTTGAAAGGAAATTGGTTGAAATTAAATCCAGCTGAGATGGAAGTCCTGTGGCTGGGTCCAAGAGGGTCAGGAGGGAATTGCCAATTGCTGACACTTGATGGTATGAAGCAGAGTTCTGCACCAATCATCAAGAGTCTGGATGTGCTCTTTGATGCCTCTGTAACAATGGAGGTTCAGGTTACACATGTATTTCATCTTGCTTTCTACCATCTACACCAGGTGCTACCATCTTCACCAGGTGAAACAATTACCTGTCCTAGGCTGACCTAGCATTATGAAATGTTGGAAGCTGCCCTAAGTCTGTGAGGGGAATGGTGACAGGCAGGCAGGCAGGCAGGCAGGCAGGCAGGCAGGCAGGCAGGCAGGCAGGCAGGCAGAGATTTAAAAACCAACCCTGAAAATAGCAGCTGTGTGTATTATTTCTCTCTTTTCCCTTCTAATTTCTAGCACAGCTTACTTATATCTGGATGTCATGACACTGTACATTTTTTTCTGCCTCTCTCCACATCATAGTGGGTTGGTGCTTACACACATTCTTGAAACTTGAAATGGAGATGAGTCTATACCAACAGGGTAAACCCAGAGTATTGGGTGAGAACACTACCTTTGAATGTGGAATATTTGCAGAGAACAAATCTAGGATCTTGCTGAAGGGACAAATAACTAAGGTCTTGATAAGATTGAGCTGAACATAAATTCATCCCGGTTCTGCCACGCACTCCCCCCCTATCACGTGTTTTTCAAAAACCTGCATGGAAGGGCAGCTTTTTGAAAAACACGCGCTGAAGCCAGTTCGGTGGGTAGGTTCAGGAGACAGAGTAGCTTTATTTTTCCCTCTGTAGGGAGTGTCATGTAGCATTCCAGCCAATCAGAGCACTGCGGGCTGTGCATAAAGCGCACATAGCCTTTTGTTGTTGTTGTTCGTCGGTCAAGGCTATGTAGAAACGTAGAAACACTTATGTGCAAACTGTGTAAACTGTAAATGGTGTAAACTGAAATTAGCCTTCTGTGCTAATGAAGCTGCGCAGGTGAAGTGTTGGAATGGTGAAGCCACACATCAACATGGCTGTGCGCGAAAAACAAGATGAGGGTGGAGTATTGTTTCCACTCCAACACAATAGCCAATCAGAAGAAAGCTGTTGAAATGCAAAGGCAGGGAAATTCTATCTACACATCTACGTAGCAACGTAGCAGCGCAAGAAAAAGTTTTTGGAAAGTTCCTGCCCCAACACAACACAACAGCCAATCAGGACGAGAAAGAACAGACCCGCTGAGCAGATCACATGTTCATGGGGAGTGTTACGTTGCTCGAAACCGTGATAGACATCAAGGTCTCATTATGACACAAGTTGCAGTGGGGAAGGAGAAACAGCAATAAAAAAGATGCTGTTTGTTTTGGAACCGGGATGTATCCGGTTTAATTTTCCAGTGGGGATTCCACCACAGATAATTTCAACCTGCAACTCACACTGAAAATGTAACAAATATTTTGCATGTGTATTATGAATTGCAATGTTTCACACAAGAATCTTTGGTGGAGCAAATCATAACTCTGTGAGGCAAATTCAGGATGCAAAAACATTGTGGCAGGAAGATTATTTATATCTCACCTTTCAGCCCGATGGGACCCAAAGTGACTTTCTCCCCTCCTCTGTTTTATTCTCACAACAACACTCTGATGTAGTTTAAGCTGAAAGTGTGTGACTGGCCCAAGGTCACACAGTGAGCTCCCTTGGCACAAGTTGGGATTCTAACCTGGATATCCCAGATCCTAGTCTGACACTTTAAGCACTAAACCAGACAGACAAACTGAGAATTGAGACAGCTGAAGTCCCTTCTCTTCCTGTGTTCAGAATCAGACCTACATGTGTTGGGGAGTCACAGAACTCCAAGCATGTGTGTGATGCAATTTTTTTGCAGTGGACATGGGACTTTGCAACATGTAGAATGGTTCAGGTAAACTTATCTGAGCCCTTAAACTGTGATGTGGTTAATTATTTATTTACTTTATTTATAGACCTCCCTTTCAAGGTAGATTGCAGAATATAAAATGATACAGACTTGATAAAACAATCAATGAACAATTCAATAGAACTAGGATTACAAAATTAGAAAACAGTAGGAACAATCAATTGCCCAAGGCAAGATATGTTATAAACAATGAACACTGTGGACAATGAACAATGTAAAGCAGTAAAATGGGAACAAAATCTTCAGTGTGAAAATAGCTATCTGAAAAACACAGCTCCCATTCTCCCTTGTCATAACACACATGTATGAAACTGTGCATGTGTGCTTACTGTTGTGCTAGATTTGCAGTCACCCAATGAACTCTGATGGATGGCTTAGTGATTGCTAGTCTGACTATCAATTCATCTGGGGTGATATTTGTAAACTTGAAATTATAATATGAGTCAAGTCAGCAGGTTTATGAGTAAAACCAGCAGGACACCCCTAGTCTAAACTGCAGATTTATTTTTCACAATATCTTCAAATTGGATTGAGATTGGGACAGCACTTGTTAACGTCTTTATTCCCAGTTGTACTTTTAAAAATTATTGTACATTGGTTTTACAATGGAATTATGTTTCAACCTGTTGTGAACTGCCCAGTGGAAAGGAAGCCTAATGGTGCACAAAAAAACAAATATATCACTCCCATGGACTGGATAACTTCCACATTCCTCCCATGTAGTAACTCCAATATTAAATGTATTTTGTATGAAGATAGAATCCACACCAGTTCAGAAGCCATGAGCGTGATCATGATATCCAGGAAAATTCTGTTCCAATTAAGGAAGTGTGTTGGTTGTCACAGGCTTTATCAGTATACAGTCCATTTAACAGTGAGGTTTCTCCACCTGAGACTTCCCATGTAGCAATCACATGGAGACAATTAGCATTCAGTTATATTTTAATGGGAACACAGAGAAATCCTACAAGATGGAAGGAAATTTGGACTTCTCTTGCTCATGCATCATTAAAATTCACATCAACAGTAACTTGGAGTCATCCCACTGTTCCTGTTAACTCCCTGTGCTGTGTTATTCTTCCAGCTCATTTCCTATCTACAGGATTCTCTTGATAGCGGTTATACTGTAGAACTAATATCCCCTACCTCCAGTGATGAGATACTGTGAAAATGAAATTATGTGTAACATAGGCTATGAGCCAAGCAAAAAAAACAACCCCCAGAAAGAATGTTTATACTGCCATTCTCCCACTGGACAGTGAAACAGCAAATGACTAACACCACATCTTGGGCCAGTATTATCAATGACAAAGAGGAAATAGCTGATGCTTGCAAAGATGTTTAATTAGATTCTAGGGCCTTGACAGCTAAGGGGCATTCTAAAGTCGCAACTGCTTGTTCTCAACTTCAGCCCACAGCTCTCAGGCTTTGCTACCACTAGATCAATGTGGCAGGAGGATATAGCACTTTTATCAAGGGAACTTATTAAACTTGGTTTGATATTAGACTTTATGGACTCTTGGGCTGCTTTCCACATCACATTTCAAAAGCATGGCAGTATTCTCTTAAGTTAACATAGGTCGAATCCCCACTACCTTCTTACCCAGGTTTCAGAACACAAACTAACCAAGTTTCAGGGACGACCTCCCCATTGCTTCTGCAGCAGATTCCATTTCTGGAGCTCATTCTCCCCATTAACCCGTGTCCCGGCAGAACCTGGTTGCAAGTGGCATAGACCCCATTGACACGGTTCAGAGCTGATCCGAGGGGAGGGACAAGGGTTGAAACCCTGACTTGTTTCCCGCTACGGAGCGTGACGCGGAATTCGGGCAACCAATCAGCGCTGCCAGCACTGATGTGATACGCGCGCAGCCTTTCCTTGGTTTAATTTTTGCTTTTGTGATTGGCCAGGAAAAGGGAACGCAGAAAGACGTTAAACAGTCAAACGTGTAACTTTGAATCGTTAACGGTTTACACAGGCAAACAATTAACTGGCAACTCTTTAAGCAGCATAAACACTCGTAAAAATAAACATTAAACTTTTACACATTGGTTTTTTTATCACGCCCCTACAAGGTACGTTTCCGTGGGGAGGAAAGGTCCCGCCCCATCAAGGCACGCCAGCCAATCAGGGGAGACTGATGAAGCAAGATCGCCTGGTAGTGGGGATTGCTAAGAGTTCTGTAACCGGGTGTGTCTGCTGTGTGCTCGCTGCGGTGGGGAGGGAGAAACTCTGATGAAGAGGGCACGGTTTCACAACGAACTGGTTTTGATCAGCATGCAATTTTCAAGTGGGGATTCGACCATAATGTGTTTTTGCTAAATGACCAATACACATCACTAACTCAGTGAAAAAATGTGCTGAATAACTCCCAGTGCATTCCTGAATTGAATCAACAGAGAACATAGATTCTTACATCAGTACTGTACCATAGTGGCTAAGAGAATGAGACATTTGATCCAGAAAGTCACCAGCTCAGCCCTTATCTCAGCCATGAACTCAATACTTTGTATATAGGACCATTGTGTGAGGCAGTTTTCCTTCACATCTCTCCCTTTCTCCAGTCCCTTCCAACCTCTGGATAGATCATCCCTAGGGTTGCTGTAGAAGGGTCAAAGAAATGACATTGCTCTCTCTCCTCAGTGGAACTGTACTTGCTGGAGAGGGAGGAGTGGTTTCATTACTTTGTTCCACCTCATTTCACCACCACCACCACCACTCCCTGCATGACTGTTTGTCCATGTGTGTTCTGCAATCCTGGGAATTATCTTTCTAGGGGCTACAAGGGACTGCAGGAATGAAGTTATGAATGGATGAAAGGTTTAAAACCCCTCTCCCTTTGCTGCCAGGAAATAATCCCCACCAAGGTTACCTGCACTCGTGATTTGTCTTTTACAGATCTATCAAGTACATCACATATGATTTGGCCCTAACTGGAGCAATTTCTTATAGGCTAGGTTTACAGAGCATTGGTAGTCTGAGTGTTGGATTCTGCAGCTCATTCAAGCCATACCAAACAAGCTTTCTGGAAGAGCTGAGCAACTATCCTTATATGGTGTCTAGCATAGCATCTTGTTAGCTTGCAATGGAATGATGTTTTATGTAGCAGAATGTTCACAGAAGCATAACACTTCAGCAAGAATTGGCTGCTACATATCCGGTATTTTGGGGAGACAAGTCCAAGTCAAATAATTTAGGAAACGGACTTGACAATTATCTGTGCAGACCTGAGAAAATAAGAGCAGAACACTACGGCTAAAATCTACAACCTGTCAAAGCACTTCCATCAACTTCAAAAGGAGAGTTTAGGACATGGTTGAGGATCTTTCATTGAAACAGATCAGACTTGTGCTTGCCTGTGGCTGGTTCATACCTAAAAATTTTGTTTGCATTCAGAAAGATGGAAATGCTACCTTAAAAAGCTGAAACACACTGAAGCCCCATTGACTGGGTGAGTGAATCGTGCACTCACAAAATTACAAAAAGTGTTCTTATAGAAGTATGTTAAATCAGAAGAAGAAATAAATTTCATTTTCAAGAATTTATTTTTCTTTAAAATATCATCTGACATTGATCTGGTTGAAGAAAAGTGGAGACATGCAACTGTGGCAATAGTACAGGGAGCCCAATTTGGAAATTGTACTACCTCCATAACCATTCCTAACCATGTGGAATAGTAACCAGCACCCTTAGGAGGATAAACAAGCTGCCAAAGCATGCTTGCTTTGAAGAAGGAAAAGTCTCATGGAGTTCAGTGAACTTTATATAATAATGAAATGTGAATAAAGAAAAGTTCGTCAGTATACTTTGCAAAAATATTTAGGATGCAATTCCAGTGAGTTTTAATGGGTGAGTTAAGCACGTGCTAAACTGTCCCTCATTAAAATTAATGAGAATGCAAGGATGGTTCTGTGAACTGAGGCAGATTGTGAGAGAGAGGGCCGGAAGGGATGAGTCAGCGCTCAGCTCTTGTGGTCCTTTCTTATATGACCAGGGTAATGCCAATCACCAATTTGGGGTCAGAAAGGAATTTTCCTCCTAGACTCCTGAGAAAGAGAAGAGAGTACAAGCACTTGATTGAACTACTGAAATTTTTAAATAGGAATTACCAGAAGGAGTCTCCTTCAGTTTCAAAGGCAAACGGTTTAGAATTCTGGACATTTGGAAAGTAGAGGAATTTTTGCATAAGTATAGAAAGGACTTTGAACAAACACAAGAAATCTAATCACAATGGATTATAAAATCTTGTCTTGGAATGTGAATGAACTTAACACATTAGTGAAAAGAAGGAAAGTTTTTCATCTTCTCAGAAAACAAAATCTACATATCATTTGCTTAGAAGAGACCCATGTCACAAAATGCAATAGAAAATATTTAGTAAATAAATTTTATGTTAAAGCACAATTTGAGCCAAAGCTGTTATATAAGGATGGGAGAGGAAGAATGCTGGCAATTCAGGTCTCAATAGCAGGAACTAAAACAATTTCAGTTGTGGTGTATGCTCCAAATGACAATAAATTTCAATTCTATAAAGAAGTGGAACAAACATTACTAGAATATTCCAGTGAAAATATTATACTGATGGGAGATTTTAGTGGAGTAACCTCAACACGGCTGGACAGAAAATCAGACAGCAATAGAAAATAATAGAAGGTAAGCTACCTAAAACCTTTCTTGATTTAATTGAGAATTTAAAAGTTACAAAATTTATGGAGATTAAAAGATGACAATGTGAGAGAATACACCTTCTATTCAGAAAGACACAAATCACATTCCAGAATTGACATGCTGTGGATAACTAATCCATTTGGACTAAGCATTTATGTGTGCCCTAAGACCTTTTCAGACCACAATGCACTAGTATTTACATGGGAAAGAAAAAGATATGTATACAGATAGAGATTAAATTAAACTCTATTGAAAAAATCAGAGGTTGTGGAAAAGGCAAAACAAAAACTACAGGAACTTTTGGAAATCAGTTTGAATAAGGGAACAGATCTAAATGTGATTTGGGATGCCAGTGAAACATTTATGAGGATTTTTTTAAATACAACAGTACAATTTAAAAAAGAAGTTGACACAACAGAAAATGCAGAATGTTTTGGACTTGGTAAAAGAAAAAGAAAAAGACCTTTAAAAATAACCAAATAAGAGTGAAATTGTCTACAGCATTAAGATTCTGTAGCAACAACTATCAATGCTCGCTACAAAGGAAATTGAAAGAAATTTGGCTTTTGCAAAACAGAAAACTTTTGAATGGCCCAACAAACCAGGAAAAATGTTGGCTGCAAATCTAAGGAAGATGAGAGAGAAAAGATTTATTACCCAGCTACAATGGAAAGGTGGTTTAACCAATATTAAACAGATAATTAAAAAGGCATCTTTTAAATATTATTTTAAAAACTATTTGAAAACAATATATCAAAGGAATAAGATATTGAATAATATTAAGTAAAGCAAAAATTGCCAATATTGACAAAATAACAAAAAGAAATATTGAAAAACCCAATTTCAACAATGGAGCTAGTAGAAGCCCTAAAACAAGTGAAATTAAACAAATCTCCAGGACCAGATGGATTGCCAGCTGTCTACTATAAAGCTTTTGCAGATGTAATGTTGTACACTGCCCGGAGCCCCTCGGGGATAGGCCGGTATAAAAATCTAATAAATAAATAAATAGATAGATAGATAGATAGATAGATAGATAGATAGATAGATAGATAGATAGATAGATAGATAGATAGATAGATAATGATAATGATAATGATAATGATAATGATAATGATGATGATGATGATGATGATGATGATAATAATAATAATAATAATAATAATAATAATAATAATAATAATAATAATAATAATAATAATGGAACCACTCCTAGCAACGATGAATGAGATTTTACTATGTGGGCAACTTCCA
This sequence comes from Sphaerodactylus townsendi, assembly GCF_021028975.2. NCBI lineage: Eukaryota > Metazoa > Chordata > Lepidosauria > Squamata > Sphaerodactylidae > Sphaerodactylus > Sphaerodactylus townsendi. Next base: position 98,085,468 of record NC_059427.1, on the reverse strand, counting down.
GAATCCTGTAGAGAGGCAAATATTACATTAATTCCAAAGGAAGACCAGGACACAACTGACATTACAAACTACAGACCAATTTCACTCCTAAACAATGACTATAAAATATTTGCAGCAATTTTAGCAAGAAGATGAAAGGGAATACTAAGAACATTATTCATGAAGACCAAAGTGGTTTCCTGCCAAAAAGACAATTAAGAGAAAATGTTATAATAATTTTAGATGCAGTGGAGTATTATGAAAAAAATATGGACAAACAAGTTGCATTTTTTTTTTGGTCGCAGAGAAAGCATTTGATAATATTTCTTGGAATTTCATGTTAAAGATATTTTAAAAATGGATTTTGGAAACAACTTCCTGAAAGGGATAGAGACTATTTATACTAAACAAAATGCCAAAATAATTGTAAATGGAGAATGACCTAGTAATAATAATAATATTAGAAGATCCAGTGCAAAATGAGGAAAGACTGTTAAATAAAATGCAAGAATTTGGGGATCTGGCAAGTTAAACAAGAGTAAAACAAAATCTTAGCAAAATATATGTCCCAAGAATTACAAAACAAATTATCCCAGCTGTCGAGATTCATGGTAGTTTAAAAAGTTAAATATTTAGAAGTGTGGTTGACAAATAAAATTGTTTACTATTTCAAAATAACTATGTAAAATGGAAAACTATGAAGTAAAGAAAGATTTGTTGAGATGGACCAAAATGAATTTATCTTTGTTGGAAAGAGTGTGATAGATGAATGTGCTTCCAAGGTGTTGCCAGTAATTAATACCATAACATGTTTTACACAATGGCGAAAAATATCAACCATTTTATTTGACAAGGCAAGAAACCAAGAATAAAATATAAGAATTTACAAGATGCAAAAGAGAGAAAAAGTTTAGGTCTACCAAGTCTAAAATTGTATTTTGATGCAACTGTATTGGTGTGGATTAGAGAATGGGTGAAGTTGAAGAATACTAGACTGTTGGACCTGGAGGGGGTTGATAGAAGCTTTGGGTGACACTGTTATTTGTGGTTCAATAAAACAAAGATTCATAAAGAATTTACAAATCACTATGTTAGAAGGAGTCTGCTCTGGGTATGGTTAAGATATAAAAGATTTATTGCAAGTGAAACTCCCTAGTGGTTGTCCCCAATTGAAGCTTTTCAAGAAAAGAAGTGAATATGCAGGAGAAACGGTTTACTTACAGAGAATTGTTGTACCAGAACGAGAAATGGGAGTTTAAACCACTGGATGAATTAAAAGATATCGTTAAAAATGGTTTCATTATTATCAACTACTAGAAACATTTAAAGCAGACAACAAAAATACAGGTTTTGCTACATGTATGGCAAAATTTAAAAGTAACCTGTATTTAAATATTAAATTGAATACTAAAATGTACAAGATGTTATTAAAGTGGGATAATGAGGAAGAGGGAGTAAAATCAGTGATGGTAAAATGGGTTAAAAATGTGGGGAGAAGCATACAAATGGAACAATGGGAAAGATTATGGAAAAAAGATTTGAAATTTACAGCTTGTTATAACTTGAAATAAAATTATTATAATTTTCTTATATTTAACACCAAAAATTGTCTAAAATGTATAAGGGAATATCAAACAAATGCTAGAAATGTCAACAATAGGATGGTCCTTTTTTCATATGTGGTAGACATGTAAACAGGCGAAATAGTTTTGGGATATGATTTTAAAAGAAATGCAAAAGATTTTGAAAATAACAATTGAAAAAACCTGAGGCATTTCTATTGGGGTTGATGTGGAAAAGTGTTCCTAGTTTTCAGAACACTTTTTATGAATATGACAACTGCAGCAAGGATTCTATATGCATACAAATGGAGGGACAACAAAATTCCCTCAAAACGAAGCTGGATCTTGAAAGTCACAGAGTATGCAGAGATGGCAAGGCTGACAGCAGTTATAAGAGACAAGAATACGAACAGTTTTCTGACAGACTGGAAATCCTTTGCAGACTACTTATTGAAATCATATACAAACAGAAAAACAATGGCATGATTTGATACAACTTAAAACAGTGTATTGGATTAAGACAACTTTACAAGGAGTAAAAGTGAAAAAATGCAGATATTAATTATAAGCATGGAGTTGGATTTATGCTTGGATCCTTGGTGAGGTGGCTGGAAGTCACCATGTATATGTTTAGGTGTTTGTGTATGTGTTTTTTCTTTTCTTTTCATTTCGTATTATTATTATAGGAGGAGGGGGACTAGATTGGGATCTTTTCTTTATCTTTCTATGTATGTGCTATTTAGATGTGTAAAATAAACAAAAATTCTCATTTTTAAAAAAAGAAAGGAATTTTCCACCAGGGATCCTGGAGGTTTTTTGCCTTCCTCTGGGCATTGAGCAGAGGTCACTGTGGGGAGTGTGGGGTGGGGGGGGGGGAGCTGTGAAAGAGATTGGACTAGATGACCTGTGAGATCCCTTCCAGCTCTATGTTTCCATGATACAGAGTTACATCCTCCTAAGGCCCTTGAATTCAGTGGGCTTAGAGGGGCATAATTGTGCTCAGGAAAATGTGCAAAGTTGTGGATTAATCACACTCTTTAGTTTTCAGAATACTAATACATAGTGGGGAGGTTCACTGTAGAAGAGAAAAACAAGGAAATACAACAAAATACTTATCCACATGTGTTAAATAGTCACTGTGTCTGGAGGAAATATTCAAACAAAGTTTGCTTGATTGTATCTTTAAAAAAGATAAAACCCACTCTCTTTGTAAAAGGGTGCTTGCTTTTAGAAAATAAGACAAGGTCTGCAAATATACAGTTTTGGTGAAAATTTGGTATGACTTTCAAGCTCAGTATATGAATATGGACCTATTTGTGTCTATGTCAGCTTCCCACTGGATTTTTCCACAAAAAAGAAGAATCAATTGTAGATAGTCAACTGGTTAAGTGGGTAAGAAAAAACATTGAAAAATCACCTGGAGTAGCCTTCTTTCATTTACCTCCTGTTTTGCTTTCTTTGCAGTTATTTCTGAAGAGCTTTGCTTATCGACTCAGCTTGCAGCTTTGCAGCAGGGTAAAAGGTCAAGGACCAACTACTACAGCAGACTGGCATTTATTAAGACTTTGTCATTCTCATTGCAGTTTTCTTTCACTTTGCAATGAAGAAACATGGCCATGGATTGTGTGGGAGAACTGTTCAACGAAGTGCACTAAGACAGGAAACATAATGTGCAGGAGGAGTCTATATTGAGGCACTCGAGCTATTTTTAATCGAAGGGCTGTGGCCTATTGTTGAAAGGCTGAATATTCTATTTCTTCCACTATTTTCCTTTAACTCTCTGAAGGACAATTTACACATTGCAAAGTTTTCACTGCCACCATGAAGACTTTCCATCAGCTTTGTGCTGGGTGTTCAATGCTTATAACTTAATTCCCAGCCGCCTCTTCTGTGCTGGCCTCTGCGGGGGCCACTCACACGCTCCCGTGCAAATGGCCCCCTCCCTTCCACCGGCATAATTTCTGCCGGTGCAGAGGCGCCCTTTCCGCTGTGCGGAAAGGGCCTTAGTTTCTCTCCTGCTATGGTCAGGGATGTGGGCTATTCCGAAGTTGTAAGGCTAGTTATTGGGTTTGACTCTCCCAGCACATGGACCCATTTTTATTCTACTTTTGATGTGGATATGCCCCCCTTTGATTCCCCCTCCCCCAAATAAAAGGCCCAATGTGCAAGGAGCACTTTCTGTGGTGCTTCAAGCCTCGTGGTCCCTTCATAGTGGGGTCTCCTCACATTTCCCTGTTTAAACATGAGGAGCAGCCCCACTGTCTGCCATGCAGCCACAATCATGTTCATGGTTTCCTGCCCCCATTCAAAAGGCAAGTTATTATCTCACAGTCTCTCAATATAGTGGGAAATATTAGCTTAGAGCTGACTGCTTATTAATGCTGCGAGAGGCTGGGTAAGGAATCTTTAATACCAGAGTATATGAAAATCAGCTGTCAGAAAAATCTACGGAGAGGAATATAATGCAAATTTGCCCATCTTTATTGTAGAAATAAGGGGTTTACAATCACTTAGTTCAATGCAGCAAACATGCACATATAAAGTTCCTAAGATATAGATAGGTTGGAAAATAGATTTGGAATAAAAGGGGGCATGGGATATATGGGTAATGCAACCTGACTGTGATGTGAAAAAGATCCAGGGTTCAGAGCCAAACGACTAGCATTTGGTTCCAGGAAGCAACGTGTTGGACACAGCAACAAAGATGGAAAGGAGTCAGTGGCACTGAGCGATTGACCCTTTTGGGGGTAGGATATTTATATGGTGAAGGACTAACTCTGGGGATGTCAGGACAACCTCTGGGAGGTGTCCGAATGGATTGTTTGAGAAATAATAGAGTGCATTGTAAAGTGGTCAAAAGAAGTTAGTTACAGAAGGGAGTATGTGGGTTAAGATAATCAGGGGAGGCAATGACATCAGGAGTCTTCTTGTGGCTGGAAATGAGTATCCGTTCATCAGGGCTACTGTATCATATTGAGGGCACATTCTTCCTTGGCTGTGGAGTTGAAAATATGCTGATATGGCAAGCAAGCTGAGAGCAAGAGAATAGGAAAACAATTCTTGGAAGTTTCTTGTAGGTAGACCTGGCTATTGCCAGAGAATGGGCTCCCCATCTCTGCAACACCAGCATTACCCTTTAGGCCGGCATGTAGGCAGGGATACTTGTGAATAAGCACTCTCCCCACCCCCTGCTATGCCAGGGTAACACACACCCCCGCAAGGAAGTCAGGGGCTATTGATCACTGGCTTCCTTTACTGAGAAACAAAGGAAAAAGAAAAATCCAAAACTGAAGAAAGGATCCAGGTTGAATCTGTGTATCCATTGGCTGATCAGAGGAGGGAAGAGGAGGAAAATATAGTATAGGAAAAAAGAGTGACCATCTGGGAGAAATGATAATTTAGAGGGAAATTCAATAGGCCTAACAGGAAGGTGCCAGGAGTTGGGCCCTGAAGTTGGATCTTCCAGAAAAATACTCAATTTATTTAAATTATTCTTCTTCTACTAAGATATAATGTAAACATATGAGTTGTAATGTAATTTAGATATATTTAATAAAAGTTAAAATTGATTAATATAGTACATCATGAATTAATATTATTTGATTTTATAATAGAAGTGTAATTTATAATCTAAATAATAAAATATAAGGTGATTGAACTAGCCAATGAAGCTAAAAAAACAATTAAAAAAATAAAAGCAAATAATTAAAAGGCAGTGTAAAACTTTTTCATTTATATATTCACATATATAGAATTATACAAAGATTAAAAATAGAACATGGATATTGGATAATAACTGAAGCAAATAACAGTTGATTACAGTAAAGTGATTGCAAAACTGGTTATAAAAATCAGAGGTTTGTTTTGCAATTAATGTAATATACAATGAAATGGTTGTTATATAAATAAAGCTTGTTTAAACAGTTGGTCTTGTAAAATAGTTTTTTTTGTTATAATAAGAAGCAGATATCTGAATAAACATTGAATGTCTTAGAAAAGATAAAACAAATATATTATTTAATTCATTTGTTTCTACCATCTAGACAGCTGAGATTAATACTGTTTCAATATAAATAATGTTTCTAACTTAATAGATGTGTGCTGCAACTCAGTGCTGCCACCGCCACTGTTGTCTAAGGTCTCCTTGAAGTAGGAATTGGAAGATGGCAGTGACGAGCCATCCATGAGCGGCTGCTAGAGGGAAGTTGGCAAGATGGCAAGATGGCAAAGATGCGTGCTCCAGAGATGGCAGCATAGGAAGGCACCATGTGCCTCATTTTGCCTTCTATGCTTGGAACACCAGAATATATGTAATGGGGGTGGTACAGATCAATAGACATGTTCTACAAATGACAGACACTGTACCCAAATACATAATAACAATCCCTCTCACAGATCCACGGCTGGCTTTTAGCAGCATCAACAATATCAATATATTGATATAAGACATATCAATATTTCCTTTAAAGATAACAGGACAATGAGTAACAGATTTTATAAATAAAAAAATTATTAAATTGGCAAATTAATGGAAAACAAGCAATAGTTTATGCCAGTGGTCTACAGCTAGACAAACAGTGGTATGTATTCATGCCAAAGACTGAATTCAGGCCAGAATTAGATCTCCACCCCCACCCCCCACCCCCCAAGCAACCTGATCTTTATTGAAGATCATGGTTACTTAACTTGGACCTATCCTACCAAACACTAGCCACATCTTTCCATTTTTTTATGGTCACAAGCAGTCAGCAGAATAAGACTAATCAGATTCATGTTGGATTACCACACCTTTCAAAGCAGCCGTTTTCTCCAGGGGGTTGGATATCCATAACCTGGAGATCAACTGTAATTCTGAGAGATCTGCAGCTACCACCTGGATATTGGAACTATATACAGATAAGTGTCTATTTTTAACTCATTGGGTTTAATCTCTGCTTTTTTATACTTCCATAATTCTGTAGTTCTATAGTATACTTGTTTTAATTTTAAAAATGTGTTCACTCATGCCAGTGTTTTAAGTTACCTTTTACTGGTGGTGGTTTTTTTTTCTTTTTCTCTTTGTAAACCACCACAATACTAAATTGGGAGAATGGGGTGAAAATGTTTAAAATAAATACTTGCCAGCTATGTTTCCAACTGCAAGGAATTTGCTCCCATGAGTGTTCAAGATAGATTATTTATTCCTGAACTTTACCATTTTAATGGCTAAAACTGTTCTTTTAATTTCCAGTCCAGACTTGAATATTCAACAGTCTGAAACACATGACTGGTTCAAATATATAATTGCATCTCATGCCTTATGGCTGAGTTAGAGAAAAAATATCATCTCTTAGGGGTTGGAAGATTCTATTATGCCATTTTTTTTCTTTTGAAATATATGACTAAATCAAAAACAATGTGATTGCAGATTAGAAAATTTACAACCAAGGAGTGCCTGTGGGCACACAGTGTCTTGGAAATAAACACTTATTTATTATAACAGAAACTCTCAGAATATGAGATCATCATGTAAGGCTTTGTGGCATTGTTAGAAGGCCTTGGTTTCATCTCTGCTTTGCAAAATTGGCACTACATAAAAGTGGAGATAGATGAATAGCAAACTTCACTTCAGGCTTTTCTCACTCACTCACATGAGAGAATATAGCTGCTTATTAAAAGATAATGCAGCATGCCAGCCAAGAGGAACCAGAACATCAAGCCATGGAGGAGAAAAAAATAAATATTTATTTGATAGGTGGTAAGAAATGAATTAATTTCTGTTCATACACAGGCTAATGGTTATGTCACCACAAGTTCCAACGGATTCTTAAATTTACTTCAGATATTGGAAAGAAATGACAAAAAGGAGGAGCGGCTGTATCCTACATACCTTGCTTCTGTTGTAGCAACATTTGTGGGCAGGGGCGTCCAGGGAAAGCTCTCAAATTGTGTCCCCTGCTCTGTTTCTACCAGCATTACTACTGGAATCTAGTTTTAAGACGGTTGCCAACTTCCAGGTAGAACCTGGAGATCTCCCAGAATTACAACTGACTTCCAGATGACAGAGATCAGTTCATCTATTATTATCATCTATTTCATTTTCCCTAAATACACTGCAGACAAACTAAACACTTTTTAATATATGTCAAAAATCGGCATAGCTAAGACATAATTGATAAAAGACAGAATCTATGTTTATGTTTGTTTTATGAATTGAAATAACATTTTTAAAACTTAAGGGGGGGGCAGGATTGAATGGTCAGACTGCCAGCAAGCTGAATTCTAAGAGGAACAACTGAGGTGGACTGAGAGGAAAAACAGTCTTGTTAGGACAAAATGGAGGAACATTAAGCACCCCCCACCCCTGGAGTTCACTGGAGGAGGAGTGGGATAAAATATTTATAGATAGAAGACTGATGGAACAAGGCTGTGAAGAAAAGAAGAAAGCCACAGTGAGCCCATAGATCTAGGACTACCAACTCAAACACAAATACAAGGATCTCAACTGCTTGGAAGACCTGTCTACCTCCCATTGGGAAGCATTGAGTTGGCCTGCCCTCCACAGACAGACATTTTTTCTGTGCGAATGTATCCATGACTTGCAGGAATGGCACCCTAGGCTCAGCCCACCCCACCCCCTCGTGACACTTTCATTGGTGGGTTCACAGATATCATCAGGATGAGATCCATGAGACCAAAACCAATCCTATTTGAAGTTCACATTTTTCAGCACAGAGGTTATGCCCATTCTGAAGTACAAATTGCCAACTCACTCACATTTCATGCTTCTCTATTGTTCATACAATGTCCACCAACCTTCTTTGACAATCTTCCTGGTCATCCTGTTGGCCTGTTTGTCTCAGATATTAAAGCTTGATTCAACTGTTCTTTGGCCATTCTACTTTCTATATGTTGTCTATTTCCAGTCTGTTCTATCTAGTGTCTATTCTGCGTTACATAATTATTGCTTCCTTTTTTTTCAAACAGGAGCCCATTTTGAGCATTCAGCTGTGCAACAAGAATAGATTTTTTAAAAATTAAAAGGAGTTTGAATCCAGTGAGCAGATTGCAGAAGTCCTTATCTGTCACATATTCATAGCAAGTCTCTGCCATAGTTGTCACTGAAGAACACTAGGGAAGAGGGAACACATTTATCACATGTACAAAGCACCCACTGAAAACCAGAATCTCTTATCTATAAAGTCAGGTTATGACTAGTAGTCTTCCAAAACTTTGTCCCCTCCAGAGTTTTCTTTGCTCAACTAGAACGGCCATCATGATTCAGCCAAAACCAACATTTTGGAGGCCCGTCAAAAACAATACATCCTTTTTGCTTGGACTTTTTTTTTTGCTGCCAATTATGTTACTGTTTCAAGCTCAAGCTTCTTTATCTGCCTCTTGAGTCTGAAATTTCTCAACAGCCTGTTTTATGAAGAAAACCTTTTCCCCTTCTCTAATAACCAAAGCACTGGATAAGCAGCTTTGTGGAATAGGATTTAGAATAGCATCAAGGGACATACAACTGAACACCAGTCAAAATGGACTCCTAATACTTTCACTGACAATGTTATTGCACTCTTTTTCAGTCATTGGCATTAATTGATGTTTTGTTGTATTGCCCCAATAGCAAGTCTACCAGTTCATTGCTCTGTCCATGGTCTGGAGGAGACCAGTTGTGGCTACTAATACCTTCTGTTATATTGCCAGTTAATGAGAATGGTTTGTCTTTTTCTTCTTGTGGGTGGAAAGAGGTTTTTAGTTCAAGAAAATTAAAGGAGTAACTGAGAGCCATCATAGTAGACCTAGATGCCTGTCTTCAAGTTAATGCATCTATTGCAGACAAGCTGCACTTTCCTAATTCTCACCAAATACAATAGTTTGCACCAATAGTTTGCACCACTTACCACAGATTTTCCCAGTGGTTGAATCATATGGCTTGGAAATGCTTTCTGGGAAATCATTCAGCATCCATCCTTTCTCCTTTTTTCCCCTTTGTCATTTCAGTTGTATTTGTTCTGCATGGTACTTCAAAAGTAGTATTCCTGGTGAGGGTATCACCCATGATATGGCAGGTGACAGCACAAGACAAGACCTTTTTTTCTTTTTGTACAGGCACTGTAGTGCTACTGCACAGTTGCATTAAATTGCCAATTCAAAATGGATGCCCAAATCCAGAGCACCATACACCATATGTTTTGGGACATCAACACATATTCAATACCCACCCACCCATCCCAACTAAAATCTTGATCACATTGTTGATCCAAGCCGTCTTTGCTTTGCCCTAATAGGGAGCAGCAGTGGCATAGTGGTTAAGAACAGGTGTACTCTAATCTGGAGGAACCGGGTTTGATTCCCCGCTCTGCCACTTGAGCTGTGGAGGTTGATCTGAGGAATTCAGATTAGCCTGTGCACTCCAACACATGCCAGCTAGGTGACCCTGGGCTAGTCACAGTTCTTCTGAGCTCTCTCAGCCCCAACTATCTCACAGGTGTTTGTTGCGAGTGGGGAAGGGAAAGGAGTTTGAAAGCCCCTTTGAGTCTCCTTACAGGAGAGAAGGGGAAAGGGATATAAATCCAACTCATCTTCTTTTTCTTAAAAGTGGTCAGTGCATCCTGGTATCATCAGTGAACTATTGCACCTTTGCTAATACAGTCCAATTTTCTCATTTTCTTTTCAAGTAATATTTTGGGTTTTTTAGGAAATTTAAGTGGTTGTATTGGGAAGAAGTGAAACAGGGTAGTCGAGCATCCTGTATTTGGACTGCTCACATTATTGTCTTGTAATAAACTATAATATGTTTACATATGTTTACAGAACTTGTCGAAGTTTGCTTTTTTCCTTTATATGTGGATTGACTCTTGAAGTTTTAAGTAGATATCCACTTCATTACCCATGGGAAAATATCAAGCACTTCTCCCACTTCCTGGTGCTCAGCAACATTAACACGTGCAATACATTCTGAATGGCTTATGCAACCTAGTGCTAACTTAGTCCATCATTTAATCTCTAATTCTATAATTAAAAAAATTAAAAACAGCACAGTAAAAATAGCACAGTAAATGGAGGGGTGGGAATGCAACAACAATAACAACAATAATCCAAGCTGGGAGAGGGGCTGTCTTCTCTTCCTCAGTGCAGCGAACATGTGGAATAGGGAGCAAGTGAGAATGCTGCTGGAGCAAATCCCTCAAGTCTGCTTCATCTTCTTCTTTCTGCCAATGTACACCAACATCCCACTCACAGGGGACAAAGGAAAGTGAGCCAGCAAAGCAAATGAAGGGGAGAAGGAGGGCAATGTTGGGACTGTGGAGGGGAGGGGGGGATCTCATTTAATGTGATCTTATCAGGGCAGAGGAGGAGTAAAAAAAGGAAGGAAGGAAGGAAGGAAGGAAGGAAGGAAGGAAGGAAGGAAGGAAGGAAGGAAGGAAGGAAGGAAGGAAGGAAGGAAGGAAGGAAGGAAGGAAGGAAGGAAGGAAGAAGGGGGAAAGAGAGTGAAAAGGAAATGGGGGTGCCTGCATGAATGGTATGTGTCACTCTTGCTCCCCCACAGAGCCAAACCAAAAATGGGGGCGTGGACAAAAGCTGACCACCTGGAGGGATGGAGCAAAAAAAAAGTTTGAGGATTTTCACTTGTGCACTGAAAGCTGACTCTGAAATGGAGGGGGGGAAAATGCAGTTAAAATGACTGGAGAAAACATGGAGGAAAAAATGAGGAGAAAGCACTTCGAAAACCAAACAGGGAATAACGTGCAGAAATTAAAAAAAAATAACTTGAGGCATTCAATAGCATGGAACGCTGTGTGTGGGGAAGAAGAAAGTGAATACATAAATTTTCATTTTATTTATTTATTTAGCATTTCATTTATAACGTGTCTTTCTCTTCGATGGGAACCTAAAATGGCTAACATTACTATTGTCTCCTCCATTTTATCCTCACTATCCTCTGAGGTAGGTTAGGTTGACAGTATCTGACAGGTGAGGTCACCCAGCAAGCTTCCATGGCAGAGTGGATATTCATACCTGGGTCTCCCAGATCTTATCTGACATTCTCATAAATATACCACACTAGCATTTAATAGCAACAGTATTATAGCTGCTAAAATGAATCACCTGATCTCTCCAATTTTATGTATACTTCAGTCCCACATAATTGGTATGCACCACCATGCCATTACCACTGGCACTGAGACAATTACATCTCCCAACCCACCTCTCAATCACACTTTTGCTCTTTTCTGAATTTCTCATAGTTTCTCATAACAAACATCCAGCAAAATATCTTTTCATTCACTTCCAATGAATTAAGATAACAAATGCTTTTGCAAGAAATGATTTTATTCATCTATCGCCTCCCACTCCTGTTTGTTGTTTTTGTGTGCTGTGCTGAGCAGACCTCATCAAAATCTCAGTGTGTGGTTCTTTTAAGTTGTTCTTGAATCAAACATACTTGAGTGGATTTTCTTTTATGACTGAAAAAATTATCGACTGAGTCAGAAAGCTTCATAAATCTAAACAGTTTTTTTCTACAACAGCATTTTGTGTAACCTTTGACATTCTGTACACTGACAAGGAAATGTATAAGCTCCCGAATAGACTAGCTTGAGCATGTACTACAATAGCCTCTTGAATATAAGCAATACAATGGAACCAGAAATGGCAGATGAAAGTATGTTTTTTTCTATGGCATTGTGAAATTCTCTCCTCTTGAGTGCATTACAATGATCCATTATAGTAGAAAATTACACCCTTCCTAAGGCTCAGATACATTAAGTAGAGTCCTGTGATTCTTTCCACCATTGCTGTCCAAGGGTGGATCTCTTTTGTGCAAGGCCCTTTGTCAATAATACACACTACTCCATTGCTGGGGTAATAAATTGGCCATAGCCATTTTATTGAGCAGAAGTGTGAGGCTAAGCATGGGTCTGGATCTGGTCATATGGGTAACGTGCTACAGCTCAGCAGGGTGGATGCCCTGTCCCGAGCTTCGTTCTACTGTGGGGCTCTGCCGAGCGGACGCTCCTGGCCAGAGATGTTCCCTTTCGGCCCGGTTCAGCAGGGGCGGTCACCTCTTGCCGCTGTTGCCATTCCCAAGGGGAAGGCGTAGCTTCCTAGCTCCCTTGCCCTTGCCCTTCCAGAGCCATACCCATGCGCCAAACCGCCAAGTACTGGGCTATGACAAAATAAGCATGCGTTAACATAGAAAATTAGGGAGATGTGGGTGGGCAAATGGTCAGTCAGCGAGCACATGGCCCGGACAAAGAAGGGCAGTCTCCTTTAAAGTCTTGGCTCGCCCCCCCTTTCTTCTGGTGACACTAGCCCTTTCTAGCATGGCTCCCCTTCACCCTTACTGGGCGGCATCAGCTGGTCTCACTTCTCCCCACCCCGAGCAGCGATCACACATCGTGGTGATTCACAGGCGTCTTGATTTTTTTTTTTACCCCAAAGTATTCGGGGTCACATGCATGAACAGAGCAAGTTTTGAGAAACTAGTTCTGGGGACCAAGCACAGGGAGACCACTGGGACTTCAAATTATTATTGAGCAGTAGCCTCACTCTCTATATGGCAAACAATTTCAAAAGCAACATCATTTTAATTGTTCAACTAGGCAACCATGAAAATTTGGTATCTGTTCTGACAAGGCTAAGATCCTACAGGGAACAAGTAAGGTCTGGGTTCCAAACCATGAAGTAAGTAAAAGGTAATACCACAATCTTAAATTGACCTTGAAAGCAAATCAATAGCCAGTGCAGCAGTTGCAGGATTTGAATGAACAAAGTCGCACTGCTTTCAGCAAATGAAACGTGTATAGCTGTGTTCTGTACCAGATGAATCTTCTAACTGCCTTATACACCTCCTCTCCTACCTCCTAATAATTTTTATTCATTGGTTTCATACAGATGACTATAACACTGGTGTTCCACACACCAGGTCCTGGAGGAAGAAAAACTCAGTGATGACTCAGCATCTTCAGTGATTCAGTGATGACTCTCAGTGTCCTAGCAGAATTTTTTTAAAAATACACACAGAAATTACTGGAGAATTATTCCTACGACTCTTACCCCAGATGTTCTAACCCAGTGATGGCGAACCTTTTTGAGACCGAGTGCCCAAATTGCAACCCAAACCCCACTTATTTATCACAAAGTGCCAACCCGGCAATTTAACCTGAATCCTGAGGTTTAGAAAAAACCGTTTGGCTCCCTCTTCCTCCACCCAACCCGCTCGAGCAGGGGCCAGCCTGCTTTAGCCTCCAGCAAGTTCCGCGTGCACCGCTCTGTGCCTCTCTAGCATCTCTGCCCCCGGCAAGCAGCCACCCGGAGCACAGGCACCAGGCCCGCCAGCTGAGTCCTCCCTGCTCACTGCGGTGCGCGCATGTCGTGCTCAGTGGCCCAGGCCAGCCTAGATGTGTGTGGGGGGTGGTGGTGGTGGTGATTTTCCACCCCCCCATATGATGAACTCTGTGTGCGCGTGCCATCACTGTTCTAACCAATTGTTCCTTTAAAAATGGTATACACATATATGGGGCTCATTTTTTCATCCTTGCAGGTAGGACAATTGGCACGAGGGATCCATGGGATGCAAGGAGGATCATGCTCTAGGACTCAAAATGTTTCTTTACAAATGTTTATTTCTCTGCCAAATGTCTATACATGCTATTCTTTCCAGCATGGCCTATAAATAGTCTGGAATGGCTGATTGCTGCCATGACATTTGTCTATCATTGAAAGTGAATTTGGTTTCTATGTTAGACTTGGAATCCTAGAACTGTTTTTATGTAACTGAAGAGGCATTGCATGTGCCCTGTTGCTTGAATTTATCCGCTTTGACCAGAGTCATGTAGTTATTTCAGAGTAGCAGATGAGAGCTGGTGCTTCTCTGTCATAAAACTTCAGATAAGGCGATAAAACTGCACCTAGATTGTATTACTTCCGTCTGGAAATAGGGGAAATCACATATTTCTCCATGACAAAATAAAGTTCCCAGCCCATATAATATTATTATGGATAAAGCTAGGTTAGAACTCATCTTCCTGAAACCTACATACAGTAAGTTTTTAAAATAAATACATAAATCGTATAACCCCTTACTTGCAGTTTAGAGGAATCTTTCAGGTCAAGTTAAACAGCTCATCTGTTGGTTTTATAGATGAAGCTTAATTTCAAGCCCTTTTGATGTGATCAGAACTTGCAAAGCAAACATCCTGGGGTAACCTTCAGCAATGGAGGCAGATGCCTCCAGCCTCGGCGTTTGCACAGGATCCATGGGCAGAGCAAGCACTCTCAGCCTCCCCACAACATCCCCACCAAGCTTGCTCTGCCCATGGATCACAGGATCCATGGGCAAAGCAAGCTCTCCCAACCTCTTCCCCCATCCCCAGCATGGCTCCCTGCCCTTTCCCCTTCCCTCAGGGTGGGTGGGCCTTGATCAGACTACACTTCTCTCTGTGATACACTGTGAAGATGCCAACCACAGATGCAGGCAAAATATTACAAGATCTACCAGACCACAGCCACACAGCCTTAAAAGCCCACAACAACCAGTTGAGTCCAGCCGTGAAAGCCTTTGACAATGCATAGAATTACAACTGTTCTCCAGATGACAGAGATGAAGAAGAGCTGAGTTTCTATACTGAAAGGAGTCTCAAAATGGCATGCAATCACCTCCCACCCCAAGCAGGAACCTTGTGAGGCAGGTTCTGAGAGAACTGTGACTAGCTCATAGTCATCCAGTAGGCTGGATGTTGAGGAGTGAGGACCCTAATTTGGTTCTCCAGATTACAATCAGATTACACCACCTTTTCTGTGGTGGCTCCAATTTTATTTCAGGTTTACACCACCTTAGCTCTCTCTTGCAAAAAAAAGGCTTTTTTGGAGGTGGAATCTATGTTGAGGTTGCTTTCCTATTACACCCTGTTGAGGTTGCTTCCCTCTGCAAACCAAACCCTCCCAAGGCTCCACCCCCAAATCTCCAGGACTTTCCCAACCTGGAGCTGGAAACTCTAAAGGAAATAGATCTCTGTAGCTGAGAGATCCATTGTGTTCCCTTGTGGAACAACTGCTGCTGCCACTGCTGCTGTGGGAGGTGGAGAGAAAGTAGGTGGGAGACTGAGGGGGATGATGGAGAGCAGAAAGAAAGCTGATAGGGTGGAGCAGAAGAAAGAGAAAGAAAGAGTGATGAAGGGCAGATAGAGAGAGAAAGTGACAGGTGCAGAGAAGAGAGAGTAAGAAAAAGGATGGCAAGAAAGAGAAAGACTGAGAGACTGAGAGAAGTAGGGGGAGAAAGGAGGAAGCAAAGGGGGGTGGAATGGGATAGCTGCTCCTGCAAGTTTCTTGCTGGTCCCCATTTGTGTACTACGATATGCTACTAATCTCATTGCTGCATGAAAGGTCTGGAGTTTGCAGTGATTCCTGCCCATTTTAAAAGTAAAGTTGCATAACTTGCAGCTTCTCACAACTTCTCTTTCACAGACTGAGTGAAGATGCAACTGAAACTTAATCAAAATCAGTGGGGATTGTGCCAGTCTCCACACTGGCACTACACTTCTGTTACAGTTTCCTGGACAACAGTATAGATCAGCCAACCAGCAGGAGAAAGAAGGAAGAGACTGTCAAGACATCAAGAGTCTCTGGCATCATCTCCATCAGCAGGAACATTAGGAAAAATTGTGTTTGGACTGGGCAGTAACTGGATCCAGGGGAAGAGTGACTTAAAGCCTGACGGGTTACTGCCTGCCGTTTTACCAATACCTGGAAAGTTAATTCTATTCCTTTTCCCAAAAGTAAATTAACTTACTTGCCAAATGTTCTTCTCCATTCGCTCGCACATATCCCCAACTGGGCTTCTTTAACTTCTTGCCTCAGAAGCTGCTCTTTGAATGGCTGCTGGAAAAGAGGAAAGAAAGGCTGAACAGCAAGGCTGCCTCCCTATTCTGCCTGGCCTTATTTGAAGTTTATCCCTAGGACAGACACCTAACATACTGCTTCCATTTGCATATGTAAACTCATTATCTATTACTCATGGCTCAGTCAAATGATCCACTTAACAAAGCTTGGCCTCTGGCTGGAGGCAACAGCTATTGTATTGCCAAAAGTTTTCACGACCAGAATCAACTAGCTGTTGTGGGTTTTCCGGGCTGTGTGGCTGTGTTCTGGCAGTCTGAGCTCCTAATGTTTCACCAGCATCTATGGCCAGCATCTTCAGATGTATTTCCATCTTACCGTGACATACCTCTGAAGATGCCAGCCATAGATGCAAGTGAAATGTTAGGAGCAAAAATTACCCGACTATGGTCACACAGCCCAGAAAACCTACAACAGCCAATAGCTACTGTGTTTCCTGGAGGTTTATGACAAGTGATCTCTAGGGTGATTTTCTGTATTCATGTTGTGACAAGGTCTGCAAATCTACATGGGAAACCCTAAGAATAAAGGAAGAGGAGACTGATGTTATTAAATAAGATAAATTCTGCAGTAAAATGCCTTCCTAAGTGAATGCATTTAACCATACTCGAGAATTTCTCTGTTATGTTTTAAACAATTTTTTTGTCCAGCAGATAATGCAGGTTGGTCAGACATGTAGTACGGGGGAACATAACTGCTCAAACATCCTTCATTCCAAATACACCAAATGCCCTCAATGCAAATCAGTTTAGCTATTGGACAGGGTCTGACTTGATAGTGCTGACAGTCTGTCATATGATTTGCATGTGTCACTAAGAGGACAATGTACTCAAAGTTAATCTAATTGAAATCTCTTTGATTTAATGGAAAGGACTCAAGCAAGGATAAAATCATTAAATCAGCAGGGCTTGAGAGTGCATGCAAACATTAACTGAGAAGAACACACAATGCTTTTTTGGATCTACCAAGGTTAGTGTCAATAGGTAGCACAGTAACTCTCTTGCTACTTACAGAATTATCAACCTTTTAGTTTTATTTCCACATTTGTATCATTGGTACTATTAAGCAGTGATGATTTGGTTCACTATGCAGTAGTTGATCCACCTTTTAGGCACTACTACAGCCAACATTAATTTGAGGATATGATGGGATTTGTTAATCTGCTGTTTTCAGACAAAATTTGTGAACTAAACTCCTGCAATTGAATCTTGATTCTCTCTTAGTGCAAACCTAAGCAGAGTTGGACCCTTCTAAGCCCAGTGCTTGAAATGGACTTCAAAGCGTGTAACTCCACTTAGGGCTGCACAGTGCCCTTGATTCTGATCTTAGAACATACATATGCATGCACTCACACGCACACACTCAAGATCATGGATTGTAGAGACCCCATTAATCATCATGGTAGACAGAATTGGGTACTGAGAGTCACTCAGAAGAAATGTTTCTCACTTTTGAGCTACTAACCTAATCTGTGATTTGAATCACTCATATCATGAGAAATGCATCTGGGAGAGAGGTCAAACAAAAAGATCTCTTACATTGCCTTGGTGGGAAACTCACTGCCATCTGACTCACCTTTCTAAAGTTGTTTCCTGAAGTTCTATTATATAACTTCATTATATAACAGTGCATTGAATTTTCTTGCTTTCCTCTTGTATCCTTGCCCCTTTCTATTTTTATATTATGCATCTTAGCCATTGTTTTAAATTATAAAGTGGTATGCCTTTTTGACCTGGATGGGACAGATTAGCCTAACCTCATCAGATCTCAAAAGCTAACCTGGGTCAGTCCCAGGCCGATTATCCACAAGTGTCTACTTTGTGGTGGGAGAGAAGACTGAACCAGGGGGAATTGGAACTGAAGATACAGTAGGGGAAATTCAACACAGAATAAATAAAGAGGTAGTACAGGAAAAACTGGCTACTTTAAATGAATTCAAATCTCCAGGTCCTGATGAACTGCATCAGTAGTATTAAAAGAACTGGTAGAAGTAATCTCAGAACCACTTGTTATAATCTTTGAGAACTCATTGAGAACAGGAGAAGTCCCAGAAGACTGGAGGATGGCTAACATTGTCCCCATCATCCAAAAAGGAAAAAAGAGGTCGCAAACAATTACTGCCCAGTCAGCCTGACATCAACACAAGTAAAGATTCTAGAGCAGATAATTTAACAGACACTCTGTAAGTACTTAGAAAAGAATACTGTGACCACTAAACCTCAACATAGTTTTCTCAAAAATAACTCATGCCAGACTAATCTTATCTCTTTTTTGATAAGAGTGCCAAGCTTGATAGATGACGGGAATGCTGTGGATGTAGCATACCTTGATTTTAATATGGCTTTTGACGAGTTGTCCCATGATGTTCTTGCAAGCAAGCTAGTAAAATGTAGGCTAGGCAAAGCTTCTGTTAGATGGTTATGTAATTGGTTGACTGACCGAACTCAAAGGATGCTCACCAATGGCTTCATCCAGGATAGAAGTGACTAGTGGGGTGCCACAGGGTTCTATTCTGGGACCAGTGCTATTCAATATTTGTATCAATTACTTGGATGATGGAATAGAGGGCATGCCAATCAGATTTGCAGATGACAGCAAATTAGGAGGGATAGGTAAGACCCCAGAGGACAGGGTCAGAATTCAGAATGACCTGGACAGGTTAGAGAACTGTGCCAAAACTAACAAAATGAATTTCATCAAAGACAAATGTAAGATACTACACTGAGGCAGAAAAAATGAAACACAGAGCTATAGGATGGGTGACACCTGACTTGAGAATAGTATATGTTAAAGGGATCTGAGAGTCTCAGTGGATCACAAATTGAATACGAGTCAGCAGTGTGATGCAACTGCCAAGAAAGCCAATACAATTCTGGGCTGCTGTGTCAAGGAACATAATAGTACCTCTCTATTCTGCATTGGTCAGACCTCACCTGGAATACTATGTCCAGTTCTGGACACCACAATTCAAGAAGGATACTGATAAGCTGGAATGGATCCACAGGAGGGTGACCAAAATGGTTAAAAATCTGGAATCCATGCCCTACAAAGAGAGACTTAGGGAGCTGGGTATGTTAAGTTTGGACAAGGGAAGGTTAAGGGGTGACATGATAGCAATGTTTAAATCAGGAGTCTTCAAACTATGCCCCCCGATGTATATGGACTACAATTCCCATCAGCCCCTGCCAGCATGGCCAAGTGGCAGGGCTAATGGGAATTGTAGTTCATGAACATCTGGGGGGCCATAGTTTGAAGACCCCTGGTTTAAATATTTGAAGGGATGTCAAGTTGGTGAGAGAGCAAGCTTGTTTTCTGCGGCTCCAGAGACTAGGACAAGGAGTAATGGATTCAAAGTACAAAAAAAGAGAGATTCCATCTAAACATTAGGAAGAACTTCCTGACAGTAAGGGCATTTCAACAGTGGAATACACTGCCTCTGAATTTGGTAGAGTCTTTAGAGGTTGGATGGCTTTCTAATGAACGGCCAAAACCTTATGAGACTGATTCACTGATGGGACATCTGCATGCCTACCTATTGCCAGGCACCTGATCTATCAAGATGATTTCAGCATCAAATGCAAGCCTTCCTTAGTGCAAAATCCAACTAGTGCACAATCAAGCAGCCAGGTTGTTGATTACCTTTTGGTGACCTTTCCTAGATGTCTGCTTGCCTACCAGCCTCTTCCAGATATGGGAGAACCTCCACCCTGACAGCACATTAGTCAGCTCTGCCTGGATGCAATCTGCTTCTGTCACTTTTCCGGGAAGCCCCTCCCCCCTTTACTCAGCAGGAACTTACTTACTTTACTTTACTCAGCACGAACCAGGAAATCCATAGATTCTCATCCTGGACTCACTTTGAAATTATTTGCTGCAGATGGTGAGACCTTTCTCCGCTCCAATAAACACACAACAACGACAGGCTGGAAAAGGAATGGGCCGCAGCCCAGTTTATTAAATATTATCAATAACATGATAAACTTAAACTATGTACAATTGAAGCTGGGTGGCAAACGGGACGCACATCACCATCCCAATCTCCATTGGGACTGACGGGAAGGGAAGCCCCAGAGATATCACTCCGGCTTCCACCCTTCCCGCCTATGCTGAGGAGACGGGCACCGGCTAAGCCCGTGGCCGCCTATCGGCCCGTCCTCCTCCCGTTGCAGGTTGCTGTTGGGTGTCGGGCACCGCTAAGCCCTCGACCACCTATCGGCCCGACTCCAACCCCACTCCCTGGGGTGTCGGGCAGCCGGCCCGGCCTGCCCGGCTCTGCCAGTCCTGCTCCACTCCCCACCCCCCCCCGGCCCTTCCACAGGTGGCAACAAGCCTGGGGAGAATCCAGCCGGAAGGCTCCAAGCTTTTCTTCCCCAGATGTGCGTGATAATCCCAAGTTGTCAAACCTGCCACGAGCTGCCCCTCTTTGCAGCTCCCCGCCCCAAGCTTCTCAAGCCTGAGCCTGTCTGGGTCCGGTGCACCAAACCCGGAGGAGGGTGTACCGGACCAATTCGCAACCCATACAGGTCCATGCCCCACCGGGACAGGGCGGGACGCTTCATCCCGGCTGCAAACAGTTCCCTTTGGCGTTGTCCCGGGTGATTTCTGCGTGGTCCGCCACCGCTCCCCCAAGAGAGAGCACCACCTTTGGCGGCCGCCTTTGTTGATTCTTTCCCCTGTGCAAGCTCCTCCTGTCCCAGACGGCTGTGGGGTTTACTGCTCCTCCTCCAGTGCACCCAGCTGCAGGAGCCTCAGACCAAACCAAGGCGTCATACCGGGCCGGTGCTCCTGGCCAGGCTCCGAAGCAAGTGGCTGGCTTCACCGCCCTAATGAAGTTCAAGGCCCGACCTGGCCGGAGATCCTCCCCAGGTGGACATTAAACTAAAATATCCGGGGTGTGCCAATTGGAAAAATGGGCTACTTGATGAGCTTCTCTGGCCTCCAGCCTCATGCCAAAAGCATGTGCCCCTGCCCCAGCCAAGTAATCCTCACGTGGAGTCAGCTGAAACCGGTTCCTAGAGATGCCGACCCCGAAGTCGATGAGCAGGCGTAGTCCCCCCAGCCTCTGTTGATAACGCCTAGGTTCCCCACTTTGCACTCCACAACCTGCCGAGAAACAGTCTGTGGCATCCCAGGAGGCACTTCGTGAAGGGAATCAACCGCAAGTCAAATGGGGGCTAATTATAAGTCTCGAAATGCACCCGCAACCGCCATACCTTCCTAAGGTGCGGATGTCCCTCCTGGGCCCTGCCACCCTCCTGGTGCCATGCGGTTGTGGCAGCCCCTTTATTCTGAAGAAGGGTTAGAGTGCAGGCTCGAACTTCCGGGCGGGCTGGCAACCCCGCCTCGGGCCAAGCATGCCCTGAACACCGCCAGCATCTGGAAATCCTGGTAAGAGGGGGACCCTCGCCCTCATGCACCAAGAGCATGCCATCACTCCCCTGCTCCGGGCTCTGTGCCGGAGCCAGGTGGTGGCGAGGGAAGCGAGGGGCAGGGTGGCGGCATCCCCCGGCAGGACCGGCATGGTGACCCAGAGCACCGCTGTCCTTCCTGGCTTGAGTTTTGGAATGGGCAAGCCACTTGCTGTAGACCATGTCCCCAGACAGGACGAGGTGGTGCCTTTGTAGCGCCTTTGCTGGATGGCCGGGTCCCTGGTGGGGAGGCTTTACTTTATGCTCCCCGGGCCTGGAAAGCCCCGCAGGTGGATGAGCCAGGTGGAAGCGCGCTGCAAAGAGCAAGCACTTTCGTGAAGCGCGGAAGCGCACACCTGCCGCAGCTCCCCGGGTGACTGCTCTGTAACACCTCCCCTGGTGACGGGGCGCCTGAGGTCCCTCTCGCCTGGGGCCCACCCGCCGCCAACCACGCCTTCACCAGCCCGGCAAATCTAGCAAATGCTTTTGAGTCACGCCCGGGGAGCCCGAAATCCTACAATGGCCAAAATGCAATGCCTCGCCAGTTGCACCCCCCATGGTGGCATGGTGTAAGCGCATCCCCGCCCATGGAGTTGAACCAAATACTCAAGTAGGAGGCCTGTGTCCACTCCCACCGCGGGACAGTTTACCCAACGGTCGCCAAGCGTAGCTCCGGTGGAAGTCGCGACACGGGCTCACCAATAGTCTGTGATTGCCTACACGCGGCCGGGTCGCCAACGTAATTCAAAGACACCTGTATGATGACGGGTTCGCTGCCATTAAGGTTCCACAGGGATGCCGCACTGTCGCCGGGAACAGCTCTGGCCCCGAGGGGCCGAAGGCTCCGAATCGATCCACCTGCTGGCGCAGATAATAGGCGTCTAGCGATCTCTATTCTGTAAACTCTGGAACGAAGCTTGGCTTTAAAAGAGTCATGTTATAGGTAAGGCAGATAATGGGACAAGATTGCGAACCAATGTCCCCTGCGATGCACCGCGTATGGATTTGCTCTGACTGCCTGTTCACTCATGCCACTACTTGCCCTGGTTGATCGCATCTAAAAGAGCACCCTTGTTGGTTAAGCCAGCGATAGTGCCAGATGTGTGCACAGCCACTTTCAAGATGGGGAAAGCCAGTTCCAGAAAAGTGAGGTCCCTGGTGATACCCACTGCATGCCAGGCTGGAGGCCAGGAGGCCCTATGCCCACTGACCCTGGAGAGGTGCACACACCAAAGCCAAAGGCCCCGGAGGCGGCCAGGGAGTGCACCCTGCAGCTCCAGGCCAGGTTCCATAGATGTCTCGCCACAAGGGAGATGCCGTTGAAGCCTTGGAGGAAGGAGACAGCCAGACCTGCAGGTCTTCTTTCCAGGGCCCTCCCGGGTGGATCTCCTGATGTGGTGGTCAGGGGACCTGAAGCCGGACAATGACCTCGCCAGCCGGGGAGCAGAATGCCCCTGCCCTGGTGCCCAATGACCATCTCCTGCAGGCGAAATTGGAGGTGGCCCAGGTAATGGGACTGCATCTAGGGCGCACCCTGCATTTTCGCAGGGGAAGAAACGGATTGGAGCAGGTTGGTCAGGGCAAACGGCAGCTTGTCTCTGGGGGAGTGAAAGACGTGTCCCCGGACCATGTCCAGGTGGGATGCCCAGGAAGCTGAGGGTGGGTGTAGAGGCCCTCCGTCTTGTTGGGAGCCAAGAGGAACCCCTGCTGTGCCTCAGCAGCCAGCGTCTGGAAAGCCTGCAGGGCTATTTCGCATCTCCCTGGTGCCCCTGCCTGCCAATGAACAGGAAGTCATCTGGTGGTGGGTCACCAGGCCGGAGGAGCACTCTGCCTGAGAGGCTACATTCAAGGAAGGTGCTGAAGGCCTCGAAGGCAGCACAGGCAATGGAGCAAATCCCATGGGCATGGCCTTGTCCACATACCACCTGCCCTGGAAAATGGGATGCCCAGCAGCTTTCCCGAAATCTAGCTGAAATGGGCAGGAGGCGAAAGGCAGGACTGAATGTCGCATTTTGCTAGGGAGGCACCTGGGCCGGCCTGCCCTAATGAAAACTGATGGCCTTGTCCAGGGTGTGGCATACTGGATCTGTACAAAAGCTCAGGGTCTACTGAAATCGTTTCCACTGGAGTCGCCCGGGCTGGGAGTGAGTGTTGTATTAACCGGAACTTTCCCCCCTGGGTTAATTCTTTGGAGCACTACACCCGGATGGGAGACCCTGAGGTTGGGAAGAGGCGGAAGTGGCTGTAAGGGCCAGCGAATTCGACCGGACTGCTCAACTTCTTTTTCTAGCTTATCGGCCACTCATGCCAGGGTGATCCCAGCTATTACTAATTGCAAGTTGCTTCGGCCTGGTATTGGGAATACTTCCTAGGGGCCTCTGATAGGGAATTCCTAGAAACCTGTTGAGAAGCCATCTCTTCCCCAGCAAAGGCGGCGCCGCCAACCTGTCTAACCGGGTAATGCTGCAGCCAGTCCAGCAGCACCCCCACCCGGACGGGTGTGGAGGCCAAGGACTGCAGCTGAGAAGGGGGTTCATTGCTTCCGGGGGGCGGCAGCACTGCCCTGAAAGCCAGCATCCTTATGGGAGGACCCGGCGCCAGGGGACCGGGCCTGCTGAAAGGGGGAGCAGCCGGCTGGCTTTGGGCAGCCCACTCTGCTGTGGTTCCCATAGCAGTTTGAGCAGACGTGCTCGTACTTGCAATTAGGCCGCTGGCAAGCGCCTCTATTGAATTCCCAACAGGTCCCCTTGGCTGCCGGCCGCCCTTGGTAGGTCCTGGTGGGCCTCTCTGAGGAGGGGGGTTCCGCGGCCCCTTTCATGGCCGGCTGGACTACAACCATCCACGTTTGGTCGTGTATGAGATCCCAGCGGAAGCAGCTCTTGTGGGAAGCGTTCCTGCGAATGGCCTCGTCGTAGGCTATGGCCGCGGGTTCCCTGGCCAGGGCCCGGGCCCACAGCACATGCGCCATATGGGCCGCCAAGTGCCAGGGCCGCAGGGGGTAAGCGGCCGAAATGAGGGCCAGGTATTCGGTAAAACCCAGCAATCTGTTATTAAAAGTCCTCTCGGCCGCCACAGGGTCCTTCCGTTTCTTGTCAGCCCTCCCGCCGGACAAACCATGTTCCCCCTCCCGCCTCAGACATCTGAATATGTCCACATAATACCCATCGAGCGCCCGCTCCCGGAGCTTCCTGGGGAGATGGGACCCGGGAGGGTTGCCATTGTCGTCGGAAGCCAAGCCAGTAGGTGGCGCCTCCGAACCCCCAAGGCGCCTGCGCTTCGTGAGCCAAGGGGGGAGGGCGGGCACCTTCTCGCCCTGGAACCAGAACTCCCCGCTAGCCTGCATATCGTCGTCCTCGGTGGACTCACCCGATGATGAAGAGCTGGGAGACCGTCCGGAAGAACGGGAGCGCCGCGACGACCGCTTCTTCCTCCTGCCTCCCACTCGGAGGGGCCGACGGACGCGTCCACCGACGTGGACGCGCTCACCGGGGGTGATAGCTGGAGGTCCTTTGCTGGTCCGCCTGCAGTGCCCACCCGCACCGCCCCGGCAGCCGCCGACACGGGGGGCTCGGACCCTTCTGCACCGCAGGGGGTCCCGGAATCCACAGACGCTCCGCTGAGGGCCTGGGAGAGATGCAGCAGAGTGTCTGCCAAATTTCGAACCAGGGTGGGGTCGGGAGCCGGATCGCTGGCAAGCCCGGGCCGGGCGGAAACCGGCCCGGAGCCTGCAGGTGCCGCGAGGAGAGCCTCCCCAGCCGAGGAGGACTGCTCCACTGGGCCCACCGGCCTGCCCCTGCCGATAGGGGATAAGCCCAAGGCCCCAGCGGCAGTCACCTGCACAGACGCGCCGATCCGACCAACCACGGGGCCCTCGTCCGGCGCCCCGGGGCCGGTCTGGGCCCGGACCCTGTTGATGAGGGCTCGGGCTCTGCCCGAAGGTGGCAACCCCTCCAAGGGGAGCGCCCTGCTTTTCGCCCGCTTTGGCCCCATCGCCAAAGACAAGACCTGGCCGGCGACCAAGAGAAAAAGAAGGGAAGGTAGAAAGGGTAGAACCAGAGAAGTGTAGAAGTGAAGTGATAACAAGAAGAGAAGTGAAAAGCAAGTGGAAGAATGGCCGTGCCCGGTCTCCCTCCTGGCCTTACGCAAGACTCAGACCACACCACCACGCCTTGCTGAGTCTCGCCGCCGGGAAGGGCGCGGACTGGGAGAGGCGTTCTTATATACCTTGAGCTCCTCCCGCCTTTACCGGCTGGGAGCCAATCATTGCACCCGCTTTGCAGCATGCCGCCAAGCCATGCATGCACGTTATTTTTGCTCCTTGGCTCACCCCGGCAGCAATGGCTGCCCCCGGTTATTCGGTTGCAGCTTTTTTGTCAAAGGCTTTCACGGCTGGATTCAACTGGTTGTTGTGGGTTTTCTGGGTTGTGTGACTGTGGTCTGGTAGATCTTGTTCCTAACATTTCACCTGCATCTGTGGCTGGCATCTTCAGAGGTGTAGCACAGAGAGAAGTATGTTACACACTGTGTCCAGTGAGAAGAGAATGGTCACAACGTTGATAGGCTTCGGATCCTGCAGATCATTCCAGAAACCTATTGGATCCATAAGTCTCCACAGGCAGGCATAAATAAACCCATTGTCCGGGGGGGGGGGGGGCGGATTGATATCCACCCAGACCCTCAAGGCAAAGTTATTCAACCACTGCACTCTATAGAGGTTGGGACCACATTAACCCCCTTCTCAAAGATCAAATCTAGTCTGTGGCCCGCTTGATGTGGCATGTAGCAATCAGGGAATGTCCCAGTGCTGCCATGGATCATACCAGGTCCACTGCTTTTGACGATGAGGCTGAGTCTACATGGTATTGCAATGGGTGTAATACAGACTGTAGATCATCCTTTACTATTCTGTGATCGATGGACTGCCCCCAGTGGATTACTCCTGTTTTATCTAGACATTGGCTTCTTGTTTATTCCTGTGTGGTATCCTGGCCTATTGCTAGCAGATTTTGATTCAGAAGTAACTAGATTGATTGTAAAATAACTGGCAATAATGGTCTCTCTAAAATTAGTTTTATCTTGTTGATTAAATAAGAATTATATAGGTTTATGTATTTATTTTATTTATGTGCTAATTTTGGGAGTTATGTATTTTACTGTTTTGTTTTTTGTGATTCTTTAATGCTGTTTTACCCTCTTATGTGTTGGTTTATGTTCAAGAACTTTGTTCATATGAGCTTAGTAATACAGGAAATATTCAGTGTTAGTAATAGCTTATACTTGATCCAGCCTCAGTTCCTGATTTTCCTGAAACATTAACAAATCCAACACAAAGCAACTGTATCTTACTACCATTGCATCCACCTCCTATTCCTTTCTTAATGTCAGTTTTTAAAAAAACTATCAGGACTAGTTTACTACCAGTGCTATGTCTCTGACATCTTTTTATACTCAGTCCTCAATCAATATGTTACTATGGAACTGTAAATTGCACAATGCTTGGGAAACAATTTGTACATTGTGCGTATGCAGTCTTTGTGATTTACTAATAGAACAGGGCATCTCTAAATCTAAGGCTCTAGGTTACAAAGAACTTGGGAAAAAATCCAAGATTCTGACTAAAACAATTGCAGTTCCTCTATGTGACTTTGCAGTACACAGTCTTTTGACTTCGGTATTACATAATTGACAGTTTCTCATTCAGTTCCTTTGTGTGATTATAACTTATTGGGTTCCTGTTTTCCAAGCTCTAGAATCCCAACTGATGCCACTATCTTAAATCAAGGAAAATGGTGGGTCAGGTTGAGACTTCCTGTTTACGAGCAGAGAAAACTATCTGCTTCCTACTCTTGCCCCACCTTCCCATTTAATGAATTTAATGGCCATAATTGTTTTTCCAGGTGGCAATGTAAAGAAACCATTTTTCCCCTTTGCTGATAATATGAGATGAGAGCTATTAGCCAGGATGCATTGTATGAGGAAATACTTGGCCTGGTCCTCAGATTGGGCCATAAATCCTTCCCTTGCTGTCTCACTCTCTATGGAGCCATGTGTTTTTGGTGGAATTAGGAATATGGATCCATTTCAGATTTTTGTTCTGATCCAGCAAGCAAGTTAGCAAGCAAGACACAATTTGAAATCAGGGAATGGAAGTGAGGTGGGGGTAGAGCTGGGAAATAGAAGATGGCAAACTGATTATCTTCCCTCTCCATCTTCCTCTATACTCCAATCACCCCAGATGCAGCATTTCCTCTTTACAAAGGGCCATTTGAATAGAGTGACACACATTTGCATTGCAATGTATAGTTTTGCCCTATAGTAAAAGTATTTAAGAAGCTGAATCATTAGTTTGAAGAGTAGTTCCTACATTATTTATAGTATGATTAGGGAGTCTGTGAACTTCACAGTGGACATTTATATTTTACTTCATTTATGGTTTGTTTTTCATGCTGAGATTCAAGAAAGATTACAAAATATAAAGCAATGCAAGTAGTCAGTATACAACATCTAATGAATGAGGAAATAGGATTGGGATTACAAAATTAGAAGATAATGCAGACAAATAACACACAACATACATTAAACAATGGAGAAAATTTGTTACAAATGTAGAAAACAAGGTGACAAAAGCAAGAAATGCATACAATAAACAGTGCCCTAGACTGCAATCCTACTCTTTTTATAAAAGCACTCTTAGAGAGCATCCCATCACAGTCACTCCATGATCTAAACCACCAATCTGTCCAGCTGTCAACCATCCAAATGGCTCCTGAAAACTTGTAGCTCTGCCCTAGCTGTGTTGGCAGTGTCAATTTCCTTGTACCAAATGAGTTTCACTTCCATGTTCCATGAAAGCTTTTACACCTACACAATTGGTCATATTTGATTTGATAATTTAGGCCTTTATTGGCATTCCATATTACAATCAAACAATTGTCCATTAAAAAACAGATAAATACGTCAAACCTATATACATAGTGATAGTCTCGTGTGTAACGTTTGCAGTTCAGACTCTTATCAATAGTATAGTCCAAATGGACTCATCAAAGGTGCCATTCCTACATACTTCTTTGCAGACCAGACAGAAGACTTATCGACAGAGCCTAGATATCATAATAACATACAATATTAAAAGTGTTTTTATAAACACAGGAATTGTTGAAGTGACATCAGGTAAAAGGTAAAGGGGACAAGGAAATGGATGGATAGTTGGTCTGGCTCTAATAGGCTGCCACGGCATTCAATTATTATACCAACTGGCAACCAATAGTAGAACTATGACATTTTTCTATAAGTCACCCACAGGTTGTTTGACTTTGGATGACTGTAAACCTATAAGATACTGGCAGAGGTAGGCACTATATATCAGTAGCAAATGGTTAGTGAAACCAACATTATTGTCATTACAATGCTAGCAATCTAATGCTTAGTACTCATCTAGGGTTACATCTATAATCTTTAAGAGGTATTTTGCTACGCTTTCGCAAAGATAAGGGTCAAGATTATCTAAGATTAAGGGAATCCTAAAGGCGTAGATTGAATGATTGTATAGAAGTGGAGTAATGGTGGATTGGGTCATTCCGATCTTGGCGAATCTTGCACAATGAAACAAAGTTTGCTGCAGTGTCTCAACTTGGCCTGAGTTGCATGGGCATAGCCTCTTTTGTTTATCTATACGTTGGTATCTACCTTTGAGGAGCATAGAGGGCATTAAATTGAAACGGGCCAAGGTTATTGCTTTTCTTTGCCTTGGATTAGTAAGCCAGAAAAGATAGTTGGCTGCATGTCCTCGTTCAAGAGGAATAAGCAGGTTTAGAGGAGAACATGTTTTCCTCGCTTCAACTATCATGTTGCAATACTCATGTTCTAGCAGCTTGATTTTCAGGCAATTGTAGGCCTCCGATAGAGTGAGAGAGTGTAGTGACTCTAGAGGGAGGCCGATGGTGCTAATTTTTTCTTCCACCAACATCATCCATCTGGGTATTACTGAATCAGAGAGCATCAAGTGGATTAAACTAGAATGATCTTGGGGAAAAATGGATGCGGAGCCAATATTTGACAGTTCTCAGCCAGGCCATTGTGGCATGGGATATTTGCCCAAGTTCTAAACATAGGGCTGCATATGGGCACAATAGGGATTTTATTAAAAAAACCCAGACTGGGATCTATTTAAGATTTTGTTGGCTGCTTTGATCCAAATAGGAGCTCCGTGAAGGAGCTTGGACCCACATTCGGCATTGAAAACTTTCAATGCTGACGATACATATTGATGGCCCGATTTGTGGAAAAAGTGCAAAATTGCTGAAGCAAGTGCCAGTTTCCTGTGTACTGCCCAATTAAGATTGCTCGTAAGGATAATGCCGAGATATTGTAACTGTTTGACTTTTTTCCATAGGTTTCTTATTGATAGTCCATACGTGTCTAGAGAATTGGTCATATGACTTTACTCAGCATCAAGGATAGGTGGGTCAGGAAATGTAATGACATGGGGGGGGGGGTTATGCTCCACATAAAGCTATGCAAAAATACATGTGTGTGAAATAACATGGATTTAAATCAACAATAAAATGTAAGGTTAAAAAAATTATTTGCATTTTTTGTAATTTATAGTCACTGATAATCTCTGGTTGACCGATTGATTGACTCACTATTTATTTATATGATTTGCAGCTGAGCAGAATGCAGAAACAACAGGTCTG
This sequence comes from Sphaerodactylus townsendi, assembly GCF_021028975.2. Taxonomy (NCBI): domain Eukaryota; kingdom Metazoa; phylum Chordata; class Lepidosauria; order Squamata; family Sphaerodactylidae; genus Sphaerodactylus; species Sphaerodactylus townsendi. The sequence goes on along the minus strand of NC_059427.1, from coordinate 98,054,940 downwards.
TGGAAGAAACATAATACTGCCAATTTTCATGTGCTTTATGGTAGTGTTTAAAAACAGGTGAAGTAGCTCAACAAACAGGCTTGAGCTACTCACAGCGAACTGATTGGCCCAACTGGTTCCCTCTTCACAACCAGTGAATAGGCCATCAGTCATGCAGGATGTGAAAGCAATGGCCTTCTGCTGCTGCTGCTCCCAAGCATTTGGATTGCTCTCCACCACCACTTGGCAATTCCTCCCGTCTATGAGAACATTAAGGACTACTACAAATAGAGACAGTGCACTGTGAGTATATGGCATTGTGTCACTGTGAATTAATTGTCTTTATATTTGATCTAATATTATTACATTTGATGTTAAGAAACAGTTTTCCATCTGTTTACCAAGGCTTCAGATACATGTTTGATTAATCTTGAACTAAATCTTGAAGGCATTTTGATGTTGTTCATTGTTATTCTGTAGAGTGATGTGCTCTGTGATTATGTGAGCCAATTTGGGAATGATTTGTGAATTTGTAAATAATCCTGCCTGTTGTGTTAGAAATTGGACAAGGAACATATACTTTAGACAAGAAAAATAAAACACTGCAGCATTAAGAGATGGCTTCACCATTTCTAAACAAAATTGGCTTTCAGAACATAAAAGCTCAATCACTTCAGTTTCTATTGTCCAAAATCAAGAACATCTAAAAACACAGACTGTGATTGTTTGGCAGACATAAGGTAGACTCACACAACCTTGCCTCTTGGTTCTAGAACCAAGAGAACTCTTTTCATCTCATAGTGATCTTATGAGTCATGGCTAGGTTGGCCATGCCTTCTACCTAATGATGGGCTGATGGAACAAAAGGGTTCGAAAAGCTAATAATAAAAAAATCCTGCCTGGAAAGAAGTTTCCCTTCAGCAGGAAAAAAAGGATGGTAGTCAAAGAAGAACAGCAGATCGCAAAGTTAATAATAGCTAACTGATGTTAAATACAAAACATTCTTCCCTCCCCCCCCCCCCCCGACTCAGGACCAAATTATACATTAGGGTTTGTAATGAATTGGGCCTGCTTCCCCAGCCTCATCTTGAGCTCCTCACAGATGCACAGCAAGTATACAATGGTTGTGGGGAATAACCTTTAAACAATAGAGTTGTATAAATGAAATGCCACTGGAGGGGGTGGGGAAGAAAGGGTTCCTGCCCTCCCCATTTTCCATATGGAAACAGCACTTGGGTAGTTATTTCCCCATTTGTACTGTACCACACAGCGTGTTCTGTGCTTATGGAGCAGCACAAATAGGGAAATACCCCCCAGTATAGATCTGGCTTGGAAAAAGGGCTTGGAGAAGAGAGGCAGAAACCTTTAATCCCCCTCATGGTGGCTTTCAGAGCCTATGGGGCTCTCCTTTATTTTTTAAAGAGCTATTCACCATAGCTGCTTTGTGACTGCGGGGAACCTAATTCTTAAAGAACATGAATGTGTAGTTTGGCCCTTAGAGTGGGAACAGGAAACCAACAGGGATCCAGTTTTCTAATATGGCTGCTTTTTGGTTTGTAAAGAAATTCACAGCTTTAAAAAGTCACATGCACACACACACACCCTTTTTCTGACACAAGGGAAACTCATGCTCCAATATGAACACAATAGAGGTATATAAATAGAGGTACTTGTTTTGGAATGGCCCTTTGCCTATGGTACCATTCTCATGAATATATAGTGTACTGCTAACTCTCAGGCTGCTGTAGGAAAAAAAGATCTGATGATCATAAGGTCAGCACTCTGCTGATCTGAATAGTCATGAAGAGGATAGTCAGAATAGTCTTCTAAATAGTCAGGAGGGGAAATTTCTCAAAGATGAGGGGGATAGTGCACAGGAAGCTGAAAGGGAAAATCAAGAGAGTCAAAACTGTCCAAGATGCTTGGAGGTTATTTAAAAACACAGTAATAAAAGCTCAGCTGGAATGTGTTCCGCAGGTTAGGAAAGGCAGCACCCAATCCAAAAGAAAGCCACCATGGTTAACAAGGGAGGTTGAGAAAATTATTATAAAAAAGAAGATGTCTTTTAGAAAATGAAAGTCCAGCTCGACTGATGAAGAATACGAGAAGGAACACAAATGGTGGCAAAAGAGAAGCAAGTTAGCTGTAAGGGAGGCAAAAAAGGATTATGAGGAATGCATAGCTGCAAACATCAAGACCAGCAACAAACAGTTCTTCAAGTACATCAAAGTAGGAAGCCAGCTAGGGAAGCGGTAGGTCCATTAGATGATGAAGGAACAAAAAGTGTGCTAAAGGATGACAGGGAGATTGCAGAGAAGCTGAATGAATTCTTTGCATCTGCCTTCACCCAGGAGGAGGTGAGGAAAATTCCTGGACCTGAACCAAGCTAGGAGGTGAATCCGAGGAACTAGCGAAGATAGTGGTAGACAAGGAAGAAGTTCTGGCAGCCATTGATAAACTAAATGCTACCAAATCCCCTGGCCCAGATTGCATTCACCCAAGAGTTCTTAAAGAGCTCAAGCATTAAATTGCTGATCTTCTCACTTTAATATGCAACTTATCCCTGAAATCAACCTCCATCCCTGAAGACTGCAAGATGGCCAATGTCACACCTATTTTTAAGAAAGGATCTAGGGGGGACCTGGGAAATTACAGGCCAGTCAGTTTGACATCTGTTCCTGGTAAATTAGTAGAATCTATCATTAAAGATAAAATTATAAAACATGTAGAAAAGCAAGACCTGCTGAGGAAGAGTCAGCATGGCAAGTCCTGCCTTACAAACTTACTAGAGTTCTTTGAGGATGTAAAGAGGCATGTGGATAAGGGGGAACTAGTGGACATTGTCTACTTGGATTTCCAAAAGGCTTTTGACAAAGTTCCTCACCAGAGACTATTGAGAAAACTCAGCAATCAAGGAATAAGAGGGGAAGTCCTCCTATGGATTAAAAACTGGTTGGGAAACAGGAAGCAAAGGGTGGGTGTAAATGGGAAGTTCTCACAATGGAGAGATGTAGGGAGTGGTGTCCCTCAAGGATACAATTTGGGACCAGTGGTCTTTAACCTATTCATAAATGACCTGGAAGTAGGGGTAGGTAGCATGGTGGCCAAATTTGCGGATGATACCAGATTATGTAGGGTGGTGAGAACCGCAAAGGATTGCGAAGAGCTCCAAGCGGACCTTGATAAATTAGGTGAGTGGGCTCAGAAATGGCAAATGCAGCTCAATGTAGCAAAATGTAAAGTGATGCACATAGGGGCAAAAAATCCAAACTTCACATACACGCTATGGGGGCCAGTGCTAACAGTCACAGACCAGGAAAGGGATTTTGGCATTTTATTTGATAGTTCCGTGGGAATGTCAACTCAATGCATGGCAGCTGTGAAAAAGGAAAACTCTATGCTGGGGATAATTAGGAAAGGAATTGATAATAAAACTGCAAAGATTGTCATCTCTATATATAAAAATCTATCAGTGCATTTTCTGCTGACAGGTAATCTCCCAAACTACTGGACCGATTGCTTTGAAATTTTCACACAACGTTGCATTCGAGTGCGGCCAGGTTTCCTTACTTTCCACACCTCCTGTTGTGTACATGTCACAACTGTGCCAGTTATTGTGTACATGCCACACCAGTGACAGTTGGAACCACAGTTCTGTTCCGCAACAGCGCCATCTGCTTGCCGTCAAAGCAACACCCTCTGATACAAGGGAAACCATGCCTTCTTTGAAAACCACTGCCATCTGGAGTGAAAGGGATGGCCTCACCATCTGGACATGGCCCACCCACCCTAGCGGAGGAGGGGGAAGGTGAGGGAGGGTCTGGGGTTTTGCTGGACCAAACGCTCTAAAATATGAACACAACGTAGCTCATGCCTCCCAGCGTGTTTTAAGCTACTTTCCTAGGTCATGTACCACACTGGTCAAGGTAAACCATGATAACAAGCTACATTCCGCCCAGTTCTCCCCCCACACACACACACACACACAGGAACCGAAAGCCAAGTAGAAACGGATAACCTTTCATACACAACATCTCTTAGGGGTGCGTTTCAGTCGAACTGTGAGAGGTATTGTGTACCTGCCACACCTGTGACAGTTGGAACCATAGTATGGTTCCGCAACAGCGCCATCTGATGGACCTCAACAGCAACACACTTCGCCTGCAAGGGAACGGAATGAAAGGAACAGGGTCCGCCATCTGGACATGGGCCACCCACCCTAACAGAGGAAGGGGAATGTTAGGGAGGGAGGGGGTGGGGTGCCATGCAAGGGAACGGGACAGAGGGAGGGGAGCGAGGGGCCCTTTGCCCCTCCCCTCCCTTGCAAGCATTGTTCAATGACACATGTTCGAACCATTCGCTTTCCCTTTTGTTTCTTTTCCACTTCACCAGACTGAAGCCACAGCAACGCGTGGCCAGGCACACTAGGGCCCTTATATAAAGCAGTGGTGTGACCACAGTTGGTGTACTGTGTTCAGTTCTGGTCGCCACATCTCAAAAATGATATTGAAGAGATAGAAAAATTTCAGAGAAGGGCAACGAGGATGATTGAGGGATTGGAGCACCTTCCCTATGAGGAGAGGCTGCAGCGTTTGGGACTCTTTAGTTTGGAGAGCAGACGTCTGAGGGGGAATATGAATGAAATCTATAAAATTATGCATGGTATAGAAAATGTCAACAGAGAGAAATTTTTCTCTCTTTCTCACAATACTAAAACCAGGGGGTATACATTGAAAATGCTGGGGGGAAGAATTAGGACTAATAAAAGGAAACATTTCTTCATGCAATGCGTGATTGGTGTTTGGAATATGCTGCCACAGGAGGTGGTGATGGCCACTAACCTGGATAGCTTTAAAGGGAGCTTGGACAGATTTATGGAAGAGAAGTTGATGTACGGCTACCAATCTTGATCCTCCTTGATCTGAGATTGCAAATGCTTTAGCAGACCAGGTGCTCCAGAGCAGCAGCAGCAGAAGGCCATTGCTTTCACATCCTGCATGTGAGCTCCCAAAGGTATCTGGTGGGCCACCGTGAGTAGCAGAGTGCTGGACTAGATGGACTCTGGCCTGATCTAGCAGGCTCTTTCTTATGTTCATATGTTCTTAGAGTTCTCCTGTCTCTGCAATCTGCAACCTATACCACCACTGGCTTGCAAGAAGAGCCTCAGAATCTGCAGCTGTCCTTCATCAATGGTGCTCCTGTTCCCTCCCATCCTGGAAAAGAAGAAAGACAGCCACAATAGAACATGCAAGGGGCTTCATTTTAGCTGCTTCAGTGGGTTATCCATGTTTAAGTCATCTGCATCTGTAACATGAGGGGGATTCTTAATGTGAGTGGCCACAATGTTTTTTTTTACCTATGCTTATTTATTTTCTGGACATAATAGTGCTGAGTGGTGCTGAACACCACCAACATCCTCTTGTGCCACATAGAAAATAGGGTCTTTTCTGCTCACCTCATTTACCTCATGTAAAAACTGTTTTGGCTCCCACCCTTTGTCACAGTGTGTGTTCACATTCACCTCCTCAAAACATTTCATAGCCAGCTCTTTTGTTTGTTTGTTTGATTATTAGTTGAAGTGATGCTGTGATAGTGCATTGCTTTGTTAATTTGTTGCTGTGTCTAAAAGCAAAACAAAAACAGAACCCAGGAGATTAGGTGAGGGAAAAGCTGAGTGACAACACAGGAACATGGGAAATTGACCAGCTTTTCAGCAGAAAATTTAAAATGTTTCAGGTGTGAAGGCACTACAAAGGAAGCAAGCTTGGAAACTTTTTTTTAAAAAAAAGATTGTTGCAAAGGGTGTTTCAGAAATGGTGGATTAAAAGAAAAATAAACATTTCCAACACCAATGGGGGTGGGGTGGGGAATTAAATGCGGAACTCCCTGGAGGAAACACTTCATTATTGTTTCCAAAGTATTTTAAATAACTTGAGTGGAAAGGCCCTAAGATTCCATTGAGGTTGCTGTTGTTGTTTTTTAAAGAACAATTTGGAATGTGTACTTTATATTGTGCCTATGAAATGGAATAAATTCCCTGTTTTGTTCTGCTTCTGAGTTTACATTTGGGAAGAGTTTTTTTGCCCAAACTTCTGAATGCAGACTGAAAGACTCTTGTCTCCAAAAGACAGTTCAGACTGCTCCTCCTCTTGCTTCTGATTCACAACTGCTGGAGGAAGAACACCCTGAACAGCAGACCTAATGCCAGCACCCAGCTCTCACCTCTGCAGCATTCTCACAATGAGAAACACAGCAGCACTGAAAATATATCCTTTGCTAGACTGACTAGTCCTTTAAAATATCACAAGATTCCATATAACAGCACTCATGCATCAGGGCACACACATTTATTAATTTGTTCATTTATTTGTTTGTTTTGTTGGTTGTTTATTTCCATCAAGTCACAACTGACTTATAGCAGCCCTTTGTGGTTTTCAAGGCAAAAGACATACAGAGGATTGCCATTGCCTGCCTCCATGTCACAGCCCTGGTGTTCCTTGAAGGTCTCCCATCCAAATACTTGCCAAGGTCAAGGCTAAGTGTGAGTGGCCCAAGGTCACCCAGCAAGCTTCTATGGAATAAGTGAAAAATTGGATCTGGGTGCCCCTGTGATATGTTGGGGTCAGGCCTGGCAGCTATCCCACCTTCCCTTCCCAGGCAATCTTTGGCCCACCCTTAGTCCATGAGCCCTATATTTCCCTCTAGTTCTCTAGCTCCCTCTCTGCTTTCCACTCCCTCCAACTCTAATGCCCCCCTTCCCTTATTCCTTCCGCAATCACCTAGCTGTTCCTGCCCTACTTTTCAGCTGGTCCAACCCAGCTGTGGCAGGGCCATCCCCCAAACTCCCTTTGGGCCAGCGACTGTTCCTCAAGCCTGATCAATCTTCTGAATGTCCCCTTGGCCTGCAGCTCTACCAGGGTTACTTAAACAGCTGGGGTTGCGGTGAGGCAGTGTTTCCTACCCACTGACTGTGTGCCAATAGCATCCCTGCAGAGGCAGGCACAATCAAAGATGGCTGAATTGGCTGGTGGCCTTGCTGCAGCTGCTGCCAACCCCATCTCGATTAATGCTGCCCACCAGCATGCCAGAGGGCCAGACCTGCAGATGCCCACAGATGTGATGCCAACCCTCTGGAGGTGAATAGGAGAGGGGCGCTAAAGCCCGGGGTAGCCAGGGAGACTACCCCAGACAATGGGTTCCCAAGTCCTAGTCTAACTTCTTAACCACTGCTCAAAGCAAAATTCATGGCGCTCAGTATCCAAAGAAAAGGAGATAAAATTTTGGTTTGGCTCCCAGTTTATCCTAAGCTCACAAGGCTTATGGGAACAGTGGAAACTAGCAAGTGACAGTTTGGAACAGACAGGCCAGACAAGTCACCCATTGCTTCATCCTACAAACTGCAGTGGGAGACAACTGTGAATTGACACCAATCACCATTGTCATAGAAGGATCTGAGCCAGTTGGTACAAAGGCACCAGTGAAGTTGTTATGGCTTGGCTCTGTTTTCTTCTTGCCACTAGTGGCCCTGTATGTTAAATAGCCAGTCCTATTCCAGAAAATGACTCTGATATAATTTGACTTCTGGCAGACCAGGGATTGGAATAACTATTTTTCCTGATCAGTCCACGTTTAGCAGTCACTTCCAATGCAGGCTATCCGGCAGTATTCTATGCATTTGGGGTGGTATTACAGAACTACTTCAAATAAATTTGTTTTCAAAAACATGGGGGGTTTCATCAATAGTTCAAAGTTGTAGTTATACATTTATAAATTTTAGGTAGGCACGCAAAACTGTAATGAGTGACTGAACCACTACCAGGTTGGCTGTGGCACTTGTTCAGAAAACACAGTAGGGGAAACGCATATTGAGAGATTGACAGGAAGCTGATCTGAACATATTCAACATATACCCAAAGCCCACCAAATGCTATTTCAGCATCTGCTGTTTTTGTTCATATATCTAAAGCTAATTAAGAAACTGCGTTATATATATGGCAGTTCAATGCAATAAAAATGAATCTGAGTCATTCAGCTAAAAACCTATTGAAATTCACTTATCTCCAACACATAAAATGTTGTCAGTTCGTATTAACATCATGCTTTGAGAGGATTTTTAAAAAGGCTCAGGTAAGTCCAAAATCAGTTCTCCAACTTTTCATAAAACATTTAATATAAAAATTTCCATCTACATATTATACGCATATGGTATTGGTCTTGAATGTATTATTTATTTGATTTTAAGCTGTGTCAAGGAAGCTTACAAGCAGTTACACTTTACAGGAATAAAATCAGCCGTAGCTGAAAGCCAAAATCTCTGTGCTGAAGAACTAGTAGGTGGAAGACTGCTTGGAGAGAAAGTAAGAGTAAAGAAGGAGTACCAATCAATAAAATAAAAAAGATATGAAGGAAAAAAGGAGAGGGGAAAAGGGAAGGAAGGCTAGTTTTGTTTAATTGAATTCCTAACTGTGGAACTGAAGCAAGTCCTGCAGGGCTTAGGTCTCATTTGAAAGAGTGTTCCACCAGGCCAGGGCCAAAGCCAAAAAGATCCTGACTCTGGCTGAGGACAGCTGGACAGTCTTCAGGTCAGGGACTACAAGTTGTTACTTGCAGAGTGCAATGCTCTTTGGGGGGTGGAAGTCATGGGATCATCTCAAAATATTGTGTCTTCCAAGCACATAGCAGGTCTTATTCTCAATTTAGTATCTCAATCCCCATCTGAGTATATCCATCTCTCAGTATCAATCTATCCCCTGATGAGGCAATCTCAGAATTCAAGAGGTTCACTGTGACTTGTTTGCAAGGCAGTTTACTGAAAACTGTGTAACCACTACTATGACAGGTCAGTTTCAGGATGTTAACAAAATCCAGTCTAACTGCAGTTGCTAAAATGAGTTTCAGTTATTGTAATCTGTGGATGTGGAGCCACTTCTTGTACAACCTACCACATTTCTGCTTGACCCTTGCTCATCTTTGCTAATTACCTCTACCCAGAGGGGATTGCCCAGTTGGGTCCAAGAAGCAGTTTTGATTCTAGCCATGCTGAAAGAGTCAGTTCTGAGGCCCCTACTAAAGAAACTTTCCTAAACCTAAACAATTTAAACAACCTTTGGCTTGTGGTAAATATCCACTTCATGGGCATTTGCTCCGGTATGTTATGGTCCTATAAGATGAGGGTATTTCTATATTCTTTAACTCAGCATTGTGCCTGGTTTGGGAAGTCCTCCATTGCCCTGACTGACAACTTTCACAGGAAGAGAAACAGAAGCAATAAGACCCTACTGATACTCTTAGCACTCATTTAGGGTATGTTTAACAGCAGATAAGCATCATTTAATTTGTATCCTCTCATCTGCATCAACCCACCTCTTACTACTTGGCCTGTATCTTTGGGTTCCACTGCAATATGATTATTATTGGAAAATTCTAGAGATTCTGCCTCTGATTGTGTAAGTGTATATTTTCCTGTTTCATTAGAACCTACATAATAAGTATATTTTAAAAGGCATTTTAAAACCAATTCTTAGAGGTCTTATAGCTCTGAAATGCCAAGGAACTACCAGTAAAAAAATGGTCCTTTGTTTCCCTTTTTTGTGATTTCTCCTTGTCTCTGTGACTCACTGTCCAGTACAACTTGGTCTCAGAGTTTTTGGTAGTTCAGCAGGTCAGTTCCATAAATGTGGATGCCTAAGATCTTCAAACTGCTTATTTAAATAAAACTCTGGCAAAATAAAATGAGAATTATGCCATTAGAACTTGTTTTGGATTCTGCACAAGGCATTCAAGAAGTGTTATTGTGACAATGGCTTTAAAAATTTCTTATGGAATTTCATATTTAGATCCAGGAATACTAAGTTGCTGGCAACTACAAATGTCCGTCACAACTCAGATACTAAAGGGTTAACTGTTTGTATGTAAACAAGATCGTGAGGTCACTGTTTTATACCAGACCTGGTATTTAAACATTGGTCAGCTTGACCACCTTTGCCTACGTGCTGAGAAGCACACACCTCAGAAGTTATAAAGTTACTTGACTTTCTTTGTTTGAGTACTACTACTAGTAGTAAGAGAGTAGTAGTAAGAGAGTATATATCTCACACATATGAGTGAGAGACCACTCTAACAACAAGGCTAGATAGAAAGCAAGATGCAGTCTTAACTGTGTACTTGCTAATATAGAATTTCTTGTTTTATATCCATGTAACCTTTCCCCCTTTTTTAAAGCTGGTAAACATTCTGTATAAAAAGCACACTCACTATCTCTGCATTTCTTTATTTTGCCACTGTGCAATTCTGCTGCTTAAGTATCTCTCTGAATATATTGTTCAGAAATCCCAACACAAGTATTGCATGCATAAGTGGCATGCAGTACTTACCCCATGGTTGTTTGCCTCGTCATGGGGTTTCCCCATATTTTCTTGTTCACTCCAGGGACAGCCAAGTCAAGTGGACATTTTGCCCACCTCCACACTTCCTTGTTGTGTCTGCAACCTCCATTTGGATTGCTCTGTTTGTGTGTTTTTTTTTAAAAAAACAGCATTTATAGCTTCTTCTTTTTTTAAAGGAAGCCCCTCCAAGCTTTCTGAAATGCTAGCCTGAACGGTGGGTGGAACTGTTTCTGCTGTGTGGGCAAAAGGAGTGAGAAAACCCAAAACAGGTCTAATGCACTCTGTTTTCATTTGCTTTCCCTGTGCATGTTACCTGCTTTTGCAATCTATGGGGATTCTCTGATCTGCAGTGCGATAAGTTCAAGAGCAGGGGAAACATGTGCACAACCAAGTATCTGACCTAAAAGGAATGCACACTCACCACAGAGCAGACCACAAGTGAATAAAAAGCCATAGTCTTCATGGATGTGATTTCACATTATGAGATTTTATCCAATATAACAGTGTTCAAAAGGTACCTGGATGGGTGAAGTTTCACATAAGCAGTAGAGCCACTTGATAAGTTTCTAGATACCATTTTCTACATCATCTATTTATTGTCTGTCTGGTTGCCATGGTAAGTACAAGTCACCTGTATTATACAGAAATACAAGATACTCCTGAAGAACAAAGCCATAAATTTCTCAGATTGTGGGCTGAGAGGTGATTCATTCCATTTATGTAGACAAATATGGGGCATGCACTTTAATTTGGGTGGAGAAAGGGTGCAGAGCAGTACACATGGGACCCACTCCCAATTTCATAACAGATTAAAGTGAAACCCTCACAAGTAGGACAGGGAAGCTTTAACGGTTTGGAACACTCTGTCAGCAGGGCTCAGTCTAAGAACCCAGGCACCAGTGGTGAAATGGACTGAAGTCTTTCTTGCTCAATCTCTATTTTCAAAGTCCCACTAGGCTTGTGTTCATTCTAGGGAAGGGAATGTCAAGGAAACACTAGTGACTGTACAAATTAGCCTCACATGTTTTATTTCTTTTCTTAGTTCTGCAATATTATGTTGAATTTTGATAGTTGCTCTTGTGCTCCATTGAAATAAAACTGTATTTTGGTAAATAGAAATCTTTTATTTTTAAAGATCTCAGACTGTGGTCAAAGATGTCACCCAGGACATCTGATGTTCACCAAAAACTCATGACTAACCATATAGTTTACCAGGGAAGAGGTGATGTATGAAGCACTACACACACACAAATATGTACGTGGTGTCTATCTATACCTCAAGCCACAGGTAGAGAAAAGTCATAGCTTAAGTGATGGTGACTAAAAAAACAAAAGGTGAGAGAGCAGGCAGGAAGTGTGAGCAGGCCCCTCTCTCACACACAGGGATTACCTGCTGCCACTCAGGCAAAAGAAGCAGAATGGAAGGGAGAGGGGAATCATTTTACAACCTCAGTTTGTCTGTTTTCACCTCATCTCTAATCAGAAACTCATCTCACCCCAGGAGTTCAGTGCAGGTAACAATATTTTAATTATATTTAAATATTCACAATGATTAAGTTTAATCTTACTCATGCTTTCCTATGCCTGTTTACCAACCTAAAAAAGCTTCTGAAACTGAAAGATGCTTAGATTCTGGCTTTGTAGAGCCTCTAGCAATCATTTGCATCTGAATTGGCTTAGTCATACAGCATAACCCAGTTGCAAATGATTGATGTAGGGCAACAATATTGTAATATCCAACAACTCACACTTACACCCAAACAAAGATGAGTGAAGCTTTTGAAGTGAAATAAAAAAGAATATTCCTGTTCTCTTAAGTGTACTAGAGCCCTTGAACTGTGCCCAGAAAGCAACAGTAAGCCAGTGCAGTTGCCAGCATAACAGCGAAATGTCATAAGTGATTTGCACCTGCTGAAACTACGTTGCCAAAGGAAGCGTTATAATAGACCAACCCTGAAATTATGAAGACATAATCAGCACAAATGAGGAAAGTACTGAGTTCTTTTTTTTCTCCTGCATATGAGGTAAAATGTATGTCAGTTCTGTTTTTATTAGCTCCACATACAGGTTCAATTAGAGATCTGAAAGTTGTCCATTGGATGTTGTATTCACATCATTGGACCCATTCCAAAACAAGTTCAGGGATGTGATCTCCTACCTATTGCCAGATTAATTTTATTTGTTTACATGTTGCTTCCCACTGTCCTACTTCTCTCCTCCATGCCCTCTTACTGTTTGCTGCCACTTTTAAAACACGGCATTTCACTGTGCTTTGTGTACATGAGGACTACATTAACACAATGACCCAGCTGTCTGAAGGAAAAGCTTCATTTTCCCTGTGTCAGTCAATTGCAAATTGTGCTATGACCAAGTGCTGTGGCTTTTAAAAAGAATACTTCCTTAAAGAAGGGTGTTTAGATCCTTTGCAACTATTTATTTATTCATGGTTTATATCCTCCTGTTTAATTTAAAAGTACTCCAAGTGGCACACATTCAGTTTAAAAAATACAGGTATCATTGTAATAGAAAACAAATTAAACCATACAATCAAGAACAAGAACAAGCAAAATCAAGAAAATGATTAACAACAATAATTGGAAAATACACTGGAGCTTATCCCACCCTAACAAATCCTTAAAAGCAGCAACACTGCAAAAGATCAGAAGAAATAAACAGCATTAATAGAGTACAAACCAAATAAACAATTTCAAAGTTTTTTTTTAAAAAAAACCTGGCATAAATCATCAACTTTGGGAAAATAATTTAGTTCCCCAGGAGGTCATCCGGAAAAGAAGTGTCTTAAATGATCTCTGAAAGGCCATCAATGAAGGGGCCACTTGGGTCTCTTCAGAGTGTCAGGGAAATGAGCAACACATATGTTGGTTGCATTAATAAACTAGAGATAACAATAATAGTAATAATCCTGACATTCTCTTGATTATTAAGCTGAATGGAAAAAAGACTAGTGATATGGGACTCATCTTAACAGCTGTTCTCTTCAACCTAAAACAATCATTCAGCATAACAGAATTAATATTGCTCTCCATTTGCATCTTCCCACAGAGTGCAAAAGTCATTATTTGAAACTATTTCCTAAATGAAAGCAACCGAGAAATTGATAGGCATTAGGCATCAAACCTCTGGCTGTCATAGAGAAGTAGATATTCTTAGTGTGATGATGTTCAGGAAAAAAAATTATTTTTAGCTTGCTTTGGAACAGGTGGTTGGAAACACTTTAACATGCAAAATGATTTGGGATGGAATACTGTTCCCAGGTCCTGTTGAGCTGTGATGATATTAGCAGCACCCACAAGGGGCCTCTTGCCTCTCATTTGCCTGTTCCCAGTCAAGAAGATTGCCATATGTGGTGACATTGTTTACATGTTTGGAAACTGAACATGAATCTGTTTGCATAATTGGGATTTACAGATTATCACAAGGTTTCCTTCCTGAGATCACAAGCATTAAGGGTGTTTCAGTCACCCTGGGCTAGGTCAGATATTCTGGATAGCTCCACATGCTGAATTGCTGTGGCTACAACCAAACAGAAAAAGTGAAGTCTGAGCTGCCACAACAATCATGCTGACAGGCATAACTTTCTGACAGCAAATAAGATGTCAGATTAAATAATGTGCAATGCAAATAATGACCGGGATGGGGCACCTGTCAGGATTGCCAGTTTTCAAGTTTTGCCCTGGACTTGAGTTTTGGGGCTTGTTCTCAGGGTCTTGGAATATAGTGGGTGCAGCCTTAAATTAGGATCTGGATAACCCAAGTTCAAATTCCCACTCTACAATGGAAGTTCATTGGTTGATACTGAGCCAATCACTCTTTCAACCTCACCTATGTCACAGGGTTATTGTGAGGATAACAGGGAGAAAGAGCAAGTGCTGTAAGCTACACTGGGTCTCCAGTGGGGAGAGCTCCTGCAGGATGGAGTGAACAAGATCTTTAGGGCAGAATATGGAGGTCTGCTGTCTGAAACCACTTGCATTTTCACCTTAGCAAAATGATTTCTTAGCACAAGGTATCTAAGGCAGATTCCATGGGTCAGAAACAGCGGTGTGAAAAAGGTGTGAGAATGGTATAAACCCTTTTACTCCGTTTTAAACCATTTTACACCGTTTTCACACTGTTGTTTTTGGCCCATGCGGAATCCACCTAAGTGAAGAGTTTTGAGATGTATATGGCCTGTATGGTTTTTCAACTTGTGCTAAAACCCTACAGGGGCCACTTTTTCTATCACCAGGTTTGATACGTTTTTTACAGGCATCATTGTTTTAATACCAATATATTTTACTAGGAAAAAAGCAGTGTTCTATGTGCATCTTAAAGATTCACTGACTGGCAAATAATTCCTGAGTATTTTAATACTTTGATAGTGAAAGGTTCTTGGCCTTGTGCCTATCAGCACACTAGGTGAGAAGTAATTAAGGGATAATCTTTATTTAGTCTGCTGCATTAGAGACAATAAATCTTCCAGTGTGAGCTGATTAATAACCAGAGGGGAACCAAGACATTAAATCAATTTTCAAAGCCATTTACTTCTTTTGTAAGCTATGCTGCAGAGCAAAGACCAACTAGGGTAAAATACAGCAAATTAATCCTCAGAATCTGAAGAAATAGCTATTACCTTTTTACCTCAGCAGCCTGAATGCAATGTCCCGTCAGCAAGCATCTGATCACAAAGATTTACACATCTACTTTTTATGTAGAGAAAATAGCCTCATGTAATTTGTGAGACTTTATACATACATCTTTGGGCCTTTCCCCACTTACCTTAAGCCCCGCACTACTCTCCTCAAGTAGCGCGGGGTCCCCAGGCACTCCCCACAACAGGGGCGGCAACAGCGCAGCCGCCCCGACGCTGCCATTGTCGCGCCCCCTCAGCGCGTGACATCCTTGGCGCTGGAGAAAAAGGCGCCTTTTGATGAGCCCGCTCAGAGCATGGGTTCGTGGGAACGCCCAGGCGCATGCCAGGGATGCCGCGTGCTGAGAGCAGCACGTGGCATAGGGTGGATCATGGAGAGTGGGGAAACGCCCTTTGTAAAATAAAAACTAAGCATTATGGTTCCATTCTCCAGCAAAAGTCTGGAATTGGTTTGTCATGTTTCTCTGATTTTTAAACTCTCTTCTCAGGAGGGTCAGATCAATAGTCTGATGAACAGGACCTTCTCTGTAGTGACACTTCAGCCATGAAATACCATCCTCACACCTAAAAGAAGAAGAATTGTTTTTATACCCCACTTTTATCATTTTTAAGGGGTCTCAAAGCAGCTTATAATCACCTTCCCTTCCCCTCCCCACAACAGACGCCTTGTGAGGTAGGTGAGGCTGGGGGAAGGTTACCCAGCAGGCTTCACGTAGAAAAGTGGGGAAACACAGGTCTCCAGGTTAAAGTCTGCCACTTATGTGGAGGAGTGAGGAATTAAACCTTGTTCTTCATGTTAGAGTTTGCTATTCATAACCACTACCCAATGCTGGCTTTCTATTCAACTTGTGCTTAGCCTGTGCGGATTTAGGCACTGTGTTAAAATATTCTTGTTTACAAGTTTTGATTTGACTTAATTTTTTTTTCTTTCAATATACATTAGATCCTAAGAATCTACTCTGCTAACAATGGAACTTTCCTCAGCATAAGGGATCCTTCTGCAGTGGAAGAGGCATGCATGTTCTACTAGAGGAAATCTCTTTGCGACAGAGGAAGGTTCAGCCATTAGTAGAATTAGACTCATAGGAACCACCCCTACATGATTTCTTTCACTAATTGGATGCTGGGTTGTCTCATGGTATTTTAAAGAGGCTTGTAGTACTTTCTAAATCAATGGTTTTGATTATTATTATTCAATTACATTATTGTTGTTGTGACTCACGTCTGAATGGTATCAGCTTAAGAGGTGGCATGTCAATCTTTAAAATTTTTGTGACAAACAAAACCAGGGGTGGGGGTTGTTGTTTACTTGGGAAGTTCCACACAGCTCTGCTGATTGTTGCTATTAGCATGGACATAGTCATAATCATCAGGCTTAGGCCATCAAGAGAAGATATTTGCTGTCATTATAATTTGAGGATTCTACCTCAGCAGCTGTGCTCACAAACTCATGGGAACAGGCCATAAAATGCTGAGAAAATAATGCTGCTTCTTCCCAGGGAAATATACTCTTCTTTGTCCTGTATGATGACAGAAATATGGAACGCATCCTTGATCAGCCCAAGGGTCTGATCAGCATCCCCAGTGGCTATCCTGATGGTTCCAGGAAGTACACAAGTAGAATGAAGACAGAAGTCCTCCCGATGCCTGTTCCTAACATCTGGTATCCATTATTAGCATCTACTGTGATCGTGACCTTATTTTCCCAACTATGTATAAGGGATGCAAGCTATTAAAGAAAGCAGTGCCCTTTAGCAATAATAATAATTACTGAGGAGAACCTTAGTTAAAATACCCACTAACTCCCAACCCAACCCAAATCAAATTACATTACTTTGAAGTAAATTCCACAATTTCAATGGAGTTAACCCTGAAGTAAATATATTTAGGACTGCAGCCTTAAACATATTACACAATCCACCATAATTAATAAAAAATGTGCTGATTGCATAGTGCTAATTGCTTCCATTTTTTTCTGTCTGTTAATTATTTTGATTGTGTAATATTGAAATTACAGAAAAATTGCTTCTTTGAGAGTCCGCTTGGTATTTTCTTGTTCTGTTCTATATTACAGCAATTATACTTTATGTGTCATACTAGCAGCATAACCCATTGCAGGGGAGATGCAATGGGCCCTAGCAACAGGTCAAAGAGGAAGCATCTGCCCATTGTGGGGGTTTACTGGAGCTGGAATGGCGCCCACCTCACCCTTCCTCGCAGCACGCTACTTACCTGGGTCTGGCAAAGGGTGTGTAGGAAGGTGAAAATATGGGCAGGGTGGAGAAGAGTGGCTTTAGTGGGGGGAAGGTGGCAAGGTGAGTGTTGGGGTGGGGGTGGGTTGAAAGGTATGACTAAGGGTGGGGGAGGGCAGCAAGGTGAGTTTGGGGGTGGGGAGGGTTGAAGGGTGTGGCTAGGAGTGGAAGAGGATGGCAAGGGATGGCTAGGGGTGGTAAGAGGGTGGCAAGGAATGACTGGGGTGGAAAGGGAGGGAAGGGGTGGCTAGGGGTTGGGGAGGGTAGAAGAGATGGTTAGGTATGGAGGAGGGTGGCAAGGGGTGGCTAAGGGTGGAGGGAGGGTGGCAAGGGATGGAGAGGGGTTGGAGAGGGTGGCAAGGGGTGGCCAGGGATGGCTAGGGTGGGGGAAGGTGGCCCAGGATGGCTAGGGGGTAGAGAGGGTGACAAGGCGTGGCTAGGGGTGAGGGGATGTGGCAAGAGATGGCTAGTGGAAGGAGAGGTGAGAAATGGTGGCTAGGAGTGAGGGTAAGGTGTGGCCTGGCCTCTTTGGCCCATTGCAGCTTGTGGGCAGGGGAGTAGGTGCTCTGAAGATGGCAATGGCCAATTGAAGTGCAGGATGCACAGAGTTTTGGTCCTTGTGCATCCTGCATGCTAATTGGTTAAGGGTTTGTCCTCAGACATTCAAACCCTTAGCCAATTATGTATAGGGATTTTGCATTCTTACAATATTATAAATGAAGTCCTGTCCTGTGTATTGGAGCACAGCCCTTATCCAAGGCTTTCGCAGCCAATCTTGCTCTTAAACCAAATGCACAATAACCCATTCATAAGAATTTTCTGTCTGTGTACTCTAGGTATCGAAAAATGAAGTCACATTTTAGTTACTGACAAAACAGCAAGCACAATTAAGACATCGTCATAGTATACATTCTAAATGAAACGAACTCAGTGTTCTCCTTAAGCTCTCTATTCACAATCAAACTGCAGTAAAAGCTTTTATTCCTCAATGGTGGGACACATAGCACCAGGAACAAATTAGATGCAGCTGCTTCTGAGTAAAGCAATTAAACATCCTTCTATTTTAATGCCTGTTTTTTCTCTTTTAGAACACCAGGAACTTGGATTAAAATAATCATGAATGGGAAACTGAATTGGGAACTGAATGGGAAACTGAATTTTTACCCTTTAAAACTTACAATGAACTGGCTGATTAATTGCAACATGTTTAGTGAAGTTTAATTCCCATTATCTGAGAGATAGGGTAAATGGAAAGCATAGCTCTACTAAGCCATTATCAACTGCTTAAGAGAACAGCAACATGATGAAGTTGAGATATATATGCTTCTTTTGGATGAATGCAATAGTGACTACATGGTGCTGACTTTATACCAAAGAAAGGGCAGACATGGTCCTAGGCAAGTAAGCATTGTTGAGTTTTTATATGCATAACTGAGCGAATGGCAAGGTAACTTACAGTGGGAAGAGCAGTGTTATAGTACGAAAGGTAACAGATAACAGATAACACGAGGCATTTTCAAATGTTGCAGTCTCATGAACTGTGAGCCCCTACCTCTTCATTGCTCCTACCTGATTTATGCCTTTGATACAATAGACTGTGCTATCTTGTTGAAATGTTTAGAGGCAAAAGAAGGTATCAAGGTGCCCAGAGTCAAGGGCCCCAGCCCAGAATTTGCCACTCAGGAGACTTTTGGGTGGGCAGCACAGCCTCTGGCAATGGCTGAAGTGGCCCTGGACTCTTCAGGGCTCAGACTGTACCTGGAAGCTCGAGAGAAAGAACCAGGCAAGCTTGGGCAGAGGGAAGCACATAGGGTCAGATTAAGATCTTTAGAGGCCCTAAACTCTGAAAATATTATATCATTATTTGGATGAAACAAAACACCTATTATTCCATAGCTCTCTTGCCTTGAAGATACATGGCACTTTAACTTACACAAATCAAAGATGCAAAAATAATGTTTACTGTTGCTTACTTATAACTTTATTTCTATTTAAAAGTTTTCTCCAGCATTTTTTAATTGCAAAATCTTTGATCATACCCTTAAAATTAATCTGATGTAACAAATCTGCTTCAGTACTTTGCAGAGATAATGGCAGAGGTGGGATCCAACTAGTTCTCACCACTTCTCTAGAAGTGGTTACTAATTTTTTCTGAGTGCCGAGAAGAGGTTACGAAAACAACCTCCCTGCCCAATAGGGACTGGAGGTGCGTGTGTGCGGTGCTGCCTCTGTTTGAATCCCACCACCATCAGAACCTGCTATTAAAATTTTTGGATCCCACCACTGGATAAGGGGGTAGGGCAGTGATGGCGAATCTTTTCGAGACCAAGTGCCCAAATTGCAACCTACTTATTTATCGCAAAGTACCAACACAGCAATTTAACCTGAATACTGAAGTTTTAGTTTTGAAAAACCGGTTGGCTCCAAGGTGTGCGTTACTCAGGAATTAGCTTGGTGGTAGTTGGTGGCTTTGCTTTGAAGCAACCGTGCAACTCTTCCAACGGGTGAATCACGACCCTAGGAGGGTTTACTCAGAAGCAAGGCCCACTGCCAGCAACTGAGCTTATTCCCAGGTAAAGGATCGCGCTTTAGTTCTTCACATGAAAATCAGTGGGGCTTAACAGCACTTAACAGGGTTACCTACACTGCTTCCCCAAAACTAGGTTTTAGGTTTAATGCTAATAATTGAGCCCAGTGGCCCAGGGGGCGCACTCTGTTGGGGGGGGCACTTAAGAGAACAGGGGGACCAGTTATTATCAGTGTGACATTTGTCTTGTGGTTCCACAGGTTGCAGTCTCCCTCATCTTTAGGAGAAATCATTCATAGTTGGGGAGGGACCATGGTTCAGTGGTGGTGCAGCTGCTTGACCTGAAGAAGGTCCCAGGTTCATCTCTGGCATCTCCAGTTAAAGGATCCGGCAGTAGATAGTGATAAAGATCTCTGCTTCAGACCCTGCAGCCAGTCAGAGTAAGCAATTCTGATCTTGGTAGATCATGGGTCTGATTCAGTATAAGGAAACTTCATGTGTTCATAGCTTTGGCATTAGATGTTATCAGTATGCTAACATGGAGATCTATATCTCTCTATCCAAATCCCCTGGGGGGTTGCTAGAGACCTTGAACTACTGTCTGACTGCTGTGGTTAAATGACTGAGAGTAAACAAATTGAAACTGAATCCTGGCAAGATGGAGCTACACTATCTGAGAAACCTGAGAACTTGCAGGACATATGGTTTCCCATTTTTGATGGGGTTCAGCTGACTCTTACTGACTCAGTTGAGAACCTAATTATGCCTTGTTTCAGGTGTAATAATATATGTTCAGTGGTGCCACCTCGTGGCCCAGTTTAGCCATTTTATGAAAACCATAGTTCCTATTTCTGGGCTGTTTCAAGATGGAGACCTGGCTGAAGCCTTATGTTATACACCAGCAATAAATATAGTTATACCTGCCTGTTTGACTGATTCGGATTCCCTACATTGCATGAGGTTTCTGTGGTCTTCGACCTGTTACACTGTTTATTAAATGTATCCTCATCAAATTGTTTGTTCTGATTTGCATTGTGAAAAACATGGACTATAAATAAATTGAATAAATGTATGTTTTAGGAGGCTCGAAGGTAGCACACAGTCCCATTGCAGATGATTGCTAGCCTCTTGGGATGCATGGTTGTAATGTCTGAAAAGGATTGCACCAAATCTATTAACAATCTAGACTGAGTTAGACTAGATATCACCTGTGTTCACAGGAAACCTTTGCCCAATGATCTATATACATCATGATGCCATGATCACCCTGCATCTTAATGGTGCATAGTTACCCTGTATCCGCACTGTTGGAACAGTCTTTCTTTTAACTGTGACATGTTGCCGCTGTTGTTGCTTCCCTACCCCAATTGGGACATACCAAGATGGGCAGTCCCATACACACTGGAGGTGGTGGGCTGCAGCACCATCCCACCACTCCCATAGAGGCTTCCTGGTGATGTGGAGAGACTAGCAAAGCAAAAAAGCCTCCCCACCACCAAACTTAAGTCTGAAGTAGGACCCACCGGCATAGCGTTAGCTGCTCCCCTGGTCACGCCACTGGTTCATTCCCACTACGCCAATGGTGCTGGCAGAAGCCCTGAGATGCTGGTGTGGCGTTCAGTGGAGAGTTCCAGTGTCAATGAGACAGTAGCAGCTGCACACCAGCAGGATTGCCCCTTCGCTGGGAAAGTGCCCCAGGGAGGGTGAATCTGTCAATGCAGCAGCGCACTGCTCCCAAGAACAGATTTGCCCCCTCTTTGGAGAGGCTTTAAGTGTTCAAAAGACAAACAATGTAACAACCAGAAATATGGTAATTTGGATGGCAAATGCAAGTACCCTGTTTCTCCTAAAATAAGACATCCCCTGAAAATAAAACATACCAGAGGTTTTGCTGAAGTGCTAAATATAAGGCATCCCCGAAAGTAAGACATACCAGTAGCAAAGTTTTTCCTTGGAAGCATGTGTGCCCCCAAACCCCTCCCTGCCTCTCCTGGCCCCACCCCAACAGACTGGTTTGTGATGACAACTACTGTACAGTATATAATAAATGTTCATTTTTTTTGTTCAACAATAAATGTGAATTCTTCTTCATGGAAAAATAAATAGGAAAATAGGATGTAGCACATCTTTGGGAGCAAAAATTAATATAAGACACTGTCTTATTTTCAGAGAAACAGGGGTATGTAAGCAGCAAATTTACTTGGTGCACAAAGACTGGATCAGCCCTAGTTGAGTGTTGCAAGAACACCAATTGACACCAGTTTTTGTGACAGAAGAGATTTAAACCCACATTGTGACAATGAGGGGGAAATGACAGGTCTCTTATTTCTTCTTTCAACAAGATCCAGCACTTGGAGACGATGTTTACAGGATACAAACGATTATTTCAGCATGTTCATTAAACAGTGTCTACATGCCAAACATAGCAGAAATAAGAAAAGATGAAAGAGCAGGGAGGAGATTAAAAAATTAATTTACTGCTGTACCTTAAGTACAGAGAACATTTTTCCAGAATAACCAGAAGATGGCATTTCTTCCTTGCTAGGATTGAGGTAATCTTGTGTCCACAAACTCTGCTGTTTCTAGTGTTGTTGTTGTTGTTTTCAATTATTAACACAACATTCAAGAAAGCTGGTACAGCCATTTTGACTAAAATTCCAAAGAGATTTGGTTACAATCATTAATATTAACATTTTCCAGATCATACAAACCCTGTATACAAAAAGAAATATACAATTTCTATAACTGAAAATCCTAAAACATTTTTTTCTGGCTGTACTGCCAATAAAATGAATATGCAAGTGTATTAATCAATGATCCATAAAATCCTTTAAAGACATATACACTTTGTCCATTCAACTAACACCTTCTGAAATCTGGTCTAACTAAATTTGCTTAAATATTTGATTAATGCAGGTGTGCCACTGCTTATGAAATTCTTCTGAAAAATTATTCCAGATTATGTAATAATTAAATTCAAGAGATGTCTACAGGGGCATTATCACCACTGTGATTTTCAATTTCAGAAACAATGGTTGTGGGAATATAAGAAAAGAACCAATCAAATAACAGATCCACAGATTTCTCCAGTCCTATGACTATTCATAACGGAACAGCTAACAAATAACAAAGCACTGGGAGGTTTCTGAAGGAGAAAAAAACAAACCCTGGTAAAATATCCTTTACAATCACCTTTTGCTTCATGAAGAAGGCTCAATGGAATGTTGGGTCAGGAATATTGGGTTGTTTCAAGTAACCTGTCTGTTTTAGTAAGCCTCACCTCCTTTCTCATTCCATCAGGACCAGAATACCCTGGTAATGGCACCCTGGAGTTACATAGCATCCTCAGCATCATTGTTCTAAGGCCCAATTGTCTAACATTCCCAGTTGTGTACAACTGCTATGTGACAGGTCTAAAAATTTTCAGTCAACATTGCAGTCAAGTTTATTTTAGTTCTCATTTCATCTAAACAGAGCTCTTTGGTTCTAAAGTCTGGTGGTTCTCAGTTGACTTTTGGTGTCCTCGGACGGACGGACGGACACACACACACACACACACACACACACTCCCCACCCCCAAACATCAAGAACATCACAGTTCTTCCATCTGAGTTTTCACATCAGCATTCTTTTCCTTATCCATCAGTTCTAGCTCCTGGGAAATCTGTGCTTGATAATATCCTGGTTTCTTGGGATGGAATCTAGATTCCCCAATTTTGTTTGGAAAGTGCCTCTGAAAATTCAGCAAAACCTTCCACACTGACCCTCTCCAAACTCCTTTTCTTCCTAAGTTCTTTTGTAATTTCTTCTTTGGGCGGAATCTCATTAGGGAACATAGATAGCCCCATCCAAGCAGCCAAGGACCTTAAATATATCTTGTAGCTATCCCTAGAATGCCTGCCTAAGGAATAGGCGAGACGCTGGAGGTTTCCCATCTGGCTGGAGAGCTGCCAGCAACAGGAAGCGCTGTGGGATTTCCTCAGATCCCAGATAAATTGGCTCTGCGCTGGTCTCGGCAACCCTTTATTAGGGCTCTATTGTATGGCAAAGGAGGTGAGTAGGGAGATGAGCGGGAGACCGGGAGACCTGGAGATCATCATGTGATGCATGGGACCACACCTGGCTACGCATGGAGGATGGGGTTGCCTGAGCCTAATCCCCAGCCCCAGTAAGACCCATTGTCCCCGCGCTCGTGACTGAGCCAGACAGTTCGCGACCCGACTCATAGGGGATGAGGAGGGGGGTGCGGTGCGACCAGCAAGCAAGCCGAGGGTCCGCTTTGGCGCCCCAACGTTTCTACTACTGTGCTAGTCATGTGCATACCACATCTCCTCCTTTTTTACATTTGTAGTGCGTAATCAAAAGTCGCTAAGGGCGATGAAGGGGATCGCTTTGTCTCCTCCGGGCCAGTTTCCATTCTCGCTTTCGACCCAAGCTGCCGGTGTAACATTAGAACTTCAGCGCGTGGGTAAGGGAATTGAGGGCTTTGCACACGCTATATAAACATTAGACACACATTGAACGCAAACAAGATCCGAGCAACCCAGGCACACAATTAAACCAGCGCAGAGCTGCAACGGCACTCAACCACCTCCCGCAGCCAGCTCCAGAGGGCTGACCACCAATGGGGCAAAACATCATACTAGATTAGGATACAACTTCTTTGCAGCCCAGTTTATTCTTCATAGAATCACCTGGGAATTATCAGAAAGATTAAAACAACACATATTATGTACATTCTCACAACCTTTAAGATGATAATAACAATAAGTAACTGGCCAGCTGCACTCCATTGTTCCAGGGTCGCTTGGACGAAGTTCCTGCTGCTCGGGAGGCCAGAGCCGCCCAGGAGCAATGGAGGTGAATTGATGGGCTTCAAGAAGGCACAGGCCAGTCACGGCCAATAGTCTTGGTGTTACAGGAAACAAGTCCGGGCTCCCACAAGGAAGTTGCGAGGGAGACAGGCTCCGCTTTGAGAGGGCTACCGGCCAAGCCGGCTGGTGAGTGGGATCAAAGGCAGAGCGAGCCGCGGCGGCGTCCGGCTCCCCGGGGTGGAGCCTCAGCAGAGAGTCCCGCAGACAGACAGGCGGAAATGCAGCAATAAATAAAATAACATAACTTGTGTAAAATTAGGGCATGTACAAATTTAAAACAATAAACATGGCTAAACGACACATAGGCTGGATGATGTATGGAGGGAAGGCAACCTGCATGCATAATTGTCCAATGCATGGCTCTTGCTGTTTGACTACCAAAGCCACAGAGCTGATGGCTTAGGAGTCCATGATCAAGAATGTAGGAGAGCTACTGATAGTCTTTGAAGTATTGCAGGTTCAGTGATTCTCACTATGTTGCCAGAGAGAAGGCGCGGTTCCAACAATATTCAAGCGGCCGAGAACAGCGGGAGAGTTCCGCGGTTAATCTATCAGGAATGTCCCTGGCTGCAACCTGGGCTCAGCCAGGGGCGCGTGAGGAGTGAGAGAGAAGGCTATTAGAGAGGAGGAGGCAGCAACACGCGGCATCAAACCTCTGAGTTGCCACAGCTGGCCCAGGCTGCCTCCAGGGGGGGGGTGAACCAGCCGGGCCTGCATCCTTGTGGAAGAAATGTGGGTGTGTGCTGGCTCCAGGAGAGATCCCCCCTTCTCCCATCTCGGCCCAGGCTGGGGCACCGGCCTCTGAAGAGGGCGGGCGGGTCGACCCCCAGGGAGTCTCTGGGCCCATCTCCATGGGGCTGGTCTGGCGACAGCTGACCCCTGTATGGAAGAGAAAAGACAAGCAACGCTTTTCCCCTAGGGTTTTGCTGCGGCTGGCTGAGTTAGTCCTTATAGATGACAATGGAAGGCTCGAGCCCTGAGTGGCGGCAATTTTTGATAGAGAATAGAGAAGAGTAATTTTGGATATGGTCTGATGAGATGATGTGAGACCTTGACAATAATGGGGGGGGAATCCACTCTTTCTTTCTGTTTGGCTGGGCTTTTGAAGAGCTGGGTCACATTCACAACGCATCACTTGCAACATTCACATGCTAAGAGATACAAGGCAGGGAATTGCCCGAAGGCTTAGGGAGAAGGGAGGTCATATCCAGGCGTCGGATGTTTGTTTGTAAATCCATCCCAATCACCGGGCCTAAGGTGTGGGTTTTCTTTTTGCAAAGCAACTTGAACAATTCACAATTATAGTTTCATCGTGAATATAGCATCTATAGGAAAGATACAGAGAAGATGCAAAGAAAAACAGTTCCTGGGCTTTGAGGTTTGATCACAGGAGAATTGAGAGGGGTTTGCAAAACCCTTTATCATGATCCTGATCTAGAGGTGGGGTGCGGCCAGCCCATTAGGAAAGAGGGAGTGGCAGAAATGAAGGCAGGGGAAGGGAGCCGGAAGTCAGCTCTACCTCCCTCCCTTTAAGGGACTTTGGCCGGTTTACTGCTTCCTACCTTCACAGCGAGGCTGTGTAAGATAGGTGGCTGAGAGACCCCTTGGCACTGTGGACTAGCCGGAGCGCTTCAGTGCAGAGTAGTACCGTGGGAGAAGGGAAATGATTTGGCTTCTGCGAATCCTGCTCACCAATGGCAGCAGGCCTGTGATGGACGGGTTAAAAAGGTTCTCAAGGAGAGGCTTGAAAGTTTGAAGGCGAACTAAGATGGAGGCGGTTTGGAAGCAGGTCCCATCGGTATCCTGGGGAGCACGACGCTGTGTCCTGCTTAAGGCGATAATGGGCTGCTTCGGTATCACAATATAATCAGAAGGAGAAAAACTTTAATTGAAGCACGGGTGATGACAGCTTAGAAGCAATGGAAAAATCCCCCCTATGAGTGTAGGAAAAACTTTGTGGCCCCTTAAAAGGGCAAGACATTGGTGAACATAAGAGAAGTATTGGCCAGAGCACATATAAAGTAACGGTGGAGGATTGCAACTCTGATTCGGAAGATTTTGCTCTCTCTGAGGTGCTGACGCATTTTGCTGCCACTCGGGAGCTTTGAGCTTAGGGCTTTGCATGGCTCAGAGGCTATGAGATCTGGCTTTGAACCTTTACAGCCGGAGAGGGCCAAGGGGCTTTTCTTTCATCGGGCGACTTTTGGCTTAAGGCCATTGTGCGAAAATCTCCCCTTTCCATGCCTCTCATTATCCTGTAGGATTGGCTATGGGCATTCTGAGGGAGGGCTCAAACGGGTAGTCCTCTTCCGTCAGACATTCCTTTCTGCTGTAATTCAGTGACTGACTCTGCAGATTTTGGAAACGCGCGCTACTTGGGGCACTGGCAGAGGTATGGTGACTGGAAGTAGAAGGCTATCAAAGCAGGAAGTATAGACGGGGGGGGGGGGCAAGCTGGCGCATCTGTTTCTCCAATGGTCCTTAAAGTGGGATGGGATCACTATACTGAGCTGGGGCAGCGAAGATCTCACGGGGAGCCTGGGGAAGGGCTTGAGGTGCGGATCTTGGTTCGGCCGGGGAGATGCCCGGCCGCCTCCCCTGGCGCGGCACTGGGAGCTTCCGTCTTAGGACTTCCTGGGGGTCTTCGCCTCTGGGAGAGACCTCCTCCTCGGTCAGGGGTTGTAGGCCCTACCGGCAGCCAGCCTAATTCCTCCGAATGTCCTGGCTTAGCGAAATTGGAGATACCTGCCTGGCTGTCTCATGGGCATGGAGATGGCGCTAGAAGGCTGGCTCGATAGCAGTAATCCATATCCTGGCAAGTTTTGAGCATGTCGGCCAGCTCGGGTTCCTTCCGAAAGGCCTGCGGTGGACGCTTTTACACTCAGCGAGGCGCTCTCCTGTTGCTTAAGGAGTTCGCCCTGGCCTCCTCGCGGTCAAACCTGCCTCTTTGAGGGCCCCTGAGCCTGTTCACAACTCCAGCATAGGGCCTGATTGCGGCCGCGTTAGGAAAAACTTTGGGTTGGCTGTCCGCATTGGGGACTTCAAAAACGCTTCAGGCGATTCAGAGGCTTAATCGTGGCGGGTGTACACCCAGGACGATCTGATTTCGTTGGGGCTACTGAAGGCATCGGCCGTGCAGTTGAGCGGTTGTAGGGCGCTTCGCCGAGGCGGCTGCCCTAAGAAGTATCGCTATGAACCTCCAGATCACAAATTGTGCAGCCCAGAGCATGGAAGGTGGTCTTCCAGTCGCCCGAACCATTAAGGATTCGCCAATCGCCTCTAGCATGCCTCCACATAGGGCTGGTGACTTTGACACCCGCGACCGCCATGGGAGCTCATGGTTGCTAGCTTAAGGGCTATGATCAGATAACCCACTGACGATCGCCACCTCGTGATTTGCAGGGAAATGGATCGGGCACACCGTAAGAATCTGGCATCGCTTCCGGCCAGGTTTTTTTTCCAGATCGTGGCTAATAATGCTCGGCGAGAGTTTTGAAACCCGCCATTACGTATGCTGACGGAGGTGCAGTGGCTTCTGCTGAAAGCGGAGCAGGAGGTAGCGCTGTTTCGCGAGAGCTTGGAAATGGGGTGAAGGAGCAAGGGGGCAGAAGGATGACAGGCGCCCAATTCTGAGGGAGAGAAAATTCCAAGAAATTGAAGGTGAGATCGAAGGAGGGCGGCCTACGCAAGGGGAGCCATAGGTCTGGCAGGCTGATGGCATAAACATTGCCCCATGTCAGTAGCATGGCTATCGGGCGCCAGCGAGGCCTGCGCTAAGAAAGCGCTCGATGTTTTCCCAGTCTAAGATTCAATGTCCCCTCTGGGTACCAGCGGACACTGAGCTCTCAATCTCTCAACCAATTTGGCGCACTTCTTTACGGGACCCTGCCACATTTCGGGCTAACGCCAGTTCGTCAACGGCTTGTCATAAGCCCTGCTTTTGCAAGCTCCCATACTCACCGTGTTCCGGCTGACAGAGCCGTCTCTAGGACGTGCTCCTGGATGCATCCAGAGGATAGCGAGCACTTAAACGGTGGTCCTGGATGCTCATCCAGCCGGACTTCGTACGCGCCTTCCCCAGGCTTGCACGTGAGCAGGGCGGGAGGTTCGAGATTCCCTGTTTCGCATCAGCTTGTAGTCATCCCCGCAGGTCGCCGCTGGCGAATAGGGCGAGACGCCGAGGAGGTTTCATCTATGGAGAGCGCCAGCACAGGAAGCTGGATTCGCGGATCCTGACAACTCAGCTCTTCAAAGCAGTCTTAAACACCTTTTTATTAGGGTTTCATTGTGGGCGTGCAAAGGGAGGTGAGTAGGGAGATGAGCGGGAGACCGGGAGACCTGGAGATCATCATGTGATGCATGATCTCACCTGGCTACACAAGGCATGGAGGTGATGCGTAAGCGTCTGAGCCTAATCCTCACCTGGGGGCAAGACCATTGTCCCTGCGCCCGGTGACTGAGCCAGACAGTTCATGACCCGTGACTCATAGGGGGATGAGGAGTGGGGGTGCGGTGCGACCTGTAAGGGTCAGAGGGTCCGTACATGCCCCAACGCTCTACCTTTTTTTACTTGCTGCTGGGTCAGCAGTGCATTACTACAATATCTTCCCTTCATCTGTATCTGAGGTAAATAGTAATAGCTTTCCATTTGATGCTGTTATAAGGATAATGCAGCATAAGAAGAAATGAGCAAAATACTAAAAGCTGCTTCTTCATTGTACTGATTATTTATATGATCATGCCAGTTGCCACATTAGGTGAGCCCCAGTGAATACCTTAGACCCCAGGCCATGTTTTTGGTGGTTTTTCACCCGGGGCAAGCTTAAATAGTTTCACTGCTGTTGCTGGTTCTTGTAGAATGTTTCAATAAAGGGGGAAAGACTGTGGTGTACTCAGAATGGTGTATTTTCCCCCTAAGAATAAGTCTTTCTTTCTTTTTCCTAGGACATTTCAAATGTTTTCCACTTTAATTTCATTTTTATCTTTCCTTCCATTTCTGCTGACTTTCCCAATAGCCTTAAAGCAGTACTTCAGTCATAACTAGAGGGGAGATCTGCAATACTCAACCACACTTCATCTCTCCATGGACTGTGCTTACTTCATTGCTGTCCTCATAAAGAGCGAGCTGTAATGACTTTAAAATTAAGAAATTGAGGAAGAAATCCCTTGGCTTCAAAATATGGAAACTACTGGCTGCAGTGAATTTTCTGGTCTGAATAGCTGTAGTCTGGTAGTTTTTGCTCCTAGTGTTTTGCCTGCATCTATTGATGCAATTGATGGCTACCTGTGATCCCCCTGATAACATGGGGTTTCCATTTTGTGAGAATAAGTGTGTGTTTTGGCTTTGTTACATGGAAACCCATACTCTCAATAGTTCAGGTTTCTAATCATATGTTCCAAATCTTGAAAATATATGTTTTGCACTGTTCACATAAAATAGTGGCTGTGCATATCAAGAGGATTTTGCATAGCATGCGGGGATAGGGCAGGATACAAATATAATAAACAAATAAAGAAGATTGCACATACCATGATCTCCTCTTATATCCTGTTGGATTGCCAAAATCATATCAATCAAAAAGAGCTAGAGGTCTTGCACTATCTTAACACTGTTTTTCTGTTCTTTGGAAAATAAAACAGACCCTCTCACATTTATCGCCCCAAGAACCCAACATGCCACTAAGCTCCTCTTACACTGCCACCACACCATCATCCCTAATCTGCTGTTTAATGAGATGGAATAAGAAATGAAGGATGAAAGAATCAATTCAGTCCATTCTGAATTGCAGGTTGTAGTTGTCTGCTATTCTTCCAAGCATCACAGAGAACACCACTGTGCCTTCATCATCTAATCCAGAACACAAAGTATAAACAGATCAGCTGTAATCTTGTTAGTTCAGTGTGGCTGTTTATTAAACCGAAATCAGGCCAGCATCCTTTGAAGCTGGTCCAGAGTGGATTGTATCTCCAAGTAGTTGGAAAGATAATGAAGAATGTTATCCTTTCTTTGTAAATGTGATGAAGAAAGTTTACTCAGCAACAAGCTGTGTTAATTGGCAAAGTCACTGCTAGTATTAGGGAAACAGCTAAGACCAAACATTGAGCAAAATAAACTTTAGACAGTCTTACATTGTTTCATTTTGTGAATTCTTGAAGAATGCCTAATATTGAAATGCTGTGGCCATGTCTACTCCCTGTACACACCATGGCTTTTAGAAGACAGCCGTGCAGTAAGATGCAAGGGGAAAGTGACCTATTAAGATATAGCACTAATAATTAATACAAAACTGACAGTCTTTCCACAAATTTATTGGGAAGCCTAACAGAAAAGATTTATCCATGGGCCAAGAGCCAAAAATTGGAATATTGGTATCAGGCAAGGTAGCAACATTTCTTTATTTTTTTTTTCTGAAAGGTGTATGTCTATGTATTACATTTTGATGTGATGACCTGTTCTGATCGGTAGCTTAAGCTTTTCATCATGTAATCAATTAAATAGCAGTTAAAACATTGATCCCTTGGTTGATCAGTTATAGCTCAAAGATAGGGGAAACTGGCTTCAGCCATCTTGATAACTTCATAAAAGTTTGAAGCTACCAATCACGATGGGTTATCACATCAAATAATCTTTCAGAAAAACATAAAGAAGTTTTTGACACCTTGGCATACTTGATGTTGGCACCTGGTCTGGCTCATGGACTAATACTGTTTCTCAGAAACTGTGAGGTACATGAGACTGAATGAAAGTGACTGCCCAAGGTCATCCAGCGATCCCAAAAAAGGGATCTATACTCAGGTCTCCGTGGTTTTTGTCTGAAAGCTAAACACTCCATCACATTAGCTCCAAGGAAAATACTAACCATCTTGGGTAATGGTCTGTGGAAATGAACTAATGAATGCAATGATGTCACCTCTCCAAGATGTAGGTAGCAGCAGAAGATGTGGCAATGAAATGACAGAACATCTCTTACCACTGAACTACATGGTACTTACAGTAAAATCCCAACAGCTATTTCTTTTAAACAGCTTTAGAAAGAACAATTTTGGGGTGCTTTCCCAAGAATACAGTGGAACCTCAGTAATCGCTGCCTTCGGTTTTCACCGGTTTCGGTTTTCGCCGGTCGCCCCCGGCCATTTTTTTGCCTTGGTTTTCACTGAGTGCCTCCATTTTCGGCTATGTTGTTTGCGTAAATTTACACCTTTTGCATAAATTTGCTACGCTGGTTGCATAGCACATTTGAAAACGGCGTAGCTTCGGTTTTCGCTGGTTTCAGTTTTCGCCGAGCGTCACTGGATGGATTACCGACGAAAACCGAGGTTCCACTGTACTTTCATACTGCAACACCTGCTTCCTAAACTTTTACAACCTTTCATCCATGTGAAGTCCAAAATTATACTTCCTGAATGTAGGGGCCTCAGACTTACCTGGCTCAGGTTTGTGAGCCCATGGGGGCCAGTGGGTGAGGCAACCCTGCTTGGCTGGTCAGGGAGCCAATGGCACAACTGGCTAGCAACTTTCCCACCCTCCCTGACCATCTTTGACCATCTTTCCTGCTTTCCCCCCTCAGGCCAGCTGGGTTTGGGCTTGCCTGGTTGGGGGTGGGACTAGGCCAGGAGGCATTACTGGGAGGGGATTCCCTCCAGTCTGTCCAGTCCTGTTATAGGCAGCCACCACACCTTGGAACTCCCAGTTGTGGCCTTTTCCACTGCAAAGCCATGAATTACCACCACCCTGGTCAATTTCCCTTACAAGTTCACACTCAATAGACAAGACAACTAAGTGGCTTCACCATTATTGCTCCAGTCTTAGTCTATCCTCCAACATGTGCCAGCTGGGTGATCTTGGGCTAGTCACAGTTCTTCGGATATCTCTCACCCCCACCTGCCTCACAGGGTGTTTGTTGTGAGGGATGAAGGGAAAGGAGATTAGCCCCCTTGAGTCTCCTTACAGGAGAGAAGGGGGGGTATAAATCCAAACTACTACTACTACTACTCTTCTCCTTCTCCTCCTCCTTCTCCTTCTTCTTCTTCGCTGTCATTTCCTCTAAGTGAACTGAAAAATCTGTAGTCTAAAGATCAGTTGTTATTCCAGAAGATCCCCAATCCCTACCTGGAGATTTGCATGGCAACCCTACATACTCCATATCCGAAAGGATATGCTGATCCTTGATTAAACAAAAGCTGTTGTCAGTGTGAGATGAACCAGACCATACTGGTTTCAGTACAGTCTAGTGGCACCATATTAGGCAACCATTTTTGTTGTAATCACCCCAATGTGCCAGATTCTGCTTGTCATAAGCACAGACAGCAAACACAAGCCTCACAGCCAGAAAGACATGAATATCATTCAGTTTATAGTTTGCATCCAAATGTGGAACTGTCCTAATCTTTCATTCTGAACATTTTAGAGCACAGACGGTTCACATCGGAAGCATAAGCATCTGAGTAGCAATACCATAAGAATCTAGGTAAATCAAGAATCTAGGTGCATCTGTTGAAAAGACAACCTCCCCTCTAGCTCCCAAAAACACATCATAACTTATGACTTTGCACAGGATGTATAGATAACTTTGACCTTTCTTTGAGCATATCGCGTCAAGAGACTTTTACTGTTCCACAATTGTTAGCGCACTGAGAGAGATTAGACTAGAACTAATGAAAAAACCTATCTCAGAAGTCATTGAGCTAGTGAGCTGTCTGATTCAGGGGAGAATTAATGAACAGATTTTGTTCTGGCAAATGGCAATAAGGGGGGAGAGCCCTAATCACATTTGATGCCCAACGTGTTTGCCTGAGCTGAACAAAGAAGGAATCACAGATCCAGGGGACGAGCACAGATGAATTAAGGCAGGCTACTTGAAGGAAAGGCTGATCCTTTTTATCAATGGCTAGACAGTGCAGAAGAATGAGGGCTGCCATATTCCAGTTCCTCAAATCCTGGTGGCATAATTTGCATATGATTTATATTTGCATATTATGCAAATCAGTCATATTAATTGTTGCTTACTTAGAAAAACTACTTTGAATGTTTGACGTAGTAATAATGGAAACTGATTCTCTAATCCAGGGGTCTTCAAACTATGCCCCCCCCAGATGTTCATGAACTACAATTCCCATCAGCCCTGCCACTTGGCCATGCTGGCAGGGGCTGATGGGAATTGTAGTCCATGAACATCTGGAGGGCCATAGTTTGAAGACCCCTGCTCTAATCATATATTGAGTGCATTCTTCATCACTAAAAAGGAAGCATATCCCTACTTGTCAGGCATTAGGTATCAAGAATTCCAGTATCCCTCAATCTTTGCACTACTTATTTTATTTATTTATTTATTTCTGGGATTTGTATACCGCCCTATCCCTGGAGGGCTTTGGGTGGTGGACAGCATAAACTTACCACATATACAATTAAAAACCCATTAAATTAAAATACTGCGATCAATATAATAAAACAGTGTCAGCAATAAAACCCTTCTTAAAAATTCTCCAAGGGGGGGGGGAAGGGTCCCATAGATGGTAAAGGGACCCCAAACACAGGAGAATAGAGGGGGCACTTATCAGTGGCAGGACACTCCAAAAGCCCAGTGGAACAACTCCGTCTTACAGGCCCTGTGGAACTCACCAAGATCCCGCAGGGCCCAGACAGCTGGAGGAACAGTGTTCCACCAGGCAGGAGCCAAGGCCATAAAGGCCCTGGCCCAAGTGGAGGCCAGCCGCATCATTGAGGGGCCGGGGACCACCAGCAGATTGGTCTCTGCTGAATGCAGAGGCCTAGTAGGGACATATGGGGCAATGCGGTCCCAAAGGTACAAGGGTCCCAGGCCGCGTAAGGCCTTAAAGGTCAGTACCCATACCTTGAAGATGATTCGGAACTCAACTGGGAGCCAATGCAGGCAACACAGGTTGAATATGATCACGAAAGGCACCCCCCGTGAGCAAATGGGCCGCCGCATGTTGGACCAGCTGTAATTTCCGAATCAAACACAAGGGTAGGCCCGCGTAGAGCGAGTTACAATAGTCCAACCTGGAGGTGACCATTGCATGGATCACAGTGGCCAGGTCTGTGTGGGAGAGGAAGGGAGCCAGCCACCGGGCCTGACAAAGATGGAAAAACGCCACCTGGGTTGTATGGGCCACCTGGGTCTCCACTGAAAGGGATGAATCCAGGTGGACCCCCAGGCTGCGAATGGAGGAGGTCAGCGCCAATGTGACCCCCTCCCACACCGGTGGCTGGAAATTCCCAGCCTTGCCCCCGTGGCCAAGCCAAAGGATCTCCGTCTTCGATGGATTAAGTTTTAATCTGCTCTGCTGCTACCAACCAGCGACCACCTCCAAACAATGCTATAGAGCTGCAGGGGCAGCGACCGTTCCCCCCTCCATCAACAGAATGAGCTGAGTGTCATCAGCATACTGATGACAGATCAGCCCAAAGCTCCGTACCAAATGAGCAAGGGGTCACATATAGATGTTTATATACTGAGTCCCTATAGATCTCTAAAAGTTATAGTAACAAGACTGATTTAAAATATTGTAGAGGTGTCAAAAGCCACACAAAAATATATCTCTCACAGGCAGATCTCAAGAACATTCTATTGTTCACATGAATACCTTTTAAAACTTTGTACACTCATTCTAAAGCCTTGAATGAGGGGAAGTCTGCAATGTTGTCTGCAATGGCAGCCCTTCAATGCTCAACAGCTGCTGTGTTGCCCTAGCACTGGCTGTGAAAACAACAGAACGATGAAAAGCAAATTACTAGCAGCCACAATTAGGTGATGTCACTTTGGGCTTGGGGAGTGCTGGCCCATGGCAGTCCAACACTCTAACCACTACACTACGTTGGCCATGGGACTTCTGATTTATTGCTAATCAGCTACCCCTGCATATTAAAGGCTGTGCAGAGAGAAAGGGGGGAATTTGCAAAAAAGAATAACTCAGAACACAGTGCTAGTTCTGCTGCTGTCTGACTGTCTGTCTGTCTGGCTAAGAGGAAAGGTCCAGAACTAATAAAGTATTGGCACAAATGTTGCATTTCTCCTGGATGTTTCGCCTTGCACAAATCCTTTTATTGGAGTAGCAACAGGGCAGCAGTGGAGCACCAGAGGGACCCTGGGGTGAGTTGAGGGGTGGGAGAAGCACAGGGGGCGGGGGAGAAGGCAGGCAGGCAATAAAACCTGCCCCAGCCCACCCAGTCCCCCACCCACCCTCTCTTCCCCACTATCCAGGGCCCATTTCATTGCAGTTCGAAATGGGCTTTACTGTATGTGTATGCACACTTTTTAATGTCTGAAATATTTTAATGTTTTGTTTTAATGGTTTTATGTTCACTGCCTTTAGGACCCTGAAATGGGTGGAAAATATTTTTAATATATAAATATTCAGAGGTTTACTGCCTCTAAATGTGGACTTTCCTTTTAGTCACCAAGGTGAGCAACCATAGATATACTAATCCTCCACAAATCTGTCTGTGGGAAAATAAATTAATAACTACATTTTGAAGCCAAACTCATAAGCTGAAGTAATGCTATAATAACTCTAGAAATAGCTCATATTTAGCACCCCATCTATAAACAACGCTTCAGCTCTAAATTCATCTCGACAGATGAAAGGAAACAAAAGAGACGAAAAGCAGTTGGACTGCAAGAAGGAAATGACAAACTTCTTATATTAAATACAACAACTGTGAACATAATTTTAAGTACCAAAATATCAACAGAAATAATGTTGTGCAATAGTTGCATTAATGCTCTTAGAGGTGTTGTCAGCTTTACCTTTTCTGAATATTCTGTAACTTTCAGAATCCAGTTCTTTTAAGTGATATTATCTCTCAATTTTTTGTGACTTTTTGCTTCAGCTCTCATATACATAAATAGTGTTCTGGTTTGCTTAGGAAAGTCCTCTCCCATCATTCCCAACAAAAAGGTCTCCATTTTTTAAAATTGTTATTTTGTACTTCTTTAAGTATCATATCTTTAAAAGACTTAGGGTCATTCCGCACATGCAGAATAATGCACTTTCAAACTGCTTTCAGTGCTCTTTGAAGCTGCGCGGAATAGCAAAATCCACTTGCAAACAGTTGTGAAAGTGGTTTGAAAACGCATTATTTTGCGTGTGCGGAAGGGGCCTTAGCTTCTTTACTCATCTACTACCTATGAATGAAGACTCCTCTTGCTGTTGACCTTTCCAGCATCTGTTAAGCACACCTTTATACATCTTTGCCAAAAAAAATGGTGTTAAATTCCATCTGTATACCATTTTGTAATAATTCTCCTTCAGATTATAACATGAAGTAAATTTTAGACTCTTTCTCCACAGTCTCTCCCACTGTTCCATCTGGATATCGTGGCTAACATTTCAATTTCCAAACAAATTAACCATTACTGACTTAACTCTTCTGTATCCCACTTTGGTAATATACATTTTGGTAATCAGTTTATCATCATTTCTACATAGATTACATTCAAAAATTTTCATTTGTGTACTAAAACCAGCATTCTTATAATCAGCTTTAAACCACTGGCGTAATGCCCTTTGGGCAAGGTGGGCAGCTGCCCAGGGCATCACCTTGTGGGGGGCATCAAAATGCTGGGTTCGTTTTGGGGTATTTTAGTGGTTTTCCAGTTTTGGCCTGCAGGGGGAGCAGTTTTTAGGCTAGTGGCACCAAATTTTCAGCGTATCATCAGGAGACTGTCCTTATGCTACCCCCCAAGATTGGTGAGGTTTGGTTCAGGGAGTCCAAAGTTATGGACTCCCAAAGGGAGTGCCCCATCCCCCATTGTTTCCAATGGGAGCTAATAGGAGATGGGGGCTACAGTTTTGAGGGTCCATAACTTTGGCCCCCCTGAACCAAACTGCACCAGACCTGGGGGGTATCATTAGGGCAGTCTCCTGATGAGACCCTGAAAGTTTTGAGACTGTGCCTTCAGAAATGTGCCCCCCCACAGCCTGCAAGCCCCATTGACAGAAATGCAGAAAACTCAATGCAGAACAAAGATTCTTGGGCAAATTTCTATGATGTTCCTGCAGGGGGTGCATTTTTGGATGTATCAGCACGAAAATTTCAGGGTATCATACAGAGATGATGGCACCCCCCAAGTTTGGTGCAGTTTGGTTCAGGGGGGGCCAAAGTTATGGACTGTAGTCCCCATCTCCTATTAGCTCCCATTGGAAACAATGGGGGATGGGGCACCCCCTTTAAGAGTCCATAACTTTGGACTCCTTGAACCAAACCTCACCAAACTTGGGGAGTAGCATAAAGACAGTCTCCTGATGATATGCTGAAATATTGGTGTTGATATGTCTAAAAATGCACCCCCTGCAGGCACCAATGTCCTGGTGCAAAAAAAATTGGTCATGGTGGAGTGGCCGCCCATGGAAGGGGGGCATCCAACTCAGGTTTTGCCCAGGGCTACAGTTTGCCCAGGGCTGCCTCGTTACACCCCTGCTTTAAACAATTCTAAAAGTTGATAATACCGGTAATGGAACCAATTTTAAACTATATCTCTTAGGTCATTCATAAGTTTAACTTCACATTCATCATCTTGAAAATTCAATAACTCATTTTTCTTCAATATTCGCTTCTTTTCTAGCCAAAGTTTCAGCTGGAGACAACTGCAGAGGTATTACACTTGCTATAAATCTTTTTATATTTCAACCATATCATAGAAGGTTTCCTCTATACCTTTTTTAGAATAAAGTTGACAGTGCAATCATGCATTCTCCAGTGGAAATTGAACCATTTCCTATATTGGGACCAAATTGTAAAAAGTCAGATTCTCTGGCATCATTTAAAACTCTTATTAAAGCACCACTTCCATCGAAACCATCTGCAATAGGAAACCATAACCCTTTGATAAAATAGCATTTATATTGCTCCGGATGCATATTAGGGATACTTGCCTTTTTGCAAAGTTGCACCTTCCACTTTCTTTCCTGTTCCTGCCTTAAATGGTCGATAAAATGAAACATATAGGATGCAATTTCCCATACATATGAGTGGCCAGTTCAAACACTGCTGCTCTATTATCCTGCACAGTTGGTCACTATCATGCAAATGAACACTCTGAGTGCAATTTCAACATTGGGAAACAGATTTCAAATTGTCCAAAATTATCTGAAATTATTTGAAGTGATGTTAATATATATGCATTTGTGTTATATAGTGTGTGAGATACATGCACATGTGTGCATGTGTGGTTGCAGAGGTGATTGTGATTACTAAATCAGAGGCGAATGCCAATGTCCACTTGTTCTTATAAAGATTAATACTAATATTGTTCATTATCTTTGGTAAAACACATGCTAAGTATGCATTTTCCATTCACAAATATTTACAGTTTAGTAGTGTAGAATTGAGTTATTTATTGACAGCAAGTCACAACATACACAGATTAGCAATGGGACCCCTAAGCTCGTGGTGCCTTTGTGCAACTGCCCAGCGTGCCCAGTGTTAAGACAGCCCTGCACTAGTGCTTCAGCCAGCATATGTGCAGAACCACTAATTAAAAGCAAAATAATTGAGCATCTGGAAGAGGCGACTGGTGAAGATCTAAGCAGAATGGCTTCTTCAAGGGAAAACTGTACCTCATTCATCTGACAGGTACTTACTTGAATATCATAAATTAAGGTAAGCATATAGATATAACATGTTTAGACTTTCAAAACATGCTTTGAACAATGTTCCCCCTACAGAGGTTACAGAGGAAATATGGCTGTGAGAGTGTGATGGGTTTTTTAAAAAACTGTCTGAGCACACTGGAAAGGAGAAAAAGAAGTCATATGTCAGGTGAACAGCCAAGGTGACCTTGCAATAGTCCTTTGCTTAGGGCATACCAGTTCTTCAGAGGGGGTAGTAAAGCTCTCCTAATATCCATTTCAATGGCAATCTTAGCAAACAGGCAACAGATGTAGCTGCCTCGGGTACAATGATGGGAGAGGGAACTACCACCTGTGGTCCCAAATAGGGCTGCACACAAATTTGGTATTACTCAAATTCAGGTGCTTCTCAAATTTAGGGGGGCCAGTTAATTGTTTAAAATGCCTGATGCACCTCTCTCCCTCCCCCTTTGTGTTCTGCTGTGGTATTACAAGCCTAGAACAATGGGGCTTGAACTGGAGCAGAGGAGAAGAGGGTGAGTTGTTCTCTTGCCCTTCCCACCACTTTAAAACTGTCAGCTGTGTTATGCTTGGCTTTGCCAAAGGTCACAGTTAGGCATGCCCCCTCATCTGATAGGCTTGGCCTTCCTCGAAGAGCCTGGTTGAACACGTTGGGAAAAAGTGTATTACCTGCCATTAAATCACTTCTGACTTAAGAATCCCAAACATCCACTTGTTAACAGCCTTGCTCAGGTCATACAAACTGAGGGTCGTGGCTTCTTTATTGATTCAGTCTGTCTCATGGCGGGGTCTTCCTCTTTTCCTACTGTCTTCAATGTTCCTAGCACTATTGCCTTTCCAGTGAGTCTTTTGCAGTGACCAAAGTACAAAAGCTTCAGTTTAGACATTTTAGCTTCTAGCAGCACAATTACCAGATAAAGCTTTCCTTGAGCTGTACTTAATCAAGCTGCAAGAGAGCATGAAGAGTGTTTGGAGTTTCCCATGTCAAAATTATGTGTGCTGTATTTTAAAAACACGGCCAGGAAATGACTAGGGTGAAAAGTTTTTTCTTTGGGTTGGATGTTTAAGTGTACAGAGGGATTGAAAGAATATTTAAACATTATAGATGAAACATTGCAAATGTGTAATTATTCATTAACAGTTCATAGAGGTCAACAATGGGAGCTAATAGAAGATGGGGACTACACTTTTGAGGGTCCATAACTTTGGATCCCCTGAACCAAACTTCACCAAACCTGGGTGGTATCATCAGTAGGGTCTCACAAAGATACTCTGAAATTTTGGTGCTGCTATCTTAATAATTTCACCCCTGACAGCAGGCACCCACGAAATTTCCCCAGATTTTCCTTTTTAATCCACCCCCATCCTGCCAATGCTTGTTTCTTTCTTTCTTTCTTTCTTTCTTTCTTTCTTTCTTTCTTTCTTTCTTTCTTTCTTTCTTTCTTTCTTTTATTCTCTCAATGCCTAATAAAAGTTGTTGTTGTTGTTAAATCCACCCCCTTCGGCATGGATTTAAAGGGAGAATCTGAGGTCCCCAGTTTAAACATTGAAACTGATGCTGTTTCAGGGTGGGGGAGAATCCACCCCAAAACAGCATCAACGTTGTTTAAACTTTAAGGTGAATTTAAAAGGAGAATCTGGGCTCCCTAGTTTAAACACCGTTGAAAATAATGCTGTTTGGGGGTGGATTCCAGCATCACTTGTTTAAACTAGGGAGCCCAGATTCTCCTTTTAAATCCACCTTAAAGGGAGAATCTGGGGTCCCCAGTTTAAATAACATTGAAAGTGGTGCTGTTTCCCCCAATTGGGGGGACTGGAAATGTTTCATAGCAGTAATAAAACATTTTGAAAGCATTTTGAAAATGTTTTCAAAAAAATATTTCTGCTGTGTGGCATGGCCCATTGCTCTGTTCAGATTTGTGAGTTGGGGCATGTTCTATAATGTAATGGTGACTTAAAAATGACCTGGCAGAAAAAATCATTGTTTGGTCATGGTGGGGGAGGGTCGCCACCCATGGGGGTGGCATCAAACTCAGGTTTTGCCCAGGGCTCCAGTTTGCCTAGGTGCACCACTGGTGGCTTCTAAGGCATTATACTCCACAAGGTCCTTCCCTTCCCCAAATCACCTTTCTTAAGCTCAGCTCCAAGAATTTCGTAACCCAGAGTCGTTTGTGCAAAGCTTGTGCATCAAGCTGGAAGCAAATAACAACTTTCAGCATAATAAGGCTGATTCCATGGGCTGTCAGCACACTTTGTATTTCCATAGAGATCCTTAGACCCCACCCTGTGTTCTCCAGCAATAGAGTGCAAAATAATTAAATTAAGGTGCTGGGTGTCACTGTGAAAATAAACCTCCAGCCCAGTCCAACTGCAGGAAATGTGAAACACATACACCCTGCAAGAAACTGGATTTTAATTTTTTTTTCCAAAATTCAGATTGTTTCACCTAAGTAGGACCCCTAAAAACCATCATTATTTTATTTTATTTTTGTTTATTTAAAACATTTTCTTTGTTGTCTTTCCACCCAGATAAAGTTTCCGAGGCAGCAAACATCCAAACATTTTGAATAATTAAAGCAGCATTTAAAATAAAGTATTTATAAAATAGTTAAACATTCCAATTTTTTTAAAAACAACCATTCATAGTGTCAGTAACAGTTATTGACTATTGGGAGTATACCAAACCAAACAAAAAAGTCTTTACCAGCTGGTGGAAGACAATGATATTACACTGGGGCTGGGGTGAAATTATGTGGAACTTAAAGATGTGCTACTGCTCTATGATAAATGCCAATGTCTTTAACAAGGTAGTTTAATGTCCTTCAAAACTCCTACAAATATTTCATCTAAGCAGGGCCTTTCAAGTTAGCTTCAGCTAAGGTTGGGGGGTATTTGGCAAATCTACCTGCTGGTTACTATTCAGACAGTAGATTCATGTTTGAGCTTCCTCAGCTGCCCTTCCTGCCACAATCCACATTGATTTTGAAGGTCCCCCAGCTTTCTGCAGTAGTTTTGGGAAGAGCAGGGGCTTCAGGAAGCAGAAGTCTGCAAAGATCCCTTCTACAAGTTCTACTCCACTTGTAATACTTTGCATCCAGCATACAGATATGAAATATCCTCACGCTGACAAGTCTACCCTGAATCTCAGTAAAAGAAAATTAAAGTATACAGAGAAAGTTCTGAAATGTAATAGTAGAGGTGGGCAGCCCAATCCAGAGTGCCAAGTGGGCGGGAACTACTGCCACACTACCCTGCTCCTTTGAAGCACTTTATGGTGATGAGGGGAGGCAAGAAATAAAACAAAACCTCCCCTCTGCCAGAAACCCTCCATTGGGCTCCAAGGACTTACACCATCCAAAAAGGTGGCGTAAGTCAGAGCCGCAGCCACAGCACAACTGGAAACAGTGCCAGTGTGGAAGCTGACTAAATGTTGGATCCACCCCTGGCCACTCCTCCAGAATGCCACTGCTATGCCAGCAAGGCCAGCAGCAGCACAGGAGTGCTGACATGGTGTTCAGCATCACATCCATGTGTCTTGGAGGACTGTGGCTGCTGCACACTAGCATATTTGCCTTTCCACCAGGGTATCTGTCAGCAGTCTCAGAGGGCTGCAGTGGCTACCTGCCAATATATTTCCCTTCTGCCAGGGTAAGTGCCCCAGCGACGGTAATCCCACAGTTGTGGCCCTTACCACCTCCAGGAGTCACTTCAGTCCCACCCCAATCTGGATTTATTTAATTCATTCATTTGTACCAGGGGTCTGCAACCTGCAGCTCTCCAGATGTTCATGGACTACAATTCCCGATTTATACCCTTCCTTTCTCTCCAATGGGGATCTGAAGTAGCTTATATCATCCTCCTCTTTTCCAATTTATCCTCAAAACAATCTTGCAAGGTAGGTTAGGTTGAGAGCATGTGACCAGCTGAGAGTGTGTGACTGGCCCAAGGTCACCTAGTGAGCTTCCAAGGTCACCCAGCAAGTGGGAATTTGAACCTGAGTCTCCCAGATACTAGTCTATCACTGTTGATTAATATTTATTTTCATATAGCCACACCTTTCTTTTTTAAGTATACAAGAACTCTTCTATATAATTTGAAACTGAAGAAATGTTAAATATTTCTGAGCACTATCTCAAAAATATTCATCAGTGGTAAGAGGAATTAGTTGAATTCTCACAGGAGTCCCACATTTACTTCCCCCCCCCCAAAAAAAAATCATCATT
Source organism: Sphaerodactylus townsendi (assembly GCF_021028975.2). Lineage (NCBI taxonomy): Eukaryota > Metazoa > Chordata > Lepidosauria > Squamata > Sphaerodactylidae > Sphaerodactylus > Sphaerodactylus townsendi. Next base: position 98,011,436 of record NC_059427.1, on the reverse strand, counting down.
GTGCCTAACCTTCCACGTCTCAAATGTGCACAGTAAAGCATTTCATAGAAGACAGAATGCTTGGCCACAACTCAAGTGTTTACTGTGTTTGTCTGTGCTTGGAAGTCGCTCTCAAGACAAAAGGCATGGCTCAGCTGTTTATTGCACTTGGATTTTCATGGCATGTGCAGAAAAATAATATGCACAGACTGCTAGTCAATGCCAAGCTAGCTGAATGTTGTTCCCTCTTGCATTCATCTCATTTGACAAATCCTCATTTTTTACTACAACCGGAACAAATGTCTCCTGAATTTCGTGGAACAGCCCCATGCCATGTATTTGTGGTGTTCTGGAGAGAACATTAATATGCAAGGAGTTCCTGGAAATGTCACCAAGGGAAGTAGGTTGTCCCTTTTATAGTTGCAACAGCTCCGTGGCATCCTTAATTATTTACTTGAGTCAATTGAAATGTGCTTTCCCCCCATGAGGGACACCAAGTAGATTACAGTGAACCTTTAAAATATGGCATGTGAACCTCTGGTTAACTGAGGACAGTAGCCAGCTCATGACAGGGGAAGGTGACTCCCCTTTGCAATTGACCTGTTTGTCCTCAAGGTCAGCTAAACTTCCCTAGCCTACCCTTGATTCCTTTAATACAGACAGCTGCCACCAGCGGGACCCTATTTTTGTTTCCCAGTAGGGGACTTGCACACTTCTCAATAAAAAAGAGGCTCCCTCATGACTGAATATACCCCTCTCCTTTAGCCCGTGGAAACACTTGTCATTTTTCTCTTTAGTAAGTGAGAAAAACTCTACTGCTCTATCTAACCTGCATGGTTAAATAAATGTAATTCCCAAGCTGCAGTACTGGCAGATTTGACTAGGTGGACTCCAGGTCCACTCTCCAAAGAAATCCATTTAAAACCAGGATTAAAAGGAAAAGGGTTACAAATTTGAGGGATTAAAAGTAATAAAAAATACACAGAGAATTCTTAAGAAAACTAGGAAATAGAGAGATGATGGATAGCAGGAATAGAAAAGAGCTTTGAAAGAAAGGAAATTTACCATTCCAGAAGAGGTCAAAGGAAAGCAAGAAAAAAATGACCAGCACTTCTCACAAGAAAACTATGTCAGGCTCAAGGAAAGAAGTCCAAAAGCTGTTTGCCATGGATTTGGGGGATCAAGTTACAGGAAAAATTGATCCTCTGACAATGATAAGAGGGGTAATCTTCCTGATATAAAGCAAAGGCATGGACAATGATGTGAGAATGATTGGGTTGGATTAAAACCTGAGGGAGTCCAAGGACGGATGGCTGAGTTGGCCATGAGCCAGCTGCCAGGATATCTGACCCGCAGGGGGATCGAACTCCTGGCCGTGTGAGTGGCAGCGCAAGCACTTAACCACTACGCCAGGCATCTCCAACCTGAGGGAGTCTATGGCTGTTTCTGCACAGCCCAATAACAACGCCCTAGGAATGGTAAAAACACTGTCCATGGGGCGCTGTTCACACAGCAGCGCAGCGCTCGTGCCACCCAAGTGATGCCAAAACAATGGGAGCAAGGTTTTTCAAAAGTGGCATCTTCCACCCGCTGCTGTGTGAACGGCAGCGGGTGGAAGGCAGCGTTGTCCCTGCGCCGGTCCCAAACGACTCCTTACCTCCTCCTGGCTTCCGTCGCTCTGTGAAGGCCAGGGGGCATGTCCCCTGGCCTCCACAGAGTGACAGAAGCCAGGAGGAGGTAAGGAGTCATTTGTGGGGCTGCATGGTTTTGTGGAGCCTGCTACGCCAGCTGCGCAGCCATCAGGGCCGTTTGTGCGAACAGCCCCAGGGCTTGCATCAGCATGAACCATGCCGATGCAGCCCTGCTGCTCTGGCTGTGCGGAAACAGCCTATGACAGAGGTTCTCAACCTGTGGGTTGCGACCCCTTTGGGGGTTGAACGACCCTTTCACAGGGGTCACCTAAGACCATCGGAAAGAAAATATTTCCGTTGGTCTTAGGAACCAAGACACAAATAATTGTATGGTTGGGGGTCACCACAACATGAGGAACTGTATTAAAGGGTCACGGCATTAGGAAGGTTGAGAACCTAGAGGACAAAATGATGCTTCTGGAACTGAAAAGCAAAGAAAGAACAATTAGACTGAGAGGTTTAAGAGAAGAAAGGAATGAATCACTGGGCGGGAAGCTCATCGAAATAATGGCAAAATATATAGCCTATGAGCCAGAGGAACTTGATGCAGGAATAGACACAATATATAGAATCAATACAAGGTATGCCAAAGAGCATAACACTCCAAAAGATATTATCATTACATTTACAAAAAAGGAAATAAGAGACTCATTCTTAAAGGAGCAAGCAAAGCAAAAACTGAGTATAGACAATAATGAAGTGACCTTCCTTAAAGAAATCCCACCATCTATCAGAAGAAGAAAACCATATAATGCATTAGCAGATGCCTTAAGGCGTAAAAATATACAGTTCAGGTGGGAGATGCTAGAAGGACTATCTTTTACCTTTAGAGGTAAAGTATATGTGATAGACTCAACGCTTAAAATGGAAGACTTCATTCAAAGATTCAGAAAAGAGCTTACAAAATAACTGGAGAACAATGTGGTAAGTAAAACAAGAAAGTAAATGATTAATATGAACTTTCAAGGATATAGAATTTATTATCAATTGATTATTTCCTCTAACTCTATTTTTTGTAAAATATATATTTCACTCTGCTCTTTTTTGGTTGCCTTCACATTTCATATGACTTATAACAGATTGTAAATATCTGTCAAGACTAATTTTATTAGATTTGTATTTTCCAGTAGTCATAAGAAGATATCTAAAGGTAAGTGCTACAACTTTGTATTTTGGATGGTATAGTTAAGTTGAAGATAATTTTAAAACAAATTTAGTTATGAAAATAGTACACCTTCACTGAATGTGTTGTATATATAAACACATATAAATAGAATAAAATTTGATTAATAAATTATGCAGATGAAAATATTTTCTTGCAATATAAATGGCGCAAGCTCAAGAGAGAAAGCAAGAAAAATTATTTTTTCAACTCTTATTTAAACAAAAAGCTGAACTCTACTATATGTCTTCAAGAAACACATCTTTAAGGCAGGAGGATGAAAAATATATTCAAAAAAGATTCTTTAGGAGAATTGGTTCCATACTACCTGCACAAAATCCAAAAGAAAGAGGCATTGGTATTTTTGCAAAACAAACACTTAAAAAACCTAAATTAATATTTCTAAGGATCCTCAGGGCAAGATATATATGGAATAGAAGTAATAATTTCAGGCTCTTGAAAACATTAGTGGTGGGGGGAATATATGCACCTAATCATAAATTAAAAGAGAATATTACAAGGAATTACAAAACACTCTACTCACCCTATCAATATGAAAATCTTATATGTCTTGGTAGACTTTTAATGGTGTTGTAAATCAAGAATTAGATAAATCAGAGAAGAAAAAAAGCGGAAAGAAAAAAGGCTAAAAAATATAATTCAGCCAAACTTCCAAAACCATTTTTTTTGACATTATAGAAAAAAATTTAAACTTAAAAAAAGACGCCTTTGAGAGAAAAAAAATGGGGTCCTAACAACATGAGACTACACATTTTTTTCCAATAGGGCATAAAGGCTCATCCAGAATTGATATGGTATTTTCAACTCTTCAACGAGATTTATAACCAAAACTAAAGATAATCTCAATTTTACCAAGGATTATTTCAGATCACAATCCATTATGCTGCTGGTTATTATACCCCTATGAAAGCTCTAACCAGTGAAAACTTAATTCGATTGGATACTAGATGATTCTAGTGTAATAGAAGAATGTAAAAAACACCTAATAGAATATTTTCAATTTAATGATAATTTGATAGATGATATAAATATAATTTGGGATGCCCATAAAGCGTACATGAGAGGAATTATCAAGTCAGTAGAAATCGAAAAAAGACAAACAGAATTAATGAAAAAACTTACTTTGCTAGAAGAAGAACTGAGAAGGCAACCCAAAAATAAAATAATAAAACACAAGATACAAGTTATCAAAGATATGATACATGATCAATGGCAAGCTGAAGCAATAGAGAAATTTAGAAGAATTAGACAGAAAAAATTTTATAATGCCAAAAATTTAGGAAAGTGGATTAATATTCAATTAAAGCAACAAAAAGAACGAAGGTTAATTACAAAATTGAAGGAAGGGAAACGGTGGGAAACCTCCCCTCATCAAATCAAAAAAAAATTATACACCTACTATTCTGAATTATATAACCAAAAAGAACAAAATTCCAAATTAATAGAACAATATATCCAAAATAATATTCCAAAAAATAATTAACCCTACCTATTTAGAAAAACTTAATAGACCTATAAAATGTGTTGTTACAGGAAGCTATTTGTAAATCCAAATTAAACAAAGCACCAGGACCAGATGGATTTACAGCCAAATATTACAAGACATTTCAAGAAATTTTAAGTCCTAAATTAAAAGAGGTGAGTAACAATATTTTAAATATTGGAAGGATACCAGATTCCTGGAGACATGCAATAATAACTTTACTACCAAAAACAACAGAAGATAATTTGACAGTAGAGAATTTTAGACCAATATCTCTAACAAATGTCGATTATAAAATTTTCTCATCTATATGGGCAACAAGGATTCAAGAAATTATTCATTACTATATTTAAAATGATCAAACAGGATTTATTAAAAACAGGCAAATTACTAATAATATTAGAACAGTGGTAAATGCAATTTAATATTTAGATAGATCTCCAAATGTAAAATGTGCTTTAACTTTTATCGATGCAGAAAAGGCCTTTGATAATATTAATTGGACATTCATCAAGGAATCTATTACTCAAATGGGGTTAGAGGGAAATTTCCTAACAGCAATTAAAAGTATTTACGAAAAACAAACAGCATGCCTAAACATAAATGGAGAATTAACTAACACATTTAACATTCAAAAAGGCACACGGCAGGGATGCCCCTTATCCCCATTAATTTTCAATCTGGTATTAGAAGTACTGCTAAATAAACTAAGAAAAGAAAATAGTTTCAATGGTATCAAGAATAAAAGCACAAAAATAAAATTAAAAGCTTATGCCGACGATTTAATTCTATTTATAGATAATCCTACTGACCATTTGATTCCTACAATAAAAGAGGACTTTGGAAATCAAGCAGGTTTTAAGGTGAACAAAAATAAAACTAAGTTGCTTCTGTTCAATATGACACAGCAAGAAAGGGAAAAGATAATTACAATATCTGGGCTACAATATGAAAAGAAAGTTAAATACTTAGGTGTGATATTAGAGAGTAATAACAAGCATATTTTCAAAAACAATTACGAGAAAACATGGATTGAGATTAAAAATGATTTGAAAAAATGGGAGAATATTAAGATATCAATTTCAGGAAAAATTGAATTAATTAAAACTATGATACTACCTAAAATATTATTTTTATTTCTAAACTTGCCCATAGTAACTCATAAAGGTACAATCGTAAAATGGAAACGAGATTTATTGAATTTCGTTTGGAGTAATAAAAGGCACAGAATTAATTCTGTGCCTTTTATTACTCCAAACGAAATTCAATAAATTCTCCGCCAGCTTAGAACTAAGGGAAAATTTCCTGAAACTCTTACACAGATGGTATTTAACACCCTATAAGTTAGCAAAAATATATCCAGACCACTCATCACTATGTTGGAAATGCAAGAAAGAGACTGGAACATTATTACACATGTGGTGGACTTGTCCTGAAATCAAAAAATTCTGGAAAGAAATACACACAACAATGAAAAAGATAACAAAGGTATCATTTGAACTAACTCCAGAAATATATCTTTTAGGATTAGGAATAAAGAAAATTCCGGACCTTAATATTGACTTATTTTTATATATATCTACAGCTGCAAGGATGCGGATAGCCAAAGTATGGAAGAATGAAGTTTCACCTACAAAGGAAGAATGGATGACCCAAGTTATAGAATACCTAAATATGGACAGACTATCAACGAGATTGAAAGAACTCCCACAAGAAAAGTTTTTGAAAACTTGGGGAAAGCTAATTATATATCTAGAAAAGAGTTCAAAGGATAAGATGATTGAAGAATATATAATATGAAATGGTTTACAAAATTATATTGCAATAAGTTAATCTGCAAAAAAGTTGTATTATGAAATAAATTGTATACCTTTATTAAGGGAAAAATAAATATGGATTCAGTCACTTAACAGGGGAAGTCCAAAGCAATAAGTATTGGGCAGTTACATCACAATAAAAGGGATAAAATCATGATTATGGGATATTGAAAGGGCCTAGATAAGAAAAGAAATTTATTTAAATTACCAAAGAATAGTGAAGTAACTGATTTGATTTAGATGTATTGAATTATGTGTTGTAGTAATGCACTGCTGACCCAGCAGCACCGTGGTAGAACGTTGGCACACCAACGGACCTACGGCCTTCTGGTCGCACCGCACCCCCACTCCTCAACCCCGTATGAGTCACGGGTCATGAACTATCTGGCTCAGTCACCGGGCGTCCCAGACAAAGGGACAATGATCTGCCCCCCAGGTGAGGATTAGGCCCAGACGCTTACGCTCTTCTCCGCACGTAGCAGCCAGGTGAGATCATGCATCACATGATGATCTCCCGCTCTCCCGCTCTCCCGGACTCTCCCATCCCGCCCCTCTACACGCCCCCATTAGTATCATAATAAAAGGTGCCAGGAACCAGCACGCGGGAGATTCGCTAGGAACACGGACCTCCGCGCTCCCGCTGCTGGCGATCTCCACCAGATGTTATCTCCGCGTCTCGTCTCGTTCTTGCGCTGACCACGTGGCTCGACTACATGTGTTATTGTTATTGTTATGGGTAGTTGGGGTAGGATAGATTATGTTTGGGTAACTGTAAATGTGGGTCATTTGTTACATGTTAATATTTGTTGACGTCTTATGTGTTTCAATGGTTTCATGTATGTTTTATGTTCAATGTGTTTTTTAAAGAAGGAAATTAATAAAAAGTATTATGGAAAGACACAAATAATTGTACGGTTGGGGGTCACCACAACATGAGGAACTGTATTAAAGGGTCACGGCATTAGGAAGGTTGAGAACCACTGGCCTATGATTTAATGAGTTTTAGGCAGTGCTGATGGAATTCAAACATTCAAAGTCTTGATGAGTTTGCATTTGTTAAAGCAAAGAGACTCAGGAGGTTTGACAATCCTTAATTGTTCCACAGGACATTTAAGACAAAGTTAACATTTGAAGAGCAAGGGTGCAGAGCAAATTTAGCAGGTTCACAGGATGAGAATAGGGAGTGGACATTTGCAAGTTCTTTGTGAAGCCAGAGCCAAGTGCACAGTCTCAAGCTTGGCTGTTGTTAATCAGATTCAAGTGGCTGTGCCAGGGCGTACCTGCCAGAGGGACATGGAGTGTTCCATGTCCCCGGGTGCCACCCATCTGTCCCATGGGGCGTGCACAATCACTTCACACACAGCAAAGCCTGCCACAGGCCTGCCAGGAGCCCCTCGACCCGGCCAGGCAAGAAGAAGAGACCCAGCAAGGTAGACGAGGCCGGGAGGCAGCAGGGAGGCGCCGGGCAACTGCTGATGGAGGTTGAGCTGGGGCCAGGGGTGGCAGCCGCCAGCGGGCCCACAGCAGGCTTGCCGCAACGCGCTGCCCAGCTGCTGCCTCCCCCCCAGCTCTGGCTCTGGCTCAATCTCCATTGGCGGTGGTCCGCTGCCTCCCTGCCGCCATAAACATGTATTTGACCATTATGATCATCTTCTGAGGCCATGCTTTGGGTGGTTTCACCTTCTGATTTTACACAGGTTTTCTATACATGTCATGTTTTAAATTTAAACTGTTTTTAGGATGTGTTTTATAACATTATCCTTTTAATTTTCAGTCATCTCAGTTGCCATGTTAGGGCCAAAATGAAAGGTATACATTTGTAAATAAATAATATGATCCTCCATTTTCCCTCTGTTAATAATGCTGATCATTTTCCATGATTACTGTATGCTGTGTTACTTTATCATATATTCTGACATCATTTGTTAGTCCTAGTGTTCACTTGTTTTGTTTTTATAGGCATGCTATTTTCACCAAGTTCTTCGCTGTAACTGTGACAGCACCCCTACTTCAATGATACTTCAAGCCTCCTTTTGAAAAGGTTCCATTATGACCTTTAAAGGTGTAATGTGTACCCAGCTATGGTTGGATTTTCCAGGAAGCAATGTGAAGATCACTTTGAATACAGTGGGGATGAACAGCCCAAGGAGTTCTCAAGCTTAGAAATTGTTTCATAGAAGCATTGTCTCTAAAATCACTGCTTTGCTTCTAATGTTGATTTTTAAGATACCACATGATTCCTTTTTCTTTTTGCTTTGAATTATGGAAGACTTTCTTCCAGTGATCTGTTACTGTTAACCAAAAATATAAGTCAGCTTTATGATAACTGATTCTCCAACATTTTTCTTTAGTATTGCTAAAAATATTTTCATATTTGCAATGATTGTATAAGAGTCAGATGCAGCCCGCAGAAATATATCCATGTCTGACTGATTCTTTTGCACTCCCATTTCTCTGCAACCTGTGCTCAAAGGTAACAAAAAGTGACCCCTCCCCCATTCCAGGATGCCAGGCATTCTGGCAAGCTAAAACATTACCTTACATCTACCAGACTCCATGTCTGGATCCACTACAGGCTTCAAATCTGACAGTTTGTGGAGCAAAATAACCTGCATTACAAATCCTAGAGGAATGCAATACAGATACGTCACAAAACTTTCCACTGTTTAAAATCATGAATTTCTTTTTGAGGCTCGTTCATTACTTATCCCAGCTGAAATCTTTTAGGGAAAGTGTGCGTAATTGCAGCCTTGTGAGCAACCTGAGTTCCTTTTTTTTTCCCAGATGATGATAAGAACTGAAGAGTTTTCCCTCACAACTTTAGCTGACCATCCAGCATCAGACTGGAGATGCTACAGAACTATTCATGAATGTGAGCAGGCCCTTTCTGTATAAAATATGGAAATATTTTATCAGAAACCAATTTATCTGTAATCTTGTTCCTGCCATCTTAATGCCAGTTTATTAGCTGTCTGAGGATTGGCTTATTTGGGCTGATTTGTACTGTGCCAGAAGAACATTAGCTCTCATCCAGCACAAACCCAATATTATATTAACTCTTGATCATCAGAATCTAAGCAAATCATTGTGAGAAAGGAAAGGTTTATACTTGCTCTGCATTTCTACTCCAGCACCAGTAAATGAATGGGCTGTGTTATTGTGATGGCCAGCCCTGACTGCCCATTCTGTTCATTGGTGGGTTCACTACCTGAAGCTCTCCCCAAGCCACATGGGTGTAGAAGTGTAGGTAGAAGCAACTGCAGTGGGTTTGGCTGTCTCAGGTAAGGGATGAGATGGCTGGCATACACAAGGGCAGCGTGGAGCAAGCTTCAGTTAACTGGACTTGGGTTTGCAGCCTTGTATATCCACAGTATCTGTGGCAAAGTCAGAGAAGAGAAGCCAGATGTAAGCTCACTTTGGCAGCTGGACATAAGCCCCAGAATGGGTCCAGCAGTGGTTTCTGGACGTGGAGAGGGAAAGATGGTCAGGCAGAAGCACAGGAGTGAAACTGTGACAAGCTCCAGTATAGAGTGAGGAGGAGACATGCACCTATCACTGTGTAATTCACCTTAAGTCTCAGTGAGAAAGGCAGGCTAAAAACAATGTAAATAAATGACTAAATATAAAGACCGATAGTATAATGGAATGTCTCAAGAATGCACTCTCATGTAGAAATATATGGGATTGTAGTCTGTTGCTGTGGATGGTAGATCAATATATCTAATTCTCATCGTGGCCCCAACTGTAGATAGCCTAAAGCCAGAGATTGGAACCATAAAGTTACAAATCTGGGAAAAAACCCAGGCTTGCAGAATAATCTAAAATGCTAAAAATATATATACTGAAGTGTTGACTCCCCTCCAAATGAAAAAAGTAGGGCCTATAACCTTAAAAAATTGGATTCCCTCTGTGAGGGTTGTTAGGCAACTACAACAATATTGCTAACCTTCATGTCTTGGTTTCTGTCAGGAAAGGATGGGGGGGGTGTAAGGTCCTGTACAGATTCTTTCTCCCTTGCCCTGGAAGGAGGAGTATGTTGGGCTCAGACTGTTTAGGGATTTACATATTAGTACTACCGTAAGACTTTGAACTTGTCCAAGTACTCCACCTAGAGCCAGGGCAGCTGACAGAACACAGGTTGGATATGTGTCCGCCACCAGGCTCCATTAAGGATCCTTGCTGCTGCATTCTAAACAAGTTGGAGTTTCTGGAGCAGATCCAAGTGTAACCCTGCAATAATCCAGCCTACAGGTGATCACTGTGGCTAAGTCAGCTTGGGACAGATAGGGTGCCAGTTGTTTCGCCTGGTGAAGATGATTAAATGCCATGAGTGGCATAATTCATCTGAGCTTCCATTTTCAGGGAGGCATCAATACATCCAATTATACAAATAATTCAACACAACACAAACAGTTCACATGGACTGCTTCAGGTTAGCAAAATGGTGCAGGAGAACAGGTTTAAGTCCCCTTTACCCATGCTGAATTTGCTCTTACATACATCTGGGAATTAAGTTACAAGCACGGAATCCCCAGACCATTTTTGTTGACAGGAACTGTGGCAAATACAAGGACTTTGTAATGTGCAATTAGGTCCTATGCCTCTGAATCCCCACTGATGTAAGCAGCAGCCTTTGTGCTGTTGCTGTGAGCCTCCTGGGTTATCTGGCATCTGGTCAGCCATTATAAAAAACAGGATGATGAATTAAATGTACCATAGATCTGCCCTCTGCCAGGCTCATGTTCACCACTGGTGGCTCACCACAGTGGCAACATTCAGTTTTATAACTGCAGTTCACATTTGCAGAGTAAACATGATAGCCTCAGATACGAAGCTGTGACATAGCACAGTGAGCTTTTTATAGAAATAACCACAGAGATGGCCTTTTGCTACCATGAAAATGCCTTTGTGTTTCTCAAGTTCAGTGTGTTCAGATGCACTGTATAAAGCAAAGATCTTGTCTGGAAGTTGTTCAAATAAAATGTTCGTTCTTTAAGGGGATAGTATCTTGTCAAAATTCAAGGAAAACAGGAAAAAAGTGGAGGCAAAAAGTAATATTTGATGGTTTAAAGTAAATGTGTTAGTCTGATGGGTCTATAAATTTCTTGGGGGCTTTGCACTTTGTACTAAATGATGTCATAGCATATCCTGTGTGAACAGCTGATTAAGGCTTGACCTTTCAAGTCTTCATTGCTGAGAAATCAGGTGTACCTGGTAGAATTTTCTTAGCATGAAGCTGCCAATCCCAGAAGTCAGCTATGAAGTCATACCATTTTGCATAAAAATTGCACTTATTCTTGCTTCAACAAAACTGGTATCCAAGCTTCTATGTTGTCTAAGCAGTGCATAATGCAACCATTGATCCATCTGTCTCCTAACAGCTGGTGGCTCTCCAAGGACTCAGGCAAAGATGTTTTCTCATATTGGTTATCTGAGATCTTTTCTAAACTCAGCGTGTCCATGATCACACACAGTGTAAAACTGAAGTTTAGACTAAGTATAGTTAATTGAGTGGGTCTTAACTTATCATAGTTAACTTATCATAGGTAATCACACTAATCAAGGTCAGTTTAATCTAACCAATTCAAACCAATTGTTTGAATTGAGCTCATGTCTGCAAATCAAATAATTGCTAAATGGATGAAAGCAATTTGTATGCAAATCACTGGGGTTGTTTAGCCACAGACAAAAGAAAAAATTAAACCATAACCATTTCCACAATTCAAATAGAATCAATTTGTATCACTTTTCAAAGTAGTATACAATAAACACAGAACTATACTCAGTCCAATCCTAAAGCTCATCTTTAGTTTTACAAGATCACAGAGATGTCAGTTTCTTTCAGCTGTAGGAAATCCCTTTGTTCTTTGCTCATTATACAGAAGCCCTGCGCCCAAGAATGACCTGGCATTTGGATTTTGGATTTGCTCGGTAAGATATCATGATTTAATTCAAGAATCAGACAAGATATAAATGAGCAAGATATAAAAGCCAGCATCAACCAAAGCAGCTTCATAAGCACTGGGAAATCTTGTCTGTATTTGTTTGAAGCCTAATTAATCAAACAATTAATCATTGAAACATTTACCAAAGTAGTGATTATAAATCTCTAGCTGCTTACTCTTGGGTAGTCTCACTGATATTACTAGGAAGGGCTCAGTTGAGGGTTAAAGGATCAGACAATAGTTGATGCTTTGATCATTCCCAGACTTTCAGTGCACAGTAGCCAAACACTATTTAGCTCAGATGCCAATTTCCAGATGAAGCAGGTTGTGTGAGTTTCATCACGTAGTCTATTTGCCACAGCAGAAACTACAGAATGCCAGACAAATCTAAATACAATCAGTTCTGAGAAGACTGACTGTAAGAGGTTTACCAGAGCTAGGTTCTCACAATGTGCATAAATAGGTATCAATGAATTGATCAGGCTTCTTGCTCAGCCTACCATTAAAAGAAACAAGTCACTTTGTCACATATTTACTGTGTAATCTTAAAGCAGGGCTACACCATTTGAAGTCAAAGGGAAACAAATCCTTGCGAGACCATAGGTGTGTGATGCTGAACTGCCTCTAATAAATAAGGATCCCTAGAGTCTACAATGAAGACACAGGAATTCTATGGAAGAAACATCAACTCATATGTTTAAAATTTATCATTATTATTACCTGTTTTAAAGATTCAAACAGAATTTGCAAACAGAGTCTGCTGACTTTATAGGGGCACTGTGCAACACATGATATGGCAAAGGTTTGTTTTCCTTAATTCTAATCATGCCTGAATACCTAAATTATTAGTTTACTTACTTATTTCATTTATAGTCTGCCTTTCTCAATGACACCAAGGTAGACCACAGAATTATAAAACAGTGCAATAAAGACAGTTATATTAATATGATAAATGGTGCAATAAAACTGGATTGAGCAGCAATGAAATAAGTTAGTATAATACATCCAATATGAGGGAGAGGAAGACAGACAGAGAAAAAACTGCCTGCAGTTTTTCACAGCCATTTAAACTATTGCTGTCGTCTTTTTTATTTTAAAAAAATGCCCTTCTCAACATTTCCATTTTTCCTGTTCTGCAGAATGATAGACTTGTGGGCTCCTCCAGATCTCATCAGGCAGGCCGTTACACTAAGTGGAAGACATAACAGAAAAGGCCCAGGTACGGGCAGCTGTTGATCTTACTCCTTTGCAGGCTGCCACCTCCAGAAGGCTTTGCTCAGATGAGTGAAGCCATCTCAGAGGAGGTTGCGGACACTACCAGAGACAACTGCTGCAACCTAGTATCAACGTTTTCCATTTGCTATTCCCAAGAAAAGAGAAGGAAGTATGAGCCACAGACACACATGGCCCTCTAAGTAAGACATTGTGTTGCTGACTCAAGAATTATTACATTCCATTGTACAGGAAGAACAATAACTTGTTGGCTGCAAGCATTACCTATTATGCCCTATTGGAATGTATGTTCACATCCAGGAAACAGATATGCACATTCAATTCTTTCTTCTCTTAATCTATCCACTGCTTCCCCGTAGCTAGGCACATAGACGTTCACATATAGATCTTCTTCTTCCTCAGTGTTTCTGAGCCAGGACGCTCTGCAGTTGCACTTATCAGGTCAAACACATTTAATCCCTTCCTCTCTTCTTTTAATAAGCACAGCACTTCTGAAGAATCGGATATCTCCTGGGTACTGTTAGCATTAAATCCAGACCAAGCATGAGCAATCAGGTTTACAGAGCTAAACAGGGAGAGAAAGGCCTAAAAAAATGAACCGAAACACAAAGCGGGGGGGGGGGGGGGGGGGGGCAGGAAAAAGCTGCCCAGGACTCAAGGAAGTGCACAGTGAATCAATGAGGGTAACTAGTTAGGAGATTATGATGTTTACTAACTTCAGAAATGACTAGGGTGACCACCTCTACAGTGAGATATTCCCAGAGATTTGGGTGGGGGGATCCTGAGGAGAGGAGGGACCTGAACAAGGTATGATTTAATAGAATCCACTCTTCAAAGTTGCCAATTTTCTTCAAGGAACTGATCTCTTGTGTGGAGATCAGTGATAACTCCCAGAAAACTCCAGGACCCACCTGGAGGTTGGCAAACCTAGTCATGAACCTGGAAAGTAAGGTATTTTACAGTGTGTGTTACCCTAGTGTAGGGCACTACACAGGACAGGACAACATCTATTTTTAAGGCTGCATGAGCATTCATGTGGATATATGTATTTCATCATATAATTTCAAAAATCTTTCTAAATGTGGGCTCCAGAAAATGGAGGAAGTGTGTCACTTATTGTGGGTGCAAATCTGATGGCACTGGTACTATCAGTAACGCATCAGACCATTTTGCTTGGCACCCAGGGCCAGATCTCTGTCTAAGCTACCAAAGTGCTAGCAGAACTTCTGGGGAAAGCAGCATGGGACAATTCCACCGGCATGGCTTCTTCTTGCCATTATCTCCTTCCAGACTTGCACAGCCTGAAGCTAAATCTAAGGAGAATCCCAATGAAGCTGGCAGCACTCCTGGGATTTGGTTTACTCCAAGCAACTCTGGCCCCAACACCATCCTTGCCCCCACCACCACAATTTTGTTTCCCAGTCAACCAATATTTTCAGCAGTAGACATTGTATTGTTTCCATCACTTGAGCCAAAAAAATTGCTTAACCCTGCTGTAGACCCTCAACAGTCACACCAAAACGTATATAAATCTATGGTGGTTTCCACACAGCCCCTATTTTGGGGGAAGAACTTCACACAGGGCTCTTCCCCAACATAAGTTCAGCCTGTTATATTTCCCTCAACTCGGATTTTACAAAAACCACTGAACTAGTGGTCTTTTTGCAGAAACCAAAGGAGCCATAGTGTGTTCATTAATAACATGTTACACACATTATTATTGTGCTGCACAGAAACCACCTATCATATGAGTACTGGTTGCATTTCTGTAGATTTTTTTTTAGGGGGGGGGGGAGGTTCCTGGATATAGGAAGTGCAGAAGCAGCTTGGCCAGAGACCATGGCAAAGAACATGTGGTGAGCAATGGCTCTACAAAATGCTTCCAGGGTGCAGAAAGTGAGTACATAGTTTTGGGTTTTCTCAGCCCTATCACACAAAAGGACTCTAGCAGTTCAGGAAAAGACACTGTTCGGGTATTCTGCTTCTTGGACTGCAGCATGTCAGGAATTGGGAGAGGAAAGTAATATAATACTTGTATTCATATGGTGCTTTAAAATGTTCACACTGCATGTATTATTTTAGCACTATTTTCAGCAATCCTACATACATAATTGCAGCAGAGGAACAAGTGGAGGAGGAGGAGGGAGTTCATGACAAAGGCAAGATCTGAACTGGGGATTCTGCAGCTTAACATCTCAGACTCTTGCAATTTGTCAAGCAGAGTTAACTCCCTTCGAAATCCATTGAAATCAATGTGTTTAAAAGAGTATAACACTGCTTAGGGCTACATGGTCAACCTTTGTAGGAAACTGACTCAACAACAGAAAATCCAATCATGTTCTTTTATATTACTGATGCTAATCTATTCAACACATGCATACATATAACCTTACCCTGGATCTCTTGCATTGATCGGACTCTACCCAATGACTCCCGAGTAAGCAAAACATCTGGGACAGATGTGTAAGTGCCATCAGTCTGATATATTATTGGTGTTGCATTTGGAAGCACTTTTGAGTTCCAAGGATGACTCCATCAACAGGTAGCAATTGTCTCCCACAGTTATGAGGACAAAGTATTTCCTCCAGAATGGTACCTACAGGCAGTCAGGCAGTCAGCAGTGTTATTTTTGACATGCCATACAATCAAAGAGATTCCTTCATTTTGAAAGACAGTGCAGGCAGAAATTTATTGGCTGCTATACTGAAGGATTAATATATATGTATATGTGCAATAAACTGCAGGCCTTGCTGTTTATTGCAAGTGAATGAATTCACAAATTAGCAAGCAAATAAGCAAGAAAATAGCCAAGGCAGCACATGATAAAATGAATTGCATTTACTCCTGATCATTTTCTCTCAGTTATGTTGGTTTATGATGATATTTCGTCATGCAGAAAATGTTCTGCCACACATAGGGATGTTTTTGAGATCAATGACCTCTCAAAAATGTTTCCTTCAAAGCAATGGATGCTGGAGATAACCCCCTCCCCCACATCCATCCATCCATCATGGGTGGAGCAAGGGGGAGCTGTGTTCGGGGCACACGTGCACCCCGCACCCCTGCCATGCCCCCGCCTGCCCCAGAACCCCCCTGGAATGCCCCTATACAAGCGTGCACCCAGGGCATTGCCCCCCCACACCCTGTTGGTGCTATGCCACATACATACATACATACATACATACATACATACATACATACATACATACATACATACATACATACATACTCATTACCCATTAGTTCAATGATAAAGCAGGTATGCTGGTAAAATGCCAACTGGGAAAATTTCATAGGATAATACAGAGTCATAAGTATGATTTCACATGTGGATTGTGCCAGATGTTTTCACATCCTCTCTGTCATATATATGCAAGAGTATGTTTTGCCAGGTTGACTGAGACATTCCTAATTAACAGCTTGCTTGGTGCCTTATTCAGATTTCAGAAATCATTAATTTTTGCAGTGCCTGCAGCATGTTTTTGCGACACATGTAGTGATGGAAACTAATCCATATTTTAAAGGCCTTCCTGCCTGAAAAGAAAATGTCGATGAATTTAGTATCTGTTAAAGGCTGAGGACTCCTGCAAGGGCAATGGTGGGGTGAGTGGCAATCATTGCCCTTGATCAATGTTCCTTCAGTTTTTGAGTAGCCCATTTAAAGTGCCATCACTGAGGCCTAGTTTCAGTTCAGCCCCATTCCATTGCAGAACTAAAGGTTGGTGAAATAATGGCATTCAGTACCAATAGTTGGGATTGGGTTTCTGTGCTATGTCACTGTAGGTATTTCAATTGCATTTGAATGTTATACAAATTATGTTGCACCTTGCAGTCCTTTTAAATCATGTTATGTTTTTTCTGTAACTATGTACATATATACTCTGCTTACTCATTAATCTTATGAAGTAGGATCTAATCCACAAACACTTAATACCACAATAAAAGCATGTTAAAAATGGTATAAGATTCCTGTTTGCTGGAAAACAACAGATCCCTCTGCAATTGGTTCCCATAACCATATGCATGTTCCAATTAATCTGAAAATGGAGGTCAAGGAACACCTCACACTCTTCTTTTTAACTAACAGAGACTAGGCTGCCAGTGTAACTTGTACCTCTGAATAATATTTTATCATCTTTTCCTTCTTTCTAGAGAAAATGTGTCCCTCAAAATCATTATTATTTATCATTCCTTTTAAAAAGGACATTTATCTCACTCCATACTGCATTCTTTCTTTTTTAAAAACATTTCAAACCCTCATAAAAATGAATTTGCTGACACTGCTGGGCTAGCTGACACCAACATGACCTGATATGCAACTTGGTAAGGTAGATCGGGGGTGTTATTTGCATGTGGCAGTATGGCAAGAGGAATGCATCACGAAGGTTACAATGCAGCCCTTCTCTACTTTGAAGCACTATGAAACAAGTAGGATGAGTTTCAGAGAAGAGTAATCACTTGGCCTAGAGCCTATTTTCACTGTCTGGCTGTTTAAAATAGTCCCATCTGGGGGTAATAGGTAAAAAAAAGCTTCCATCTGGTTTCTCATTTCCAACATGATGCTTAAGAACGGAACCGATCAAAAACTATTGTCCTCCAGGCAAAATCACTGAAGGCACCAGGTCTCAAATTAGCTCTCTCCAGCTCAAACAAGAGTAGAGCAAAATGTCCCAAGTCACAATACGCTATAGCTCCTTACGCCCAACTCTGTCACGTACAAACACTTGCATATGCTCTATTTATGGAGAACGTGACCATTTCCAGTTCGCCCCAGTGAAAAATGATAATATGGTGCCCAATAAACATTGCACTGAATGAAGCTGCTCACTGTCTTCCAGGGTAATTTGTACTTTCCCCACATTGTAATTGTTTCCTGTGTCTCCAAAAGGGAAATAATTCCAGGACTCTGACATTACTGTGCCGTTTCTCTTCTTGCTGTCACTGGCACAGACAGCTAGTTTGCCATTCTTCCCAATGACAGTTCATTTATCAATCCCTCTCATTAAGAGCACATATCTACATAAATCAGTCAAAGATGGAAAGTGTTTCAAACCAGTGACATTTTCGTTAACAATGATAGTATTGTTTGCTATTAATATTGACCAGAAAGACAGAAGTGAACCAAAGATGTTTACTAATATGCAAATAAAAATGTGATTTTAGCTTGCACTAATTAAAACAGGGAATGTTATGTACGTACCAGTACCTGCTAGTGTCAAACTACATATTATACAGAGGATCTCTTGAAGTTTCTTTTATCAGTAAAGACCATAGGCAGGAGAGGTTAATTTGGACTGGGGCCACAGTGGTGAGATTCAGCAGGTTCACACCACTTCAGCAGAACTGGTTGTTAAAATGGTGCTTGTAAACAACCAGTTGTTAATTTATTTGAATCCCACCACCGGAACTGGTTGTTAAATTATTTGAATCCCACCACTGTGCCACAGTTCAGAATTAGTAGGATCAGCCACTTACGTTTGCATTGTTTCCACTCCCATAGAAATTATTCTTCCCCCCTTAGAACTACTATTGCTGCAGGAGGGAAATAAAGACAGGCATTCTTACCTGTATTCCTCTATCAAATCTAGAAGCAGTTTGAAGGCATTATTTCTATTGGAGAAACTGCATAGAAGAGAAATATCAGACTGTTTTGCCACACCTGGACCACAGTCCCACTCTCAATCAGACTCCCCATGGCTCCTTTAAATGTTACATGTTACAAATCATATTAGGATCCACGGTGCTATCCTGACCAAGGTTATATCTTTCTGAGCCTAATTAATGGACTTTAAAGGGTCTAACTCTTGTTGTGGCCCACCCACCCTTTGGGGGAAAGGGGAGGGAGGGGAGAGGGGGAGGGAATGGAAAGGGGCCCATCATCTGGTCATAGCCCACCTACCCTGTGGGGTAAGGAAAACTAGGGGTCGTTTTTTAAGCAGAGGTCTCAAATCTGTCAAGCCCGTTGAGATTGCTTCCCTTAGTGAAGCATTTACTGCTTCAAAATCCCAGACAGACAGTCCCCTTCTAGCCAAGATGGGCAATCAAGCACACAGGTAGTAGATCACACACTTCCAATTAAGTTGCCCATAACCTCAGGTTGGAAAAAATTAAAATCCACCCCCATTTCTTCATTTATTTGTACTATGCAGAAAGTTCTTCCGGGTAGCTTTGTGCTGGCTCAAGTAAGCTTGCTTCTCTACTATGACCATGGCAATGCAGGTATAACTATGTGCTCTAGATTGTGTTTGGTTTTTCCCCCATTTGTAGTCAGCTATGTCCAACTTAGGACATGTTGGCAGGTCACCTTTTTATTGTAATATGATATGGTCTTACTAAATTCAGATCCATATACAACCCTGTTTATAGCTGAGATCTGAGCTTAGACCTCCCAGCTTACTTGCTGTCACTCTGTTGAATCACACTGACTTCCAAAACAGTTGAGAGCAATAGGGTTGAAGCCCATGAGAATAAAACACCCACAGTGAGCAATAGGAGGAGGTCCTAGCAGATATGTATGGAGAAAGATATCAAATGGCCCACCAAAAATAGCAGATATTCCACAGCTATAAACTGAAGCACCTATTTGGATTAAAACAGCAACATATGATGAACTGGCAGGTGCCAGGGTTGTTGGTTTTTTTCACTATTGCCTAGCAAACTTATTTCAGAATGTTATTTTGGAGACTTCAACCCATGATCTGTACAAAAATAAACTGAGGATCTTGCTAGCAGTTAATCTACTTTGTGTCCCATTACATGAATCTCAGACTGCTTCCAAATAGAGGTAGGAAAAGGCACTTATGGTGCAGGAAGCCGCCTCAAGCAATTTGGAAGCAGGTGGCAAAAGCACCTGCATACCCCACCCCCACACCCCCATTACTCACCCTGGACTTCCTTGTGTTCTCATATCCAAGTATTTACCAGGGCTGATCCTATTTAGCTTCTGAGATGAGATGGGATCAGGATAGACTGGGCCATCCAGTCACGGTTACCTCCTATATATTTTTTATAATCTTTACTAGGGAGCTGAGTAGAACAAACAGGTGAGATAAGGTAGCCTTCATAGCCAGTCCTCTAAATCTCAGATTCTTTTATTCATTATCTAGTAACCAGGTATGACAATATATGAAACAAGCTGTTCTATATACTTAATTTTAGCACTTCTTGTGTATAATGTCTGGTTCCCGTTCCCAAAAGCACCCTACAGTCATTTTGCATGTAAGGTTTCGACATTCAAGTAGTGTCTGCTCCATCCACACGTGCTATTACTAATGTTTCACTTCCTGAATTAACATTTCCCTTGGACAAATATGCTTGGTTGGAAGTTTCACTGAGATAATTTTACCTGTTTACTTTGTTGTATTGGTTACTCCTGAGTCATCTGCCTAAATGTTACTAAAAAGTCAAAATTGAACCAAATGTTCCTGCTAACTCTAAACCACTTACAATGCAATGACATTATAGTCTTATTTTAAGAGGGTCTCTTCCCCTGCCAAAAAATACATATTTTCTATGTATATGCTCTGATATTTTAATGTTCCTGAATAAACTTTTCCCTTATTAAAAATATTCGTAGGTTTTGCCTTGAGTATTCAAAAGCCCTAGCCAAACCTCTTTCTAGTTGATCCAGAGTTAACTCCAGATATGCAATAGTGTCAGGGAAATAAATCTTACCACTTCTTGTTCTGTTAGGCATCTATTAGTACAGGTTGGTAGACATTCTGCATTAAACACCATCATGTAATTTGAATGCTTTATTTTCTTTTAAGAGTTACAAAAAGACATTCCAGGGTTGGTTCTGTGTGTGTGGTAAGCCCCTTGGAACAGCTGTTCTTTAACACCAGGTTATATTATTATTAAAATTATTCCAGTGAGAAACATAGAGTAGCCGAGCAATGAAGCTTCATAGTGTTTCAGGAGGAAGGAAGAGGGTATCCTAAAAGATTTTGAAGTGATAGCCTTCTTCAATAAAAGACTACAAATTCTTGTTTCAAGATCTACTCTTGCATTTTCCCAAAGTATATCCCACTTTAATTAAACACTATCTCTGCATAGGACACAACAACTATACGGCAAATGCTACCAAATAGTAATATGACACTTGATACCCTCTGGCGTCAGATGCGACGTCAATGGGAAGTTTTGGCCCCCATCCTGGATATCAGTATTTTAACACCAAGTAAGAAGAGATCTGAATTTAAAAAGAAGCCAGTATCAGATCTAAGTTGTCTGGCAGGATATTCTGGTAGGAAACAGGAAAGAATCTTGGCTTGTTGTTCTGCTGGATTGGGTTCTGGTATGATTCTGTTGGGCTTGTGTTGTTTCTTGGAGTGAGAGGCATTGATCTGTGGGCACAGGCATTTCTCTTTTCCTCTGCCCTGGAGGAAAAAGGCAAGGGTTTTTTCCTCTACTGGAAACAATGGAAGGATGGGGGCCTGAGTTTTGCTCTGATTGAATTCAATTGGAGATCTTTGTGAAACTCTAGGGCAGTGGTGGCGAACCCCACACACACATCTAGGCTGGCCTGGGCCGCTGGGCTCGATTATTAGCATTAAACCTAAGACCTAGTTTTGGGGAAGCAGTGTAGGTAACCCTGTTAAGCACTGTTAAACCCCACTGATTTTCATGCAAATAACTAAAGTGCGATCCTTTACCTGGGAGTAAGTTTGTTTGCTGGCAATGGGGCTTGCTTCTGAGTAAACCCTCCTAGGGTCGTGATTCACCTGTTGGAAGAGTTGAACGGTTGCTTCAAAGCAAAGCCACTGACTACCACCAAGCTTACTCCCGAGTAACGCACGCCTCGGAGCCAACCATTTTTTCTAAACGAAAACCTCAGTATTCAGGTTAAATTGCCATGTTGGCACTTTGTGATAAATAAGTGGGTTTTGGGTTGCAATTTGGGCACTCGGTCTCGAAAAGGTTTGCTATCACTGCTCTAGGGGGTCTGTTTTTCAAAGTAGAGGCAACAAATTAGCACCGCTTCTGGTGACTCTCCTCAGAAGAACTCCCATGTTTGGTGAAGTTTAGGTAAGAGGGTCCGAATCTATGGGCATCCAAGTGGAAGAAAACTGGGTGGAAACATTGGAAACAATAGAAAACTTCAGTGGAAGATGGAGCACTCCCTTTGGGGGGCAAAAAATTGGAGCCCCTAAACCAAACTTTACAAAACTGGGGGGGGGGGTCTCCTAAGGAGAGTCACCTTCAAGTATGCTGCAAATTCATTGCCTCTCCCTTGATAAAGTCCCTCCTCCCTGTCCCTCAAAAAAATGCCCACAAACTTTAAGGGAGCCAAAAAAAAAATAGGTTTCTGGGGAAAAACAGGGGAAAAAACATTTACAGCTGCTGATATTTGCCTTTTTTTACATTACTGAAAAATTTTAGGTGCAACAAACTGGAGTCAGAAAAAGATCCAAAAAATGGTGCAAACCCCTATTGCCCACTATGTGAAAGCTCTGTGCTCCACTGCAGCACCAGCCTACTACCCAGGCCTGAGAATGCTACTGCAAAGGAGACCTGAATAGGCCAGCCTGGAGAGCATGGGAAATGAGCTGAATAAGAGACCCCTCCTCAGATACTGCAGTGCAAATCTGTTTTACATATTTATTTCCCTCCCAAAACAGATGTGATAATCAAGCAGATCCATGAACATCACACATATACACTCAGTTTTTGAGTCAAAGTGGCACAATACTTAGCTTTCCAGCTAAAGATGTGGGAGATTCAGGTTCCAGTCCTCCATGCAGTCACAAAGTTCACTGGATGTCTTTGGGTTAATCACTGCCTGTTTCTGTGGTTTACACCCCCCTCTCTACCTGACATACCTCCCAGGGTTGCAGTCCTGGCTGGTAGATTCTCCTGGTTATGGGGCCGCCTACTCATAGCATCAGTAGCACCTGCTCAGTAGGGTTGCTAACCGGCAGCTAGAGATCTCCCAGTGTCACAATGGACCTCCAGAGATCAGTTCTCCTGGAACAAAAATAAAGTCTGCTTCAGAAGGTGGGCTGTATAACATTATACCCTGTTGAGGTCCTTTCCGTCCCCAAACTCCTCCTACTCCAGCCTCCTCCCCAAGGCTCTCCAGGTATCTCCTAACCCACAGCTCGCAACCCTACTGTTCACATCACGCTTTCTGGGTCTTTAGTATATGGCTTGCAGAAGTGACTCTGGGACTCCATCCTGGACTTATGCCCAGGCTCTCAGAACCACGAAGACTACCCCTGCTGTTTGCCTTGAAACAGGTATTAGTCCTGAGCTGGTGTGTGACCTTGAAATGTATAAAGTATCACAAACATGTACAACAGCACATATCGTTTGTATTCTGTATTTTGAAAATTGGTGAAGTTGATTTGGTATTGAATCTTAGATTGTAAAACTGAGTCCTCAGAAGGCGTGCCAAATGTTCCACTGAGTGACTGTGTTACAACCAAATGAAAAAGGCTTTTTAAAAATTGTACTATCAAAACAGGCCTAACTTTACATGAGCAATAAATGCAGTGCAAAAATCCAAAAATCCAAATCACAAAAACTGTTGCTGGAAATATTGCAGAATTTAAATGAAATTGTATTAGACTTTCACAGCCAGATTCAACTGGTTGTGGTGGGTTTTCTGGGCCGTGTGGCTGTGGTCTACTAGATCTTGTTCCTACTGTTCCTACTGTTTCGCCTGCATCTGTGGCTGGCATCTTCAGAGGTGTATCACAGAGAAAAGTCTGTTACACACTGTGTCTAGAAAGAAGGGGAAAGTTTAGTGGGATATATTGTCCATGTCCCAGGGTGGGGAACCAATCAGTTAAGTGTTTGGGTGGAACTTGCTATGCAAAGGTGTGGTTGTAATTTCCTGGTAGGTTTAAAGATGGTTTGTAACTGAAAAAGAAGGAAAACTGCCTTTTTTGTCTTGGTCTTTTGCAGACCCAACAACCAATTGGGCCACACAGTATACAGAAAACTGACACACACAGACCAGTATCTATATAAAAATTCCAACCACCATCCACAACAGAAAAGGGGCATAATCAAAACTCTGACAGATCGTGCAAAACGAATTTGTGAACCTCACCTCCTCCCTGATTAAATCAATCATCTTGACTGGGCTCTGAGGGCTAATGGCTACTCCACAACAGAAATCAAAAGAGCTTTAAGACCAAGAGAAACCCAGAGGACTGAGGAGAAACAGCCCACCACAGGAAAAATATTTCTGCCATACATCAAGGGAATCACAGATCAAATAGGGAAACTGATGAAAAAACATAACCTACAAACCATCTTCAAAACTACCAGGAAAACACAGCAGATGCTATGCTCAGCAAAGGATATGAGAGACCCCCTCACTTCTGCAGGAGTCTATCGCATACCCTGCAGCTGTGGAAAGGTCTACATAGGAACCACAAAACACAGCATTCAGACTCGCATTAAGGAGCACGAAAGACACTGTCAGTTTAACCATCCTGAAAAATCTGAGTTGCAGAACCTGGGTTAAACAAAACTGGACATAACATTTTATTTGAGAACACTGAAATTCTGGACAATTCGGAAGGTTACTATGTCAGACTGCACAGGGAGGCCATTGAAATTCACAAACACCAAGAAAACTTCAACAAGAAAGAAAAGATTCTGAAAATTAGCAAAGCTTGGCTACCAGTATTTTTAAAAAGGGACTGATAACCCCACCCGCAATACAATGCACTCAACCACACCTCTGCATAGCAGGTTCCACTCAAACACTTACTGACTGGTTCCCTACCCTGGGACATGGACAATATACCCCACTAAATTTTCCCCTTCTCACTAGACACAGTATGTAACAGACTTTTCTCTGTGATACACCTCTGAAGATGCCAGCCACAGATGCAGGCGAAACGTTAGGAACAAGATCTAGCTGACCACAACCACACAGCCTGAAAAACCCACCACAATCTATAATAGAATTTTGAAAATCTGAAATTTGGTTCTATGTTAGTCCTATGTATTCTATTAGTGTTATATTGTTATGATGTATTTGTTTATTATGTTGTTAGCCGCCCTGAGCCCTTCGGGGATAGGGCAGGGTATAAATATAAATTGAAATGAAATGAAAATAAAATTTAAGAATGCTATTATATATTTACTGATTACCTCCAGAAAAAATTGGACTATAAACCTTTGAATTTATAACTTTGCTTGCCTTATGGTTAATTTGTATTAATTAAGCCAAAGCAGGTACATCTGCAGAAATATTAGCTGGTATACCTGCCTTTACTGCAAGGCTGATCCCCGTTCCCTGGTTGGTTGGTTTTTTTGTACTTTTATTTAACTGACATTATTCCTTTAGATTGAAGATGTACAGTGAAGCAATCTATGTGAACACACTCTGAATGTCCTTTTCCCATTTTCTCTTGTGGAAAATGAATGAATTAGACTTCCACCAGAACCATGATCTCTTTTTTTGCTGAAGCTATATTGAACTGAGTAGAGGCAGCAAGAATATAAAACATTTCCAACACCTTGGCACAGCAGTCTTTTTCAAATTGCTTTGCTATTATTTATCCAATGGAAATCTGAGTGTTTACAGGTGTAAAATATGGCATATGCATGCAGTGCATGTCTCTGACTGAGACATCCTGGTGTGTGGTTCAGTTTTGTTTGCATTGGAAGAAACTCTTACTATAGCTGGCAGTACATTCTCCTAAATACGTGCATGTGGACCACACCAGTATATTGGTGTTAGTCCCATGAAGACATGGAGTCTCACTTTCTCCTTGATCCATAACCATTCGGCACCCAATAAATAAATAAATAATACTGTCATGTGCTTTTCTGTAAAACACCTAACACTGGCGGGATATTTTCTCCAAGTTTCAGGACTCTGGGCAAAACAAATAATCAGTGCTGTCCTTGAAAAGGGATTTATCACCCTTTTAGTACAAAATATCTTTAGAATTTACACTGTGATTGACAAGGAATTTGTCATAGTCATAGGCAGACACAACTATGAGCAAATTTCCCTGCGTTTGACAGCCTCTTCAAACTCCTGTATAAATTTGGGCTGTTTTCCCAAAAGACATTTGGGGCAGGGGGTTATTCACCCATAGCTTTGTGACAATGTTACAAAACCACATTATGCGTATTCAAAATTTTCAATTTATGATTGAGAAAATACTTCCCAATCAATTTTAGTACCATACCCCTAGAGTAGAGTACAGATGCTCCAGGTCTCTCTGACTGAAAGGAAGGTGGGGTTGATTTTACCAACTGCCCTTTTCCATGGCAGATGTTTGATGCTCCTCTATGCTGTTCCAGGGATCTCTCTAGTCCCCACCTGCAGGTTGACAACCATGGGTCTAATGCAGCCACTATATAAAGCCTAGTTTTAGCTGCAAAAGAGCCACAAGAGTGAGGGCAACTGAGCTCCCCCTCACCCTTTCAGTTTACCTCCAGTTTGCAACCCCATTACATTTGCAGTTCCATTCAATCAAGCTCTGACTCCAGAAGTGAACACATTAAAAAGAAAATTGCATTGGACTGGTTCTGTATAAGGTAATCCATGTGACAGAAGGCTTCTCAGTATCTCTTACCCACGAATCCCTTTTGCTCCTAAATCTGACTCTTCACACCCTCATTTTATACACAATTGGAACAGGGTCAGGTTCAAACAAACGAGCCTAACACCATCACGTGTAATTTCAACCGAACTGCTGTTTCTGAAACTTGGTTAAATTTGGCAAAAAATCTGAAATCCATGCCCTGTGAGGAGAGACTTAGGGAGCTGGATATGTTTCATCTGGAAAAAAATAGTTAAGGAGTGACATGATAGTCATGTTTAAATATTGAAGGGATGTCATGTTGAAGGTGGAGCAATCTTGTTTTCTGCTGCTCCAGAGACAAGGAATAATGGATTCAAGGTACAGGAAAAGAGATTCCACCTAAAAATTAGGAAGAACTTCCTGACAGTAAGGGCTGTTCAACAGTGGAAAGGACTGCCTCAGAGAGTGGTGGAGTCTCCTTCTTTGGAGGTTTTTAAACAAAGTTGGATGGCCATCTGATGGGAGTGTTTTGATTGTGTGTTCCTGCCTGGCAGAGGGTTGGCCTTGGTGGCTCTTGTGGTCTCTTCCAACTCTATGATTCATATAATTTATATGGGAATACAGGAAATGTTGTAAGGGAAATGCTGGATGTCACAATCTTTTGGTACAGACTGCCTCCCTCTGTGCTCCAAACCAAAAAAGGCTGCTTACCGGAGTGCCATCACAATAATGCCATCCAGCACTACAGCTAGCAAAACAGTGAGCCTTAGTGCCTAAAATGTCATCCATGTTATGTCTGAGTTATAAATATCCTAGTTCTGACATAGTCCTCCTAGTCTGCTTGTAGCACATTCACTAAATATAGCAACTCCTGCTCCTGTTGCTCACCTCTATCCTCTTTCCATAAACCCAATGATATTGTGAATGAGGATGGATTCCCCTTTGGTTAGCAATATTTGGCCTCAAGGAAGGTTGTCAGGGGTGTTGATTCATAAATTCCAACAGAACAGATGCTGCTATACATTTAGGCTCTGCCTATGCATTACAACATTCTTGTGATTGTTGGGGAACCACACCAGAATTTTGTATCACATACATGGTGGGAGTTTGGTGCCTCTGTTTGCAACCACATCAATAAGTGGAAAGCAACTTTAGCCTTCCCCCACTCCAAACTGTTTTTGCACCCTCGCTGCCCACGGAGCTGCTACTGGTTCAGGTATAAAAATCAGGTTATTTATAAGGCTTAATAGAAGTTTCACAATGAGGCAAAATAGTGCTCATCCTCCAGCCTGAGGATGTCAAAACAGTGTTGGGAAGGCTACAGCCACTTCACCCTGTGGACTGTAGTGTGCATCTAGGGGCACAACCACTGTGTATCTAGGAGGCACAAAACTCCCACTGCATGTGTGCTGCAAAGTCCTCGTGTTGTTCCCTAACAAACACAAGGACTTCATAAGGATTCAGTGGACCAAAAGCAGCCCTATGTTAGCAGTTTTTTTGGAAGCTGACTAACCTCTTTTGGCTCTGATCTGGTGGGTGTCCAACCAAGGTTTCAATCGTGGTTCAATTTAGTATAAAGGACCTAATGTAATTGCCAGTTTGCTGGCCTCTTGCGTTCAAGTACTGATAGTCTGCTTGCCCTAATTAATGACAATTAACATCTTCTGAACACATTTTTTCCCTTTAAAAATTCTAGAAGACAAGACAGGCTACTTCTGTTCAAGATTTCATGCTGTGACAAGAACCCCCAGGAGAAAACAGCTGTCCTAGCCTCTGAATGAAAAGCAATTCAATTCATGATATGACTTTGCCTCCCTCCCAGGCCTCTATGTAAACAGCTCTGACACCCTTAATGTAGGTAACTTATATTAAAAAGCAGGGTTTATCCCTGACAAAATTTACCTCAGCTGACCTTGGCACTGCTCCTTTTGCTACCAGTATTCTTGTTATTCACAGACACTAAGGTGAGCTCCACCTAAAAAATACAGCATCTAGGTTATTCAACAAAAGCCTCCTGTTGAAGTTTATGCATTTAGCACATTCCGATTAGCTGGGTACACACTGTGCTATCAGCATGAGAGAGTGTTCCCAGCACCTCCCACTTGGACATGTGGTTGTGCCCTCTCTTACTTTATAAGAAGCTGGAAGCTCTGAAGTGCTCTTCAAGTAAGAAAGGGTATTTCTATTAAAGCTGAGCAAAATAACCTCATATTTCCTGCTGCCATTTTCTCTTCCTTGGTGACCAGGCCTTCTAATTGAAGACATCTCAATTCTTCCAATAAATTTAGAGCTTCAGTGTAGGCTACTCACATATTAATCTGGGTTCAGATTTCAGATTTGTACCAGAACCTCAACACTCTTCATACCAAATAGATTATCACAAACACACATGATCCAAGCTCATGCATAACAATGAGAATCCATAATGAAATTAAAACACTCAAGCTAGAATAAATTAATGTATTCAGTCCTAGCCTCTATCTATCCCAAACTCTGACTTTGCTTCTTATTTTAATCAGCTGTCAGTTAAAGTTCTTTATCCCACTCAGCCATTTGAATTGCCATAAAAATTTTAGATTCATCCTTCTCTATTTGAAATTGAGGATAGGTTGCATGTTTGTGCCATTCTGACATGAGAAGCAAACTGACCACTCTTTACTCTCTGTTTTACATTTAATCTGTATACTACAGTTCTCTTGGCTGGATTGAGCCAGCAGTAAGAATAGATAACCACATTGCTTGGGGCAGGCTGCTATCTCTGTTGTACAACTAACCCCTTGAGAAATAAACACATTGTGGCCAAAAACATAGGAGGACATTTATTCCAGTCTATGTAGCCTAAGAACAGAACTGTCATAACTATGCTAGAAAACAGGTATAGACTATGAGCAGAGGGAGATTCCATTTCTGGACACTTGTAATATTTTGGTAACAGCATGGCTCCTCTAACACTTGTGTACCCTGGCCAAACAGGCAACCTAATCCAGTCTATGGGCCAGACTCAAACTGTGTATTCTAAGAGGCTACGTTCTCCGATGCAGTTCATCAAACAGAGTTTCATAAATGAGGTTGTTTCAAATTTTTCAGTATTCCAATTATTTTACTCACTGATGCCTAAGCCATTCATTGAAATATCTGGACTTTTCAGATGCAATTTCCCATAATGAATATATTCCAGACATACAGAAAGAGATAACAGGTTGAGTTTAAAATTAAATCCTTCAGAGTCCACCATCAATTAAAGTGCTGAGCAACTTTACCGTAACTACACCTTTTGCAGTTCAGATCACATAAGCATCACTCTAAAGGCTTATTAACGCAATGCATGATGCCTCATAAAATGGAGGATGACTTCAGTCCACATTGCAGTCCATTCACCATGAATTCCCCATCTGATTGCTTCAATAGCCAACCAGATCACAATTGAATGTATGCTGTAAAAAAAAGTACTTGGCTCATTGCACACTCCACCAGGAGCTAGATGGGTGGTGTTGACAGCTTCACCACACACCCATTGTAATGCGGCTCAAGCTTAATAATATTTTAGCACAATTAGAGGATTATGTTCCTTGACTACCTGACAGATAGGAGACAGTAGGTTTCTCATGGGCAAATACAAACTATTAATTCATACCTCAGATCCTTGGCTTTCCTGGATGAAGAGGAAATTGCTTTCACATCCTGCATGTGAGATCCCAAAGGCCCCTGGTGGGCCACTGCGAGTAGCAGAGAGCTGGACTAGATGGACTCTGGTCTGATCCAGCTGGCTTGTTCTTATGTTCTTTTTGTGGCCAGGGTCCAGAACCTTTTTGAGTTCATGGGCACATTTGTTATTTTGATATGGCATGGTGAGCACAGCAACAAAATGGCTGCCACAAAATGACTATTGAAGGTGGTAAAGCCAGCCACAAACTGATTGCCAGTAACACAGTGGAGATCCTTGCACTGTGGTGGAAACTGCTGACAAAGCAACATTTTAAAAAATCTTCACAGCCAATCAAATCTCCAATAATCAAATCTCTAGTAGGCAAAAGCTCTACCTGCTCCCATCCACCTCCCAAAAACACTTGACAGGCCCCTAAAAAGGTGTTGCCAGACTCCATAGCACCCACAGGTACCATGTTGAGGACCCCTGTTCTAAGGCAATGCCTGTCTCCTGATGCTTTTATTAAATACTTGTATTTTTTAATTGCATTTTTAAAAAGTCTGCAGCCTGATTAGCTGGGAGCAGTTGTTGAATTGCTTGATTTTTAATCAGCTGATGCATCAACTATGACTGCAATACTGTGCATACTGACTTGGAAGCAGGACTTGGAAATGGTGCAAAAGTTGTACCTGTAGCAGAGAAGCACGTCTCAAAACAAGTTTACATTCTAGCAGTGAGTTAGGACTTGTCAATGTGAGCTTTCTGAATGTCACAGATAAGGAGATTTCCATTTATACACACAGGTTCAGAGTGATATAGGATAGCTAATATTACAATTTCTTCAGGCCTGTTATAAATCAATTGTCATCCCATGGCAGTTGATTGTTCTTAAATAAGTTAGCTTAGTAAAACAAAATGCTGAAATTGGACATTCAAAACAGTATGAAAGCAGAGATTTATGATGCAGTCTTAAAAACAGTTGTGCTCTTCTAAGTCCGCTGAAGTCAATAGGTTTAGAAGACTAACTGTGCCTTTGATGACATTGTTAGAAACACAGCTTTTTGAGTCTCTCAACATGAGCCATCCCATCCCATTTTTTGTGACTCGTGATACATATTTGACATTTCTGGGACTTATTATTCTTTGCTTTACTGAGCAAAGAGTATTTTGCCACACTGTCAGAGATAAGGTATAGGGCAGTGATGGTGAACCTTTTTGAGACCGAGTGCCCAAACGGCAACCCAAAACCCACTTATTTACCGCAAAGTGCCGACGCAGCAATTTAACCTGAATGTTGAGGTTTTAGAAAAAATGGTTGGCTCTGAGGCATGCATTGCTGGGGAATAAGCTTGGTGGTAGT
Source organism: Sphaerodactylus townsendi (assembly GCF_021028975.2). NCBI lineage: Eukaryota > Metazoa > Chordata > Lepidosauria > Squamata > Sphaerodactylidae > Sphaerodactylus > Sphaerodactylus townsendi. Next base: position 97,979,600 of record NC_059427.1, on the reverse strand, counting down.
TGTTGGCTTTGTTTTGAAGCAACCATGCAACTCTTCGAATGGGTGAATCAGACCCTAGGAGAGTTTACTCAGAAGCAAGCCCCATGGCCAACAACCAAGCTTATTCCCAGGTAAAGGATCGTGCTTTAGTTCTTTGCATGAAAATCAGTGGGGTTTAACAGTGCTTAACAGGGTTACCTACACTGCTTCCCCAAAACTAGGTCATAGGTTTAATGCTAATAATCGAGCCCAGCAGCCCAGGCCAGCCTAGATGTGTGTGTGGGGGGGGAGATTCCCCCCCACATGATGAACTCTGTGCGTGCCCACAGAGAGGGCTCTGAGTGCCACCTCTGGCACCCGTGCCATAGGTTCGCCATCACTGGTATAGGGAAAGGTCCATACTACTCCTTTTAGCTTTTTCTCCCACCAGAGTCAATTGAGAGGAGCACCCAGCAAAGGAAGCATTTTCCTAGATAGTGGAGTAGAACCAGCCAGCATTACCCCTCTCCCCAGTCACTGAGTTATGATTAGGTAGCAGCTTATCATGTCACTACTCACACTGGTGTGGCTTAAATTAATCTATAGGGTGAAGATCTCAAGCTTCCATTTCACAATGAGGGCAGGACTACATGTTGCTTATGGCTCTGTGACCCTTTTCACTGAAAGTTTTCCTGCATCAGGTAAAACAGCTGCAGGTGGCTTCATGTTAAGTAGAGGACTGATAAGGGAAGGAAGGGGGTGCCTAACTCCTTCATTCTCATCCTTTTGTCCACTCAAAGATGCAAATCTTTATTGGTCAGGAAAGCAGCAGCTGAAAGTGATTTTGGATGAACAAATAGTTGGGCAGGGAAAGTTTTAATCGTCCCTCCTTCCCTGATGTTGATTCTTTAATATGAAGCCACCCATGGTGTCATTACCTAATTTTAAAAAACTGGAGAAATCATGAAACTATAAATAAGATAATTCTGCCCTGGGATTAGCCATCAGCATTTTGTGCTAAGTCTTGTTGAGTGTTAGTTTGTGTAACAGGGGCACATCCTCCCCATAAGTTTAACATATAAGGAAACCCATTCAGGCAATCACATTCAGACTTTCACTTCACTTTAAGCAGACTTAAATTGAGTATCACTTGCTGAACTGTCTGGATTGAATGTGTCTGTCTGGATTAAAGGTGTCAACAGGTTGTGTGAATCCACCCTCAATCATTCACCATGAACCAATGGAATGTGCTGATACTTCTGACAAACCGAAGTAGTTGAGGAATAGCTTGCAGGATTTGTTCAAGTGATTTTCAATTTAGGCAACTATTTCCAAATTGCCCTGTAAGTTCAAATGGTGGCTGCATGAACTGGAATAGAACAAAATGCTATTTGGAAGGGAGGTGTTACATGCCAATCTTGCTTATATGATCCTTGTCCCTATTGTGATGGCTGGGGCAGAGAAAAATCCTGTTGCAGAATTCTGTCGCTGGACTTAGCCCAAGAAGTCCCCTTGTGGATGAAATTCAGTTGAGCATTTCAGCTATGGGTCCATTGAACTATATTTTGTTATACAGAACTTTCAACCAAGCCAAAGCTATTCACAAGTGTTTAAGTGGGATATCCTCCCCAGATGCACATTATATTTGAGGTTTCTGTGGAGGATGCCATATAGAATTCTAAATTCTTAACCAGTGACAGAAACCAGCTTGGATTTGTTCTTCATAGGCAGTATACATGGATTATGTATACCTTCTGCCTTCCATGTCCACTTTAAAAAAAAGACATATTGGAAATGTTTTTATTGCACACGATGGATAGACTATAGCAACCCAGAGTTCAAGTGAGCAGGTTTATGAACAGAGCCATTCTTTCCTTTCCTGTTCAGCTGCTGTAATCAACAAAGAATGGTGGGGCTCACTGAGCTGATGATGTTCTCTTTGCCCAGTAGGGATGGGGTTTTTGCTCCAACAAATTGTTGGTCGCAGTGATTAGGCAGCTGTGTAGTGAATAGGGGCCATTCTGCTCCCAAGGAGCGGATTCCTTCCATGCTGGCACACTGCTTTGAGTGTTGTGCCCGTGCTTCTGCTTTGAATGTCTTCCAACCCCTCTACAGAGGACAGAGTGTGATCAGTGGAAAGATGAGAAAGAGCCAGGTATTGCCTTACTTCACAGCCTCTTAATATCTCGACAAGTGTAGATAGAATTACCTCTTCTAGTAACAGAATTCTTTTTTCCCATGGCTTTGACATAACATTTTATACTAGCTGATTCAACTTCCACATATGATTTAATAATAAACAGCAAACCATTGTTCATAGACTAGTCCTAAGATCTCCCTATCAGACTGTATATTATGTAGTATGTCCTACCATTAATAGACATGATAGATAGACAGGGAAAGAGAGTGTGTCTCTACTAAAGCAGGTGAAATGTTTGGAAAATAAGCACTTATAGTGGAGCCAGACTGGACTATTCTGGATATATATTCACACATTACACTTGGGAATGCCTCTAGAAAAACTGCAAGCAAGTAGCAAGTTCAAGCAGCATTCAATGGCTCCCAAAAAGAGCATTATCCCCAAAAACTGTTCAGTTTGAGTCCAGTAGCACCTTAGAGACCAACAAAATTTTAGGAGTATGAGTTTTCAAGAGTCAAATCTCCCTTCATCAATATCTGATAAAGGGGCTTTGACTCTTGACAATTCATGACTCAAAAATATATTTGGTCTCTTAAGTTGCTACTAGATTAAAATATAACTTTTCCACTTCATGCTAACATGGCTACCAAAAACATTGTGAATAAGAAAGAATTATTCTAGTTCAAGGTTTATTTAGGGTTTTTATAGCCTGCCAGTGAATAACTACAGTGACCATAGCAAGGACCTTATTAGTATTGAAAATAAAGGACTTTGGACTGTCTTAACCTCAGACTTCAGAGAGAGACTTGACTAGAGATTAAGAGAGACAGAGGGGTCAAGACAGTGGGCATCCTTTCTACTGCTCTGACACTATCCTTTTGGTATGTAGATTGATGCTCTCAAGAAACTTCCTTCCTTTGGCCTTTTACACCTACTGTGCACACATCTTTTCCGTTCTGCAACCATGAGGGCAGGCATGTGTCCTACATCTGCCTCCATCCTAGTTAGTTAAGACCACATTTGGAAACTCTATCTAGTCTATACTGTCCAAAATGGAGTCCCTACAATAAATGAAGTATATTGGTTTGAATATTTAAAAGGCTTCAAGTAATTTTTGTTCCTGGCACATATAGAGTTTAGATGGGCTTTGCTGTGCACAATAAGCATTGGTGTACTCTGCTAAATTACTAGATGCAGAATTACATCCAGAATTACCAGATCCAGAATCTGAATCAGTTAGGACCCTTGTTGCTGCATTCTGCAATCAGTTGTAATTCCCAGACTTTGTAGCATATGAACCAGTCCTCAGATTAAAACTCACTGGCAGTATCCATTGATTGGCTAGAGTTGTTGGGATGGGTTTCTTCTTCCCATGATGCAAGAAATCTATGTAGCAGGCTAACTGTTGCTACTCATAGGAAATTCTAAAAACTGAAAATGCTCTACTGGGCCTTTTATTTATTTATTATTTATTATGAGATTTATAAGCCGCCTCACCCCCGAAGGGCTTTTATGTCTCTCTTTTAACATTCTCTTTGCAAGCTCACATCCTCCCAGTTCCATGTGCGCAGAATTCCCACCCCCATGATATGCTAAATGCTCAAGTCTCCTGATTCTAAATGCAGCCACAGAAGTAAATCCCTGTAACTTTAACGTGAGTTGTTCCATGTAAGTGTGCAGATGAGCACACCATATTCTTTACTCATGTTATGTGTTGTATAAGAATACTGAAACTATAAAAATAATCCCTGGATTTAGTCACCAGTAAAGTAGAGATATGGCCATTTTTAGGCAACAGTGAGGTAGCATGACTGACTGCCTCAGCCAGGGGTAGGGAACCTGAGGCTCGAGAGCCGCATGCGGCTCTTCTGCCCTTGCACTGTGGCTTCACGAGCCGAGCCACCAGCCCCATCCTTGCCCGCCCTGCAGGCAGCAGGGCGGGCGCACCAACTGCCCACGGTCAGCCGCGCTGCGCTGCGGGCTTCCCCTCTCGCCCACCCCGTTGGAGCGGGGCGGGCGCTTTCCCAGCGGCCAGCGAGGCCGAGCCACCGGCTTCATCCTTGCCCGCCCTGCAGGCAGCAGGGTGGGCGCATCCATGCGCTTCTCAGAATGAGCGGAGTAAAAGGTTAAAAAAAACCCTATATATATAGTGTTATCTTTATTTTAAATGTCAAAAATTATTTGCGGCTCCAAGTGTTTTCTTTTCCCGTGGAAAACAGGTCCAAATGGCTCTTTGAGTGTTAAAGGTTCCCTACCCCTGGCCTCAGCACTAAGCATTTAATCATCCTTTCCCATTCTCTGCAAACCACAATAGCTGTGCTTCCTAGTGGAGCATGGAAGGCATTAGAGTGTGTGTGTGTGGGGGGGGGTGTCATAAGAATAAAAGAGTATTAGTAGCTACTGACAATATATCAACAGTTGGGGCTGATATATATATGTTGCATTTGGTGCCTTTCTGATTGCAGTATAAAACATTTTTGGATGTTTGATGTTCAAGCCTCCTAGGTATCTTTATAAGAGTGTATAGGAAGATTGATATCTTCCAAATGATATCTTACAAAGTGTCCAGCAAATCAAGTTGAAAAGCAGCCTTTCCCAATCGCCCATACCTTTCCTTTCTGTTTTGTATAGCAAACCTGAACAGATTTAGTTATTAATTTCCATATCTGTGCACAAACACTGAATTTGTGTTGTAGCCAGATTGCATCTCTTTGTAATTTTCAGAGGATAGCTATTCTGATCTGCTGGTCTGCGATAGAATAACTAGATTTGGGTCCAGTGGTACCTTAGAGACAAACAAGATTTTCTAGGTATAAGTTTTCAAGAGTCAACCCCCACACCTTCATGAGAGATCTTTTGATGCTGTAGATTTAGGAATGGAATCACAGATTTGGACCAAGGCAGGAAAGCAGTGAGCAGCATCTAGATAGGTCAAAATGGATATAAATCCAGACATCCTCACTTTTAGCTTATAGTCGCATTATGATTCCATAATTGGAAAAAGTCCAGTTGTGTAGGTTCCACAGTGAATAGACTCAAGCATCTTGATTGTATATGGCATTTTGATGCTGAAAAAAAGAGTTGTGCTTCCTTGAGGAAAGACATTTGGATTTAATGCAATAAGCTAGCAGCAGCTGCCCAGCTGTGCTCTTATTGTAGGCAAAATTTTCATCTAAAAATGCCCTAACAAAATAGCTCTCCTTGTGTAACCACAAAGGCTTTACATAAACAAGCTGCAAACCACAAATAGTTCATGCTAATAAATAGGCCATTATAATAGGATCATTCTGGAAGACACATGAATGAATCATTTTAGGGATGATTACTCATACAACAGCTCTGTTGCTTATGTTCCAAGCCAATAATCCACTGAGCTGAGATAGGAGATCGGAGGATAATACAGGTGCTAGGAGAAAGATCTCAACCTCAGGCAAGGACACAGCATATTACTAGGCATCATTGCATGAACCAAGGTCCAGCTGTAGCTAGAGTTGCCAGTGAACCCCAATTAAACAAAATATTTGCACTGAATTTCAGATCATTTTGGAGCATCTGCCTGGAATAAACAGATGTCTCAAATATGCCCCCAAAAGTCCAGAATCTAGTGCTTCTAGTGCTTCCTTCTAGTCTTCAGAGAGAAATGTATTATAATCAAGTATCACTAATATGAAGAGCTTGCTTTGTATCATGCAAATTCTGGCCTTCCATGCTCAGGAACTCTACTCTTTTAAGGACACTCTGAGCAATCAAGTAAACCACCTTGAATTTTTCCATTGAAAAGTGGAAATGTATAGTTTGTGCACAGAGGTTTGTAATTTATCAGGTCAGCATCCTCACAGTTTAACTAAGCTATAGCAGTTTAACTAAGCTAAGGTAGATTTAACTGTATAAAAGAAGCCATGACCTTCAATTTGCAAGACCTGAGCAAGGCTGTTAACGATAGTATGTTTGGGAGCACATTATTTCATAGGGTTGCTATGAGTTGGAAGTTTCTGGACAGTACTTAACACACACAAACCTAGAGCAATGTGAAGCATGGACATACATTTCCTTGGCATCTGAAGAGCTGCAGGAGTAATTGGACAATGAGAATATGAATGTGCTTCAGAATTCCCCCACCCCTTGTTTGTTTGCACATCCTTCCAACATGGCTTATCAGGCTTCATCAGACATTTTTCACAGTATCCTCAAAGCATGTGTGATTTGAAAGGCTTTGGGTCTATGACACATGCAATTAAATCTTAATTACTATGTGGCAAGAGGATATTCTCCAGTCATTTGAAATGACAGGAGCCCCAGATCTTCATAGCTGCTGATTTCCTGCCCCTTCCACCCACATCCAGTTACTTCAGACAGTAATGTTAAGGCTTCTTGTCTGCATCCTGTGAAATCCGATGGCACCATTAGCCTCCTGAGAAAAAGAAGGGAGAACAACAGCTTCCAATAAATAATATTTGTTAATTTATAGGCCATAAGAACATAAGAACATAAGAAAGAGCCTGCTGGATCAGACCAGAGTCCATCTAGTCCAGCCCTCTGCTACTTGCAGTGGCCCACCAGGTGCCTTTGGGAGCTCACATGCAGGAGGTGAAAGCAATGGCCTTCTGCTGCTGCTGTTCCCGAGCATCTGGTCTGCTAAGGCATTTGCAATCTGAGATCAAGATTGGTAGCCAGAGATTGACTTCTCCTCCATAAATCTGTCCAAACCCCTTTTAAAGCTATCCAGGTTAGTGGCCATCACCACCTCCTGTGGCAGCATATTCCAAACACCAATCACACATTGCGTGAAGAAGTGTTTCCTTTTATTAGTTCTAATTCTTCCCCCCAGCATTTTCAATGTATGCCCCCTGGTTCTAGTATTGTGAGAAAGAGAAAAATTTCTCTCTGTCAACATTTTCTATCCCATGCATAATTTTATAGACTTCAATCATATCCCCCCTCAGACGTCTCCTCTCCAAACTAAAGAGTCTCAAACGCTGCAGCCTTTCCTCATAAGGAAGGTGCTCCAGTCCCTCAATCATCCTCATTGCCCTTCTCTGCACTTTTTCCTATCTCTTCAATATCCTTTTTGAGATGCGGTGACCAGAACTGAACACAGTATTCCAAGTGTGGTCGCACCACTGCTTTATATAAGGGCATGACAATCTTTGCAGTTTTATTCTCCATTCCTTTCCTAATTATCCCCAGCATAGAGTTTGCCTTTTTCACAGCTGCCATGCACTGAGTTGACATTCCCCTGGAACTATCAACTAAGACGCCTCTCCTCTCTTTGTCCCTCTGGAACCAGAAATCACATGAGGTCTGCCACTTGCGCCAGGAAGTTCATTGCTAGGTCAAGTATTTGTAGCCCATCATTCCCCAAGGAACACAGCCTGGCATAGCTAAAGTTCCTTTCTAGGTTATTTTTCATCCAGGTACTGGAAAATCCAGACCTGCTCAGCTTCAGAGAGGGGGGAATTCAAGAGATAATACCACAGAATAATTCCACAGAATAATTCTGTGGAATACCACAGAAAAACATGTGTTATTCATCCACAGAGCCATGAAGTACATACCTAGGAATTAGCAACATGAATAAGTATTGTGCAAATGAATGTTCAGTATCTGTCCACGCTGCTTGCAATTTTAGGTCATTATCAACATGAAACTTGATATCTCAAAAGGATGACTATAAAGAGATTCTTACCACAGGCAGAGCAAAAGACAAATTCATGGTAGACAATTACAAGTAATGCATAACTACCATTCATTATAATAACAACAACCTAGGAAAAATAATTTATTCTTCATCCTACCTGCAAAGGATAAGCCATTTCTTGTTCAAGCCTCAATCTGGGCTGGATCAAAAGTCTAGTAGGCAAAATACATGGCAGAGAAATAAGCCTGGAGAAGGAGGTGATAAGAAAGTGGAAAGCTATTGCCATCCAAGAAAGCCCGCAGGAAGGCGTACATTAACTTCATCAATGATTTCCTATAAACCTGAGTGTAAGGGACAAAGCTGATAATATGCTTCATTAGCAAGTAGAAAAATTGGAGGGTCAAATTTGTTCTGACGATGTCAATCAAAGGGAACACAAGAGTAGTGTTTATTGAGAGAATCAGCCAAGGGCAGTAAAGTGAATAGAATTAGGTCCTAATGAGATGGGTGCCATGAATAGCTTTGCATCTCAGACATGACTTGGGAGGAGATAATTATTGACTTCAGTCTTAGGTTAATTCATTTAATTTCAAGAGGGAAAAGGTTTTGCTGACTGAACCGAACAGAGAATAACCTAAACACATGAGGATTCTGGTACACTATTCTGATTGACTTGGTGGCTCTGCAAACAGTCAGATGTTCCCACAGGAGTATGGAAACTGTACCATGAGATTTAGTCTTCATAAAGCTTCAACTAAGGCTGTTTCCGCACGGAGGCGGAAGTGGCTGGGTCGGCACATTTTGCACCGACCCGACGACGCTGGGACCGTCCGCATGGACGGTCCCAGAAAGAGCCGGGACGACGGCGCCGCAGAGCGCCGTCGCCCGGCCGACCCGGCATGTCCCCGGGCCTCCGGCACGTCGCCGAGGCCTGAGGACACGCCCCCCCGGCCCTGCGCGCCTGCTCCAGCGTCGCAGGGCAGGGGGGCGTGTCCCCAGGCCTCGGCGACGCGCCGGAGGCCCGGGGACAAGGTAAGTGCAGGGAGGGAGTGGGGGGGGAGGCGCCTTGAAGCCGCTGCCGTTCGCACGGCAGCGGCTTCAAGCCGGCGTTCCCGGGAAAGTGCGCTTCCCAGCGCACTCCGGAAACGCCGGCTTCGCGCCGGTCGGGCGGCGCGAGGGCGGCGCGGCTGCGATGCAGCTGCGCCCCCTGTGCGAATGGCAGCCTGGGGACGGCGTTTTTGCCATCCCCAGGCCGCCATATTCCGCCCGTGCGGAAACGGCCTAAGGAAACTATGGCTGTTTTCACCTTGAGGTTTTTCTCTCCTTTTTGTCCAGTCTGTGCACCATAGGTCAGAAAGGATATTGATGAGCTGGAGCATATCCAGAGTAGAGTGACAAAATAGTAAAGTCTAGAATCCATGTCCTCTGAGGAGAGACTGGGTATATTTAGTCAGGAAAAGAGATGGTTAAGGGGTGACATGATAGCCATGTTTGTACCTTCAGATGTTTATGATGCAATTCCCATCAGCCCCTGAGTGTAGGGGACAAAGCTGATAACATGCTCCATTAGCAAGTAGAAGAACTAGAAGGGTCAAACTTGTTCTGACGATGTCAATCAAGGGGATCATAAGACTAGTGTTTATTGAGAGAATCAGCCAATGGCAGTAAAGGGACTAGAATTAGTAAAGTGAATAGAATTAATAAAGTGAATAGAATTAGGCATGCCAGCAGGGGCTGATGGGAATTGTATTCCATAAACATCTGAAGCGCCAGAGTTGACCACGCCTGAATTAGGGCATATGGTTCAGGCGCTTTAATAATGATATAATGTTTTCGGGAAATGTCACTGATGTTCACTGCAATGGTTTAGGTATCATGGAACAACTGATAAAACTGTAAGCAGAATGTTAATTTAAACAAGAAATCTCTTTGTCCTGTGGGGTATCTGTGAACAAAGGCCACTGTTATCAAGGTGAGGAGGAAGAGACGAATACCATATTAGGCCTGACCAGCTTTCACTGATATTAAATTATGTTAGAGATCATTACAATTCTTTTGACTTCTATGAACATTGCAGCTGAAGCTTGCTATTTATTGTGTCTCCTAGGTTTTGTTACTGACATGGCTGATTTCCAATAATCTTTTTGCTGTCTTTACAGACTTCTTTTTCAGAAACGTGTTCTATGTGTTTGACTTTGATCATTACCCAAAGAGGACAAAAGTAGAAAGCAACGCATCAAAGAAGCTGGAAACCAATTGGGCTAGGGGAAGGGGGGCAGGCAGAATCAGAAACCAAGTACAACACAACCCAGACAGCATCATCAAATGGATTTTAAAATAGCCTGAATTAAAGAGAGAAAATAACTGCCTTCTTCTGATGTGATGTATCTGATCTGTTTTAAATTGCTCTGAAATGTGAACTTGAGATGCATAGAAAAGTCTGGAGTCCAGTCTTCTCTGGAATCAAACAATATGAACAGCACTTGGAGATTAGAGTATTTGTCTCATGGCCAAAAATATTCCCAACCAATAATTGCAAAGCATGATACAATGGAGGTAACTTTTAGAACATCAGAATAGGTGAGGAGGTTAAGCAGCATTCACACTAGCCCATCCAAGGTGCCTGCCGCTGTATTATCATACACACAAGTAAAGAAACCTGCTTAATACAAGAAAGAGCACAGCTGATAGAAAGCATAAGCATTTTTATGTAATGTAGGAGCTCTGTAATCTCACATTTACCTTCAGTAAAGAATACTATCTAGTATCATAGAACTATGTTTGTGTGAACCTAGGCCCAAGGTTTTGCACTATTTTAAATACTTATTGGGAGTTGGAAATTGTCAAAACCATGTCTATTGCTTGGAGGGGAAAAATGTGCTGTCCTTTTAATAAAGGTTTAATGGTATTGTATTTACTATATGTTATAATTTATGGCCCCATGCCTTGAAAAGCTTCAGTTGCCCATTTCCATACAATCTGATCCCCCATCCTATTCCACCTCTATGTCTTTGGGACAAATTATTCCTAGCCTGGAGGTTGCCTGTCATCAATATTCTAATGATACCCAGCTCTGCGGCTCTTTATCCAAATCTCTATGGCTCCTTATCCAAACCTCCTTGTGATGTGATAGAGCTCCTGAATCACAGCCTGTCCACTGTGGTTAAATGGCTCAGAATGAACAAACTGAAACTAAATCCTATCACAACAGAAGCAGTGCTGGTTTGGAAAGCAGATGTCTTAACGGACATTGTGCTTTCCTATTGATGCAAAACAGTTATTCTGTGGAACTAGGTAGAGAATGTGTATTACCCCCACTCAGCAATCACTCAGTTGACTTCCTATCAATTGCCAGGTTCAATTCAAACTGGAATTCACAGCCAGGGGAGGAATTGATGGACATGAGAACAGATCGCTTTAAAAGTGGGTTAGATTCATTGGGAAGATATGTTGGGAATAGAATTCAATGTTCTTTTTTTAAACACCAAATGCTTTCTTGCTTTGTTTGTTTGATAATTTTGTAGAATAATATCATCTATTAAAAGTATTGCAGATGGAGCTAAGAATATAAAAACATAGATATTGGCTTGCTGAATCAGCCCAAGATCTGTCTAGTCTACACCATCATTCTGTTTCCAACAAAGGCCAACAGTCACTCACAAAATAGGCACAAAACTGATGTCATTTCATATTGTTGTCCCTAGCAGCCTATATATGTGGAGATTCCCTTTCACTATCATTTTTGCAATGATAATATGCTTTGTTCAGTATTTTTAATACTGCAGCATTTTGTCTTGTCTGTGAAAGTGGCTGTTTGCTGTCAGTCGCATTAGTATCCAGGGAGCTCATGACTTGCTGTTTACGCAAGAGGATTGTTTAAACAAAAAAGTCAGATAAAGCACAAATACTTGTCTGGTAAAAAAAAATGGGGTCTTTATATAGCTGCATTCAAAAGGAAAAAGTCACATTTGACAATTCCCCTCAAATAATTCCATAAATTAGAATCATGGCAGCATGTGAACTAAAACAAGGATACATAACTTTGAAAAGAAGATGGGCATCCAAGAATGAAGCTACAGAGCAATTTGTGTTTTCACTGATCATTCATAACTTTATTGTTGCCAGTTCCAAATCTACAAAAGGGACAAGACACAGTACAGTAGTTTAAATTTAAAACTGTGCCAAAATGTCCTTCTCAGGCCAAATATAGTTATCTGGAGTATCATCACCTATCTCATTATAATCAGCTCAAATATCCCTTCCATGGGGGCTAACTGGTTCTGACTCCACAACCACCTACGATGATACTCTAGATCCAAACAGTAAGTGGGCTCACCCAAGTAAATAAATGTGGCAGCCTTTTTCCTGCTTCAACGGCACCTACCTACCTATACAAATATGTCCCCAAGTGTATCAAAACCCTACGCAGATGCACAAAGGGCACCCGCTATCAGACGCCCCAAACCAGGAGTGTCTCAAACCTTGTAGGTTAGGCACTGATTTCCTATTTCCAGTGCCACTGACTGGAGAACTATAGGCTATTCAACACAGGCTATCACTAGAACCACTTATACAGACTCTTCTGGGAATCCATATTCCATTCCCTGCCCCTGAATGTTAAAAAGCTCACATTTCTGTTACACTCTGAGCAACTTGTTACCAAGGGACACCACCAGTCTAACCTTCTGTACCCCTAGACTGCCTACCTGTCTGCTGCCCTCCTGTCCACCTCATGTACTTGCCACTACTTAGATCTGAGTATTTGATATTCGATCATCTCTTGAGCATTCTGGTTAATCCCCTTTTTCTATGTTACCCAGAGTGTACCCTTCCAAAAATCTTTAAGTCCCAAGTTAGGAAATACATGAAAAACAGTGCGCACACACACCTCTTAGATGGTAGATGGTAAGGGCAGAATTTTAGTCAAAATGTAGCCAAATTTGCCCTCATTCTGCATTGTGAATGCACAAAATGAGAGCAAATTTTGCTCTGGAAACATATTAAAATTTTATTGTATAGACTCAATCACAGACAAAACATTCCCTTTCACATAATCTCCTTTAATGCGCTTCAGTATTTCATTTCTTCATTCATCAGTCTTGCTTGGTGACGCATTATCAGTATCATGTTCCTTCTTGATTGTTTCCATTCTATTTGCCTAGGCATTAGTTGCTGCAGATCACTGACTGTTTCCACAAAGGGGTCCATTTCACCTGAAAGCCAGCAATCGTGCCAGTCATGCAATCCCTGTAGAATGCACAGCTACATGACTTTGTCACCCCATCACAAAAGAACAAAATGTTTAGAATGGCAGGTTGAAATTTCACTTCCCCTGAGGAAGCAGATGGAACACAGTGCTGGTGGTGTATGTATGGTTCATAAGAGGTCAATTAATGTGCTGATAAAGTGTATTATCCTAAATTTACCAGAATATGTATCACTGTTGCCTGCTTGCACAGGTGACAGTGATTCACTAATCTTTCCATAGAAATAGAGTATTTCATCTGTCTGTCATGAGCACAGCTACTTGAGGGTTTAAAGTTCAAAGGTATTTTTGGAGACTTATTTCTCCAACATGGCTTCTTAACTTTGGCCTTTCTTTGCCCTAACAACATAATTGCAGGCTGTACCAATTCCTGGCCAGCTTTTTTTGTATTTTCTCAGATCATCTTTGCATCAAAGTTTCCAAGAAACATGCATCCAGAGAGGAGTTTTCTTTTTTGCCTAGTCTGTGCATTTTGCTGCATTTCCTAAAGTCCTGCCCATAAATTATCCTTTTTCCTGACCAGACACTCATTTCCACATTTCTTCTGAGAAGTCTATTCTCCTCCATTTTTTAAAAAGCCTCACTAGAAGTCAGAATATTGCTATAAAATGTATTGTTTGGGGCATATTTTTATTCCTTTTACATGAACAATCCTTTCTCTAATGCTCTTTAACATCTATGTGCATGCTCTGGCCTAGCTGGACCAGAATTTCAGTCTGGGTTGTCACTAGAACACTGATGATACTCAGCTGTATCTGCTGATGAGCTGCTGGCCAAGTACCACCCCAAATAATTTGGGGGCCGTGGTGGAATGGATGAAGAAAAGCCAGTTGAATCCAAAGAAGATGGAGGTCCTATGGTTGAGCCAGAGGGGTGCTGGGTTTGAGTGTCAGTTCTCAGCTCTTGATGGTGTGCAATTAACACCTAAGCCATCTATGAAGAGCTTGAATGTGATCCTGGATGTCTCCCTCTCTATGGAGGCCCAAGTCACAAACATTGCCAGGCTAGCATTAACCAGCCACATCTGAACTCCCTGTAGAAAGAACATGTTATTCACAAAAAAAAATATCAAGTGTTTCCGTCTCCTTCAAGCTGCTTATTTTGATTTTTCCACACCAGGGTCATCTAACAATCTAACAGAAGCCTGCTTTCTTTTCTTCTCTAAACTTGAAACTTCAGGAAATCCATCTGCTGCAGGTGGCTACAGACCATGTTTTCCTGTCAGATAATTTCCTGTTAGGCTCTGTGGATGCTGAAAGCCAGCAAGAGGCTAAACATTTTGTTCTGTTCATCCAATAGCCTTGAGTCATTCTCCTTGCAAGTTCCGTTTTTCTCTGGATGCTCATAACAAGTTGCATACAATTTTACAGACAGGGTGTTCTGAGGAGCTATTGTTACAATAGTTTCTGGAAAACTTCAAAATAAAAAACCCCTTCTGTTCCTGGAACAGAAGAGGGGGAACTATCTTTTACTCTTCCTATATCAGAAAGATAACTCAATTTCATTTTTTGAAAGAAATTATTATCTATGTATTTAAACCTGCAAAGCCATCTTTCTGACTGCTGGGAAAATCAAATGACATTTACCTGGTAGGTAGCTTCAAGGAAAGTAAGACTGCTATTCACTGTACCTTCTGCTATTCATTGACCTCCATTATCTGGAGCTCTCAGCCTATTTGTTAGCTCCCACATAATTTTCTTTTATTACCAACTGATATTGGACAATACTCTCAATTTATACCTATGTCCAAATGGGATTTCCATTGTTCCTCTGCATATTAGCTCCTACCTTCCATCCAAGTACCAACCCTGCCTACAACAGCTAGTGTTGAGACCAGTAGCACCTTAGAGATCTACAGAATTTTCGAAATATGAGAGTCAAAGCTTCCTTTTGTCAAAAGTACCATATGTATAAAGAATTTCTTAATCTACACTGTTTGGGTCAAGATGTTATGCTAAGTACAGCAAGGATCTTATGCAGTGGTGGGATTCAGCAAGTTCGCACCACTTTGGCAGAACCGGTTGTTAAAATAGTGCTTGTAAACAACCAGTTGTTAAATTATTTGAATCACACCACTGATCTTATGTGAGATATGAAATGTGAGTTGGGCTGTGGTTTTCTTATGAATCGTGGGTGGAGATGTGGAACCAGCAAAAAGACTAGCAGCCCTGCTGCCATTTTTTGCTGTCAAAAGTAGCAAGGGATGGAAAGGAAGAAAGGCTGATATTCCTCCTGCAATCAAATGATGTTCAGTTACACAATTACTTTGTAGCACAGATACTGTGTACCTTTGTATCACATGATGCTCCACAGCTAATTCCTACACTGACCCCATTTTGAAGTTGAGATACAAAATGCAAGTAAGGCTGGGAATAGCTTTGAGCCAACTTGCATTTCACATTATGCAAAATGAGACCCTATTAAGAGCTCTATTTTCAAAACTTTTCAAAGGACTTTAATTGGAGGGACAGATTTTTGACTGCCACAGTGCCCTGGGACATGTAGACCCAGAACCAATAAGCAAAAAAAAAAGGTTCCATGATAAGACATTACCAACTGGAAATCTCTCTTGAATTGGCCACAAATTCTTTTTAAACTTATAAAGCTATATCTTGGTTTTGAAAGCTTATCCTATCAAAATTGGTGTACAGGGTTCTTTAGTAAATGGAGAGGGAGTTGATAAAAGGTATAATTGATAAAGCCAATTAGAATTAGAACATTCAGAATTTATCAATGTTCATATAACGTAATCATAAATAAGATGTATTAAAAATTAAAAATTGTAAAATGTTTTTTAAAATATTTAAAACATTTATTTATATTATCATGCGCTTATAAAATGTTGATATGAAACAATTTTTAATATATTTATTGTTAATATACATCTTATTTATGATTACGTTACATGAACATTGATGAATTCTTCTTAAACATTCACGTATGGCATAGACAGTATAATTATTCACACATTGATATGTATTATAGGCCAAGTATAGCCACTTTGATGACTAATCATAACAGTATGAACGCAAAAGAATATATACACTGAAGAAGATTATTCTTTCAAAAACGCTTTACAGCACGCCAGCGTTCTACAAAGGTGATGCAAAGGTGATTGCAAAGTTTATTCAGCATTTTTTGCTATTGAATCCAACGTTCTTCCAGCGTTTTGAAAAGGGCTTGTCTTCTCCAGCACGTCTAATCTGGCGGTTGGAGCTCCCACATGCCTACGTGATTCTGGCCCCTTCCGCACGGAGGCGGAAGGGGTTGGGTCGGCGTAAACCACACCTACCCCACGACACTGGGACCGTCCGCATGGACGGTCTCAGAACTGGCTGGGACAACGGCGCCGCGGAGCGCTGTCGCCCAGCTGACCCGGCTTGTCCCTGGCCCTCCGGCGTGTCGCCGAGGCCTGGAGACACGCCCCCCGGCCCTGCGCGCCTGCTTGAGTGTCGCAGGGCAGGGGGGCGTGTCCCCAGGCCTCAGCGACACGCCGGAGGGCCGGGGACCAGGTAAGTGAAGGTTGGGAGGGAGAGGGGGAGGGCGCCTTGGAGCCGCTGCCGTTTGCACGACAGCGGCTCCAAGGCGGCATTTCCCAACAACCTCCCTCCCCGAGCGAGGTTGGGAAATGCCGGCTTCGCGCTACTTCAGTGAGCCGGCTCCCTGGGGATCGGGCTGCTTGCCGTCCCTCTAGGTTTGCCATAAAAAACGCCTCGCGGCAGAAAGCGGGTCCCTTGTATCTACACCATCACAAACTGACTTTTGAAACATTGCCTCTACTCATGAATGGTCTCCTGTCTGTGGGATCTATGAATGAACTTGATTTCAGTGCTATTCTATTTGTGTATAAGAATGTATTTATAATACTCCCTTTACCGCAGGGAGGGAGGGACTTTATATTTTCGGAACGCTGGACGCCACCTACATCTTGAATTTAAATTTAAATCTAAACTTGAGTTTTATACTTGGTAATTATATTGGGAAATTTTATCGCTGCTTTTAAATGTTTATTTAATTATATTGCGTTTTAAATGTTGTACACCGCCCAGAGCCCTTCGGGGATAGGGCGGTATAAAAATCTAATAAATAAATAAAATAAATAAATAAATAATGTGTTTAGACTTGTCATTCATGCTATAAATCAGTTTGTTGTACTTCCCTGTTTTGGGCGAGTGTTTTTCTGGAGGTAGCTCATCCAGTTTCCGTGTTTTCCAAATAAAATTGCTGACATCTTTTTGCCATTGTGTAAAACATGTTATGGTATCAATTATTGGCAACACCTGGAATAGAAATAGCATTCTTGGAAGCACATTCATCTTTATCACAGATACTCTTCCCAACAAAGATAAATTCATTCTGTTCCATCTCAACAAGTCTGTCTTTACTTCATTCCATACTTTTACATAGTTATTTTGAAATAGTAAGCAATTTTTATTAGTCAACCACACTCCCAAATATTTAACTTTTTAAATTGCTGTGAATCCTGGCAGCTCGGATAATTTGTTTTGTAATTCTTGGGACATATTTTTTGTTAAGATTTTTGTTTTACTCTTGTTTAACTTGAACCCTGCCAGATTACCAAATTCTTGTATTTTATTTAACAATCTTTCCACACTTTGCACTGGAATAAAATAGACCCAGATTCAAAAGAAATGGATGCAACCCATTATTATTATGCTGTTGAATCCACCATAACTCTGTAGCTTCTTTGTAAGCACAAATCAGAGCAGACATCTTTGTTTTGACACTTCCTTAAGAGCAGTCATCATATCTGGTTCCTAACAATGTTTAGCCTAACTGGGTTTCATTTTCTAAGCCTAATAAATAATCAGCTGATGGGAAAAGAATTATTTTGCCTGATTGAAGGAGATACAAAAATAAATTCAGTGAGCAATGGATTAAGCCTGTATTGATTGCTACCATAACTAATTCCAAGTCAATTTTCAGCTCACATAAAAAAGAGGAAAAGTAATACCTTTTATATAGTAAATTTGTAGCCAGTGTTCTCACTAGATTGTTTATTGAATTGTGCTAGGTGCTTGTAGGGCATTTGTAATTCACAAGGGTGAGGTTTGAATGAACAGCTGAAAGTAGTCTCATGTTATTATAGATCATGGCTTTCCATCAGTGCTACTTTCAGCTAGGTAGAATAAAAACTTGTTTAGTTAAGGTGTATATAGATTTCTGTTTATTTTTGCACCATTGTAACTGTTTAAACAGAAAGGAATTTGCTGGATCAGCACAAGTATTCTCATGCAACCTACATTGCACTGGTACAGCTCTGGATACACACATATTTCACACCCCATTGAATTATAACTGCCAGCTGTACAATAGTGGGATGCCAAGCAAATAGGATAATTAGCATTGAAACACAAAATACAGTTCATCCATTATTTTAGTTTGGTATCTGTAGTAAAATGCCTCAGACATGAGAATTCATAGCAAATTTCGCCATGATTGCATTTGCACTCTGCACTAGCCCAGAGGTCAGCCTTTTTTCCCTGGCTAACATAGGCCCCTTCCGCACACGCAAAATAATGCGTTTTCAAACCACTTTCACAACTGTTTGCAAGTGGGTTTTGCTATTCCGCACAGCTTCAAAGAGCACTGAAAGCAGTTTGAAAGTGCATTATTCTGCATGTGCGGAATGAGCCATATAGAGGAAATGACAGGTGTATGAGTTACGTCCCAAGCACAGAGCCAGGGCAGCACCCTGAAGATCCAAAGTTGGTGACTGAGGAGGATCTGAGGAACCAGGGAAGGACCAACCCAGCAGCAGAGTCTATAGAGGATTATCATGTTAATTGATTCTCTTATGAAGGGGCCAACATTTTTGTCCAATGTAGATAGTTAGAATGGTATTGTTGGTCCATGATGTTATATATCAGATTAGATGGTGTGAAAGTACATGAGCCCTAGATGGTATTAGGGACAAGGCAAATCTTCCTTTTGAAGATGAGAAATGATATGATCACCCACAGCTCATTGAAAATACAAAAAAAATTAAAAAGGAAACTATATATTGCAATAATTTGCATGAGCAGCTGAGTACAACTGTGTACTTGTTGGGCTGAAAAGGTGCCCAGCATCAGAGCCTGCACAGCAAATGTCCTGGGGCCACCTTCAGCAAATGGCAGCAGAGAAAATTCCTTCAGCTGCACACAAAACGTTGAGCACAAGCTGAGAATGAAACTGACCAGACAGCAAAATGGTCAGTTAGGAAAAATAAGATGTCTTCTAAGGAGACAATGGTCCATTCTGTACAGCCAGGCAGGATACATCTTGCAGGAGGCTTAGGGGGGAAAGGTGCACTTTGGAGCATTCTCCAAAAAAGACACCTTTAGCTGAAATATGGCATCCTGAGGACATCTTGGGAAGAAAGTTGTGCAGAGTGCCTTCCCAGGATGCCTTTTTTAATATCCCCAGGATGTCTTATTTAGGCTGTATGGAACAGACCATTGTCTCCTCCACAAAGAAGACAAGGTTACAGTTTCAAGGCAATTAGATGGCACTAAAAAGTTGTTGTTAATGGCTTGAAGTACAAAAGAAATAGGAGGACATCTGAGGAATACTGATGAATGTATAGATATCTATCTGTGAATTTTAAAAGCATACTGTAGTTGTGTGCCATTTAGATGTTTAATATGAAGTTGTCAATAACTGTAGACAAATTTGGACAGAGCTTTTGTTGTTTTATTCTGGGCTTAGATGCCATTCAGAATGCGAGTAGGATGGTGTGTTTCCTACTCCCATATCAATAGACTGGGTCTTCGATATCAGCTGAAGAGATACTTCCTCATGAACATCAAGTTTCTGACACCAGATGGAAGGGGTCCTGTGTATATTTATATAGCAAATTCAGCAAGAGAAACCAGCTGGAGGCTATTAGTTAAATAAATAAGGAAATATGGATTTTTTTTAAAAAAAAGCAGAAAAGTACAGCTGAGAAGTATAATTCACTTAGCTCACACCAATATTTCTGGAGGTCTTATCAAGACTGGCCCATTTAAATTCCTTTTGCTTCAATACCATGGTGTGTATTTTCCCACATTAACTTATGCAGTGTAAATGAACATGGCAGAGCGTCTATCACCTCCTACCGGATATGTGATCGAAATTCAATTATGTGCAATTGCGTCACTCTCTGGTGTTTGCAGCATGAAGGGGAAATATATCTCCTCTATTCTGCTGAGCAAGATGCATTGGGGGCAGTCATAGGAGAATGTTTATTCAAAACTGAAATCAGTGGGAGGGAAACAATGATTTTCTGTGGGATTGAGGTGCAACTAATAATCATCCAGGCTCTAGGGATTATACATAATCCCTGCATTCTATATTGTCTAAAAAGGCAATTGAAAGCTGTGGAATCTTAGAGACTAGCTGTACAGAAACTTAAAAAGTGGGGTTAGTTTCCAAGGGAAATCTCATTGCAGACATACAGTATCAAAGAGAAGTACAGATAGTGATTGAATATATTTCCATGTACGTAAGTACTACAGTACTTGGTCATATCATTCTCATTCAGACAGAGTGATTAATCTCATACCCTGACTTCATGGGTACAGTAAACGTGGGAGGAGGGGTTGTCACCAGAGTCTGTCATTCAGATCTGAATCCTCACTCTGTCACAGAAGCTTGGTGGGTGACATTGGGTCAGTCAATCTCTCTTAGCCCAACCAACTTTACAGGAATGTTGTGGTGGGAATAAAATGAAAAAGAACAACAACATTGTAAACCTCTTTGGATCTCCATTAGGGCAAGAAGCAGGATATAAATATATAAACAAAAATAATTACTGATCATTGATAAATCCTTTATCTGTTGTGGATATATATGTGCACACAGTTAAAAAATTGGGCAACTGATTCCCCTTCCCAGATCTGTTTCATAATTCCCCCTCCTGGATCTGACTCAGTAAAATACAATGTACCAAAAATTGCCAACCCAAAACAGTTGTAAAGTCTCTGTGAAATCCTGAGCTGCAAATGGGCCTTAGCAAGGAAACTTAGGTCTCCACCTGGGAATCCCATGCCAAGTCCAAGGCCACTTCCACTACCTGAGGTAGGGAGATTCCTAGACAGCAGGATCAACATTACATCAGCAGAATCCCTCTCCCACAGGTTTAATTCAACTTCAATACTCAATATTAGAACTCTCGACAGCAGGAAATCTGGAGAGAGAGAGATACAGAGAGGCAGAGAGAGAGGTGGAACACCAAGACCGCAAGAATTCCCCCTTCCCAGTCATCAAGGCCAGACTGGTACAATGCTGAGAACTTGGACATAACAGAAAGGCAGTTACAGCCAATGTAGGTATAGTCAGCATTTACAAACCACTTTGGACAGTGTCCAAGCAATTTCTTCCAATCAGTGAAATTAAATGTGTATTATACATGTAAAATTAAAATTTATTTCATTTTTATTTCAGTGTACATCACTTTTCACGGATGTTCAGACTCAGGTAAGAAGTTTGTTTGTTCAGGCAACTTCTCACGTGCCCTTTACTAGCTAGTAAAGTATGCCTTTTACTAGCTAGTAGCGATGCGGGATATGACATAGGAAAGCTATTCTTTTATGCTCAATGTTAGTAGTATCTCCCAGCACACAGTGTTCAATATTTTTCTTTCCTAGTATACTTTGGAACTGGAGTTGTTATCCTTTCTGCCTGCTGTGACTTTCTCTTTAAGGACCTAAATGGAGCTCCAGCCAAGACCTGATATACAATCTGCTGATTCACCTTTGATCCATAAGTGCTCAGCTAGTCCACAGGGAAGAAAATAATTATTTGACTAACTTCATCTTCCTGCCCTTCCAGCTGAGTGGTGGTTTGGTTAGGATCAGCAGCTTCTCTTATCCCCAACAATTTTGTTTATTTGATTGCACTCTCTGTTTACTCACAGGATATATCCAGATGAGCTGCCTATTAGCTTTGGCAAACAGTATGCTTGTAGCAATTTTTAAGGCACTTGGTACACTCAGTTTCCCTTAAATGAGGATGTGATGAAAATTCTCCATATTTTCCAGCAATTAAACAGAAAAGTCTTTAGGTCAGCCAGTCCTTCGAAAACTGGTTGTCCTGATTTGATCCTGTTCTTCAGTTTGAATGCAAATAAAGGTTTATTATTATTCAGTGGGTCAAACCCATATCTGGTTCAAGCCAGTACTGGATGACTAATTGAATTTATCCTTGCTCATTGGATTTTGTTTTCCACACCTAGTTTGATTAAGCTATCTGTTTCATCATCAACAGCATTTACCTCAAGATGGGAACTAAACATTCATTTCCCAATCTAAATAAAAAAAGTTTAGTCCCAACAAGTACATAGGAAGCAGGGAACAAATCTGAACACTATATGCTTTGCAAAACACCCTTTAATGTGTTCTCTATTTTTGTTCCTAAAAAGTACACTGAAGACAAAGATAGCACTGTGTGACTATTGCTAGTCTAACTGAGAGCTTTAGGAGAAAACTTGCAATATATTAAACTGAAAAATAGAGGAAGCATGAGGGGAAGCAATGAAAGAGGGGGGAATGCATTCCCCCTTGGGCAACAGCTGAACAATTTATTAGCCTCATCTAAGTAACTGCAACATCCCATTTCCTTTCCTTTTCCATGCCATACCTATGTCCTGCCATATGTATGTAATTGTAGTGTCGATAAATGCTAAGGATTCTTCTAGACACTGAAAAACATTTTTCCCTACATGGCAACTTGATTGCTCCTGTACTTTAGTTGTCATAAGTCAAGGGTACTCCCTTTTGCAAGTGATATTAAACAATAAGCCATAAAGGTCATGGGAGAGTCACCCCCTTGTCATCATGAACAGACTAGCTACTTCCCAAGAGCCACCTGTGACCAACTGCCTTCCCCTTTTGGAAACAATAGCACTTGAAAGCAGGGGAGGCAGGGGATATTGCGTTAACTTCTGCTAATAATGTACTAAGAGATTAAAGTACTAGATAGCAGCTTTGCAACAGCCATTTTCTGAGCAAAGGCAGAAGTCTGTTTCAAAGGAATTTGGTAAAATAGTTGTCATCAGTTAGGGATGACAGAGCTTATCAGAAACCCAGGCTATAAGAGTCTCTGCTAAACAGGACCCCTAGGGGAAAACTGGCACATTGGCCAAAGGACTTTAAACTATAGTATGGTTATGTAACATGTATTTTATGACATCCCTGTAAGGAATCAGTACAGTCCAGACCAATAGTAACCGTAACAGTTCGTTTATTGGTAGGCAATCATGATCTTCTACAAACAATGCGAAATCTGACCAGACTCCCCCCCAGCCGCCGCTTTTATGGGCGAAACCTTTCCCGCGAAAATCCAAATCCAAAACAACCCAGCTTTCCCATCCCACCGTTCCCACCAAGATAGAGATTCACACAGAACAGAAGCCAAAGATGGCAAGCACGCAACTATGTTGAGACAGAGATAACTGACCTGGGCACAACGCCCGGAAGAAGGAATGTAGACTCAAGGTTAACTTCGGGCTTGTCAAGAAACCGAAGCAACCTTACACTCTGCCTTCCCAATGGAAACCCCTTCTCCTCCCGGTTTGTGAGGGAAAGCCTTATGAAAAGCAGCAACAAGTTGGGGGGCCAACAAGTTTTCTGAATACACCCACTGGTTGTGGCCGGAGGGGTACCCCACCCAAGACACTAAATATTGCAATCTTTTGCGAAGCAAGCGAGAATCCAAAACAGCATCAATTTCGTAGTGTTTGTGTCCATCAATCGTGACCGGCGGGGGCTTCTCCGGAGGGCCATGCCAAGCATCGGAATCTGGAGCCCACTTGAGCAAGCTGGAATGAAAAACGGGATGAATGTTGCTTAACGAATTAGGCAGTTCAAGGTGGGCAGTAACGTTATTGATTACTTGTGTAATCTGAAATGGCCCTATGAATTTCTTGCCAAGCTTTGAGTAGCGATGGACATCTCTAAGGTTCTTTGTGGACAGATAGACCCACTCGCCCACCAGTAAGGGGAAGTCAGATCGATGCTGATTGGCATGCTGTTTCTGAGATTCTTGTGCTTGAGTGAGAGCAGTTGTAACCGATTTCCAGCCCTCTGCCAATGTTTGAATCCAGGAACTAAACTCCGGAGGGTGGAGTGGCTGTTCGGTGAGAAGGGGGAACAGGGGAAATACTTGCCCCGTTACCACTTCAAAAGGAGACTTGCCAGTACTTCTGTGCAAGGCATTATTATAAGCATATTCGGCAAAGGGCAACAGATCTACCCAATTATCCTGATGATAGTTGGTGTAGCAACGTAGGTACTGCTCCAACGTTCTGTTGGTCCGTTCCGACTGACCGTCACTTTGAAGGTGGTAGGGGGCGGCGATTGCCGGAGTGGTCCCTAACAGGTTCAGAAAGGCTTTCCAAAACTTAGAGACAAACTGGGGCCCGCGGTCTGAAATTACTTTCAGCGGAGCGGAGTGCAAACAGTGGATGTGCTGCAGGAACAGTTTGGCTAGCTTCGGAGCAGACGGAATGGTGGAGCAAGGAATAAAATGTGCCTGTTTAGAAAACAAGTCCACTACTACCCAAAGTACGGTGTTGCCATGGCTTTCAGGGAGATCTGTAATAAAGTCCATGGAAATAACCTGCCAAGGTTGAGATGCCAACTGAATTGGTTGCAATAACCCATGAGGCTTGCCCACAATGGGTTTTGCTTCAGCACAGAAGGGACAGCCTTTAACATACGCCTCAATGTCTTTGCGCATGGTGCGCCACCAAAATTGCTGGCGCAGGAGATGGAGAGTTTTTAAGAAACCGAAATGTCCCACCTGCTTGGCATCATGACCGGCCAGCAGAACTTCCTTACGGAGCCTGAGGGAGTGGACGGGGAACCAAACATTCTCTTTACGCCCAAACCCCCCCCCTCGCGTTGAGACAAGCAATGCCGTCGGGCATCCTCCGGGACGGGTTGCCATCCCGCCTCTTGCAAGCCGTGAAAGCAAAAAGGTAAGCATGGATGATATTGGGGCCGGAATGAATGGGGTTGAAGGTATCACAGCATGGATCAGCTTTGTTTGTGATCTTAGTCACCGCCAACCCCAACTGTGACGGAGAGACAAGATCGGGTGCATGGCACAGATCGCAGAGATCGGTTCCACCTTAGGGGAAAGCTCGGGACAGGGCTGCCCGCTAACTTGTTACTGTTCCCTGGGAAAAAAATGGACTGTGAAATTGAACCTGAGAAGAAATCACCAGCGCAATTGTTTGGCGGACATTTTGGTCAGGGTTGACAATGCTGAGAGGTTCTTATGATCCGACCAAACTTGGAACGGGTGAAGCGCCCCTTCCAGCCAATGTCTCCAAGTACTAAGGGCTTCTTTAATAGCAGCAGTTTCTTTATCGCCCACAGTCCAATTCCATTCCGGTCCTGACAGTTTTTTAGACAAATAAGCACACGGTGTGAGTTTATTATCTTTATTTTTCTGCAACAGGGCTGCTCCTAAAGCTTTGTCCGAAGCATCCACACGAACCACAAAGGGAAGAGCGGGGTTAGGGTGCTTCAGGACAGGCTCGGTGGTGAAAGCCATTTTTAGTTGTTGAAATGAGAGCTGGCAGGAGGGAGACCAATACAAGGGGGCCCCCGGTTTCATAGCTAACAGCCATTGGTGCGCAGGAGATCAGTGAGAGGCAAGGCCAGCTCTGCAAATTGGGGAATAAAGTCACGGTAGAAATTGGCAAAGCCTAAAAAGGATTGCAGTTCCTGACGTGTAGTGGGCACCTGCCAATTGACAACAGCCGACACTTTATTCGGATCCATTTCCAAACCCGCAGCAGAGATCCGATATCCTAAGTAATCCATTTTTTAGCTGATGGAAAGCGCATTTGGAAAGTTAAACAAATAAGGAATTGTCAAGGAGACGTTGCAATATGGTGCTAACCATCTTGACGTGCTCCTCCTCCGCTTCCGAAAGTATAAGGAGAACATCATCTAAATATACTACGAATTTTTTTAAATAATAGATCTTGCAGCACCTCATTGATAAGTGACATGAAAGCCTCCTGAGTCTCCGAACTTTAACCCGAAGGGCATTACAAGATATTCATATTGGCCAAACTTAGTGTTGAAAGCAGTGAGATGTTCATAGCCGTCAGCTATGCGTACCCGATAATAAGCTTCTCTCAAATCCAGTTTTGTAAAGATACACCCGGATCCGAGCGCATCCAAAAGATCCTTGACGAGGGGCAAAGGATATTTATTGGAAACTGAAACGGCGTTTAAACCTCTATAGTCTGTACACAAATGAAGAGAACCGTCTTTTTTCTTCACAAACAATACTGGTGCTGCATAAGTACTTTTGGTGGCCCTCCGAATGAAGTCTCGAGCCAAGTTTTTGTCTAAGAAGGCTCGCAGTTCCTTCTCTTCGGAGGGACTCAACCGGTAAATTCTGCCCTTGGGCAGCTTGGCCCCTGGGACAAGGGTGATCTTACAATCAGTGTCTCTATGGGGCGGCAATTGAGGGGGGGGAGTCTGGTCAGATTTCGCATAATGTAAGGAATCAGTACAGTCCAGACCAATAGTAACCGTAACAGTTCATTTATTGGTAGGCAATCATGATCTTCTACAGACAATGCGAAATCTGACCAGACTCCCCCCCAGCCGCCGCTTTTACGGGCGAAACCTTTCCCGCGAAAATCCAAATCCAAAACAACCCAGCTTTCCCATCCCACCGTTCCCACCAAGATAGAGATTCACACAGAACAGAAGCCAAAGATGGCAAGCACGCAACTATGTTGAGACAGAGATAACTGACCTGGGCACAACGCCCGGAAGAAGGAATGTAGACTCAAGGTTAACTTCGGGCTTGTCAAGAAACCGAAGCAACCTTACAATCCCTTGATAAATTTTTCAGGTGTGTCAGGTGAGACCCAGTGTGGTGTAGTGGTTAAGGGCAGGGGGATTCTTATCTGGAGAACTAGGTTTAAATACCCACTCTTCCACATGAGCAGCAGACTCTTATCTGGTCAGTCGGATTTGTTTCCCTGCTGGATGACCTTAGGTTACTCACAGTTCCCTTCAAACTCTCTCAGCCCCATCTACCTCACAAGGTGTCTGTTGTGGGGAGAGGAAGGGAAAGGAGTATGTAAGGTGTTTTGAGACTCCTTGCAGGAGGGGAAAGTGGGGTATAAATCCAGATTCCTCTTCTTCTTCAGGTTTGTATCTTCAGATTATATTTTTATGGAATAAAGAGTGGACAAAATAGGAGCCTGAGAAATCATGCCCAAATTGGCCATGCTGTCGTTTGGATTCCCTCTTTTATACTTTGGGCTTCCTGTTGTCCATGTGGAAGCAACCATTGTCTGCATTTGGAAAATGAAAAAATTCTGCCCTCGTCTCTGAAGTCCTGACTCTTTACCATGTTGCAGAGTTTTAGAAGGGAAGAGGGCAGGTTTCAAGGACCTCCATGATGAAGCTTCTTTCAGTGGATCAAGAGCCCTAATTGATTTTACAGGTCTCTTACTCAATTAAGAGGTAAATGGAGGTGCCAAAATTATGAACTGCACCATCAGTCTAGCACAGTAGGAGAATAGGAATTTGGTACCAAGAGTCTTGGGGCAGCCCTCTTGTAACCCTCCCACCGTTGGTTAGAGGTGGTCACAAGTGAAAATCACATGCATCCCAGTTATAAGGCATGACTGAGCTAAAAATGCCATTCCTTCATGAAGCTACACTGAAAACCGATTGTGCTGAATATATCACAGGGGAAACTAGATCCTATGTTTTCTATTCCCTTTAAAAGGTTTTTTTAAGTCAGTGGACTGGCTGAATAGAACCCCCTTTTGTAATAAGTTAAACAAAGCAAGCTAGTTTAAGAAGGTTTCACTAAACAGAGAAAGCTACTTGCTGCTTTAAGAAGAAAGAAGTTCCTGTTAAAATTTGGTTCATTACTGAAGCTTTTTTGCTGTGAAAAACAAAGCATGCAAACAAACAAAAACCCTTAGACTATTATTTGTTTCAAGTGAATGATTTTTCAATGTGCTCAGTAAAGAAACTGTCATTGATTTCAGAGAGTCCTTAAGGCATATTGCCTATATGAAAGTATCTACACAGAACAAGCACAAGTTATCCTTATTTGATGCTTTCATATTAACTGTGTCAATTCATTGACATGTGCTACACAGCAGTTCTCTGAAAAACAATTTCAGTTAAGCTAACAGATGTCTAACAGCTGGGTACATCTCTATGAACTAATAAAACAGTTTGCAGAATACAGAAGAGAACATATAATTGACATATTGAACATTAGTTGATAAGCTTGTATCAAAGTGGACAGGTCAGGTGAGGTTTTCTTCTTTTCTCGTTTATTATCCCAGATAGAGTTCCATACTGTCAGAGAACAAAGTGCTAATCTCTTTTCAGAACCATTTCACATTACTAAATGTATGTGTGTGGTATATTTGGTGGGAAAGTAGCACATGTTTCAAAGCAGTTGTGTGTTGGCCCCTCCCCCCAATCCATGCTACTCTCATTGTATCCTGAAACAAGAGGGAGACTAGCGCCATTTTGAAAGAGGCATTATCTGCCTCCCTGTCCTGCCAGCCTTTTTAAAAATCTTATTATTGCTACAATGGACAATTCTAGAGCATTCACTCAGGACAAGTTGCTTAAATTAATGAATGAGTCTACTTAACCACAACACCCTTTTCCTCTTCCTCTCATACACATTGCTACTATCCTTGAGAGGAAAGGGGGCAAACAAATAAATCCGATCATTGAACATAGTGTTGGTATAGTGGTTAAGGGCAGTGGACTCTAACCGGAAGAACTGGGTTTGATTCCCCCCTCCTACATATGAAGCCTGATGGGTGACCTTGGGCTAGTCACAGTTCTCTCAGAACTCTCTCAGTCCCACCTATCTCACAAGGTGTCTCCTGCAGGGAGAGGAAGGGGAAGATTTTGTAAGCAGCTTTGAGACTCCCTAGAGTTGAAAAAAGCAAGATATCAATCAAAACAAGAAGAAGAAGAAGAAGAAGAAGAAGAAGAAGAAGAAGAAGAAGAAGAAGAAGAAGAAGAGGAAGAGGAGGAGGAAAAGGAGGAGGAGGAGGAGGAGGAGGAGGAGTTTGGATTTATATCCCCCCTTTCTCTCCTACAGGAGACTCAAAGGGGCTTACAACCTCCTTGCCCTTCCCCCTTCACAACAAACACCCTGTGAGGTGGGTGGGGCTGAGAGAGCTCCGAGAAGCTGTGACTAGCCCAAGGTCACCCAGCTGGCATGTGTGGGAGTGTACAGGCTAATCTGAATTCCCCAGATAAGCCTCCACAGCTCAGGCGGCAGAGCTGGGGATCAAACCCGGTTCCTCCATATTAGATACACGAGCTCTTAACCTCCTACGCCACTACTACTCCTATCCATTTTTCTTCTCTGGATAGCCTTTCAGAACAGAACAGATGTCTCTCTCACACACAGGTGTGTAAATACATACACATGTATTCCCACTGAAATGTCTATAGGTAATTCTATCTGTCCTTCTAGCCATGTTTTAAAGCTAAACTAGCCACATAAAATGTAGAATATTCATTTCAATGTTAGAAAGGTTCAGGGGTGTGAAAAAAGCGTTATGGGAAAAAAGCGTTATGGGAAGTTTCTACAGAACTCCCCCCCCCCCCCAACACCTCTAACCCATTATGTTTGGCTGAAGCTGGGTTAAATGAAAGTTGCTAAAAGTTACTTTTCCCCTTTAACTCAGGTTTCAGACACTTCCTGCTTGCCTGTGCGAACTGTGGCAAGTGTTCTATTCCCCCCTTCCATCCACCATTACGGTAGATTCTCCAGGTAGCCACCATTTTGTGCCAGTAGGTGGGATTCTCAGGTGAGGGGATTCTCAGATGCACAGCGTTTCCTGTGCGAAGCAGATCGCATCCTGGTGCTGGGATCCCAACAATCCCGGATGGCCCCTGCACCACAAACGGTGACACAGGCAACACGGGTTCATTTAACCCATGTGTGCTGCCTGTGCAGAACAGGCCAATCTGTACCATCTCTGGTAACAAGACAAAACTCTTAGCTGACACCTGGCATTTGAATATTGTTTCAGTCCTCTAAATGGAATAGCCTTTGGTAGTACAGAAACATCTACAAAAAATTAGAAATGATCTTGTTCCTTTACTGCTGTTTTACAAGTCAAAGATTTTCAATTAGACTTCTGCTAATGATACTTGATACTGCTTTTAAAAATAGCACAGAGTCAATCTCCTTAAACTGTTTTTCTACCATTCATCTTTTCATTAATCATTAGCCAAGCCTGCAAACACTGTTGTGCAACTAGAAATCCAGAAATGAATAGGTTAGCAGGGCAGACATATGTTGATTTTGCTGATGAAATGGCTGTTCCTCCATTCATTCAAATTGTTGGAAATCCTGGACTTTTTTTTTGTTAGATACCATTTACAAACCAGCTGAAATCACAATCTTATGAAAACATAAAGGTATCAGGCAGTGATCTACTATCTATATGCGGAAAGGTACATGGAGTTTTTCCACATTCCTCTGCAGCTCATTCCAACCCCAAAAATCCTTTTTTGGGTAGCAGGAGGCATAAAGAGAAACAGCCATAAGAGTTGACTGTCTGGAATAAAGAAGGACAAATAAATATGATTGCCAGACTTTAGGTGTGGTCTGTGGAGGTCAGTTACTCCGAAGAAATAGCTGCTTTGGAGACTGGGGTCAATAGCATTATATATTTTTTTGTATAGCTAGTAATTGTACGTTACACCCCTTTTCATAGGTTTTCTATCAGTCAATAGCATTATACCCAGTAGACGTCCCTCTCTAAACTCTACCCTCCCTGGCCATATCCCCAAATCTCCAGGAATTTCCAAACATGGAGTTGGCAATCAAACCAGGAAAGGAGGGGGAAGTGTGACCCAGGACATTTGTGTTGCATTCTTCTCACAAACCAAAGGTGGTTTACTTATATTGTCTTAATTCAACAACACAGGTCCCACGTACACAGGTTGCAGAATTCTCTATGCATCATAGGCACAATATTACTGCAATAGCTTGCTAAGCAGAGTTATGCCATTCTAAATATGTTGAATTCAATAAGCTTAAGAGTTTAATTAAGAAGAGTTCACGCAGTGGCCAACCTGTCAATAGGGAGGATCTACAACAGGGCACAGAGGTCAAGGCCTTCCCTTGATGTTGCCTGCTGGCACTGGTTTTCAGATATTTATTGCTTTTGATGTGGAGATTCCCTTTAGTCACCATGGGCAAAAGGTGCTCATCGAACTATCCTCCATGAACCTTTCTAGTTCTAGTTATTTGTTGTTTCTGCTCACGATAACACTGTAAATCCCACAAGAAGAGATTTCGCAGGCCACCTTAGAAGCATGGAAGCAGTATCATTTAAATTGGGCCTACACCTTTCATTGTGACTCAGTCTCCAGCAAGGGAATGTAGTTTATCACAGGGCACAAAATGGCACCAGGGATCATTTGTTTTTATGCAGTAATGACTGTTCAGTAAGAACGGACCTCATGGCAGACTTTTAACTTTCCTAAGAACATGAAGAACTATGCAACTTTTCATTGCTTATGAGATTTTTTTGTGGTTACTGTGCTTCACATGAAGAGAGTATTTAACAAGTAATACTTACACACCAGACCTTGACAGTCTGTTTCAAAAAGATTCAAGAGGACTTTAAAGAAAAAACAGGACCTCTCCACCACAAACACACACCAAAGTTTACTTCTGTATAAAACTGTTGACAACTCATGCCTCAAGGGTAGTCATTCTGTGGGGGCTGAAATAAACAAACGTCAGTCCTCTGTGAGGACAAGGACCACAAAACAGCCCCAAGCCAGATTTTCAGTGTGTGTACCAACATTACATTTATCGCCTCCCCACATATTTAGAAAGCCACATAAATAAGTAGACTGACATGTGTGGTCCAGAGCAAATAGGTTTCATATCATAAAAGCTGTGTCAGCTTTAACTGACACAATGCCCTGTACATTTCAGCTTGTAAGTAGTGTACAAAACAGGAATTTGAATTTGTAGTCAGTTAAAACTTGAATTGGGTTCTTTAATATTAAAATGAAATCTAGTTATACTAGGAAATCAATCTGATTTTCCCCCCACTAGAAACACATCTCTGAGTATAATTTCCATTCCTTGAACATCAAGCAGGA
Source organism: Sphaerodactylus townsendi (assembly GCF_021028975.2). Taxonomy (NCBI): domain Eukaryota; kingdom Metazoa; phylum Chordata; class Lepidosauria; order Squamata; family Sphaerodactylidae; genus Sphaerodactylus; species Sphaerodactylus townsendi. Next base: position 97,947,450 of record NC_059427.1, on the reverse strand, counting down.
TGAAATTCTCAGAAACTGTATCCTTCACTCAAGGCGATCCTACTTTCCAATGTACACAAGCAGGAATGGCCAGTAAGTAAGCTTTCTCTTTCTGTCCAGGAATCCTCAAAATGGCAAAAAAGAATATATAAGCAATGGGATCTAAATCCTGCAGGCTCCTGCACTTAAGTTCCCTGCCTCTGTTTTTTCAGTGGGTTTTTTTCCTCATAGCCTAGCTCACATTATGTATTGGAGCCAAGCCAGGAGAAAATAATGCTCAAACAGTTGGACAGAACATGATAAGATTGGGGAGAGCTAGGCCCCTCATCCGGGCATTCCAGTTTTGTTTTTAAAAACTGTCTTACTATACACATGAATGTAAAAATGCATGCAGATGCATTTATATTGGGATTTTCAACAGTTGATGCTAAATACAAGGAATACACTCTTATGGGATAACACATATAAGGAGCTCATTTTGATTTAGGTTCTGTCAAGTATTGGGATAGTGGAAAGCAATAGCAGAATTCTCCTCCAAGAGCAACTGGCAAGGATGAGTAATTAGCACAACCATCTAAATGTTTTCATTCCATTTAATCATCTTTCAATTGATGAAGTTGTCAAAGTTAAGTATTTTCTGCTGGTTCCAATGGAAACAATTGAAACACATGCATAATGCTGTCACTGACATCAATTGCATGTAAACATGGTTCACCTTGACTAGATCAGGTCCAGTATCAGTTAAATTATTTACTGATTTATGTATTAATGAATTAAAATATTTCTTTGGTGCACAGCATACATAACGAAAATGGAAGCTTATTGATATAACTTTTTTCCTGCCCAGATCTGCTCAATATGCAAAACAGAAACATAAAATACATTTTTAAAATATAAATGGATCATGATCAAACTAACAGCCATTATTTTTATACAAGCTAGCTATCATTCTTTTGATAGACCTATCCATATCACTCCAGATGATATAAATTCCATTACTCAAATGGTCACTATAGTTAAACAGGTATGATTTTTGTTGTCAGAATGAATTAAAACTGACTGAGCAAGAAATCACAATGGTGGACTAAACTTGATAATAAATTATGAATCTATTGAACTATGCATTTGAACAACTGATAAGAGTGAATCAAAAACTCCCCTCCAAAAAAACCCTGTCTTTTCTTAATGCCACTAACATAATTGATTTATTATTCAGTGGTGATATATTTGGATAAGTGATACACAACAGTCTGCCATCATTGATTGATCCACACACAGAGAGACTGATCCACACGCACAGAGGGGTGAACAGAGTCTTTGCAGACTTCTCTGGGGCTTCTTCTAGACAGGGGTATGAAAATGTACTCCTACCATGGCAGCAACAATTGGTGTGGGAGCAATTGGGAATACAGTTCACATGCCCCATTCTGTTGTGTTTTGCTTTGCTGCTGCCCAAACCTTACTTCTCCCTGATGTTCCCCAGCATCGTATAGCAGTCCCCTCCCAAGCCCTTTAACTGGCTTTTTTATTGATTTCCTATGGCTCATTCCGCACATGCAAAATAATGCACTTTCAAACTGCTTTCAGTGCTCTTTGAAGCTGTGCGGAATGGCAAAATCCACTTGCAAACAGTTGTGAAAGTGGTTTGAAAACGCATTATTTTGCGTGTGCGGAAGGGGCCTATGTGTGCTATAGCAGTGCAGCACAAGTTGGTTAAAAACAAAAAACCTTGTAAGAGGTTGGGGGCGGGGGGGGGCGGGAATGAGAACATACTCTCCCTCAGTAGATACAGAAGAGCATCCAGATAGACAATCCACTTGTAGCCACTCCAACAATTTCCCCTTTTGTTTGAAGAAAATAAGGGTTACAATTTCTCCAGAATAAAAGAGGTGGAGAAGAGAGCCAGGTAAATAATTCCCACATTGAACATGATGGTGGGATGTTTCCTTTTACCACAGGGACTTTTAGTGGTTAATGTGGGGAGGGGGGAATCCCCTATGGCAGCAGTCCCAGTGGGCTCATGTAACCATTCTGCAGCAAAGATGGGCAATGGACAATTTCATATACTAAAACTGAAAAACTTGCAGTTTCCCTCTCTTTGCAGAGAAAACTTCACTTTTAGGAAAAGAGCTGTTTTTAGAAGCTTGCTGCCATCTATGGACCAGAGAGCCCTAGAGAACACACACTAAAATTGTAAAGTGAATTGCAAAGTGAGGATGTATCTACAGCCAGACAGGCACCTGTTTTAAGAACAGGAGGGCTAAGACAGACACTTGGAGTCCTTACTGGGGAGAAAGGCAGGATATACATTAAGTAAATAAATAAACAGGACACCATTTCAGAGTGAGACAGTGATGTTTTCCTCAGTGGCAATTAATCCTGGGATAGTAACCCGAAATATCCAGGTTCTCTCAAGATCTCCTCACAGTCGAACCGTGGAACACTAATCAGTCCCATTTCTGGCACTCCTCCCCACCCCCCATCACGAGATTTTCCTGGACCTGCTTGTATATGCACCTTTTTGAAAAAACACTCCAGTGGGAGCTAATAGGAGATGGGGACTACACATTTGAGGGTCCATAACTTTGGCCCCATGAACCAAACTTCACCAAACCTGGGTGGTATCATCAGGAGAGTTTCTTACTGAGACCACCCAGGTTTTGTGAAGTTTGGTCCAGGGGGTCCAAAGCTATGGACTCCCAAAGGGGGTGCCCCATCCCCCATTGTTTCCAATGGGAGCTAATAGGAGATGGGGGAATACACATTTGAGCATCTATAACTTTGGCCCCCATGAACCAAACTTCACAAACCTGGGTGATATCATCAGGAGGGTCTCCTAAAGATACTCTGAAATTTTGGTGCTGCTAGTTTAACAATTGCACCCCTGACAGCAGACACCCCCCCCCCCCCGGGGCACGTTTAGACGTCTTCACTAGAAACATGCTGCAGTGAGGATGTTGGAACCTGGATGAAAAGGCGTCGATTCTTTTGAAACTTGGTTGTATCTAGATTAAATTTTCAGTGGGAATTTGGCCAGTAAGGGTTCTGACAGATGCGCATACTGCTTGATTGCTAATCCTCCATTTTATTTTTATTCTATCATTCCTCTGAGGAGTGCAGGACAGCATATTCAGTTCTTCCTTCCTCTGTTTTATTCCCACAATAGTGCTGTGAGGTAGGTTAGGCTGAGAGCGACTGGCCCAGGTTATCCAGATCTAACCACAACATTAACATGGTTCCTTGCCAGGCACAGGTACAAAAGGGAGGCACTAGCTGTGGCTCTAAGTTTTAGGGAGGAAAAAAACCCAAGTTTGACTACTAGAACTGCCAATGAAAACACATCAAATTTATTAACACCTGACAGTCACACTATTGCTTTAAAATGCCCACTTTCCCCCAAATCTCCTTCTCCCAATTAGTCATATGAAATGGCTCTAAGAAGTAAGTGTGATGCCTACCATGTCTCCTTTACTTTCATGATTATGAATTTTATCAAATAATTCTAAAAACCTGATGAAAGACGACTTCCTGTTACAGAAGCGGAAGGGAGATATTCTCGCTACAGGCCAATCAGTCAATCTTTATTATGGTCATAGGCCAGCAGAGCCATTCCCTACGTGCTTCATAGTTAGACTACATCACCTGCTGGGTCAGCTCATGTTGTGATCGGGGAACTAATCCTTCATCTGGAAGAAGTACATTTGTGTCCATTGGGATGATTACACCGCTGCCTTGCATAATTAGACTGCTTTCTCACAGTCGCTGCTCCCTTTTTGAAGCTGCCACCCCCAATCCTTAAAAGACACAGAGGCCGTTTCCGCACGGCCAAAAAAAGAAACAGCGGCTTGATAGCGTCGCATAAGTGCGACGCATCCCAAAAGCGTTCACACAGACAGGCGAGAGCTGCGGGTGATCGCAGCCCCGCAGAAATGTGACGGTTACGCACGGAAGCGCTTCTGAAGCTGGCGTCTCGCTGACGTTAAGCCTGCGCGCGAAAGCCCGTGCAGGCCCGGCGCCATTTTTGGCGACAGCTCCCGTGGCGGCTGTTACGCGCGAGTGCGGCGTCGATGCGTCACATGGGGGAAAAAGAGTGGTTTTCAGCGTTTTCTGAATACACCGTCTTCGCGCCGGTTTAGCGTTTTTAGCGTGGCAGCGACTGCATACCCTCGCCCGCTCTAGCGCGAGCGAGCGCTCAGCTCTGGCAGCTTCTTTTTTCCCGTTCGCGGCGACGTCATAATGCGCCCACGTCGCGGAAACGGCCAGAGTTAATAGTAAAACAAAACCTATTTGAAAGACAACTAGTTGTAGTTTCCTGTTTCTAACCTGTTTAAATAAAGTGTTAGCAATATGCTCCTCAAGTTCTCTTATTCTCTCATTGTCCAGTATTAGGGTTCCCTGTGACTATGGAGACAGAATTGCATCTGGGCTTGTTGCAGGGTGAAATCCCTGGTCGAACTTTGCCAGTAAGTGTTTTATATCAGAAAGCTGTCTACAAGCCAGTAAAGGCCTATTGCCTGAGTGGGAGACGCATCATTGTCCAGGAGGTGTTATAGATCACTGTTGACATACTGGAGTGGTTTTAGCTGGGAGGTATAGATGACAAATAGGGTTCTTTCATTTTCTCCTTTGAGCCTATCCTATACTCATCCGTCTCTGGGTATCTGTTAAAACCATTTAAACCACTCCAGTGCTCATCAATGATCTATTACTCATCTGGGGCACCCTGGCTCTAGTCAGCAAAAGCTGTTAGTCTTTAAGGGTTCCAAGATTCCTTTTCATTTTTTAAAAGTTTGTTTGAACAGACAATTAGAGCTAACTCACTGGAACTGCTTTATTTTTTACTCATTGATACATAATATCCATATTCACAAGGCCAGTGAGCAAACAGAAATGCTGGACAAAACCAGAGAAGTTCTGCACTACAGTCTTCAAGACAAGTCAAGGATCAAGCTACAGAAACTGACATTTTGCATTGTTAAAACTTAGTTAACCTTTGGTGACTAAGCAATATTGGACTTGGACTACAGCCTTGGGATACTTGCACATACATGAATTGAATGTCTTTTTCAACTGCTGGTCCAACTGAATGTGATGTTTTATTCCTCTGGGTTCAAGTGAGGATGAAGTTGTATTACACTAGCAGCATAAAGATTTTCTGAACTGTCAAAACTGTGCTTGTACTGTCAAGAACCCAGACATTAAACAATTCCTGTCAGATTGAAATCCTCAAGCATCTTTGTAAGATCAAGACTCTAGCACAAACACATGACCGAGAAATTGGAAGGGTCCAGTGCCATTGGAAAGGTGGTAGAAAGTAAAGGTAAAATCAACAAGAACAGGGCATCCTGTTCAGGGAACCTGGAAGCAGATACAAAAAAAGAAAGAAAGCAGTTAACAAAAGAAGACAACTAAGAATTTCAAAGGAGGAATTTAAACATTTAACCAGTGGATGGTTGCTCAAGCTTTTATTTTCAGGAGGTCACCACTGTCAAGTCGGGAGAGGCATACATAGGTGAGCTGACTGAGTGGACTTCCAAAGGAAACCAAGCTGACTGAACATAAGTAGAACCTTGTTAGACCAGATCCAACTACTGGTCCATCTAACCCAGCAACCCATTTCACAAAGGGCCTACCAGTTGCTATGGTCTGAATATGGAAGCCTACCAGTTGCTATGAACTGGATATGGAGACCTAGTCCTTCCTGTGATGCTGGCCTCCTAGAACTTGTATTCAAAGGTCTGCTGCCTCTGAATATGGAGATGGCCTTTAGTCATCATGGCTAGCAGCCACTGAAGGGCCTCTCCTCCATGAATCGGCCTAACCTTCCTTTAAAACCAGCTGTACCTGGGGCCTTCACAGTATCCATAGGCAGCAAGTTCCACAATTTAATTACTCATTGAGTAAAGAAGTGGCTCATTTTGTCTGTCCTGAATCTATTGGTTGTCAGCTTCACTGAGTGCAAGTCTGATGGCTTAGTCTGGGGAAACAGCTGGATTCTGGCAGCAAAGATGCAAGTCTAAGATTCTCTCTATAGATGGTAGCTTAAAAGAAACTGGGATTTGGAGCTGAACACACTCTTGCTAGGTCAAATCAACCACATGCAGCTCTTTAAACTGTTCTGGCAACAATCTGCCAGTGAAGGAGTCAACACCTTACTTGTTTCAACCTGCTTTACCCTTGAGATACTGATATCAGATCAAATCTTTTGGACCACACTAAATGCTTCATTCATCCAAGAGACCAGTGCCACCCGAGGCTGCTTTCACACAAGGAATATTCCCTGTGTAGCTTTCATTGCTGCTGTGAATACAGGGGCATTTGCAGTGGCAACAGAGCATCCATACAGCAGCTTCCCTGGCACTTTTCTTTGCCTCAGCCTTCCAAGGCTGATATCCCTGCCCCCAAGAGGGCTTTGTCATCCTTTACTAGATTGCTATAGCTCTATAATGCCATAGTGATCTATTGCCATGGTGTACTAGATCCTCTGAATTGCCATCTTTTACTTTTAAAAAGTCTCTAAGTTTTTTATTGTAGATATAAAGCAGCATCTCTATAGACATAGCAGATCATGAGAATAGATAATTATTATACTATCCTGCTTTTGAAAAGTGAGATGATTAAAATGCTTGGTAAACAAGTAAAACAGGTTACATTTAAATGAAGTTGTAAGATTTTTCCTCCCATGAATGATGGCAAGCTCTCCACAAGGGGGAAGCAGAGATTCATTTTTAGATTGTTGTCTTTCAAAGACTTAACTTCTGGTGTTAGGCAGAAGATGGGACTTTCCTGCAGGGTACTATTTGTTTGTTTGTTTGCTCCCTTCATTTAGACCACTTTTCTTCTGAACCCAAATCACCTTACACAGTTGTCCTCCATTTTACCATCACAACAACCTTTGAGATAGGTTAGGCTGACAGTGTATTGACTGGCCTAAGATCACTCATCAAGTTGCCATGGCACAAGTTGGGTCTGAACTTTTTTCTCCAAATTCTAGTCTTAGGCGGATTCCACATGGGCCAGAAACAACGGTGTGAAAATGGTGTAAAATGGTTTAAAATGGTGTAAAAGGGTTTGCACCATTTTTACACCACCTTCACACTGCTGTTTTTGGCCCATGCGGAATCCGCCTGACTCTCTAAGCAGTACAGCATACTGGCAATTTGTAGAACTCCCTGGATTCTTGAAGTGTAGTTGAATCTGTCTTTGAAAGCAGGACCATCCCTATCATGAGACAGAATGAGACAGAACAGATGGAGTACCGTTCAAGGGAACAAGTTGTCAAATTTTGGCTGCAATTGGTAGACAGTTTTTATGGGAGTAAGCACCATTGAACAAAATTGTACTTCTGTTTAGGATTGATTTCTTAGTGTGTTAGAGAGGAAATGATTTATTTAGATTTTCTAAGATGGATTTTTATTCTCTTTTTTCATTTAATGTGATTCAAAGGAGTTTGGAAGAGACCTAGGCCCTTTCCGCACCGCAACGGTGCAGGGGGATGTCGGCATAAACAATGCCGACGCACCCCCCTGGGACCGTTCGCATGGACAGTCCCAGGAGGGCGGCAGGCGACGGCACAGCCTTCACACAGGCTGCGCCGTCACCAAATGCCTACCTTGTCTCCTGGCTTCCAGCTTGTCACAGAAGCCAGGGGACACGCCCCCGCAGCCTGGAGCGACGGCTCTGGAGTTGCAGGCCGGGTGGGCATGTCCCCTGGCCTCTGCGACAAGCCGGAAGCCAGGAGACAAGGTAGGCATTCGGGAAAGGGAGGGAATGGTGCCTTCCAGCTGCTGCCGTTCGCACGGCAGCGTTTGGAAGCCGCTGTTTCTGAAATACCTCGCCCAGGGAGTGAGGTTCGGAAACAGTGGCTTCTCACCGCTCGGGGGTTGCGAGGCCGCCACTGCTGCGATGCAGTGGCGGCGGCCGTGCGAACCCCTCCCCAGGGACACTGTTTTTAGCGTCCCTGGGTCGCTGTATTCCGCCCATGCGGAAACAGCCCTAGAGGCAAAATTCCATGCCATGAACTGGGACAGAGCAGATATTCCCTAGCCTAGATCCTAATTCAGCACAGATTTCCCCCATTGTCTTTAGGCACTTTTATCTAAAAGAAGCCAGGGCAACTGGAACAGCTGGTCCTGTAAGATCCATTTATGTAATCACAGTGATGGAATATCAAAATCTGACCAGCAGATTAGGCAGTGCATCTCAAAGTCAGCAGGGATGGTAAAATACATTGGCTGCTGAGAGCTGAAAGATCAAGTGAAAAGGCCCTGGAGATACCATTTGGATTACACTGTTAATACATTACATTGCTTAGGTTTGGTGTCTGATCAACATGTATGGCTTTCACCCAAGTGGAGTAGTGCCATGACAAAGGAATGCTAACCATCCTTAATGACTGTGAATGTTATGGGTAGAGGATGATTGCTAGAAGATGTTTTTCCAGTGGTTCAAGTATCTATCAGAACTTGTGGAGAATTAACCTCTTCCAGCTGACTGAATGGGTTATGTGTGCGAAGAAACAGCAGTTTTGAATTTGGATCAGACAGAGAGGAGGAGACAAAGTTTAAACTGGCTAGTGTACTTTGGGAGTACAAAAGCCTCTTCCTTCTTCCCTTCTTGAGATCTGATATCAGGTAGCAATTCTATAGCCCTGCGAGAGTGTCTCCTTGCCTCCACTCATACTAACGTATATATTTCTATATGCTGTAAATGTAACAAAAAGCTCCATGGGGTCCAGTGTCTATCCAAGAGAAGCACTGCCCTGGCTGTGCAACCTGCTTCTTCCACACTAAACAATCCCCTTTTTAAAAGTGGTGACATTCTAGAAGTTGACAGTAATGGAACCAGTTTTTAACGATATCTTTTAGGTCATTCATATGCTTAAGTTCACCTTTGTCATCTTGGAAATTCAGCAATTTTCTGTAAGATGGCCATTTTTCTTGCACATTTACTTCTTTTCTAGTAAAAGCTTTGAGACAACCATAAAGAAGTTACACTTGCTATAAACCTTTTATATTTCGTCCATATTCAAAAGAGATTCCTTCTAACATAGTGATTAGAAAAATCTTTATGCATTTTCCCCTTACCATAACACAAATATCCATGCTATCCAAATCTGTCAAAACGATCTAGTTCCAAAATTCTACTATTCTTCAAAATCACCCATTCCCTTATCCATACCATTCCCTTTGCATCCAGAATATTTTTATATTTAATTCTTTGTTTCTTACCTTGCCAAACAAAATTACTTGTATCTTTTTGCCATTGTTTAAAATAGGGATTCCCAAAGTGGGTGCTATCGCCTGCCCCCCCCTCCCCGGGGACCAGTGGAAGCATCGACAGGGGCTGTGAGGAATTTTGGGACAGTAGGAGGCAGCAGGGAATTCTGGGCTAGCAGTGGGGTGGGGCAAGGATGCCTGGGACAGCTGGGTGTTGAAAGGTTCCTGGGGCAGAACCCTGGCACTGCAACCTAGATCTAGCTGCGGCAGCCTTTGTAAAGAGGCCAGTCCTGCCCTAAGAATGATTATCCTACACTGCTGCTGCCTGGTGTATGCAGAACTGGGCCAGGCTGGGGGGCAGTGGGGGGGGGAAGGCCCCTGGTCAGCAGGAGGAAGAGGGGAGGTGGTAGCCCACAGTACTGCAAAGCTGCCTACAGAGGTGGGCAGGCTGACTCTTGCAGGGAGCTGCCCAGCCCAGGGCTTTGATTCTAGGGAAGGAAAATGAATCTTCCAACTAGTCTTCCCTCCCAAGGAAAACCCTCCTGGAGAAATGTGGGCAATCTTAGGTCCCTCTTCTTGATCTAGAGATGGCAAGTTGGGTCCGAAATAGCCCCTAGACATGAAAAAAACTGCTGGGTTCCTCTGCTCCCACAGAGGAGATGCAGTTAGTCCCAAAACAAAACCAGAAGTGTCATTACTATCAATTTCTAGAAATGTTTAAAGCGGATTACAAAAATATGGGTTTTACCACACATATGACAAATTTTGAGTGTAACTTATATCTGCAATGATTCAATGGGCTAGAAATGTCGGTAGAGGCGTATAGATGGAACAGTAGAAGAAACTGTGGAAGAAAGATTTAACGTTCACGGCAGAAAATTATTATAAAATGATGTATAGATGGTATTTGACACAAAAATATATAAAAGTATGTCTAACAGATGCTGGAAATTCAAACAAGAGGGATCTTTCTTTCATAGGTCGTGGATGTGTAAGAAGCTACATTCTTTCAGGAAATGATATTAAAATACAAAAGATTCTGAAGACAATTGTGAAAAAAAATCTGAGACTTTTTTGTTGGGACTTATGGGAGATGATATCCCAAATCAATACAGACCGCTCTCTCTATATATATATATATGACTACTGCAGCAAGGACTCTCTCTATGCACAAAAACGGAGACAATAAAATACCAAGGAGGACTGGATTTTGAAGTCACTGAATATTCAGAAATGGCAAAGATGAAATCTACTAAGGGACAATAATATGGACAACTTTTCAGAAAACTGGAAACCTTTTTTGGAATACCTTTTGAAAACTTTTTCAAACAGAGAAACAATAGCAGGATTTGCAATCTAAAAAAAACAGCAGAATGTATGAGAATATTAGTAAAACGAGAAATAACTGAACTATTTTTTTAATTTATATGCATGAGTGTAGAATTAATTTCCAATCAAAGATGAGGTAGCTGGAAGTCATTGTACGGTGCATAATGGGTTGTATTTTGTTATGTTTTAACATGTTTTTGTTGTTGGCATCTCTGTAAGTGTTGGTTTTTCATGTGAGAAAAATAAAAAAAATTAAAAATTAAAGTTTTGACATTCAAGAGACAAACTTTCCACAGAAGATTCTGTTTCTGTGCAAGAATTAAAAATGAATAATGCTCATTGTTTATCCCTCTTGCAATAAATTTGTGCAAGGGTATTAAACTGCTGGATCGCCTGTTGTTGATCAAACCATGTTTTCCTTGCTAAGTACACAGAGGTTTTCTTTAAAAAATCAAGCTGCCACAATTGATGTCTTACAAATTTAAGGAAGTTTCACAGTCTCTTTCTCAGCTGTACAGAAATCCTATACATCTCCTTTCTTCTTATTCAGAACAACAATGCTAAGTAGGACAGCCAGGTACAAAGCCAGGGAAAAAACCTTATAGACCTTTCCATGTGCAGAAGGGAGAATGTCAGCAGGTGCTGTTACCTTACCACCCTGGCATAGTGGGGGGAGGGGAGTATTTACTCACAGGTACCCTGCATGCATGCCAGCCCAAAGGGTGATGCTGGCATTGGAGAGATGGGGAGCCCATTCTCTGGCAATAGCCAGGTCTACCTACAAGAAACTTCCAGGGATTGTTTTCTGGCTCTCATGTTCTCAGCCTGCTTGCCATGCAAGCACATTTTTTTAGCTGAACAATCAAGGAAGAATATGTCCTCAACACGATACTGAATAGATACTCATTTCCAGCCACAAGAAGACTCCTGATGTCATTACCTCCCCTGATTATCTTAACCCAGATACTCCCTTCTGCAACTAACTTCTTCTGACCACCTTACAATGCACTTGATTGTTTCTCAAACAATCCATCTGGACACCTCCCAGAGGTTGTCCTGACATCCCCAAAGGTTGTCCTGACACCCCCAGAGGTAGTCTTTCACCCTATAAATATCCTACCCTCCCAAGAACCAATTGCCCAGTGCCATTGACACCTTTCTGTCTTTGTTACTGTGCCCAACACGTTGCACCCCCCTGGAACCAGAAGCTGGCTGTTTGGCTCTGAACCCTGGATCTTCTTCAAGTCGTGATCAGTTCATATTACCCATATATCCCATAACCTTTTTCTTTTCCAAATCTATATTCCAACCTATCTATATCTTAGGAACTCTTTGTGTGCATGTTTGCTGAATTGAATTAAATGCTTGTGAACCCCTTATCCCTACAATAAAGACTGTCAAATTTGCATTATATCCTTCTCTGTGGATTTTCTTCAGAGAGCTGACCTTTGTATACACTGGTGTTAAAGATTCCTTACCCAGCTTCTCACAACATTAATAAGCAGTCTGCTTGAAGCTAATATTCCCCACTATATTGAGAGACTGTGTCTCCACCTTGAGTAACAGTGTCACCTGTCTTCCTTCTATATGACAAGCTGTACCTATGGAAATGTGCTCTTTTTTTCACAAAAACACTATTGTGCTGTGCATCTAGTTACCCTAAGTCTAGGAAAGAGAAACAGATCGTCACAAGAACAGAAACAGACAGTGACAAAGGTTGCAATCAAGTACCAGTTCTACACACTTACGTAGTGTACTGGTTCCTTTGTGCACTCCATCAGAAGTATAGGAAAGCAGCAATGCTGGCAATTCAGGAAACAAGGTTTTTACCTATTTTAAACCAAAATCTGCAGCCCCAGAGTCTCTGTGCAGTGGTGGGATCCAAAAATTTTAGTAACAGGTTCCCAAGGTGGTGGGATTCAAACAGTGGCGTAGTGCCAATGGGGCTGGGCGGGGCAGACAGGGGCGCGGCCGGGCATTCTGGGGGCGGGGCATTAATAATTTCTCTGTTACTGTAAAAACTCTTACTGTAAAAAAAAGTTCCTAATTTCCAGCTGGTATCTTTCTGTCCATAATTTAAACTCATTATAGCAAGTCCTATCGTCTACTGCCAACAGAAACGACTTCTCCTCTAATTGACTGCCTGTCAAATACTTAATACTTTCAAATACTTAATTTTGTTTCTAGAAATCAAATGAAGGATACTTTCCTTAAACAAGAAACTTTACCATATTTCTAAAACATGTTTTTAAAACAGCTCAACAGGGAGAATTATCCCGTTTTCTACCTTCGCTAACCAGCCACATAGGAAACAACAGGACTTTATGCCAACTGTGAAATCATGAGTGGTCACTACAGTTTAATGAAGATTTACCATCACCACTGTTTGTTAACTATATTCTGAAGGGCTAATACATTCAATACTCAAAATAATTTGCACTTTAGATTAAGACACAAATTCATTAAAACATGGATCCAATGGACCATTCCTACTGCACAGGCATATTCAAGAGCTAGATATCAAGGCTACTGCTAGGATACACAGGTCATGACTTTTTTAAAAATTGAGTAAGCATTAGTAGTTAGTACCTTTAACCTTTCACTTATACAAAATGCTTTGTAATCCTTTAGCACCATAAATACCTAAAATCAGTCATTAACACTCCCTTTTTATTTCTGGGTGACCTTGGGCTAGTCACAGCTTTCAGCCCCACCCACCTCACAGGGTGTTTGTTATGAGGCGGGAAGGGCAAGGAGATTGTAAGCCCTTTGAGTCTACTGCAGGACAGAAAGGGGAATATAAATCCAAACTCTTCTTCTTCTTCTGTTTAAAGTAAAAAATAAACCAGAACATCATCCATTGTGAACTAGAATTCGCAATCCATACTGTATATTCTGCAAATATTTCACATTAATTAATCCAGGATTAGAGACACAGATTAGTATAACATTCTCACATACAGGAATACAGAGCTTTTAAGTGGCTAAGCATCATGGTAAATCACAATGTATCATAAAATGAACAGAGTGCCAAAATAAATAGCCTACCAAGCAAGTAAAGAGTCCCCTGGACCCAACAGTAGTTAAAGGGTCCCTCCTCTTGCTAGCCGGCAAGCTCCAGGCTAAGAGAAAGAAGAGAGGGGGAGGCGAGGGCGTGGAGACGGAAAAGCGGACCAAATTAGTAACCCCCTCTCGGCACACACAAATAATTAGTAACACACTCTCGGGAACTGGTCAGAACCTGCTGGATCCCACCTCTGTCTCTGTGTCAAGTCAGAAGTAAGGCCTAATGTTTTCAGTGGGAATTACTTCAAAAAAAAGAGTACATTGTATTGTAAGCTTTATCTTTCCATATGTAGCAATTCTCATATAATACAATACTAAATATGAAAGCCATGTAATGGTTTCTATTGTATGATATTCAGAGGACTCATGGTTAAACAGTTTTTTTTAGGAGGGGGAGAGGAAAACTAATCACTGAATACACTAGATCAGGGATCTGCAACCTGTGGCTCTCCAGGTGTTCATGGATTACAATTCCCATCAGCACTGCCAGTTGGCCATGCTGGCAGGGGCTGATGGGAATTGTAGTCCATGAACATTGGAGAGCCGCAGGTTGCAGACCCCTGCACTAGATAACTGGATAGAACACAACTTCTTGATATCAATTACCACTGATAGAGGAGGTTGTACAGTTTACAGGTCTTTTTTTTAATAGCTGAATATTTCCTATTTCAAGCAGCATTGGGCAGAAGATCAATACAGCAGTACCTGAATGGCACAGGCAGGAAAAACACAGCTTACATAACAAATAAGTGGGCATCCAAGCAAACTGCAAAAATGCATTCATAGGTCACAGCCAGCGTCAAGTAAAATACAACATGGCTAGTGCTATATCATTTATACCCTGATGTTGCTAAATTACATATCATCTGAAATCCTGTATACTGAGAAAGTGAAATTTATACTAGACAAATTGTGTACATTAAAATATTTGAATACTTCTGCTTATTTTGAGTACTCTGTTTTTGCTAGTATTGGAGAGTGGCTATGAGTTGCACATGGCCCAGATCATTAGGAAAAATGTATCTCTTTCCTTCGTCTAGGCATTGCCTACATCACTGCTCTTCAGCCCATGAGCTGAAGATTTTCAGATGGGTCACTGAGTGTTACCTGTTAAACTGTGAGCCTCTTCAGAGATGCCATTTCTTTTTGTTGATTTCTGGAAGGACCTGCTGCTCATGTACATGTGTAAAGAGCTACACAACTCCTGCCATAGCTTCTCTTTACACATATGCTAAGAGGAACAGCAGCAATACCTGATAAGGTCATATGGCATAAAGGATTTCTCTTTGGGTTCGGCCTTGGCTCCTTCACTACAATAAACCTCCTGATGTTTGGCTCATGTTTCCTGTAGGCAGCTCTATTGGTCTGCTGCTCATGGTCCTGGCCCTTGAAGTAAGTGAAGTCATACTTCTGCCTACCCCTCTGCTTGACAAGTTACTGTGATGTCACATGCTTGCAGTGCAGTGGATCTCAGCTTAAAGAGCACTGACCTACTTTCCCAGCACTACTGGTTGATTCTCAGTATACCAAATCCTACACCTGGTTCCAGTTTTTAACATATGTGGTATGATCCCAAAATAGCTGAATTTATAAACTCCTAATAGCATGGATCCAAGAAGAATACACTAGAAGCCCTTTCCTAAAAACACTTCTACTATAGGCTATTCTAAATTCTGGAAGAAACAGTTGTCCAGTGACCCAAACTCCTTGTGTCACCAGAGTCTGAGGCTGAATCTGGTTCAAGAGAAACCTCGCTCAGAATACTTGATCTCCATGCAAACACGCTACTCTATACCAGATGATGTTCTCAATAGTGGTAGCCAGGGAACAGATTTGAGGTATTGTTTCAGCAGCAGCAAGCCTTTATTGGCATAGACAACAGTACAACAATAGTAAAAAACTGATTAAAAAATTATATACAGAAAAAAACTGATTAAAAATTATATACAGTACAGGAAATAAATGTTAAGTGGAGGGAAATCTAATGGCAGTTAGTAATTTCCAGAAGAAAGTCTGCCACTATCATACAGAGAGAAGGATCAGGATTGTCCAGCAAGTAGTGTAATCTAAATAAATTGGGGAGATCGGGTAAATGTAAAGGAGTAAGATTCACATACTTGGGTCTGATTTCCTTGAATCTGAAACAGTGTAGTAATTGGTGGGCCACAGATTCAACTGAGCCACCATTACATGGGCACAATCTTTTAGCCTTTTCTTGCTTATTAAATCTGCCATGTAACAAGGCAGAAGGCATAACATTAAAACTGGCAAGCATTATGGCTCTCCTTTGAGCAGGGTTTATTAAGCAATACAGGTAGTGTGCCAAGTGGCCCTGTTCAAATAGGAGAGAAAAATACAGGGGGAGCACATTTTCTTGGCTGCGGTGATTAGGGTAGAGAACTCTCTATCCAACAGTTGACCTTTTAATTTTCTATAAGCTTCTGAGTAGGACAAAGGGCAAAATGAATCCACTGACAGTCCAATAGAAGCCATTTTTTTCTTCGATTATGGAAAACCAGGGGTTGGAATGGGTGTCAGACAGCAGACGGTGGACCAGGGAATTACAGTCTGAGAGAAAATGAATTTGCAGCCAGAATCTAAAAGCCCTCAGCCAAGAGGCTGATTCCAAGGAGTTTTGACCTAACTCCAGTCAAAGGGCTCCACAGGGCACGCAATTTGGGAGTCCAGTTATCTTATGAAAAAATTTGGATTGAAGGGAATTCAAGGAGTGCTTAATAGTTTGAATCCAAATTGGGACTCGTAAAGCAATCTCGAGGCGACTTTGGCATTGAAAAATTTGAGGGAAGGGATAAAGGAATGGCCACAGCTGTAAAAGAAATGTAATAATGCTGACATACTGTTAGATGTATCTAGGAGAGTAGCCTTCCTATGGGTTACCCATGAAAGGTTATGGAAGAATGAAAGGCCAAGGTACTTATAGCACTTAACCTGTTCAATTTGGGTGCTATTCATTGCCCATGTGAGCTTCTTAAAGCACCTAAAGAAGACCAATACCTTGGTTTTTTCATAATCAATTGTCTGTTGGATTCACAGTAATCCACACAGCGCTTCATTAAACATCTGAGACCAACTCTGGATCGAGAGAGGAGGACAGTGTCATCTGCCTAGAGCAGAATTGATACATGGGATGTACCCAATTTTGGGGCATGGCTGTTTACTGCTGAGAGAGCAGAGGGGAGGTCACTTAAGAAAAGATTGAAAAGAGTGGGGGCCAGAGTGTTAGAGTGTTAGACCCCTTTGGAAATTGAAATACTGTCTGTCAAAAGGCCTTCATGGGAACACTTGATCCAGCAGCTGGTATCTGTGTGCAGTTGCCTAATTAAGAACAGGAGTCTGGCATCAATGTTGAGGGCAGCCAGTTTTGCCCAGAGAAGTACTCTCGGCACAGAGTCAAAGGCAGCCTTTAAATCAATAAAGGCAGGGTAGAGTTTGTTATCTGCATTGATTGAGTATTTACTGGCTAGGTGTAATAGCACCAAGGCGTGGTCCAGAGGAGATTTCCCCTTACGAAAGCCTATTTGTTCAGCCCGCACTGCACCAGAGTGGGAAAGCCACAGCTGAAGTTTCTTCAGTAACAGTTTCTTCAGTTTCTTTAGCATAAATATTCCCTATCACTGAGAGGAGGCTGATGGGGTAGAAGTTGGCGGGCTCTGAATGACTTCCTTTTTTATGAATGGGAAACACAGTCGCAGACAGCCAAGTCTTGGGTATCATACCTGAGCTGTTTACTCGGGTAAAAAGAGTGGCCAGGATAGGGGCCCACCAATCAGTATGAAATTTCAGAATCTCTGGAATTATAGAATCAGGGCCAGGGGCTTTCCTTCCTTTGAGGTCCTCTAGCAGCTCAACTACTTCTTGAGATGAGACAGGAGGCCAACTTGGCAAATCTAAAGGGAGAGGTAAAGGAGATCCATTGCTTAAAATATCATCATTAAAAAGTTTGCTAAAATAGTCATGCCAATTACCAGGGGTAATGCAGGTAGAGGTAGGAGGCTTGCTTCAGTTAAAATTATTCAGGACAGCCCAGAGTAGCTTGGAATTGTTAGAAGTTACTGCAGAGTGGAGATGTTCCCATTGAGTGATGACATGTTCCATTTGGTTCTTCCTAATTAACTAGTGAAAGTTGTTCCTACAATTTATTAGTAGGACGAGGAGATCCTGGTCTCCTGAAGCCCTAAAGTTCCGATATAAGGACCGAATTTGACTATTGTGCTCCATGCATTCTCTATCAAACCAAAGTGTTCTCTTTCTGTTTTTTGTTGGGTTTCCCCACATTGGATGTTGAAAGACCAGCCACAATTTGTTTAAGAAGATCTTCGAACCTGGTAATGGTCTCCTGGGGGGAAATCTGCAGCGAGGACAGAGGATTTAAGGCTAGCTAAGCTGGGGGAAATGAGTAAGTTTTGAGTGGCTAAGGCCAGCTTGGGTGTCCAAACTAGTCTGGGGGGTGATTCATTAGGTAATGAGGAAGCTGCATGTCTGGCCTCTTGATGTGATAAAACAAGTCTAAGGGAAAGATGATCACCCAGCAGAAGATCTCCAATCTGGAAAGATAAAACAGATGATCTCAACTTTGGGGAAATGAGATAGTCAATGACACTGCAGCCATGAAGAGAAACAAAGGTATAATCTTGAGTGTGGGCGTAGCACTTTAAGCCGGTAAGCCAAAGTTTGTTGTGCTTGATGGCCAAGTGAATGAGATTCCTACCAGCAGCATTGGAGTGAATGGTAGGGTTCATCATCAAAACCTTCCTGCTCAAGAAGGGAAGCTAAATTTGCGCCTACTCTTGCATTAAAGTCCCCCATTAGAACAATCTCAGAGGAGGGATGACTACATTCAAGCTCCTCGATATAAATGGATAGGTTATCCCAAATCTAACACAAGGTAGCTTTCTGAAGACCAGGAGGAACATAAACATTAACAAGGACCAGAGAGAGATCCTCCCAAAGAATTTGAACAGCCTGAGCTGTCTGAGTGAAGGAGGGAAGGGCCTGTGCCTGGATTGACTGTGAAACTAGAATGCAAAGGCCACCGGAATAGTGACCAGACCTAGACAATTTGGTTGCTGGAAGGCAGAAGGACTTATAGCTCATAAAGCAAATATGGCAGTTGGCCCATGTTTCCTGAAGGAGAATCACATCAGCCTCTCTAAGGTAGTCACAAAAGAGAGGGTTTCTGAGTTTGTTCCCCCATCCTGAAATATTCCATGATAGGATGGAAAGGCCAGCTGGAGGTTGGCGTCATTTGGTGTGCTCTAAGTCCGTGATTCCAGGAATGTCAGGGAGGATGCAGCCATTTCTGGAGGGTAAGGCTGTTCTTGTGATAGGGGGCAGTGCCAAGGGTCTTGACTTCGGCATAGAGTTCTCGACTAAGAACTAGAGGGCACGAAGTAGAAGCGTGTATGTGAAGTTTGGATTTTTTGCCCCTATGTGCATCACTTTACATTTTGCTACATTGAACTGCATTTGCCATTTCTGGGCCCACTCACCTAATTTATCAAGGTCCGCTTGGAGCTCTTCGCAATCCTTTGTGGTTCTCACCACCCTACATAATTTGGTATCATCTGCAAACTTGGCCACCACGCTACCCACCCCTACTTCCAGGCAGTGGCGTTCCTGCCTAGGGACAGGGGGTACCCTATGTCCCCGGGCGCCCCCCATTTGGTCATGTGGGGGCGCCAACATTTCAGGGTCGTTTGTGTGTTTTTAAACGTTTTAAGTGGTTTTTTTACATTTTGGCCTGCAGGGGGCGCATTTTTAAGGCTATCCACACCAAACTTTCAGGGTACCATTCGGAGTCTGTCCTGATGATACCACCCAAATTTGGTGATGTTTGGTTCAGGGGCAGGAAAGTTATGGGCCCCCAAAGGGGGTGCCCCCATCCCCATTGTTTTCAATGGGAGCTATCAGGAGATGGGGGCTACCCATTTGAGGGACCATAACTTTGGTCCCCCTGAACATAACTTCACCAAACTTGGGTGGCATCATAAGAATAGTTACCAGATGATACCCTGAAATTTTGGTGTCACTAGCTTTAAAAATACATCCCTTCCAGGCACCCCCAAGAAATTTGCCCAAAGATTCTTTGTTTTTGCAGTCACTTTGCTCCATTGTAGCCAATGGGGGAATTTCTGAGATGTGTAGGCAGGCTGCACATTTTTGAAGATAGAGGCACCAGACTTTCCAAGGGTGGCTCCAGGAGGAGACCTCCTGGTAATAGCATTCAGGTTTGGAGACCTTTGCTTCTGGGGGGTTCAATTTTATGGGCCCCCAAAAAGGAGCTTATTTTGTTTCCCCGCTCCTGCATGAAAGCCTGTGGGCTGAGTTCTCTCAGTCCTCTCTCCAACTCCCCCCACTCCAGAAGCAAAGCTGACCAAGCTTGGATGCTATTACTCAAGGGCGCTTGAAGCCACCTTGAATGTCTGGCGCCTCTATCTTCCAAAATGTGCAGCCTGCCTCAGAAATTCCTCATTAGCTACAATGGAGCAAAGTGACTGCAAAACAAAGAATCTGCAAACAATGTAGTGCAGGAATATTTTAACTAAAGCTAATAGTGACCTCAAAAAATTCAGGGTATCATCTGGCAATCAATTCTTATGATACCGCCAAGTTTGGTGAGAAGTTATGTTCAGGGGACCAAAGTTACCTCAGTCCCCTCAAATGGAGTAACCCCATCTCAGGTCAACTCCATTGAAAACAATGATGCAGAGAGCACCATAACTTTCCTGCCCTGGCTCATTAACATCATGAAGCTGGAGTGGTATCATCAAGAACAATCTCTGAATGATGCTCTGAAATCGTAGTGCTGTTAAACTAAAATGCACTCCCTGCAGGCCAACATCTCAAAATACCCCAAAAAAACCCAATTACCTTGCATTAAGCATTTGTTCATGTTGGAGCAGGACATAATCCGGACCAATTTTTTATCGAGATGTGCCCAAATTTGCCCAGATTCAGCCAAATCTGCTGTTTGTTTCATCTGGATCTCCAACCCTCCAAAAGTGATGCTGTTTCAGGTGGGGAGAATCCACCCCCAAACAGCATCACTTTCAATTTCTAATTTAACCGGGGACCCCCCAGATTCTCCCTTTAAGGTAGATTTAAAGAAGAATTTGGGCTCCTAGTTTAAACTACCATTAGAAGAAGTGATGCTGTTTTGGGGGTGAATTCCACTGGAGAGTGTTTTGTGAGGAGATGATGCTTTGACATTTTGTTTTGAGTAAATGTTTTTTTTGCTGGGGGTGATTTGTGAGAGATTTACATGCTTAATACCCACTTAAACTGACTTGGAGTTGTTTCTCAGGCTAACAACCTACCTCATAGGGTTGTTGTGATTAGGAAATTAGGAAAAGAGTTCGTGGGGAGAGAGCCATGTATGTTTTGATGGGAGTGGTGTTTTGTGAGTTGGTACAAAAAATCATTGTTTGGTCATGGTCGGGGAGGGGTGTAGCCCGCCCAGCTGGAAGTAGTGGCATGAAACTCAGGTTTTGTCCCGAGCATAAGTTTCCCCTAGAGTGTATGCGCCTGCTTCCAGGTCATTTATGAATAGGTTAAAGAGCACTGGTCCCAAAACGGATCCTTGGGGGACACCACTCCCGACATCTCTCCATTGTGAGAACTTCCCATTTACACCCACTCTTTGTTTCCTGTTTCTCAACCAGTTTTTAATCCATAGGAGGACTTCCCCTCTTATTCCTTCACATTTAGCTGAGTTTTCTCCAACCTTGGTCTCTGGTGAGGGAACTTTTGTCAAAAAGCCTTTTGGAAATCCAGAGTAGACAATGTCCACTGGTTCCCCCTTATCCACATGTCTGTGTTTACACCCTCAAAGAACTCTAGTAAGTTTGTAAGACAGGATTTGCCTCTGCAAAAGCCATGCTGACTCTTTCTCAGCATGTCTTGCTTTTCTTACCATGTTTTATAATTTTTATCGTTTAATGATAGATTCTACTAATTTACCAGGAACAGATGTCAAACTGACTGGCCTGTAATTTCCGGGTCCCCCTAGATCCTTTCTTAAAAGATTGGTGTGACGGTGGCCATCTTCCAGTCTTCAGGGATGGAGCCTGATTTCAGGGAGAAGTTGCAGATTAACGTGAGAAGATCCAGCAATTTCATGCTTGAGCTCTTTAAGAACTCTTGGGTGAATGCAATCTGGGCCAGGAGGATTTGGTAACATTTAGTTTATCAATGGCTGCCAGAACTTCTTCGCTTGTCTACCACTATCTTCAGCTAGTTCCTCAGTTTGATCTCCTAAGAAGCTTGGTTCCAGGTGCAGGAATGTTCCTCACCTCCTCTTGGGTGAAGACAGAGTGCAAAATTCATTCAGCTTCTCCTGCAATCTCCCCTGCCATCTTTTAGCACACCCTTTGTTCCTTTTGTCATCGCTAACTGGGCCTACCACGCTTCCCTTGCTGGCTTCCTGCTTTTTTGATGTAGCCTTGAAGAACTGTTTGTTGCATGGTCTTGATGTTACGCAGCCATCGTTCCTCATAATCCTTTTTGCCTCCCTTACAAGCTAACTTGCTTCTCTTTTGCCACCATTTGTGTTCCTTCTCATATTCTTCATCACCCAAACTGGACTTCCATTTTCTAAAAGACATTTTTCTTTTTTCTGATTGAATTTCCTCCAACCTCTCTTGTTAACCATGGGGCTTTCTTTTTTGGACTGGGTGCTGCCTTTTCTAACCTGTGTAACACACATTTCCAGCTGAGCTTTTATTACTGTGTTTTTAAATAACCTCCAAGCATCCTGGACAGTTTTGACTCTCTTGATTTTCCCTTTCCAGCTTCCTCGCACTATCCCCCCTCATCTTTGAGAAATTTCCCTTTCTGAAGGCGAATGTAACTACATTAGTAGTTGCCACTTGTTCGCATGCGATACTGAATCTGACAGCATTGTGAGTGCAGCTGTTCCCTATCGGCTCAACAACACTGACTTCCTGCACCAGGTCCTGGAGTCCCCACATAGGAATTAGATCTAGGATCCACCTCTCCCTGGTTGGTTCCACAACCATCTGCTCTAAGCCACAGTCATTTGCTTATATCCAGGAATGCTTTCTCTCCTTACTATGACCTGATCATGCATTTTTTTTCCAGATTTATGTAGGGGATGGATTAAAATCACCCATTACCACTACATTTTTTTTGTTTTTTTTTGTTGGCCTCTCTAATTTTCTTTTTTCCATCTCAGAATCCTCTTGTGCACTTTGGTCAGGGGGGGCGATAATATATTCCTAATATTAAACTGTCCTTCACACCTGAGTATTGATATCCACAGTGATTCTGTAGGGGGGTCCAACTCCTGCCATTGTCTATTTTTATGTGATACTATGCTCTCTTTGATGTAAAGGGCAACTCCACCCCCCAATGCGCCCTGTCCTATCCTTCCTATAGAGCCTGTAGCCTGGTATAACAGCATCCCACAGGTTCTCCTCATTCCACCATGTCTCTGTATTACTTACTATATCCAAAGTCCTCCTTCAAAACTCTGTACTCTAGCTCCCCCATTTTTTAGATTGAATGCTTCTACTATTAGCATAGAGACACCTGTATACCCTGTCTCTGTCCTTAACCTGGGATTTATATGGGTACCCTCAAGTCTTTTGTAAACACTATCCCTTGTCACATGCACATTACTATGATGTTCCTACGGCTTGTATGTGGTTTGATTTAGAAAAACCACCCTCTCTGTCTGCATCCCCATAGATACTGTGTTGCAAACCCGAAGTCACCTCCCAGCTCCTGTCGGCTTTTCCCCCAGTGATCAGTTTAAAAGCTGTTCTGCTACCTTTTTAATGTTGAGCGCCAGCAGCCTGACCTCTTTGGTTAAGATGAAGCCCGTCCCGTTTATTTGCACAGGCCTGCCTTGTCCCAAAAGATTCCCCAGTTCCTGACAAATCTGAAACCCTCTGCACTTACACCACCTTCTCATCCACGCTTGTTGAGACCCTGTATCTCCGGCGCTTGCCTAGCTTCGCCCTGTAGCGGTGGAGCGGGTTAGCATTTCTGAGAATGCCACCTTGGAGGTCCCTGGACTTCAACCTGTTTCCTAGCAGCCTAGAATTTAGCTTCCAGAACCTCCCACGGCTACATTTCCCAATGTCGTTGGTGCCAATGTGGACCACAGCTGCTGACTCCACCCCAGCACTGTCTAAAAGCCTATCTAGGCGAAGCGTGATAATCCGCAGCGCCGGCACCAGGCGGAGGAGCCAAGTCACCATGCGGTCATCGCGCCTCTCACAGACCCTCCTCCCTACATTTCTAATGATCCCGAATCACCCACTACAAGGAGCCCCCCACCTCCCCGAGGGGGTATCCTCTCAGTCGCGAGAGAGGGATAGCTGATCACCAAGTTAAGGAAGGGATCCCATCTAAGGAGAGCATCTTCCCCCACCTCGAACTGGCACCCTCCAGGTCCCCAAGACCTTCATTCTCCATGACATCTGAAGAGGATGTCACCTTGGGAAGTGGGACCCGGCTGTGGAGTCCCTGAAAAGCCTCGTCTGTCCACCCTCTCTGCCTCTTTCAGCCCCACTCAGGTCTGCCACCTTGGCCTCAAGAGAACGCATACCTGCGTTCCTTTGAGTGCCAGGGAGCTCATTACAGCGAGGGCACACGACTTCTGTGCTAGTGGCAGATGGGTATACCTGTGACGCTCCGTGCAAAACACTGGAAAGCCCCCATCCCCCTGCTGGCTTTCTGCCTTCATATCTGATTTGTTTAGATATTTAAATGGCCAGCTTTTAGTCACTTCCCCCCTGGAGCTATCTGCACGTACTATCTGTGATATGTGCTTATTAGCTAGGCTTAAAGCCCCCCCCCCACCTCTCAGGACAAAAGCCCCACCTCTCAGGACAAAGAGGAACAAGAGATGAACTCTGTTAAGCCCTGTTAAGCCCCACCTTCCAGATTCAGCAGCCTTAGCTCACAGGAGCCTTACAAGGAGAAAAAGAGATAACCCCTGTTAAATACGCTGTTTTAAAAGCTGTGACTTCGAGACAAGACCTCCAAAATGAACACCAGCAGGTCACTCTGCTCTTCCTGGCCAAGTGTTCATGTGCTGCTACTCCTCTCTGCTGGTTCCAGAGACTGAACTAAAGCCCCACCTCTCAGGACAAAAGCCCCACCTCTCAGGACAAAGAGGAACAAGAGATGAACTCTGTTAACCCCTGTTAAGCCCCACCTTCCAGATTCAGCAGCCTTAGCTCACAGGAGCCTTACAAGGAGAAAAAGAGATAACCCCTGTTAAAATACACTGTTTTAAAAGCTGTGGCTTTGAGAAAAGCCCTCCAAAACGAACACCAGCAGGTCACTCTGCTCTTCCTGAGTTGTTGAGGATGGAGAGTTGTTGAGGATGGAGAGATACTTCCCAAATTGGCCGTCACTGGCAAATTATCAGAAGCAACATTCGAAGGGGATTTAACCAGATGTTGGGATCCAGCAGTTTTTTTTATTGCAAGTTCCAAGTTCTTCCACTCATCAATAAAGTGAGGGATTGGATGTTTCATATGGATACATTAATAAATAGAGATCGAATCAATCGATCTAAAGTTGCTCCCTTCTTTAAATCTTTTAAGAAGGATCATATTAGATCTGGAGTGTCCCCTCTATGAGTATGATCTGGAGTGTCCCCTCTATGATAGCATAAGAACTAAATTCATTAAAGGACTCCTTCCAATTGCGGGGGACACCGATAATACTGGGAAATTTATCTGCATATTATCCGATGGTGATCCATACATTACCAATCGAGTAGCACTTTTTGCTCATGCTGCAAGAAGAATTCAGTTAAGTGTGGTGCAATTATGTTCTGTTGTATTATTTGATAGGAAGATTATATTGGTATTAATCTAGTCTATTTTAGTTATGTCAGTATACAGGAGGTGTTTTGTGTATATGTTTTTTATGATGCTGTGTTTGAGGAGATTGTGAAGGCCTGTGGCCAAGACAATAAACCTATTACTACTACAGGCTATTCTTTGTATAGGCTTCCAGAGAAAAATTCCATCTGAGGACAAACAAAATTATTGCTCTGTGTGCTTCCCGCTGTTATCTTTTCCATGCATTACAAGCAAATTCAGCACTGCTTGTCTCAATGTGTCTCTGACATGAACGTATTCAGCTTGCGTCATTATGTCTTTTCTAATATATTGCTGGCCTTATTAAAATATGTGTTTT
The DNA here is from genome assembly GCF_021028975.2 of Sphaerodactylus townsendi. Taxonomy (NCBI): domain Eukaryota; kingdom Metazoa; phylum Chordata; class Lepidosauria; order Squamata; family Sphaerodactylidae; genus Sphaerodactylus; species Sphaerodactylus townsendi. The sequence goes on along the minus strand of NC_059427.1, from coordinate 97,921,657 downwards.
GTCATCATGAATATGTTGTTTATTCCATCATGAATGTATTCTTTATTCCACTGAAAAATTCCTCACTGGTAAGCCTATTTTGATTTGCAGCCATAAATGACTCATTTCTGTTCCAATAGCCAGTATTATTTCAAAACTCCTGTCCACCCATAATTTAAATATTTGTAAAGTGCAACAATTTTATTGCACACTATTTCTTAATTCTGCAGTGCTTTCAGAAATAGACTGACCAAAATAAATCTCCACTAGGGTATCCATCCACCATCTATGCCTGTATATTCTGCTTCCAGATTCTTCCAGTGTCCATATAGTTCTCTATGCCTCTAGTGAAGCCCTAAATGTGTTCCTGCCTTTTTAATTATTATTATATTATTATTAATTTGATTTATCAGACCACCCTACTGCTGAAGGGCTCAGAGTGGTTTACAAGCCAACCAAACACAATACATTACAACTAGAAAAACAATAGAATAATCCCAATTAAAATAATAAATAAGATAAAAACAGTAGCAGCAATAACCTTTCCATAATTAATTAAAAGGATGATGTCCAGTACTAAACCCTGGGAGGGGACTGGAAGATGTTCAGATAAGCAGATGATACATAGGGCAACAGAGAGAGAGGCTTTATATGGACTTTCAGTACTGTTGTACTAATTTATTTCTATTCAATTTGTTGATTCCATAAGATCCTCATAATTCTGCTCTCACCTTATTTCCCCCCCTTTGTTTCATCTTGAGACAAAATCGGGGGGGGGGGGGTAGCTCAATGGTTCAATCCAAGTTTTGTATACAAGAGGTGTCAGTGTCTGTTGTGCTGTGGGAAAAACAAACAATCAGAGACACATCAGTAATTAGACAGGAACTGTTTGTTTACAGAAATAAGATGAAGAGCCTGTGATACAACTTAAGAGTGGTGCAATCAAAAACAAAACATTTGCCAAATCCCACAAAATGCTCCGTGTTCTTTGTCTGGAGCTCTCCAAGTTTTTAAAAATTCAGTTTGCAGAGGCACAAGGGCCCACTCAGCATTGGAACTGGTGCAGTGAGAGGGAGATAGATTAAGCCTTCCCCCCAACGATTGCCTTGTTGTAACAGAATCTGAGGGAGCCGCTATTTCTCCTTCTGGGGAAAACATTCAAGTAGTGATATAGGTACTCATATTTTTTGCCCTAGTGGGGCAAATAACAGGTCTCTGGGGCCCCTTTAGATTGGGACGATGGCAGAGGAGACAACGCTTAAAACTCTCCTCCCTTTGCACCGCAATCCTGATTTGAATCAAGCTCCCACAAACCTAAAAGTTTAATTTTTTTTAAGTGGGCAGCTGCAGACATACAACTGCTAGCATGTGTTCTGGGTTGGCCCTCAGTAGTTTTACAATAAAGCGCTCTGGCATAAAACATTGGTACTGCAGAAAACTAGTAACGGTAGAACTACAGTACTGGTTAGAGTGTCATACTGAGACTCGAGTTGAAATCCTTCTCTACCATGGAAGCTTACTGGCTGACCTTGGGCCTGTCAGCACAACTTAACTCACAGGGTTGTTGTCAAGGAAAAAAGGCAGGAATGAGGAATAATGATGTAAGTCGCTTTGGATTTCCATTGAGGAAGAAGAACATTCCATATAGTTTTATAATTATTTTGTCCCCAACAACTTTTCAAACAGAAAAGACAAATGTTTTAAAGAAGGGAACGAGCACAGTGGGAGACAAGCTATTTAACTCATGCGATTTTCCAGTAAATTTGCTGCACTGGAGAAAGTTGGTGGTGGCCATTTTAAGGGGAAAATGATATGATGGGAAAGAGTTTTTAAAAACCTTCCTCATCCTTTAAATCATAGCACCAGCAGCTACTTACTAAAAAATGTTGTCAGGAAAAATATTTATACAGCATTCAACGCTGGTCATATCCAGCTAAAAGGTAGAAAGGCTGGGGCAGACTTCTGTCAAAGACCATAGAAAACCACTGCAAGTCAGAGCACATACTGCTGCACCCCATGGATCAATTACTGACAGCATCAGCCACATTCATGTGCTCATTTTAACATCATCATTATATCCAATTCTCAATATGGTTAAATTTACACAGACTTAATTCCAGAGACTAAATCTATGAATGAACAAAACAGATCTTTTTAAACATCTAAAAATGTTCCAGGTTTGCAGAAAAATCTGAAATCTAAAAGAATGTGCTGGAGGGGTGTTAAAAATCACAATAAGAGAAGCAGCACTGGTAGCTTTAAGAAAGAAATGCCCTCAGTAAACTTTGCTAGGCAACCACAGCAGTATTACCAGACTTTGAGTCTAGGTAAGTGAAAGAGAAGGAGAAGGGCGGGGGGGGGGGGTTCAGAGCTGTTTTAGCCTTTAAGAGAGGACTCATCAGGGCCAAGCCTGGCAGTAACCACCTGGTAACTTGGTGCCACTTGGCTTGCATGACTGATTTAGGTTCAGCTGTTTGCTACTGTTCAATAGAACCCACCCCACAAGTGTTGTGTGAAGGTTAGAGTTTCACATCTGGGAGACCCGGGCTTCAATCATTACTCAGCTATGGAAGCTCACTGGCTGACCTTAAGCTGAGAATCGGGCCCAACATGTCACAGTTCTATAGTTGTGAGTACAAAACGGAGAAGAATGATATAAGCTGCTTTGGTTCCCCACTATGGAAAAAGGTGGTGAATAAAAGAAACAGACAGACAGATATAATTGAAGATGAGAGCTGATAAAAGATAGGGTGGTTGGAGGATGGGAAGGAGAAAGATTAATGTTGCCAGAAGGAGAGGAAGAGAAAATGTGAAGAAGGGGATATGGAGGAAAATGGGGCACCCTTTGCAAGCCCTTGCACAATGCCCACTGAACAACTGGGCCATAGTTTTCCTAGACAGAGGCTGCCCAACAGTGGGAAGAATGGAAAACTGAAAATAGGAGTGCAGATAAAGGTAGGGTGGCTGATGGGTGGGAAAGGGAGAGGAAGCAGGAAAAGGAAAGAGGGTATATAGCGGCTTTAGGGAAAAAACAGGGAATAACAAAGGAGAGGGAAAAGAGGAATTTCAGAACATACAAATAACAGAGGGGACAAAATAACTGTGTCAAGTAAAACTGTGTCAAGTAAAATTTAACATCTATAGTAGCTAAGGAAAGTGCCAGATTTGGTTAGTTAGATTTTGGTTGCAATATTCTGCTAATTGGCTGTATTAATCTGTTGTGCAAAAGCATTCTCGTGCATCTAAAAAAATATTTAGAAGGCCTGAAGATATTTGGTGGCTTGAGAATGAAGTAGTCTGGGAAAACAGCAAATATATACACATATACAGTACTACCTGTTGAGATTATAGAACAAAGTTTTCTAAAGTGATACAGTTACACATGGAGGAGGAGTTTGGATTTATGCCCCACCTTTCTCTTCAGCAAGGAGAGTCAAGGTGGCTTACAAGTTCCTTTCCCTTCCCCTCTCCACAACAGGCACCTTGAAAGGTAGGTGGGGCAGAGAGAGAGCGAAAGAACTGTGACTAGCCCAGGGGTCTGCAACCTGCAGCTCTCCAGATGTTCATGGACTACAATTCCCATGGGATGATGGGAATTGTAGTCCATGAACATCTGGAGAGCCGCAGTTTGCAGAACCCTGGACTAGCCCAAGGTCACCCAGCAGGAATGTAGGAGTGTGGAAACACATCTGGTTCACCAGATAAGCCTTTGCCATTCAGATGAAGAAGTGGGGAATCAAACCCGGTTCTCCCGATTAGAATCTACCTGCTAATCACTACACCATGCTGGCTCTACTGAACATGGACATACATAACTCTGATTGGACCATGTTTTTACCTGTGTTCAGCATCAAGTTGTAAGAAGGTATTGTTTTTAAGTTCATGATCACACAGACAATTGCAAGGTTTGGTTTCAGCAGGGACACATATTTGAATTTATCCGTTTATTGCTTTAGCTGCATGAACATGATAAATGCTTCCTTTGTCAATACAGAATAATTTCAGAACACAGACCAAGTCACCAGAGGATCCCCATCCCCCGAATATCAGGGAAGTAATTACTCAGGCAGCTGGCATGACTCATGGTATAAATACAGTTGCAACAGTTTCAAGAACCATTGTGTAGTTATATGAAAATGCAAGGGGTTTTTTTTCAGATGTGAAGAAAATCTGCCACCAAACAATAACTTGGCAATATAGTGGATGATGCATTGCTTAGCGCTTTCTTATACAAAAATTGTTGGAAACTGTCATTCAGGGCTGTTATTTTGTGGTGATATCCTGTCTATACAGTGAAATAATTCTTGGGTGGTTCAGTTTAATTGGTTGCTGAGATCATTCACTATGATTTTCATAGAGGTTCATTATGCATGTAACCTTTACCTTGTGGCTATTATCTATGCAGTGGGGCTGCAGCATGGTCATTTTGCATTTCTCTGCCTACCCAGTGCCCTGCAGCTTGCTGGTCTCAAGAAGCCTCTGCTTTTCCTGGTTATTGTAACTCTGCCCGTCAACTCTTCTTAAAGGCACAGATCTCATCACACACAGTAGTTGCAAGATAAAAGCAAAGCCCTTTAAATTGCATTTAAAGACAAAGCCCTTTAAATTGCATTTATATTGATATATCTGGGATAGCAGATATATTGGTATTGTAGCCTCTTTCCTAAAATAACACCCCTCAAAAGAAAAAGGCAAAGTAATTCCCTGGACTACACACTGATGAAAAAGGAAACTATGTGTTAGATCCCCCTCACTTCCCCACCTTCTCTCTCTCTCCTCTCTCTCTCTCTCTCTCTCTCTCTCTCTCCCTGCTGCTGTTGCCACAGGAAAATGGTTTTAAAATAGAGGCTTGTTTGAAATAAACCTGTAAAAAGCCCTCCCGGTCATCAGGGAGGGCAGATGTGGAATGGGGGAGGTGGGGTGGAGCCAAAAAGAATCCCTGCTTGTACCATTCCTTGGAAACGCCAACTCTCTGTGGTTATTATATTGAGATATCAATATGAGCATTTGGAAAAGGAGCTAGCAACATGGAACAAGGGATGAGGGGGAAGGCTTGGATGGCAGTGCGAGGGAATGGGAATGGTGGAGCTAGAGGCTGGCCATGGGCGAAGGAAACGTGTCCGGGGGCAAAGCTGTGCTTACCGGCAAATCTTCCTTCTTGTGGGGAAGCAAATTAAAAGTTGCGCTAGAAGTGATTTCGTTTGCCCCAGAGAAATGGAAAGTAAAAGTGGGGCTCAAGGAAATATGTCCATACAAGCAATCTTGCTGTGACAGACGTTTGCCACCATAATGCAGCTGACACCTTGTACACAATCAGTCAGAGATAGCACCTTTGCTCCTATTCATTGTTCCAAGATGAAGGGGAAATTAGTCAAAAGCCCCTGCTCTGTCAGGTGTTGCTAATAGTTTTTGGATTCACTTTAGTCCAGTTCATCTCTTGATGCTTAAGGATGTGGATTTGGAGGACCCCAGAATAAGAGTGTGTTTAAGGGTCTTTCCAAGGGAAGATACGAAATCTAATTTCCAGAAGTCAGTAATCAAAATTCACTAAGGTCCAGGCTTCTAGGAAAAAGTGGGAGAATCACTGAAAATGAATGCATGCCTAGCAACCACCACATGGAAACTATTATCACTACTCCTCAAATGCCTGGTTTTAGCAAGCTTTTCGTTTGTGTAGCAGCTGGATTTGTCTGTGTTGCTGACTGGTTTCAGATTATTTTCTGGTTTTATTTATGTTCCTTTCAGAGAGAAGTCTGTAGTTGAAGTTATGTTGAACTTTTTATCCAGCCCTGACCTGGATGGCCCAGGATAGCCTGATCTCATCAGTTCTCAGGAGCTTAGCAGGGTCAACCCTGGTTACTACTTAGATGGGAAACCACCAGCTGATCAAAGAATACTAGGGTCACTATGCAGAAGAAGGTAACAAGCAAACCACTTGTTTGTCTCTTGCCTTGAAAAACCCTACTGGGCTGCCATAGGTTGCCTGTGACTGGATGGCACTTCACCCCAGAGGTGTAGGTACAGAAAATGGCACCCATGGCAAGAACTGAAATTGTGCACTTTGGACTCTACTGCCCAAATACAGCCTCCAAAGTGAGGTTTGGGCAGGGAGAGGGGGCAGGGTGTGCCAAGCTACCGTAGCATGTTAACAGGGAGGGAGGGAGGGAGGGAGGGAGGGAGGGAGGGAGGGAGGGAGGGAGGAAGGAAGGAAGGAAGGAAGGAAGGAAGGAAGGAAGGAAGGAAGGAAGGAAGGAAGGAAGGAAGGAAGGAAGGAAGGAAGGAAGGAAGGAAGGAAGGAAGGAAGGAAGGAAGGAAGGAAGGAAGGAATAGACTATAATTGTATGAACACTTTTCTGGAAGTAAGACTCACTGAATCAAGTGGGACTTAACTTTCATGCAAACTTGCTCCTTTAGACTGTGCCAGGCTGCAAAATGGCAAGAGAGTGACCAAGTCTGCACACACTCTCTCATGCAACTACAAACCCTGCGGAAGAGTTGCCATACTCCCTCCCAGATCACAATCTGCTAGACCAGACTAGCTCAGCATCTGTTTCTTTCTTGGACAATGGGTGAACGGCCCCACAAAGATGCCTCTGGAGAGACTGGACTGCAAGCAGATTTCCTGCCTCCACCACCACCACCTGCCTGCACTGCCTCACTCCTAATTTTCACAGATAGTTTTGAATCCTGGAGGTTCCATTTCGCTCTCACAGCCATTCATAGGCGGGGAGAAAGGAGAACAAAAATGACATGAGTTGGTGGACTGAAGAGTGTTCCCAAGTGCATGGCAATGGAACCTCTCATTCTCACCCCAACTGGTCTGGTGAGGGGAAGAGGTCCATATTTTCCCAGTCACCTAACTGTGAGATGGTAAGACTTTGGAGCCGTACTGGGGAAGACACATCACCATGAGTTTTTTTGGAGGGGAGAAGAAAATGTTGACTTGAAATGAGTCCTGGGAGCAGGGAGCCCCCATTCCTCCAGTCATTTTTTGGGGGAAAAAACCCTTCCTGCCTTTTCCTTGTTCTTTTTCCACTCCTGTCCCTCTTTCTCCATACAACAAAACTCTGCTGGCTCTTAAAGGATTATATTGATTTCAGAAGGAGCTTTCCTAAGTCACACCTCACTTCCAGAATTACACTCCTTCAGAAAAGGGAAGGCATTTCTCCTCTGTCCCCCAACCTTTTCCTCTTTTTTGTCTTCCCTTTTTCCTTCCTTCAGCTAATTTCCTTTCCCTATGCAATCCTCACTTCCTTTCTTGATTTATTTTTCATTCTTCCTACCCCCAATTTCTTTCATTCCCTCTTTCTTTTCCCCTTTTTTCTTCTCTCCCTTCCTCCTCACCACAGGGGCTCCAATCTTGATGAGCTCCCAGGCCTTCCTGCTGGGTGACCTCGGAATAGTCACAGTTCTTCAGAACTCTCTCAGCCCCACCTACCTCACAAGGTGTCTGTTGTGGGGAGAGGAAGAGAAAGGAGCTTGTAAGCCACCTTGAGTCTCCTTACAGGAGAGAAAGGTGGGGTATAAATCCAAACTCTTCTTTTTGTTCCATGTTCCAGTAATGATGAGCTGGAGGTTGGCCATGATGGTGAACTCCAGGGCCATGGCCATCTCCCCCAGGCAGCCAAGGGAAGAGTTCGGTCTATCCATTAAGAGGGAAGACCCCAGGAATGTTGGTGCCCTTTCTGTGGGGAAGGGTTTTGACTGCCCTCAGGCACTCCTTGCCATAGCAACTGCTGCACCCTGGCCTGTGGTCATAGTGGTGGCCAGGCTGTGGGCTGTATGCTGTGATCTGCACTCTACTGTGTGCCCTGCAGTATGTGGCTTTGCTTTGGAGCACACACTGGTGGAGGCACCCGGACCCATGCAGTCTGAGTAGGTGTGCCATGCTCCGACTCAGAGCGGAGGGGCAGAGAAGCAGTTTTCGGCAGGAGGAAGCTAGGTAGGTGCCCCCCTTAAGCAGCTTCCAAGGGACATATGGTCTGCGCCAAGAGGGAGCCAGTGCAAGCGAGGAATGCACCACTGGCCTCGCCCAGCCGAGGCAAAGGGGGGTGAAAACTGGCAGGGACACAGGAGGAGGAAGCGACAGGCAGTGCAATGCTCCTCCAGCTCCTCGCTCCTAGGGGGGAGGGAGGGGCAGGCAGCTGAATGCGCCTCTCACATGACCCAGCAGAGTGGTGCCTGGGCTCCCACCCCCTCCATCCCCCATCATGACTCCTACGCTTTACCCACACACTTTTTAGTCTGTTTTTTAAATTGTTCTCCTAATGGACTGTTGGCCTCTTTGAAAGTCTTACATGAATATCTACCTTCATGTAGGATTTTCAAAGAGGCCAACAGTCCATTATAAATATTTAAATAAGATGCTCAATACAGCAATCCACATGGATCTGATATACTAACCCTCAGAACTAGAAGTTGCATTGGCATGGAGAACAATATTTTAAAATTCACATACGTCTTGCTGCCTAATCTGAACCCAAAGTGGCTTATCACAGCATTCTTCACTTCACCCTATCCTGTTAAACAACAGCCTTGTGAGGTAGGTGAGGTAAGAAGTTGTGACAAGGCCAAAGTCACTCAGCAAGCTTCCATAGCAGAAATGGGATTCCAATCTCGTGGTTCTGGGTTCCAGCTCAACACTATATCCATGATGCTATGTCACTTGTCAGTCTGCAGTCCATGCATACAAAGGCCATCCCGCTTGCAAACAGCAGAGACAGGAAGTAACTTAAAGTGGCTTCCAGATGGTGGTACTTTATTTCACCAGCTTTGACAAAATCTCATATCAACCCGATCCTGGATCCGTTCAAACGCAGCATAAAACCATGCTTGTGAAACCTAGATTACAGCCCAATTCAAATGATTGGGTGGGGGGGGGGGGACGACCATAAGAGGAGATGTGGGTTCATGGCGATGTATATGCCCTCCTGGCCAGTGTAGGTGGCACCTAGCAGTCCGTGGATTATCGATCAAACCCGGTGGTGGTGGGGGACCTTGTATTTCCCACCTATATAAGAACTGTCTGGTGCTACTTATTGAAGGTTTGTACATTTGGTGGTGGCAATCTTTATCTGCCAGCCAATACCTTCCTTTGGCCCACTAATAAATATCAGTTGATCAGTGAAATCCATCCCTCTGATCACTGGCCCTTTTGCCTTTGATACTTGGCCTAGTGGCTATAGTTTGGCCCTTGTATTAATGTTTAGGATTAGTGGGGATTAGTTGTTTAGCACTGTTTAGGTTTAGCTGATTGTAGAAATTTTCCAACCTGTATGTGATTTGTCCTTAGGATTAGGAAATTAGAATAGTGTTTAGCTGCCTAGTGGTAAGGTTGGGTCCGGCTTTATTGTGTGGAAGTGGGTTGGAGGCTATAGAATTTGGGGTGGAAGCGGCTGAGCAATGTCGGGGCACCTGTATTGGGGCTGGGGATCCCGTAAGTGTTGATGGGAATTGGGGTAGATATAGCGGTAGGCGGGGGCCATACATGGATAGAAGACTTTAATGAGATATGGTTATGCCTGCTTCAGCTTTCTGACCCTCCGACCTATCCCTTCCTAGGGACGGGCGGTGACTGGGTTCTAGGGGTTACTCTGCTTACGTCTCTGGTGTTGATTATTAAATGCCAGGTCCATTAACAATAAAACCGCTGTGCTTAGCGATTATCTCGAAGCTTCCAGCAGATGGACCCTGGCCTGCATCACCGGAACTTAGGTGCAAGCTGAGGGTGAGACCGTCGCTCTTGGGCGAGATCACACCACCACGGTTTTCCGCGCGCCTCCTGACCGGTCACGAACACAGGAGCCGAGGGGGGAGGCATGTAGCGATTGTTCATCCGGATTCCATCTCCTCTTCAGGGCTGCCCCTGTCCCGGAGATTGCTGGCGTGCGGAATGGTAATGTCGGCCGCCTTAGAGTGGTTGGCCTTTCGGAGAGGATGGCAGTCCTCTCTTGGTACCCGGTGCGCCTTCTTAAGCGTGCGTCCGTAGGGACTGCTCTGCTCGCGGCTGCTGGAGGTGGTGGATCAGACTGGGCGCTAGGTTCCCCAAGCTTATCGTCCTGGGGACTTCAATGTCCATGCTGACACCGCCCTTCATGTACAGCGACTCTGGGCGGACTCTTGAGTGTCATCCATGGCGACACTAATTCGGGCCTCTCCCTGAAGTAAATTCTGCTGGCCCCCACTGGCTTGAGGCCGCCACACGCTGGATTTGGTCGAATCTTCGCGAAATGGGGTTGATATGTGGTCGTGATCCTCTGGCTACAGATACAGAGTGCCATGGTCCGCACCACTATGCCCTTCTGAAGGTTCCTGATGGACTGGATCGGTCAGCCATTCCCAACCCCGTCTGGCCGAGGGGCTGATTTATGTCCCGCGCTCAGCGGAGACTTATATGGATCCACTTGTTTTCCTGGAACGCTTCTACGGGACCCTGGACCCGTTGGCACAACTCCGGGAATGAGGGCAGGTGGAGGACTGGAACTTCCGGCTCTCCGATGCCATCCGCAGACCTGTTGCCTCCCCGGCGTCCTCTTTCGCCCCCGTATTCGGCAGAGCTCCCTGGTATACCGAGGAGCTGGGCGCCATATGAAACGCCGGCGCTTAGGGGACGACTAGAGCGAAAGTGTGGAGGAAATCTCGTGACTTGACAAAGGCGCTTGAACATCTTATAGGACGCTATTATGAAGGCCTATGAGATGGGCAACGAAGGAGATGCAAAGAGAGCTTTCTTTTCTCCTCTCTTGCGTCTGCTAGCTCGGCTCGCAGCACAATTATTCCGTGATAATTACGGTCGGCTCCTTATGACCTGCCCACCCTTTATCGTAGAGAGGTAACCACAAAATCCATCGCATTGGCTGTTGGCTGTGAGGCATTTATGAGCTTCTTTGCAGATAAAATCACGTCGCTCCGCCAGGACCTTCCTGCCACGTTATCTACAATTAGTGAACTGGAGGCTCCCTTGCTGTCTTCGGGCCCAAGTTTGGCCCAGTTCTCCCTGCTCTCCAATGCCGCTGTTGACAGGGCCTTGGCTGCTGTTAGACCTACTACCTGTCCTCTGGATCCGTGCCCCTCCTGGCTTATAAAAGCCTGCCGGGCGGAGCTACGACCCCATCTGTTGAATATCATCAATGGCTCCCTTGAGCAAGGAGTCTTTCCGGATGGGTTGAAGGAGGCAGTGGTCCACCCACTCTTAAAAAGACCATCGTTAGATCCGAGTGATCTGGCCAATTACCGCCCCATCTCGAATCTTTGGTTTCTGGGGAAGGTAATTGAGAGAGTGGTGCTGGAGCAGCTTCAGGGTTTCCTGGATGACACATCGGCTTTCGATCCCTTCCAGTCCGGCTTCCGTGCTGGGCATGGGACGGAGACTGCTCTTGTCGCCATCACAGATGCGCTCCGTATACAGCTTGACCGAGGCGGATCGGCGCTGCTGGTTCTGTTAGATCTTACCGCAGCGTTTGATATGGTCGATCACGACCTTTTGACCCACCGCCTGGCTGCCTCTGGGGTGCGGGGCACTGTCCTTCAGTGGATTGCCTCGTTTCTCCGGGGCCGGAGCCAGCAAGTGTGGTGCGGGGATGAAGCCTCCCGGAGGTGCCCGCTTCATTGCGGAGTACCTCAGGGGGCACTGTTATCCCCGCTATTATTTAACATCTATATGCGACCACTTGCTCAGCTGGTACGGAGCTTTGGGCTGATCTGTCATCAGTATGCTGATGACACTCAGCTCATCCTGTTGATGGAGGGGGGAGCGGTCGCCGCCCCTGTGGCTCTCCAGCATTGTTTGGAGGCGGTAGCTGGTTGGTTGAAGCAGAGCAGGCTGCAACTGAATCCATCGAAGACGGAGATCCTCTGGCTGGGCCGCGAAGGAGAGGCTGGGGATTTCCAGCCGCCGGTGTGGGAGGGGGTCTCATTGGCGCCGACCTCCTCCGTCCGCAGTCTGGGGGTCCACCTGGATTCGTCTCTTTCAATGGAGACCCAGGTGGCCCTTACAACCCGGACTGCGTTTTTCCATCTTCGCCAGGCCCGGCGGCTGGCCCCCTTTCTCTCCCAAGCGGACCTGGCCACTGTGATCCATGCAACGGTCACCTCCAGGTTAGACTATTGTAACTCGCTTTACGCGGGCCTCCCCTTGCGTTTGATTCGGAAGTTAAAGCTGGTCCAGCATGCGGCGGCTCGTTTGCTCACAGGAGGTGCCTTTAGAGAACATATTCAGCCTGTGTTGCGCCAGCTGCACTGGCTTCCGGTCGAATTCCGAATCATCTTCAAGGTGTGGGTTTTGACCTTTAAGGCCTTGCGCGGCCTGGGACCCTCGTACCTTCGGGACCGCATCACCCCATATGTCCCTACTCGGTGATCCCTGGCCCCTCGATGATGCGGCTGGCCTCCACGTGGGCCAGAACATTTACAGCACTGGCCCCGGCCTGGTGGAACACCCTTCCTCCAGCTGTCCGGGCCCTGCGGGACCTGGGTGAGTTCCGCAGGGCCTGTAAGACTGTGTTGTTCCACCGGGCCTTTGGAGTGTCCAGCCGCTGATGTGGTGCCCCCTACCGCTCACTATTGCCCCTCGTTTTTGGGGCTGTTACATCAGGGTCCCCTCATATTGAGGGGCCTACCGTCCCCCCTTCTTCTGGGGGTAGGTTTTAAATTTGAGGTTGGACGCCTGCTTTTTATGCTTTTTATGTATTAATCTGTTTTCGCTGGTTTTAAGTTATTTTATTGTTGACATGAGATGGAGCCTATGTATTTATATTTATATTGTATGTGTGATTTGCTCCTGTTATCTCTGAATTTTTGCTGTTCACCGCCCGGAGCCCTCCGGGGATCGGGCGGTATAAAAGCCGAAATAATAAATAAATTAATAAATAAATTATGCCAGCTGGGAGGGCAAAATGGGAGGTGAGTCATGGAGCTCCACAGCACCTGGCCCACTTTTGTCTGCTGCTTCCAGAGTTACATTGGCCTAACTTGTATGGATAACCCTGCTTCCCTATGCTATTCCACTGGATGGGAGACCTGTGAGGATTCCCATGTTCACCCATTCTCTACTAAATTAAGGAATACAAGCTCTAAGTGCACCTTCCTTGACTACATGGAAACAATGTCAGTCGTACCTGGCAGCTATTCTTCTTGATTTGAAAAGTCATCCATTCTTGTCTTAGATTTGTAAAGGCAGGCATTGACTGCTAAGTTTTGAGGGGAAAACACTCTGAATGAAATGATCGGGAATCTCAGATAACGCATGCTATATGAGCCACAATGTGTTTACATTTCAGGGCTCAAGCATGTCCGAAATGAATCCGTTTGTGATGACAGAATGAGGATGAATGACGATGGACAGAATGATGGTGACGATGACTTACTCCTTAGCTTGGAAGATCTTGGGAGAAATCCTCAAACTCCTTGCTATTTCTGATGGATGTGACTGTGGAGATTATAAAAGATGCATTTTTTCGAAGGAGTTGGTCTTCTCAGGGCGGTGGTTCTGCCAACTCTGCTATCACTCTTTTTGAATCTGTGTCTCTGTTAAAGGAAAGGAGGTATGTCTGTATGGGGAAAGGAAGTCAGACTGCAGCTCTCTAGCCTTCATGAGGCAGGAAGGAGTAATGGGTGTAGATCCCAGACTGTTCAGTGGGCATAATTTCGGAGGAGGAGTGACTTTCTCGCACGGTCCCCCGCCCCTCGAGGAAGAAGAAAGCCTTCCCTCCGCGCATTTCTTCGCTCTTTCTCCATCCTGGGAAAGAAGGGGGAGGTCTTGCTCAGGAAGAAGAGGAGGCATGGCGCCCGAGCGAGCCCCTCGCTCTCTCTAGCGCCTCCGCTGTGGCGCGAGCGCGGCTGCGGCGGAGGGTCTGATTGGGTCGGCAGAGGCCGCCGCGGCTGCAGGCTCTCCACGCGGGCGGGGCGCAGGGACGCGGGGGGCGGGGCCTGTGGCGGGGGCGGGGCGAGGGCTGCTAGGAGGTGGGGGCGGCGGCGGAGCCAGCGCGCCTGCCCGGCCGGTGGCGGCTTCGACGACGACGACGGCGGAGGCGCTCGGGCGGGGGGGGAGGAGGAAGGGGGTCTCCGGGCCGGGACGGCCGGGCCCCATGGGCGGGTGTGTGGGCTCCCACCACGACTCCTCGGGCAGCCTCAACGAGAACTCGGACGGCACCGGAGGTAAGCGGGGTGGGGGGGGGTGGGGGGAGGGAGGCAGCAGGGGCGGGGAAAGGGGGCGAGACGCCGCGGCTCCTTTGCAGCGAGGAGGGGAGGCAGGAGGGGCCCTCCATCCTCCCCTTTCGCCGTCGTTCCTCTTTTCCACAGGCTACTCCTCTCCCACTCCCCTTCTCGGAGGCCCCTCTTTCAACTTTCCTTGAGTAAAATGGTTGCCAGGCGTCCGCTTGGTGACATGGGGGGCGGGTGGGGTGGGGGGCTTGGGGCAGCACGAAAGAAGTGGAGTGTCTTCGCCCCTTCCTCTTCACCGCCCTGTAGTCGCTCAGGTGGGAGAAGTGCCCTCTGTTTCATCCGCGTCTCCATCAGTAAGATCCACTCCCAGCTTTGGGAAAAGAAATGAGAATTCTCCGGTTCTTCCCTTCCCTCCCCTCCCTTTGACTTTGCTTGTTCAGGGTAGCAGCAGATCTGTAAGTCGTGGGAAACAAGCATTCTTGTCAATGTGGCCCTTTCTTCAAACTATTTTACGCTCTGGCATTGTGCTACATATCATAGAAGGGATGAAACTCTTTACTGGAAAAATTCATCTTCAGTGTAGACTCAGAAGTGGTGAACTGGTGGAATTGATGTTCTGCCTGTTCTTCAACTTTATATATGGCAATCAGGACAATGATGATGGGTTGTGCTCTTAGCTGCAGTGTCCATCGTCTTCTGTCCCGTGAAAATAATTTGCCTGCTATTTAAGATTAATGTCTGTACTTCTTTTCTAATGCACTTGAGATGGATTTTTCTCCGCTATCCCGATTTAAATGGTCACAAATACAATGGAACTTTTAACTGCTCATCTTTCTAAAAGGGCAAACAGTGTGGTCAAATAATATTTGCATTCTCCATCTGTTATAGTTGAGATAACAATTTTTGAAAGTATCATTACTTGTGTGTCAGTACTCATAGATCTGCCTTGCCTTGTTTTCAGCATCTTGAGGATTAGTTCTAGTGTCAGGTTCATTTTCATATGCCAGGATGTTACGGTTCGTAAATCTACTTTATATAATAATTGGCACTCAAGGATGTTGTCTGTATGGGATAAATTTCTGAATTATCAGACTTGCATGGCATATAGTTATAGAACTTCCATTACAGGAAATTGGATTTCAGTACCCACATCCACCTGAAGTTGTAAAATTTGAAAGGACCATCTTAATTAGGTTATCAAAACCAAGGACAGTGGTGTATTGTAAAAGTAACTGGGCTTATATGAAACTCAGTGAAGGCTCTCAAACATTTGAAGCAATTAGTTGGGCCTAGATGGTTTACCATGACTATGTAATGTCTCTCATTGTTAAGAAACTACTGCATACTAGCTAAGTATTATGAGGCAGACAAGGTCATAGGAGAAATGCCATAAATTGTGAACTTCTTTGCTTTTTTAAATATTTGTAATTTAGTAGCTTTAGTGAAGGATAAAAATCAGCTATGACCACTTAAATTATCAAGTTGAGAGTGTAATTATACTCAATGCAGTATTGACATATTCAGTGGAAGTATAAAAGAAGTGCTATTTCAGTGGAATTGTGTCAGTTTCTTATCCCAAGTTTATCTGTTACTATTTTGTACATAAATATCTTCGGTACACTTTGTAGATTTTGGGGCAAATCATTTACTCTGTGTAGCACACCAGCTGGATTTTCTAGGATGGCCATCTGTGGAAATTGCATACTGGAGTGCAAATTCAGGGTCAGGGGATTAATGCACTTAAAATATTTCATTGAAATCAAATCTGATATGATTTCAGTTTAATTATTTGCTTCTCAAGCTTGTTTTCTAAGTGCATGCTTGCTTGTACAATTGTGTGTGTGGTAACCTATTTTGGAATATTTAAATCAACTTTTTTCTTGTTCATAAAACCTAAGCAGTTACTAATGAGCCAGTCTGCTCAAAACAACTTTAACATACTGTAGTCTACCAATCAAGTTGTCAAAGTATACCCTTTTCTTACTTTGTAAATCCAGACTTTCAATATTTGATGATACAGTCTGATTAAAAGTATTCCAAGGCTTGAAGAATCTACTGGACAGCCCAGAACACAAACACAAATGGGTCAGTCCTGTCTTTAATTTCACATACTGTGCTAGATTGCAGAATATCAAGTTACTGGCTCCTCTAAATTGCTACAACTAGATCTTGAGCATTAGGAAAACATTTTAGAAGCAGCTCTCAAACCAGAAGCAGAGATCACTCATGCAGTTCTGTGCAGCCCAGAAGTGATGAGAAGTTATTAGTGTTCATTAAGTCACCACTGATAAATGCTGTTACTGAAATAATCCCTTTCTCTTCTGGTACTTCCATCAGAGACACAATATACTTTAGACTTTGAAACGCATCAAAATCAGCTGGATGTCATAATGCATATGATCAGGATGTGGGCGTGCATATGGCATAAAAATATCAGGATATGCAGCTACTGTAGCATTTTTCTCACCTTTTAGCATTTTTCAATTATAAAGATAAATGCTACTGGAAGGATAAAGAGGTCATTTGTCCAGTAGAATAGAAAGAGGAATACAGGGATGATACTCATATACTGAACGGCTTTTTGTTGACAAGGGTGTCAAAAGTTGCCTGCTATCTTTTATCTCACCTGATTTGCTATGGAGGAGCTTCTTCTTTCAACTTCAGTCACATGGATTGCTTGCTGCTCAGGTCTATTCAGCATCAGTTTTAGCCTCTTGCAAGGAGGCCAAATGCTGAGCCTGACATCCACAGGCTTAAATTATGTCTGTCCCAGTGAAACTACATCTTTGACAATTGATATTACGTTTGCATGACTTGAGGCCCAAAAATTTTGTCAGTCCGTCTGCTCATTGGGCAGGTTAAATGTTAAAATGCCAGCCATTGGGATTTTTAATGACTTGTTATCCTAGTAAGCTTTACCATACATTATGTCTTCCTGTGCTGCAGTTCTTTGGGGTTGGAGGTTTTTTTTTCCATTTTGCCAGATTTGTCACTGTTCAACTGGTTGTAGTGGGTTTTCCAGGCTGTGTGGCCGTGGTCTGGTGGATCTTGTTCCTAACGTTTCACCTGCATCTGTGGCTGACATCTTCAGAGGTGTATCACTGTTACACACTGTGTCCAGCAAACTGACACTGTTCAGTTTATTCCAGCATTGATTAAATACATTGTCTACTGAAGTAGACCGTGTCCTAAGTTTTGTGATTGATTTTACTTTTGGTTCTGGTGGGTTTTCCGGGCTGTATGGCCGTGGTCTGGTGGATCTTGTTCGTAACATTTCGCCTGCATCTGTGGCTGGCATCTTCAGAGGTGTCATTTTGATTTTTGTTGACAGATGGATTGTTATTTTGGATGTATTTCCTTTAGGAATTATATATGCTTATTTATCTTTCTTTCGAGCACATCAGCACTTTATTTATGCATATTAAAGAGACACCATCTAAGCTTTTGTTTGCAGATTAGATTTTTGGGCTTTTGTTGCCTTGCTGCTATTCTTTCTGATCCATGCCTGGTCTGTTCATGGTACAAACCTCTTTGCCAGGTCAGTTGTGTGTGTAGCTGCCATCAGGTCTCCTGAAGTACTCTTAGATCAGTGATGTGGGTTTTCAGGAAAAACTAGAATAGGAGCAATTTCCAGTGTGGTCTGAGTTAACATTTATTTTGATTTGTAGTTAATTTCAAAAAAAATCAAAAGCATCTCTTACTAATTTTATGTCCCAGTGGCAACAAATACTTGAACTTAAATATTTGATTTTTGGGGAAAGGAGCAAACCAAGTGTGGTTTGATTGGGTTGGTCACATAATACATTTGATTGGAAATAAATGCAACGAACAGACATTGCATAATATTCCGTGGATGTGGTTGCATCTGGTTTGCATGTAAAATCTTACTGACTAGTTTGATACTAAGTTAAGACCATAATAGGAAAAATGAATTGAAGGTGAAATATAGCTGTTGGTCTGTAATGTGCCTGCTGGCCCAGAACAAAATCAGTGTACACAGGATAGCTGATTTGCTCAGTGCTAGGGACCATATTGGGCACCCATTGTGAGTTGGAAGGGCATATTAGCATAACGGGCTTCGCTTCTCAGTCCCTTCTCTCTAAGTTGTCTGATCTTGGATAGCCTCTCATTTTCTGAAAATAAAGATAGATAACACTGAGGTCATTATTTTCCCCCAGCCTTCTGTCTCCAAATTGCCTATGTGGTTGCTTGCTCCTCCCCGCAATCTCATAGCCTTCATGTTTATTTTTGACTCTTCACTTTTCTCCTCAAATTAGCCTTGTTGCCAAGTGTGCTGTGCTGCTGAAAGTATTCTATATAAATAACCATTGTTTATAGGAGCCTAGATGTATTACACTCCTAGATATGTTGAAACAGTTGTATAATTTCCAGGGTAAGATTAGAATTGGTGTAACTGTAGAGAATTTTGAAATGCTGAGATGACCTGTTACAAGTTTTTAGTCGCAGGAATACTTGCAAGCAAAGAGACAAGCCAAGGTATTTTCTTTGAACGTTCCATTCTTTAGACTTTCTAAAGATCAGTAAGCTTCTGAGCCCCTGCAAGTAGGAATTTTGGATTATCTGCTGTTTCTGACCCCTTCCCCTGCAACTGCAGCAAAGGAGAGAATGGGTGATGTAATAAAAAGCAACAGATATCAAGTGCTGCTTTTTGCCATTCCTTTTCCTGCCACCTGCAGTGAACATTGTCTTTCCCTTCCCCCATGAGTACTTTCCGTCATTCTGTGTCTGGTAGTGGCCCATTCCTGAAATAATTGGACAGAGTTGGCATTGGAAAGCATAACAGGATCCTAGTGAAGGAGCTAATCTTCTAGAGTGGGAAACTGACAGACTTGTGCCAAACTGGGAGCACAGAAAAGTTGCATAAAGAAACATGTGCTACTTTTACCATTTGATTAGCAGAATGCTGGCATACAGGCTTGCTAATACTGGAATGATTCCCTTTTTATAGTAAACTGGTAAGGCCATTGTGAGGAAAGTGGATGAGTGCCAGTATGGTATAATGGTTAATGTTTCAGACTAGGATCTTGAAGAGTCAGGTTCAAATCCTTTCTCTGTTATGGAAACTTGGTTTGTGTTTTTGGGCTGGTCACATATTTTCAGTCTAACCTACCTTGCAGGGTTGCTGTGAGGATA
This sequence comes from Sphaerodactylus townsendi, assembly GCF_021028975.2. NCBI lineage: Eukaryota > Metazoa > Chordata > Lepidosauria > Squamata > Sphaerodactylidae > Sphaerodactylus > Sphaerodactylus townsendi. Next base: position 97,902,364 of record NC_059427.1, on the reverse strand, counting down.
AAATATATGAGAGAAGAATGATGCAAGTTGCTTTCTTCCCCATGGGAAAAAAGGCAAGGTATAAATGAAGTAAATATCATATTCTTGGAGCACAGTTTTACCTGAAGTGATGCAGATTGCAAAGTAAAACATGCTGCTGTTGAATGTAATGGGCTGTGGGGAATAGACCTGTACCCTTTAGCGTCAGTGAAATTATGTTGCAAGGCTTATAATGAGTTTGTGTGTTTGTGAACTCTGGGCCAAGTAGAAAAGAGTTTACAAGCCTGGTCTCACTCTCCTGATCTTTAGTTGTTTGAATCTGTTGTCTAATGATAGCTAATGGAGCAAGATATGTTGGAGCTGTAAAGCGCCTCAACACTATTTCTAGTGAGTTTCTGTTTGCAATTAAATGTGTTCATCTTCTAGGACAGTTGTGTCTCAGAATAGCAACTACACATTATTGATTGTAAAAGAAACTTTTCACAGTAACATTACACACTAGTGGTAAATTAACTTTGGGGGTAATGCCGATTGCTCAAATAGGATGCCTTCTGTTGTGTCTACTGAACTGTTCTCTGTTCATTAGCATGTTGCTTCATCAATGCAGGGTATTCATTTATTCTATGAAGAGAGAGCGTAAATGATTTTAAGGTCTTGTTTCCCTGTAGGTTGCAGGATCCACCCAGCTATGCTTCCAGTAACTCCAGCAATTACTGTGTGTACTCACTTTCTACTTAGAACAAAAGAAATAAACAGACTTTAAAGTCGAGTGGGGGATTTCCAGTTCTGAAAGCACTGAAATTTTCCATTCATTGTTAAGCAGATACAATGAAGACAAGGAGCTTTAAAGGTTTCTAGTTATAATAAAAGATCTTTCACAATTGTTGTTCTCTTCATGAACTGAATGTTTAAAAGCAGTGACCCACTTTCTGTTACAGGAACTGCTCCCCCTTAGGTTAACAAAGAATGGCAGTACATGAGATACAAGTTATTGTAAGATTTAGGCTGTTATGAGAGAACCACTGCAGCTTTACAGAGTTAGTTGACATGAGTCAATTGCTTAAGGTTTGTTCAGGTGTTCTGGCTGAGAGGTTAAAAGTGATCTCCAAGGCAAAAGTAAACATTTCAGTCATTTTTTGAGCGTGTTGAAGAGAGCGAGTGGTACTTAATGTAGAACTATGCCCATTGAAAGTGTGTGGATAGTAGGTTGGGAAAAGTTCTGTGAGAAATAATATTCTAAAGTCCCTAATAATATATTCCAGTTCACATTCCAGTTCACATTCACATTCAAAGTAATTCATCTGGTTGTCTATACAGCTTATTAGTAACGAAGATTACTTTGACTGGAACACCAGACTGCGGTAACCAAAATGAAAGTAAACAAAGTCAAATGTAAAATAACATTTAGGGAAGAAAAATTAAATATCAGTGCACACTGTAGGAGGCGACAGACCAAGTTCGGGTGTTACTGAAAGGAATCTAGGCTCTTTTTTAATTGATCAATAAAGGAGTCATAGCTGTCTTTCTGTGTTGTAGTGATTGGAGCTGAGCTGCTGTTAATGTTTTGATGGAAGATCCCAGCAACATCTTAAATGGGGCATTAGAAAATAATTTCATTGTAACAGTGATTAAATCAGTTTTCCCCTGTGATCCAAAGTAAGCCCAAAGTTGCTCTTGTTTTTATAGGCAACACAAGTAGAATGTGGGGTGCATGAGATAAGCATTGAGCCAGCACTTACTCCATCTTCACAATAGCAGACTGCCCATCATGACTGGTTTTCCCACATGTCCTTCAGCCTGTACGTACAGTCTTCCTCCCTGTACCAAGGCCCTCATTACCACTATCTGCTAACTTTTTTTTTCTCCTTAACCCTTCCATTCTAAGCTTCCCTGCTTCCTCCTTTTAGGCAAGCTGCTTATCAGATGCTAGCAGTGATGTGGGGGATTATATAATGCAAGGGCATACTTATACCCGCTTTGGATGCCCCCACAAGCTCTGCATGCTGAAGATAGCTACAGATGGGCACAGTGTGGGAACTGAGCCTCATCTGTCAAACCCCAGTCACACAGAGACACAGCTGTAAAAACTCCCCGGACATCTGTTGAACAGAGGGAGGAACTGGAACTATGTTAGATTAATAGGGTTGCCAACTCCCTCATTCCAGTAAGGCATCATTTCATTTGCAAGCTACAATTACAGACTACAGAGCAACAGATAGACCTGTCCCAATCACTGCATGCCAATGAGAGATATCACTGTGCTGGCTGAAGAGCTGAGAGAGCATTTCATGATGGTACAAGAGCTAGGCTGGGAGAAGTGAGTTGCCAACTCCACAGCAAGGCAGCAAGATCCATGCTGGTCACTTCTGCTGCTGATCATTCAAGATTTGGCCGGTGATTTGTTATGATGTCCTACCTGGCCCCTGCCCTTTTGGATGACTGCCTAAACAGATTAAAGAGACTCGAGGACAGCAGTGAGTGATGCATTAGACTGACAGCAAAGATCAAGTGACTGATGGGACATGTGCATAGTATTTAGGCAAGGTCTGTGGTTCCACCTGTTCACTTTGGAGAGGGTTCCCCCGTGATGCTTGTCTTGGGGGATGATCACATGTACCCATCCCTTGCAAATGGTTCCAGTGAAACTGTACATGTCTGCAAGGCAGTAGGCACCAATGGTGCTCAGCCATCAGCAACACAGAGCAGAGTGGCACACCAAAAAGCAATTATGCTGGATCCATAATACTAGACTATCAGCACAGTAGTGTGCTAAGGCCACTCCCTTCCCCTGCAAGTAACACAGGAAGCACATCTGACAGCTCCTCTCTCCCCACACCCCCTATCATACATATTTACTGCTAGCCGCTCTTGTAAAATTAAGGCTTATTGGGGTTAAACAAAGAGTAGGTGCACAGGGAGCTGGTTGCAAAATTCCTGGTTGTAGGCCAGCGGTCTCCCACCCATACTTACCTGTGAGGGATGTACTGTTCTCACACACTCCTGTTGTAGGAATGGAATGCTTCCTTTAGTATCTGTGTGCAGAGATGGGGTAACTGTTAGGGTTAGGAAAAAGCAACTTTCCTCTCTTCTTGTGTGTGTTAAGTGGTTTCTCAATGCATTTTCCACCCCTAAGTCTAAAGCTATGTACTCTTATGTGTGCACAACAAGGCCTGAGAGACATAGACCCATATTGTATGCCTTTTCTGATCTATGGATATCCTATCTGTGATTTATGTAGTGTAGGGTGAGGGTGTGATTGGCTGTGGTCTTAGTTGTCACCTTAAACTACTCCAGGGTTTAGTGAGGAGGGATTGGGGGGGGGGGCACTCAGCATTTCACATTACATTAACCCCTGTTCACTAAATGTCCCATCCTGTAAATAGGTAAGATCAGCAGATCCCCATCCAAGTGGAATAGTCTGTCTGATGCGTCAGGAAGCTTCCCACACTACTTTCATTCTGCAAAATTTATAAAATGTAACTGGTCAGGAAGGTGGTTGTTTTACATGTCTGTGAAATTTTTAAAACAGTTTTGCATTATATTTGTTGTGTGTGCATAATTGATTGGCTTTTGGATCTGCCTTTATTAATTTAATAATGTGCAGTAGTTGATGTGAATGTAATAGTGGCAAGAAATGAGTTCCATGAAGCTTGTTCATATTTGGGCAACAATCAAATGCCCATTTTCAGTGACTAGAGCTGGGCATGTTGGATGCTGGGAATGATATTTCAGGGAACCTTGTGTATGGATAGGTGCTTCTGTTTGTTGTTCTATTTTAGAACTGTTATGGAAAATGCAAGAACAATAACTGTACTCAGAGCAAATTATCCTAATTATACAAGACTGTTTTACTTGTGTAGGGGTCAGATTCACTCCAGGATAACTAAATATTTTTCCTTGCAGTTGCAGGGTAAAAAGTAAAGGTTGACCCAAGGTAATTCCTGTAAGACAGAAACTTTTATTTTGCATAATCAGATAGATCAGATAGACTAGCAGTCCAGCAGTTCTAACAGTGACCAACTAGATCTCATGTAAATATAAGTGCATGACAGTGAACATCTTCTTGCATGTTTGAAGGTTTTGGAAACAAATGAGACTATCACATCAAAATATTCACCTTTTTATATTGTTTTACATATAAACATAACAAAAGTGGTATACTGTCCACAAACATTGGTACTCTACATTTGCAAGCATGCTCCAATATTTTTTTCTTTTGCTATTAAGTTACAACTGACTTTTAGCAACCTCATCGCATTTGCAAGACAAGAGGCGTTCTGAGGTAGTTTGCCATTGCCCGCCTCCAGTCATACCCTTGGTCTCCCCTCCAAATACTAGCCAGGGTCAGGGCTGAGAGTGTATGACTGGCCCAAGATCACCCAGCAAGTTTCCATGGCAGAATAAAGATCTAAACCTGGTTTTCCCAGATCCCGGTCTGGCACCTTAACCACTTTATCATGCTGACTCTGGGATAAATCTTTTCAGTCAGGTATTTTGTGCATATTATGAAGTGCATGGGTTAGTAGTTTTCATATGCATAAATCATCTTCCCTGCAGCCAGTTCTAACAAAGGAGTTCCCAGTCTTGGAAGAAAAGGTGAATATTAATTCATTTTCAATTTATTCTGTCCAAACAATGCATGCACATTTATTAAGGGCAACATGAGAGCATTAGTCACAAATAGAAGAGTCTGATGTTCACCCAGGAGCACACGGACTGCTTCAGGTCTCATCTTTTTCAGAGCTCCTTTTAGAGGTACTTTGTGAAAATTCTTCATTCATGTGTACTGTAGATGTAAGTTGAGATTGAATATTCAACTAATTTTGTAATTAAAGAGTTCTGTAGTGTGTTTTCTTCTCTAAAGACAAATCTAATTCTGCTACCATTGCCAATGTTGTTAAATGGCATACTTGAAATCAAATTCAATTCTACCACTTTTTATTAATGCCTTCCACATTATTTAAACCGCTTCATTGAGTATTCTGATGACGCTTTTTCACATATGATCACAGTAGAATAGCAGAGAGAGATGACTTCATAGCACCCTCAAGTGTGTTTGATGTGTGATACAGTCTGCTCAGGCATAGTATGTGGAGGCAAGTTTGTCTCTGACAACGAAATACCTTCAGGCTAGAAAAGCAGTGAAGACAGCTGTCTTAGCAGTAGAATCGCAAATGCATTTTTGAAGGAGCAAATAATGGAGTATTAAAATGTGACATGGGGAAACACTAAAGTTTAATGCCATGTTGCGACATATGTTGCTGCATATGTGTCTAATCTTTATATACTCTTTGAATGTGTGATGTTTTGTCTTGAAGTGTCTTGTAAATGGAACTTTCATCTCTTGTGACTGTATGATTCGTAACTATGCAGTTGATTCTCTTTATTTCAGCTGCCTTAATGGTGAATTCTAGTAGAGAATTTAAAATCAGAATTGGGGAGTTGAAAGATGTTCAGCAGAGCTAGTCCAGCCACTTCCACTGAAACAGAACTTGAGACACTTCTTGGTGGTGCTGGATTGGAAAAAGGCAAAATCCACTTTGTTTCTCTTGAGGCCACATTTTCTTTTCCTTGCTGAGAACTACTGCCTGATGTATTTTAGACTGCTACCACTGAAAGCAAATCAGGGAGCCAGGCAGATGCATCTACGTAGGCAGGGTGTAGAAGTTTTGAGTCAAAGAAAGAGGGCCACAACTTTGAATTCATGGGTACATGTTAGTACCTATCACCAGATTTTTTGTGTGGTAATACTCCCAGGCTAGCCCAATATTGTCAGATCTCAGAAGCTAAGCAGAGTCAGCTCTGGTTAGTATTTGGATGGGAGACCACCAGGTTGCTACACAGATGCAAACAATGGCAACATCTATTACCTTGAAAATCCTTTGAGGTCAACCATAAGGAGACTGTGACTTGATGGCAAAAAAACTCCTTATCGATGCTGAGTACTGGCAGCTGGGGAGGGGGATCTCCAAAGTGCTCAGGGGAAATTAGTAAAAATCAGAGCAACCTTGCATAAAGAAAGTGCTGCTTGTCACAGAGGCCGTTTCCGCATGGCCTCCCTGTCGCCTCCACGCCGGCGAGAATTCCGCCGGCGTGGAGGCGAAGGCCGTTCGCATGCGAGCGGCCGCAGCAGAGGCCGGCAAACGGCAGGCGGCTCCGCACGGAGCCGCCTCTTCTCCCTGGCCTGTCCCACTCACCTTGTCCCCGTCGTCGCCTGCTGGCCGTCGAAGCCCCGCCCACGCTGCCCTCCGACCTCCAGGGAAGGAGGGACAGCGTGGCCGAAACTTCGGCAACCAGCAGGCAACGGCGTGGGCAAACGGTGAACAACCAAGGGCATCGTGTTCCCAGCGGTTAAGCACCGCACCGCCGGAAAGAGCCTTTCCCCAACAACAACCCTTTAAAGGGTTGTTGTTTAGAAGCGACCTGGCGCCGCCCTGAAGCGCAGTCAGGTCGGCGCTGCTACGTTGCAGCAGCGCCGCCTGTGCGAACGGCAGCCTGGGGGCGGCGTTTTTACCGCCCCCAGGCCGTCGTTTTTGGCCCATGCGGAAAGGGCCAGAGATAGCAAGAAATATGTGGAAACAGTTGCTGATCTTGACTGTAAGAATGTTTGGAGGCTCTAGCAGGGGAGCAGATCTATTGTATACCCTTGAGGGAAGAATGGTATGCTCCGTCTATCTGGGATGATTGTCCTCTTGCACTAAGCATCAGCTTTGGAAGGGACACACATCGAACTGTGAGGGAGGTAAGAGTCACCTGTCCAGTAAGCTGGATCAGCCTAATCAACCTTGGTGATAATTGGGGTGACAAACGTTGCAGCCAGATCACTCGCACATCCTAACTTGACAATAAGGATTATAGAAAATTAATCTTCGAATATGTTCCTTGCCTGATATCTGCTTACTTTGGTAAACCAGTTTAATGGGATAAAATAATGGTTCTCCTTTGCTTTTCTATATAAAATCCATTGATGGCATTTGTATATCCTTTTAAAAACTAATCAATGTAAATGTTGTATTTATTTAGTTAGTTTTGTGCTGTCCTTCAGAGTCCTGTACCAGACAGCTAACAGACTCTCTGAAGCAATCAAGACTGTTGCCCCAAGACATTATTTCTGTCCCCATGCCAGATCGGCTCCTTGGTATTCCGAGGAGCTGAGAAGGATGAAATGGGAGCTGAGACGGCTTGAGTAAGTGTGGTGGCGAGTTTGTGATGAAGAGACCAGACACTCGTATAGGACTCTTATGAAATCCTACGAGAGAACCATGAAGGAGGCAAAGAAAGCCTTCTTTGCTTCCTCCATTGCGACTGCAATCTTACACCCGGCACAGTTATACAAAGTGATTCGGACTCTTACAACTGCATCTGTTGGTCCCAAACATAAGAAATTGGCATTTAGCTGTGAGGCACTCGTGAGCTGCTTTGCAGATAAGATTTTGTCTTTCTACCAGCCTCTTCCTGCCACTGTTTCTACAATTTAGGAAGTGGAAGCCCCTTACCTGTCTTTTGGTCTTAATTTCGATTACTTCACCCTGCTTGGCCCCACCGAAGTCGACAGGCTTCTAATGGCTGAAAGATGTACCACTTGTCCTTTTGACCTGTGTCCCTCCTGGCTGGTGAAACCTGGTAGGGAGGAGCTACAGAGCCACCTATTGAATATCATCAGTAGCTCCCTTGAGCAAGGAGTCTTTCCTGGTCAGCTAAAAGAGGCAGCGGTCCACCCTCTTCTTAAAAGACCTAATTTGGATCCTTCAGGTCTGGCCAAGTACCACCCGGTATCAAATATATCGTCCCTGGGTAATTGAGGGAGCAGTGGCAGGACAGCTTGAGAAGTTCCTGGATGACACTAAGGTGTTGGATCACTACCAGTCAGGCTTCCGCCCTGGTCATGGGACTGAGATGGTTATTGTGGATTAACTTCGGCTCCAACTAGACAGAGGCAGTTTGGCACTGCTGGTATTACTAGATCCCACTGCAGATGACACCCAGCTCATTCTCACAATGGCTGGCCAACCGCACTCAGCCCCTGAGTGGTATTTGGAAGCCATCACTGGATGGTTGAGAGTGAGTAGGTTGAAGCTGAATCCAGCAAAGACAGAGGGTGGGCGAGGGAGGGGTGCCGACTGACTGTTGTCCAAGATCTCATTGGAAGCCTAGGTCACAAAAACAGCCTGGATTGCTTTCTATCAGCCTGGATTGCTTTCTATCACAGCACGACAGTTGGCTCCGTACCTCTCCCATTCAGACCTGGCCACAGTAATCTACGCAACGGTCACCTCCAGATTGGACTATTGTAACTTGCTCTATGCTGGCCTTCCCTTAAACCTGATCCAGAAATTGAAGCTCGTTCAACTTGCTTCTGCTAGATTCCTGGCGGGAGTCTCTAGCACGGACCACGTAACACCGGTCCTTTACTAGCTTCATTGGCTGCCTATCAAGTACCGGTTTATCTTCAAGGTGTTGGTTTTGACCCTTAAGGCCATCAGCAGTCTTGCTCCCACATATCTCAGGGACCGCCTCTCATTACCCAGCCAGGTCCCTCCGTTCTTCGGAGGAGAACCTCCGAAGATCCCTGGCCTGAAGGATATCTGGCTGGCCTCCACAAGGGCCAACACTTTTCTGTCCTTGCCCCTGCCTGGTGGAATAAGCTCCCACGTGAGATCAGGGATCCGAATCAATTCCGCATGGCCTGTAAGACGGAGCTATTCTGCCAGGCTTTTTCAGGAGGCCAGCCGGGTTGACGCCTATCAAATACTGCCCACCCACCCCCGGTGGGATAATGGTTTGCAGTCACCATTGTTTATTCTTGCTCTATCCTGTTGTCGGTATTTTATTGTATTCTATTTTAATTATTTATCACGGTTTTTAAAAATTGTGTTTCATGATTATTATTGTGTGCCACCCTGAGCCCTTTGGGGATGGGTGAAGTATAAATATAATAAATAAATACACAAGCCTCCAAAATATGCAGACCATTAGAGATAAGCGGTATAAAAGCTATCCATAAAACAGAATGGACCACTGAAAAGCTGGTGGATAAATTCTAATGAAAAGATAAAATGAAAGATTCCACCCATTTCACCTGCGAAGGTGTGAGCACAGAGAGAGCAAGTCATGAAAGACAGATCTGAACTGGCAGGCTAGATGCGATGGTCCTTCAGGAACCTTGGCCCCAAGCCATGTAGACCCTTAAAGGTAAGAATCAACAATTATTTTTTATTTATTTTATTTATTTATTTATTAAACTTTTATACCGCCCCATCCTCTAGGGGCTCTGGGCGGTGTACAGCATAAAACAGGGTAAAACAAGTCACTAAAATCTTTAAAACAGCGGTAACAAACATTAATAGTAATCCATAAAATAGCTTAAAACTCATAAAACAGCAAAAAACCATAATACATAATAAAAGGCGTCCGACCCCAATTTAAAACCTACCCCCATGAGGGGGGATGGCAGGACCCCTCAATATGAGGGGACCCTGATGTAACTGCCCTAGGAACTGTGCCTGGAAACAGATGTGTATCCAGTGCAGTTTGTTCAATTCAGTGGACATATAATCTCTGTAACCCACCCCTGCCAGTAGCCTGTTCCCTGCCATTTGGACCAATTGAAGTTTCTGAACCATTTTCAGAGGCGAACCCAAATAGAGTGCATTACAGTAATTTAACTTGGATATGATCGAAGTGTGGATTGTTGTGGCTAATTACGCTTTTTGGGGAGTGGCTGTAATTGGCAGTTCAGCTTACGAAGAATCAATCCAACACGTGATATTACACTGCCCGTTACACAGTTTAGCCAGGAATAAATATCCTAAACCCGTGTTAAAAAAACCCCATTGATAATATTGAAATCCTCCAATTGTGATAGCGATGTTGGATTATGGACTGAAGTGTTAGGCGCTGGCTAACTTTTTGTGCTCTGTGTCAACAGAGCCGGTTATAACTGTGTACTGGAGATTGTATCATTACACTGGGGAATTAGCCATTTTCTGGTATATTGCTGCTGTTTTAATTATGCCATTAAAGGTTTAGTCAGCAGTTCAGCTTCTGAAAGAATCAATCCAACTTACGTGATATTACATACTTAGTTACACAGTTTAGCCATGAATAAATATCTAAACCATTGGTTTAAACTATTGATAATATTAATCTGTAATTTGTGTTGGATTACATGGTTCTGCAAGTGTATTGAGCTGGCCTAACTTTTGTGCTCTGTCATCCCGTAATGAGTTATAACTGTACTGGAGATTGTATCATTACACTGAGGTCGCCATTTTTCTGGTATATTGCTGCTGTTTTAATTATGCCATTAAAGGTTTATATATATATATATGGTGAACAAGCTGGAGCTGATTCAGGGTGTTGTGTGCCACAGAGGAGGCCTGAGCCCCCAATCATAGCCAGGATTCAGTAGCACTCCCAAGCTATAGACTTTTAGTCTTAGCTTGCTCCTTCCAGGGGAGTGCAGCTTCCTCCAGGACAGGCTAACTCTGCAGTCCCCAAGAAGTATCTGCTGAGCAGTTTTATCTACTAAAAACTCTAATAATATTTTTGCTTGTGTACTATACTCAGAATGAACCAAAGTGATTGTTGAGGTATGTAACTTTTTCTGAGACATTAATGATCTAATATAGGACAGGAAAACTAAACAGAGCCCCAGGCTTGTTAAGTGCACACCTGTATTTGAATCAGGCCTAACCAGATTCATTTGGTCAGGCCTGTAATATTGCACTGAGATCAACAGGCTTTGGGCCAAGTGCAAGTCAGCAAAGACTTCAGTTTGACTCGTCTACCCAACAAACTTAAACAACAAGGAGAGTCAAATATTTTCTTGTGACTGAAAGTTCCAACTTCACATTTCCAGCCCATCTATTCAAAAAGTAGCAATGAAATCACTTGCCATCATCCTAGCCTTTTGTAGCACATAGCAGACTAGGGTTCTTACTTGTCAGTATGTTTGCTGGCGAGGAGGGCTCCAGCCTTCCACTTGATACTACAACTTAGAGGTCTTGCAAGCAGTCATCTACGGTCCTTTTCTTCAAACAGATCTGCTAGCAGTGAGAACTGAGTGCATGATTGGCAACCTATAACATTTATCTGTGAGTGGCTCTACTCTTCAGTAAACATTCTAACATGCTTCTTCAGCTACAACTTTGTCCTTAATTGGGTCTTTTTTCCCAGTAACAAATCCGGAAATGAAGCTCCCAGTATAGGAGCCATCCAGAAGGCAGCATGGTCTATGCCAGGGGTCGGGAACGTGCGGCTCGGGAGCCGCATGCGGCTCCCCCGCCCCTGCACAGTGGCTCCGGACACAACACAGCTGTCCGGGAGCAGGGACTCTCCCCTCCCCGGACCTCACCGAGGTCATCCCCCGACTGCGGGCGCTCCGGCAAGTGAGAGCGCCATGGAGACGGCTGGCGGCAACCCTCCTCCTTCTGCTAAGATTAGAGCAGCAGCAGGGAGGCGGCAGGCAGCTACCGAGCCTGGCCCCAGCCAGCTGGCTGGGACCAGGGGGGGAGGACAGGGCCGCTGGCGGTGGCGTGGCGTGGAGGCAGCAGACTTGGCCGAATCGGCCAGGGCGGTGGGCAGCAAGGAGAGCCGCGCCCGCTCAGCGGGACGACGGCCACAGCTGCAGAGGGCACCAGCAGGCACTGGAACTGACGCCCAGATGGGCGAGGAGGAGGGAGGGAAGCAGGAGGAGGAACCCAACGCCCAGATGGGGCCAAGGTGACAGCGGCGTGGCGTGGAGGCAGAGGGCACCAGCAGGCACCGGAACCGATGCCTGGACAGGCGAGGAGGAGGGAGGGAAGCAGGAGGAGGAACCCAACACCCAGACGGGGCCGAGGTGGAGAGGACTTGGCAAGCTCTGGAGGGGATAAAAGGTGGAGGGTGCATGCATAGAAAGAGGTCAGTGTGCTGAGAAGAGTAGCGGAGGCGAAGAGGGAGAAGGACATGAGAGAGCCGGGAGAAAGAAAGGACTGAGGTGGGGAAAACGGAGGAGAAGGTGGTGCCAGGGAAAGTCAGAAAGAAGGGAGCACTCCGTGCCAGACAACTCAGAGGTCCTGGTGTCCCAAGTCTCACCCCAGCTGCCCAGGCAAGCTGTGGCCACAATGACTGCCACAGCAGGCATGCAGCTGCCGCCACTGAGCCATCTGCTACAAAAAAGGGTTCCCTCCGCATCTTCTCTCTCTCCAGTGCACGTGCCCACGAGGCTCCACCCTTTCCCCCGCACACCCCCACAAAAAATGTTCAAAATGTGTTCTCTACACAAATAAAATACAATTTTCTCTGTAGCACCTCATGGACTCCTCAAGCAACACACTACAACTGTCTACTCTATAGAAAGTGTAAAGGCAAAAAAACAACAACCCATATACAGGGCTATCCTCATTTCAAATGTCAAAAAGTATCTGCGGCTCCAAGTGCCCTCCCCTCTGTGGAAAATGGGTCCAAATGGCTCCCTGGGTGACAAAGGTTCCCGACCCCTGGTCTATGCCAAGGAGCAAAGCTGGAGCAGATTACCTTCACTGTTTTGTAACAAAGCACAATGATATTGGACCCTCTTTTTCCTTTAAAATGCATGTTGTCATGATACCTAAAACATACAGCACAGTTGTGTTGAATAAACAAGTGAGATCAGTTTATGCTGGAAAAACAGTAAAGGTTTGTACATCATAGGTGTGATATCAAGAGTGTATTTTCCTAGTTATCATCTAGATTTATTGGTGAGCTACATTTTATGGAAAGGTAGAGGTGACCAAGTCCCACAAGCAGCTCACTTCTTGGCTGAATGACATCTTGCTGTGAGAATGAGAGGAGTGTACAAATGATGAAACAAAGAAAGGTTCAGATTTCCTCTTGCATAGATCTCTTGGATCTCTTGCATAGATCTCTCTTAGCTTTCCCTTTTGAGCCAGCCCTAGAAGCAGGTCTACACTGATTTTCTTCTAGGGAGCTACATGAGAAAGATTATTGAGTTTCTCTGTATCTCTTCTTCTGAGCTGGGAAGTAACCTTGTGTTAAAAAGTCCTTGTGTCATGTCCAAGTCCATCAAAAAACTTTCAATCAGATGTGCAGTGCAAGTTTCCACAGTACAATTTCCCAGGTGTGTATGAGCCTGATTCAGATCAGAATTGTGGCATACAGAAAAGGCTGCTTATGCCTTCCTGACTTGAAATGGTCCTGGGGAACCAGTATTTGTATTGTTGGAAGTACCATGTGTACTGATGAAATACATGCTACTTTCCCCAATGTCACAAGTAGAGCCCCCTCAGGCTGTTTCAGGACAGGGAAATGGCATAGGGGGAAGGGTTGCACACCCTCTCTCCTCCTCCATGCACTGCCCAGTCTGAATTGTGGTCCTCTGCACCTGGGAATTGTGTTCTGAGTATGGAACTTGCAACAAGTCGATTGAAAGCCCTTGGAGTCAACCATGATCTGTGCACTGTAGCTATATCGCTGTTAATACAAGTAATAAAACATAATTCTATGTCTTTTATTCTAAGGCAGAAATTTTAACTGTTGACTCAGATTTATGAAGCACATGACAACAAAGAATATGTGTGTTTAAGTTTTCCCCCCTTATGAAGTAACTGTAATTGGAAACATGAATTATTTGGATCAATTTCTGCCATTCCAGATGTCTGTAACATACAATTACATTTTGGCAGTCTTCATTCTCCTTTCCTCGTCCATGGTTGAACAACCAAGAGAATTTATGATCATTCAGATATGTGTTATCAAAGTTGACTAAAGCTATTGGCATTTTTTCCCCGTCAAATATGGGTTTTTAGATTTTGGCTCTGTAGCCTTTTCATTAAATAAGTGGCTGTTTCTTGAAAGGAACTAGGACCTTTTCACTGGAAGAATTCTAAAGAATTCAAACTTGTGTTTGTTAAACTTGTAAAGGCCAAATCTCATTACAGTGTATTAATATTGATAAAGTTATTAGCTTAGAGTAAGGCTTCTATATTCCATTTACTGCTATCTTTTCTGCTATAGTAGAAAGCTGTCTCTGTAATTCCATTTGCATAATGAATGGTATTACACAAAGGTGTGGGAAGGGATCTTTTTCAAAAACCAGGTCCTTTATGAATATTTTACAAGTTGTACAACAAAAATGGCTTTTTTTCAGTGTGATTGTCCATTCTACCTTGTCAAATTATGTCATTATTGACTGATAGCTAAGTGGTACTATGACTAGGCAGAATGATTAATGTGTGCAGGTTGCTAAATATTAGCAGCAATCAAATCTCAACTCTAATGGACTTTTGTTGGGTTTTTCTCTACTGTTTTGATTGCAGTCCTAGGATCATTGTATCTTTTAATTAGAAAGCTTTGTGGAAATGGGTGCCACCAACTTCTGTGGAGTTTTTAAACTATTACTAGTGTATTCTCTGATGTAAGACTCTTCAGCAGTGACAGGAAAATTTTCATATTCACCCTTCCTCCCCAGGATCAGTCATTGCGGAAGAGCACAATATTGTTCTGACAGTATGATGATGCATTGTAAGTAGGGCAGGAATATTATAGGCATCGGTGGCCTGCATTGTCACTGTTCTGTAGTACCCTGAATTTGGATGACATGTCTTTGTGGTGAAGCTTTTGAGCAGTTCTATTTAGGCTGATAGAGATTATAAATAAAAGGATCCCACTGAACTTCTGAAAGACTTGATCTTTTCCCTCTCTGTGTTACAGTAATCACCAAATTTTAAATAGAAATAACTCGAGCAGAATAGGATTAAAATGATAATGCTGTGAGTAATCACTGCTTAACAGACTCTAAATTTTGCAACACTGTAGATCAGCATATGCAGGGAACTATTGCCTACAGGTACTAAACAGTAGAGAGCTGAGGCAGAAATACTCTAAATAAGTGTTTCTAACAGTACAGTCTTAAAGAGAGTTACTCCAGTCTAAGCCCATTTAAGCCCCTTAAAAGGTTAAAGTGCAACACTGGATCATTACTGTCCATGGGGTGATGTCAAAACATTAAAAATATTTATGAGGCAGGCTATGTTTACAGAGTGGTTTGCCATTTCTTTCCCCTGTTGCTTTATCCCCAGCAAATTGGGTACTCATTTTACTGACCGCAGAAGGATGGAAGACTGAGTCAACTTTGAGCAGGGTACATGAAACTCAGGTTGTAGGCAAAGCATCACTCTGCACCACAGGGCTCTTCAATGGGTTTAGTCTGGAGTAATTGCTTAGACTTACACTGTAAAGTACTTTGAAGTACCAACAGCAAAATCAAACAGTGGTTGTACCTTGAAGTTTCCTTGGCTGTTCCCCTTTGGAATGAAGAAAAGGAAGTGAAGGTTGATCTGATCACCTCCATGTTTGGTTTTGGCAGGGGCTAAGATTTAGTGGTGAACAAATAACGTGCCCTGTTTGTTATCCTCCATGGGTCATCCTCTGCATCTAGTACTTTCCTTGCTTCAGCCTCTTATAAAAGCTCTAGGTGGTAACAGTAGATTTAAAAAAGACAGAAAGGTCAGTCTATTGAGATACATCTATCGCCACATCACACAAAGGATATCGAAGAGATAGAAAAAGTGCAGAGAAGGGCAACGAGGATGATTGAGGGACTGGAGCACCTTCCTTATGAGGAGAGGCGGCAGCGTTTGGGACTTTTTAGTTTGGAGAGGAGACGTCTGAGGGGGGATATGACTGAAGTCTATAAAATTATGCATGAGGTAGAAAATGTCAACAGAAATTTTCTCTCTTTCTCACAATACTAGAACCAGGGGGCATACATTGAAAATTTCCATATTTGTGTCCATTTGTTCTTCTGTGTGGAGACCTACCTGTAGGGCAGTGGTTCTCAACCTTCCTAATGCTGCAACCCTTTAATACAGTTCCTCATTTTGTGGTGACCCCCAACCATAATGAAAATAATATATAACAATAGCTTTAATAATATAAAAGATGTGTTTTCCGATGGTCTTAGGCAACCCCTATGAAAGGGTCGTTCAACCTCCAAAGGGGTCGCGACCCACAAGTTGGGAACCGCTGCTGTAGGGTCTATGTAGAGAATTGAAATATACCCACTAACTACATTCTTATCAAAGCTGATGTTACTGTACAGCTTTAACAATATAAAATGCCTTATTTCTGACTTGGCATGTGGAATAGTACTATTTGGAATATTTATGGAATGTAAAAATATTAATTATTTAATAATATGCAAACAAAACTGTGTAAATTCTCAGGACCATCTGAGAGACAGGAAAAATAAAAAATTGAGAACACAGATTTCATTCAAACATGATTGTGGCTTTGGACAATCGTAATAGGACTACTGTATGCTTGGATATTAAGTTAACCACTAAAACTGAATCACTCAATAAACTGTAAACAATAAACATTTCATTGAAATTAAGTTGTAAATTTCTACAGTATACATATGGATTCTCATTTTCAAATGCTTCAGATTATTACGTAACGCCATAGTACTTATTTTTAATAAGTAAAAAACTATTAAAGATTTCACTCCTTTCAAAGGTAAGACTATTCCATAGGATCTTTTCAGTGTTCCCTCAAATCGCCAATTATTTCATTTGAAAAACTGAAAAGTGATCTTCAGAAAACCCCTTCTGCCCTTTTCAAACAGTGGTCCATAGGAACAAAGGAATGCATGAAAACGCTGCTTGCTTTACACAGATGTTAGTGAAATCAACTTTTTTTGGAGAGGAAAGTGAATTTGCAAACAAGTATGAACATGTTACTGAATAACCCCAAGACTTTCATAAATTTTCAAATCAATATCCCTAAAGGGTGAGGAGGAAAACTGGGGCAGGTGAGGAATGCCATACTAAGCAAGGCAAGAATAAACTTTTAAATCAAATTAATTTACTTGTATCTGCAACGCTCCTGGCAGTACAACTTCCTGCTTGTGCCTACAAGAGGGAGTATCCATCTCCTGTTTGAACCACAAAAGTATATATGTGTTGTATAGGTGGCAAAGCACTCACCTCAATTTGGGAATCATACTGTGTTGAATAGTTGATATTTTACACTGGAAATTTCATATTCTGGTTTCTCTTCAGATCATACACTGGAAATTTCAAGGACCAGTCCTAGAGTTCAGCATTTGAGAAATGAGATTCTATTTCCATACCTTCAGAGACAACAAATCATCATTCTCCACTGAGTGGATGAAGTAAAATATTCCTGTGTTTTTTAGAAAAGATATAGAAAATGAGGAAAATAAGCTCCCTTCCCCAAAGGAAAAATATTTGGCTTTCACCTCAGTCTTAAAAATTAGTACTGTTGACAGTAGGCCCTGCTACTATGATAAATGCCTGGATTGAAAAAATGGGGTTCCCTTTAAAACAGAAGGTTTCCTGGTCCAGACCTCTTACGTTTTCATTCAGATTTATTCTGTGCATAAATAGGAAATTTCATCATTAGTTGATTGAGAAACTTGATGGAGATGCTTTTTTGAGATACTTCATTGAGGTAGGAGCATAGCAGCCAGGGGAAAAAATGGTAGCTTGGAAAAAATGGCTGCAGAGTGCTGTATTTGTGCCCTCATGTACAGCCCAGCTGGTTCATTATAAAAGCTCGCCTTTGTCAGGTTCTTTGAGTATGTTACCAGAACTGTCTTTGAGGTTTCTTGCATCTCTTTCTACACATCTGAGACTGAGCTGCAAGTAACTCTGTTCGTTCATCCAGACTCAGAGCATAACAATGAAAGCATTATGTGTAGAAATCTGGTACATCATTGCAGCTATCAGGAGGGTTAAATTAACACTGTTACCCCACTGGAATTTATAAACATATTAATACATGAAGTATTCAAGAAGGAAATGCCTTTATTGAATATGCCAGTTCTTAAACATAATTACCATTTAAATATTTATTCTCATGGCAGCAATATAGTGGCCAGATATGGTGGCTAAAATATGTGCTCATTTTAAGAATGCTTAACGTTTGCTAGGACTTGACTCCTGTGCTGTTTTGAAGCCAAGTTTTTTGGTTGGAGGTGTCCTTTTATTTGCAGGAGCGTAAATGTGTAACACAAATAAATATTTTTACATGCTATAGAACTTATACAAAAATGCCATAGAACTTTCACAATTGTTTGCAAGTGAATTTTGCTATTCCGCACAGCTGCAAAGTGCATTGAAAGTGGATTGAAAGTGCATTATTCTGCATGTGCAGGCCAGCGTGTGTACATGAAGAATGTGTACACTCACCTTTGCATCGCAGTTGAAGCGTCTATTTTGGATATGCAAACATGCAAAGTCAGCATTCTGTTCTATATTTTTCAGTCATATTTTATGAGGAATACATTGGCTAGACTTGAATTTGGATTATCTCCTGTATTGTAATGTTCTGTTATACAGATTCAATGCAGAAGACTATGCTCATAATGTTAGACAAGCAGTGAATGTATGGTAGCTGTCCAAAAGATATTCAAATGGTTTTCTTTACTGCTGGTTTAAAGAATCCATAAATTTCTATGGTTGAATGTTGATTGTTGTCAGATAAAATGTTACACAAAAATCCAGTTCTTTTAATTAAGATTCACATGCAAGAGTGGATACTTTTTTTTTTTGGTAGATTTGCAGCTGCCCTCAAGCTTTCACTTACAGTTCAATACAAGTCTACTAATATAGCCTTTTAACTGAGGAAATTACAAACTTCTAGGTTTGATATGGCCTTTAAGTCACTGTGCCATGGAGATAGGTGGGAGGAGAAAAGGTGAGAACTGAGCCTCCAACTGTTTGTAGATAGGTGTGAAAGAATGTCACCAAATGCAGCCTGACATTTGAGAAGCATAGATAATATATTATACTGCCATTATATATTCAACATAATTTTACAGCTGCAGGTGGTCCAGCTTTGTGCATTCAGGGCAGAACAACTATGTAGGTCTCATAGTGACAGAGATGTTTTTAGAAATTGCACAGTCATAACTTTTGCAGAACTCAGAGCGGTAGGGTTTTTTTGAGGGTTTTTTAAAGTGAGTTGAAATTTTGTACAGATTTACCAATTTAACTGACCATTGAGCATTATTATCCTTTGAAATTAGGCAAAATATCTACAGTGCATATGTTCCTAGAAATATAAATGTTTTTCACATATGTTCCTGTTCTAAACTGCTATAAAATGTAAGCCTTAAGCTAGTGAATTTGTCAGCTAAGATTCGCTCTCCAAGCTTGTGCCAGTCTTCTAATTAACTGACAAGCTCAAATAACTGAAGCAGGCTATTAATGACATTTAGTTAATTGGCTAATGTGAGACCTGATCCCTACCAATAAATGTCACAGTGAGATGAATGGAATGAAGTATTTAGCTGAAGCTGGTGGATCTGGTGTAGGAGAGCTGGGAGCTGGTGTGTGGAGGTTCCTGCTGTGGGACAGCAGGAAGTACTGTTTGACTTTTACAACCATGTGATGCTACTGTCTGTTTGTGGTGGTGAAATCTCTGTGAGGTTTCTGAGGTTTGTATGTTTCTGTGCATTCAGTTCCAAAACCTTTGTGCTATGCAAAGGATTCCTTTAGGTAGATGGACAGAAATAACCCACACTATGCAGGATAAATTCAAGATCACACTACTCTTCTCAAAGAATAACACAGCTGTGACAGAGATACGAATTAGCTAGCAGGGAAGACAACTAGGAGAAAGCAGTGTGAGGCCCACGGCTGGCTCATGGGGACATATGGAGAAAGACTGCCCTTTAGATATGTCAGTCCTAGTCCATAAAGGGTTTTTCAAGGTTAGAACCAGCACCTTGAACTTGGGCAGAGGAGACTGGCAGCCAGTGTAGCTGGTTTATAACGAGTGAGATGAATCTTGTCTGGGTTTAGCTTCTGTTTGTTCTGCTTAAGCCACCTGACCATGTCCTCAAGAACCTGGAGGCACAGATAATGAAATACACTTTGGGGTGTCATTGATTACAGTATTTCTCTGGACTGCCTTTTTGGACCGAGACTGGGTAGTACTGTTTTGCGGTGGTTTCAGTTACACCTGGAGGATAGGTTTCAGATGGTGATGCTGGGCAACTTCTCTTCATCCCATTGGCCTGTTGGGTACTGAAAGATTTAATCTTGTCCCCTGTGCTTTTCAGTATCTACATGAAATTGATTTAGGTCATCTGGATTTCCTTTAATTCCCTTGAAGGAACTGCAGTTATCAACCAGTAATCCAGCTGGTAGACCCACCATATTACATTCTAGTACACCTGTTTGCCAAAGAAGTCTTGTTTATAAACACATCTACCTAATATTCTTTAGTACAATGACAATATCAGTCTAATAAAGAAAAAAAAAGCATCTCTCTTTTTTATCTTTATGTTTTATTATACTGTAACAAAATAGGTGATATAGATATTTGTCAATAAATCCAACACAGTATAAATAAGATACATTTTCATTGAACGAAACAGAATATAATTTTACCTTTTGACTATTTTTGATTGCAGCTGCTGGAGGAGAACTGAGGAGATTTCTCCCTCCTCTTCCCTGTAACCATTTTGGGCAGGAATTCTCCCGCCCGATGGAGGGGGGAGGGGGAGGGAACACTCAGGAGAGTTCTAGTGGGTTCTTTAAGAAGCTGACTAATCTACTCCATAGCAGATCTGTGCATTCACAGACCCGTGTGTATGTGCAGAAGACCACTCAAACAGTTACAGGTAAGTGCAACATAGTTCATCTCAATAGGGATCCTTTAAAAACATATGCTTTAGTTAGTATATAGTTGTACATAATTATATAGATATTATCTTCCAAATAAAAAATGCACAACATATTAAGATACTAAAATAGAAAATAAACATGAAACGTGAGTATTAAGTCCACCTCACAATGATGCTCCTTCAAAATATATACCTTCATAAGTGAAATGCTCTGTAACAAGGGAAGACTAAGAAATAATACAGGAATTAGCCATCTTCAAATGTTTACCTTGAGAAGACACTTAAAGAGACATATATTCATAACACTCTGGTAAGACTTCACGAGCCATGATTCACAAAGGGAATTGGGATCTACACTATCCATAACAGAAATTCTGTAAAAATTGTGAAAGTTCGAACTTATTATTAAGTCCTCAAAAATGCACAGTTTTAAGTGTGCAGATTCAAAATGCTTCTCATCTTGAAGGGTGTGTTTGTATGGCTGTGTTTTGAATGGAGTAGATTGCATTGTAGATGGACCTCTAGGGTAGGTGTACAAATGTCACTTTCTAGTATTCTAACCCTCAGAATTCTATCGGTTTGTCCAGCATCAGTTAATCCAGAAGTGCACTGGATAATATAAATGCTGTGTATTACAATTAGTACACAAATTTCATTGATGTCTTTTGGTTGACTGGGTTAACAAATTCGTTAATGTCTAGTCCCTGTGATCCACGGGAACCATATCAACATCTGTGGTCTCTCTAAAATCTCTATTTAAAACATCAAAGTAAACCAGCCTGTCCATCAGGTTTGGTGTGCTACAAAAGATATTATTGCATTCAGTTGGGAGGATAATCAACATAACAGCAAGCTGTTTGCCTTTTCTGCCATTTTCACTGAAGTCCATTTTGTGTTTTAAGAAATACACTGACAGATCATTTAAATGCTTTCAATGTTTCAATCTATCTTCTCCCTTAGTAATACAATAATTTAAAATGCACTTGAAAATAAAATAATGTGCATTCTATCATTCAAATGAGGCATACTTCCATATTTTTGTGAACTGGACATTTTTTCATGATCCAGTAGAAGACACTGTAGGTATATAAAGAACGTCCATTTACAAAGCCCCTGGCTATATGCTCATATATGGAGGTTCCAGTTCTGGGCAATATTTGCATTAGTGCCATTATTTTGTTTTCTAGAAGACGAGATAATCTTATTTACAGAACATGGTGCTTTTATCGGACTGATTTCCCAAGACAAAGAATGCCAAAGTTCTTGCTGACCCTGTCAGTTCCTGCTGTCAGCTTTTTATCTCCCAGAAGAAATTTCATAGATTCATGTTTATTTCTGTTGACAAAAATCCATCTTACTTCAAGGTGAATTCCATCACCAACTAGGCACATCAGATCTCATGAGGCAAGACCCATGTTGTTTGGGTAACATTGACAATATTGAGGATCATGAATCTCTAAAATCATTTTGTGGGATACATTTTGAATCAGTGTAGTATTTAGACAAGAGGAGACTTTATTTCCGAAGGCTTCATTTATTACTGTTGTTGTAGTTTGAAATTACTGTAGCTTTTAGCCAATTGGATTTTGTATTGCAGGTGGGAAACTGAATACCTTCATATGTTTATGATGTTTACCATCGAGCACTTTTAAAATGCATGTCGAAAAAAAATGCTATATGCATTACACTGGCTAACACTCTAAAATTTATGGGGCTTATTTACTGAGTGAGGTTTATGCCAATAAAGGTTAATGTATGTATGTGTTAAGTTATGTCCAGTCACCTTTTCCCCTGGTGAAAAATGGAAGAGGAATCCAAAAAGGGTGTGCTGAAGGTCATGAGAAGTGCATAGAGAATAGTCATCTGGGACAGACTGTAATGAGGAGGGAATTGGGTAAGGTTGAATGTGAAGCTGGTTGGATTTTGTTAAAAAATTATTCGTGCTTAAAACAGCTTCAGAAAAGACACAAAGAAAAATCACAACACAAAACTAAAAATGTACTTTTTCCATAAGGACTCCCAGTTTCATCTGCACTAAGAAGAAAATATTACCATTCACTCACCAACTGAGGCAGCTACCTCCCTCAGTGCTGACCCCCTCCCCAGGCCCAGCCAACCAAGTCATATTTATGTCATGTCCAGCCCGCATAACAAATAAGCTTAACATCTCTGTGTTAGGGCAAAGACACAAGCAGTGTTGATTTGTCAATTTCATCTTGAATTAGCAGTGTGATGTTAAGGCGAAGAAACACTGTGTCTGCAGTTAAGAGTGAGTGAAATTGACAGCATAATTTTTTTTTGTAGGAGGAAATTGACAAGGGACTTCTGCAGCAATAATAATTTGTTACTGCTGCTCTAATTTGGCCAAAAAATGTGGTTCCTTGAGGGAGGGTGTGCTGCATGTTTCTTCAGGTAATAATGCTTGCTCTAGTAGGGGGTTGCGGGGTTTTTGGGCTTTCATTTTATGCAAACACCCTCCTCCATTTTTAAAATATGTTTTCTATGTCATATTGAACTATCAATGTAACATTGAGGCAGAGAAACAAGCTAGCAGTGGCGTATTTGGGGCTACAGGGCGCAGAGTCAGCCCCCCATGTGACCAGATGTCTCCCAGCCCAGCAGCCGCTGTGCCTGTGCGAGTTTCTCTCACACTATGGCTGCTGGGCGCGCTGAGCTCATATGCACAAGTAAGCTCTTTTAAAAGTAATCACTTACTTGTGAGTAAACCCAGCTTACAAGTTGAGCTCCAGCCGATCTTCCTGCCCAGCAGCAGCTGAGCAAGAGAAAGTCACGCCTGCCTGCTGGGCTGGAAAGAGGGACTGGCCCCGGCTCTTACTCACAAATAGGTGCTTTTAAAAGTAAGTGCTTACTCATGAGCCCCACTTACTCGCGAGTTGAGCTGTAGCCCCTCTTCTCGGCCCAGCAGTTACAGCAAGAGTTTCTCTTGTGCCTCAACTGCTAGGCCGGGAAGAGGGGCTGGCCCCGGTTCTTACTCACGAGTAAGCACTTACTAACAAATAAGTGGGGCTCCGCAATGAAGGAGGCGCCCGGAGAAGGGGTTTGCCTCCAGATGCCATATGGCCCCCATACATCTTTGCAAACTTACATGGTGGATTGGATCAGCTTTGTCAATTTTATATTGAGCTACTGATGTAACATTCGAGCAGAGAGCAATTTTGAAACTGGCGACGATTGAGAAGAGTACTAGGAGTAATTGCAGCATGTAATTGGGGCCTGCTACAGTAAAGATATTGTGTTACTGCAGATAACATTTGGCCGGTGAACTATGTCTTTCAGTTCCTTCAGGTAATGGTGACTGCTCCAGTAGTTGTTTTGGCTTCCATTTTGGGTTGGTAGTTCTCTGTAGTAGAAATGGAGGCTGAGACATTTTTGAATCAGTTCAGTATGCAACTGTGCAGTAAGGGTTGTTTTTCTGCATCAGTAATGACATCCCATCACCATCAGGAATAATACGTTTTCACAGTAGTTTGTTGTATAAATGCAACTGAAGATACAAGTTGGGGAAAAACGAAAAACTACCCGGGGTGTGTGTGTGTGGAATGAGGTCTGCAGAGATATAAGGTTTGGCTACTGGGAAAATCTATGTTGCATGCGGAAAAGGCCTCTGGTTCATCATTATGGAAGAAAAGAAGAATGAAACCAAGTGTGTGAAATCTAATGCACTGGTTTTATAATTTTTGAAAATTTGTCTATGATTATTGTAGAGATTGCAGTTAGGATGAGAACACGAATAAGTTAGAAAAATTAGACTTCCATCTTACCTGTATCTAGTGCGTATGAATGCCATCTTCCCTAACCAGAGTAAAGGAAGATTGCATAGGCAAACTGTGAATAGGATGTCGCCTGTGAATATAAAATGAAAGACCTTGACAGCACTCATAGTAAGCTTCTCAGCAGGTTGGACACCTAGAGAGAAGAAAAAAGGAAGTGCTGAGAATCTACAGCAGGGCTGCAAGTGCTTATTAACTGTTTTCATAATTAATATTTGGCAGAAAAAGAACAAAAAGCCCAGTGGGATACATTGGCATTTACTGATTTTATGTTACAATGAAGATTAAGCGAGCTATTGCTGAAGTAGATGCTTATTGAACCGATTTGGATTGGGGGAGGGGCTTTCCATAAAAGTAGACTTGATTTGCAATTCAGAATCTTATGACATGACAGTTGGTTTCAAATTTTTTAGTTTAATTAGCTTTCAAAGCAGAGTTAGCAAGAAATGATTTTAAACTGCGGTTGATGAATAAAAGACAGAAAAGTTGGAAAAGTTTTTGCAAATTTCTCTAACAGTTTGGGTCCTGCCAAACTCATACTAGCTCTACACTTTTATTTAAGTTTGGTTCATCATCACAGAGCACTTAGATTTCAGTTTGCTTGTTATAAACAAAACTTGGAACTGGAACACATGGGGGTTGCCAGCAAGCTGGGTGGTGTTTTGTAAGCAGTTACATCTGCTGTTCTGCATTTTATAGGTGATCAGCACTTTCTGAAAATGAATTGTTCTAATTCCAAATTGAACATAAAGCAGAAGATGTACATGGTCTGTTTAATGGATGGCAGAAAATGGCTGTGTGTATGCATTGTTATAGAAATGACAGAAAAATATGAACATCTTTATTAGACGCTTGGCTTTTCAGGTGATTCAAGTTTTAGTCCAAGACTCAACAGATCCCAGGCATCAGATTTCCGTGATACCTAGTATTTTCAGCAATTGTTTTATTGTAGTGTCTCTCTGTAATCATCAATAGAATTATAAAACCTATTCATCATTTCTCATCAGCACGTTGTTTAGAATTAACAATAACTCACCACCACCCCACACACGGTGCGAATTTTTAATCCACCTCCCCCCCCCTTTTTTTCCCCAGTTTTTCCAGTTGAAATTTGGAAAGTTTTGTGGATCGGTGAAAAAATCCTATAATTTTTTGAATGAGTAAAATACTTTGCACGGCAAGATTTTACTTAAAATGTATACTAATTATTTTATACAAGACGATTCACATCATTGCATGAGTCCTATGCTTATTTCATACACATAAAGTATTTTTGTTTAAATGTGGATAATTCTGAAATAGTTAATATACTATAATGTGTTTATTGTAACCCTATAATATGCTGTGCCAGCTGTACTTACTTTGTCTGTATGAGATTGTTTCTGTCCAAATAATACACATTCAGTTGTTTATAATAGAATTTGTTTTCTACCTTCGACTTCTAGTTTTTCTTACTTCTCAAATGGCAACAATTTAGATTGACTTTCATCAAGTACAACAGTTTGCAGCTCTTTCTCACACACATATTGCATTCAAGTACAATTTTGCTTGTAGATAACTAAGGCATTTATACTTTCAAATCTTGTAAATGGGGCAAATAATGCAAGTTTGTATTCTAATTAGTTTATAAATTATGCAATCATGTTAAAACAGTAAAAGAAGTTTGAGTTTGATAGGAAAGCACTGCATAACTTTCAATTTTGTCAAAATGTCCATTTTTCCCTGGAAAAAAAAGGAAAACATGTTTTTCCTCATGGCTTGAGCATTTCCAAAAATTTGACATCTAGAAGGATTTCATACTGTTATGTTGCCTCTGAAATTTTGATACGGATAAATTTAATGAATTTTCTGCCTGCTATTCTTTCTAAAACATGGTTGTGGCTTTGAATCTCTAACCAACGAATACTTTTTACTAGATGCATTAAAGAAACATAGGAAGATTATGAAAATATCTAGGAGTGTGGCATCTCTTTTTAATGAAATCTGTATCAAGTTAAAATCTTTTCTGCAGTGCTTGTTCAGATACAAGCGTGTGTAAAAGCCATCTAATCACTGCCGGTTATGACTTTTCAAGGCAAGAGACTAACAGAAGTAGTTTGCCATTGCCTTTCTTTTCATTGCAACCCTGGAATTCTTTGGTGCTCTC
This sequence comes from Sphaerodactylus townsendi, assembly GCF_021028975.2. Lineage (NCBI taxonomy): Eukaryota > Metazoa > Chordata > Lepidosauria > Squamata > Sphaerodactylidae > Sphaerodactylus > Sphaerodactylus townsendi. The sequence continues at coordinate 97,875,807 of NC_059427.1, read as the reverse complement.
CCATCTAAATACTAACAAGGGAAACTCTGCTTAGCTTCTGAGGTCTGATGAGACTGGGCTAGCCTGGAACATCCATATCAGGGCTTACAAGCATAGTGGTCTTTTCCATACTTCTGAGATTTTGATGGCCACATAAATGAAGCCATTTGCATGGAGAAAATGTATTCAAGTGTTATTTTCCTGCTACAATCTGGAAGGCTTTCTTGTTTTCAAGAATGATTTTTGTTTATTACATGCTCATTTGTTTTTGAAGTTGCTTCTGGCTCTTGCATCTTAGAAAACGAGATGAAATATTCGTGATGACTGAGCCATGCTTGAAAGAAAATAACTTTTTTTGAAAGCTCCAACAACAGATTTCAGTTTACTTAGGTATTATGAAGAAATTTTAAGATTTGTCGTAAGAAGATTCAGACTTATTTTCCTAACTGGTTCTGGTGGGTTTTCCGGGCTGTGTGGCCGTGGTCTGGTGGATTTTGTTCCTAACGTTTCGCCTGCATCTGTGGCTGGCATCTTCAGAGGTGTATCACAGAGAAAAGTCTGTTTCACACTGTGTCTAAGTGAGAAGGGAAAGTTTAGTGTGGTATGTTGTCCATGTCCCAGGGTGGACCCTATAAGTTAGTTTAATGTCTGGTCTCAGGTTACCTAGTGAATTTAATGGTGGATTCTACCCCTATCCTACCATTCTCCTGGAGGTGACTTAGAGCATCTTGGATGGTTGTTTCCCAACCCTTCTTCTGGGAGTCAGGATGTTGGTTTTTCCACTTCCTGTTGAGGCTTGGCTTCCATCTTCCCCCAGTATTTTCCTGCCTGAAGCAGGGAGAGCAGGTTGTCACTGGCTCTGCAGCCAGTTTTTTCCTTTTTAGCGAGTTTTAGCTCTATTTGAAATTTTTTCGACTCAGCTGGGATCCCTCTAGCCCCGGCTGGGCACAGACGGAGCATACTTGGCTCCTCTGCAGCGGATGACACTGGATTCCCTGGGATAAATCCCGGGAGTCACAACGCCATCTTAGACAGCCCAAGCCACAGTGGCGACCAGGGCTTTTTCTCTGGAGACCTTTCACAGGTTGATAGCTGAAGGGACGAGGGCAGCCACCCGGAAGACCCAGAAGAACAGCGATGGCGGCAGAGCGTCGCGAGAATCGTCCCTGGCAGCACCGGTGAAGAAACGCGGCGGCAAGACCCGGTGGCCAAAGCTGCACTGGGACAGTCCAGGAAGGGACCCGCCGCAGGGGGCCACCAGTGGCCCATGCAGGGTTGCAGAGGGCGGGTCCCCCCCCAACCAGGCACCACGATCTCCTGGTGCCAGACAATCAGTTGCTCCATGATGCCGGCCCATGCAGGGCCGATGAGGGAGAGCGGCTGCCAGGCGCGGCGTGAGGAGGCCAGACCAGTTCTTCTGAGACAAGGCAAGATCGGGGCCGGGGGGCAGGGCTGGCATCAGGGAACATCTGTCAGACGGGAGGACAGGTCCACCCCCAGCCCACTCCCGGAGGGCAGGGCATCCCTCACCCGGGAGGGCAGAGCAACCCCCAGCCTTCAGCAGGGAGCGGAGCACCGAGAGGGCAGAGCAACCCCCAGCCCTTCCCCAGAGGGCAGAACATCCCTCACCCGGGAGGGCAGAGCAGCCTCCAGCCTTTCTCCAGAAGGCAGAGCATCCTCCACCCGGGAGGACAGAGCAACCACCAGTTCCTCTCCAGAGGGCAGAGCTACCCCTAATCGGGAGGACAGGTCAACCTCCAGGCTTCCCTCAGAGGGCAGAGCATCCAGCAGATGGGAGAACAGATCTACCCCTCCCTTTCCGAATGGGAGTGACCCAGAAGCTGGGTCATGGAGGGATGCCTCTCCCAGGGACCTCATGGACATGTTTAGGAGCACCATGAGGGAGGAGATTACGCAATACAACAAGGGGAGGGAATGCCCCAGGCACAGACCGAGACCCAGGTCCCCATCCAGGTCCCCCACGCGCAGAACAAGACATAGATCCCCCAGTCCAAGGAATGGAAGGGTTCCCCTATCGATCCCAGGAGAACAATCCGAGGAATACAGTGAGGGGGAACTGGAGGAACAGTCAGACCATTTCTCTGAGAGCTAGGAGTCCCCCGCTGAACCTAGTGAGAACTTCATGAGGTTTTTCAAGCAGGAAAACCTCTCCTTGCTTATGGCCAAGATGGTTTCTACCTTGGAACTGCAGGATGCAGAGGACCCAACCGCCCCTGCTCCAACCACAGCCAAAACAATCAAGGGGTGCCCTAAAGGAAAAAAGGACATTTTTCCCAGACAGGTGAAGACGCAGAAAGTCTTCCCCTTACCAGAAAGATGAATTAGAAGGGAAAGTGAGATTCAACCTGAAAATCTGGAGCACCCACAAGGGGACCCCTACTTCCATTTAAAGCGGCTTCACCGCGGGTCCCAGATTCCTACGTCCACAACTGTGCTTGAGGCAGGAAGTTCCCCTGGTGGACGCTCCAGTAGCTTCCATCCAGTTGGGGCCTAGTAACCAAGGACGGCGAGGGTTCCCTGCAGGATCTCACAGACCGCCGCATGGAGACCTTCCTGAGAAAGACACTCGAAAGGTTATCTCTAGCAACCAGGGTGCTAGCACCCTCAGTGACAGTGGCCTGAGCTTCTGAAGGCTTTTGGAGAGAATTGCACCGGAAGACCAGGCCATCAGAGAGGATATCAGGAGAGTGCTTTCCACAGTCTCCTACCTGGATGCCATGATGTTGGTAGTTCACAGCATGGCCCTGGCAACTGTGGCGCAGCGACATACCTGGCTGCGCTCATGGGCAGCTGACTTTCATTCCAAACAGGTGGTGGCTACCTACGACTTTCACGGAAAGCGGCTGTTTGGACAGGAGTTGGATTCGGTACTCATGGAATCCAAGGATAATAAGAATAGAAGAACTTTGCCCAGATACATCAGGGGGAACCACTCATCCAACAGCTTCAAGTCATACACTACCTTCAGATCACACCGGGCTCTTCCTCGAGCACCCAGAGATGGGAAAAGGACCCAGCAGCAGCAGTCCTTTCGCAAACGCACTGCTTTCACCAACACTGCACCCAGTTCCTTTCGTGCCAACTATCACCAGCCAGGAAAGATGGGCCAGCCCTTTCACCAGGGCGGTCCCAATCGCAGTTGACCAATGGGACACTCCGGTCAGTGGCCACCTACAGTACTTTCAGGATGTGTGGGTAGGCGACCACGTAGACCATTGGACAAGGGAGGTAATCATATCAGGTTACCTCCTAGAACTGACAACTCCACCCAGACAACGTTTTCACAGTTTCAAACAACTCTCCAGGCTACACAAGAGCCAATGAACGAAGCACGCCATCCAACACCTGCTGGATATCAGAGTGATAGAACCGGTGCCAACTTCGGAGAGGTCCTCAGGGGTCTACTCGCATTTTTTTACCGTACCAAAGAAAAACGGAGACTGGCGAGCCATCCTGAATCTCAAGTATGTCAACAGACACATGTGCCTGTACAAATTCAAAATGGAGACTCTCAGATTCATTACAGAAAACCTCCAACCAGGGGATTACCTAACGTCACTGGACCTGACGGAGGCCTATCTGCACATTCCCATCAATCCACTCCACCGCAGATTCCTGCGCTTCGCAGTAGAGGAGGACCACTACCAATACAGAGCCCTTCCGTTCAGGCTAACCACGGCCCCAAGGATTTTCTCCAAGATCCTCTTGGCCCCTATCATTGCGCTCCGCCAGGAAGGGATCCACGTACATCCGTACCTAGACGACATTCTTATCAGGTCAAGCTCAGCAGAGCGGGCAAAACAGGACATGGCCAGGGTCAAAGAGGTCCTGACCAGGCACGGCTTCCTGATAAATCTCGACAAGAGCTCCCTCACCCCATCCCAAAGGGTGTCGGTCTTCAGAGACGCCAGCCTCACAGGCTGGGGAGCATCCAGTCAAGGCGGCTATGCACAGGGTCAATGGTCCCCCAAGGAGGCAACGCTCCAGGTCAACGTCCTGGAGACCAGGGCGATCCGCCTAGCCCTACTACACTTCCAAGACCACCTACAACACAAGCACATCCGGATCCGGACGGACAACATAACAGCAAAGGCATATATCAACAACCAGGTAGGATCGAGGTCCTCAGCCCTCCATCGGGAGGCATGCCAGATCCTCTCCTGGGCAGAGAACAATCTAGCCTCCCTGATGGCAGAGCACATCCAGGGCACCCTCAATGTGGAGGCAGATTGGTTAAGCAGACAAAATGTATCAGAAGCAGAGTGGAAGCTGCATCCAGAGATCTTCCGATGGGTGGTGCACTACCTCGGGACTCCACTCATGGACCTCTTTGCCTCGGAGAGGAATTACCAGCTGCTGCTCTTCATCTCCAGGTTCCACCAACACCAAGCTGCGGCAATGAATGCCCTGATGTCACATTGGCCCAGGGGCCTCTTGTCCGCCTTCCCACCAGTGCCAATCATCCCCAAGCTTCTAAAGAAGTTGAGGGCGGAGCAGGCGGAGATCATCCTTATAGCACCATGGTGGCCGAGACGACCATGGTTTTCCTCAACTCTACAACTATCCACTGCCCCCGCCCTCACCTTGCCCACCCCCCTGGACATGCTGTCCCAGGGACCAATACACCAACCCAACCCTCAGTGGTTCTGTCTGACCGCCTGGCGCTTGAACGCCAGGCACTAAGAAGAAAGGAGTACCCGGATAAGGTCACAGACACAATGCTGGCATCCAGAAGACAATCCACCACCAACATCTACAACTGTTCATGGAGAGTATTTGTCAGGTGGGCCAGAAGCCAACAGATCGACCTAGTGAGGCCCTCGGTGCCACGCATCCTCCAGTTCCTGCAGGCGGGCTTCGAGAAAGGCCTACGGAGTGCGACCTTGCACAGGCAGGTAGTGGCGCTCGCGACTGTCTGGCCCAAGTCGCTGGGACACCCGATTACAAGGCATCCGGATATCATTCATTTCCTGAAAGGGGTGCAACAGAGGCAGCCCCCAACAACGCACCGCTTTCCGTCGTGGAGACTCAACACGGTCCGCAGAGCACTAACTAAACCACCTTTCGAGTCCATCCGTGAGATATCCCTCAGGTGGCTGAGGATGAAAGTTCTCTTCTTGATTGCCATCACATCGGCATGCAGAGTATCCAAGCTCAGAGCACTGTCTGTCAATGTCAACCTATGCATTTTCCACAAGGACAGAGTGGTGCTGCGCCTGGATCCTACGTTCCTACCGAAGGTGGGCACTTCATTCCACGTCAGACAGGAGGTCATTATCCCGACCTTCTTCCCGAAACCAACTCACCCCAAGGAGTGAATGGCATGGTCTAGACGTAAGAAGAGCCCTGAAGGAGTTCATCTGTTGCACGGAGTCCCTAAGAAGGACCGAGAGCCTATTCATAAACATTTCAACCACAAATGTCCCGGGCCACAATCAGCAGCACCATCAAACAATGCATCATCGAGGTCTACAAGGCGTCACGCTTACCGGTGCCACAGGGTATCACAGCTCACTTTACGCACTCCGCCGCTGCAAATGTAGCCTTCAGACGACAAACGGCAGTAGAGGGCATTTGTCGAGCGGCCACATGGTCATCCAGCTTGACATTCATTAGACACTACAAGATCCAATCAATCTCAGCCGCAGAAACGGCTTTCGGTTCACGGGTCTTGGAGCATATATTCGGAGACTGATCATCCCACCCAGATTCCAGGGACACTGCTCAGGGAGGTCCCATCCAAGACACCCTAAGTTGCCTCCAGGAGAATGGTCCATTGGTCACTTACCGTGAAGGGGCCTTCTCCTGTGGGGCGACGTGGGCGTCTTGGCCCCTCCCTGAGATTGTACAGTCTCCAAGACCTATCGATGACCTATCAAGGACGCACACACTAATAAGGATATAATACTCTGTAGTATAATGATGTTTTGACTTGGAGTCCCGTAGGGAGTCTTCCTGTTGTTTTTTCTTGAAGGCTTCGGGAATCGTTACTGCTTTGTCAGGAGACCACTGGGGGAAGATGGAAGCCAAGCCTCAACAGGAAGTGAAAAAACAACATCCTGCCTCCCAGAAGAAGGGTTGGGAAACACCCATCCAAGGCTCCCACGTTGCCCCACAGGAGAAGGCCCCTTCATGGTAAGTGACCAATGGACCGTTCCACTGCATTCAGTTATTAAAATATTTATACCCCAAATTTCCTTTTGGCTCAAGTTTGAAATGTTCTTCCTGCCTAAGGAGCCTTTCTTCCACTAAGTGGCTCTTCTAAGTTAGAAGAAGGCTACTGGTAGTCCAATCTAGTCCCCCTGGTGCTGCCACTTCTAGTGCCAATCTAGTCCCACTTTGGTGCTGCCCACAGCCTCCAGGAAAGCAAAAACAAAAGAAACAAAGAAAGTCCTTCATTGGGCTCTGTGGGTTTATGTCACTCAAAAAGGGTGGCGAAAGTCCAAACCCTCTGCACTACCATTCTATTGACCAAAGGCCAGGTGGAAGCCGACCAATGTCATCTCTACACCCAGCCACACCCTTTGAAGGCCCCTGCCATGTTAGCAGAGGCACAGGAACACTGCCTACTGTGGAGGGATGCAGCAGCTGCCCTCTGGCAGATTTGCCGCTTTCCCAGGGTAAGTGCTCCAGGGAGGGTAAATCTGCTGGCACAGCCCCACACTGTCCCCATAGGCAGATTCACTCACTCACTCACACACACACACCCCACACCACACAACACACTGGATTAGGCTGTAAGAGGATGTTTGGATTCACCCTTGGTCTGCCAGTCTTGGTCCAGTATTCCAGCTACTGCAACACACTTTCCGTATACCGTACTTTTTTCACTTTGTTATAGCTAAAGTGGTGGTGCTATCAGTAAACATAAGTAAAATTGCTGTGTCAAGAGGTTCTCACAGTGCCACTTGATATTAACTATTCTGTGAAAATCACCAAAGAGCCTTCATATTTGGTGCCAAGGCACATGAAACTTATAACATTAAACACTTCTTATTGTGTTGCCCATTCATGCATGGAATATTGCTCTTGAAATGCTGACGCTCAGACTTTTAATGCCTTTGAGAAATGTGTTCAGGAAGAAGCATTTAAACATTATTGCAAGCAAGATGTTTCTAGTGGAACCACATGGGAGGATGTAGTATTTGAACCTTAGTGCTGTCACCTTGAGATTAGAACTAGAACAGTCTGTCATCAACCAAAAGAACAGATACTGGGAATTTTTGCATAAATGCATACACAAATGTTGTCGAACCTAACTACAGGTCATGTATTAAATACTGATGATTTATTTTGTGTGTTGTGGCAGAGCTTACAGTGGTTTTTCATATGAAATAATGTTCTTCACAAGTCCTCTACTAAATTTAACAGTCCTTTTTCTGTGGCAACTTAAAGAAAGTGGCGAGACATCTATACCCTGAATCTGACCACTTTTACTTTGGAATAAATTGCATGGACTTCCTTGGGTGTTATTTCTGATTAAGTACGGTTAGTGATATCACTGTGGCTCCAGATTCTCATTTCTGACATTATTGCTACAGGAGAATACTATGTTACGCTATTTAGATCTGCCCGGTGTTGATACTAGCATCTTAGTTGTCTTATAGTGATTAAGCCTTTCAGTGCAGACAACATTGTTTGCTTTTTTAAAACATTTGCCAAATCATCCAACAGAAACTCTGTTATTCAGTGCGCCAGCCAGTCGTAGGTGCTTGTCCATTTCTCGGTGCTGCTAGTGCCAGAAAATGCATCAGAGGGGAATCTATTTGTGCTGCTGGGACTTTTAACTTCTACAAGAAAGACGCAGCAGCACCATGGAGATATGGCAACTAAAGGTGGTTCGCATGTGCAAGAAATTTAGCCCAGTTTATGGGGGAAGGCAAGAACTGCTGGATCAGTGTCAAGTGTTTTTTGCAGGAGATAAGACCATGAGACCTCTTCTAGTAAGTTAGTGTGAGGTATACCTGATGGGTGGGTGAAATTGCCCACCTCCCAGTTTAGAGGAATGTTATATGAAATATGTGACTCATTCACAAAACGACATTGTAATGTTGTTGTGAAGCAGTAGCGCTCAGTGATGTAGTGAGGAAGCTTTTATCTGCAAAATTTCAACTTTGGTGCTATTACATGATTTGTGTTAATTTAATACATGTTCATGAGTTTCAAAATGTATGCAAATTAGATTCCTGGGTGCATGACTGCATATTGCTCTGCTCTTCCTTGCCAGCAAAAGTATTCTGTGTCTACTTTCTTGTTTGCTTTGGGCTCTGCTCTTTGCATGTTGTTTCCTGCTTCTGAAACTAGAGGAGGGATGGTGTCATAGTTGTTGGAGAGCTCAAAATAAAACCGATAGGAAGAGTGAAAGGGGGGGGGGGGGCATCTTGTTACAGCTACAGTCCTGAAATGCAAAATGACCATCCCATGCCGCGATTCAAAAATATACTGTCAAAGCTCTCAGCCACTTGTATGTTTCCTCCTGGTGTGTATGTTGATTTTTTTTCTTGCACACTAGCATAAAAATAGCAGAGAGATGGATTCTAAGGATGTTTGCCAGCCTTTCTCTTCACTCAGCAGCCTGCTTCTTGTCTTGTTCATCTTGAAACTCTGAGGGTTGGAGGCCCTTATATGCAAAATGCCAGCGCTTTATGCGAAGCCGTGGTGCAAAGGGGGAATCAAGTAAAACGTACGTAACATGATGCATGTCTCCCAAACACTGGGGGCAAAGTGCAACACGTAGCGGCCGTTGGAGGGAAACACCTTCAGCCATGGCGCTATATAAAATTTTCTGTGGGATCAAACTTCATGTGTGCACACAATTTGTATGTATGCCCACTTCTCCTTAAAGTTACCTTTCCCATGAAACCTGGCTGGTTACGACCAGGACAACATGCACTTTTAATTTTTTAATTTATGTTTACCGTTCATGAGGAATCTGCTGCTAGGAATGAGAGAAAGTGAATATTTCTCTTTATTTTCCAGAGTGCTTTCATCTCTTCCCATATATTTCATTGAACCAGCTATGGGTAGTTTCCCTTTGAGATCTGATATGGGCCCACAGAGGCTGGTGTGGAACCAAACTAATGGGAGCTTTGATAGAGGCTGCAACCTCTGGTTGCTACTATGTGAACACAACATGTCAACCACTTGTTTCTTTGTAATATTAATATAGCTTTAATTAGAATACTTTCTTGACTCCTGTGTACATTAAATATATCAGTTGTGAATGAGTAAAAAATGACCTTGTCCTTCAGAGCGTTTTATTTTTGCCCAAAGATACTAGCTTAAATATTTAAAATAGTTAAAACATACAGCAAGGTAAATGAATAGGAAGAAGGGAGAGCAGGGGAAAATGCTTTTTAAAAAAACAAAACTTGGACTTTTAATGGTGAACCGTTCAGTGCCCTGTGGTCATCCCTGCCAACACAATGAGGGAAGATTCTGATGTTTAGCTCCTTTTCGTGACAACAGCAGAATGTTCATGCAATATATCCTCTTTGTTGTATTGCTGCAGCAACAGCACTCCAAAATTATTTCTGTTGCTAATTATGATTCAGACTGTGGCAGATGGCCTGAATAGTGAAGGACCCAAATTACAGATCACTCAGGAACATGGCTTGGTAACAGAACTCTTTCAGTCGCCTGTGGCAAAGTAACCATTGCCTCCAGATGACCAGCTCTAGAAGCTTTATAAAATAATCCTCCTCTAGGCCATGACTGACTAACGTAGGTATGTAGTAGTTTGTAGTACGGTAACATTTCTAAGTTGTTTTATGGGACATCAAGGAACTATCTATACTACAGGAGGCTTTGTGGAACTAATGCATCAGATGAGTGTTTGGGCCATGGGCAAAAATTAGAAAGAGGACAACTTTTTTTATATATACAACCTACTCTAAACTACCATCAGCTTGCTTCATTGATATTTTTTTGCCCTCTGCAGTTGCACTAGGTCGTAATCAGCCCTTGAAGAAAGAGAAACCAAAATGGAAAAGTGATTATCCAATGACAGACGGACAGCTACGCAGCAAGAGAGACGAATTTTGGGACACAGCACCAGCTTTTGAAGGCCGCAAAGAAATCTGGGATGCTTTGAAGGCTGCCGCACATGCATTCGAGAACAATGATCATGAACTGGCACAAGCGATCATTGATGGTGCAAACATAATGTTACCCCATGGTAAGTATGTCCACCATGGATGCAGTGTAATAGATCGTAGGAAAAAATAAATTTCAGGTAATTCTCTTGAAAAGCTGGAACTAAGCTTCCCAGATGACAAATGGACTGACTGACTGACTGACTGACTGACTGACTGACTGACTGACTGACTGACTGACTGACTGACTGACTGACTGACTGACTGACTGACTGACTGACTGACTGACTGACTGACTGACTGACTGACTGACTGACTGACTGACTGACTGACTGACTGACTGACTGACTGACTGACTCTGTGTGTGTGTGTGTGTGTGTGTGTGTGTGTGTGTGTGTGTGTGTGTGTGTGTGTGTGTACTGTCCTTCATATAACGTCTCAACAGCATAAGAACACTGGCTTTCAGTAATATATATATTTCTGTAATACAGTACTGTATTATAGTACTGTAATATAGTACTGTAATATATATATATGTGTGTGTGTGTATATATATTTTATTTTTTCTACTGAAAGCTAGTGTTCTTATGCTGTTGAGACGTTAGTAAAATGTTGTTTGAGGAAAGAAAAGTCTTGTGGAAACTTCCTGAATGAGAACATGGTCTGGTAAATTTTATGACTCCCATCAGCCAGGGCTAAATAAGCACCAAAGAACTTCTGGTACCCAGCATAATAATGAATGAATATTCACTGTTGTTCAGTTGAGCTTAGGAGTCAATAACCCAGGCAAAGTGGAGATTACATCTCTGTGTACATCTCCTTTAGACATTTGAGCTCCCTGGTGTTCATTTAAAAACCATGTGTTACAGTCCAGTTGAGATGATACTGCTAGGGGCAAGAAATAAAATGTATATCTTTTTATATCTGTTGGAGGCTGGAACCAAGATAAGATGGACCTTCCTAGATCAGAAGTCTAGAGTTGAAGACTCCTCAGCTACATTTCTGTAGAAAGCTATCTACTATAGTCTGGTGTCCTATTGAGGGCCATACTGGAATTGATATTGGAAAACAGCAACCTGATTTCTTGCCTCTTTTGAGACTTCTATGAAGAGGAAGGTCAGGTTTTTGATCAGAACTGTAGTTCTGGATCGGGAAGAGCTAATCCTTTGTCCATCCTCCCCACACACGATATAATTGTCCTACTATACAAATCTGCTCCCAATGGTAGTTTTTGTTCTAATAAGGGAAAGAACCATTTATTTTCTTTACCAAGCCATATAGTTTCACCAGGGGATGATTAAGAACTTCCTTTTCAAGCAACTTCAGGCTTAATCCAAATCAGCCCCCCCCCTCCCCCCATACTGTTTATAGAAATATAAGGTTACTAGCGGGGCCCGGCCACACGTTGCTGTGGCAATTGTCCTTCTCATCGCAGTCCGCAACCCACACAGATGTCCATGCAGGTCCAATGATCTGCAGCATAGCCTTTTGGGGTGGTCAAATGGAATCCCTCTTTCCCTTTTCAATTCACATTGTTATATGGTGGTGTCTTTTTTTAGTATAAGGTAACCCTTTCCATTCCACAACGGAACTGTCCAGTGTGCGAATCCCGCTGTCCATGAGAGGCTGGTTGACACGCACAGTCCTGGCTTGGGCAAGGCAGAACTGGGTCAAGGAGGCTATCCCAGTCAGGCAGCAGAGGCAGGGTGGTGAGGCGCTCAGATCGAGGCCAGATCCCTGGGTTCTTAAAGGGCCATGTGCAGAAGAAGCAGAGCCAGTAGTATTGGTTCGCCCCCACCCTGCAGATTTTCTTAGAAGAAAAAGGCAAACTCCAGCTCGCTTTTAGTAAAAGAGAGCTGTGCCAAATATGGGTGAGGAAGTGGGTAAGTGGTGGTTGGATGTGAGGGAGGGCAGAGTGAGGTGTGTGAGGATGAGCTGGATGTGTATGAGAGTATGTGTGATGTGTGGTAGCATTGGGTGAGGCACAAAGAGTGAAAGTTACCTGCGTATGGGGGGGGGGAATGTCTCACACGGCAAAGTGTGTATGTGTTTCACTTCCACTCGTATTACCTAACAGTGTTACCTATTTACTATTTGCAATGCTCATCTCTGGCCATCTGCGCGAACATTGTAAGGGCATACCAACCCCTCAGGCCACATACATGCTGCACGAACATTCTAAGGGTGACAGTTAAACACAGCCAGCTTCATGGCCTGGTGTGCCAGGAAAAAGACATTTTACCTGGCTCAGGTATGGACTTTCGGCGATTTGAAGGTCCGATTACCTGCCTGCAACAGGGAGGAACATCATGTGAAAATTTGGGGGCGATCCGTCCAACTTTTTCGGCGTTAGGGCATCAGTAACAAAAACACTGTTGCTGTGGGTTATTGTGGTGAAATGGGAAAGGAACAGATGCTGACCCTTCCCTCTCCGTCCACTAGGGTGAGTGGGTCGTATCCAGATGCTGGGTCCCCTCCCTCCCCTCCCTTGTATGCCACCCCTCCCCCTCCCTCCCTTCCCTCTCCCTTGTGTGTATGTGTTTCACTTCCACTTGAGTTATTGCCTATGTACTGTTTTCACTGCTCATATCTGGCCACCTGAGCGAACATTCTAAGCTGCACGAACATTCTAAGGGTGTCAATTACACACAGGCAGCTGCATGTCCTTCACCATGGAGCACCAGGAAAAAGGCATTTTACCTGGGCCAGGTGTGAAATTTTAGGTATGTGAACATCTGAAAACACTCTTACCTGGCTGACTACAGTGGCTGGGAATTTTCAGAGGAATTGGGCCTGCAGTTACTGAGTTACACCATCACTAACAAATACACAGTTTGCTTTTTATATATATAGATTTGAGATTCAAAAAGCAATCCTAACCAGCTCTATTCAGAATCTTATTCTGGTCTATTCAGGGGACTTTACTCCCAGAATTAGGACTGCCTTGTTAATATATATATCTTCCCCCCCCCTCTCTCCCCCTCTCTCTCCCCCTCTCTCTCTCTCCCTCTCTCTCCCCCTCTCCCTCTCTCTCCCCCCCCCCTCTCTCTCTCTCTCTCTCTCATATATTCTGGTCTATTCAGGGGACTTTACTCCCATACACAAGCACACACCAGCACCACTACCAGACCATTGGAATTGCCCACTGAGAGGTGCAACCCTGGAGGAATAGCCGCTTGCCAACTGCCCTTCCCTGCCTCGGCAAGCATACTTTTAGCACTTGAGCAAGGGGTCCAAAAGAAATGAGAGAAATGCAGTGGTTTTCATTCCCTTTCTCCACCCACTGACCAGGTCAGCCTGGGTCAAAGACACTTTTTCTGGAGCCTCCAGGGGTTTTCTTACTGAAGCCTTTGTTGCAGTGGTTCTCAACCTTCCTAATGTGCGACCCTTTATACAGTTCCTCATGTTGTAGTGACCCGTAACCATAAAATTGGTATATATAAAATATAAAAGACCGTTTTCCGATGGTCTTAGGCGACCCCTGTGAAAGGGTCATTTGACCCCCAAAGGGGTCCTCGAATCTACAGGTTGAGAACCACTGCAGTTTGTTGGGACAGTGCTATTCCCTTTTTGCTGTGTAACTCTTATGCTGCAATAATTAGTCATTTGTTTAAAAACCTTTTTTAAAATATTGACTCTCTTTCATCAAAAGTAATTACCCTTTACCAAAACATGAAATCAGCTGTATTAATAAATACAAGCCTAATGAATGGTTCTTTCTAATTACTTGTTATATTGTAGCTGATTCTAATAAAATGCATTACACTTAACTATTCTGCTGCTTTTGGGATTTTTCTAATGGGCCAACATGGCTTTCTGCCATTTTTGTCTGTTATAGAAAGGTAAAATTTAACAGTCTTAATATGGGATGGAGATATCCTACTATTACATAACAATGGGATTTTGGGGTGCTGTGTAGTTTCAGTGATTCCGGCCATGAAAGTGATTCCGGCCGTGAAAGCCTTTGACAATACATTAAAATGGGATTTTGCTCATGGGGTTACGTGGCCTGCAGCTGCTATCCAAATTGTGTATAACTTAAAGCTGATCTCTGGCTTTAAAAAACTGCATTTATTTTGGGTTTTCTACCTTACAGGTTACCTGACTTGTGCTGGAAACAGATCTAAATTACTGTTGGGTTCATATTTTCAAAGTAGTAATTTCCATTGTGTGTCTGTCACAGTATCCTTCGTACAATCTGAAAGAATGTACTTAGAATGGGTTCATTTAAAGAATGGGTTCATTTAAAGACTATCTTCAGGCAGTAGAGCTTTTTCTTGTATATCCTGAAATATCTTTCTCCCTACCCGCTTTCCCATTTTTAAATGAACATTCATGCTGAAGAAGAGTACTCAGATATGCATTTGTTAATTTGTTCTAATAAAAGTATTGCTTTGCTGTTATTTTTGGATTATTGTACCGGAAGGTACTTCCTTTGAACTTCATTTGAACTGGTGAAGGTCAGTAAATATCTCTCATTCACATGAGAGGTAGGGCGGTCTATTAAATTGAAAAAATAATAATAATGAAATAATAATAATAATAATATAATACACTTGTTCATAGAAATGTTCAGAGTTGCCATTATACTTGCTAGATGAAAGAAGTTCCATTTCACATTACCTAGAAAATACTAACATTTGCAAAATATTTTCCTTGATGTTATCCTATTGTGTATCAGAGGATATGCAAAAGAGCACATGAAAAAGAGACTCTGGCCGTCATTCAAACTTTCTAATTCAAACTTTCTACTATATAGCATGGTGTTTGTAGGCGTCAATGTTTTTGAAATTGAACTTTAGTACAGTTATGAGGGCTTTTAGGAATTCATTAATATTCAAGTATCTCTAATAGTGATTATGTCAAAGAGCTTTTTGCTGTGTATGCAATTTTTAACAATCCCAGAGGTAATGGATCTTTACATTTTTACAAGGGATATGACCATTTTAAACATTCTCTGCTTAACTGAACTTCTGAAAACTAACTTCCTAGGCATTAATCATCTAAAAAAGACAGGACTGTGCATTACAGACTATGAGGTCAGCTTTTCTTGGCACTAACAGTGAAAACCTACAATATTTAAATAAAACCGCCAGTTCATTTCTTGTTTGCATGGTAAGGTATTGGCATAATACTTATAATTCTTGAATAATGCCAACAATCTGTCAGAGATTCATGGTGATGAAACAAAGGCGATGCCTGAGTTAGCCCAACAAATATTGAATATAGATTGTTCCACTGCCAGCTGCTTTCCATGGTAAAATGCAGTATTGAGCAGGGTGGATGTGATTTAAATCAAATCAGTTTAAATCACACTTTATATTGCTAGTCAGTAAGACTTGATTTAAACATAAAGATTCATTCTTGCTATTTAACCAAAATAATAACATTTTAATTTATGTAATCTTATATTTGGTTAAACATCCATGTTTGTTAACTGATGTGGTTAAATAAAATATCTTTTAATATATAGACTAACAGCCTAGACCAGTGGTGGCGAACCTTTGGCACTCCAGATGTTATGGACTACAATTCCCATCAGCCCCTGCCAGCATGGTCAATTGGCCATGCTGGCAGGGGCTGATGGGAATTGTAGTCCATAACATCTGGAGTGCCAAAGGTTTGCCACCACGGGCCTAGACAAACACCCTAGACTAACAGGCAGGTCTACACATGAAAAACGTAAAATACTCACTCATCCCAGATGGATAATTCCTAGATACCCATGTCATAGCTAACTGCTCTTCTTCAGCACTTAAGATTTGACTTAAGTGGTACCAGATATTGACAATATTTGCAAGGAAATGAGCTGGAGACAGTTCTTGTCCTGTTTTTTTTTAATGCTTGTAACTTAATTCTGTCATTATGCAGTTCTGTTTTTAAGTGCTCACTCTTTCAAATTTCAAGAGCATCAGCTTTAAAGCAGCTATTTTCTGAATTTTGTTTAAAACTTCACAGAAATGGGTTTCAGGATTCTCAGCATATCGTCAACATTTCTCCAATGTTGAAGATTTTGGCTGTGGCTGTGCCAGTGCTATCTATTTTCTCTCAATTTGTTCACAAACTGTCATCAGAATAGGCCAGATCTTAATGTACTGCTCAAAACGGTCCACTATAGAATAGAATTCCATCTAACTTCTTGTGGAAGTGTTAGCTTGGTTCCATACATTCCTTTTTATTGCTGCTGCTGCTGCTGCAAAATGATTGTTACAGAAGAATTTACCAATTTCATCATGATTTTATTTTTGGAACACTGAAGTCTTTGGTTAGAAGGTGCAGCAAATGAGTATTGAAACCATATGTTATTAGCTTTGTATTCTCTTCATGCTCTTCTAAATTTCTTCTCAGTTTGGAAATATTTGCAGTATTGTCTGTGACTAAACTGTGTACCAGGCATTTGAATTTTTGTTCACATTTTATTATAGCTTTTACTTCTATTTCTTGTAAGTATTCTGCTGTATGCACATTTCCTGGCAAATCAATTGTTTCTGCAAGAAAGCCATTCCCTTCTTCCATTGTTACACCAGCACATATAGCAGGATTATTGTAGATATTACTCCACCCATCACAACTCAGGTTAACAATTTTATCCTCTACACCTGTTGCACATTGCTCCATTTCTCTGTCATACATTTTATCCAGCAGTTTCTCTGCAACATCTGCTCTGCTGGGTAGACTGTATCCTGGTCTCAATGAGCCACCATAATGTAGTGGTTAACAGCAGGTGGACTCTAATCTGGAAAACCAGGTTTGATACCCCACCCCTCCACATGAGTGGCTGTGTCTTATCTGGTGAACCAGATTAGTTTCCCCATTCTTACATTCCTTGGGCTAGTCACAGTTCATTCAGAACTCTCTCAGCCCCACCTACCTCAGAGCGTGTCTGTTGTAGATAGAGGAAGAAAAAGGGTTTTGTAAACCTCCTTAACAGCAGTGGCGTAGTAGTTAAGAGCACGTGTACTCTAGTCTGGAGGATTCCCTGGTCAGCAGCCTGAGCTGTGGAGGCTTATCTGGGGAATTCAGATTAGCCTGTACATTCCAACACATGCCAGCTGGGTGACCTTGGGCTAGTCACAGTTCTTCTGAGCTCTCTCAGCCCCTACCTCGTTGTGAGGGGTGGGAAGGGTAAGGAATTTGTAAGCCCCTTTGAGTCTTCTATAGGAGAGAAAGGGGGGATATAAATCCAACTCTTATTCTTAAAATTCCTTCAGGAGAGAAAGGTGGAATATAACTCCAAACTGCTCTTCCTCTTTTTCTTCTCATTCTTGTTCTTCATCTTCTTCTTGAAGTGTGCGTTTTCAATCAGAAGGAAAGAAGAGTTTGTTGCATAAACAACTTGGGCAATTTTTTCATCAGTTACCTTTTTCCCTAATGTTCTGGTTTTTATCACAGACTTATCCTATGGTGGTTCCTGGAAGATTTTTTCTTTCTTTTAGGTGATATACTATGGATGTGTGATGTATTTGATCTGACTGAAACACTTTCCTGGACAGATGACTCTGAAACTGTACAACAGTAGGATGGTGATCTTGAAGATGGATAGTTTCCAGAATCCTTTGTGTTGGTGATGCATTCCCCTAAACAAAAAAGTCATTGCTGTTATGTTATTATTGATACCATTTCATCTTCTTTAGTATTATTCATTGTATTCACTGCCCCTCAGTACTGCCCCAAGAAGGAATATTTGCTTGTTTCAGATATTTATTTCTTCATAACAACTGAATCAAAATGACATTAACATTCAATAATAATAACAAATATAGTTTTTGCTCCAATGAGACAATTCCTCAAGACAATCTTCAAGAAATATTATAAAATCAAAATACTTACCAACCTGAAGATCCTGCCACTTCAATATCTTCCTTTTGCCATCTTCATCAAAGCACTTCTCATGATGTTGTTTCATTTGGGCCACCAGGCCTTGCATTTGGTCATGGAACTGAAATGTGCAATTCAGTCTCTTCAGGTGTGAATGAACCTCTACGAAAGTGACTTGATTCACTCCCTATCTGAACCTTGGATAGAAGGTAACATTAATCTGGAGATCCTGTGGTTGCAAGTGGCTTCTCCTGGCTCTGATGATTTATGAATGCTATAAAAATGGAGACAAGCAACTAGACTGGGAAATCATTGTGCAAATGTATCTGGAGCTTATTAAAATTAATTTGCTCCAAGTCAAGAGCCAATCAGCTGTGGTGTGATGCCTTTATGCTGCCTGTGTTCTGGGAAAGTTTTCTATTTGCACATACATATATGGGCAAACTTTTACAAATGCCTTTTCACGAATACTTATTCCCCCACTACTTCTTGTCATTAATATGAACATTCAGGGTAGCATTCAAAACCATGATGGTGCATAGAAGCTTAATCCAGAAAAGACAATCCTGGATGTTATGTGTTACGGCCTGTGAAGGATGGGGTTGCACACCTTTACAACAGGAGTTTATAGTACTGTTGCATTAAGACTAACTTAAATATTGATTAATGGGCAAGTTTTCAAGTTCCCTAGAACTTTTAATCAAAAATAAGAGAGGAGAGAGATGAGAGATACTTGAGGGCTAGGTAACAGCATGATGGAGGAGCCTCTAGTCTATAATGTATCAAGAAAATGGAATACAGGATTTATTGCAGACTGAATTGGGTAGATGATGCTGGGCGCTGCACAGGTTTAAAGATGCACTAATGGATACTGTACTGGAAAGCAAAAAAATCATTTTATTAAAAGCTAACAGTAATATTGATGTCTCTAGCACTAATTGGAGCACATAAAGTGTATGGCAGAGCAGAGACATAAAATGTAGAAGTCCTTATCTTACCAAGATAGAGATTAATGTTATGGGATGTACTAGGTCCAGACTGTATGTGGTAGTGGCAGGATAACCTTCCTTCAGATGAAGAATCCTTTTCTTTAGGAGCTGAATTCTGTATTTCCCAGATGATGCGGGTTAAAGTCGGCTTTGGTTCCTGAAAGTTTATGTCATTGCAAATTTATTAGAATAGCAAAATACTCTGTCAGTTTGACTCCATCAGTTTAACAGTATACTTTATTTTCTAAAATAAGTAACTGATGGGAGAGGGGGATGAACTAGGACCCACTTTAAGGAGGCACCATTCTCAGATTAGGAACTACACCCATCAGTTTTCACCAGCATGGCCAATTGGCCATGCTGACAGAGGCTGATGGGAATTGTAGTTCCTGAACATCTGGAGAGCCGCAGGTTCCCTACCCCTGGGTTAGATGCTCGTTTTCTGCTATCTGTTGCTGTATGGAGAATTTTTTATGCTAAAGACTGGTTTTGCTTAGCATGTTGAGATCAAGCGCAATGAATTTTCCCATTTGACTCAATGGTGTCTCACCTGGACATATTTTAATGCTGTTTTTAAAATTGAAACAAAAGTTACAATGTAAAAATCTGCAGGGAGAACAACCCTTTTTTTTTTTTTTTTTTAGCTTAAGCCAATGCTGCTGTCTTGGGTTCTCTAGGGTTTCAGGCAAAAACCAGTCCTGGGTAGAGTAAGAATTGGACCTGAGTCCAGCTGTACTGTGTGCAGCTTTATACTATTATTTTAAGTATGTTTTGCTTTAACATCAGTGTTTTATTCAGTGCCTGCCAGTTTTTCTACAGCCTCAGCCACCTGCTTTGCAACCTGTAGACCTGGCTCTGTTTCCTTTAAAAAACCCTCATTGTTCAGTATATTTTTCAATTGTTTAAAAACCATTATCTGTTCTCATTTTAAAATTCTATGAAAATACTGTGCTCAAGGGCATTGGCTGTTATGCTTGGCTCAATATGGCCTAGCTGCTACTATGCGCAACAAAACCTTCAATCTTCTTTGGCCTACATTCTGCAGAAACAACATCTGAAAGGTAGAGAAGTCGGAGAATGTTTCATCAAAGTTTCAGAACTTTTATAAGTTTTCGTGCAAATCTCCAAACTTTGTCTTTTAACTACTACAGAGAACAAGGCCATCTTGGCCTATTGCCGTTTGCTAGGAAAGAATGCTAGGTCAAGGATTCCCCAACCACATTGAAGGACCTGATCATGAAACCTCTCCAAGACCCTGTGTGGGTCCAAATAATTTTAATAAGTATGAACTAATCCAAAATACCACCTAAGGAGGGGGAGCATGGTGCTCAAGTGAGCATGGTGGCTTTGTAGCTGTACATATTCTTGGCTATATAGATAAGAACATAAGAACAAGCCAGCTGGATCAGACCAGAGTCCATCTAGTCCAGCTCTTTGCTACTCGCAGTGGCTCACCAGGTCCCATTGGGAGCTCACATGCAGAATGTGAAAGCAATGGCCTTCTGCGGCTGTTGCTCCCGAGCACCTGGTCTGTTAAGGCATTTGCAATCTCAGATCAAGAAGGATCAAGATTGGTAGCCATAGATCGACTTCTCCTCCATAAATCTGTTCAAGCCCCTTTTAAAGCTATCCAGGTTAGTGGCCATCACCACCTCCTGTGGCAGCATATTCCAAACACTAATCACACATTGTGTGAAGAAGTGTTTCCTTTTATTAGTCCCAATTCTTCCCCCCAGCATTTTCAATGTATGCCCCCTGGTTCTAGTATTGTAAGAAAGAGAGAACAATTTCTCTTTGTCAACATTTTCTATCCCAAGCATAATTTTATAGACTTCAATCATAACTCCCCTCAGACATCTCCTCTCCAAACTAAAGAGTCCCAAACCTGCAGCCTCTCCTCATAAGGAAGGTGCTCCAGTCCCTCAATCATCCTCGTTGCCCTTCTCTACACTTCTTCTATCTCTTCAATATCCTTTTTGAGATGTGGCGACCAGAACTGAACACAGTACTCCAAGTGCAGTCGCACCACTTCTTTATATAAGGGCATGACAATCTTTGCGGTTTTATTATCAATTCCTTTTCTAATGATCCCCAGCATAGAGTTTGCCTTTTTCACAGCTGCCATGCATTGAGTTGACATTCCCATGGAACTATCAACTAAAACGCCCAAATCACATCTTCCAGTCTTCAGGGATGGAGCCTGATTTCAGGGAGAAGTTGCATATTAAAGTGAGAAGATCAGAAATTTCATGCTTGAGCTCTTTAAGAACTCTTGGGTGAATGCAATCTGGGCCAGGGGATTTGGTAGCATTTAGTTTATCAATGGCTGCCAGAACTTCTTCCTTGTCTACCACTATCTTTGCTAGTTCCTCAGATTCGCCTCTTAAGAAGCATGGTTCAGGTGCAGGAATTTTCCTCACCTCCTCTTGGGTGAAGACAGATGCAAAGAATTCATTCAGCTTCTCTGCAATCTCCCTGACATCTTTTAGCACACCCTTTATTCCTTTGTCATCTAACGGGCCTACCGCTTCCCTAGCTGGCTTTCTACTTTTGATATACTTGAAGAACTGTTCGTTGCTGGTCTTGATGTTTGCAGCCATGTGTTCCTCATAATCCTTTTTTGCCTCCCTTACAGCTAGCTTGCTTCTCTTTTGCCACCATTTGTGTTCCCTCTCATATTCTTTATCAGCCAAACTGGACTTCCATTTTCTAAAATACATTTTCTTTTTTCTGATAATTTCCTCAACCTCTCTTGTTAACCATGGGGCTTTCTTTTGGACTGGGTGCTGCCTTTCCTAACCTGCAGAACACATTCCAGCTGAGCTTTTGTTACTGTGTTTTTAAATAACCTCCAAGCATCTTGGACAGTTTTGGCTCTCTTGATTTTCCCTTTCAGCTTCCTGCGCACTATCCCCCTCATCTTTGAGAAATTTCCCTTTCTGAAGGTGAATGTAACTACATTAGTAGTTGTCACTTGTTCACATGCAGAGATACCGAATCTGACAGCATTGTGGTCGCTGTTCCCTATCGGCTCAACAACACTGACTTCCTGCACCAGGTCCTGGGTCCCACATAGAATTAGATCTAGGATCACCTCTCCCCTGGTTGGTTCCGCAACCATCTGCTCTAAGCCACAATCATTTAGCATATCCAGGAATGCTCTCTCCTTATTATGACCTGAACATGCATTTTTCCAGTTTAAAGGGAGTAGTTAAAATCACCCATTACCACTACATTTTTGTTTTTGTTGGCCTCTCTAATTTCTTTTTCCATCTCAGAATCCTCTTTTGCACTTTGGTCAGGGGGACCAAAGTGTTTCAGCACAGGTTTACACCCTGTTTTTGGAACTGAAACTGCTTTGGTTACCCTGACTGACCTCAGTGAGATAAATGGAATATGTATTGTTGAAGGCTTTCATGGCTGGTAACACTACGAGTTGAAATGAGTTGCTGTTTAATTGAAGCACAAGTTGATGTTAAACAGTGCAGAACATGGGCGGTTTCCGCATGGGCCACTACAGTGACTTCCCACTGGCATACATGATGCTGGTGGAGCCCCGGGGCCATTCGCATGCTGAGGTGAGAGCGGCCACACCTGCAGAGGCGCCTCAGTTTTCTTTCCTCACACTTTACCTTCTCTCCCTGCAGAGGTAAGTGTGGGGGGAAATGAAAGCACCGAAAAGTGGCGCCTCCAACCTGGTGCCTTTTCCCAAAAAGCCTGTTTCCCCAAAACAGCGTTTCTGGCCCAGTGTTGGGGAGAGGTGTGGCAGCCATTGCAGAAGTGGCAGCCATGCGAATAGTGCTCCCGGAATGGTGTTTTTACCGTTCCAGGGGCGCTGTTTTTGGCCCATTTGGAATCCACCATAGTATTACATTGATAAAAACAGAATGCATTTTCCTGGGCCAGTCTGTTATGATATAGCCCTATTTCCTTTGTAAAAATGCCCTCCTAAGCAATTCTATGTAAACAGAATCATAGAATGCCAAGAGGATGAGCATAGGAGCCCTCCTGATCTCCTTAGGTAGGCTGTTGCATAGGGTGGGGACCACTATACAGAAGGCACATGCATAGGATATTGTTGATTTTGCCCATCTACAGGGTGGTGCTTTCAGAATGGCCCTGCTCAGGTGAGTCATGTCACTGTGGGGCATAGGTGAAGTGACAGTCTTGCAGATATGAGAGTCCAATGCCATGGAGGGTTTCGTATGTAATGGCCAATATCTTGAAGTGAACTCAGTAACTGATGGACGATCAGTGCAGTGACTGCAGAATGGGAGTGATGAGCATGCTGAACCTGGCTTCCAGTAATAACTGAGATGCAAAATTCTGCACCAGCTGGAGTTTCTGAGTTGATATTGAGAAGAGATCTATATAGAGTACACTAGCAGGGCACCCGTGCTTCGCTACGCATACTTCATCAAAGGTTCTCTATGAATTTCGGGGTGACATTCAGCATACTTCTTTACAGCCTGTTTGTGAACTTTGGGGTGACATGCAGCATATTTCCGCACAGCCTGTCTGTGAACTGATGGGTTTGTTGTCGCATATGTTGCAGCAGCTTCCTGAAGTTGTCTTTTTGTAATGCAGTGTGTTATTGCTCTTTCACCTAGTGGGCTCCCAAAGACATCATTTGGAAGCAGATGCAGAAAGGAAGTGTTCTGCCATTGGATGCTGATGAGTGAGAAGGCTGTGAAGAGGTTCAGGGTAGGGTTGAAGGGCAGGGAGCTGGACTGTACCGCCACTGCAGCACATTCCTGGGGACTCATCCCACCACTTCAGAGCACGACACCAAGCACAGGGGGATCGGAGGCCGAGAGATATAAATCTGTCTCCACAGTAATCAATCTGATGTCCATATGCAAAACCCGACAAATATTTAGTAGTCCAAGGTGATAGTGTGGTCTATTATCTATTTTGATAGTATTTGGCTGTAGCTGTGTTGTTAACGTGAGGGTGGGTGGAGGAGTACTTTTTCACAGCCTGTCTGTTAACTTCGGGTGACATTCAACATACTTTTTTGCAGCTTGTTTGTGAACTTTGGGGTGACATGTAGCATATTTCCTCACAGCCTGTCTGTGGACTGATGGGTTTGTTTTCAATTAGGTTCACATGTGTTGTGGAGGGCGGTGTTAGAGTGCAGTTGGTGAAGGACATGAAGCTGATGGTTACCTGTCACCCTTAGAATGTTCGTTCAGCATATCTGGACTGAGCGGTTGGTTTGCCCTTAGGATGTTCACGCAGATGGCCAGAGATGAGCAGTGAAAACAGTAAATAGGTAATAAATTGAGTGGAAGTGAATATTTTGGGAAATCCTTTCTTAGTGAGCACCTGGAGTACGTAAGGAACGTGTGTGGCTTCAGTTGTTTTTGAGTTATGTTGATGAGTCAGTGAGTTAGTGGTATTTCGCGTTTATAGATATATATTACAGTAGTATAGTCTTGATGTTACTGTGGTTTGAATCTAGATGGCCAGTTTGGCTGAGCCAAGGTAAGAGGCCATCTTCAAGACTAAATTAAATGGAAAAGAGGCATTTTTGCAGCTGTTTTAACTTGCTTCTCCATCATTAATGCTGTCTCCAATATTACCCCTTAACTGAATCAGTAAGGGCATCATTTGAGACTTCAGGCTTCCCAACCACCCCCACTTCCATCTTGTCTGGGTTTGGTTTCAACTTGTTCAGCCATTTAACCGCTGCAGTCAGGCAGTTGCTCAAGATAAGAAGGTACATGGTAATAATTATCTGCCCAGAGCCCAGTAATTTTCTTACTACCTTCCCATCTAGCCATTCTTTCACTGCATTCATGAGGTTAATTTCTGCAGTTGTTGCTGTTCATCCCAGTAATCTTTGTTTTCTGTCTCCTGTTTGCCTAGTGTATCATACACCAGTAATGACTGGGGGTGGAGAGTGTTAATCTGGATTACCCTGCCCCTCCCCTTTGCTGGAGCACAGCTGTGCAGACCGTTGAGGATAACCTCAGCCCCATCTCACTATAAGTCATGTACTGAAGACAGCTGAGATTAGTAACAAGTAAGGGGTGGCCATAGCTCTGTTAGGTAAACCCTATCAAACCGAGAAACAGCAGTGGAACAATTCAGGCATTTCTTGAACAGTGTTAGGAATAAAGTTCTGAACATAAAGCAGATTGAAGGGGTTGGCAACTTCCTTGGCTTTCTTCATGTTTAATGGCTTCTGTACCTTTGACAGACAGCAAATTCACAAGAAGAGTTGTCCCTAGCACTGTATACTCATGGTAGGAACAACTGTGGTGGTCAGTGGTTTTCAGCATTAATGAGCCTAGTGAGAACACAAATGTTGGCAATCATGTAACAGCCGCTAGATCCACACCATACACTTTGACTGCTGCTCACACTGTAGGTTTAACAAAGGAGTTAGTATTGTTCTGTGCTGTTAATGATATAGTAGTGGTGTAGTGGTTAGGAGCAGGTGGACTTTTATCTGGAGACCTGGGTTAGAGTCCCCACTCCTACATTCCTGCTGGGTGGCCTTGGGCTAGAGGCAGTTTGGTCAGAACTCTCTCAGCCCCACCTACCTCACAAGGTGTCAGAGGAAGGAAAAAGGAGTTTGCAAGCCACTACAAACTCACTTACCTTTCCCCACAACAGTGGAGAAAGGTGGGGTATAAATCAAAACTCTTCTTCTTCTAATGAGTAAGGTACAGCAGCAGAAAACCTGTGACCCCCACAATTCTGCTCATGGTGCAAGCTGTGGATTTGAAAGAGAGGTGCTTTTCTAATTCCTGTCCTCCCATTTGAGTGTTCCTATCAGTGGGAATCACCTGTTGTGGGGGAGGAGTAAAGTCACTAAACCTTTGTTCGGGCTGTTCCATTGAACTGTGATCTTGCAGAGTAAAGGGATCGCAAGTATTTGGCCAGCAGTAGCAAGGACTGGAGAGGCTGGAAAGCACCCAGAAACATGGTTGTGCTTTTTGTTTCCCTGCTTGCATGTGAAGACACTCTAGCATGACATCCCACCACCAGCATATTTCCACAGGAGGAGGCTCCTTTCTGCACTGTGCATACTTACCCCATGTGTCAGCAGTTGCTACAACTATTAAGAGAGGAAAACTTGTTGAGCCAACCAATAGTGGCTACACATTGTGAAAACGAGACAGTTTAGATTTGAAGCAGAAGCTCTTCATCCCTGGCTTATTTGCATGAGGCACATTGACCTTATACTTCCAGACAGAGAAGCAAAGGATCCAGTTCATCATTTGTGACTTTTAAAAGTTCTGAGCAGAGCAACATTAGCAATGTGCAGTAATAATATTCTCATCTTTGGCTATTAGTGCAAAAAAGGAGCATTTGGTGCAAGTTCCCTTTCTCTGGGCCTCCTGTCACCACACCTCACTGTGTGCAATCTGCATATGTGCAGTATGAGATGTATCCTCCTGCCATATAAACTGAGATATTCATGGTAGGCCTTGAATTTTCATGAGACTTAGGAGAATTGGACTGCAGAATTAAAGCTGCCCTGTGTCTGTGTCGGCACAGAGAAATTTTCATTCCCACTAAATTCAGCTGGAAAATTTAAACAGGGCAGCATTCTTATTAGTTTAACCTTATGCTGGTGCAAGGGTGAGGCATGGGCATAACAGAGTTTAGGATGCCAACTATGTTGCCTTTAATTGCAGTGCTGAGCCATTGCTAGAATAGGCATTCCTCCCAGTGATCACCACTATCTTAAAATTACCTTATAGTTAGTGCTACTATATCATTTCTGCTGTTGCCCAAAGAAATGCTTCTGGAAGAACTTTATTGTTAGATACTGTTACTGCAGGCTGGGGTCAGGCTAAAACAAGAGCCACAGATAATATTTTTAAAAAATATATATTTTTTATTATAGCAATCTAAAGGCTCGTTCAGCTAGGAGGTAAAGAGGACACTGACCGAGGGAAAACCAGCCCTTTTTATAGGATTTTTCATGGGAAAGGGAGTTCAGAACAATACGTAAGTCTCATAAAGTTTACATACATCAGAGGGGACTACAATACCATTGACTTTTTTTCCAGGATTCTGTGGCAAATGGGATGCAAGTAGAGGGGAAAGGACAAATGCCATATCTACCCAGTAGTAAAATAACAAAGGGAATTCTTTACCAATAAAACTGAAATGCAACCAACTCTTTAAATAAGTTCTTCCATAGCTAACTGAATAGGTGATTTACTTTCCCTTGAATTAAATTTCTTTGTGTTTTTAAAAACTGAAATTGTACATCAGTCTTCTTTTGAATTACTGGTCTTCAGTGGTATCCTGAGGGAACTTTATATGCATATCCGTTAGGCTATGTCTTTGCAAAAAAGGTAAATCATCAAAAATGCACATAACATTAAAGAAACGCACTGCCTTGATTTGCATGCACTTCAAGGAATGCTAGTGCCTGTAAGCAACTGTTTCAAAGTGCTGCTGGTCTGTGTTTTCTGAGTTCCTATTATCTAGGTCATGGGACTGCCAGGCACTCAAAGCCACAGTTGTGCACCATTTTCCACAAGGGGGCACCTTGGCAAAGGAGTGTGCTCACAAACAAGTACAGGGCTGCCAGCAGCCCCGCCTGCCCCATCATAGGTAGGTCTCTTGGGTATACTTACCTGCCAGTGTGCAACTTTGCATGATGTGGGGCACAGTGATGAGTGGGTCCAACTTGGGTCCCTTCCCCCATAAGCACACACCACTAGCCTTGGGTTTGGGAACCAGCATTGTGAGGTTGTACTCAGGCTTACGTGCAGGGAATGGGGAAGGCAGATGAGGACTCCTGAACCAGGGCAGTTGGATTCCCAACCTTCTTGCCTGTCACTGCATAGTCACCCCTTCAATTGAGACCAGTTAGGATTTTGAAATGAAATAAGTTCACAGCATGGATTTTTCTCTCCTTGGGTGTTCTAAATTTTATCTTGGTATTGCAGAGTGCCCTCTCACACTACCAAAAGGCAATGCCATTCCCTCAGGTGTGCGTCCTGGTTGAGATCTACATAGTGCTGGGGGTATTATGATTGAGTGCAGGTTTGGCTGCAACTGAGGAGATGGTGACTTCTGTAATCAGCCTGTGCTCTGTCAGGGGTTTTGGAGGGACTCCCATGAAGGGGTGCTTGGTTTGTGCCACTGTATGTACAACTATGGGGTACTCTGAGGGTTTGGTGTGTGAGTTTTTTTGGCATACTTTTTTGCCAATGGGGAGCAGGGGACATTCCGTAGCTGAGGAAGCTTTAGAGAGCCAACTGATGCCTGCCACACCCCTGGGTCCACCCCTTTCCCTGCCAGCGTAATGGCTTGTGTCAGTGTGGCTCTGCATTGTTGTCATACTGATGTCCAGCTGCAGTGCTCCAAGGCGCTTCACCAGCATATCTTGGAGATACGCCTGTGAAGTGCCCTCCTAAGCTCCCTGTGCAATCCCCCTCATGGTGCTGCTAAGACCTAAGACAGCTCTGATGTATGAACAAAAGATGTTCATGCTTCCTCTAATCCTGTTTCAGTAGGCCTAGTTCATGTGTAAACATTAAACCAAAACATTAAACCATTTTTTAAAGAAAAAATCTTCAAACCTTTTGGAGCTCTGATCTTTACCTGTAATGATTTGTGTTGTATGTGAGAGAAAAGGTATTTGTTTCCTTTCACTCTCTTTTTTAAATGAAGAATTAAATGAAGGCCAGTCAGTTTGACATCTGTTCCTGGTAAATTAGTAGAATCTATCATTAAAGATAAAATTATAAAACATGTAGAAAAGCAAGACCTGCTGAGAAAGAGTCAGCATGGCTTTTGCAGAGGCAAATCCTGTCTTGCAAACTTACTAGAGTTCTTTGAGGGTGTAAACAGGCATGTGGACAGGGGTGAACCGGTGGACATTGTCTACTTGGATTTCCAAAAGGCTTTTGACAAAGTTCCTCACCAGAGACTGTTGAGAAAACTCAGCAATGAAGGAATAAGAGGGGAAGTCCTCCTATGATTAAAAACTGGTTGAGAAACAGGAAACAAAGAGTGGGTGTAAATGGGAAGTTCTCACAATTGAGAGATGTCGGGAGTGGTGTCCCCCAAGGATCCGTTTTGGGACCAGTGCTCTTTAACCTATTCATAAATGACCTGGAAGTAGGGGTGGGTAGCGTGCAGGCTAAGTTTGCAGATGATACCAAATTATGTAGGGTGGTGAGAACCACAAAGGATTGCGAAGAGCTCCAAGCGGACCTTGATAAATTAGGTGAGTGGGCTCAGAAATGGCAAATGCATTTCAATGTAGCAAAATGTAAAGTGATGCACATAGGGGCAAAAAATCCAAACTTCACATACACGCTACAGGGGTCAGTGCTATCAGTCACAGACCAGGAAAGGGATTTAGGCATCTTAGTTGATAGTTCCATGGGAATGTCAACTCAATGCATGGCAGCTGTGAAAAAGGCAAACTCCATGCTGGGGATCATTAGAAAAGGAATTGATAATAAAACTGCAGAGATTGTCATGTCCTTATATAAAGCAGTGGTGCGACCGCACTTGGAGTACTGTGTCCAGTTCTGGTCGCCGCATCTCAAAAAGGATATTGAGGAGATAGAAAAAGTGCAGAGAAGGGCAACAAGGATGATTGAGGGACTGGAGCACCTTCCCTATGAGGAGAGGCTGCAGCGCTTTGGGACTCTTTTAGTTTGGAGAGGAGGGCTGAGGGGATATGATTGAAGTCTACAAAATTATGCATGGGGTAGAAAATGTTGACAGAGAGAAATTTTCTCTCTTTCTCACAATACTAGAACCAGGGGCATTCATTGAAAATGCTGGGGAAGAATTAGGACTAATAAAAGGAAACACTTCTTCACGCTAACGCAGATTGGTGTTTGGAATATGCTGCCACAGGAGGTGGTGATGGCCACTAACCTGGATAGCTTTAAAAGGGCTTGGACAGATTTATGGAGGAGAAGTCGATTTATGGCTACCAATCTTGATCCTCTTTGATCTGAGATTGCAAATGCCTTAACAGACCAGGTGATCGGGAGCAACAGCCGCAGAAGGCCATTGCGTTCACATCCTACATGTGAGCTCCCAAAGGCACCTGGTGGGCCACTGCGAGTAGCAGAGAGCTGGACTAGATGGACTTTGGTCTGATCCAGCTGGCTTGTTCTTATGTTCTTATGTTCTTAATACATTTTGGGGAGAGGGGGGCGTATGCTAAATCCAGCTTCTGCTCTTTCCTGGATGCTCTGCCCATTCTCCCAACAAGAGACTGACTATTGCAAACAAATTTTGGAAGGCTGGGCTAAGGGATAGTTCTTAATGCTACCATCACAGGAAGATTTTCCCCAAAGCAAATACAACTTAGCAAAACAATATAATCAAATAAAAATGCTAACACCAAATAATCTAGCAAGATGTCCCAAAGGAGACCACTCTGCTGCTTCATCTGTAATGTCTACAAAAAAGCAAACTTCTTACAAACCTAGTATTCATCTAAGAATGGAAGAGCTCTGCTGGATCAGACCAGTGGTAAATCTCGTCCAGCATCCTGTCTCACAGAGTGGCCAACCACTTCCTCTGTAGACCCACTAACAAGGCATAGAGACTGAGGCTTTCCCTGATGTTCCCTCTTGGCACTGGTATTCAGAGGTTTACTGCCTCTAAATGTTGAAGTTTCTAGTCACTGGAAATAGGCAAGTAGGCAACTTGCTCTCCTGCTCCATTATCACACAGAGAGTAGACCATTATCTTTGTTCCTTTAGGGTGGAATTGGAATGGTGCTAAAAGGAATCTTGCATATAGGAATCCAGGTCTCCTTATTGTCTGCTGAATTCTGATTCTGTTCCACGATGGCTAAAACCAAAGCCAGCAATGTCACATTCGATACCCTTGGTGAACTAAGAAGAAACACAATATATAGTGATTTTGAATGCTACTACTATGCTCACCTAAATGTGGAGCCTTCCTCCTTTGTCTGGAAGCCTCCTGAACTAAAATAAGGTCACACACTTAATTGTACATCCTGGATCAACTTGTTGGGCTCAATTTGTTTTGTTTGTCTTTTGATGATCACAAATGTTTGAGCCAGTCAGGGGCATAATGAGGCAAACTGTAGCCCTGGGCAAAACCTGAGTTGGATGCCCCCCCATGGGTGGCCACTCCACCACGACCATTTTTTTTTTGCACCAGGACATTGGTGCCTGCAGGGGGTGCATTTTTAGACATATCAGCACTAAAATTTCAGCGTATCATTATGAGGCTGTCCTCATGCTACCCTCCAAGTTTGGTGAGGTTTGGTTCAAGGAATCCAAAGTTATGGACTCCCAAAGGGGGTGCCCCATTCCCCCCATTGTTTCCAATGGGAGCTCATCCCCAAATTGTGTGCCCTATGCAGCTCTTTGTCTGGAGTTAGGTCAAAACTCCTTGGAATCAGCCTCTTGGCTGAGGGCTTTTAGATTCTGGCTGCAAATTCATTTTCTCTCGGACTGTAATTCCCTGGTCCACCGTCTGCTGTCTGACACCCATTCCAACCCCTGGTTTTCCATAATTGAAGAAAAAATGGCCTCTATTGGACTGTCAGTGGATTCACTTTGCCCATTGTCCTATTCAGAAGCTTATAGGAAATTAAAAGGTCAACTATTGGATAGAGAGTTCTCTACCCTAATCACTGCAGCCAAGAAAACATGCTCTCCCTGTATTTTTCCCTCCCATTTGAATGGGGCCACTTGGCACACTACCTGTATTGCTTAATAAACCCTGCTCAAAGGAGAGCCATAATGCTTGCCAGGTTTAATGTTATGCTTTCTGCCTTGTTACATGGCAGATTTAATAAGCAAGAAAAGGCTAAAAGATTGTGCCCATGTAATGATGGCTCAGTTGAATCTCTGGCCCACCAATTACTACACTGTCTCAGATTCAAGGAAATCAGATCCAAATATGTGAATCTTACTCCTTTACATTTACCAGATCTCCCCGATTTAATTAGATTACACTACTTGTTGGACAATCCTGATCCTTCTCTCTGTATGATAGTGGCAGACTTTCTCCCTGTAATTACTCAACTCCAGCAGACTTCCCACGACCTAACACTTATTCCCTGTATTGTATATGCTTTTTAATCCGGTTTTATTATTGTTGTACTGTTGTCTATGCCAATAAGGCTTGCAATGGGAGCTAATTAGGAGATGGGGGCTACAGTTTTGAGGGTCCATAACTTTAGCCTCCTGAACTCAAACTGCACCAAACCTAGGGGTTATCATCAGGGCAGTCTCCAGATGATACCCTGAAAGTTTTGAGACTGTGCCTTCAGAAATGTGCCCCCCCCAGCCTGCAACCCCCATTGACAGCAATGCAGAAAACTCAATGCAGAACAAAGATTCTTGGGCATATTTCTGGGATTTCCTGAAGGCGCATTTTTGGATGTATCAGCACCAAAATGTCAGGGTATCATCTGGAAACTGTCCTGATGGGGCCCCCCACCAAGTTTGGTGCAGTTTGGTTCAGGGGGTCCAAAGTTATGGACCCTCAAAGAGGGTACCCCATCCCACATTCTTTGCTAAGGAGATGGGGGCTTCCCTTTTGAGGGTCCATAACTTTGGACCCCCTGAACCAAACTGCACCAAACCTTGGGGGTGCCATCATGACAGTTTCCAGATGATACCCTGAAATTTTGGTGCTGATACGTCCAAGAATGCCCTCCCTGCAAGAACATCCTGAAATTTGCCCAGGAATCTTTGTTCTGCATTGAGTTTTCTGCATTGCTGTCAATGGGGGTTGCAGGCTGGGGGGGCACATTTCTGAAGGCACAGTCTCAAAACTTTCAGGGTCTCATCAGGAGACTGCCCTGATGATACCCCCCAGTTTTGGTGCAGTTTGGTTCGGGGGGGCAAAGTTATGGACCTTCAAAACTGTAGCCC
This sequence comes from Sphaerodactylus townsendi, assembly GCF_021028975.2. NCBI lineage: Eukaryota > Metazoa > Chordata > Lepidosauria > Squamata > Sphaerodactylidae > Sphaerodactylus > Sphaerodactylus townsendi. The sequence continues at coordinate 97,843,041 of NC_059427.1, read as the reverse complement.
CCATCTCCTATTAGCTCCCATTGGAAACAGTGGGGGATAGGGGCACCCCCTTTGGGAGTCCATAACTTTGGACTCCCTGAACCAAACCTCACTAAACTTGGGGAGTAGCATAAGGACAGTCTCCTGATAATATGCTGCCGCTAGCCCAAAAACTGCGCCACCTGCAGGCCAAAAATGGAAAACCACTAAAAATACCCAAAAACGAACCCAGCATTTTGATGCCCCCCACAAGGTGATGCCCTGGGCAGCTGCCCACCTTGCCCAATGGGCATTACGCCAGTGGAGCCAGTTATGCTATCTGCATAAAAAAGCTGCCAAAAATTTAAAATCCATATTTTGATAAACTGTTAGGGCAGTGTGTGTCAGGCTCCTGGAGTTAATGTTTCTGGATGTGTGTGTGTACATACAGATTGTGTATATATTCACACTCACACATACATAAATACAAAAGCCTGGTTTATTCTGCAAGTAAATGTGCCCCACCTAGGGGCAAGAATATGAAAATTCACTGTAATAACCAGGAATGCATTATATAAAATTATTAAATCAACAGAACACTAAAAACATTCAACCAAAAATTAGCAAATAAAGCCTGCATGTAGTGCCCCTGATAAATACTTGAGAACCTCCCTCAAACATTTTCTTGGCCTATGGCCATTAGTTAACTGGCCTCAAAGACCCTCCTAAATAGTTCCATTTTACAGCCGCTCTGGAAGCTCCATCTGGTGGGGGCCTTTCTCACTTTTTCTAGCAGGCAGTTTCAAGGTAGGAGGACAACAACTGAAAAAGGCCATGTCAACAAACAATTCAGAACCTGAGGGAGAGCTAATTCTCTTTGCCATTTAGATGAGATTTGTATGTCCTATTGTTAAGCCATTTAACACAGGGAAACACCAGGGAATGTGCCAGATCTCATTTCTCTTCTCGTAATACCTGACGCACTATCACCGAGATCTGAGAATGCTATGTGTTATACAAGTTCTGAAAAACTCAAAGGCATGTGGAGGAAGCCTTCTCAGTGTTCATCTGCTAACTTTTGAATTCCTAGGATATTAACATGCCTCTACTGATAAAGGTAATTATATGCCTTTGGAAATCTCCCCCAAATATGCTTTCTGTGAATATAAACACATTCTCATGACTCTAGAAGCTCAACGTACATTTTATACAAGGAGAGCTTAAGAAGATTATGGTGTCAACCCAGATTTTGCAAACTACTTTTACATAGAAAGAACAGTTGAGAAGAAGCTGGAAATCATTGCATTCCTTTTGATGTGGTACTCATAACTTCTCATTGCTAAGTTGTGCCCTTTTTTGTCCTTTTATTCCTAAACTAGTTTTAGGCCATAATAATAAATTTTAAAGTTTTGGAGCTAGAGGGTTAGTGATGGAGCTACTGGTTAGATTGTACTAGAGCCCATGAATTCAAGCTTCAACACTTCAGAAAGTCTCATTTTGATGTTAATCAAACTATGTCACTTACCCAAGTTTCTTTTCTTCTGAAGGTGCTCTTACAGAGTGCTATGATGAACTGGGAAACAGATACCAGCTTCCTGTCTACTGCCTGGCCCCACCTATCAACATGATTGAAGAGAAGGGAGATCTAGAGACTCTGGATATTCCTGATCCACCACCCAACTCTGGCCACGAATGCCAGCTTCGCTTGCGCCTTTCCACAGGCAAAGACCTCAAACTTGTAGTTCGCAGCATGGACACTGTGTATCACATGAAAAGAAGACTGCATACAGTGGAGGGTGTCGAGCCCAGCAGTCAGCGGTGGTTTTTTTCAGGCAGACCATTGGCAGACAAGATGAAACTGGAGGAACTCAAAATACCAAGGGATTATGTGGTGCAAGTCATTGTGAGCCAGCCCTTAAACCCCACGCCAGGAGAAAACTGACGTTGTCTGTTTGTCTCTCATTTCTTTCTCTTGCTCTTTTTATCATGTGGGAACCTTAATCACTCCCCCGCCCCCATCCTACCCTGTTAATGGATTGGTTGTAAGCAGTGACCAGCCAAAATTCCATCTGTGATGGAGCTTTAGGGGTTGGGGACACACACACAGAATATCTATAAACTGCCCCAAAGAGTTTGCCCAATTTTAATATTTAACTCCTAACAAAGTTAATGGGAAAATGTGTGTGTATGAGGGAGTTTGTAGTTTAAACATGGTAGGATTGCAAACAATGCTTTGAACTGTTAAGTGAAGTATTGATCCATGAAGATAGAAAGCACTTTTTAAAGGATTAAACCAAACTGAAAATGTTTTGTGAAACAAGCAAAGCTTACAGTTCAGCCAATTGGTGTAGCTGTTCTGGCAAATCTAATGTGCTACGGTATTTGTAAGGGTTGTTTCTCTTCTGGTTTCACTTATTTGCTCAATGAGGCTACTACTTAAAGAGGGTGATAAAGGGTCCTGGGCCTGAGATGAACTTTTTGAAATGTATTCTGCTAATGGCATGTTTGATCCTTAATTCAGATGTTTATACCAGGTTTCGTACATTCCAAGTTAGCAACCAACAGTCATTTGCTTTATTGTGTGGTAAATACTGCCTTCTGAAAAATCAGGCAATAATTTAGTACATGCATACATTTTACAGAATTGCTCATGCAATGAAATACTAGTTTCTACAAGGAAGCTTCTCCTGCTATTTACTGGCACCAGAAAATGAGCTTACCAAATTACTGTACTTGGCTGTGTCAAGTTGAAAAGCTATTTATTGGGGGAGCACCAGCAAAAAATGACACAGAACTTCTGTTATTTAGTATGCTAATCACTAATGTTTTCACTCAAAATCGTGATTTTAAATTTCCTTGACTCATAGCAATAGCTGTGAAAACATAAAAGCACAGGATCTTCTCAAAGTCACAAGATAAGGGCAGGCAACTTTTTGATCAGCATCTTTTTGATATTGTTCTTCCCACTAAGTTTTGTATTTTCTACCCATAATTGGAAGTGAAATGTGTAATCTTGTTCAATAGCTCTATATACATCCTTTTCCCTTTCTGGAGAAATGGAAAGGAGGATGAAGACTTGTGGGCAAGTAAAGATACGGTAAGTAAAGATCCTACATCAGTCTGATTACTCAAACTTTATATTTCACCACTAGATCTTGGAATATGTTTTGTGACATGTGCATTGTGTTGCATAAACTCGTCCCTTCTCCCCCACCCCCCCGGATCCCCAAGTATTTTCGAAACTTGTTAGAGGTGGAAAGATTGCAGAAATAAGTGGATCTTATGGGTTCATGAAAAATGGTTCACATCCAAGGGACCTTTCCGTAAAAGAGTACATTTCAGAGAGTAACTTAACCCTGCCAATGTTTCAGATATGCTTTTTCGTACTTGTGTTTCTGACACAGACCACCCTTACATCAGAATGGATAGGTCTTTTTTCCAGCTAGCAGATTTCAAAATGTCTTGCCTTTCATTTCTCGTTAGTCTCAGGCAGTGAGTATAGCAATATCATTCAGTATTCTCCCTTTAGAATAGCGAAAGCACTTTGGAGAAATTGGTAATTATCTTTAATAGAACAATATCCAGTTAAATTTAAGCAATCTTAAAGCTAACTGCCCCTTTAAAAACAAATTGGTTTAGCTCTTTTGTAGTTTCTCAGAACTTCAGTTGTGTCATTTGTTCTGCTGTGTTTTGATGTGAACATACCCATGTTAGCACTACTTTCACTAACTAGTTTTTCCTGCTAAGCATCAAATCTACTTGTCTGCTTGTATGTGGTGCTCTTTTTCATTTTTATCTTTTGTTGACTTGAAAAGCATGGACTTTGGTCCACTGACAGTGCAATCTAGGGTGGACATTTTCTCTTTGCATTGAAAATATGTACACTACTTAAGTATCCTACATATTAACTACGCCTTACTTGGGTTATTTTGCTGTGACAGGTAGGAACTATTAAACCAATGAAACTGGAACTTTTAAGATCATAGGATCAGTGTAGAAAAGACTGCAAGTTTTTAAAGGTGGTGTCATGGTAGTCTTTACCCTCGGATTTTTTGGAGATCTGAGTTCATTTTTGGAACTACATGTCATGCAGACATGAATGTATCATTGCGCATCACAAATCCAGCACTTGTTTGGGCACAGTCAATTCCTGCCTGATCCTCTCAGTGTATTTGATGTCCAGATGCTGATGAATTGTCATCAGCAATGTGGAGCAAAAGAGGATTTGTGCTCTAGGCATTAACTAAGTTTCTCACTTTTCCTGGTACTAGGATCACTTTCACTACAATTAAAAACCAACACTGATGAAGAGAAAACAGTGCAGATCTTGCATCTGTCACTAAATATGTGTGTGAAAATAGTTGCTATTGATTGGAATGTGTAAGCAAAGTCTAACTGTGAATCTTTCCTACCTGTTGAATTTGAAGAAAACTGGATTGCTGTAGCCAGACTTTAAAAGCCTAGTCCATCTCCTGGTTTCTCAGCCATGCTGTTGATGTCTAAGACAGTTCCTTTGCCTTTCTAAATACCGATGTCACTATATTGTGTGTGAGCCATAGCCTTTACATGCCAGAAACATGCCTCACAAAATAAAGTACATATCTGTTGTTGTTTATTTTTTTCAAGGGACAAAATTGTTACAGCTGTTGAAGAGCGAACCAAGCCATAAATTGGCTAATGACTTCTATAATTTCTAATGTCCTTTATAGAAGGTGTTTTTTCAGATTATTGGAAATAACTTTCTAAATGGCGTTGCTTAACGATACAGTTTTCCTCCCAGCATTCTAATAATTTGGTAAATAATTTTAAAGTCACTTCCTGTAATATGCTCTGCAATAATCTAAGTGCTCTCAGAGAAAAATTACAAGAGGATATTTAAACATCTCTGGAGAGAAAGAGACTCCAACCCCTTTTCATGAATATAGTGCTCATCTTATAGGATAGAATCTGGCTCTTTAAAAAAATGCTACGACACTCCTTCACTAATTATTCTTTTATAAATATGTACAAATCAGGATGTGTGAAGGGATAAAAATGTTTTGGATGTCAGTTTTGAATGTGATATGTAAGTGGCCAGACACTCCTGTTCGGGGGGGGGGGGGGGAATGCCTCGTTCCCATCCTTTCAGTTAGAATGAAATACTTTTGGAAGGAACCATTGACTGTTCCTCTAGTGAAAATGACAACAAAGACTCTGGCAGTCATGAAGAACCAGTTTCAAGCTTATGCATAAATATATATGAGTGGTAAGCTGATATATACCTCCCTTTTGCACTCAAGGACTGTTGTCCTTCACTTTTGAAGCTTACTCTCTGAACAGAAACAATCCCTCAGGAAACATGAATCATTTTTTGAGCTAAGTGAAAACTGGATGTGTCTCAGAACAAAGTAGGAGCCATTGCTAGAGTTTCTTAACCCCTGCTCCAGAAAGAGCTAGTTTTGATGGATAATTTTATTGGCAATAGTGAATAACCATTGCCCAATGATGTGGCAAGCATTCCCTTCACCACTTTGAACTGGCATTTAGAATGAGGAAGTAAACTGGGGGTTAAACCCCAACAATTTCATTATTTTAAGGAAAGAGCAATTCAAACAAGCTCTGAAGTACATCTACACATAGACTGGATCTGGTATGACTACCAGAGCACCCTATTTGAAACTAGAGACAGACCCTCTGAGTCTAGAACCTGTGATCCCAGACTGAGTTAATTTAAGAAGATAATGTACTATGAAGGCAGAACACTTTGAGCTATAAGCTATAAAGTGCAAGTAGTAACTGAATACCACAAATTTGTGAACCACTCTTAGTCAACAGTTAGCCCCATAGTAGTGAATTATTTCTAGAAGCTTATGGTGGTGGCAGGATCTGTTAACGAAGAGATTTGATTTTTATGCCCGTGACTGCAGAGGCGTCACTAGCACATGACTCAGAAGTAATAGACTATAATCTGCTTATCTTGGAATATCAAAGCACTGGTTTATGTTACATTGTTTAAAAAAAAGAATGTTTACTTGCCTCCATCCTTTTCTTGAAAAAGGAATTCAACAGATTTGGGTCCATCTCATAATTGTAACATGAGACTCACATACAATCTACCCTGCTACTAGTTGCTTTAGAATGAATAGTGAGTTGAAGGAAATTTCTGTGCTTAGATTAGCCATTATATTTTCCCCAGTTTCTGGAATGCCAGTTGAAAAATGATGAGATGGGAAATCCCAGTGTGATAAACGGGGCTTTAATAGTATTGCTGGGCAAACATAATATTCCCTGTTTTTTTTTCTTTCAAATATTTTAGTTCCATGGTTCACTTAGCAAAAAAAAAGACCACAAAGATGCATATTAGTGTGACATAGCAATGAATTCAGTTGCGTCACAATGTTTTAGGTAACAAAAAATAAATACCACTGGCAAGGTGAGGATAATGGCCGTGCATATTAAGTGCATTGCTCCTTAGGGGAAACAATGAAAAAAAAACATACTAGATTAGTACAGTTTTGTGCTGATCTAAGAAACTGTTTTAGCATTGCAATTATTGATATGTTAATCTTTTTATTGGCCTTTATCCTGTTTCTTAGCTGTTATACATATACCTCTGGAATTGGTTAGTGGAGACCAGGTCTTTGATTTTTTTTACAGAATTATGTCTGCCTAGGATCTTTTAGCTTAACTATTGGATCTTTGTATAGGTAGTTGCTAAAGAAGTTTCTTTTGGTAATTGACAATAATATTCCATCTTGGGGTCTATCTCGCTTGCAGTCCTCTTTTCCCATGTGCAAAAATGGGGGGGGGGGGGGGGGAGAACCTAATAATGTGAATGGTGTAAAATACTATCTCTGGGAGCATCTGAACTGAATTTAGGCAGAAGTTATCTATTTTTTCAATTGTCAACAACTTCACTGGTTCTTTTGGTTTAATAGACAGTCATTTTAATAAGTATTGTTGTTCTGTGTCCAGTAAGTATTCTTAATTTAATTCAGCAGTTACTTTGCTATCTCTGTCTCTTCACTTTACCTGCAATTTAAACTTTGGTTCCATTTATCCGGGGCCCAGGATAACTCCAGAAACTTAATTCTCCTTTCCAGGGAGATGTGTATTGCAGTGCTTAAAAGTAAAGCTTATAAGCATACATAGCATGAAGGTAATCAACGGCTAAATTGGCTTATTCCAGTAGGTGATATGGACCCTGCTGGTCTGTTCCTATAGGGCAGTCCATGAAGAAATATGTTCAGTTCCTTGGACTATGGCCAGGTGTTTGGATATTTCTTGATACTGTGCAAATGATCTGTGGAACCAAACTATATTGTCAAATAAAAAATGTAAGCATGATTATTCTCACGGTGAATATTAAGAATGCATCTGGTTACGTAGCCCCCTTTTCTGGCAATTGAATCTAGCCAAAGATGGGACAAAAAAATTAAAGGAATTTTTTTAGAAACATACATGTAATTTGCTGGGGCTTTAACTGAAATAATATGGTCGTGTCAAGGACCTTACTGGTGCCTCTCTTCTCCATGTACTGGGAATGTCTAGAAACTGGAGATAGCCTTTTGAGCAATGTCTACAATGTTGTGCACTAGGCAGCTGAAGGTGTGTAAAGACTTCTCTAATGCGTTATGAGCAAAGGACTTGGGTTTAATGTCCTATTTGCCTCATGGTAGTGGCTTCCAAAGATGGCTGGTACCATCAATTTGTATTTCTTGAATAAATATCTTCTCTTTTCTGGTAAATCTTTTTTGTACAGTGTTTGTTGTGTGCCATGTATCAAGCATTCATGTAACATAGAATGAGATGGTTGGTAATCCGGTACCAATTCAGAAACAGTGTCCGTGGCTAAAAAGGGAAAGTGAGTAAGGGGAATCACAGTGGCATGGCATTTACCTCCACTCACCCCACCCACCCCCCACCCCCCGGTAACTTTTATAAAATTGAAGCATCTTTTAGCTGGGCACACAGGTTGTATTAACCTTTTTTACAGGCTCCTTCAGCCCAAGATGAATTCTTATCCTATCTGGAAATGCAGTGAGCATTTGGGTTAATTATCTCCAAGGTGCACTGTGTATTTATACTGTACCTTTGTTATGCTGACATTGCAGTAGTATGTGCATACATTTTAAAAATCGATAGTGAAGCACAAGTAAGTTCTTTTTAAATAGTTAAACAAGGTAAGGGTTTTATAAGTGATGCATCATGATTTCTAAGAGCCAGAAATGTGCTGTATAGAACTCCGTGTATTAAACAAAAAAGGGGCAAAGGGATGGGCCACAAACTTCTGACTATTTTTCTGCGTTTAAAAATAAAATTGGTACTGGAAATGCCTTGCCTTAAAATATAAACTTGGTGTCATTTTTCTTTTGGAGTTAAATGCTTTTCTTACATCTGTTTCAGTCCTCTCATTTGTATGCTACCCTTACTCCAAGGAATTCGTGGTTGAGGTCATGCCATTTTTTCCACAATAGCTTTCTAAGGTAGGTTAAGCTAAGTGAGACTGACTGACTCATGGTCATCTAGAAATGTGACATTTTTATTTCAGGTCTCCCCAGTTTAAGTTGAATATTTGTACCTCTTCTTGAATACTGGAATTCATGGGGTCCATTCATGGCCTTGACTGTGTTATTTCAGTCGCTTGGTTTGCCAAGGCAGCAGAATTAAAAGCCTTGTAAAAAAAGTTCTTAGTAATAGTAGCACTGAAAATGCAACTATTAGAAAATTCTTCTGAGGTTGGCACTTAAATTCTAATTTCTAAAATAGCTTGCATTGGTTGAGACTGAGCTAAATGTGGTTGAATAGAAATTAATTTGAAGCATCTTTAGCAGCCTGATTCTAAACATATTTGCTTGGAATGAAGTCCTGCTGAGTTCAGCTGAACTTATTTTATGCTTGGCATGCTTAGGAGTGTAGCCATAGTGATGCCTGAATGTTTGCCTGAAATGCAGACTCCTAGTTATTGAGGGTGGGGGAAATTTTCAAAGGATAATTCCAGTATTCGCACAAAACTTTCGCATTATTGCAGTTTCTTCATCTCCTGGATTGTTGTGTTTGGATTCAGGGTGGAATTCTTGAAAGAACAGAAATCAGGCTGTGGAAGTGTAACGGCCGAGAGAGTTCTGCTGTACCTTCTTCATTATCTTGCCACGCCCATCAACTTGGCAAAGGGCCAAGATGGCAAGAATCGCTGCTGAGTAACAAGTTTCTATTTTGTTAATTAATCTGCCATTTATCTTCTGTTTTCTTTAGACTACAAACTATCTGCTAAATAATTTTTTTTACCAGTTCAATGAAAACTAATTACTGTTTCTGGAAAAGGGGAGCAGCATGAAACATTCCCTCAACACTCTCTCTCTCTCTCTCTCTCTCTCTCTCTCTCTCTCTCTCTCTCTCTCTCTCTCTCTCCCCCTTCCCCTCCCTCCCCCTTTACATATTGATTGTCCTGACTTGGGTAGACAAGGCTAGCCTGTTCTTGTTGGATCTCAGAAACTAAGCGGTGTTGGTCCTTGCAAGTACTTGGATGGGAGACCACCAACTAAGGTCAGGGTGTCGTCTCTACAGAAGAAGGCAGTGGCAAACCACCTTGATTATACTCTTGCCTTGAAAACCGTTCTGTGTTGCCATAGTCAGCTGCAACTTGAAAGCATGTTACACCCAGTGGTGGGATTCAAATAATTTAACAACCGGTTTCAGTGGTTGGGCTCAAATAATTTAACAACCAGTTGTTTACAAGCAGCATTTTAACAATTGGTTCTGTCGAAGTGGTGCGAACCTGCTGAATCCCACCACTGGTTACACCCACAGCTAACAGAAAGGAAGGCAGCTGAAATTAGAAAGTGTTTCACTAGAATTTTCTGAAAGAATGATACAAACCTCTGTAAGGAGAGCCAGTATGCTGTCGTGGTTAAGAGCAGTGGACTGCGATTTGGAGAACCAGGTTTGATCATATTCTGCATCCCCATTGGGGAGAAAAACTGTGAAAATACATGTGCAGTTTCCCTGTTGCTGTTGTGACTATCCAGCACAGTGGCAACAGGGCTTCCCTATGGCAGATTTCCCATAGTTTCCTTCTTTTGGTATGGCAGCAACAATTATTCCTGTCTACACCATCATTAATCTGGAACTGTATGTCATAGCAACATCACATACCAATGTGTGTAACAGTTTCTTCTCTTAATTCACAACTTCCATTTTTAAAAAAAGTATCTGGCCCCTAATGTGGAGATATGCCTTTCCCTTGTATCTCTACAAGACATGAGACTTACTTTTTAAAGCAAAAGCACTTTTTAAAACAAAAGCTAGGAATTCATAGAACCTGTTATATGCTCTAAAGTAAAGTGAAATGCTCCCCTGGAGGGGAATTGCTACTGTGGGGGAAATAGCTGCCATGAAGGCAGGGCCAGGAGATTCCAAGCTTTCCAACTCATGGCAAGCCAGTGAGACTTTGCTGCAATCTTTCCCTGAGGGGGAAGTCTGAGGGGGGATATGATTGAAGTCTATAAAATCATGCATGGGGTAGAAAATGTTGACAAAGAGAATTTTTTCTCTCTTTCTCACAATACTAGAACCAGGGGGCATACACTAAAAATGCTGGGGGGAAGAATTAGGACTAATAAAAGGAAGCATTTCTTCACACAACACGATTGGTGTTTGGAATATGCTGCCACAGAGGTGGTGATGGCCACTAACCTGGATAGCTTTAAAAGGGGCTTGGACAGATTTATGGAGGAGAAGTCGATCTATGGCTACCAATCTTGATCCTCCTTGATCTGAGATTGCAAATGCCTTAACAGATCAGGTGCTCAGGAGCAGCAGCCGCAGAAGGCCATCGCTTTCACATCCTGAATGTGAGCTCCCAAAGGCACCTGGTGGACCATTGCAAGTAGCAGAGTGCTGGACTAGATGGACTCTGGTCTGAACCAGCAGGCAAGTTCCCAAGACTTGGTAGCAAGGTTGGTGTGGGAAAGATGGTAAAACTCTGGGAGGAAATCCTTGTGGGAACCTTCTCCCGAACAATTTTGAACTTGGAGCAAATAACTTGTTCAGAAATGGCCAGAATCAAGCAGAAGCTCCATGCTACTTATTTCTATAGTCTATATACCAGGTCTTCAAAAGAAGGTATATGCATTTCAGTACAGACTGCCATGGTGGTTAAGAAGGCCCAGCAAAGACTGTACTATCTGAGACTTTTAAGGAAACAACAACTGAATGGAAAACTGGTGTCCTTTTACCGCTGTGCTATTAGAGAGTGTCTTAACCTACTGCATCTGTGTATGGTTCTCCAGTTGCACAGAGGCAGATAGGAAGGCACTCCAAAGGGTGATCACTACTGCACAGAGGATTATCGGCTGCCCTCTCCCCTCCTTGGAAGAACTCTATAATTCCCGAAGCCTAAAGGACGCCCAAAATTTTCTGAGAGACCCGTCTCATCCAGCACACACTCTTTTTGAACTATTACCATCTGGCAGACGATACAGGTCTATAAAAACTAGGACAAAGAGGCTTAGAGGCAGCTTCTTCTCTAGAGCTGTGGCTATGCTGAACTCCATGGCTTCGTGTTGATGAGTTTGGGGCTGTGTAGGGATGGGTGGAGGAAGGGGAAAGTGAGGATGGGGTATGAGTCTGAAATTGTGTGCATCGAGGAATGCTGCTGTAAATTTCGTTGTGCGTGCAAAATGACAATAAAATGCTTATGCTTATTAAATGCTTATGCTTATTATGCTTACAGAAGCTGCTGTAGGAACACTTAAATGATCATAGTTTCTTTTCCCAAAGCAAAGAATGCACAAGTTGCAGGACATAGACCAGAACCATTAAATCCAATATAATTTTAAATACTTTTAATGGTATAGTTTTGTGAGGATACTTCTTCCCCAAAAACACGTTTTATTCCATTCTGTGTAACTTCAAATTCAGGACTTTTCAGGATTCAGCAGGCCAAAGCCTACCAAGGCACAAAAGCTGGCTTGTTGATGACTTGATGTGCCTACCATTCTCACATAACAGCAAGGATTCAGAGTCTGAATATAAAAGGAAATTATACATGTGTTTTTCACCTACTTCCCCGAAGAATCAAGTGGGCTGGAGGTGGGTGGGACAAAGAAAACCTACAGAAACATTATGCATGAGGAAAAAGCTGACCCAGAATCAGCTTCTAGAAAAAGGCTGGAGTCAAGGTGGTTTCAAAATGAACTGGAGGAAAAGCCAAAGCAAAAAGTAAAGGAACAAATCATGGGACTATCCGCAGCAGCATGGGGCCAAAACTGATGAGGAAAACCTTTGTGGAAAAGTCCTAAGCTGTGGAAGCTTAAAAGTGACAGGCACTAAGAATAAAATGATGGGCACAGTAGTGGGTACAGAACATTCCTATAGTGCTATAAGCACAAATCCCAAGAAGAGGATGAAACTGGAAGACCTTCAGAGTGAGGGGCTATTATTGCCTTCCAACCATGTTCTTTATCCTGTGGAGGTCTTCTCAACTTCACATACAGTATACAATTGTATTGTATCTACTGTATGAGCAGAGTATGGTCACTTTGCAGCTTGTGCAGGTATGGCACCTTGAATGATCTCACAAGAGATGTTTGGACTGTGGGTAGTATTTCAGACAGTGAAATGTGACCGTTTCCATTTTCTGCCCACATGAATATAACTGGGTATATTAGATTGACAACAGTTTTTCCAGTTTCTAGGAAAAGTAAAGTTTCATCAAATATTATTCCCCCCCCCCCCCCAATTTATAATTTGGGTATGAATAAAGTCTGTTTTCTTCAGCTTTTCATCTGAACTAGTGAACTATCATGCAAGAATGTCCGGGAATTATGACACAGACTGTGTGTAGATCAGGTTTCACTGAGCTCTTGTGACCACTTTGAGGTGGTCGCAGGGGAAGGTTGAAGTGTTTGATTTTTTTTATCAAGTCATCTGTTACCACATTTGTGCCCTGATGCCATAAAATCTTAGCTGCCCTTTCCTTCAGTATTAAGGGTTTTTTTAAATTTTTAATTTTCTAGCTACAAGGAGAAAAAATCTTTTTCTCTATTTAACTATACAACAGTGGCCCCCACATTAGTTGCTGATTTTATAGCCAGCGTTTGCTTCCTCAGTTTTTCCTTCTGCTTCTTCTGTTGCCTGTCAATGCAGAAGATAGTGAACATCTTGAATTCCTTGTAGTTCAACTGCTAGTAATGGAAGAGAAAATAGAAGAGCATTTTAGTGACATATCAGTGGCCAATATAAGCAAATCTAAGAGGAGCCTGGTTCCCAAGTCCCAAATACCCTTTCTTTCCTGTAATTGAAAAGGGGCAGGCCTATCCTCTCTGTTTTTGAAGGTATGTTTTAGCCACAACTGAACAACTTCCTCCTGATTGCCTCTTTACACAAGAGAAGCTTGATGTCCATCAGTAATCCCACATTATCTATTAGTACTGGGTGACTTTCAAAAGGGAAATGTGTGCTTATTTTTACCATTAGCATCTTAAGTTTAATCTATATATTTAACAGCAACTTGTGAACTCATCTGTGGATATCTAAATCCACAGATAAGGACCATAACATTACTAAACAGATATTTCTACAAACTTGAGAAACTCTCCACATTTGCAAAAAAATCTGAAATCGTGAAAAAAATGTATTGGATAGGTGGGAGGTGAACTTCTTCCCCAAATTTAAAAAAAAAAGCCTTGTCTGCATGTGTACAGACATTGCTTTTTAAACTTTTCTTCTTCAGAGCTGGCGTTGGTGGACACCAAGAGCCGTTCCAAGCCCTGCAGCAGACGTTGCTGCCACTGTGGCCAGGTTCAAAACGTGGGTGGTGCGGCCTTGAGTTGCTCCAGGTTCAGAAGTGGAGGAAGGAGATGGGATCCCCTCCACAGATCTCACAGACCTCCCATTTGTGTAGCATAATATCCAGACAGCTTTGATAAAATTTTATGAAAATTAGTTAAATTTCTTGCCTGCCAGACTCCAAGCTTTGCTTGTATTCTCTGCCTTTTTTCTCTCACTTTGCTTCCTCACTTTATTGCATCTGTTTCTCTCTTTGCTGTGTCCTTAAATTCCTGCTCTCCCCACCTGCCAAAAAATGGCTGCTCACTGCAGGTCTAATCTGGAAATGTTGTTTTTGAATAGCTAGAGACCTACAAAGTACTGAACCACTGTTCAGGCTTATTGTGATTTGAATGCCCATACACATTACAACCTGCCTTAAAAAATGAACAAGCTGAAACCTTTGTTTTTCTATATCACCTTCCATAATTAACCATAAATTTTTGATGAGGCTTCTTGAAAACAAAAGCCCTGTGTTGGGACCATGTGAGCCATGAATTGAAGGTGCTGATTGAGTTCATTTATCTTTTCCTGCCCAGTGCATTTTCTAGATCAGTGCTCTATGAAAAGCTGTTCCTGAGGTTTGGGAGGATCCTCAGGAACAGAGTGGGATACAGTGTGAGAGACTGAAACCTCAAGCCTACAAAAATCACCCCCAACTACATTTTGTAAGAGCTGCTTGTAAACAGACAAATGTTCAATGGGGAGGGGACATTTTCTGGTCCCTGGGGAGCAGCTTGGTGGAGGAGGGGGGCAGAGGAAGTTGCGGATGAAATTGGAGAGACCTCTTCCATCAACTCCTTCCATTCATTGCTAATAGGATCCACCCCATGTAATCAAGGCAACATGAGCAGAAAATCCACGCAGTCATGCAGTCATTGATCTTTCTTTTACCTCATCTCCAGAGATGTCAAAGTCCTTGAATATTCGAGATAGGTCTTCCTCTTTAATGTTGAAGAGAAAACGAGTGGCTTTGAATTCACCAAGTCCAATTGTATGTCCTCCATCCATGTCAAGCAATTCAAACACATGATGAGAATGACGATACATGAACTGCTTTTCAAGATGGTTCTGGTCCCCAAAAAGAATGGGGTGTGTGTCAATATCTCACAAAATCCATGTGTTTTTCAAACCTAATATTCCACACAATTCAATTTAAAAATTAAGAATTGGCACACAGAACCAGTGTGGTATAATGGTTAGAATGTTGAACTAGAATTTGGGAGTCCCAGGTTTGAACCCCCACTCTGTCATGGAAGCTGGTTGGGCAACCTAGGCCAGCTTAACTTTGTCAGCTTAACTTTACCTCATTGAGCCTTGGTGATTATATAGTGGGGGAAAGAAGAATTATGTAGACTGTTTTCCTTCCTATTGGGGAGCAAAGTGGGATATAAATGAAATAAACATTGTGCTGCTCTGATATTGAGGGTAAAGTGCTGCTTTTAGTGTGATTTATTCAGTTTGACATTAATTGTTATTGAGAGTAAAGGGGGGGGGGGTGTTTTCCTAAACTGTTACTTCTCCCTGAATCTTGTCTGCTCTCCATCTTGCCTATTGTCTTTGCTTATTCCTTAATGCTACCATTGTACCCAAGCTCCCAATGCATAAGATCTGAAATGCCATTTGCCATTTATCGTATATTTTATGATACATAAAGAACAGGTTCTGTGGCCAGCAGAAATCAGCACATAGTATATTAAATCATAGCTTAGAACATGTCTTAATAGTGTACTCTTTTTTGATCCAAAAATAGAATCTCCTCCTGCCATATTCATAGATTAAAAGCCTCTCATGAGACACTGTTTATACAATGGCCTCCTTTGAAATTGCCAAAAGTTTTCATAGGTCGATTCTGCATGGGCCAAAAACAGTGGTGTGAAAACGGTGTAAACCCTTTTACACCACTGTTTTGGCCCATGTGGAATTCACCTTAGTCTCACCCTCTTGCAAGTCTTCCATATAGTCCCACCCACAACATTCCTGTGACCCCACAACATGAGGTTCATTGCTTTAGAAATTCATCTTGGCCACATCTGTTGTTGGAGTGAATGCTTAAACAAGCCAAGCCCATACTACTTTCCTAAGCCCTCTCTTCAAGGGTGATTTCTGAATTGATATTGAAATAGGAGAGAGGCTGGTGTCTGTGAAAGATCAATTGAGGCAAAAATTTAAATCCATACTTGCCAAGATCCTTTATAAAAGTAGCTGGTGATTCATACTCTCAGATGAGTGAATTTCTGATGGGCAAAAGAAAGCTTGCACACATTTCATCCTCATTCTGCTTTGAAGAGGAGAGATCCCTAGCTATTGATTAAGGATATTTGCAACAGAGATCTACTTCAGTTTTTTAAAGTGCACAAAACAGATGGAGAAATGCTGAACTATCAGTGTTGCATCTAGTTCCATTATTTTCATTGTGTTCATATCATGTAGATAGAGATGCACCTGAAGACACTATGAATTGAAGTTTACTTTTTTGACATTTTCAGTATTACGGTGGTTATTTGTATTCTCTGTGGTAGCAACCAGCTCCTTCCACCTTCTAGTCACACTTGCAAAGGAAGGTTGGCCACAAGATCCTACCCACCAGCCATCTTAACTTGCCTCATGAGACATTATGATGCACACCAACATGTAGAACTCATCAAAGCCGACCTCCCCTTTGCCATCCCAGTCTAACAAGTCAAACACTAGCATGATCTCATCTTTACTCAGGTCAGTCACATAGTGGAGAAAATGATAAAACTGAAGATCTGTAAAATAATGGAGAGTTAGGAAGTACACAAAATGCAGGGTCACTCAAGAGTTGTCCTAAACATATTCCAGTAATCCTCACAGAGAAAAACACCGGTTATGGACAATGCATAGAACCAAGCCAAAGCCTGTGGTAGACAATTAAAAAAATCCTTGAAAAAAACATTTTCCAATAATTTCTCTCCAGGCTGCTTTACCATTGTTACTTTTGAAATGCATGCATGTATAAAATAATTATGTCCTCTTTCAATAAAGTGGACCGCAGAATAATATTCCCCAACCCCTTTACCCAAATACCATGGAAATAAATGCAGCAATAGTTATTAAAATATGCTTTTCCATATTGGGATTCTTTAAAGTCTAAGGTCATTCCTTGGGCACTTTTTGCAAGGAACACCAGAGCCTTTTTTTCTTTTTTGCTATCTCTCATAAAGCCCCTAGATTTTTCATGCAACCCTAGCTCTGACAGTGGTCCTATAGCTAGTACTAGTAATGCTCATCTAACCAGCAGAACTGAAGGACTCCTTTTAACTTAAAACATCACCAGATCCCACAAAACATATCATGAACTACAAGTAGTGGAAGTATAACCAAGGAGGAGACAGAGAGATACTAGAAATCATGCAGTTCTTAGTTTTAAAGAGACAATAACTCCCCTGCGCTCCCACTTCTGGTGCAGGATACTTCATATGCTGAACTGCAACTTCCAGAGTGCAACTAGAGATGATAGTGACATTGAATCCTTTAAAGTAGCTGGGGCAACGTGAAGCACAGCATGGAATAGAGAGCTGAAACCTCTCTCTCCTGACCTCTCTTCTCCACCCAACCTGCTTGGAGAGAAAATGTGAAATTGTTAAAGTGGTTTGTGGGAGAAGCAGACTGGGATGAGAAGAGTGGCCTCTGCCCTTCTTCTGTCCCACCACTTCATGGGGTTTTTAGGGCAGATCTGATTCTGCACAAGACCTTTGCCTCTGGTTTAGCTTGCAGAGAAATCCATGGTTAGATCCATGTATCTAAATATGAGGGCAAACAATCAAGTTCTGCTGTCTTTGTAGTCCACTTGAAAACATTCCTGCTGTGTTTCACCACCATCAGAAAGAGAATGCTGGACTATATGGTCCTTTAGTCCAATTCACTTGGGCTGTTCACCTGCTCTGGCTAAAGCCTATAAAACTGCTATAGCATGTAGTCGTGCCCGCGAGGTCAGCGCAAGAACGAGACGAGACGCGGTGATAACATCTGGTGGAGAGCGCCAGCAGCGGGAGCGCGGGTGTCCGTGTTCCTAGCGACTCTGCCGCGTGCTGGTTCCTGGCACCTTTTATTATGATTATAGCGGGGGCGTGTAGAAGGGCGGATCGGGGGGAAATCCGGGAGAGCGGGAGACTGAGAGATCATCATGTGATGCATGATCTCACCTGGCTGCTACGTGCGGAGAGGAGCATCAGCGTCTGGGCCTAATCCTCACCTGGGGGCAAGACCATTGTCCCTTTGTCTGGGACACCCGGTGGTTGTGAGCCAGGCAGTTCATGACCCGTGACTCATCGGGGGGTGAGGGGTGGGGGAGCGGTGCGACCAGAAGACCGTAGGAGCGCCGGTGTGCCAGCGCTCTACTTACGGCGCTGCTGGGTCAGCAGCTCATCCCTACAATAGCACCTGATTTTCTAGGCTGGAGACATTTTGTAAACACAAGTATCTTTGATTCCCATCTCTTAGACTCCAGTCACCCACACTGAAAAATTTCCCTTCCGGCAGACAGTGGCAACTCTCTGAATAACTGGCGCTATGGAGATTTTTAAAAAATTAATATCTTGAATATCTCTGTGGTCTACTACACTTACCATTCAAAGTATTCTTTCTGTGAACATCTAAGAGGTGAAAGTAGTATGTCAGTGCTCTGGCATTTCTGACTGATAATAAGCAAAATATTTTATCTAGGCACAAAAAATGCAGAAAACATTTTGGCCTCAGTTTCATCTTGCCAGTAATGAATTCTGTTTACTTGTGGATCTTTAAAGCTAGTCAAGGTAATGTGCGCATCACAGTAAAAGAATTCTATCCTAGAATCAGAACATTATGGCATAAGGAACCAGATGGATTTTCACCAAAGGTGTACAAAAATTATGATTTCTCCATTAAAAGGCCAGAAAACAGATAGAGATAAAAGTATTACTACCTTGTATATTGTTGCCACAATTCGCCCAAACTGATTTGTTATATCACCTCATTGAAATCTATGGGCTTACAGCATTGAACTATACGCTTAATTCCACTAGAGTCCAGTTACAGCTGACTTTCAATAGATTGTGGCCTATAACTGAACTGTGGAAAAAATCATAGCTGCTTTCAGCATTTAGATTTTGATCTTACAATCCAACAAACCACAGGAGGGGATCAGCCTCAGAGCACAGTGTCAAGAAACTGGGTTCTTATAATGCAGTTTCTTGTTCTTTCATTGGTTCAGGCTGTAGGCCTAGAAAAAAATGGAAGATTCCCTGACTGAAACAAAGCAAGCTGTTGACTTTTAGAAACTTGCATAAGAGAGCCAGGTGTGAAGAATGTACCAGCTTCCTTATCAGCTCTAATGGATGCACAGCTAAGAAAGTCATCTATTAATCTAATTATCTCATGTGACCCCTGCCTATAGATACCTAAATCCATGGATAGGGGAGCAAACTGTCTCCCAACAGATGTTTCTTCAAAGTTGGGGTACTCCCAAAGTTTGAAGAAAAATCTGAAAACTAAAAAAACACAGAAAGAGGGTTAAATTCCCTCCAAAAGAGCTAAGCAGCCGTTTGCAGGACTGCCTGCAACAGTGGCAGTACCTGGTATGTTTTCTGACCTGTCCATGGTGGTGGTGGAGTTGGAGAGGAAGGGAAGATGGGATTACACACACACACACACACACACACACTTTCATGTACTGGCAAGAGCGGGGATGTGAGTAGAGACTTTGCCATGCCTGCACAAAGTGGATTCAGGCAAGCCAGTAAGAGAGAGCCTGGGGAGGAGATGATCTGCAGAGGGTGCGTGCAAAGCCAAGCTCCACCTCAGCACAGAGTTGGGAGCCCAGAAGAAGCTTGAAGGCAGCCGCTGAGCACTTGGGGGGAGGGGTCATCCAACAACAAGCCTGTGTGTACCTCCTCTCCTCTGTCACAGCACCTCTGGTGCTACAGCTGTCTCAGTGGGGAGATGCTTGACTCTGAGGAGGGTGTTGAGCTGAGGCCATCATCCAGCATCTCCCCCACACCTTGTGCTTCTCTCTGTGAGGGATGGTTGCCTCACCTCACCGTCCTTCTCTTTGGCTGCTCCTGTCCAAATGTGTAGAAAGTCATTTGTGGGCATAAAGAGAGGGGTATTTCTTAGACTCAATCAAGGCAGTATTAGCCATCCGTCTGGAAGACCTGAGAAAGACTGTTAAAAGACTTTTGGAGGTCATTCAAGGGTTTTCATGAGTCGGAAGGGGTTTGACACACAGCCTTAGAATCAGAAGGGACTTGACACACATTTCTTAGAGGAGGTGGCTCCAACTAAGGAGATGGTGGAAAAATATCTCCACAGCTCCCAGCTTCAGTAAGCAAGCAGAACACAGAAGAGCCACAACAGGCAGGGTTGGGAGACCTTCCCACCTGCCTTACACCAGTAGAAATACTCTGGTATCCAAGGGGAGGGGTAGGAAGCACCAAAGAGGCAGTAAGGCAGGTCAGAAGTCCACCAGCTGCAGCTTATCTTGGGCTGGCCAGGCTTGGTTCTTGAATACTCTGGTCTTACACACAGACTGACCAGACCTCCAAGGGGTACCAGCTTGTCCCACCTTCAGAATTTTTGCTTCTAATAATTGGGTGCCATCAAGTTGCAATTGACTCATGGTAACCCAAGGATGATAGGGGTTTCAAGGCACTAGACCAGGGGTCTGCAACCTGCGGCTCTCCAGGTGTTCATGAACTACAATTCCCATCAGCCAATTGGCCATGGTGGCAGGGGCTGATGGGAATTGTAGTCCATGAACATCTGGAGAGCCGCAGGTTGCAGACCCCTGTACTAGACAAACATAGGCAATTTGCCTATTTCTGCTTATCAAGCCTAGTCATCCTATAAATCTAGAATTTTGACCTGGATTGCCCACTGCGAGTAAGTTAACTGGTTTTAGTTTGTTTTTGTGAAACCCACTTTGCAAGATTTCTACCATGCAGGGGCAACTTTCTTGACCTTAACCCTAGGAAGGTCAGAAGTTTAAACTTTGATTTTAGGCTGTTTGGATACACAAAGGTACTGGTGGCAGCCACCTAACGCCTCAGTGTTTTGTAATTTGTTTTGTTAGCTGCCCATCTTATGAAGGTTCTTAGACTAGGAGTTCATGACACACAGCTCTTCCTTCACAATTAGAAAAGTTGCAAGAAGCTTTTTTTTTATTTCAAAGGAAATGTTGTGGATTCCCAAGAAGTAATTTCTTCTGTTATTATCTTTCTTTTGTGAGCAGCTATTTGTGAAAACTACCAGGCTAGAAATCCCATTCAGAACAATGGAGTAAATACTTAATTGTGTTTGTTTCAGCAGATACAAATATGTATTACAGATGAGGGCCAATGTGGATGCTAATATACAAATGACATGCAACTCCCCCCTTCTTTCCATCTGAGGCAGGGAGGCTTTGAATATGTGCCTGGAGGCAGCAATGGGCTATGGGAGTCAATAACATACAGCTTAATTGGGGGGAGAATGTGTTGGATAGTAGAGGTGCTGATGGTGAAATTGAGATACAGCCTTCTCTGCGGGTAATTTGGCAATCCATCCACAGGAGCAGGCTCACAGCTAGAGGGTTCTGCTAGATCCAGATCTACCATTGGATGATCAGAGCTCATCAACAGCTTGTGGCATTTTCAATCAGATTAATTAACTGGTAGATTTTCTTTGAGAATCACAATCTGACCATAGTGATCAGTGTTCTTGCCACTTTTGGCAAGTTAACTGCACGCTACATGGGGCTTTCTTTGAAACTCCAATGTAACCAGAATTCAGCAGAAAGTCTGCTGTCAGGTGTTTACTATATGGGCCATATAAGCACCCTAGCCCTTAGATCTCCACTGACTGGCAGTTTGATTACAGGCTCAGTTCAAGGTGCTGAAGGACCACGTGCTCCTATACACCTCTGTCCGGGCATAAGGCCCATCATCTCAGGCTTCACTTCATGTTTTCTGATATCCAGAGGTTACAAATTACAGGGCTTCAGTAACGTCCTCCTGCTGTTGAGAAATACCTTCCCTCTCTCTCCCTGTGTTTGGAAATGTTACTGACTTTTTGGCATCCAACAATCTAAAGCTTATTTTGGCAAGCTCCTCATTGACTGGTTATCTCCTTTTGCTTGGTGTTTTTACAGAGCATGTGAAATAGCTCTTAAGAAATGTAGGTTTTGTTTTGAATACTGCCTTACAGTATGAGAATGTATATACACACTGGACACCTCAGAGCGTCCACTGATGGTTTTAATACATTAAAATAATTTATTTTCAGAACTCCATTGTGAATGCTCTAATTGAAAACACTGAATCTCAAAATTATGACATATTCATGTTAAAGCATAGAATTTTAAACTGGAGAATTAAATTTTAAAAATTAAATTAGCCTGACTTGGTACAAGTCAAATGCAACTGTCTATATAAAATTCTCAAAGCAGGGGGAAAAGGCAAGGATGAAAGCAATGTCCCCCCATTTTAAAAAAACCCTTTACAATAGCAAAGTTTATTGTCACATAATAAATAACCTAGCAGCTCGCATGCCTTTCAATTCCAGGTTGTGTAATTCTAAGTATATCCTCTAGATGTCCCTGTTTCATACACATTTGCAAACTAAAGAATAAGCAGCAGAATTGGTAAACTGCTCCCAGAAAGTTTGATGCAATTCATACTACTAAGTAAGGTGTTATTCAAGGTGCTATTAGCCCTGTAGCATATATACAGTATTTCATTCAGCAGAAACCTCCTTATGGGCCTGGAAAATGAAAGTTTCTACACTGTTCCAGTACAGCCAGCTGCCTAACTGAAACTTGCAACTTCCATTGTGACACTAGAGTACCTCCGCCACAGGCAAGCCATGCCTCATCCCCATGATAATTGGGGTTCCCAACAAGGCTTGCAAAGTAACTTGTCAGCCGAGGAAAAAAAACCACTGAGGAAATTGCAAGAGCGAAGCAAGGAGAGGAAATTCAAGACGACCAAAAAGAGATTGTGCTAAAATCACGAGTTGAAGTAGTGATTACCTCTTAGTTATTGGCTCGAAAAATTGCTTACATCTCCTATTTATTCCTCCATACTTTTGCAAGGCAGGCTTCCATGATTCCAGCTAAAACCACTTTAAGCCATATGTGTTTTTGATGGGATTGAGTGTGAACTGATCATCTATTCGAGTATGACATGAAGCTACTGATACAGCAGGTATTTCAAGTCTGTGAAGTAGACATCCAGATGGAGTGGGGGGCTTATTTATTTATTTGCAACGCTAGAGCTTTCATGGTTGCACATCAATGCGCAGAGAAAAATTTCAAAATGTTGTTTCAGATTGTACATAACTTCGCAACCTCGACTTAACATCCTTCCCAACTTCCCTTCGACAGTGTTCGAAAACATCCCCCCTCCTTTCCAATCCGAAAGCACACTACCGAAGAAGATATAAAGTTCGATCCTTGTTCTGTATATCTCCCTCCACCCACGCCCAGGAATGGGGCTCCCGCAGGGCGAAGAGGTCCCCCGCGTGGCCTTCCTTCCTCCCTGACTACGCTCTTCCCGACCCAAAACACTGGCGTGGATAAAGGACTCGGAAACGGAAACTGCACTTCCCTTGCCCCCGTGCGAGGGCTGTTTTGCGAAGAGGCGGCGGGACTGGACCGGGGAGGGGGGGCTGCGAGGACTTCACTGACCCAACCTACAGGCAGGAGCGGAGTTGCTGGGGCGGAGCCCGGAGAATCCGAAAGGGTCCCATAAAGAGGGGGCGGGGCGAAGCAGGCAAGGCTGTCGGGCCGCCCGGAGGTTTCCACTATGGGCAGGGAGAGGGGCGAGTCCCAGCCTTAGCAGGTGAAGCAGCGGCGTTGCGTGGCCCATGTGCTCGGGCTGAGCAGCCGCTCCGAACTTTTCCCGGGGAAATTCGACCCCCAGCAGCAGCGGAGCGAGAGAGCCGAGCGGGCGCGCCCTTGCCCGTGGAAGCCGAGCAGGTCGCCGGGCTGACCGTCCGATGCTTTTGCTTTCCCAAGTGTCTTCTTCAGCCCCGGCGCCGCTGCTTGCTCTGAGGAGTCACCCAGGGTTCATGGGCTGTCCTTCGTCTCTCCCAGCGGGCCTCTAGTCTCCCTCCACCAGGTGGTTGCAGAGGACTTACGGGACCCGTTCCCCTGCTTTCTCTCTCGCCTGTTCGGTTTATGGTGGGAGATCACCAGCAGTGCCATGGCCTTCGCCAATTTCCGACGCATCTTGCGCCTTTCTACCTTTGAGAAGCGCAAGTCCAAAGAGTACGAGCATGTCCGCCGGGACCTGGATCCGAATGAAGTGTGGGATATCGTCGGCGAGCTGGGCGACGGCGCCTTCGGCAAAGTGTACAAGGTGGGCAAGGGGTGTGTGTGTGTGTGTGTGTGTGTGTTCAAAGTTAGCGGTTCGCGCGTCGTGCCCGAGAAGCCGCAAATCCGTGAAGAGACGCGGCTGCAAAGTGGCGGGAGGGTGGGCACCAGGGATTCTCCTGGCTCTGCCTCGCGCAGCTTGAAGCCCTCAAAGACCAGCCTGCACTTCTGAACCAGTCCCAGAGGAGGGCTGCTTTCTCTCGCCAATTTAGGAATAAGTTAACGCTTGTTTTTCTTCAGGTGGGATAGTATCCTACCTATATATCTGGGCTTCGCCTCCTGGAATAGGAACAGTTTTACTCCCCTGTGGTTTAGAGAGTCACATTGGAAAGGTGGGAAACTTGGCCTTATTCCAGGAACCATGAGCACTCATAAGGTGGCTCTTTTAAAAAATCCTTGTTCTCCTTCTCTAAGGGGGCAGCTTCACACCTTTCAAATGTGGAATTGATAGTCATGTCCAGTATAGGGCACACACATCATTTCCCTGGGGCCACTACCAATTTAGAACGCAGGCCCCCACCACACAAACCCGTTCGATTTTCCTGAATAATTGAATATTCAATATTATTTCCAATAGACCCTCATCTAGTAATGGACTTATAATTGGGATGGGGAGTTCTGGGATATTGAAGTGTACCCTTCCTCCAACTGGTGGGATGTGTCCCAGTACACTCTTAGGATGGCATGTCTGAATGGGATAAAAATGTTTCCATGAAAAATCACCATGGATTTCACAATCATTGCATGCCTTCAGGCAGAAAGTTCTGGAAACAGTCCTGTATGGTGCATGTGGTTGTATACAAAACATTACCGTCTGTGTGTGCTGGTAGACCTGTGCACCCTGTTTTGTGTTAAGAGCTGTCACAGACTCGCTGTATAACTGTGGAAGCATTTTATGGGCTTCAAATACATTGGTTTTGAAACTTTATTTATTGGTTGATGAATCAGAAACAGTTATATCCAGATGATTCACAGGAAGTTTAAAAAGTCATGGGGAAAGGATAAAGTTGAAGTGCGGAGGGGCGGGTCTATCCTTTTTCTAAAGAGGTTGAGGAAGATGATATCTATCATAAAATGAGAGGGATCAAGAGAAGGGATACAGAGCATTTTGGGGGGGGATTTCCACATACTTGTTATGCAGTGTTAAGCTTGTTGCTGACGCTCTCTGAATCATTTAGGTTATGTATTCCTTGAGGGGGTGTGGATAAACTAGTATTAATAGAATTGTGCAGGTATAAGAAAGTTCTTCATTTCTTTTCCCTAAGATTGTGTTGCAGTCTTTTACAGTGGTTGACTTTCCCTAGTTGTGTGGTCTGCTTCAGTCAGTAGAAAAACAGACCAAGGGACTTAAGATCTCCCATCTTGGATGGTGTTAATGCTCCCCTTGAAAAGCTGGGTTCACAGCTTTGGAGCACTCCTGGATAGCACCATAGAAAATTAGGTGGCTGCTGCAGTTTAGAGTGTTTTTGTCCAACTTCAGCCAGTCCACAAGCCGACAGCCTGAATAAGTTCAATCCCTGGTGCAGTCTGATATAGCCACAGTGATCCATTCCTTGGCTACATCTAGACTGGACAATTGCAGTAGGCTCTGCTTGGGATTACCCTTGAAGAGTGTTGGACTCAGTGGTTCTCAACTGGGGTCAAGACCTCTTTGGGGGTCGAACGACCCTTTCACAGGGGTCGCCTAAGACTCTGCATCAGTGTTCTCCATCTGTAAAATGTATAAATGTTAGCGTTGGGGGTCATCACAACATGAGGAACTGTATTAAAGGGTCGTGTCATTAGGAAGGTTGAGAACCACTGCTCTAACTAGTGCAGAATGCTGTGGCTAGACTGGTTGGGGCCAGTTACCCGGATCATGTGGCTCCAGTCTACAGCAATTATACTGGTTTTTTATGTGTTCCTGAGCCCAACGCAAGGTGTTGTTTTTGACCTTTAAAGCCCTTCATGGCTTGGGATGTGGGTATCTGAAATGCCATTTTCTCTTGTATGTTTGTGCCCAGGAAGTAAGGTCACAGGTAAAGGTCCTCTTGACTGTCCCATTAACCAAAGAAGCTCAGCTGGTACACACATGCGAAAAGGTCTTTTTAGTGGCAGCCCCATGGTTATGGAACAACCGCCCCAAGGAGGTGCACCTGGCCCCCTGACATTCAGTCGTTAGGAAGTAGCTGAAGACAGTTGTATTTAAGACAGCATTTGATTAGTTCTTTTGCCTACTGGGTTTTAACTTACTGGTTGTCTGTGTTTTTCATTGTATGTTATTTTATTATTATTAACATAGTAAATAATACATATTGTAACAATAATATTATCTACATAGTAAATAATACCTTGAGCTTCTGTAAGGTAGAAAGGTGGCTAATAAATGTTTTCAATAACTTTAAAATAAACAGAATCAATTAATTGGATTCAGTTTTTGCTAAAGGACATCTGTATTTATAAAGCTTTTGAGGTATAATAAATTTCTATTTGCCGTCTAGCCTGGTATTTTTACTTTGTCAAAAATTAATTTCTTAAAGGTTCAAACTTCTTTGTGCTCCAAAGACACCCCCCTCCCCATTTTTGTAGTTTGAATGTTATCACATGTTAGATAAATCCTTCTGGGGATCCCGATTTGGCTCTGCAGATCTCATTAGTAACTGATTAGGAACAAATGAGAGGCCATCTAGTTTCCTTATGTGGGGAAAGATCTTGCTTGCTAGACTGAGGAAAGACTTCCAAGAGACAGTTTTCTCAAAATGCAAAGTTTTAATTAGGATGCAGGCATGGAGAGGCAAATGGCACTCTGCCAAATTGTAGATTGGAGGGATGGAGGAAACTGACTTGGACCATTACACTTAGTGAGAACAGTGTACAAGGGGAGGCTGACATTGCTTAAATGTCTTGTGTGTTTGGAGGCTGCTTGATTTTGTACAAGAGAGGAAAATTAGGTGTAGTTTTTGGCTGTGGCAACAGGTGTAGTGCTTCAGTGGCTAAAGAACTAGCTTTACAGAGGTCTGATATCGTTTATTCAGTTCAGACAGTGTTCTGATGTGATTCTGGCCGCTAAGACTTGAGTGGATGTTATCTGGGAAGCATTGCACATGGCGCCATCTGATTAATACTTATTCCAGCCACCTTTGAAGATGAGAATTCATATGGCTGCTTGAACTAGAAACGGATGAGTTGGGAAGTCTCATTAGCTCCAATAATGAGCATTCAATCCTGTCATGGTGCTGATAAGGCATTTGAAAAATGGATACTTATTTCCAAAGAAAAGTATTGAATTCGCAGGCTTTGTGGAAGCAACGTATAGATTGATTTTGTGGTACTGATATGATATTGCAACTAACTGGAAATTATTTTTTCACAATATATTATTGGTAACTCTTGTGCTCATAAAAAGTAGCGGGAACTTTTGCTTAGAGCCACTAAAGTTTTATCATGCCAGTGCTGAGTGCATACAGCACTCAAGTTGATTTGTTAAGCTGTCTTATATACACCAATTGTGTTTATAGCCAATTGTGCCTGTTCTATGTAAAGATTTCACTTTTACAATAAAAGAGAAGATTAAAAAAGTGGAAAGAGTGGATGCTGAGCCATACAACTTCCTTTCTAGGTGGAACAATGTGTCACTCTTAGAGTAGTGTATGACCCAACCCTAAGCATATAGGCATAAAAAAATCACATCTCAGTAAATAGAATTTGCTTTTAAGGCTGCGTCTGAACAGTGCTGCCAGATTAGAACAGCGATGCCATATCCAGTCATTTGCTACTCTTATTGCCTCCCTGCAGAAAAACCAGCCTAGCTGCCAGTATGTGCTATGCCACAGTATCTAAGAGTGACATGTATTCAACCACACCGGCATTGGCACTTACGTCTCTGGAGGAGCGGGCAGCGACCTCCACCAATTTCCCTCTCCCATTGCAGATTCTCACTTTCACACATGATTATAATGAATCGGACGCTTGTCTGCCACAGTCAGTCTTGTCTTTTCAGACTGTCAGCAGCTTCCCCAGGGCTTCACAGAGAGGTAACCCAATGCCAGATTCTTTAACTGGAGCTGCCAGGGATCGAACATTTGGACTGTTTGCATGCCAAGCAGATGCTCTGCCACTAAGCTATGGCCCTTCCCTCCATCTTTACCTGAGAGAGTACCAGTATGAACGAAATTGGAAGGGGCTCAGTGCATTGCATTGGGAAGGGCAAGTTGAAAAGTTTGCTGTTCAGAAATGAGGATGCTGGATATGTCTCATTGGATGTAACTTAAGTGTACTTATGCACCTTGCTTTGATTACCATGCCTGGGCCATCACAGTCATATTTTTACTAACCTTCCAGTGTGATGTGGTGGTTAAGAGCAGTGGACTCTAATCTGGCATATCAAGTTTGATTCCCCAGCCCTTCACCTAAGTAGCAGACTCTTATCTGGTGAACTGGATTTGTTCCGTGCTCCTACACATGAAGCCTGCTGGGGTGACCTTGGGCTAGTCATAATTCTCTCGGAACTCTCTCAGCCCCAACAGCCTAACAAAGTGTCTGTTGTGGGGAGAGGAAGGGGCGGCATTTGTAAGCCGCTTTGAGATTCCTTACAGGAGAGACAGGCAGAGTATAAATCCAAACTGTTCTTCTTACTATTATTTAGAGCCATTTAGCTCTGCTGCCAGGGCTATCCATTTTTCCAGGAATTGTGTATGACCTGTCAAAGCTCATGATACAAAAGTTAGTTTTTAAGATGCCACAAGATGTTTTAGTTTGCTGAAGCAAACAGAATTTATCTGCAATTTGTCAACCACCAATCACAGCCCAATAAAGTTCTTCTGTTTTGACTTTTATATCCTGTTCATGAACTCTTAAAAATTATTTGACTTGAAGCAAAAGCCTCATTGTTCCAGCAGAGGCCAAAGAACAAGCCCCACCCACACTCTTTCATATTTGATCAGAAGGTTCCATTTCCGTGACTGCCTCATTCCTTGTGTATGCCTCCTTTCGTAGCATTGTAATTGGAAGTCAACCCATTACATGGTTCCAGTTCAGCTGCAACTAAAACTTATTCAGGCTGTCGGTAAAAGTTCAGTAATGGATTTGGCACATGTGAATCAACCAGTTCACATCTGGATCATGGGGTATGGGGGGATTTAAATGTAAGGCATGTTATAGTTATCACTTGCTTACAGTGAGGTCGAGTAAGCCAATATCCTCATAACTGTTACAGTGTTGAAGTTTTGCCAGTAAATACTGTGAAGAAGGATGTTCTTTCATGTCAAAACTGATTCATGGCAACCCCTTCCATGGGGTATTGGCAGATGGCACATGGTACTCACAAGGCACCATGTTTGGGATCTGTGTTCTAAAGGGTGGCGAGATTGGGCATCTGTGGAGGCCAGAAAATCAATTAATATCTACCTACCCGAGCTCATTTTGCATGGTTGTACCCACAAGGCAGATTGGATCCACATGCCACTGGGTATTGCAGTCACTCACTTGTCCAGACAATCCAAGAATGTGTGATTACAGTAACCCAGAGTTTGATGTGTAGATCCTATTACCATTTGAGAATTCTCACTTTATGCCCCCTGTGTCTTCCAGGCTAAAGTTCCATCTCAGAGGGTCTTAAAAACCTGTAGCCGGCATGACATCTACTCTGCTCCCCTTTCCTTCATGTCCCTCAAATTGGTTCTCATACACTTTTTGCTCATCTAAAGTTCCATTAAACAGTTAAAAACTGTGAGAGAGTAGCTTTTGGTTTGGGGAAAAGCACATATAGCATATTTTCAAAGATATATGAATGAATGAATTTATTGCGGTCAAAGACCAATCCTTCCATAAAATTCCTATATACAATCTAATGTACCTTCTGCTGTTACATAGTGCATACAATAAAATATACAGTTACATAAAATAACCTGAAAATTCCATTCCTTAGTTTGGCAATCCAAAAATACAGCCATAATATCCATGTACACTATATTATCACATTCCCATCATATCTTACTCACCTCACTAATTATTTGCTACTAAAACATATATATTATTAATTTATCTTAAAATTCCTTAAATTTTAACTCTTCTCCGCTTATCATAATAGGTTTAAATATATATATTTATAAATGTATCAAAATTCCAGCCCTTAAGTGTTATTCCCAGCAGCTTTCTTAATATTATATATTGCTCTTCCAAATTTAGCAACCTTAAAAGTCATTTTATGATCCTTGTTGGCAAGGATAAGTGATAGAAGAATATTTCTATCTCTCCCTCTAAATCGTTCCAAGATTTCCTTCATCAGGCCTTCTCTATTATTTCTATACAATTTGAAATCAAGAAGGATATGGTCTAATGTCTCAATGCTCCCATCCCCACAAGGGCAAACACAATCTTCTAGAGGAAGTTTCCTATATCTGCCCTCAAGTACAGCAGAGGGAAAAACATTAAGTCTTATTAGGGTAAAAATTCTTCTATCTTTAGGATTACCCAGCTGCTTAAGATATGACATCATCTTTACTGTCTTTAACATACTTGTGTCGTAAATTGGATTCCTAACCCTGATTGTTTTAAATGTGACTAATTTTGTCCACAAATAATATGCCAGAATACTGAAGAGTTCAGTGTTTTCAGTGTGAAAAACCTTAACTTGATTTCCAGGTATGCTGATAGTCATGTTGTGACTATGTGAAACTGCTTCTGTCCAACTAACACAGTTTTATATTTCACTTTCTATTTTGAACTGTTGTTTTTTTCTACCTCTTGCGTGTCAAAAACTAAGGTGTAGGTGTTCAGGTAACAGAAGATTAGGCATTTATGTTTATAAATTCCATAAATATGATAAATAGCACAACTTCATATGTTAGGTTGTAAACCACACATATGGACTGTAGGTTTGATAACAGTCAAATTTGTAAATATTTCAATGTTTTTCTGAAACTTCCAGACCCCACCCCCCACAACTTTTTTCCATAGCTTCAGACTTTGTGGAGATTTTGTGTCTCTTGATCATAGGCATAGCAGACTTTGCTAGGGAGGGCAGCATGATTGTTTTCATCTAGGTTATACAAATATGAACAATTAATGCTATGACTTTTACCCTTGATATATAAATGCCTTTTGATGATGAATAAGATTTACAATGTTATATCTGCTGTTACCTCTGTCTCACCTAAAGATAAAACTAGAATTGCATATTAACCCACCATTTCCTGAACCTTTTTTGTTCTAGAATGCTCTGTTCAGGTCCTCACGCCTACATACCCTGTTTGCCTGAAAATAAGACAAGGTCTTATGTTAATTTTTGCTCCAAAAGATGCGTTAGGGCTTATTTTGTTCAATAATTTTGTACCTGATTCATTCTGAGAAGTACAGAACGGGCCCATACATGCCAGCATAATTTTCCCCCACCCCCTGATAATTTAATAGAGGCCGCAGGAAGGACCCAATATTGGAAGAGCAATAACTCTAAACCATGACACAGTCTTGATGCCATTCTCAGACAGGAATTGAGACAGACTTCTAGTCCAATCAGCAGTATAGGAGGATTGAATTAATTTCACAACACCTAGCAGATATCTTGGCAGTTATTGCAGTTTTTATTTTACCTGTCTCAAGCAAGATACAGGGTGTGCCCTATCCATCCTATCCACTTTCTCCAAGTACAGGCGAAAAAAAATCTGACTATATGCCTGGTCAGATAATAGGCCCTCAATGCAACTCTTTTGAAATCTGAGCTGCCTGCATAAGTTGCTGAACAATATTCCCCCTACCTAAAACAAAAACCAGTTATACATCAGATGTTCAACTTGTCTAACCAGAATGAGAATGATTAGCTTCATCCTTCTTTATCGTCTTCCCCATGTCCCTGTGTGTTAAGGAGAAATGTGATATCCTATTCTGGGAACAACAGCTGAAAACTGGGTACAAATAAATGCTTGTTTTTAAAAGGGCAAAGGGATGGGAGGGAGCATGTGGTGAAATCGTTCATTGTTGGATGCCATTGTAGTGTAGAAATATTTTAATGGGTGTCTCACTTTCTTAACTGAATAGTACTGGCCTGCTTGGAAAAGGGCAGCAGAAATAACTCCGTAAGAGTTGTGTCAACCTGATCCTGCTTCTTTACAATAGAGGCCTGTCTCTAAGATACGTTGGGGATGTGGAAAGCAGTTTTTGCTGAGGAGTACATAGACTTTAAAAACAGACTTTGCTATCTGGCAAATATGCAAAGGAAATGTTGGTTTTTCAGTTCAGCTTGAAAAGAGAATTTGATTGGAAGGAGTGGCATAGTTTGTTGCTGACAGGTGCAATGCTTAGTGGAAAGGAATGTACTAGTTGACTGTGTTTAGTATCTAACAAACAATGCGTAAATATTGATTCTCTCCAAAATCCATTCCAAACAATGACAAGGTTTGCAGACAAGGCCAGACAGGCCCCTCAGTTAGGTACATCTTAACTTAGTTGCTTTGAATGGATAATCCGTTCTAATCAGAGGATCTTTGAAGCCTGCAATGTACCAAGGTCTGGACAATGTGGCTAATATAAACCAACACTTTTCAGTTTCTTTGATCACAAAGGTACTCTTTATAATGTAAATGGTTGGCTGGAATCTAGTCTGAAGGTGGTCACCGGTACTGTTTTCACTACATTTGCTTGAGTTCCATTCAACTTGGTTGTGAGGTTGCCTCATTCTCACCATGAGGTGAAATGAGCATCCTCGATCTGGCTAAAGGCTCTCAGTGATTGGCTTGTGGCTTTGCATTAGTGTAAGGATTGTTGAAAGTGGCACATTTCTTCCTGCCCACTTGGTCTTTTTCACTGTCTCATTATTGTCTGTGTTTCCCTGCCTCATTCCACCTCATTGGCTGTCCTGTAGGGAATTATTGAAACACCCATGGCCATGAAGTCAGAACACAGAGTGGGTTGGTCTCTGTAACTGGACGGCAGGAGATTTGATATAGCCATCCTGTTTTGGCCCACAGCCCTAAATTTGTTGTCATGCTGAAGCAGATGTTAATCTGTGAAAGCTGAATGCACTTTTAACGCAAAAGCTTTGGAAGTTTTAAACAGTGGCTGAGCGAGCTGCAGTACACACCATGAGGCCTTGCTACAGAGGTCTGTTTTTAAAAACACCCTTTCCGCTGTAGTGAATATTAATTTGTCCCTATAAGTGTCCCTTCCTTTGCTGTAATAACCTGAGACCGTTGTATCATAGCAGTGCCTCTTGTGAAATGCTATCGCAGTGCTCCAGAGGTTGCAACCGAGAATACCCACACCCCTGATAACTTCATTGCAACAGGATGGGGACAGGATATGCTCCGGGTAGCGTGGTTTGTGGTACTGCTGTTTTTGCTTCGAACAATGAAATGAAGCAACTTCCTGGTGACATGGTTTTCTGTCAAGGTTTATTTACCCAAACTATAGCTGTTCACTAACTTCACCAGCAGCTATCAGTTTGCCTGTATTGTAGTAATGGTGCTCATTCTCTTTATCTTCTGCCTTCATTCAACATAAAATCATCTATTTAAGCCAAACACTGGGGTAGTTATAATTCTAAAATTCTAAATAAGTACAGCATATAATGGGTACTAATTTTGAATGTCTTATTTTGGGGCTTGTGGGAAAAGAAAACACTGTTAGTGAACACTGGGTTTGACAAATGCCCAGAACAGCAACTCAAAGGCCAGAGTGGGTTTTCAGTGTCTTGCAGTGGTTAATGTTAGACTAGGACCTGGGTTCAAATCCCCAGTGTGTCATGAAGCTCACTAGGGGAGCTTTTAAGAAGTATGCTGACAAACTAGACATGTCCAGAGAAGGGAGACTAGAACGATGAGGGCTCTGGAGACCAAGTCTATGAAGAAAGGTTTAAAGTGCCTGACATGTTTAAGGTATTATGCCTTAAGAAGAAAATATTAAGGGGAGGCATCTGCCTTGACCCTTCTTGAGAAAGACAGACTGTAAGTGCTGTAAATATATATAGAAGAGCTGTCATGTAGAAGATACACTTCTCTCTTGCTCCAGAAGGCAGGAATGGAAGTAAAGGGTGGAAATTACAAGGAAGTAGATTTCAGCTGCTGGAGGTCTTGGATAAGAGGCTGGATGGTCAGCTGGTGTGACTTCTACTGTTGTATAGGCCTGCATTAAACAGAGGTTGAACTAGGTACCTTTCAGCTTTTAACCTATACTGTGGATTTTAGTATCTTACAGCAGTCACAGCATGTTACGTATGAATACTGAGAGAAGCTTGCAGACTAATGGATCTGGATAATGAAGTTGCATGAATGCAGGGGCGGAAAATGATGTGGCTGTGATTATGGCAACCACTGAAGGGAAGTAGTGGCCATTGGCCATCCTTGATTTGAACTGGCCCATGGAGGAGTGCAAAGGGCTGTCAGTGAGAGGTCTAGTCCTGAGAATAAAATCCAAATTTGTTAGTTCTCTGCTCTAACTGCTCTAACTTTCTCTTCTCTAACTGCTCTAACTTTCAGACTGCTTATGTAGCTGCCTGCATTTGAAAGCAAACAAGTTTTATGTTTTTGCCCTTATGGTGCAACTTCAGTAAACCTAAGAAGAAAATGGCAGCTCAGTGTTTAATATTGGTTTAATATATGCAGGGTGTAAGGTCTCAAAGGCCAGTGTGTAAGTGACTGAATTATTTGGTCTCACTTGGGCTAGATCCTGAACATTGACTCATTTTCCAGGCTAGTTGAAGCCTTCATTGTTGTGGCTTTCACGGTCTAACAGTTTAAGAGCAGGCATATGTTAGGGGAATATGACGGATGCACTCTTGTCTTGAATTCAGGATAGATATGTGTCTGTCATGTTTTTTCACTTGTCCTAGTTAACCTGAAACTAATCCTAATGATCTTTCTTGAGCATCTTGTAACCAGTGCTTTGTTCCATGCCTTACTTTCTTACATTCTGAAGTGTACCTTCAACTATGTTAGTTGAAGTAATAATGTCTGTTGATGCACAGATGACCCATTTGGTTGTTGTTTGACACTTCTGCTGCTCTGCACTCCCTGCAATATCCTTTATACTTTTTAGTTCAGTCTTTTTTGAGAGTCCCCTATCTGAAACCTGCCCTGTTTCATGAAACCATTGCCTCATCTCCAAGGAAATGCTTGTTTTGAAAATGTCTATGCTTCATTAATTTTCCAATTCCCCTTTTGAACCTCTTCAGTCTGCTTTTCATGCCATTCGTTCTACTAAAACTGCACTTTCCGTTTCATAGGTAAAACTGAATGTTCTTTCTCCATCATTCTCCTAGTTTTATCAGTAGCATTCAGTATTGTTGACTGTTCCATCCTCTTTAAATCAGTGGTATTGGCTTTGATATTGTGGGTCAATTTGAAGTTTTCTGTTACCTCATGAATTCTTTTCAAGTTTCTCTCCCAGGCTCTATTTTTTTTCTTACTCAGTAAGATTTACTTATTTAGATAAATATTTATTTAAAACAGTGGTGGTTTCTGCATAGCCCAAATATAACGGGCTGAGGAAGGTATTTATCCCATTTTGGGGAAGAATTTCACACAGGGCTCTTCCCCAAAACAGGGTCAGCCGGTTATATTTAGCTCATTTGGGTTTTACCAACATCACTACACTAACAACCTTTTTGGAGAAACCAAAGGAGCCACAGTAACCCGGACTGTTTGCAATCGCTTCCTGGAGGGGTGAAATCTCCAGTGGAAAGGCAAACAGTGGAAACCAGATTCATTAATAACGTATTACACACATTATTATTGTGCTGTGCAGAAACCACCAATGAAACAATAAAAACGGTCAATAAAAGTGTACAGTTCCCAACTACAATATTGCCATTGCTCCTGCCAGTAGCATCCTAAAAAGATCTATGTACATAGACTCATGAAAGTTATGAGGGTGAGTTGATTCATTACAGCCTCAACAAGGCATAAGGGCACTCACAGTGAGGACATAGGCAGAAATAGTTGTCACCTGCCTAGATAACTGGATGATGTCATGGGAACCATCATCACATTCATACCAGCTTTAAAGATGGTAATTAGGATCTTGAACTAAACCTTGAACTGAATATTGGGGTGATTTATG
Source organism: Sphaerodactylus townsendi (assembly GCF_021028975.2). Taxonomy (NCBI): domain Eukaryota; kingdom Metazoa; phylum Chordata; class Lepidosauria; order Squamata; family Sphaerodactylidae; genus Sphaerodactylus; species Sphaerodactylus townsendi. The sequence goes on along the minus strand of NC_059427.1, from coordinate 97,806,893 downwards.
TAGGGAAAAACACTTTGGCCATTGGACTAACTTGCTTTCCAGCTAAAGGGATGGATCTAAGGAAACTCTCCAAGTCTTAATGGAGTCTATCAGAACGGTATTAGATGCAGTATGGTGTAGTGGTTTGACTAGGCCTGTGGAGGCCCTATTTCAAATTTCCACTCTCCCTGAAATTCATTAGGTGACCATGGGCTGGTTATTCTCTCAGTCTAACCTACTTCCCAGAATTGTTGTGAGGATAATATTGGGGACCAGAGCTTTTTGGAGCAGTGGTGGATTAAAGATCTATTAAATAAGAATTACTGATCCATTGTAGGTAGTTGTTCCCACTAATATATCAGTCTTATCAACTAATATCACCTCTACCTTGTTGGGATTCAGGGTTTATGTTCTCTTTCAGCCCATGTAACCACTGCATCTAGGCATCATATAGTGTTGCCAACATGTAGAGGCCCGTTTAAAGTAAACTATAAACAGCTTGGGCTGTTCTGTGATGCCCTGAAGGACCTTTCCCCACCCCTTCTTTTGTACTGAGCATCCAGCCTGATAAATAATTGTCCACTGTTTTGTAATAATTTGATTTCACATTACATTCCTAGTAAATGTTAACATTGCTTTGGGGTTTTTGTTTTTTGGATTTTTAAGTGAGCAGCCTAGAGTCTTTGTTTTACAGGGGTTGGCCATGCTGGCAGGGGCTGATGTGATTTGTAGTCCATGAACATCTGTAGAGCCGCAGGTTGCAGACCCCTTCTCTAAGTAATCTCATCCGTTCTTCTGGAATCAGTTCTAGTTTTTACATAAATAACATTCAAGTTTTTCCATTCCAGTTGGCTTTTTCTGCCATCTGTGTGGCGTATGCCCACTTTAAATCCGACATGAATAAATGTGGATTTCATTATTTTCCTCTTAAACTCTACTTCCTGATCTCCCTCCCTTTCCCCTTTCACTCCCCCACCCATTCACAAATTCTAAATAAATGGTATGATTACACAGCTAAAAGATAACCAGTTTTTTTCCACTTACTGTTCTGGACAGAAATACTTTCACTGTCTTTAAACTATAACTACTTTGTTCCCCAACCCATGAAGGCCTTAAATTGTTCAAGAACCCCCACCATGTATGTACTTTAAATTAGTAAAGGACCCATCTACCACCTTTGGCTGTGAGGTCTGATACTACTAACTACTGATACTGGCAAAATGATCTCCCTGCTGTTTCAGAACATGATCAACTTTTGCAACTGCAGATTCAGTTTCACAATGGTAGTGAAATAGATCAGTAACTTCTGACCAAAGGCTGATAGGATCTGGTTACTTCTGAAAGTGCACATCTGGTAGGATCTCTGAAATTCTGCATTGTTGAGTAGAGATGTAAAATTTCTGGAAATACTTAAAACTTTGAGAAAAATACTTTGCTGGGATTTTAAAGTGGAAAATTGGGGGGGGGGAAGTATTTTTGTTCTCACCATAATAAAATAAGAAAAGTCATGCTGGATTATACCAAGGCCAATCAAGTCCACAGTTTCTTGACATAGTGGTCAACCAGGGCCTTTAGGAAGCCCAAAATTAGAGTACTGTAGTGTAGTGGCATTATCCTGCCTGTGTTCCACAGCTCTTGATATAATAAGCATACTCCTCTGATACTGGAGAGAATAAGTATGCATCATGACTAGTAGCCATTTTGACTAGTAGCCATGGATAGTCCTACCCTCCATGAACATGCCCACTCCACTCTTAACGCCTTCCAAGTTGGCAGCCATCACCACATCCTGAGGCAGGGAGTTCCACAATAACTATGTGTTATTTGAAGAAATACTTCCTTTTGTCTGTTTTAAATCTTTCACCCTTCAGCTTCAGTAGATGCTCCCATGTGCTAGTATTACAAGAAAAGTTTATCCCGTCCACTATCTATACCATGCATAACCTCTAGATCTCTATCATGTCTCCCCTTACCTGCCTTTTTTCTAAGCTAAACATTCTTAAGCATTTTAGCTGTTCCTCATAGGGCAGTTGCTGTATCCCCTTTTTCTTTTTGGTTGCTTTTTTTTTTTGCATCTTCTCAAGCTCTGCAACATCCTTTTTTAGGTGTGGTGACCAGAACTGTACACAGTATTCCAAGTGTGGTATCACCATAGATTAAGGGCTGTATGATAGCAGCAGCTTTATTCTCTATTACTTGTCGAATTATGGGCAGCATGAAATTTGTCTTTTTCACAGCAGCTGCTCACTGAGTTGAAATTTTCATCAAGCTGTCCACTACTATCCCAAAATCCCTTTCTTAGTATGTTATGGTACATCTTAGTCTGATGTCTCCGCTTTGACTACTCTAGCTTGAGTGACTCTGCTAGGGGTTTAGCTTCTTGACCAAATCTAAATTCTTCATTTACACATTTGGCCACCTTCACCATGTTAAAGTGTGCGTCCAAGAATGGGATATACAATTGTACGATTTGTCTAATTTATACAATTTAGAAGTATAAATACCTTAGTTTTATTTTATTTTTTAAAACCATTCTCAATAACAAAAGACTTTTCAACATTGGAGGAATCCCCCAAGTTCCTGACATTCAGGTCTTCATCCAGCCTAAGGATGTTGCTATTTCATTGATCAACTCTTGGTTCCTCTTCCTTTTAAAAACTCACTCTAGAAGGGCACTGAAGTCGAAGGCTTTCACGGCCGGATTCAACTGGTTGTTGTGGGTTTTCTGGGCTGTGTGGCCGTGGTCTGGTGAATCTTGTTCCTAACGTTTTGCCTGCATCTGTGGCTGATGTCTTCAGAGGTGTATCACAGAGGGAAGTCTGTTACACACTGTATCCAGTGTGGAGAGTGTGCAACAGACTTCCTTCTGTGACACACCTCTGAAGATGCCAGCCACAGATGCAAGGGAAACGTTAGGAACAAGATCTACCAGACCGCGGCCACACAGCCCGGAAAACCCACCACAACCGGTGCTGAAGTCATGCATCTGCCTTTCTTCCTGTTTAAGGAGTTGCACTGATTCAGACTTTTGTGTCCATGAAGATCTAGCTCACTTTAGTTAAGTATGTTAATCATGTTGCCCTTCGCAGGCTGACTCAGAATAGCATAATCAAGGAATTTTTTCCTGCTTGATAGCAGTTAATTTTAAACCAGACAGTGAGATTTAAACGTTTATCTTGATTCAATCCAAAGCTGGCAATGATCAAACCCCCATCTATCCTGAGGTCCTTCTGTCCACAAAAGAAGGACACTCCCCCCGACCCATCAAATTGTTCCTCAGATTTCTGGTCCAGATCTCTTCTGAGAACCCCTGCTGTTCTGCAGGATTTTTCTCCTTGTTTTGCTGGCTCCTCGTTCTGCTTCTTGGATTTCTGCTGCTCTATCCCTGAATCTCTTCAGGCCTCTCAAGCCTTAGATTCCTTCCTTAAAACTTCTTAATATCCCCCCTTTTCTAAATAGTGCCCTCTTGTTCGTGTGGTGTGTGCATCTGTGTAATGGTTTAGGAAATCAATTCTCAGTTTAGTGTAAGTTCTGTACATTTTATTTTTAAACTGTTGTACATAATAAAGCATTTGTGTTGACAGTCCGTCTCTGGCACTCTTTTTCTTCATGATGTTATTGAGGTGTGCCCTTGCTGAGATCCACCCTGGTATACAGAGACTATACAAGCTTCTTTCTGGAACCTTTTAAAAGGTAATTTCCCCTTTGCTGGGTCTGGTTTGGGTAACCCTTCCCATTGACATGAATTCTGAACTTAATAGCATCCTGGTCACTGTTCCCAGTTCATATGACATCTACATCTCATACCAGGTCTCAAGCCTGCTGAGAATCAAACCCAAGATCACTACTCCTGTGGTTGGCTCAGTGACCACCTGTTCCAGTGCAGAGTTATTTATGATGTCTAGGAAACTTGTTCTACAACATGTTGTAAGTACTTGTTTGCCCAGTCAATATGAGGGTAGTTGAAGTTACCTAGTATTAAAAATATTTTCTGCTTGAGTCACTTCCCTTATTTCCTTCATCTCAAGATCAGCCTGAAGGGTTTGATCAAATGATTTATGGTTCACTTCCACTTTTAAGTGACCCTTAGGGAAGTGGTGTTAAACATGCAGCCCGGGGGCAGAATTCAGCCCCTTGAGGCAGCTGAGGCAACCCCTTCTGCTTCACATCTAACCTGATCTACAGCCAAAGCAGCAATCCCTTTCCCCAGTGCTGATCTGAGCTGGCGAGCTTGCTGGGGGGCTCACTAGCCAAGGCAGCCAACTCCCCCGCAGCCCAACCAAGTCACATTTATGTTAGATGCAAGCCTTGTAACAGATGAGTTTAACACCCTTGAGTTAGAGCCTGGTATATCTATCCATATTGGTTCTGCTGGGGAGTTTATTCTCCTAATCTTTTTATATGACTCCGTGTCCTCTTTGATATGTAGTGCAATTCATTCTTCCCCTGTGGAGCTTATACCCAAGGATGACCATCTCTCATTGATTTTTTCTCATTTCACCATGAGTATGAGACACCCACTATATGCAAATTGTTATCGTGCATCAAGCCACTCTAGCTCCCCCATTTTTGTGTGGCTTCTTATAATGGCAGATGAACACCTATAAAGCACCTCCCTCTCCAACAACCCTCACCTCCATGAGCCCTTTTATCTCTACAAATGGCCCTCTTTTCTCATGCTGTTCTCACTCCCAATCAACATTACCCTGAGCATTTATGCTATTGCCCCTTTGGGATGAGATGGAGACCTCCCAGCTCCTATCACAGTGGTGGCGAACCTATGGCACGCCAGATGTTCATGGACTACAATTCCCGTCAGCCCCTGCCAGCATGGCCAGTTGGCCATGCTGGCAAGACTGATAAGTATGAATCCATCAGTTATCTGGAAGTCCCATAGGTTCACCTCCTGCTCCAATCTCATCAGCTTTCCTCCTGGATTAGTTTAAAGGGTTCTCTGCTTCCTTTTTGACAGTAAGCACAAACACTGTGATTCCATTTTTAATTCAAGTGAAGCCCATCTCTTTTGTACAGATTCAGCTTGTCCCAGAAAGTTCTCTGCTGCCTAACAAATCTAAGCACTTTCTGCCAGCAAATCTAAGCACTTTCCTAGACTTTCTGCCAGTACTGCTTTCTTTTCCTGTGTTGGTACCCCTAATCTGTGCCTGTTTGGCTGGCCCCACATGTGGAACTGGCAGCAGTTCTGAGAAGGCTCCCTTTAAGGCCCGATCTTCATCTTTCTGCCTAGTAACCTAAATGATTCCTCCAGGACCTCGTGATTACATTTCTAATGTCATTGGTGCAAATGTTTATTACAACCACTGAATCCTCCCCAACACTATTGGTCAACCTTTCTAGGCAGCATGTGATGTCTACAACCTTTTGTATCAGGCAGGTCACCATGTGGTCAAAACACCAGCCACCCACTACCAAAAGCCCACCTCCTTTAACCCCAGAACGATATTTTTCAGTATAGAGGATATTGGTCCATTATTCAAGAAAGGCATTTGATCTTAACCCTCCTCCTCAACCTAATGTTCTCTATCCTCAAGACCCTCTGTGGGTCATTAGCAGTTGGCAATCCAAGGACACCAGCAGTGGTTAAATTTCTAATATAGGGTGGAAGGGACATGGAACAGCTTATCTTGCTGCATTGGCCCACTTAATCTGACACATTTCTGGCACATTAAACAAAGGGTAAACAAAACAAAAATATCTGTAGCCTTGGCTGTCTAAACTCCATTCTCTTGTGCTGACTCATACCAGTTATTCAAACCCACTGTTCAGCAATGCACTTCCTCTCTAGAAAATCTCCTACAACAAGTTGCTAAGAAATAGCTAGCAAGTAGGTGCGGTTCTGTCTTGAACGTCCAGTATTCTCTTGTGATTGCTCCACTCCTGTTAAGGGTGGAATCTTGATGAACATTATTGCTTACTAGCAGCAAAGCCATTGTGGGGGAGATCCAAAGGGCCCTAGCAAAGGGTGGGGGAGGAAGCATCTTACCCTGCAATGGAGTGACTGTTGGGGGTGGTGTGGTATGGGGAGGTGGGAGGGCTTTGTGGGGCAGCAGAGCAGCGTGCTGCCGGATGCCGCTGCTCTGTCAGTGGGGTGGGCATGTGGGGAATGGGGGAGGGAGGGGGGAGGGCTTTGCTGGCTGCTTCTAGCAGATGGGGTGGGGAGGCGGGAAGGTTTTGCAGGCCAAAGTGTGCAGCCAGGCGCTGCTGCTCTGTGGAGCAGGGGCAGCCTGTTGGGGCTGGAGAGAGGCTGGAGGGCTTCTGTGGGCTTGCAGAACAGTAGGTGCCAAGATGCTGCTGCTCTGTCAGCCAGGCTGGGGTGCAGGGGTTTGATCCTGGGTTAAGGGAAGGTGGACAGGGGAGGGGATGCAATGTTACTCACCCTTTGGTGGAGGGTTCGTCCTCACAGCATTCCATATCTTTTACTTTTTATTGGTTAGGCTATCAGGGTGCTTTTGTTTGTTTGTTTTTGTGGTAGTTCTCAGCATTACAGAGTACCAGCACCTTTCATGGGGGTTCTCCCAAGTCGGAAACTGGCAGAAATTGGTGCAACCTTTTATATTAGTACTGGCACTTTTAAAAAAAGATATTGCTTTATACCCCTAGGAGAGGATGTGAGAGTACCTACTTGTTTTCCTTTTGCATAGACAATGGTTTTATCTCATTGTAACAGCTTTTGCTTCCTGGATGCTTTATGAAGATGCCACTCCCTATTCCTCAGTCTCTTCCTGGGAGTGCAGTAGTTCCATTATTTAAAGCTCTGTGGCATGTTTCCCAAACACACACTGTGACTTAAGAATGGGATCTTGCAAGAGCTAAGCAGTTCACTGCCTAGGCAGGAGACCTCCTGGAAACCTTGTATGGCCCACTTTGCATTCTGTGATGAAAAAATCAGAGTATTAATGTATTATACTATCATATGCCATACATGCATATATTGTGCTCATAAGCTATGACCAGCCATGGATGCTTCATGCACATGTAATGAGTTAAGACATGTCAAATCTAACATTGAATTGTGCTGGTTAAAAGTTGCTTTGTTGTGAAGTACCAGGTGATAAAGATTGCAGCTGTAACTATTTAACTTGGCTTTTGAGGGAGAATCAGAGTGAACTGATTTCAGCCTGTTATCTGGCTATAATGTCAACATTAACCTTAGCTTCTGTGTAGAATGTTATAGAATTAGACAGCTTACACTGAATTAATTAGAAAGCAATTAACCATTCTAGCATCCTTAGATAATCTGAATGAGCAATTACTTGATGTATTGTAACATAACTATGTCGCAAGTGAAGGTTTCTTCTTTCCATTTTAACACTTCTGACATGCAAGAGGTGGACTATCACACTGCTTGGTGTGCTTGCTTTATTCTTAGTCAGAATATTTTTGAAACTTCAAATGCTCAGATCAGTGCAGTTGTGGCTTCAGTTTTAAAATGAATGTGGTTGTGTGGAAGAGAATAGAAAACAAGAAGGTCAAGGTGTACATGATTTCTGTGTGGTTAATCAGCAGTACTATTTTTTGTGCATTAATTGACCAGACAGACATACTCCCTTTCTGTGCGAATCTCCTGAAACGTGTCTGAAATGTTTTCACACACACACACACCCTGCTTAAATTGATGTATGTTTGTACTCATCCCCTTGAAACAATTCCTGGTTGCCATTGCATGATTTTCCCCTTTTCATTGTTTAGTTCTCTGTTGAATCAATCCTTCAATTCTTCACAGCTGCATTCTATACTTCTCATCATGCTTAATGCTTCAAGGATTCCCCCCTCCAAATAACAAACATCATTTGTACATACTATTTATGAATTTTGTTTAACTCTGACATCCATTTTTACTAAGTTACCATTTTAGTCAACTAAGATCCTCTTGGGTTGTTCGCTCAATGATGGCTGATTATCCACATTGTCTGTCTTGGGAGGCATGTAAATTGGCATGTAATAATTGATAACACTATCATCTTCCTTTTGGGCACAAACCTTAATGTGGTAAGGGGGTTGTGTGTGTGTCAGTGAAATTGGGAGCAGTACCATACGGGATCTAGACTCTGACAAGAGGTTAAATTCCTAGCAGACCCACTCAAGGTGGAATGGTCACAGATGAGATACGGGACTGAGAGGCATCCGCCCTCTTCAGGGATCTATGACCACCTCAGCAGAATAGAACAGATAGTTCCAGTGGTGATGAGAACACAGAAGTTTTTGGGCAGCAGCAGTAGTGGAAGGTGGCACTGGCCAAGGATCTTTCATAGACAATGGCAGTGCCACTACAGTTAACTTTGGTTACTACTATGCAGAAGAGGACAGCGATAAACCACTTCTGACCAACCCTTACCTCAAAAACCCCATGATAAGACAATCCAAAATGAAAAAAGAATAGTGTTGGATGGCACTCAATCAGCTAGTGGAGAAGAGCAGAGGACTAGTATGATCAGCGCTATCCTTGATGACACAGACTAAAGCCAAAAGGACATTCAGCTGTTGATAAGAATGGATGCAAAAGGAAAGTCTAAAGCTGTTCAATGCATACAATATCAACCTGCAATGCAAGAAGCGTGAATCAAGGTAAGTTTGAAATTATAAAATGAGAAATGGGACATTTAAACATTTAAATCCTGAGAGTGAGTAAACTAAAGTGGAAAGGGTTAGGACATTTTCAGTCAGAAAATTTACAAAGTGTTTTACCTGGGGAATGACAAAAATGGTGGAACTGAGTTGCTTTAATAGTGAGGCGAGATGTAGCACAGGCACTCAGGAGCTATAATGCAAAGTCTGACTGAATAATATCAATCAGACTTCCAGGAAAGCCTGTCAACATCATTCAAGTTCATGTTCCAACTACAGATGCTGATGAGGAAGAAATTGTAATGTTCTATTCAAGTGTCCAGAAAGAAAGTGATCACACACCTAAACAAGACTTTCTATTGCTTGGCTCCATCATCAACCTAAAGGAAGACTGCAACCAAGAGATCGGAAGAAGGTTGAGGATGAAAGGACAGGCATGAAAGGAGCTAGAAAAGTTTCTTAAGTGTAAGAATGTGTCACTGGCAACCAAGATCATAGTATTATAGTGTGAAAACTGGACAATGAAGAAAGCTGAGAGGAAGAAAGTGCATTCCTTTGTAATGTGTAGTTGGAAGAGAGTTTTACAGATACCGTGGATTTACAAAAACAAATAAGTGGGTTCTAGATCAAATCAAGTCTGAACTGTCCCTAGAAGCTGAGAAGACAAAAGTAACTGTAAAAGACATTACTTCTAGGATAACTTGAAGGCAGCAGGAAAAACGGCCCAACACGAGATGGAAGGACTCAGTGAAGGGAGCCACAGCCCACAGTTTGCAAGACCCGAGCAGGGCTGCGAATGATAGGACATTTGGGAGGACATTGATTCAGAATGTTGCCATGCATCAGAAGTGACTTGAGGGTACTTAACATACACAATACTATCATGTCCTAGCAATGTCATACTGCATTCATATTGGCCCACTGGATAGTTCGTACACAAAAGAATAAAAAGACACAAATAGAACATTTAAAATGAAAATGCAGAAATAGTGGCAGAGCTACAATGAGGTGGGGGGGACAAATGCCCCAGGCGCAGGTGCAAGAGGTGGAAAATTGCTTCCTCCACCCCTCCCCTCAGGCCACTTCCACAGTGGAAGCAGGCTGCTTTTTTCGCTTTAAAAAGGTAGGTGAGGGGTGTTGGGGGGGGGCATGGCTGTCATTTTGCCCCGGGCGCCATTTTCCCTTCCCACGGCACTGTGCCGAAATCAATACACTGCACTACAGTGTTCCAAGTCTTTCAGTAACAGATTAAAAGTTTGAAGTCATTCAGCAAAAAAGTTTCAATTGGAAACTCTAACAAGAATCTGGGCATAGTTCACACCAACTATAAATGAATTGTTTACTCCAGTGTTTCCCAACCTGGTACACACAGGCCCTTCTCCAGGTGCCCATCTAGTATTTCAGGAAAGTTAGCAGGTTGGGAAGGCAGGACCAGTGCCTGGCTGTCATCATAAAAATGGAACAGGCTTTCCTCCTGTATCCTTACCACTCACAGGAGAAGGTCCCAGGATCCTGTAAACAAGATCCATGGATCAGCTGTTTGGTGGGGAGGGGGAACAGGGAGCATGAGGCAACAGTTGTGGCACCCTGGTCAGCTGTCTGGCAACGGAGAGAAGGGAGTACTTCAGCAATAGCTGTGGTGCCTGATGGCCAGATGTTATTCCCAGCAAGCTCTGCAATGGCTTATCTGAACCTATTCCTATTTAGCCGTGGTGTGTCTGTGTTTTAGGAACAGTTTTTTGAATGGATATAGCCTCCTCTGGAATAGAATAGAATAGAATCTTTATTGGCCAAGTGTGATTGGACACACAAGGAATTTGTCTCCGGTGCATATGCTCTCAGTGTACATAAAAGAAAAATACATTTGTCAAGAATCATAAGGTACAGCACTTAATGATTGTCATATAGGTCTAGTAAGCAATCAGGAAACAATCAGTAGTAATGAAAACATAAAATGTAAAATCATAAAATAAAATAAAATAAAATGTCAGCACAGGCTATAGTCATACAGTCATAAGTGGGAGGAGATGGGTAATAGGAATGATGAAAAAAGTAGTGCAGTAATTATATAATAAGTATATAATAAATAGTTTAACATTATCGAGGGAATTATTTGTTTAACAGAGTGATGGCATTCGGGAAAAAACTGTTCTTATGTCTAGTTGTCTTGGTGTGCAGTGCTCTGTAGCGACGTAGTAGATTCTACAATAGATCATGGGTTGATTCAGATTATTGGGGGGGGAGATCTGTGACCTTTGACCTGGATCCTTGTGTAATCTGGTCTTGGTACTTCCGCATTCTTCAAAATGCTTCTTGTTTTACTGGAATCCAAGCAAGTTTTTCACCTTGGGCAATTTAGAAGAGGGTGTGTATCCTGAGTACAGTATTACTTTCTCCTCCCAACCCCTATGGCCAGTTTCTATTCCTGAAGACTGAGAAATGGCATTTACGTCTTGCCACCAGCATAAAATTGAATGAGCATATGCCTTATTGCTTGATGTGCTTACTGCATGTCTGGCCGCCACTCTTCTCCAAGTCAAAACCCTGAATGTTTTCCTCTTATGTTCTGATGCATTGTTTAGGGATTTGGTGGGTGATGGATCAGCTTTCCCCAACACAAAATTCTTGATGTATGTTCTTGGTTCTTCCCTTTCTGTTGCTGCCTGGAGAAGACATCTCTCTCTAGAAGAGTGAACTGTTATTTTATGTTGTCGAGGACCAGAACTCAGAACGCTGTTTGTCTACAAATCAAAACTTCTTCGCTTGAACACTGTTGTCATTACAATTGTTTTATATAGTGAACCTTCCCACTCACTTTTTCATGCAATTAATAATGCATTTGCTCTCTGTAGAGGATCAAAATATTTGCCCTAAAGGTAGTTCCTTTATTGCAAGGATGTCTCATTTTCAAAGCATTCAAGACAAACCACAGAACCACAGAACATATGATTCTTCCTCAGATAATGCAGCCGTTGATGAGTACTGTGTAGAATGCAGTTCTGCAGGTGTGGCAAGTACTATTGCCTGGGACATAAATCATGACAACTAGTATAACTTGGGGTGTTTGTGACTCTTCACGTTTCATTTATGCGTTCAGATGCTGAATGTATGTCAGCTCCAGATTTGGGACAGGCGTGGCTTTCTCAAAACAGCTTTATTATAACCAACTCATCCAAAAGCTATCCCCTCTGGATGACACCTTCCAGTTCTATTTCTAGACAGAAGGCTGTCATTTTCTACTACTATTCTCCCTGCTGTATTACATACATGAAGCAAACATTTCACGTTTCTTTTTTAAGAAAGCAAGCAATGGCACAACTTACTGTGCCCTCAAAATCAATGCCCTGCAAATTCTTATAGAGTTAGCTCCGCACAGACCAATCATGTTGCATGCTTACATACCAAAGGCAAGGGAAAAAGCAGACATAAGCACTCTGCCCCCACCCCCTGCCTCCAAGCAGTTGTCTGGTCATCTGACGCGAGCGCAATTATTCAGAGGAAGGGGTCACATTCAGGTGTTGCTGTTCACCTTTCAGGTGTTGCTGTTCCCAAGGAGGGTGTGTTCATGCAGCCAGTTCCCCCACATGGTTGCACTGTGAGGACAAGCTTGCAATCATGAGGAGTCAAGGGGTACTCATCCCTGTTCCTCTTCCCTCGCGAGTGGACCACACGTGACTTTTGTGTTTACTTGAAAAACTGTGCGCTGTCTGTCCCCAGCACTGCCACACACATCTGCCCTGAATGTTCTGAAAGGGCAAACAGAAGTGTCAGTATTCTCTTCCTCATTCATTGCATGTGTACTAGACATAGTTCTGTTGTACATTTGTAATACATTTTTATCTCACCCCCTCCTCCAGGGATCTCAAGGTGACATACATGATTCATCCCACTTCTTTTTATCTTCACAACAACCCTACAAGACTAAGAGAGAATGACTGGGCCAAAGTCACCCAGTGAGAGTCATAACTGAATGAAGTTTGAACCCAGCTGCTCATAGTCCAGTCAGCATTGTGTAGTGGTTAAAAGCAGTGGACACCAAGCTGGAGAACCGGGTTTGATTCCCTACTCTCCCACATGAATGGTTGATTCTTATCTGGTTTGTTTCCCTACTTCTGCACATGAAGTCTGCTGCATGACCTTGGGCTAGTCACAGTTCTCTCAGAATTCTCTAAGCTCCATCTTCCTCATAAGGTGTTTGTTGGGGTGATTAGAAGGGGAGGCACTTATAAGCCGCTTTGAGATTCCTTACAGGAGAGAAAAGCGGGGTATTTAAAAACCCTCTTTTTCTTCTAGTCCAGTATTCCAGCCACTGCTCCACCTGCATTCACTCATTTATATAAATTGTGACATGTGACTATTGCATAACACATGATGCAGTTATTTGTTGTTTAGAGGGATGCTGCAGAGTCAGGTCAAAAGACACCAGTAATTCTGGAGAGGATGGGAGGATGGAATGCCTGAACCCCTCTGAAGGGAGGAGAGTATTGTGGTAATATCTTTGCATGATAAAATTGTGCCAGCTGCAGAACTGAGTTAGTTCCTGGTTGGAGATAAGAGTTTTATTTTGTTTTAACTGTTATTTGTTTAAGTGCTTTTATCTGTTTTATTGTTCTGCACTAATCCAAATGAAGAGCAGGCTATTTTGGCTGTGTATATGGCTTCCAACTCCGATGCCTTGCGTTGTTACTCTACCTCGGAGACAGCTGGTTGTTGGTACAGGTTGGCCATGGCCCTGGGGAAGGGCCAGCTTCTGATGGTCCAGAAATGGGGAAACATCTTTATAATGGGATCCTTGCTTTTACAGACATCATTCATTGGCTCCTCTGTAATTTTTAAGAGAACAGTTCAAATTTGTGTATTCTGTGATATAAAGGTTGACCATATATTGTCTTGCTCCAGTGTTTTCTTAAAATGAAACTGTGTTGATTCATAATCTAGCAGGTTTGGGCTAGTTTATATTTCTGGCACCTGGACTCCCACCTGCTTAGTTTCCTACATGATTTTAGATTTTAGAAACTTTAGTAGAAAAACTGATGTTCTCAAGAAATGGTGCTAAACCTTGAGAGGTGGTTTGAGTTGTTTGAGAAGGGGAAAAGAGTGGAATGAGAAAGGCTTAGTCTTCTGTCTGTTTTGGCATTTTTCCTAGTGGGTTACTTACAATAGATATGAACCAGTGAATGGATTTCTGAACAAAGCTTTCTTTCATTTTTAACAGTACAAGAACACTGTCTGTGGCTTTAAAAAATTACATCTGTCAAGACACATCTCTACTTTTTAACTTCAGTGATTGTTAAATCCAAAATGTCACTTCTGTCATCACCTCTCTTTTTTCATTATGGTGTTAAGAAATTTAAATGGTGCAAATAAAAATCATCCTTTTTTGTTCAAACCCATAAAGCAAATATTATCCGTCAGTAAAAAATTATTAGGAAAGCATTTGCCGTAGGAAGTAGCATCATTTGACACAGTTCCAAATGAACAAATAACAAGAGTCTATGCAATGTTAGAAATGGTCAGCCCCAAGCCTTAGAGAGGTCTCTAGTTTTGTGTCTCCACCTCACTTGCTAAGAGGAGCTCATCTTGGACTTGCCTCTCTGGGAAGTCTCTCATGAGATCTTACTATACAGTCTGTAATTTCTTCTCCAGCCTTTCCATTTTTCACCCTATCTTTCCATTACATTTTACTGTTGTTAAAATTTAGAAGAAGAGTTTGGATTTATACCTCCCCCACCTTTCTTTCCTTTAAGGAGTCTCAAAATGGCTTACCAACTCCTTTCCTTCCTCTCCCTACAACAGACACCTTTTGAGAGAACTCTGAGAGAACTGTGCGTATTCCAAGGTCACCCAACAAGCTTCATGTGTAGAAATGGGGAAACAAATCCAGTTTACCAGATACGAGTCCACCACTGTAGAGGAGGGGGGATAGGGAATCAAACCTGGTTTACCAGATTATAGTCCACCTCTCCAAATCACTAAAGCACACAACTCAAGCATTTTTGTTTCCCTTTCCTTTGAAGGCTGGTATAGTGGGGAAAAACAGCTTGGATCCACTGGAGAGCTTCCATAAAAGGAAGTGCCTGGGCCTGTGGAGTGCAGGAGGGGCGAGACAAAGAGGTAGCATTCTGGGCTGTCGCAAGAAGGGCGAGACAAACAAGTCATACTTCAGGGGCAGAAGACTTTCCATCCCTGAAAAAATGGTAGAGTACTCAACCCATTTAATGTTCCCATCTTATGTACGGGGTAATGAATCTAGTGCTGATCTCGGCCCTTCTCAAGGTTGCAGTTATGTGGTCTGTTCAGAAGTTCAGCTTTATCACTCTTACAATTACTTCCTTCCTTGGTGGACTGTGTTTTGAGGTCCTTAGTGAGTTTTTAGAGGTGTTAGGGTGGGAGGTAATGTAAGCAATGTAATTGTTGCCTCCCCTCCAAGGTAGCAGGGGTGTTCTAAACATAGATTTATTTTCCCAGGTTATTGCTTCACTTCCTCTAACAGCAAGGCTATGCTGGTTGTTGGCTCAGAAGGCTGCCTGGCTTCCTGCTGTGTTCTGGGGGATTGTGATGTTATAACTTGCTCTGTAATGTGCAGCACCCTCTCCTCTCTACAACAGCAGATTTGCAAGTAGAAAACCATTTGGACAGGAAGTTTCCTCCCTGGGAAAGAACTCTCTCTCTCATTAGCAATAGAGGCATATTCATAGTGCTTAAGGAACGTGTGGCTTGGCTTTTCTAATTAATGCGGAAAGGGAAAGTATAAATGCCAAAAATGTAGTTGATTCCATGTTGTTGACTGAAGTCTGATGTGTTCCTGTGATTCTAGCAGCACTTCCTGTTCTAGAGCCTCAAGGAAGGAGCAGTTTGCTAATGCTAGAGCGTTGGTGAGCTGAGTAGTTTGTTGCAAGTATAGCTAGGGAAAGGGTCTGGGTTTGGGGGTTTCTAGGCAAGAAATCTGCAGAACATGTGCATGCGCGCTCACGCACTTATCTATGTATACAAGGTGGGGTTGGGACTCATTCCTTCACAAACAAGATTAGGGAATGCTGAGATTTCATGCACCAATCTTTTCTTCCCATAGGATTCTCCAATTTTGTAAGAGCAGCACTGAGAATGAATTAGAGATTGTTTTTCGTAGGGCTCAGATTGGCAGACTCTTTCAGCCAAGGTTGCTAGCCTTGCGGAGTGCTGTCTGAAGTGACTGCGTGGCTATGAATGACCTAAAATTTAGTCAAAAAGAAAAGCCTTTCTAGCACCTCTCATCTTAAAAACAAGTGGTGTAAACCAGGAAGGAAAGGCAGGGTTCATTGTGAGGGACCCTCAGTTCCTCACAAATGAAACTCTTGTTAATAGTCCAGAATTTAGCAGTGGTATGGAGGGAGTGGTACATAGGTAGCAGTTGCTTTTCCCTTAGCTAACTTGTGGTAAAATATCCCACCTCCATAAGTGGGCTTGCTGCCCTGCCTGTACACTTCTTACAGGCACTGTCTTGATATTATAAATGCTCAGATATCAATGCCACTAGTGTATGATGTTTTAAATGTGTGCACCTTATTCACTAAAGGAATGTCTAACTATTTCAGGTTGTTTGCATGTTAAGTACCATCAAGTCATTTCCAACTCATGGGAACCCTATGAATCAATGTCCTCCAAAATGTCCTATCGCTAACAGCCTTGCTCAGATCTTGCAAACTGAGAGGCATTACTTCTTTTGATAGTCAGTGCATCTCAGGTTAGTGTACTTTTAATACAGCTTCAAACTGTCACCTTTGAAGCAGGACACTTGAATACACTGGTTAAATTTCTGGTCAACCCAGATGGTATCGGCTCCATGCTTACCCTTTTTAAAGCAGAAGCAACTGGAAACATAGCCAGTGTTGAAACTGAGGGATGGGGAGGGGGAGGTTCCCTGCCTTGACTATAGATTCACTTTAGTATTATGACAAATATAACAGAGTTATGATACCGCAAAAGCCTTAAATAATGCCAGTGCCTGCAGCATGCCCACTATTTAGCTGCTGTTTTCCACAATTGCCCACCCCAGTTCTGAGGTAACTATGGTGCAATATTTAACAGCTGGCATTGGGATATAGATTGTAAATGTTTTACAAGCCTGTGGCTGCCAGCATCTAAGAATATATGATCAAAACTTACAGAGTTGAAAGCAGCATGGAGACTGGATCGGCAGTTTGATAACTGAGCAGGAATATGAACATGGGCTTCTCCACCCAGAGGCTAACCACTGGACCTAACTGTTCCAAATTATTTAAGATAAGAGGATCTGATGTTGGGAAAGCAAGTGGAGTATATATCTGTTGGAGTGTCCAGGGTGGGTGGGGAAACCTTGTCTGTGAGTAACAAAGGCGGCAACCAGGTCAATAGTTGAGGGCATCTGAATAGAAGTATGAGTAACAATGAAGACTATAGCCTGGGAGTAACCCTGTAGATAGCAAGGTCACTGGTGGGAGCATCTGAATAGAAGTATCCTGGCCTTTGTTTCTTTTGTCTATGGTCATCCTGTGTTTGTGTGGAGCTGGTTTGACACAGTCTTGACCCTAGTATTTTTCAACACTGGCAGCCAAGTTCTGTTCATTTTCATAATTTCTTCCTTCCTGTTAAAATTGTCCATGTGCTTATGGATTTCAATTGCTTCTCTGTGTAGTCTGTGTAGTCTTCCCAACATCAGATCCTCTGAAGATGCCAGCCACAGACGCAGGTGAAACGTCAGGAGAGAATGCTGCTAGAACACGGCCATACAGCCCGGAAACCACACAGCACCCAAGTGATTCCGGCCGTGAAAGCCTTCGACAATATATTTAAGATAAGACACAATGTGGTGTAGAGATGAAGGTGTTGGACTATGGGCTAGGAGATCCAGGTTCAAATCTCTGCTATCCATGGAGGCTTGCTGGATGACCTTGAGCCAATCATCTATTCTCAGCCTAACCTTTCCCCACAGGGTTGTTGTGGGGATAAAATGGAGGAGAGGAGAACAATGCAAGCTACTTTAGATCCTGATAGGGGATAAAGACAGATATAAACATACATAAATAAGAGCACAATCCAGATCGGGACGGCTGCAGAGGTGCTGCAGGGGATGGCTCGGCAAAGGCTTTGATTGGCACGGAAACGAGAGTATTTTAATAACTCTCCTGCCACCCAAATCTCCCCATAGCCAAAATGTGTGGCATAAGTTTGCAAGCTCAGATGGCTGTGTTCCTGGGCTGGAGCCTTAGTGGAAGCCGACTAGTCCACTCAGATGCCAGCATAGCTCTGCAGCATCACCCACTTCCAAATTTGCCTGCCACAGAGCTATGGGGCAGCTGGACACTTGCACCTTTGTCTTCTCTGCCAGTGTGTATGCCTTTCACACTGATTGAAAGGGGCAAATGCATCAGCATGGCCCTCTACTGCTTCCACTGTCCATTCATCCCCCCCCCACCACCACCACCACCAAAATCTGGATTGAGCTACCTGATATGTATGTATCAGTATGGTTAAGACTTGGAAGGCAGAAACCCATTTTTTTCCTGCCCTTTTAGAAGGGGAAAGAATTTGAAGGGTGGGGGGCTCTCCCTAATGGCATGTTTTCTTTCCTGAGCAGGAAATATAGAGCCTTCCTTTGTGCCTGTCCTTCTGAGGCAGGCCTTGGACTCCTTAACCATTGCCTGCATAGGCAGTGGTATCTATGCATTCTCTCCCTCCTCCAGTTACCAGTTTGTCTTAGGTGTACTTCCCTTTATGAAGAGAGATTCTCACACCCAGCATTTTGGCTCATGTCCTGCTCACCTGTTGTGGACCCATTTTTTCAATGGAATTTTTGCCTATCTGTTCATCCATTTGTAGCTGTTTGGCAGGTTGCTTCGCCGTATTCGTTCCTGACAGTACAAGTGGCTTTTAGTGTATTCATGTTTGTACACAACCCACTGTGCCACTGTTCCACTAGGCAGGCAGTTGATTAACTAAACAGTTACCAGTTACAAATCATGTAAATCAGTCATCGATGACGTTGTGTTTAAAAATAATCCCACAGTTCAATGTTCATCTCAGTAATCATTATGAACATTAATTGCTGCCAAGCTGTTCGGATCTGCAGCATTTTTGCACATGCAAAAAACTGATTCAAACCTGTCTGACAGATATTTGAGTTGTTTGGTGCTGAACAGACATGTGGTCTGTGTCTTTTTTCCTGCAGTGGTGCTTTGTAGTAGGGAAACACAAGCTAAGATCTGTCTATACACATGGGTTGGGGCCATTGTCCCTCTAACTGTGGTAGGGAACTGCACAGATTTCCTTACCTCTGCATGTAACTGAGCCACCTACAGGAGCTCCCACTTCCAGTAACTGCCCAAACTGTGTGGCTCTTATATGGTTTCTGTATGGCCATGCAGCTTACCCACAACGCTGGTTGTGGGTGTGACTTCACGCATTAAGGATGTGTCTATAGCAATGACTTTGTGTCAGGATAACCTGTGATAAGCTGGAACACTTTGCACATCTCGACCAAAGCTAGTAATAAAGCACTGCATAGTGCCTCGTTGAAGAGGCATCCCTTTCCTCTGTGGAAGGGATTCCAAAGGTGGGGGTGGGGAAAACATCAACGGGGCAGTGAGGAATTTTGGGATGGCAGTGGGGCACTGCAGGGATTTCTGGGCCAGCTTGTGGGGAAAAGATCTTGTCCTTCCATCCTGGTGACTGGTCAGTTTTAAAGGAAATGCAGCTGCACTTTCCTTGCTGTGTAGCCCTGGGTGGGGTTAGGGTAAGTCAAGGCTAAAAGCCCAGGAGCCCAGTCACTGCTGCTTTGCAAGGCAAGATTTTTTAAAAGGAAAAGCAGCAGTGCTCTCCTCGCTGTGTAGTTTTGAGTGGGGTGTGGGGCACGGGAGCCAAGGCAAAGACCCAGCAAAGGCATCTTTATTACTCAGTTTTTATGTCCAGTTTACATAATTCTCTCAAAAAGACCTTCCTGACTACTACCCTGCTGTGAGACAGAGTCAAGATGTACTGTATTGCCTTCCCAACATAATATTTAGTAGAGCTGAACTTCAGTGCAATCACCCACCCTCTTTCCAAGCAGAGAAGAAGGTTGAAAATTACTGAATGTGGTGATCTAAGACTTCTTAGTGCCATGCAGCCTGCTGTTGAGAAACTGATATTCCAGTACCAATCTCATCCATCCCGTTAAAACTGTGAGGACATAATGGGTGAGATGCACACATATCCTTTCATGTTGCTAAAACAGCTCAGTAATTTGATTCACTTTTACTAGGTATTGTGTGTTTACAGTGTTAGAAGTTATTTTGAATTTGCAGTAGACTTAATTCCATTTGTGTGGGGGTGCCCCAGGGATGTGTCATGGGAGCCAAGGGGGTGGCAGCCTTAAAAAGTTTGGGAACAGCCGCTCAAGGGCTTTTGCATTATGCCCAAACAGAGATCATAAGTTGTGCTGCCTGCTTTCCTTCTAAATTAGCAGGTGAGAAGGGCTGCATGCTGCAATTTCATGCATGGGATGCTCACTAATGAACACATCTGCCAGTGAAGGCTTTCTGTAGTAACCACCATAATAAAAAGTATTAAAAAACAAGCAGACAAGTAAATGTAATAAAGAGAGAAAAAGAACCTAGGTCTGAAACCTTTCCTAGTCTATACCCCATGGAAAGGATTCCATCAAGAAACTATAGGTATTATAAGTACAGATCAGCTGTCTCGACAATGCTCCAGCTTGCTGCTCCCATTCAAGATGCTGAACTACATGCAAATATGTTTTATGCTGCTTTTTGCTGATGCAAATTGTATTCCTGCATAGAAGAACATAAGGATATTATTAAGGGGGGGGTGTAAAGAGAGGTATAACCTTGTCTTTATGTGCCTTGGAGAGGCACTGGCTGGTGCAAACACCCTTTGTATACATCTCCAGAATTCTTTTAACCAGTCTACACTGGCTCTTAGTTGAGAACAACAGCTGTGCATCCACTAATAGCAAGGAATGGAGTCAAATCCACCTTGGATGTTTATGCTGGGAATGGATCCCTTTATAAACTCTCCACACAGACTTTCTAAACAGTCCAGTAAAAAGAAACAACAATCATGAGAACTGCACCCTCCGCACCCTTAGCGTTTCTCCTTCTGTTTTTTCCCCTGGCTTGTAACCTGCTGACTTTACTATATGAGGTTGTGCCCAGAAAATACTTTTGCATGTCTCTGAGAGGAAGACAAATCTATGTCCTAAATGAGAAAGTTGCAGTACAGAAAGCACCAGAGAATGATGTGGTCTGTCACGCTGGTCTTCAACCCATGAGTCAAGGAATGTGCTTGCTAGGGTATAAAACTCTGCAGAGTCACCATTCCTGCTACTGGGAATATATATACTGTGCATGGAAGATGAAACTGACCAATGTAACAATGAGCTAGGAATTCAGAAATCAGTGTTGTCATTGGTTTTCACACTCTGGGGCATAATATAGAGAACATAATGGAGTAGTAGTCAATGAGTGGTGCATTGTTCATTCCGTGCTGCATTATGCATCCGAGTTGGGGATGAGTATAGAAAATAATGTTCAACCCTATCCCAGGTAGTAGCCTTGTGAACAGTTGGCCACTTGCCATTAGTTATAGCACTTGGAACATCAGAACAGCACTAACTTTTCTCAGGATTACTTGTCAGAGCCATAATTATCCCTAATAACTCTGTTAACATCTGTAAGAAAATCAGCATGTACCTATGAAACTACCTTTTTAGTACATAGATGCCCATGGTGATCCTTTAAAAAATAATTTTCACTATAAATATAAACAAAACAGAAAGCAAAAAAGAGAATTAAAGCAAATATCACAATTACATCAGAAGACATAAAAAAACTGTATATCATATCATACACGGTAATCTGTATATCATATCATACACGGTATATCATATCATACACGGTAATCTGGAAAATAACAGACACTTGATTATAATAGCTGTTATTGCCAATAGCAAATGACATAATAATAAACATGAAATAATGCTTTTCTTAATCTAACAGAATTCATAAAATACTTTATGCAATGTATGATTAACCTGTTAATAATATTAGAGATTGTTATAACATAAATTCAGATAGATGAAGTAGATAAAAATAACTCATTACTACTATAAATTTATAATTCTCACATATTAAACAGTGAGTACATATTATCATAATTTATTTGTGATATATTGAAGTGTTTTATATCTCTTCTTTCCTTTGGACCCCTTTTCAATAGTTATCATATGATGAGGATTACGGTATTAATAATTTATGTACAACATTTCAACATCTTTCTCCATCAGTCATTTTTTAAAAAATAATATAGATAATAAGAATTCTATTTATCTTGAAAATTTTTTATTGGTGTCTTATTTACAGAATTCATTAATTTTGTCATTACTACATAGTCAACTATACCCTTTTCCACCAAAAGATCTAAGTAGAATTCTAAATTCATTCACAACTTCTTCCTGGATCTTATTTGTAGCTTAGTACTCTACTGGGATCCTAGTGCCTACTCTATTCTGTCCTACCCCACCCCCATTCAAATGAAAAAAGAAAGAAAATTGCATGGTATCCCTACAGCCTGATTTCAGTAGACCCCCTTCCCTCTTTTTTTGGTAAAACTTACTAGGCACATTTAAATCAATTTGTAAGTGAAAGTTTATCATTTAAACAGAAGCCCCATTTATTCCAGAGATAGGAGAATATGAATCGTGAAAAAACGGTTATTGCAGTATGTACATAATAAGAATATATTACTATGTATTTACTCAAAATATTAATGAGGTGTGAACATCAAACCATCGGCAAAGGAATGCTGCTGTCCTTGTACTGCCCGCCAGCGGCTAGGAAAGGTGGGCTTTGGCTAGCAGGCTGAACTGCGCCCCCCCCCCCTTTCTGGAGTGACTGCTTGTGCAATCTGCTTCATGAGTCTGGAACTGCTGCAGCTTCTCTGGTGCCTCTTCAGCTGACTCTACACTTTCCAGGAGAGCATGAAGGGCTCTCCATTTGGCAACTGTGCCAAGAGCCTGTGCACCAGCAGTCAGGCATACCCGATCTAGAGCTGAAGACATCAGTTCGGTAATCTCCCCATCTTTGGAGGTAGGAAGGAGTGTGGGTGGGTGGGAGCCCCTGGGTTGCTTCCTCTTTCTCACCTTCTGACAATAATCGTGGCACAAGATTTGAAAAGCCCTTTCCTACTCCATCGGCCATTTTTTCAATGGAGAGAAATGTCTCCTTTCAAAAAAGGCAAGTTCTCTGATAGTTGTTCAAGACATCATAAATGCTCTCTTGTCAAACTACCATGTTTAATAGTGCACAGAATGATAGCTTTGACGAAGTCTGCACCTTAAAATAATTATTTAATGCTCATAGACATTCGGGACTATTTTCAGCTGTGGAAATACTCTACTTTTACTGCTGCTGCACCACGACTGACCGCACTTAGATCTTTCAGTGGAAAAGGGCATAGTTTGCTTTTCCAATACTCTCAGCTTGGACATTCTTCTGCTGTCCTTTTTGCTGTGAATGTAACTTTAGCTGCTGTTATTGTATATCCTCCAAGATTTTAGGAATGCTTCTTAGGAAACTGCCTAATAGCATACTCTTGGCATCCTTAACAAATTTACTGTGGAATCCAAAAGGAAGGGGCCTGAAGATGCACTGGAAACGGAGGAGGGGTTATGCTGGCATCCGTGCCACAAGCACCACGCAAAATAGCATGGATGCCGGCATCCAGGGACTTACCTTGGCAACCAGCTGTTGCAGTGTCCAAACCTGGAAGCTGGCCCCTCAGCGGCTGGCTTCCACTACAAATGCCCACGCTGGCATGGGGGGGGGGGTGTCCCAGGGATGTTCCAGGAGGCAAAGGCAACATTATTCAGCTCCAAGTGCACTTTCAGGCCAGAAAATGCCCGCTTCCAGTGGTGCAGACTTACACCAGCAAAAAGTGTAGTGTAAATCACTTTATGCTATGGATTTTTCCAGATAAGTAAAAGTTTTCCTCTATTCCCCCAGTGTCGGTGCTGCCGATTGCTTCTTTGGAGGCAGCCCAGCAGCACCATCCCTGACCACCTCTGTACAGTTCCCCCTGGATTGGGATGTTAATGTTTAAAATTTTCTGAATTTCTGCATGTGTTTCTTTTTAGACTATAACAATTATGTAACCCTTCTTTCAGATCTGCTGTTTCTAATTTTATTACTGTTTTGTCTGGGGTTTTAATCCAGTCCATAATCCAGATCAGACCAGCTGCTTGATAGTATAGTTTACTCTTAGGTACTGCTAGTCCTCCTCTGGTCTCTCTCCCCCCCCCCCCCATTATTTTAAACTTTGAATACGATTCTTGACTTTTTGTCATTGCGTATGAACTTTTTTTATCTGTCTCTGCCATTCCGTCAAGGTATTTTTTTAAATTAAACTAGTAACATCTAAAATAAAAACTTTATTTTGGCAATTCATTCATTTTTATTGTGGAAATTCTTCCTAGCCATGAAATTTCATGCCCATGGTGATCCTTGATTATATTGTTCCCTTCACTTTTATGTTGCAGGCTAAAAACAGAGAGACAGGTGCCTTAGCTGCTGCCAAAGTCATTGAGACCAAGAGTGAAGATGAACTGGAGGACTACATGGTGGAGATTGACATCCTGGCAACTTGTGACCACCCTTATATTGTAAAACTACTAGGAGCCTTTTATTATGACAGCAAACTGTGGGTAAGATGACCCTAATGCTACACATGATCCTTTAGAGTTCAAATAGCCCTACAAGGATAGCATGGAACAGCTTGAGAGTAAAATTGTGGCCTGCCAGTGAGCAAAATGTTGGCTGGAAGCAGGTTTGCAATATTTGTGTTGAGGCCTTGTTGGAAAAAGCTACTTCTTTGGATGTTGTAAATATAGTTACATTTGCATGTAGAGTGCATATCTGTTTAACACTAGGTACAATCTTTAATTTGTGCTAGGAAACACTGGATTTTTTAAAAAAATAGCCTGCTTTTTCTGTATTGGTTCCAGAGGCCCTTCACTTGCCTAGACTGAGAAATCTCTTTACCTTCCATCTTGTAAAAGACACCTTCTTTTCTTTTCAGCAATGTGCTGTAATGCAAAACTGTTTCGATATAAAAATGAAGTTCTGTTTGGAACTTAACAAAAGTTTTCCTGATGCAAGAGTTTGCATTCCTTGTTGGTTAGCATTTTTTAAATATTTATGTTCTATTGTTCTGAAAGCATTCAACAAAGAGAGGTTTTGCTTGCATGGCCATGCAAGAATGACTAATCCATGTTTCAACCATCTGTATTAATTTTTGTTTGCATCTATTGAAATTTTAGAGTAGGACACACAATACTTTTATCATGTTCCTCGCAAATTGCCAAGGTACTAGACAATAACACTTGCCTGTAGGCAATCAGTATATTCTGCACACTTTAAATATTTTCCCTTTAAGTTTTGGAATCCCTTTAAGGTCATGGGGATGAGGATGATAAAGCTTGAGTCTTTTGAGATATTTTGAATTTACCAGATTTTGGTTGTAATCCTTAGCATGGAACTGTGATTTCAAGAAATAATGGATTTCTGCTGGCTTGCATTACCTGAGTTCTCTTTTACATGGGCTCACTTATTTTGTGGTTTTGGCTGACTTTCTTATTACCTCCACAGCATAGTATTTAAGTCCTCAGATACGTATTAGTTGATTCATTTCAGTTAACTCAGTATAGTTATATAGCAAATACCTTCATGGCTTCACTGATTTTCTTTCAGACTAGAAACATTCATCCAGTACTTCCTGCCTGTTAAATGTACTTGTTTCTCTCGGTGCTTAATTGATTCCTTCATAATAAGTAGTATATATGTTCATAGTTTGAGTCCTAGGATAAATGCAGCTGCTTTCTTTGTGTTTGTGACACACTTGGGGTCTGGATTGTGGTAAGTTGGTCTGTGTTAGCCTGGTATCATATAGGAATGGATTGCTTGGAAGCTGGGGGACATAAAATCCCTCTGCACTCTAGGTGAATAGTGTTGGGGGTTTTGGCTCTGCCTTTGTATCTCTTGGCTCCAGTTGGGTTCCCAGCTTCACCCCTTGACCATATGGGTCCTGTGCAGGTTTGTGTCATTCAAAAATTGGCTATCCAAATCAATAGTACTGAATTTGTTTAGGACCAGGCTCCCCTTATCAAATCCTAATCTATTCACTATTGATCGAGAACAAAGACTGATAAACTGGAAGGGTGTAGTAGTAAAAGTGTTATTTTAATATTAATATTTAATATCTTATTTTAATAATGCCTAAACTTCAAAACCAAAAAATAATCAATTTGTTTTTCCTGATTTGTCCAAATAATCTGTCAAGGATTTCCAATTGTCCAAAAAAAATTAGTTTTTTTTAGTAGAGTTTGGCCATCTCTGCCAACTCTAATACAGTCACCCATCATTCTCCAATTGAAGGTGTAGCTGGAGTTTTCCATTTCTGTACATAAAGTATTCTTGCTTCTTCTGTGTTCTAATATAATTCTGTGTTTTAATATAATTATTTTGAAATAACATAGAGTTCTTATTAAATAACACTACAATAAGAAATTATCAGTATTGAAATTACAGTAAGGAGTCCTCTGAAACAGCACTGTAGCAATAATGGTAGCTGCACACATGCACAAAAACCTTGAGCATCAGCAATTGAAAGGCTTAAGTATCATCCAAGACTTAGGAAACAGATGTAGGGAGGGAAGTTCACAATGGCCCCTTCCGCACATACAGAATAAGGCACTTTCAATCCATTTTCACAATTGTTTGCAAGTGGATTTTGCTATTCTGCTCAGTAAAATCCAGCTGCAAAAGTGCATTGAAAGTGGATTGAAAGTGCATTATTCTGCATGTACGGAAGGGACCAATGAGATGCCACAGCCGAAAAAGCCTCTTGTACTTCTAAGATGGATAATCAAACTTCTGAATGACATCTTGCGAGATTAGATCACACAGAGTAGAGCTTCCAAAGAATATTTCAGTGGTTGAGTAGCTCTTAAGATATCATGGCATGTTTAGATGACAATAGCAACTCTTATGTAAGCAAAAGGATTATTGTGCAGGTGTAGCAGTGCAGTGCATATGCCATGATCCTTGGGTCACTAACTGTTTGTTCCAGTCTAATATAAATGCATTATTAGTGCAATAATAGCTGTGCCAGTGTGCAAAAGCAAACCTATACTGAAGCTGTAGTTCTTTCTCTGTACTTGTACAAACACATATCCTTGTTTGGCTATAATAAAGTTTTCTTTACACAGTCTGTTTCTTCAGATTTTAAAAAATCACTTCTGCTAATGTTAAGGGATGACTCTTGCCAAAGTGGACTGTGGGATACATAACATGGTTTATCAGAGGTGAATGAGAAGCCAGCATGGTGTAGTGGTTAAGAGCAGGTAGGCTCTAATCTGGAAAGCCAGTTTGATTCCCCACTCCTCCACATGAGTGGCAGAATCTTATCTGGTGAACCAGAATTGCTTCCTCACTCCTACCATTCCAGCTGGATGACTTTGGGCTAGTCCCAGTTCTTTGGAACTCTCTCAGCCCCACCTACCTTACAAGGGGTCTGCTGTGGGGAGACGAAGGGAAGGTGTTTGTAAACCCCTTTGAGTCTCCTTACAGGAGAGAAGGGGGGTATAAATCCAAACTCTTTTTCTTCTGATACTAGTTTGAAAATAAGCACCGCAGGAAATGATGCTCCTTTCATTCCACTTCCAACACTCTGAAAAAAAAACCTGTCTTCCCCCAATCCCTTTGACTACTCAGAATGAAAGTGTGAGTTTTCACTTCCAAATACAGCCAGAATCTGTCAAGTTTTTATTTAAAGACCAATTGTGTATCAGTTCTGTGCAAGTGTAAATAGTGGTTGTCCCCTTCTAGCTTAAATTTAAATCTTGGCTAGTGCCTGTACAAGTCCTTGTCAAAACATCCTTGCTTTGTAATAAATCAAAAATCTGCAATCAACTAATGGGCCTTGTGCAAACCCAGATACATTTAGGATAAGGAAACTGTCCAAGTTTACGTATTTGTGGCTAAAAAGAGTGAACTGCTTGCAGAGCTTGAAATGCTTGGGCAGGAGTGAATAGGCTAAGGGTATTTTGGAAGGAAGTATTTGAGAAGTAGGGTGCAAGTGGGATGTAAGGAAAAGGAAGGAGATGATTCACAATTTACTCCCCAGAGACTGCCTAAAATTTTGATCCCAGACAGATTGCACTCCAGTTATTATCCAGATGACATCTATTAAACCAGATATCTTAGAATTGGAATTCTCGAGTAGTAAATGTTTCAAAGTGTTTAAAAGCTGTGTAAAAATGACTCAGAGGGAATGTAGGGGGAAGAATAGGTAACATCTTGTCCGTTTTTGTTTCCTTTATTGTGGTGTTTCTGTAGCATAGCTGTTACAGTTAGGCATGTTGGCTTCTGTGTTTCATTAAATGCTAGCAGTTGTCTTTTCTGGCTCAGTTTTTAAATGAAGAATTACTGTGCTATATTCCTACTTGCAAGCTGTAGCAGTTTGCAGCTCTCCTAATTCATTTTCAGGCTTTTTACTCAGCCTGCAATAATATCATTTTACACTGGATGTATGTTATCTATTTTCAGATTTTAGGTTGACATTATAATCCTAGGAAGTACAATATCCTCTCTTTCATGTCAATATTGCATGTGCAGAAAAGGCCTCTGTTTCACTTAAGAACATGCATTGGGAAACCCCTGCATGTTATCACCTTTCCAATGTTTGTAGCAAATCCAGCAAAGACATTTATGCTCACAGGTAACACACAGGAACATACTTTTCCGACACATGTGTTACTGCTGGAAAGGGAAGTATGTGAAGTAGCATTAGATTCAGAAGGAATCAACCATGAGGAACTTCTGGTCGTGTGAAATGGTGTAAGTAATGAAAATGCTGGACTTTCTTTCTGAAACAGTTGAAATGATGAATAACTAAGCAGGTGTGTGAAGGCAGCTTATTCTGATGGGACATTTTACTTAGGTCAGGCCTTGACCTAAGGTTGCTACTTAACTTCCTGCTGCCCTTTTCAGGTGAAAGGTCTTTCTCAGACCACAAGCTCTCATCTGTCAGGTCACATCCAAATAATTTTTATTTCAGGTCTTCTGTGTACTCATTTAGAGTACTTCACCCTTGCAAGTGGTGATGCAGCAATGGCTTACTCAGGTAGCTGATCTGGCAAGGGAACCGAAACATAATGCAATGCATTTTGGGGTTGTTTCTCATGCAGACAGGAAGCTCTGAAGACATGTCTGAAGGAAGAAAATCTTTGAGAGGCTGTCAATTCTCTGAAGACACTTTTTAAAACATAAAAATGAAATATCAGCCTTGCTGTTATGTGCACCAGCTGATGAATAAACAAAACACTGTGGTGTCATTTTACTAATTCCAACTACTGCATAAAGGAAAGCTTATTAAACAAATGCATCAATTCCTGGTATTGAACTTGTCCTTTTGAAAACATTCTACAGCTATCCTTATTCAAATGTAAACATATCTAGACATAACTAGCCATCAATTTTGAACAGGAATCATTTATCAAGTATGCATAACTTACCTCATGCTAAAATACAGTCAGTCAAAGACATGCAAAGTGGTGCTTCCTTTTGTGATAAAACATTTGATACTTTGGATGAGAGGCCACTAGCAGCCCCATGAAAGAACAGGATAAATTGACGTATCTAGGATGGGGCAAGTCATAATGTGTGCCCCAGGCGCCATGTGTCTGGGGGCGTCCTGGCCACCCCTTTGCAAGGCACAAAGCCACAGCACCCTCCCCCTCCAGGCTGTGCCCCACCAACCTCCATCTGCCTCTGCCACTCTGAGAGCTGGTCTACCCATGGTTAAAAGCAATGAGCAGAACTGGCAGCCTGAGAGCTGGTTACCAAGATGGGAAAGACTGGCAGGAATTTTTTTTTTGCCGGGGGTGGGGGGTGTTGCACAATTTCAGTGCTTACCCTGGTGCCATTTTCTATAGATACACCCTCAACAGGATATATGAATATTTTAAAAATAGGGCTGTGAGGACGTCTAGGTAACACTTGTAGTGCTGAAATAGGTGTTGAAATAGTGATAACGCTCTTCAAGATCCTTCTGCAACAAGGATCTTAACTGTAACACCCAAATATTATGTCTTTTCTTTAACCTGCTTCCTTTCCTTTTTCTTCCTATTCCTGTAACTTGCTTCTGGGGTTGATTGGTTACTTTCCCAAATATTTTTCCCTGTAGGCTATTTCTGCTCAGAAAGAAATAAGTCATTATGCCTTAGCTGGTGAATAGTGTCCTTTCATTGTAAGAGAATAATGGTAAACTGGAAGCAATCTGTTTTACAGAGAGCTCGCTATTTAAATTCCACCTACTGAATGCCTTTTTGCCAGACAAGCTGTTGACATTTGGGTTTTTTTCCCCCAGTAAAGATTGTTTCATATTGTTCTGTGTGAAGTCACCAGAAATCTGCCATGACTTGTGTGGTGGTCGCTTGAGTGCTCAGGAGGTGTGGGTACAGTCTGTAAGACAGCTTCAAGGGCTTTTAGATACTCCTGTCAGTGCTGGCTTCTGTGCAGATGATGATGGAGCCACATGAAGCCAGTCTGTGGTTAGCAAGAGAAGCTCTAATTCTCACTGAGGCCTATAAGCAAGCCTCACTTGGGAGCTTTCATAGGAGCCATGAAACTACCAGTGGTTAGACCACTGGCCCATCTAATGCCCTATTTTTACTGTGACTGCCACAGATTCTCTAAGCTCTTTCTCCAGTATCTGATATCTAAGATTCTAGGGAATAAACCTGAAACCGTCTGTCTTCAAAGCATCTGCTTTCCCACTAAGATACTGCTCCTATCTATTAATATCACCTGAGCTGCTGTGGCGGTTGAAGAACAAGGGCACTTTAGGATGAAGTGACTGTCGTTTCTTCCTTTTAACTGGTGCTGAAGCCTGAACTATAAGACTTCTTGTGTCACCAGTTCAAAAACTCTTATCCTGACCACTCCTGAGCTAACATGGCAGTGGGCTGGCAGAGCTCTGTAATGCAGAATCTAACAAAAAGTGGGAGTTATTCCTGTCACTTCACAAAAATCACTTTGATGCCGATGTGATCAGATTCACACAATATTTTTTGAATTTGAAGTTTTGAATTTGTTGCATTTTTGTGCATTCAAAGTACTTCATATGCATTACCTCAATAAACCTTGCAACATCCCTGCAAGGTAGGTCAGTATTATTAGTCTTAAAATATGATAGAAGATGGAGCTGAAGGAGTGGTGCCTTGCCTTTGCCCACCTGGTGAATGCATAGCACAGGCAAGCTTGGAACCAAAGACTTTCTGACTCACACCCTCTATCTTGCCAACAGTAACAGTAGACCTCTACAAGAGGTTCGTCACTCCAATTTTCCTCACTTTTACTATAACGTATGAAGTGTGATTCTCATACCTCATGACAAGTTATGAACTCAAGTAACATCTGAAGTTTTTGGCCCTTGATTCAGGTGAGATGCAAGTTAGCGGTTTTTCATGACAGAGCAGAAATTAGCTGCCAGGCTAATTGTAGTAGTACAACTTCTGGATGTAAACAGTTCTGAGAATCTAGATTGGTAACTGGACTGTGCAATTTTAAAAAAGAAAAGAAATTGCATAGCAGATGCAAGAGACCAGAAAGGGAGGTGACACAACAGTTTTTCCTATCTGTTTTGCTGCTAATCTAGGGCCAAACCCTCTCAGATCTGATAGCACAAATCATACTGAGCAGCAGTATTCATTTACACTCATCACCAGAAGAAAGTAGAACACTAGTGATATGCCAAAACAGATGAGAAAGTATTTTGTCTGTGACACATCAGCTTTTTACAAGATTCTTGCATGAATTGCTTCATATTTTCATTTAGAAATTGTGGTATTGGGGAAAGAGGCAGTTTTGGGATTGTTTACACTGAGAACTTAGCTGGAAATTCTGGGCTAGTTTTAGAGAAACAAAGGAACACACCCAACAGTATACAGTCTGGCAAACTCATATCTTGCAGCCCTAAGTAGCATTACATCTGTCTAAGCTCATTGATTTAAATGGATTTATAAGAGTGTAACTCAGTTTAGGATTGCACTGATATACACTTTCTCAGTCACAAACATATGCACACACCCTACTTTTCAATGTTTTTCCCTGTGGGGTTGATAGTTGAATGAGCTGCCAGTTTGAAAGACGAGGGACCAAAGGTCATGAATTCTTAACACAGGAAGGGTGGTGCCAAGTTTGCAACACTAATCTTTGCTTTCTCAGCAGTTAAATTGCTGTGCCTAAGAGTTTAAATCCCCTTTAGTGAAAGGAGTAGAGATTGTGTATTAAAAGGTTTGGATGGATTGTATCTCAGGCGAAGGTACTGCAAAGCTGTCTCAACAAAAAGTATCATACTGATTGCTGAGCTGTGGGAGTCTTTTCTGATTGCATGACTGAATTTCTTGTATAGCAATGAGAACATAAGAATATAAGAAGAGCCCTGGATCAGACCAGTGGTCCATCTAGTCCAGCATCCTGTCTCACACAGTGACCAATCTGTTCTTTTGATGGTCCAACAACAGAGCGTAAAGGCCAAGGCCTTCCTCTAATGTTAACTTCTAGAACTGGAAGCTCTAGAACAGCAACTACCATTACCACTACTATTTCATTTGTTGGTCCTGAATCTATGGCCCATCAGCTTCATTGAATACTCTTAAGTTCTAGTATTTCAGGAGAAGACTTTCCATCCCACTCATAATTTTATAAACCATCATGTGTCCTCTTTGTCATCTTCCTTCTAAACTGAGAAGTCCCAGACTCTTCAGACTTCCTTCATAAGGAAGGTACTTATCGTCTTGGTTGCTCTTTTCTGTACATTTTCCAGCTCTATGATGTCCTTTTTGAGATACAGTGACCAGAACTGTATACAGTACTCCAAATGAAAATGAGTGCTATAAACACAATCCTAACCAGAATCTAATAAATGAGAGGTGAGATTGAGAAAGAGTCCCAACCTTGCTGAACCTGTGGGCACTTGTGGAAAGTTGAGTACAGTCATGAATGGCATGACTAAATGGCTGT
Source organism: Sphaerodactylus townsendi (assembly GCF_021028975.2). Taxonomy (NCBI): domain Eukaryota; kingdom Metazoa; phylum Chordata; class Lepidosauria; order Squamata; family Sphaerodactylidae; genus Sphaerodactylus; species Sphaerodactylus townsendi. The sequence continues at coordinate 97,774,236 of NC_059427.1, read as the reverse complement.
CATGGAGAAGTTGGATCGTAAAACATTGGGAGGTGCCACAAAATGTTTGGAGGAACCAAACCTCCTCCTATGATGGAGGCAGCTGTTTCTGAATTGATTTTTCCTGTGGACACAAATATTATGCCTCGGGGGCTCTTCTGGAGTACCTCTTGCTCCAATGAGATGGAGAAAAGCCACAACTAGCACTTGGCTTTGAAGAAGAAATTCTTTGGTGAAATGGTTGCATAATTTTGGGTATCACTGCTTTAAATTGCTTGTGTGTATAAATTGCAGTCAAGATGCTGCCGATTTATGGTGTCCCTGCAGGTAGATAGTTTTTCTTTAGAGCAACAGAATGACATTCTGGTTCTAACCGTTGCCTATGACTATTGTGACGTGTTCATCACATGGGAGGCAGGGAAAGCCCTGGATGTAGCCCTTTCTCCTCCTAGTCCAGATCACAAACCTCTTTGGGACTGTACATGCATGGTAAACATCCATTCTTTTCGATATCTAAACATGTTTATGAAAGGAGTTTTTTATTTATAAAGTGAGAGGAAATGTGTACAATAGGTGTCCACAACATAGTAAAATGTGCACACTTCTGTTACTGCTGTGCAACTCATGTTTCTACAAACTTAATACAACTTGCAAAAGTTACACCCACAAAAGTAGCTTGGTATCAAGATATGGAATACAAAAAATGAATTTACAATCCCACCAAATGTTTGAAATCTTGTTGTTTGTATGTGATCAGTGTAATAACTCCTGATGTTATGAGATACGATAATCTCTATTAGGCATAAGTTAAAAGTTGTTTACAGCATGACCAGAAACTATTGAACAAGGGTAACTCAATCACAATTTTCACAAGGGTAACTCAATCACAAAAAAACTCAATTTTCCTGCTGAGCTGCAGAGTGATATGTATGGACACCTTTGTATTTGTGGGTCTCTGATAGCTGAATTTCTATTGCTTATGTTGCCCAGTTTCAGTGGTCCTTCCTTTGTGATAAAACATGTATTACTTAGTCTACCTGTTACTTTTTGTCCTATCAAGGAACTTGTTTCACTGTCATATTAGTCTTGTATGAAAGGTTAGGCTGAGCTAGAACAATTGGTCCAGTGTTACCTACAGTGAAATCCAGTGCAGTCACTCCAACATGAGCTCATTCAATGGATTGAGACTGGCGTAACTCTGCATAAGATTGCATTGCCAGTGAACTTCATGCCTGAGTGTGAAATTCAACCCACCTCTCAGTCCTAGACCAAACCACCGCACCGCAGTGCTTTGCTACTATTGTGGTGTTTCCAGATAGTTAATATGAAGGACTGGATTGTGGCTGTGGGACTATGAAATTAGTACTTTAAAATGTTTTTCTTGCTTTGGGAGTCTACTTAACGCAAAATGAGTTAGTGTTAATTTTAGGGAGAGCACAAAGAATGTGCTAGCTCACACCCAGTTCTTCCAACTCTGCCTGGGGACTTCAGGTTACTATTTTCATTTACCATCTCACCAGCTGAGTGTTCTGGATGACTCTGGTCAGGCCTGATTCAGGTGCAGGTGTGCACTTAAAAAACTCTATATGTCTAGTTAGCTTTCTTATCTTAGATCTGCATTCCTGCAGAGTACACCTGAACAATGTTTCTAGTTCATTATGGGTATATCTGCCTTAGCAGACTAGGTGCTCGGGAGCAGCAGCAGCAGCAGAAGGCCATTGCTTTCACATCCTGCATGTGAGCTCCCAAAGGTATCTGGTGGGCCACTGTGAGTAGCAGAGTGCTGGACTAGATGGACTCTGGTCTGATCCAGCAGGCTCTTTCTTATGTTCTTATATTCAAAAATACTATTAGAGAATTTTTGCTTCCATTTTATCTACCGTATAACTCTGCATCTTTAATACTAACAGAAAAGAAAATTATATCAACTGTACTACTACACTGATAAAGGGGAACAATTACATCAGTCCGTAAAAATATCTTATCCAGAAATAAGCAGGTACCAAGCAGGTATCAATTCAGTTTCCTGTATTTATATCTCCTAACAATAGCTAGTTGTCCCACTTGATAAGTGCAGACATTCTTGGATAACTCATTATAACTTCAAACACTATACGAAGTTATCTATACTCAGATATCTAAAAAATGTTAGCTCATTATTGCTGGATTTTGTCATAGTCTATTTAAAAATCACTATTATAAGTTTCTCATATTTATAAATTATGTTAGCTGTCACCAGTAGACCACATCTTTGAATGATACCTTCACTTCAGTGAAAGTGGGCAGTTTGCCATTTCCTATTGCTTCTGCATCTGGACCTGACTATATAGTATCCACTGAAAATGGTTAGGACATTTCTAACCTACAAAAGAGCATGCTATTGTGTTACTCCTTTGTTTCTTGCTCCTCTCCAAGGATATTTTATTCTGGGACTCTAGACATTTTTGGCATGTGTGATTGAGAACCTACACCAGTTCTGGTGAGCATAAACATCTTTCATCTTTTGAACACGACCAGCAGCTGTTCCTCTATATTTTTCACTGTATTTGTGACATGCCAATTTTTGGGCTTTAATCTTTAGAGCTCTCTATGTGTTCTGCTTGATGCTATAATTCTGCCTTAGATAAGAGGTGTGTTGTGAATGGAAATAAAAGAACCAGTAGGGTCAATATATGGCTTAGTTTTTGCAGTTAATTTTTGCTTTAAATCAGTACCCATGAGCTTTGAAATCCTCTTAGTTATTTCAAATTCAGTGCATATTTTCACCCCACCAGAATGTGACTCCTTGGAACAAAGATACCTGTAGCAAAGTTTCTCATTGAAAATGTTTCTGTGAATGGCTTTGTCTCTAGCACTGCTGGAAAGATTACCCCCTGTGTGGTGAACTTCTTCCTGAGTCTGGCATTGATGGCATCAGGTTGCATGAAGAATGTTTTTTCTGAGCCTCTTCCCCCTCGCTGCCCCTCCCCACACACACACACACATATGCAGGAAGGAATGAGGAAGATGGTCATTCAATCCAAAGTTGCAGAGTCATGCAAGAAGATCTAGATCTATTCAGTGCCTCCAAGAAGATGCTTATGGAAGATTAGAAGAATGGGGTGGCAGAGTGTAATTGTTGTGTATTTTGCCCTGTTCCTCTTCACTTTCCTTTTAGCTGTGAAAGCTCAATGGAACATCCATGAACAGAAGCTGTATACCTCTGATTATCAGATGCTGAGGGCAGATAGGGGGAGGCCTATCACCTTCCTGCACAGTGTGTGAGCACCTAAAAACTCACAACCACAGTGAGAAAATGGATCTGGATCTGATCAGGTATTGTAAAACTTACAGTCTTTATCAGACTGTATTAAATCTTTGTGCAGCTTCTTTGAACTACTCAAATAACAACTTAAACAGCCAGTTTCCAATCTCTTTGGCATTTCTTAAATGCAAATTGATATCCTAGATTCATTGTTTTTGGCTCTCATTCCATCTTGCCCCAATCATGCTGTTTACTTCATTATACTAAATTTATTGGGATTCTTCATTATCCATATCCCTCTCCTAAACCCTCTGTGCTGTAAACTGAAACAAATTATGCAAATATCTTAATAGGGCTAATGAGCATTATGATGATGATTAGACTGAGAAGGCGGCCTAGGTAAAAAAATTCCTGCTTAGCCGTGAAACACATTGGGTAACCTTAGGCCAGCCAGTCCCTTTCACCTTACTTGATTCACAGAGTTCTTGTGAGGATGAAATGGTGAAGGGGAACACCACGTAAGCTTTTATGAGCTCCTGTCTTTATCCAGCTCTTCTTCCAGGTTGCTCAGAGTGGCTCACACAGATCCATCCCTTTATTTATTTTGTATTTGTATAACAGTCCTGTAGCTTAAGGTAGACTGAAACACAGTACCTGGTCCAGGGATACACAGCTTCATGACTACGTCAGATTTGAAACCTGTTCTCTCTCCTGTCTTAGTGTGACAGTAACTGTGACACAACATTGACTCTGAAAGAAAGCTCGAATAAAAATGTGAAAGATCTGAGCAGAGGATAATTAGACCTTAAGTGTCTCCAGGCCAAAATCCTGTCTCCACTTAGCATCCTGAAAACAAGATAAAAATAAAATATGCAAAAAATTGCATTACAATGCCATTATTAACAAAAACAATAGTGATTATTTTATTTAAACCATGTATCTGCAGCCGCTTCAAAGATGAGCAGTGTGTCTTCTAACATACAAACACATGTGTGAGATGGGTTGTGAGATGACGATGCAGCATTTTGCTGTGCTAAATGTGAAAAGCTGAAATTGTATCAATTCGGAATGTTTGTCTTCTCATTTCAGAGCTTGGGGAGGATGGGAGGGCAGTCCTAAGGCATTGAAATTTTTCAGAGATGGAGTTGGAGAGGTTGCGAGCTGGCATTGCGAAGGAAGACTTTGCTATGAGGTTCCGATCAAACTCTACCATGTTCATTGCATTGTCCGATCAAACTCTACCATGTTCCTGTTAGCTTGCTTTAATATGTCAGCTGTGTGAATTCATGTTGGAGAACAAGATTTTTAAGTCAATGTTGTGTCAGTGTCCAGTTTGTAGGTACAGACGTCTGAAAGAAGCAACACTGCAATGGAAAACACTTTGTGGTAAGGCTATATTCTGTACTAAAGGCCAAGTCCTGCCTTGATTTTCCTAATAGAAATAAGTCTGAAACCTTAAGTCTTGTGTACAATAAACAAAGAATTGAGGAGGGGATCACAAGGAATGAAAATAAGGAAGGATGTGACAAGTGGAGGGGGGTTGTTGAGGTACAAAAACTGTAAATATGAGCAAGGCAGCAGGTCCCTGAGCCGCCCCCCCCCCTAATTATTGCTTGGGCCCCTTTTTGCTCATCCGTCAGTGTTTCTTTGTAGTCTTCTTCACAGCTATAAGGACTAGAAACCGGCCAGATTTAAGTTACTGGATCCTCTGCTAGATGCTATATCCATACAAGCATTAGTCTTTATGGTCTCATCACATAAAGTTTTCTACTTCTTTTGTTAAGAACAGGCAAAATACAGATATAAACAAAACTTTCTACTACTGGTGGTAATTTCATATTTTCAGACTGATGGTACAATGCAAATAACATATTGTTTAATCAGTAGAATGCTGTAAAATTACCTATGTGTCTTTCTACAATAAAAAAAGACTTAGATATGTAACTTGGGAGTCTCCCTGGACTGTTTGTACAGAAAGAACATTGAATTTGTGTCATGTGGCTGTTCAAGGTACAGGAAAGTGGCACTGCAGTTGGCAAACATTTGATTAAAAAAATTACGGAGCTGGATAGTCATAGCAGTATGAGACAAAGATAGCAAGACTGAAGGATACCTGGAGTGAAACACCCCAAGTTTATGGGGGCAAGCTTTGGAGGTGGACTGGGGAAGTATTCCGTATCATACATTAAAGAAGCCTTGAGGTCCAGGAAGGCAATTATTAATTTGCCTGGATAATAATTTTGACGGCAAAGGTGACATGGGGTAAGGCAGCCACATGAATGGTTGTGTGAGTTTTCAATCAGTCAATCAGTAATGCAAGGATGACATTGTTCCTCTCTTCTGTGGCCTTTTCAAGACCCAAAGTTTCTTCTGATTTGAGCCCAACTTTCTCAGGAAATCATTTATCCCTCATGCAAACAAACCCTGCATACAGGAACATTCCTGGATTTTAAAGAATGCCGTTGAAAAGACATTTCTTGCATACTTCAGTTGCAGAAGCAGGGAATGAGTTAGGTATAGGAATAAAATGTGGAGCAATTATAGTAAAGAATATACTCAGCTGGCTCACATCAGAAATATTTAAGAAGTCCTGCAGCCTTTCTTGCAGGTGCTTAAAGTGACATTATTATAACAAGCAACTTATGGTAAATAACTGCATTCTTGATTTGTGGTTTTAAGGTTCCAGTACATCAACAGCTGTTAAGCGAGTGGTGATGAGCACACTGATAATGCTCTATTGGTGTGTACGGTATGTCCGCCGAAATCAACAAACTAATATCCTGTTGTTGTTTTTGTGGAAAGATGCTAGCTCTAGCAACAAGCTGTCTTGTGCTGGGACATGCTGCAGAAAGTGAAACAACAATGTGTGGCCAGTTTGAACTCTTTTGCCACAACAAGAATATTTGTTATAATAAAGTAGAACATAATGGGCATCTAGCAGCAACTGAAGCTCATATCATTGTTGAAAAAAGGTTGTCCGTACCTAAGTAATGTCAGAATCTGCTTTTTCAGGTTGCTGTCTATCAATGTTTGTAACCAACAGTCAAACTCCCCAAACCTGATTGATAAGGAGTGCCACTGGAGCTATTCCCCTCCTACTCTCTGTCTGCCAGAGGGATATGAAAAAGTGCCTGGGCAGTAATGTAGACATTGTCTCTGACAGCCCAGTCTCTCCTTTCAGCATATTATAACTTAAGTTCTGAGGAGCTTGAGCAGATCAATTTCTACTCCTCTCTGGTTTTTCCCACATCCCCTTTAATAGACTCAATTGATCTCTGCATTCAGTGCCTCCTAAAGCCTTCACGGTTCTTATTAAGGGGCTTGATGGGGTCCTCTTTTTTTGGTTGATTTACAAAGTTGTGTTTTGCTGCATGTCGAGGGAATCCCCTACAGAAATCACTGCTTTGTGGGTGTTTGCCATTTTACTAATAAACATAGTGAAGTGTGATGCTCTGGCTTCACAGATTAAAACTTGGTCACTATGGTTTTATCAGAAGTATACTTCCCAATAAGCTTAATCCAAAGAACGGGTAACCAAAGGCACCATGTCTGCTAGGAAAACTTGAAAGTATTACGGCTGTATACCCCTTCACCAACACACCATTTTCTGCCTGTTAAATTGCTTCCAGACTATCCAGAAAGTTGAAATTTGGTGCGTCCAAGAACTCTGGTCCGAAAATTGGATGTTTTTGGTCTATGAAAATGTTTTAGGCATAGAGCAAGTGAATTGTACAGACTGTTGGGGGCTGGGAATTCTAATGACATCTGAGTGGTGGATTTGTGAGAGTGGCACTTCTGGCAGTTGTTAAAAATGAAGAATGTATCCGTAAAATGCAAGCTGTGTGTGTGCGAGGAGGGGTGGGGAGTGGTTTGGAAATTTGTTACCAAAGACAGATCGCAGAGTAAGGCACTCTTGCAATTAGAAGTGAGTATTTTATTTTCATTAGTGATAAGCCAAATCATTAAAATGCAGATGTGAAATTGAAGGGTAACATGTAGACTTCAGGAGGATGTTTCCTATTTAGTTGAGGAGAGCTGTGCAGCAAAAAAAAAAAACACCTGACAGCTGACTTTGACTTCATCTTCAAAGTTGGATGTGTTCCATTTTGAAGGACAAAATTTGAAGAGAACTGCTAATTATTTAGCAGTAACAATCAAATTAACTTAAAAAGAAAAGAACTGTTGTTGGTTTTATGGTTATTTGAGGCTGTCCTGACCATGTCAGCTCTCAACTATGACAACAATCTCATCCTCTTGGCAAGTTCAAGTATCTGGAGCAGAGCTTAGCTCAAGCTGCAATCTAACTTTGTAAACAGACAGATGCCGAGTGTAACCCTTTAGGCAGCTCCAGATGGGCCTCCAGGTTGGAGGGATGGGTGGGCTGGTTTTGATTTTGCATTTGTGCAGGGTCCTAGTGAAGAACTGCAAGGATTATTCCTGGGCTCTGAAGCTCAGGCTTTGCTTTCTTGCAGTTACTCTGTGGGAGGTCGTGGAAGGTATGTTCCAAAGGGGATTTTTTTTAAGGCAGACAGGTGCCTGTTAGGGTAATGGATCTGCAAAGAGGAGGAACTGTAAACCAGACTGGTTTGGATCTTGCTTCTTAGTTGCCCTTAGGCACATCACTATCTTTCTGCCTTGTACCTGCAGAATAGGGATCATATTAATGCTGCCCCCGCTGGATTGTTGTAGCATCTGCTGAAAGATTATATACTTGACCAAAGAAAGGTACACTCCTGTATGAGATGGTCATCCTCTTCCATCAAGCGTTCAGGGTCAGGAGGGGTGGGGCAGATGCCAGATCGCCTTTACATCCAGCTGCTAAAAAATGTTGAATTGTTATGTACTCTCAGAGCCCTTTAAAATGTGTAGCAGTAGCATTATTTCTATCAGCTATATTGTTAGATGTTTTGCAAAAAATTTTGCACTGTTACATAAGAGAAGAGAATTGATCTCCTTGTTTGTAACTATAACTTGGTGTTTCATCTAACCACTGTCTTATTCATGCTTTAGAACTGGTGGTCATCTGAGAGCCGTATTAAGAAGTGTTTCTATCTGCCTGAGTAAAACTTTCACTCTTTGCCCCCCAACAGATCATGATTGAGTTTTGCCTTGGTGGAGCAGTGGATGCAATTATGCTAGGTAAGTGCATTAAATTTCATTATAATGAAACTTTTTGTGGTCTTTTGGCTGAAAAATCAGCTCTGGCTGCCTTGGCCAGCCACTCCAAATTGCTCAAGGCAGCATACATATAAAGTAGTTTAAAAAATAACTTAGTAAAACCAACATACTAAAAAATTCATAAGAGATTTTTTTTGCCCTGAAATGTAATCTCCCAGCCACCCAACAGCCACACAACTTGTGTTGTCAAATGTTTTTTGATCAAAAATCAGCAATTGAGAAAAAGGCCTTTTGAAAGAAGACTTTTTACAGGCTGTCCTACAAACCAATAAAAAAGCTGCTTTTTGGAAATCCTTTGTCAGATCCAGCTAAACGGAAGAAGTGTGAACAGAGAATGCTTGGGTCTCTTAGTTCAGGACATATTGACCATCCTTGCAGAAGGAATAGATGCTATCAGCCAGTGGGAAGATCTTAAATGACCCATGGCGTTCACACACATGAAGGTGCATCGCAAATCCTTGAGAGATTAAGAAGATATGGAGGAAATATCTTTGCCATCAGGACAGATATTTGTTGCTGCTTTACTTTACACAAAATAGCAGGAAATTAAATATCATGCTGTATCTCCGTGGACCAATTGCAATATAGGGAGAAAGTTCTTGCTTTTATATGAACAAACCTGTACAAAGACTGTCTTGTAGAAGTGTAATGTGACTTAGATTTGTTACGGCTGAGTCACAAGGTGAACAGTGTCAGTGGCAGGGTTTGCTTGGATTTGCTCGTCTTCCTGGTAGAGGAGAAAGGGGGCTTTTAGTTTCTCAGGATTTTAGTCTCTGGTTTGGTCAGGCAGAATGTCTCCTGTTTCATAGATACCCTCCAGAATAGAAGAAGTGGGGGCAATCCAAACTGTATTTCAAAGTCTGCATTGTTTGGCTGCTCAGAGTAATAGGGGCTGAAGCTGCCCCCTGTGCACCAGAGGTCTGAATTCCCAGTTTGTGGCTTCCAGGAAAGAGAGACGAATATATGGTTAGTCATTGGAAACGACTGACTCCCTTCATGGTAAATGAGTTCCAACTGTGCACTTTGAATTCATGATGAATATCCTTTGGTCATACAGATGGCTGGTTTGTAGGGAAATGTTGATCACTATCATCCTTTGTCAGTTAAGCTTTGTTCCGTAAAATGTTTTGAAAAAGTATAGAATTTGGGAGAATGGCAGTCTCTTTTCCCTTGGGATCTGCCAATGATTGGTTTTATGTTGTTCACTGCCTTACGCAAAGGTAGAGGTGGGTTATAATTTTTAAATCAAATCAGTTCATAAGAATTCACACTATCCCTGTACACAAGTTGAAACAATTTAGTATGCAGTGGATGATTCAAATTCAAGAGAAAGTCCAACTCTGTCACTTGGGTGAGATTATGTTTAAGAGCCTTTCCAATCGCCTTTTTTTGTGCAGAGCTGGATCGAGGCTTGACTGAACCCCAGATCCAAGTCATGTGCCGCCAGATGCTGGAAGGCTTGAACTATCTCCACAGCAAGAAGATTATCCATCGAGACTTAAAGGCAGGCAATGTATTGCTGACCCAGGATGGAGATATCAAGCTTGGTGAGGGATCTGGTTTGTTCTTGTACAATAAATTATTAGATCTGTGCAAAAAAAAAAATCTTCCTGGTCTTTGGGTACAGCAAGCTCTGAAAACAGTGGTTGTGATGTACTTTAGACTTTGGGGGTTATTTTGTGACAACATAGACTCTAGAGTGTTCTGTGTATGTGAAAACTGTGCATGCATAGTGGCTATATAATAATCATTTACAGGAGTTATATTCCCCAGCTTCCCTTTTTCCTCTAAGCAGTTCACACCCTGAATTGTAAACTTACAACATTCTGTGAGTCATGATGAAAAAAAGAGATAGCATGTGCCAAAAGTGGCACAGTGTGCTTCATGACTGAACAGCGGTTTGAACTTGAATTCTGGGAGATTTTATTTTGTGAGGTTGTGGCTTATGGCACAATACTGAAAAGGTGTCAGTTGCCCATCAACTGACTGGAAACATTTTTTCTTACAGGAAGGAAGTGTGTTTGTCCATTCTGACCACAGAGGGCCTGTCAAAGTCGCTTATTAATGGGCACAAAACTCTCCTGCTTTATGACTGTGTCCTCCTATTGCTTAGAGTGCAATTACCTTTCTCAAGAAGACATGATTTATTCACAGGCTGCTTTTAATTCATGGGTTTTGAGGTTTGCTATGGTTTATTTAACCACTGCAGGATAACTAACACCAAAACACTAAACAGAAAGGTCATATCAATAGTGGGTGACACAAATTTATTTGAAAGCTGGTAGACATGGTAATGCTTACATTAAAAACTGTCATAGATTAGTGCAATTAAAATTGAATAAGTGTTGAGCATAAAAATGGTATTTATACAGAATTTCTGTGCTCAGTCATGTTGCTTAACAGTGATCACAGTAGTCTAGACTGTTAGAAATATTGATCTCTCAGCTTGTGTGTCTCAGGAGGTCAAATTTTGATAGTTGAGTAAATTGGGTTTTTTGAGGGGAAGGAAAGAAACAAATTGCTTCTTTGTAGTGACTCACTGTGGCTAACGTAACAAGGAGTTCCCTGTATACTCGCACTCATCTTAAAGAACTCGGTCTTTTTTTAGCCTTTTATGTAGGCAAGTTTTGCAATCCATTGGCTTTCTGGAAGCAGTAATTCAGAGTACATTGCAGATGCGTCATTTTGTGAATTCTGTGGGATGTACTATTAACTATTTTTGATAAAAGCATAGCAACCAAAATATTTTCCACTCCAGCTACCTGATATCAAAATGGAAAAGAATTTTGTAGTAGAAGAAGAAGAGTTTGGATTTATATCCCCCCTTTTTCTCGTTTAAGGAGACTCAAAGGGGCTTACAAACTCCTTTCCCTTCTAACAAACACCCTGTTAGGTAGGTGGGGCTGAGAGAGCTCCAACTGTGGCTAGCCCAAGGTCACCCAGCTGGCATGTGTTGGAGTGCACAAGCTAATCTGGTTCACCAGATAAGCCACCACAGCTCAAGTGGCAGAGCAGGGAATCAAACCCAGTTCTCCAGATTAGAGTATACCTGCTCTTAACCACTACACGATGCTGGCTCTCAGTCCCTCTTCCTCACATGAATCTGCTTCTTCTATTTTCCAACATCATTTCCAAGGAGAGGGGCTGCGTGGTTGTTTTTAGCACTGACATATTTGTTCTTCACACTCACAGGTAAGCTTCTAGAATCCCTACTCTGGAATTGTGCGTTCCATGCATAATAATGTCAGAATCCCTCCTTTATTAGAGTAGGCTATGCTGATTAACTCTGCAGACTGAGTTCACATATGGAACAGGGATATCTGAATGATTGCTACAGCAGTCTTTTATAAGATGCTGGGTGTGACACTTAAAGAATGAGAACAAAGTTATGTGGCCCACCAAATAATAGATAGGACTTCTTTTCTTGATACTTTGTAATTTTACCATATTTGAGTGGGATCCACCAGAAATTTACGCAAACAGGGATTTCCATCTGTGGAACAGGATTTCTTGGTCTTTCTGTTCCCACTACAGTCCAAAATGCTGTTCCTGGGGGAACAGAACCTCCAGGAATGACAGAAGTGGGGAATTGAAGAACTGCTAATTCCTTCTTCCCCATGCCATTCCTTCCATCCGCAGAAATCCTCCAGGGTATCCACCCCACTAATCTTGCCATCATCAGTTCCACATGTTCTGGTTTTACCACCTGCCAGAATTAAAAATTGTCCTAAACTGAGGAGTATTACATAGGAGTCAAAAGGGCATCATTATAAGAATTATATGAAACAAATAAAGTTGGAAGAAGTAGGAGTGGAAGGGTAAAAAGAGACAAGAAAAGCCAAGTTGATAAATTCAAGGTTTTATTGTAAATATTCATTACTGCTTAATCTGAGTATATGTAGAAGCCACCATATGCCATTCTTTGATTTGGCATAGACCAGGGGTAGGGAACCTGCGGCTCTCCAGATGTTCAGGAACTACAATTCCCATCAGCCCCTACTAGCATGGCCAATTGGCCATGCTGACAGAGGCTGATGGGAATTGTAGTTCCTGAACATCTGGAGAGCCGCAGGTTCCCTACCCCTGGCATAGACTTTTTAATGGGATACAGAAAAAATATAGTTGACAGGGGAGCCGCTGAAACCTCCTGCTTTGAAATGACATTTTCAAGTGGAAAATTCAGGGGCGAAGTAGAATAACCCTCACATAATACAGAACTGCAAGCAACAGCAGGAAGCAAAGTTAAAACAACAAAAACAATGATGCATTAGGATTTTGCTGAGGGTTGTGCAACTTAGCCCTGTTGTACACCAATGAATTATTTTATTCCACTGGGAGGTAGAAAGGTTTCACTCAGTGCACACACACACACACCTTTTACTCTGGTGAGGTTTAAAATATTATTCTTGCATGATAGGAGCACAATTAACAAGAAATGTTGTTTTTGAGACCAGATTGGTTCAGAAACAGATCCCTGTCCCGCCTCAAGGGACAACTGTCTTGTAGTATTTACTTGTTTTTAAAGTGTGAGTTAGAATTTGCTTCAGTCATTTGAGAGTGAATTGCTGTAGTGTCGAGCTCTCAGTCTGAACTAGAATGTGCTCTTGGCAGTCTCTTGATGACAGAGTATGAAAAATATGCTATCTACAGCTTGTCTTGCAATATTTCTGACCATTGGTCCAGGCATTGGTCTCTTGGACCTTTTTGCATGTTTTGAGACGGCTTGGGAGGGTAGTTTGAGTCATCTTGGACTCTTTGACATTCAAACACTTTATGATTTAATGAGAGCAGTTAACGTGATTGTATTATTTTCAGCGGACTTTGGAGTATCTGCCAAAAATATGAAGACCTTGCAAAGACGGGATTCTTTCATTGGCACACCATACTGGTGAGTGAATGTTGACTAGACAATGTGATGGCTGTTTCTGAGTACATGAATCTGAATTCATGTTTTCAGGACAGTTGAAGTCCTAATGTAGAAGTGTTCTAGCTTGAGAGTGGCTGGGTGTATCTAACGCTTAGCTGGATTTAAACTGTCCATATGAAAGAACACATGTGTGCCATGTGGCTTGATATTTTAGTATAATGTCAGTGCTCTGCTGTGGGCAAAGTTGCAATTCTAGATAATGCTGCTTTTCATAATTATTTTAAAGTGGCTCTGTATCAAACTTCTGAGAATCTCATAAACTTCATCTTTAGGGGGAAAAGATACAAGGAAAGAAATTTGGTGAAATTGTCCATCTCTTATAATAAAGTTCTCTCACATTTACCTATTTCATGTTTTGGGTCATGGAAAAATCTGAATGACTTGACAAAACCAAGGCCATTCTCTCCTTCCGGCCCACATCCTGCTGCTTGTAGGATTTATATTATATATACCTTTATATCACAAAGGATACAAAGAAGAATCACAGAAAAACAAAGTACATTTTCCATAAGGACTTCCAGTTTCATAACTATTAACACTAAAAAAATTGCTATTTGCTCTTTAACAAAATAGGTAAAATTGGATCTTTAATGACTAATAAAAATCACACTTTTCTCTATTTTATCTTATTTTATCAATTTATTTTTTCTGTTTTATCTACATTATCAAGGATTACCAATTGTCTATAAACTTAAGTTCTTTTCTTTAAGTAGTGAAGTTAACTTGGCCTTCTGTGCCAATTCTAATACCTTTACTCACTTCAATTGTCCGTATAGTTGGAGTTTTCCATTTCTGCACATGGAGTATTTCTGCTGCTGCTGCTGTCATATATAGAAATCTCCTACTTCCTACTATTTGGTGGAATGCCCATTTGAAGCAGCTCCAGACTTATGGAAACAACAGGAATGCAATCTCTAAATCAACTATTTGACTAAAGGGATGTGATTAGTGAGCATTAATTTTTGCACTAAAGCAGTGTGTGAAAGAAGGGGAATGAGGGTCATGTCTAGCTAAAATAAGTCATTTTCCACCTTCTTTTGAATTTCAGTGAGAGAGTTAAGCATGCATCCATCTCTTCTGCTGAAAACTATGGAACCTAAAGAATTATTAGCAAAAGCTTCCCCCCAATGTCACTCAAAACCTGTCTACATATTTCTGCACTATGTGGTCATCTCTAAACCTAAAATGAACCTAAGATGAATAGAATATTGAGAAGGGGGCAGCCAGCTCTCTTCAAAACAGAACTCACTATCCCTTTCTTTCTTATAGGATGGCTCCTGAGGTGGTAATGTGTGAGACTATGAAAGACACCCCATATGACTACAAGGCTGACATTTGGTCCTTGGGCATAACACTGATAGAAATGGCCCAGATAGAACCTCCTCATCATGAGCTCAATCCAATGAGGGTCCTCCTGAAAATCGCCAAGGCTGACCCTCCCACCCTTAGCTATCCCTCAAAGTGGTGAGAAAAATATTTTGTGTTTGTCTGTGTGCACATGGTCTGGGAAACGTGCAAGCATGAGTGCAAATACTCTCTGTCTCTTTCTTTAGCTCCCCAGAGAAGGCATGTGGCAAGTTGGGTTCTGCAGTTACTCATTTCATAGCCTTCAAGATAGATCTGCAACGAAGTGGGATAAAATTCATGAGCTTGTGCCCTATTACTCCACTCAACAACCTTTGAAGTAGTTTTCTGACCTAATGAGTCTTTTGCTGGCCCCTGAGGCTGGAAGAAGGCTTCACGAATCCCTGAGTGTAGTGGTACAAGTACAGTCCAACAGCTGTAAAGTTGCCCATGAAAGGTAGGATCTTCACAAGGAGAGACTTCTGAAGGAGACCTCAGGATCAGTTTCAGAACATCATTGAATGGTTATGTACTATTTACAATCATCCATGAATCTATGTGAGATTGTTGTGAGAATGCAAGAGAACTCAATCTAAATCAACCCAAACTCTTTAAAGGAAGTGTGGAGTACAAATAATATTTAACATCACCAGTAGAAGAAATGCTGTACCAAAAACAGAGGTCTTCTGAGCAGTGCAGACCAGGGTATGCTAAATCTTCTAGGACAGTGATGGCGAACCTTTACGAGACCGAGTGCCCAAATTGCAACCCAAAACCCACTTATTTATCACAAAGTGCCAACACGGCAATTTAACCTGAATACTGAGGTTTTAGTTCACAAAAAACGGTTGTCATGAGGCGTGCGTTACTCGGGAGTAAGCTTGGTGGTAGTCGGTGGTTTTGCTTTGAAGCAACTGTGCAACTCTTCCAACGGGTAATCACGACCCTAGGAGGGTTTACTCAGAAGCAAGCCCCATTGCCAGCAACTGAGCTTACTCCCAGGTAAAGGATCGCGCTTTAGTTCTTTGCATGAAAATCAGCGGGGTTTAAGAGCACTTCACAGGGTTACCTACACTGCTTCCCCAAAACTAGGGCCCTTTCTGCACGGGCGCTGAAGGGGTGTGTTTATGCCAGCGCACCCCTGCGGGACCGTTCGCATGGACGGTCCCGCTGGAAATGGCGCCGGCAGCGCAGCCTTCACACAGGCTGTGCCACTCCCAAACGCTGCTTACTTCCCGTCACTTTCTGTCGCATTGTGGAGGCCAGGGGACCCGCCCCCCCAGCCAGAGCGACAGCCCTGGAGAATGAGGCGGGGGGGCGTGTCTCCTGGCCTGCACAATGCAACAGAAGGCGATGGGAGGTAAGCAGTGTTTGGGAGGGCCGGGGAGAAATGCCGGCTTCCACCCGGTGCCGTTCGCATGGCACCGAATAGAAGCTGGCGTTTGCAAAAAACACCGTTTTGGCAGGAACCTACCGCTGCTGTAGCAATTTGGCAGTGGCGGCTGTGCGAACGGTCCCCGCCAAAACGGTGTTTTACTGGCTCGACACCGCCACTTTTGGCCCATGCGGAAAGGGCCTAGGTCTTAGGTTTAATGCTAATAATCGAGCTCAGCGGCCCAGGCCAGCCTAGATGTGTGGGGGGCACTCTGTTTGCGCGTGCCCACAGAGCGGGCTCTGAGTGCCACCTCTGGCACCTGTGCCATAGGTTTGCCACCACTGTTCTAGGATGCTTTGCTTTAAGCTTAGGTTCTACAGATTGTCAACGACAAATCCATTTATTCTCCCCATGTGTCTGAATTTACCATGGGTCATTTCCTCAGTCATTCTTACTGAAATCAAAAGGGTTCGATCTTCCCTTGCAGTAAAGGGTTCACCTGATGCCTACTTGACTATCCTTATGGAGCCCTCTCTCTGACACAGCTCTTACGACAGGAAGTACATGACTGTTTGTTAGGTCTTGGAACCTTCAGCCAATAAACAGTCTATGAAGTATTGATCAGCAGCGTTTATTGATGAGGTATCAAAGCACCATACTTGGAAAAGCCAGTTCTGACAAAACTGGCATTCACAGTCCCCTTTATTTCCCGCTGAAATCCCCCCTCCCGGCTTCCCAAGAATTCGTGAAAAACAGTCTTTGGAGCCGAGGCGCCCCAAGGTCGGCAGCAGATAGTGAGAGAGCCACCTGGCTTCCTGCCCCATGAGATAACAGATGTAATTCTTTTCTCATGGGACAGAGATTCCAAGGGAAGCCTAGTTTCCAAAAAAAATGTGAAGATATAAAGTAAAGATCAAGGAAAGAATGCACAGATGGCAATGGTTACATATATCCATTGAGCAGCATTTCAATCAGTTACATAGAGTTAGGAATGTATCTCAATCACCCAGATAACACCCCCCTGACACTGTTCCACACTTATTGTTCAGAGGCCTCTCAGCTTCTTTCATAATTGCACTATGCATGCTAGTTTTGCAGTCTCCCAAAAAAAGGATTTTCTGATGGGGACATGAATTATTTATGTCATATTGTGTGTAATGGGGTTGCCTAAGAATTGTAAGTATGTGATTGTTTGTATATTTCTATGGGGTTAGTATTGTAATCCCTTGCACATATCCAGGCATTGCACTTTGTTTTCAGTTTACTCTAGTAGAGTATTTTTGCTGCAATCCCCTGGTGTATGAACTCGACATGGGCTATTTCCTCTTTCCCCACCTCCAAATTCTTTTACTTGCAGAAAGGATTCTATTTGTTGCTGAAAACTCACTAGCCATTAACATCAGTGGGTAACAGTGTGCCTGGCATTTCCCCCTCTGTGATTGCATAGGAATTGGCCATCAGTGTTTAGACCAGGCCTTACATGGAATTCTGTGCTGATTTTAAAAAGTTCAAGACAGCATTATAGTCACTTCCCTGACAGAAGGCTTTGTATTGGCTCAAGCTTACAATTGCCATCATGTGAGCTTGCTACCTTTTTTGGCTTTGGCATAAATTGAGAACACAGTAACAGCATGCAGCTTGCTTCTGATCAGCTGTTATTGGGCTTAAAGCAAATGCTAAATCTGTAATCAGTCTGACTATATTTTTGTGCCCTCTTATCACATGCATTATGTTCGTGCTTGCTTTGTTTCAAAGGCACTTTCTTTCAATCTTCAAGTACTGATTATCATTTGTGAAATGTGGGGAATATAATTGATGTAGGCTATCTGGTAAATATATACTTCAGGGGTTCTTGCTGACAACCTTATGATTTTTTTAAAAAAAAAATTAAGGTCTCCAGAATTCAGCGACTTCCTGAAGACAGCTCTTGATAAGAACCCTGAGACACGACCGAATGCAGCTCAGTTGCTGGAGGTAAGTCCAGAAACTCAACAGGTGATCTTTGTGAGGGTACTGGGATACATGTGCAACTGCTTGTATGATAGCAGCCAAATACTTTAAATTTGTTTTGGGATTTGTTGGTGGATAGATTAGATGGGCGTCTCTACTTAGTGATGGCTCCTAACTGGGCAATCAACTGTTCCCAGTAGGAGGTATGGTAATTTGTCCATTGCGGATTGCAGTGCTACTCCTGAGATGAATGGAACTTCATTGCAAGTACCAGTAATTCTATCTGTTCAAATTATGTCTGTTTCCCTTACCTGCCTCCCTCTTTATACTTGTCTAAATTAAAAAATATAAATATAAAATTTTCCAGCCATACAGACAAATTTTAATTAAGATGTAGTAAATGTTTCACCTGTAGTTTTTTTCTTTGTAAAGACAAAAAATAGTTTGCCAATACTGTAAAAATAGATTTTCCATATGACTGTTACGTTTCTGTTGTGTGGCTCTTGTATGTAAGTTTCTAGCTTTGTACTGGCACACACATTCTCCAGAATTGTGAAATTACTAGCCAGAGCATGATAACCCAGGTGGGTGTCAAGTTATACAACGAAATGTGTTTTTGACCCTTGTACCACTGTTTGAAGGACTGGTCCCCTTGTTACGCGAAAGGTACACTTTGAAGGGCAAAAATTGCCATTTCATTGCTGCTGGCTCATAGGTTGAATTGCTAAGAAAGGAAGATTAGATTAATGAATGGGGGAGAAAAACAAACTGAAAAAGCCATCCAAGTCTACTTCGAACCATCATGGCTTTAGTGACAGACTTAGTTGTTCTAACATGGTACATTCTTGATTTTTCAGCACCCCTTTGTCAGCAAAGTCACCAGTAACCGAGCCCTACGTGAACTTGTTGCAGAGGCGAAGGCTGAAGTCATGGAGGAAATAGAAGACAATAGGGAGGAAGGAGAAGAGGACGACTCATCAGAATCTGTGTCTGTAAGTCTTACTCCTTTTACCTTACTCCTTTTATTTTGATGCATTAAGAAAACTTGTTCTTTAAAAAGACCAAAACAGAGACACCCCTGCACACATATAAAGAAGGACCAGGAATGGTTTATAAAAAGGCTGTTGCAAATATAGTTAGCTGGATTGAAGGAAAAATTATCCCCATTTTTGATCCAGGCAAACTCTGGGGGAGGGGAGTTAGTTTGCTGATTTCATGCAGGTGCACAGGAAAAAACGTTTCTTAAGTGGGGAGAGGCTGCTCTACTCAGCAGCTAAGGGCCCTGAGAAACAATGCAGTGGGCAGAAAGCCAGCTTTCCTTTTCCTCCTGTACAAGAACCTTCTGAGTAAATGCTGTAAAAGGCAGGGCTTTCAGTGTGGCCAGAATGATTCCAGGATCAAGGAAGGTTTTAACCACTGATCCTTTCACGTTGAGGGAAGTTATGTCTGGAGTCAGTTGGGACTATGATGAGTAGCAACTCATTTGATTGTTGTAGCTGATACCAGGCTGTGCCGGAGCAGACAAAATCATAGTGAAAGCCTTTTTTGAGGAAGCAACACTGAGTGAAAAGGCAAGATTAATTCTTCTGTAGATAATCCATGGCCAAGGTTATGATTCAATAGACATCCGTCAGAACAAGACAATGGTTAAGTCTATTCAGTTCTCCTCAGAAATCTCTTTCCAGGGTAGGGAAAAGAATGAAATAGTGCCAAAGGAAGGTGTTTAACTTGGATCTTATTACAGAGAGCCAGGATGTGAAGTGCTTAGAGAGCTGGATTGTGGCTGGGGAGCCTTCCATGAAATGTATTGAGTGATGCTGGGTTAGTTACTTCCTCACTGCCTAACCTTCCTAACAGGGTAGTTGTGAGGATATTGAAGAAGAATGCCATGTTACCTTGAGCTTTTTTGAAGAAAGAGCAGAATTAAAATCACATAATAATGAAACAAAAATAGATAACTCCTTTATGAAATAGGAGTTTTTAAAAATTTTGTGGCAGTTTCAGAAAGGTAATTCAGCAATTTCATATTTCCAGTAGAAATATTCTTGTTTGTTCATTTATTGTTAACTAGCAAAAAGCTTCCCAATTTCATCTGCACTTAGTATGTTTACTGACTTTTTCTCAATAAGGCTATATCAAATGTTTATATACTCTGTCCATTCTCCATTCTGTACCATGCAAATTCTTCTGACACAAAAGCAGTGATTTTGAGGTGGTGGCTGAAATTTTCTTGGAAGTAAACAAAAAGCTGGCTCACAATTTTTGTGGCAGTTTGCTTCCTGATCAGCAGCTGTTTTGCACGCTTTTTAAAAACTGAAAGTTTTGTATTGTCTTTCTTCTGGGGAATTTGATCCTAACTGCTGGTACTAACATTGTAAATGTGATAGATAACATCACTATGCTGCATAGCCAGTCAGATTTCCTTACATAACAGCTAAAGCCAATTCGGAATGAGGGTAGCTCTTGCTGTCTTCAGTCTAAATGGGTGAACATGTGTTTGTAGGCAAGGCTGTGCATGGGGATAGGACAGGGCTGGTACAGAATGGAGAATGGGCAGAGTATATAAAGCAGATCTGTACAAACTTTAATACAGTCAGATCAGGAAGTTTCCTCACCCCTGGTCAGGCAAGCTCAGAGTGCACACATCTTTACTCCCAAAGTTCAAAATGTTGGTTCCCTGAGTTAAGAATTTGGTTACTTTTCAAAAAGTCCATTCATAGCCCAACTGAAAGGTATAATGGGGAAAACAAGTTCTGGACTTTAAAAGCTTAAAGCAGGGAATGTGTGGGATGTTGTATGGAGTGGGAAGTAAAAACATGAACTGATGGCAGCATGACAGAGGCTGTCAGAGCTGTCTCAAATGACGGTTTACCATTGCTCTTAAAAATGAACCAGAACATGGACTGTTAGAAGCTCTTTGCCAAGAAACTGTCAGCATCCCTGTGGCCTAAACCAGGGCTCCTGCAGCAGAAAGTGTCCTATCTTTACTTAGCTATAAGCATGCAGTTTTCTGGTAAAAAGCTGAAGGCTTTTATTGACCAGCCAACCGTGTCATATGAAGAGATCAAAGCTGTGAGCAGAAATCTCTGTGATGTATACCAGAACAGAAACAGCCCTTAATTCTCCATATTGTGGCAGCAACACTACATATCTCTTCCCATTCCGCTTCCCCCCACCCCCTCCAGATGGAACGGGGAGAGAATATTCACTCAGTGCTTTAAAATGTTGGCAGAGAATCTTCTGGGGAAACAACCCCTTCAGAGATCCCTGCATGATAAATGATCTGCCTAGCACTGGATCACAGCAATCTCCTTTCTGTACAAATATTCTGCTGCGGAGGGTAATTTGATTCTGTTTGTAATTTCTTCATTCTCCATTTTCTGCTTTGTCTTCTTTCACTTGTCCCCCATGAAAAGCACTTCAGGGAGCATTTTGGCAATGGGATGGGAGACTTACAAAAAAAGAGTCAAACATGGCATGTTCTTGACCTTCCTCTTTTCTCTTCCTCTTTTACATAGCCTCATGGCAAGAGAAACTTCTCTGTTGCAAGTCAACTAAGTTTGGAAGGAGAGAAGTCTCTGGAAAAATGTTCATCATCACTTGTAGCTAATGGACCAGAGTTACCTTCGGAACAAGCGAAGGAAGCCATCAATGGGCAGGACAACCAGATTTCAACTGAAGGGGATGAGAACTCAGAAAAAAACATTAGCAGTTCAGACTTGTCTAGGGTAGAGGATTACAAAGATCTGCCCAATAACCAACAAAAGTCAGGCACCAGTTTTCAGTTACATCTCTTTGAAGAAAAGCCTGCAGATACCCTCCTAAATAAAGACAGTGAACCAGCAAACAAGAGTGATTCAGATAGTGGAGGCCAGCCGGAGAGCAGCCTCCTTGAAACGCCCACTGGAGAAAAACTTGCCAATGGGAATTTGAATTTATCCTCTCAGTTTGAAAATGGCAGCTCAAAAAGAGACTCTGATTCTGGTAGTACTTCTGCTTCAGATAGCATGGATCTCAGCATCTCCTTCTCCGCTGACTTGTCTCTGAACAAAGGCAGTGGGTCACTGTCCCTAAAGGTAAGAATTTGGGATCAAATACTGGAATTCATCATAGGAACCAAGTCTTCAAGATTCATCCTCCTTTCAGTAAGGCCTCTGTAGCTTTCACTCTGATAAATCTCCTCTCCATTGCTTTGGAGGAGAGGATGCTACTGACTACTAAATGGGGAACTGACCCCTGTTTGGAATGTAGGTAGAATGGCCAAGGGTCACTTTTTCTGACTACTGTTGTGGTTTTCAGTGCATGTTTCAGGTTCAAAGGCCTTGATGTTACTTGAGATCGTATTGAGCACTTAAAGCATTTTATTCATTGAACACAGCTGCCTGTGAAGATGGAAGCTTGATGCACTCTTGATAGCAAGTTTGTTTTCCTTTCCCTTTGTGTATCACAATTTTTAAAGTAATATTTTGTGGGGAAAGTAAGCATTTGAATCCTCCTTATTTTGACAGAAACTTGAAACTGTATATAAATGAATACTGAGGGTTCAAAGTATTGGCTAACTTGACACAGCAGTTGTTCACAGCCCCTTGTCTATCCTCATTCCACCAGGCAATATATTTGCTCTTCCACTATACTGCTATGCCACTATTTTAAAAAATACAAACATTGCAACTACAGCTTAGCTATGGAAGATACAGCGTGGAAATAAGCCCAATTTGTATTTTTGGTTATATTTCAGAATCTGAGTTTGCCTGCAAGAAAATTTCCCTTTCTCTTCCTTCCAGAACATTATCTTTTTTAAAAAAATCTTATTCTTGTTTTTTTCATTGAATATATATGTATAGGACTCAAAAATGCAAAAGATGACACTAAAACGGACCAGGAGATTTGTGGTAGATGGAGTGGAAGTGAGTGTCACCACATCAAAAATTATCAGTGAAGATGAAAAGAAAGATGAGGAGATGAGATTTCTCAGGCAAGCTAAAAATCAACTTTATGTTTTGAATTTTTTTTTTCTCAGAAAAAATGAAAAATGTACAGAGAATAACACCTAACACAATGATTATTCAGACATCATAGTTTTTTAGGTAAAAATGTGAAGAATGAGACAGGTGTGCATTTGGGAAAGAAGTTCTAAACCATAACCAGCAGTCTCCATTCCGAAAAATACAAATACAAATACAAGACCTTTAATGGCATATAAAAATACCAAAAAAAAAAAATCAGCTTTTTTCAGGAACATTTCAGGATTGTTGGCTAAAGCAGTAGAAAAAGAAGAAACAGTTTAAAGGGGGGGGGGGGCACTTCAGTCCATTTGTTCCGTGGTTCCATAGAGCTTTAAACACACACACACATGCATACACACAAAATTTGGCTTCATTATGGTCTATGGGAAATCTTTCCAGGGCTCTGGGGGAACTGTTTTTAAGATAGAGGCACAGAATTAGCAGCATAGCTGCTGGACTGTCATTGGAGCAGCTCCCAAGTATGGTAAAGAGTGGGTGAGGCAATCCAAAAAGTACCATTTGCTTTAGATGTGGCTGGATGGACATGTTTATAAATGGAAACACTATTCCCACCCCCCACCCCCCACCATATCTAGTTTACCCTCAAGATGGCAGCTAATGTACTATGCCTTACCTTGGCAGGCAGTAGTACTTGTTGGAAACTAAGTAGTGACAGAGGTTAAAGCACCCATAGATGTTAAGTACTCAGGTACAGATGGTTAAATGTTGCAATTGAATATTGAGGAGAATAAGGTGTAGGGTGGAAATTATACAGCCTTGTTTTCCCTGCTCTTGTCAATAAGCTTAGTGTTGACCTGACAGTTTTTAACTTTATTTTCTTGCAAACTGTCAGAGGTGAAGAAACACTCCCAGGTGCTTTTTAAACCCTTTGTATGTTTCCTTACATAGCTTTTAATTAAAAGAAGAAGAAGCTGGGATGGGATTGTATTCATTGAAGTTTTACATTAGTATTCAGTGTGCCAAGACACTCTTAAAGCTTTATGACACCCCACTACCACCATTTTCTTGTCTTTGTGAATGTACAGCCCTTCACAGGGAATGAAAGAGGCTGTACCAGTTATTATGGTCTGTAAAATTAATCATTCATAAAATTGCTTTTCATCTATCCCAATGAAAAACGTAGTAATTTCTTTTCATCTATCCCAATGAAAAAAGTAGTTGGCACCTCTCTAGAATACTTTAGTCAGTCAGGGTGGCAAAGAAGAGAGAGCGCTTACTGGGCCAAAACTGGTGGAGAGTTTTCATAAAGTTAACTTAGCCTACAAGTGATCCATATTTTCTGCATAGTCAGGTCTGCTGGCATTGTGTCTTCATACAGCTGAAATTACATGTTTGTTCATTCAGTACATTTTTATCCCACTCTTGCTCTGAAGAGTTCAGGGCAGTGTACATTATTTTCCCCACCTCCATTTTATCCTCACACTAACACTGTGAGGTTGGTTAGATTGAGGGGGTATGGCTGGTCAAGCTCACTCATCCAACCTCATGGCAGAGTGGAGATTTAAACATAACTCTCCTAGATCATAGTCTGACAGCACACAAATACTGATGTATGTCGGTTGTTATATAACACACAAAGCAACTATTACTCAGAGTGGAAACAGTCACATTGTTACACACCTGGATAGTATAAGTATTCTGAAACTAAAAGACAGTCAAATAGAGCCTCATGAGGTGGTGTTCTTGGGACTAACTGTTCTGGGTCCTATTCTTGTTGTCATTTTCCCTACCCCAGTTCTTGAAACAATAGCATAAGGACTTAATAAGTGGCATTCCCTGCCTGGAAAGTGAGTATTCTGTGTCAGCCTTAAATCTCTACCTGCTAGAGATCCAAGAACCAAAAAGGGAACCCATTCAGACACAAGGGGAGCCAAGATCTTGATCTTACCGGGAACAGCTTGTCCCGCTGAAGTAGGTTATTTAGAAGCAGGAGACTTACAATGATGAATGGAAGAATGGAAATCCCATTTCTCCTTCCCCCTTGCTGTTTTATTCCACCCTCACCCCTGCTGTCCCTCCCCACTTATTCTACCTTTTCTCTCAGCTTACCGGTCCCTGTTTCCCCCTCCCCTGTACATTTTTCCACAGCCTTTCTTGCACCACACAACATTGGGCCATCCACATTTTGGTTTGGGGGAAGAGGGATGTAACTTCCTCTTACATTTTTATATTAGCATGTCCCTTTAGCACTGGGTGCAGAGGTGGGATCCAGCAGGTTCTCACAGGTTCCCGAGAGTAGGTTACTAATTATTTGTGTGTGCCGAGAGGGGGTTACTAATGGTTGATTTTGCCACGTAATTTTTGCCTTAGTTACGCCCCTCCTCTCAGCAGTAGCGCGCAGGACTTGAAGCAGTCTAGCAGGAGGTGCACCGGCGTGCGTGGCAACCTGCAAGCCATTGCATTTATTTCCCATGGGACCCGAGTATGGCGCAGCGGCTGCGTCCTGGCCACAGCCCTGCCCAGGAATGCCCTGCCCCCGGAATGCAATAGCCACGCCCCTGTTGTACTTGGCCAAGCCCCATTGAAGCTCACACACACAGTTTGAATCCCACCACCATGGGAACCTGTTACTAAAATTTTTGGATCCCACCACTGACTGGGTGGCTCCACAATGCAATTTCTTTGATCACATGGTGGGGCACTCATAGATGTTAAGTATATGACAGGAACATCACTCTTACAGTTTCTGTTTTTGATGTAAGTCTAATGAACTAATTGACAGTGATTACTGGTATTTGCCTATTGCTACAAAATCATGCCCTTCAAAATGGCCCTTTTTAATCAGGACATCTAACCTAATAAAGTTTCACCAATTTTCTAAAGCTTATTTTTGTTGTAAAAATTTACAAAATTACAGCTTGTAGTGCTTTGCTGAGGTAGTTGAGCCAGAGTGGTGTAGTGGTTAACAGTGGCAGACTCTAATCTGGGTTTGTTTCCCCACTCCCCCACATGAAGCCTGCTGGGTGACCTTGGGCTAGTCACAGTTCTCTTTGAATTTTCTCTGCCCCATCTACCTCAGTGTCTGTTGTGAGGAGGGGAAGAAAAGGTTCATAGGCCACTTTGAGACTCCTTAAATGTAGAGAAAAGTAGGATATAAAAACCAATTCTTATTTAGTGTGTGAGCTGTATTTGAATGCAGTTGAGTGAGGTTAATTTATACTTATTCAGAGTATCTGTATGAGAAAGATGAATCATTCAAGGCTATAGGGACACTGGACAGGCCAAAGGTGTGGGAAATGATCC
Source organism: Sphaerodactylus townsendi (assembly GCF_021028975.2). Classification (NCBI taxonomy): domain Eukaryota; kingdom Metazoa; phylum Chordata; class Lepidosauria; order Squamata; family Sphaerodactylidae; genus Sphaerodactylus; species Sphaerodactylus townsendi. The sequence continues at coordinate 97,747,969 of NC_059427.1, read as the reverse complement.
CCTCCCATGGGACGAAGTGTGACTATGATTCAAAGCAGTTAGCATTTACCTAAAAGTAAAGTTCTGAAACATAGGAGCAGCAGTGGCATAGTAGTTAAGAGCAGATGCACTCTAATCTGGAGGATCCGGGTTTGATTCCCCATTCTGCCACTTGAGCTGTGGAGGCTTATCTGGGGAATTCAGATTAGCTTGTGCACTCCAACACACGCCGGCTGGGTGACCTTGGGCTAGTCACAGTTCTTCTGAGCTCTCTCAGCCCCACCCACCTCACAGAGTGTCTGTTGTGAGGGGGGAAGGGAAAGGAGTTTGTAAGCCCCTTTGAGTCTCCTACAGGAGAGAAAGGGAGATATAAATCAAATTCTTCTTCTTCATCATAGGGCACAAGGGACTACACTACACTGAGACATTGCCATGAATTCAGTAGTATGGGTTGTCCTGAAATATTGCTTGCCCTGGGAGAATGATAGCTTTTCTTGAGCTCATGAATTTATTTATTGAGGTCAATTGTTTGCCACTTCCGTATAATGTGCACCCGAAGCAGCTTACAATAAAACTGATAAAACAGATAATATGAATACACAATAATATGAATACAATGGCAGGATGAAATAACTGCATAAAAATACAAAGCGCAAATTCATCATGGAGCTAAAAATATAAGAAAATAGCTTCAGCAGTGAAACATGTTTGTCAAGCACTGCCCACAGATACAACCCTGTCACCAACATGCCTGGGCAAATGAGCATATTTTCACCTGCCACCTAGAACATAGGAGCTCCAGTGGTGGGATTCAAAAATTTTAACAACAGGTTCCGATGGAGGTGGGGTAACGGGGCCAGCTGGGGCATGACGTGGTGGGGGCGTGGCCTGGGTGTTCTGGTGGCAGGGCGTTCCAGAGCAGGGTGGACAGTGCTGCAGCAGGGACACAGGTTCTGCGCGCCCCAGGTGCAGTTCCCCCTCGTTCCACCTCTGGATTTAAATAATGACCGTTTACAGTATTAAAAAAGCGATATACCGAAAGGTAGTGTATTATTTCTTTTTTATATATATAGATTGATTTTATATGATAACATAAGGAGAGAAAACAAAAACTGTTTACATTTGTTAACATATTACAAACATATCTAATTATCTATCTCTTTGAACTCCCCTAATTAAAACATCACCAAAAATACAGTTGCCCTGCTATTTTGCCTTCCTCCTTCCCATATTTCCCTCCCCTGTAATTTCTACTTACCCTTCAGATTCCTATAACTACTTTATCTATTCCCCTTGAAAGAAAAGTAACAGAGAGATCCAAAATCCTTAATCTAAAAGAGTTGTTTAAACTCCTCTCTTTCCAATCTGTATTTCAAGCAAAAAAGAAAATGAAACATCTTTACCTACAATACTTCCCAACAAACAATGAACAAATAAACAAAAAAGAAAAACAGAATTACACATCCAAACCCATTTCTCCAAACACTCCAACCGCTTCTGTAACCACTACACCATATTAGACTACGCTGGCTCTCTTCATCAAGACACACAGCCAACTTCTATGGCAAACCAAAGAGGACAGGATTAACCAGGATGCAGGTTGCCATAGAGTGTTTTTCCCTGACCTTAGGGAATAAAAATGGCAAGTCTAGGCTTCTCTTGACATAAAATTTACTCAGACTAGAGTTGGAAACCAGGGAAAAAAGCGAGACCTTAAAACAGAGAGTGGAAGATATTAAGAGACACTTTAGTGGGAATTATAAATTTTTTCAAAATAAAACGGTATCTTCTCTTCTCACTGGACACAGTGTGCTTAACAGACTTCCCTCTGGCTGATACACCTCTGAAGAGCTGCCAGCCCACAGATGCAGGTGAAGCGTTAGGAACAAGATCCACCCATTGGTGACCAATGGCCGCGACAGCCCGGAAAACCCCCCACAACCAGTGGAAATTAACAGTTTTGCCAGGCTAATGGTTGAGGGAGAATCTACCATATAAAGTTGCCACCATTTTCTCACCACTGGGGAACTGATCTCTGTGCTTGGAAATCCAGTTTGCAATTCCAGGGAGATCTTCCAACCTGGATGTTGGAACAATATATGACTTGTGCTCCTTGAGTTCATCTATGAGGCACTTTTTTAAGAGAGACATAATGTTGGTAAAAATCCGCACATAATGTACTGTACCTGCATGAAATTGTTTTTAACTAAATGGGTTATGCAACTCCTATTTAATAGCATATAAAAAAAATTACTAATTAAAACGTTGCAGGTTCAATTGTTCATGGCTGAATACATTCTAGCATCTATGAGATTAATTGTAAACTTCATATTCTTAATCTCTAAGCTTTATAAATTGCTGCTTGTGTGCTGTTTGCATAATGCAGTTTTAAAACCTACCTCCACAGTTTTCAGACCTATCTCATCACTGTTATTGCAGCCATTTTTGTTAAGGGCGGAAGCTATTTAGGGTTTTACTTAGCTATTACTGTAGCCATTTTTGTTAAGGGCAAAAGCTATCGGCTGCAGAAAAGAGACTTAAGTTAGGGATTGTCTGCCAATTCCTATCTCGCTCTGAAATGTAGGTAAGTGTGTGGGGGTGAGAATCTCCACTTGAGGGTGGGGGTGGGGGGGTTGCCATAGCAGGGGGGCAGACAAAAGGGCCCTGGGGAGCAATTTTGCACCCCCCACTTGACGAAATTTGCTGTACCCAGGGACTGAGATTACCCCCTAGTCCCTAGTGGAGTTAATCATTAATAACCGGTTCTCCAAACTGAGAAAATGTTAATAACCGGTTCTACTGAATAGGTGTGAATAGGCTGCATCCCACCCCTGAAGAGCTCAATCTGTCATCACCCACTTTCTTCCCCTTAGAGCAGGGGTCCCCAACTGTATTGAGCCTGCAAGCATATATGAAATTCTAACACAAAATTGTGGGCACAACAACGAAATGGATGCCTCAGGAGGTGGAGCCAGCCACAAAATGGTTGCCACAACTTAACTTTAGTAGCACAGTTCAGATCCTTTTGCTGTAGTAACAACTGCTGCCAAAGATGCTAAAACATCTGCACAGACAATCAAATCTCCAATAGTCAGAAGCCTTGCTAGGCAAAAGCCCTACCTGGCCCCACCCACTTCCTAAAAACACTTGGTGGGTGCCATAAAAGATATCGGTACCCTCGGGCATCACCTTGGGACCCCCTGCCTTGGAGACTGACGTGAACTGAGCTTCTTCTTTGCTTTAATCCCATAGACGCCAAGAGCTGCGTGAACTGCGTCTGCTTCAGAAGGAGGAGCATCGGAACCAGACCCAGCTGAACAGCAAGCATCACATGCAGTTAGAGCAGATGCTGAGGCGCTTTGAACAGGAAATGAATGTATGTGAGCAGGGGGACTTAACAATGGTTCCAAAGTTGGAAAGGGAGAATGAGGAGTGTTTGCTGCATCACTTAATAATTAGCCTACTACTAAAAGAGAGCGCTGGAACAATATTCATTGTCTTGAAGGAACATGGGTTGCTTTTGTTGTATGATGGGACATAGCTATTGTAAAAGCACTGTCACAAGCAGAAGCAGCTATATATGTGGAAATGTTTGTTTTATATGCTCTTTTTTCATTTCTGTTCATGTGTGTGTACACACATATACACACATACACACACGTACATAATTTACACACGTTCTGTTTTTATACTGCAATGGCCTATGGCTGCATACATTGAACAATGACAGACAGGCGGACAGATGGACGGACAGACAGACAGACAGACAGGGAGAAAGGTTATCCTGAATAGAGATTTCCATTGTGTCCAGCTTCAACTCCTCTCTAGTGGTGCTGTATGTTAGGACAAATGTAACCATTTGAGCTTCTTGTTTTCTTTATTTTAAACACTTTATTTTTTCTGGAGATAAATGGAAAGTTCTAGACTCCAGTTAAGTTTCTGGAACCACAGTCTAACGCCTGCTGGTGCAGAGTTCTCCTCAAGTCAGTGGGCTCTGATAAGGAATACCAAGAAGAAAAACAACATCTTTGAACATGCTGTCTTTGCCTGGGAACATTACTTAAGGAGGGCTCTTTGGAGAATGGTTGGATCCACCTGAGTGCTCCCCTGACGTTCTCATTTCCACCTACCAGCAGTTGCATAAATTATGGGCAGCAGGGAGCTGAAGTCCTTTTGCCTTTGCTCACAGCAGTATGCAGGATGGTTGCATATAATAATGATGAACTGCTGAGGCCACCTGCTCCTTGCCCTCCAGCATACAGTTGAGATTCAGCCGGGGAAGAGAGCAAGTTGTAAAGGTTGTCTCAGGTACTTCTAAAAGGAGGCATCACTGGGCCAGGAGTGGCCAAGCTCTTGCACAAGCCAGAAAAAATCCTGACAATATAGCATTTTACACTTCTGGAAGGGGGACTGTAACGAAAGCCACTTATATATAAGTTCTGCTTTCTGCGCTGCCACCAATAATATTTTTCCTCTATAGCCCACTCAATACTGATTTTCCCCAGACACCACCCTTTGCGGGGAACACACAGACACTGACAGACAAATAATAAAGACTGGAGAGGTTTTTATAATGAACAAAACTGAAAACTTTTATTTGCGGTTTAACAGAGGCTTCTCCGGTAACTTTGAGAGGTTTAACGCTTGTTGGTTTCAGAATAAGTTTGTCTTAAGATGTTACTTCAGATTCATATGCACACCGACACACGCAGGTGTCTCTCTTTAAGGAAGATTTAGCTTTGAATCTAATAAATTCCCCATTTATGCATACACGAACCACCTATTCCTCACTGCTCCAGTACCCCCTGATCCCACCCACACACACAGTCCAAGCCCAGGAGATTCTGGCACACTTGGCCTCCCTCTCTCCCACTAGTCCCTAATGCTTGAAGCTTCACTGCACTCTGGACTGAGGCTTCTCTCCCAGACTGAGTGATTCTGGTGGATACACTCCAGGGGGGCAAGAGCAGACTAGATAGGTCCTGGGCAGTTTTAGAAAACCGCTTCAAGGCTCCTGAAGGGCACCCTTCAATCTGCACCCAGTCAGGGCCTCCTCTCTCTGTCAAGCACACACCGCTTAGGACAGGGACTGGACTTCTGTCAGCCAGCTCACTGCCTGAGACAGAATCCCTTTTCTTCCAGAGCTGACAGACTCCTCTCTGCCCAGACTTCCTGCTCTGCTCTCTCTGACCGACTCCGATCAGCACTCCAACTCTCTCCTCCCAGTGCTGTAAGCCCACTGGCTCCCCCCCCCCTAGCTCTTGCCAAACGTTACTGGACCTTTTTTCAGCCAATCCTGAGGCTCAGGTTCTCTCCTTGTGGAGGAGCACTTTTTTTCTTTTCTTTCTGGCTGCATTTGCTACAGGCTGCTTCTCCCCTTTGGCATTCAAGCTGGGTACACCAGCCCTTCAGGGATGGGAGCAAGATTCGTTACATATGTCCCTCTTTCCCTAAAAGAGCATTCAGGACTACGAGGCTGCTAGCCAAGCCTCGTTTGCATGTCTTAATGTGTGTAAATAAAGCTTACACCGTTAACCAAAAAGACTAAACAGTTTTTCAAAAAAAATCCACATTTTCAGAATGCATTTCTAGTTTTTTTTTTCTTAAAAGAGTTCACTTACCATAAACATTCTTACCATATGTTAGAAGCTTTACCCATGAATTCCCTGTAATAAGTATCAATAACATTTCAGTAATCCACATTACATTTCAACAAGCATATTTAAACTCCAGTACTTTAGTTACCTACATCAAAACAAAAAAATACATATCAGAACCCTTTCATTTTTATACCAGATTGACCTCCCCCGGTCCCTCAGAGTTTCCCTTCTTGGAGTCTGGTATGCCAAACTTCAGCTTCGGTCTTCTGCTGGGCAGCTGCAATGTTGGGCTTTCACAACAGTCCTCATTGTTGGCTGCTGAAGCGGCTCTGTTGAGGTCTCGCGGCTGCTGCTGCTTTCCAGTTCATTTTTTGATGTTTCTGCCAGACCTGCACTTTGTCCTCAAGCTTTTACAAGTCCTTGTACAACAATGCTCCCAGCTCTTGCTGCATTCCTGAATCCGTTTCAGGAACTGGAACCTCCTGCCGCACTTCTAAAGTGCTGGTTAGGCAGACATTGGGCGCAGTCGTCTTCGCCTCCCTTTTTCCCTCACAGGAATCGCTGCAGCGATCTTCCCGGTAATACCGCCTCCGCAGGAACGTTTGTTCAGCTGCACCGCTGGAGCACGCGTTGGGAGGGCGTTGGCAACCGCCTCCTTTTTCCCTCCCACATACCAGGAACCGTCTCACATGATCTTCCTGGAAGTACTGCTCCGCGGGAAGCGTCGATTCAGCTGCACTGCTGGAGCACGTGCTGGGAGGGCGTTGGCAACTGACTCCCTCGCCTCCCACCTCTGGAACTGCCTGGCACTGAACTGGAACCACCTTGGTAGCTTTGGGGTCCAGCAAGCTCCAGCTGTCTCCTTCAGTTCTTTCAGGAACTCATCCTGCTCTCTGGTCTTCTTTGGCACCAGTCAGCATGAACACTGTCCATACTGCAACTCTGGGTCTGCTGCAGACTCAGCCTGGTTCACAAAGTCAGGCTGTTAGAGGAGTTTTCTAAGCCTCCTGGACTTCTTAAGCGTTGGCAAGGCACACCTTTGCAGGGTTAGGCGTTGTCACTTCCAACTGCATCTTCTTGGGTGCCATTCTGAGGGTTTCCCCATAAGCATTTGGGAAAGATTTCCCTCCAATTCATCTGGTACTCTGGCAACCCTGGAAACTGTTTCCCATTTTCCTCATCTGCTGAGGGAAATTCCACAACAGTGTGGGGGATGGGCAGCGTCTGCTCTGAGCTTCATTTCCCTCACTCTCCAAATCAAACTATGTCCGCTTCCTTTCATGGCTCATGTTTGCCTCCACGACATTTCCATCGCCATTTTAAAGCTCTCTTTCTTTTCTGGCCCTTTTCAAGCCCGTGAATTTAACTATTTGTCCCAACTTCTACCTTTAAGTATTTCATTTTAGGCCATCACTCCCTACAGCCCCTCTAATTTTTGCTTTTTTTCATCTCCAGAAGCCATCTTTAGCTTTCTCAATCCCAGCATCCTATACTGGCCAGCTTCAGTTTCATGCTCTCCCAATCCTGAAAGGGATCTTCTTTAGGTGTTTCAATATCACCTGTCTCTATGGGGCTTTTCCCTCACCCAGCGTTGTCTTGTTGTGTCTTAAGGTAGGGCTACCATTTGTGAGAGAGTAAAAATTCACAGTTTTACCCTCACAACCGTCAGAAAAAACAAAATAAAACAAAATGAAATGGAAGCTTCTCCTCACGGCGTGTTAGTAACTGGATCCTAGATATTACACGGATCCCGCCATGCTTACGCCAAATGTAACGAAAAGCCACTTTATATATAGAAAGTTCTGCTTTCTTAAGCTGCCACCAATAATATTTTTCTTTCCCTCTATAGCCCACTCAATACTGAGATTTTCCCCAGACACTACCACCCTTCTTGAGGGAACACACAGACACTGACAGAATAAATAATAAAGACTGGAGAGGTTTTTATAATGTGGCTAGACAAAACTGGAAAACTTTTATTTACTTGGTTTAACAGAGGCTTCTCCGGTAATCCTTTGGGAGAGGTTTTGCAACGCATTGTTGGTTTCAGAATAAGTTTGTCTTAAGTCATGTTACTTCAGATTCATATGCACACCGACACACGCATAGGTGTCTCGCTTAAGGGAAGATTTTAGCTTTGAACTAATAAATTCCCTTCACGCGCTTGCACAGACACTTTATTCCTCACTGCTCCAATAATACCCACTGAATTACACTCCAAGCACACAGTCCAAGCCCAGGAGATTCTGGCATACACTTGGCTTCTCCCTCTCTCCCACCTAGTCCCTAATATGAAGCTTTACTTGCTCTCTGGACCGGCTTCTCCCAGGAACTGGTGATTCTGGTGATGCAGCGCCCTCAGTGGGTCATGAGCAGGAACTAGATAGGTCCTGCAAGCAGTTTTAAAACCGCCAGGCTCCTGAAGGGGCACTTCGAAATCTGCACCCAGTCAGGGCCTCCTCTCTCTGTCAAGCACACACCGCTTAGACAGGACTGGACTTCTGGTCAGCCATACCTCTGCTGAGTACAGAATCCTTTTCTTCCAGAGCTGACAGACTCCTCTCTGCCAGACTCTGCTCTGCTCTCTTTCCTGACCGACTCCTGGATCAGCACTCCAACTCTCCTCCCAGTGCTGTAAGCCCCACTGGCTCCCCTAGCTCAGGGAGTGAGGAACCTGCATGGCTCTCAGATGTTCCAGGAACCCTGACAATTCCCATCAGCCTCTTTCAGCATGGCCAATTGGCCATGCTGGTAGGGGCTGATGGGAATTGTAGTTCCTGAACATCTGGAGAGCCGCAGGTTCCCTACCCCTGCCCTAGCTCTTGCCAAACGTTACTGGACCTTTTTCAGCCAATCAGGTCGGTTCTCTCCTTGTGGAGCCTTTTTTTCTTTTTCTGGCTGTTGCTAAGGCCTTCTCCCTTTGGCCTGCTGTACACCAGCCCTTCAGGGTGGGGCAAGTTCGTTACAGGGACCTCAGAGAGCAGCCAGCTTTCCTTGACAGTGGAATTCATTATACCAATTCCCCTCTGCTACTATTAAAGATATAACCCACAGAGCACTCATCAGTATTGTTAATTGGTCATGTAACGCTCAGTGAAGTTGGAGTGAGTTTGAAAAGCGTTTCCATTTTGAAGTCTTTCTGCAAGATTCCTTTGGGACCGAATAGTTCTGGAAGAGGTGTTAATGGCTACACAGGCGATTCAGTATCAAAAATGGAAGGGAGCGATAAAGAGCTGCTTCATTGGTAGGACCCATTACAAGACCAAGTGATCTACTGTGGATTTTCGTTCAGTCAAACAAATACTGAATTAACTTCTTAGCCTCACAAAAAGTACTAATAAAATCCTGCCAATGTGGTGGTTATGCCAGTTCTACTGTTGCTGATGATAGCTGCTGTTGCTGCCATGGTCAAAACAGAAAAGAAACACTTCACCAAGTGTGCTACTGATGAGCTCTTTGTGAGTTATATCTTTAATAGTAGCAGAGGGAAACTAGTATAATGAATTTCACTGTCAAGGAAAGCTGGCTATTATCTGAGGCCTCCATTGATGTAGCCATCTCCTCTGCTTTCATGATACCAACAGTTAAATGTGTCAAAAGATAGTGCATTGTATTAGAAGTACAGGTGTGTGGCATGTACCCTATGTATATGAATTTCCCAGTCTGCTTTGTGTCCTTTGAATGGGAGACAAGAAGGTTATTGCAGGTCAGATTTTATTATTAATTTATAGGCTTAAAAAACCCTTTCACCACCTAGCATTCAGAAGCAATTTAAAAAGAATACAACCAATCCATCAACATGACATCTAAATAATATCAATACACGTGGTTAAAACTGTTGCCATTCCTAAGAAATCAGCCATACTGCAAGCGTAACTATAAAACAGTCTCAGGAATTTCAGCATCTAGGTCTGATAAAAATAACAATAGTGGTCATAAAATAGTCATAAAGACTTTTCTGTTTATTGAATGCTTACAAAGCACTTTTTCTGAAAAGTCTGGGCAAGTAAGACCTGTAACTGCTGTTCAACACTACCACTCTCTGTCACGGTGAAGAAGGAACTGGGATGGGGTTGCTCATCCGTTAGACGTGTGACTATTGGAGGTAATGTCCTTGCTACAGTCAATAGCAAGAGCGTCCCTCCTCCCAGGATGGAAGCGCAAAACGTATGTTGCAGACCTGCACGTGAACAGTCCCACTGTGTGGAATGCATAGAAGACCAAAGTAGAACTTGGGGTAATGTATTTGACAGGGTGAGGCCACAATTGAGAGACCCCTTTCATGGACCTCCACTAACAGTATCTATATATGATATGGACTCAAAGCTGGGTTTATCATTATCGTAATAACAGACCAGGGGTGGTAGTGAAGGAGGCTTCTATGGAGAGAGTGATTACCTTCCATTATGCCAATCCCAGGTAAGGTGTTCAATCTGCAGGGCAGATATTATTTTAGATGAATTAAGACAGGTACTTCAGATCAAGATTTAGCTTTGTTTTAAAAAGCTTTATGGCAAAGTTGTTCTTATAATTGTTTCTTTAGGCTTGGTTTATTCCTTAACAATGAAGGTACTACTTTGTTTAAGACTCTCAGCTGACTATAAGCAATCTAATAGTATTTTTGTTCTTGCTTAGACAAAGAAGAAATTCTATGACACTGAACTTGAAAATCTAGAACGCCAGCAGAAGCAGCAAATTGAAAAGATGGAGCAAGATCACTCTACGCGCCGGCGTGAAGAAGCAAAACATATTCGGACTGAGCAGGACCGAGAGTACGCTAAATTTCAAGAACAGCTGAGGCAAAAAAAGAAGGAGGTAAAATGGAATAACGGGTCACATTCTTTCACAATGAAATTCTGGGATCAAATCTTACATTGTTGACCAATTGCTGCTGTTTTCAGGCAGACATCACTGGTAGGTTAAGGGCAAAGAACTCAGATTTGAGATAGCTAAAGAAAACCGAAGCCTGAGCAGGAGGAGAGAGAAGGCTGAGAGGAAAAACAATGGAACAATTCTGGAAAAACACCTAAGGAAGGATACGTAGAAGGCAGTGGGACTAAGGGAACGAATAATATAAAACTTGGGCACAGAAATAAAGGGACTGGTAGAGCAGAGGAAAGAGTCTGAATAATCTGACAAAACTGCAGTTTCAGGCCTCCAGTATCCCAATACAAGTTTATTCTGATCTTAATTTACTAGGAACAGCATATAGACTAGAATTAAGTAGCAAACTATACCCTTTCCCACATAAAGATGAAAGTGTGGTCATTAGTTGTGTGGGGGAAGTGCATGCTTCCACAGTAGAAAATAATCCCAAAGTACAATGAGCGGGTGACCAGTGAGTTGTGGGGGGTCAGGCGGGTGGGGCTGGCTTGGTGATTGTGGGGGTGTGGGTGGGAGTGGGGAGGCTGTTGCCAGGTGAGAGAGCGACGGCTTGCCACTGCTGTCCTGCCTGGCCTGGCTTGGTGTTTGCAGTGGGGGAAGGGTGCACAGGGGAATTGAAGGAGGTCCAGCGGGGAGGACCTTTCCCCTCCCCACTCTTTTCCTCCTCCCATGCTTGCCTCCCTCTTTTGCTCTGCCTGCCATTGACTGCTCAGAAGGAGAAGGCTGTGCCCGGGTCTTTAGGTAACTGGAGCAAGGAAGCCAGTAAAGGAGCAACAAGCAAGGAGGTTTAGGCAAAACTGCTGGTCACTGGGTGTGTCAGACTCGCTTTCAAAGGGAAGATGTTGCAAGCAGTGCTGCTGGGTCTTTGCAAGGAAACCCTGAGCCACCTTCTGCAAACCTTTGTCCATTGCATCTGCTGCTGTGTTACAGCCCAACACGTGACCATATGCTTCCTATAAGCAGGTAACATGGTTGGGCCAGGGGGAGGGGGGAATGGGGAGGCTGTTGCCAGACCCAGCCAGAGAGCAGTGACAACAAGGGCCCAGCTTGTGTTAGTGGTGGGGGGAGGGTGGGCAGGGGAATGGAAGAAGGTCCAGGATGTGGCGGTGGATGAATTCAAAGATCTCCTGAGATCTCTGCATGGGAAAGGGGATAGTATGCACTATTCCCATTTCAGTATATTATGGTTGATTCATGTATTACTGAGGTAAAAGATTATTTGCTTCTATTTTTCCCTTTCTTCCTTGAATTGTGCATTGGGCATTCTGTTTTTGCTTTGCTTTCAGTTGCATGCACTTTCAGATGCATGCACACATGTGTGCATATATTAAATCTGAGAGAAATAGCTGAATGGTTGGCAGAGTAGGTGTGATGAAGAAAGTGGGGAACGCTGTAAGAGTGAAAGTGGAACAAGAGAGAGAAAATGGAAGAAACAGGAAAAAGGAAATCTAAGGGAGAATGGGGATGGTATAATTAGGCAAGATGCAAAAGTTTTAAAAATCAATGAGAAAGGGGTAGTGAGTACAGCAAAAAAGAATCAAAGAAGTAATGGGATGAATAAGTGCAGCATGCAATTGAAGAATTCAAAGTTTTAGTATAATCCCTCCAGGCTTTTAGGTGATCTGTCCAATGAGAAAAATTTCTTCTATACAACTACTTCAAGCAACTGGACCAGAGTATAGTCTGAAAAGTAACAGCTTTGCTGCTTTTTTTAAGGTCAAGAGTGACATGGAAAAGCTCCCACGGCAACAGCGCAAAGGGACCATGAAGGTGAAGATGGATGAGTTTACCCAAAAGAAGCAAGTCCTGGTAAGTTCTGGATACGTTTGCCCATGTTGTGACAAAGGCCCTCATGACACTTCTGAGTAGCAACCTTCCAAAATGTGTGAAAAGATATCAAAGGGTGACCCTGTGACATGTACTATCAAGAGTATTCACTTCTTTACTCTTCGTTTCTAGGAACAAGAGTTTCTGGCCAAACAGTCTGGGGATCTGGAACAGGCCATAAGTAATATCACAGCCCAGAATCGAAAGGAGATCTGTGACAAGGAGCGGGAATGCCTCAACAAGAAACAGCAGCTCATGAGAGGTGACAGTTTTTCTCCTGTTCAAATAAGTTTGGAAGAATGTGGTCAGATAAAGAAAAACTGTGAAAAAACCAATTTTCATTTGAAATGTTTAATTCTTCCCATATTAGCTGCAAGCTATAATACTGTACACAATGGAAAAATAATCAGCACGTGGTTCAATTGGCCAGCCTCCTTGAAAACCCCCTCTACAGCTTCCAGTCTGAGGGTGGGTGGGTGGGGGAGGGTCGGGGAGTGGGTTAATTTTATGATGTTTTTATTGCTTTGTTTTAGTTGCCATAGTTTATGATGTTGTATTGTGATCTTTTATTGTTTTAATCTGTGTAAGCTGCCTAGAGACTTTGGTATGAGGTGAAGTATAAATATTTTAAATAAAATAATTAAATAATGCTATTACTAGTAAACCAGCTTTCTGATTTATTTATGTTCAAAAAGCTTGGTTTTGGCAAGCTGGAATTCAAGGTGAGCAGAAGTGGTGATGTCATCACAGAGATCTCACTCTGGCCTGTTTTTAATTTTTCAGAATATGTGAAACATTTGTCTTCTGTCTGTTCATTTCCCACATTTTGTTGTTCTCCTTTGCTTTCTTTCCTTGTTCAAACTCTTTTATTTTAAAAAAATTCTTCACAGAGAAAATGTCCTTGGCATCACTGACAAGGCCCATTTTAGTTCAAGACATGACATCTGTTGATGCATAACAGACCTGATAGTCATCTCACTGCAGGGTCTCTCCTATGGTATCTGGTTCTTCTACAGGGTGTCTCTCTCTGTGTGTGTTTTTACCACAGAAAGCATGAGCAATAGCCTCTTTCCTTCTGAATGACTGAGTCCCATGAACTGGAACTTTTTTCTTTCCTGGTGAAGTGACAGTATATCTTTATTTTTTGTCTCCCACAGATCGTGAAGCCACAATCTGGGAGCTAGAAGAGCACCAACTACAGGAGAAACACCAGCTTATTAAACAGCAGCTGAAAGATCAGTATTTCCTTCAAAGACACGAACTGCTCCGAAAACATGAGAAGGTAGCTAAGCTTAAGTTTTTCTAGCTATAAGACATCATATCACCAAGCAGTTAGAATTTGACCTGACAGATCTGCACAGAATAATCCACTTGCTACTTGGCTGAATGATATATGGAGTATAGGAGCAAAGGTTGAAGACTTGAACCTAGCAATGTGTGTACAGATTTTTGTACTTGATCACGTTTTTTCATGTATCCTGTTGAACACCTGAAAATGTTGAATGGATATTTGGGAGATGTCCCTTACCCTAGCCACCAAACATACTTTTCTGAGTGGAGGGGAATTCACCAGACACAAGGGAGGATTCTTGTAAGTACATGGTAGGGCCATAGCTGAAACCTATCTTTCCTTCTAAATTGCTCTGCCCAACCCTTCCCAGCATGATTTCCAGCTGGGAGTGACTAAAACTGGATTTTCCGTGGCTTCTTTAAATGAACTGAAACTACAATTTCTCATCAAATTCATCAATCCAATAAGTTCTGAGCATAAATCAAAAATAACTACCTATGTGATTACCAATTCCACCAACTGCAGGTGTAAATTTACTAGGAATTCTGTTCATTTTAAATTGTGACCCTATTACCAATGCAAGCATACGAAGTGCCTGACTAGAGAAAATATGTGTAAATCTATCAACATTATTCGCAAGTACTGTAGTTTCACTACTTGAAAATGTAGCAGTAATTTCTAAGAGCTCAAGTGAGAGATTGCTGTGTTGATTCTTGGGCAGGCAAACAGTAAATTTCCATTCTGGATATAGTATCACTTTTGCAAGAACAGATAGATTAATATTTCAGTCAGAAGCAATACAAAGCAGTGTGATGCTCGGGTGTTTTGCTCGGCCTCTTGTCCCTCTATGACCATCTTTGAAGCAGCTCTGTATGGATTCAGTAAAAGGGAGGAAGAGGAGGAGAAGATAGGCTTGACACAAAAAGACAAGCTTTTGGTGAGGACCCCTCCATTATTTGACTGAATTCATTGTACAAAGTTCACTGTTAAAATTAGAAGCCAAGAAAAAAAATTATTCAAGCAATAATAATTTTAAAATCTTCTGAGAGGCAAGACCGAGTATGTTAAATCAGAAATGTAGATTTTTGATAGTAAGCCATAAATCATGGAAAGTCTGAATGAGATACTTAATCATATGCTTCTCTGCATTTTTAGTGCATGATTATTAGTTTGCTTGGCACCGTCTGTTACAGTCTCCCCTCAATTTTTTGTGTCCACCAAGTTACAGCAAACTTATAGCAACCATGTAGGGTTTTCAAGACAAGAGATGTTCAGAGGTGCCTGCTTCTGCATTGCAGCCCTGGTATTCCTTGGTGGTCTCCCATCCAAACACTGACCAGGGCCGACCCTTCTTAGCTTCCAAGATCTGACAATATTGGGCTAGTCTGGAATATGGATATATTTAGCATGAGACCATCTTTAGGGCAAGGTTCGAGTTCAACTTCTTCAAGAAAGTATCAGATATGCTAGGACATAAGAACTAGCCTGCTGGATCAGACCAGAGTCCATCTAGTCCAGCACTCTGCTACTCGCAGTGGCCCAAGGACAGCAGGTGGTAAGAGCTATATACAGGACTCTTTAGTTTAGCAACTCAAAACTCATTTTTCCCTTTGAGGTGTTTTGAGTAATATGCTTCAAGAGTCCATGAATTCCAGAGTCCTCTTTTAGCATGATTTGTCTTGTATAACTTGTCTCCCTCTTCCCTCACCTATGGCTGTTCCCATTCCAGGAGCGTGAGCAAATGCAACGGTATAACCAGCGAATGATAGAGCAGCTGAAGATTCGGCAACAGCAAGAGAGAGGCCGCCTCCCTAAAATCCAGAGAAGTGAAGGGAAGACCCGTATGGCCATGTTTAAGAAGAGTCTCCATATCAATTCCAGTGGAAGCGCCTCCGAACAGAGAGAAAAAATAAAACAGGTGGAGTTTACTGTGAGGAGAGAAAGGGATTTAACAGTAACATTGGCTATACGTTGATTAGAATCTCTGTAAGGAAGAAGTTTGATTATTATAGGGTTATAAAATGTGCCTGAACCTTCTCAACTGCCTGTACTGGCAGAAGTTACTAGACTTTGGCCTTGATAGGTACATACAGAGTTTCTTCAGCCATCATTGATATTGAAGCTCCAGTGCAAATGAAGTGGGTCAGTTACTGCCCAAAGGGTTCAAACAGCAGGGTGGCCCAGAAAACAGTGTTCATATTTTGTTAAAGGGTAGGAAGGCTATAACTGTGGTCTCCTGTTGCTCCTGAAGTGCAGCTAGCACAGCCTATGCTGATAGGCCATTGTTCATACAAACAAATATATCAACGGACCCTGTCTCCTAGTACCGAAGCAGATTTTTAACACCGAAGCATTTTTGAGCTTCTCTGAACACACTCTGCATGATAACAGGTGCTCCCTTTATGTTACAGTTTGCTCAGCAGGAGGAAAAGAGGCAGAAAACAGAGCGATTGCAACAGCAGCAGAAACATGAGATGCAGACGAAGGATATGATTGCCCAGTGTGAGAGCAACATGAATGAGCTCCAGCAATTACAGGTAACTCCATACTGTGGCTCAGTTTTATAGGTATGTTAGTCAGAGAGAGGAGTATCTCATGCAGCAAATTGGCCTGTACAGTAACTGTTTATTTCTCTGTGAAAAATTGGCTCATGCTGTCTGACAGCAGTTTCTGGACAAAACTGGAAGGTAGACTCTTTTTTTTGTATTGGCATGTTCTGACATTTGTATCCCATTCCTGTATCCTGCTTTATCCTCACAGTTACCTTGTGATGCATATTATTTATGCATTTAAGACTTTTTAATGCCATCTTATAGCACACTGCAAGATATCAAAGGTAACAGAGCAACAAAGGTGTATGCATTGTTCCATGTGAACAAAAAATATTAAAAAAGCAACAAAGAGTCATACAGGACTGCTTGAACAGTCTGTTCGACTGATCCTCCTCCTTGTTTCCAATTATTGTTTTATTGATTTAAACACACGCGCACGCACACACAGAGGAGCCTTCAAGGCAGTGGATAATTTTAAAAGACATTAGAATCAGCTTATATACTCTCTCTCTCTCTCTCTCTCTCTCTCTCTCAGTGTGTGTGTGTGTGTGTGTGTGTGTGTGTGTGTGTGTGTGTGTGTGTGTTTAAAAGCTGATTTTAATGTCTTTTAAAAATTATTCACCGCCTTGAGGGCTCCAGTTGGGAAAAACATATAATATAAATGTGTTAAATAAAGAAACTTGGGAATACATCTTCACCTGGCACCTAAGGCTCAATACAGAAAGGTAGAAGGTTAAAAAATGAAGGAGGAATTCTACAAAGTGAGGTACCATGCCAGAGAAGGCCTTCTCTCTGACCTTCTCATCTGCAGGTGTCTTTGCGCAGTTTCTTGGTATTAAGAAAGAGAAGGGTTATGTTGATGAAATCCTCCTAATTACTTTTATGGCTGAGCAGGAATTCCTATTCTGGTATTCCTATCAGTATTGCATTCCAGATAATCACTGCACTCACTGGCTTTGTGAGAAATAAGGTATCTGAAATTAGAAGGGACATCACTGTATTTGAGAGATCTGGCTCTTTCCTACTGCAAGAGGTTCATATAGGTTAAAAAGTGAGTTGAGTTAATATGTTTTCTATTGTTCCTGCACACTCTGTAAAAACTTTCACATTTCTTTCTGTGGTGTTAAATCCATACAGAACGAGAAGTGTCACCTTTTGGTTGAACACGAGACCCAGAAATTGAAGGCCTTGGATGAAAACCACAACCTGAACCTGAAGGAATGGCGAGATAAGCTGAGGCCACGCAAGAAGGCAACTTTTTGAATGAAAATGTCACATAGATTTTAAATTTGACAACATTTCAGAGATTACTTTTGAATTTCTGATCATGTTGTCAAATCAAGTGTACCACTATGCCATATGTTCTAATAAACTGGGGGTTTGTGTGGGGGAATGGGTTAGAAAACAGTTTTTTGTAAGTTTTTTTGTAAGTAAATTTATGGTGGGATATTTATTCTAGGGTAGTCTGATTTTTCTCTTCAGTTGAGATTTCATTGTAATAAACATTCTGGAGATCATCACATCTGAGAGAAGCCAAATTGTTGCCTTGAGTCACTGCTATTAATGGGATTCTTCTCCTTTTTTAGGCACTGGAAGATGAACTGAATCAGAAAAAGCGTGAGCAGGAGATGTTCTTCAGACTCAGTGAAGAGGCCAATGGTCAAACTCCAGCCTCGCCAAACAAACCAGCCAAATTTCTCTCATTCAACTCTGTGGAGGCTTCCTAATCCTTGAACTAGCAGGCAAGGTTTGCCAGCAGTTTAGCAGTTCACAACTGGCGGAAAGCCAACAAAGGACACCAAGGCTCCCTTTCATTCTGCGCCCACTAATTTTCAGATCAGTGTCTCCTGTTCAGCTGCTTATGAGACAACAAATGTGGATTGCCCCTCTTGTCCGGCTCCATCGGAGATGATGGATCCAAGTTAAACTTTCCCTGGCTGGTGCTGAGTTGCACTAGGAGAAATGCAGATGAGCTTCATGGGAGAAAGCCAGTAAGGCCATGTGCAGAGTTCATGATTCTTGCTGTAAAACCACTGCTTAACAGTGAACTTGTTGCCTGGTGTTCTCTTACTGTCCTGAAGCAACATATGCTAGAAACTGAAGATATGTTCAATGACTGCTAAATGTCATCACCATAGTTGTTAAACTTGAGCGTTGCTTTTCCTGGCCAACACCTTGTTAGCTTTGGTAAGACCCAGCATGGTAGGTTAGTGTTTACCAACACGAACTTTGTCTGTTGGTGGAACTTGGCTCCCTCAGGGCATAAAGGACTCCACAGACAGCTTTACAAAAGACAGTGAGGAGTTAGCTATCTTTTTACTGTGGCCTCTCTTTCTGAGCAAAGGGCTCTTTCTTTTCCATTTAGATGTCTCCTCTTAGAATCTCATTGGCTTGTTCAAAGCAGCTCAGCACTCTTCCTGGTGATCTTGTGGTACCATTGCTGTCCTTTCTCAAATGTGGGGATAATACTACCAGGCCTGAAAAAGTCCAGAGCTCAGGACCTTTCTCTATCAAATAAGGCAGTGAGAGATTTATAGTCCTATTCAAATGAAGTACCTCAGATGCACGCAAGGACTGAGGAAACTGTTGTTTGACTTGACAATATAGCTATTGGATCATCTGCCACAAACTAATACTTTTTAAGTGATTAAGCCTGGCAAAGATCTCCGTGGTTTAGACCCTAAAGCAATAAAAGCTCAAGTCAGCTAATTAATAGCCACGAGCTGCTCCTTGTTGTCCTTGATAGCCAAACCAGTTAATTTTGCTGTGGGGATTTGATGTTCGAATCTAGAAAGGAATTGCAAATCCTTTTTGCTTCATTTCCCATACAGTATTCCATTAAAAAAGATACAATCTTCCTCTGCTCTACTCAATTTGTTCTGTGATATTGATTGCCTCCTCTTCAGTTTGCAATATAATGTGTTCTCTTTTGTGGTGATTGGTAGGGAGTTATCTGTCCTAGCTCTCTTCCTTTCTCCAGGGATACTAGCCTAAGAAAACGTTTGTGCTCAGGTTAAGGGAAGAGCTGGTGTTTGCTCTTCTAAAAAGTTAAATAGCAAAAATACCCTTGTCTCCAATACAGCGCAGTTGCAGCTGGCCAGGGTTAAAGATACTTTGTTTTGTGCCTCCTTGTATGACTTTCACTGAATGGAAAAATGCTGCAATGTGGAGGGGTTTTTTTCTACTGTTGTATAAAGTTTGCTGTGATTGGAAGATATGTTCTTGACA
The DNA here is from genome assembly GCF_021028975.2 of Sphaerodactylus townsendi. Lineage (NCBI taxonomy): Eukaryota > Metazoa > Chordata > Lepidosauria > Squamata > Sphaerodactylidae > Sphaerodactylus > Sphaerodactylus townsendi. The sequence continues at coordinate 97,728,608 of NC_059427.1, read as the reverse complement.
GAAAATAGCACCTGCCTAAGAACTTCTTCATGGCAACTTTAGTTGTCCTGCCTTTCTTTGAAATAACTCTGGGTTTGTAGGAAGTCTAAAGGGTCCATGTAACTAAAACCACGTGTAACAGAATAGACTACTACATGCTTGAAATGCTGAAAATGTTTAGTTTCACAGTTCTTCTAAAAGACAATTTTTAACAAAAAAGAGACTATTTTTTCTTTAGTGGACTATTTTTTAAAAAATCCTTCAATAAGAAGACTCTGCCAGCTTACATTTCTCTGCAAATTGATACCTTACTGCTTTGCATAGTCAGTTCACACATTCCTCCATCTGGGTAGCCATCCACATGTGGTAATGCTTGATTGAGTACTTTGAGGTATAAATGCAAGCAGAAGGTCTTCATAGGGCTTTGTGCTAACGCCAAGCACTATGCATTAGGATGGCCCCACATGTCAGGCTTTCTTTCTGGTAACTGTGTAACAGTAAGCGTTTATGTCCATTTGTTGACATGGAGGTCTAGCAAGCTCAGTTGCCAATGGGCTCCTCATTGGAACATAAAGAGAGAGAATATGTTCAGTGTGTGAAGCAAAATTCTATCTGGCGATAATATCTATGTAGTGGACTCTGGAGTCTAAAGATGTTAGTCTGGCAAATATACATTGTTATGGTTAGAGGTCTGGACTTTGAAAGCACTTTAATGTCTTACTGTACTACTTTGTTTATAAGATATAGAACAGTGTTGGTAAGACAGGGACAAAGACTGGAGAAGGATACAAATTGTTGTATTCTCCAAATTCATTGCTGAAAGAGAAGTCAGGTGTTCACAACATTTTCTGTTAATTCTTGTTCTTACTTTATGTTAAAGAAAACTGATAATAAATCTCAAGTATGTTTTGGGTCCCCTCATATCTAGACTATGTGTTCACACATGCTGTTCCAGTTCTTTAGACATCATCCATTCACTGATCTGGAGGATAATTTTCATGCCCAAGAAATCAAACCAGGGTCTCATTATGGCAAGCATATGTCCGTCTTCCATTCTGTGCCACCTGCCTGCTCTCAACTGCTACCAAGAGGTGCTGTAACTTTACACAAGTGCAATATTTACCTCACACAGTGTTTTCAAGGAAGCTTCTCCCTTTTTATGGTAAGAATGTGTTGCTTTCCCTTTTGTCAAGTAACCCTTTCCCTCATCTAAATGCAGTCCAGTTATTTTTGTCTGTTGGGACCAAAGAATGATGTCATTCCACAGGGTTAAATAAGTGTTTTCATAACATTTTCTATAAGGTTTTCACTTTTTGGATAACCACTATGATGTAAACAATCTAATAAAAGATTAACACCACAGGACTGTGCATTTGTCCAGAATTCTGTGTAACAGGTGTGTGTGTGTGTGTGTGTGTGTGTGTGTGTGTGTGTGTGTGTGTGTGTGTGTGTGTGTGTGTGTGTGTGTGTGTGTGTGTGTGTGTGTGTGTGTGTGTGTGTGTGTGTGTGTGTGTGTGTGGCTTTAAGTCAGCGGTGCTGACATCTTGTATTTATGCATAAACATTGCTGGGGTGTGATGGAATATTGATACCTGGATTCTGCTGATTGGAATTTTAAAGCAACCCAATCAACACCGTTTCAAACTCTGAACCAAGTTGTTCTTAAAATATATTGTTTGAGAATTTCTGTATTGAAATATGTTAATAATAAACTGTTAATTCTTGAAACTTGCTGTGTCCAGTTGGAGCTATTCTTAATTCCCTTCTGCTGCACTCCCAAGAATAGCTAAAGAGTGACACTGCTTGGTAGAGAGGAAGAGCTGCATGTCCCCTGAACTTCCACTCTATTCCATACCAATTTTATTGTCTTTTCATGAAGCTTTGCCTTTGTTTGGCACCAGCAATACAGTAGGCTCTGAACTGAGTTTAAAAGCATTTTTAAATTAAATTGGGCTTAGCTAGAGGATAGAATCATAGAGTTGGAAGAGACCACAAGGACCATCAGATCCAACCCCCTGCCATGCAGGAACACACAATTAAAGCACTCCTGTCATATGATCATCCAGCTTCTGTTTAAAAACCTCCAAAGAAAGGGACTCCACCAATCTCTCAGGCAGTGAATTCCACTTACAGCCCTGACAGTCAGAAAGTTCTTCCTAATGTTTAGGTGGAATCTTTTCTCCTGCACCTTGAATCCATTACTCCTTGTCCTAGTCTCTGAGGCAGCAGAAAACGAGCTTTCTCTCTCTTCAACATGACATCCCTTCAAATATTTAAACATGGCTATCACGCGTGTCTTCGCTTCTCCAGACTAAACATACCCAGCTCCCTAAGTCTCTCTTCGTAGGGCATGGATTCCAGAATTTTTATCATTTTGGCTGCCCTCCTGTGGACATGTTCCAGCTTGTCAATATCTTCTGATCCATTTCCCCCCAGTTGAGCATTTCTTTTGTGGAAAAACCCAAGGCAAAGAAGGTGTTGAGTAGTTCTGCCTTTTCTCTGTCCCCTGTTAGAATTTCATCATCTTATCCACACGGTGACCCTATCTCAAGTCTTCCTTTTGCTACGAACATAACCAAAAAAGCCCTTTTTATTGTTTTTAACATCTCTCACAAGTCTGAGCTCATTGCGAGCTTTTCTGACTTTCTCCCTACATGTCTTGGCTATTTGTTTTAATTCCTCTTAGTAATTTCCGCCCTTTTCCATTTCTTGTACATGCCCCTTTTATATCTTAGCTCACTTGAGAGTTCTTTAGACACCTCCCATATTTTCTCCTTGTGGAACTTTAAAATTGTGCCTTCAAGATCTCACTTTTAAGAAACTCCCTTCTTTTTTAGTATTCTTAACCATGGGATCACACCCAATAGTTTCTTAAGTTTACTGAAATCAGCTTTCTTAAAATCTAGAACCCATGTCGGACTAGACTTGGCATTCCCTTTCCAGTGTATAATGAAGATAATGAAGTTCAGGAGAACATGGTCACTTCCACTTAAGGACCCTACAACTTCTACCCCTTTATCAGGTTATTTATTTATTTATTTATTTATTGTTAAAGCTTTATACCGCCCCATCCCCTAGGAGCAGATCTAAAATAGCCGATCCCCTTGTTGCCTCGTCTACCTTATGGACCATGGAAATGTCTGCAAGGCAAGTGAGGAAATTGTTGGACCTGATAGTCTTGGCAGAGTTTGACTCCCAGTAAATATCTGGATAACTGAAATCTCCCATTACTACTGTTTCTCTTCTTTGTGAAAGTTTAGTCATCTGCTCCAGGAAGGCATCATCCAACTCTTCAATCTGGCAGTGAGATCACTGTTTTTTTCCTCCCCCTTAATTTTTACCCAGATGCTCTCAACCTGGTTCCCAGGATTTAAGTCATAGACCTGCTCACAGGTTTAATCATCCCTGACATATAGTGTTACTCCTTCGCCTTTCCTAGTTGATCTATTTCTCTTGAATAAGTTGTACCCCTCAATTATTACATTCCAGTCATGAGATTCATCCCACCAGGTTTCAGTGATGCCTATTATATTTATTATGCCATGTTAAGAGTTCCAGTTCATCCTGTAATAACCCATGCTTTGTGCATTAGTGTAGACATCTAAGGTTTTGGTTCATGCCCCGTGGGTGCTTATTTAAGGTTTTATCACCTGCATTGCTGGGTTTTTGAACTATTCGCTCAGTTCTCTATAACCTTCAGCCTATTCTCTCTAGCACTAGGTGAACTCCTTCCCACTTGAATATTGTCTCTCTCCTCCACTTCACTCAATTTAAAGCCCTCCTGATAAGGTTTGTCAATCTCCTAATAAAAATGCCCTTCCCTACAGCCATGAGGTGTAACCAATAGTCCCCCTTCATTAAACTGCAGACCATGGTCCAAGAAGCCAAAACTTTCCTGGCGGTATCATCTGCTAAGCCAGTTATTCACCTCCACTATTCTTCTTTCCTGCCTGGGCCCATGTCATTCAACTGGAAGTAGAGATGAAATGACCTGTGCATCCAGTTCCTTCAGCTTCCTTCCAAGAGTTTCAAAATCATTTCTGATGTCCCAAAAGTAGGATGAACCACAGAATCCTGTGGTATCTGAAATACTTATTGTGGAAAAATAAGTATCTGAAATACTTATTGTGGAAAAACATTTGTGAATGAAAGCCAATTGGATGCCTGGTCTCTTATACTGTTAGTTCATATGCATATACATACAGAGAGAACAGGTTTAATACAGTAGGGAGAAGAGCCAAATAAAGTGTTGGAAATTAGTGTACCCCCTTGAGCATGAAAACACAAATGAATGCAATTTCTAATCAAATGGCAGTGACTATCTTGATTTCCAATCCAACATACCCAAAATAGATCCTGGTGAACTCCTGCATGTCCTGCATGATGTACATGACTACCTTGCCACAGATTGACAGTTTAATCCAGCATGAGCTGGCTGAGAACTCTGGCTGCTCAGAGATGACCATGCAAGGAGGTCTTAAGTATCCTGGCAAAGTCAAAATGTGCCAATAGGTTCCTGCTGTGGCATTAATTTCTCTTTTTAGTTGTGATAGGTTGGACACCAAAACTGAATGTGCATTCTGTTTACACTATGGTTTCTTTCCTAACATTGGCTGTTTATCCAGAAAAAGCATATATAGTGCATAGAATACACATATAGGTTGATTCCCCACTGCAGAGTCGTCTAGGTTCGACCCAGTTCCCTGAAAAGGAACTGACCTGGGTCAACTCCATTGTTATTCCCCACAGCAGCCGAGTTCATCCCATCGGAGCTTAGCTCAGAGGATGGGATCACCTCAGCACCTCTTCTGCTCTTTGTCCCCGATTGGCTGTTGTGTTACCATGGGAACGTGAACGTGCGTCCCTTTTTTGTTTTTGTTTTTTACATAACGGCAACGTAGCCACAAAGCAGTGCTCTATGTAGCTAAAAGCAGCGTGTAAACATGTGCTGTTTATATGTAAGGCCATCGCTTCGTATACAAGAAGGATTTTTTTTTAAAGGCACACTTTTCCCTGCTGCGAATCTCCCGTTCTGCACATGCCCAAAGCACTGAACTGTGATTGGCTGTCCGGACAGAACAGTTCCTTGACGATTCCCCACTTTACCGGGTTCAACCTGAGTTCGACCTAGGTTCACTGAAAAAGTTGTACCTCCTTGGTGGAGTGGGAAATTTGACAGTTAGAGGGGGTGAAGCTAGGACGGAACTGTGTTGAACTCAGCGGCTGAGGGGAATACCTAGAACATAAGAACAAGCCAGCTGGATCAGACCAAAGTCCATCTAGTCCAGCTCTCTGCTACTCGCAGTGGCCCACCAGGTGCCTTTGGGAGCTCACATGTAGGATGTGAACGCAATGGCCTTCTGCGGCTGTTGCTCCCGATCACCTGAACATAGGTCAAACCTAGGTTGACTCTGCCAGTGGGGAATCGACCATAGAATCTGACCTTAGAGCAGTAGTTCCCACTGCCTTAGAGGCCACTTAATTCTAATTCTTTCACGTTCCTCATATAAACATATATTCTAACACCTAAAGTCTGGCAAGGGAAGTATGGCTCATTGTTTAAACTGGAATTGTAGCATGGTGGCTTTACCCCCACCCCCTGTAAATGCCAGGGTATTTTCTATCCAGACTTCCCCTGCTAGCTTACAGCCTAATCAGGAAGTTGGGGCAGAAAGCTGCTTCTTCCCCTCCTTTCTTCCCTCTCTGGTAGCATGCCACCACCTTGAGGTTAAATTTTACCCCCATTCCTTAGTGTCACCCAAGGATTATCACTAAAGGGATATATTCTGTGAGCATCACAGTAGCAAGATTATAAGTAAGAAAGTGTGCTGACTCAGTTAACTGTATTACTACCACTATATAACAACACAGACTGGCAAGCATGCTTTTCTCACCATGCTCCCGCCTGTCTCTCCACAATAGCCAATCACAAACAAAAGAATAGCTTCCCTTTTCAGACCACTCCCCATGTGGACTCCTAGATCCTTGGCCAGCCCAGGTGCCAGGTCCTGGGGCTCAAGCCCACCAGAACATGATCCTTCCAATCAAGAGGCATTAACATCTAAGAGCTATCATGTTTTCTCTTTAAGTTGAAAATGGCCTTCTTTATTCAGAAAGGTGCATCTTTCCCATCCTCCGCCTGTCTCAGGAATGCCGACCAACTTCTCTGTCTACATAAGTGTCACAGCCCCTCATGCCCATTTGCCCTTCATCCACAACAGTCATTTTTAAAAATTGAAAATGGATCATGTACTAAATTCGCTATGTGTTAGAAATAAAAACAAAGCTATACTGAAGTATTGTAGTTATAGATTTCTCCCAATGAAAATTATCTCATAGACACAACAAAATCAGGGAGAATACTTTCCTAAGATATGGGGCAGGGACTATGTGAGGAACAGACCAGTTTGAGGTGTTACAGATCCAGTTTTAATCGGTCTGCATTGATGGAAGTGACAAAAGAATTGACAAAAAAAATTCTGTCACATTTGTAACCCACCTTATCTTTCAAGGAGCTTATAATCTTCCCTTCCTTTACTTCATCCTATCAACAGCCCAGGAAAGAGAGACTCACTGGAACAAGGCCATTCAGTGAGTTCTATGATAGATTATCTGAACCCAGGTCTTGCTAATCATAAGCTATTTACATACTTGTGGTCTCCTTTGTATACAGCATACATTCCCTTTGGGTTTGATTCTTGGTTATTCACACATTTTTCCCTCTCCAGATCTCACCGCTCTGTCAGATCAGAGAATCTCTTCGATTCCCACAAACTGTTAAAGTATAACTTTTTATCTCCCTTCTCAGGGAAAGTGGAGGAGATCACTCTGTGACAAGTTTTCTTTTGGTTTTCTTGCTCCTCCCCACCTTCCCCCACCAATACAAAAGCAGTTTCTCCCACTCTTCGGGCCACCCCCTCAAAATAATGACTTTCTTTTTTATTAATTTTAACATTGAAGACCTATCACTGGAGCAACAGACCATTGAAATTTACATGGTTTAGCAAAATAACGCTAGACTAAAGGTCACACACACACACACATAGCACAGAAAGAACAAAGAAGCAGCAAAAGGACAAAATGGCAGATCAACTTGGCTAAGGACACTTCACAGAGGTAGAATCCCTGTGTAAACAAAAACAAATGGGAAATATCCACTGCAAAGCAAGCAGCCACAGAATAAATAGGGATTGTACAAATGGCCATAGTCTACTATCACACTGGCTTTTCCTCCTTGATATTGACTGGAGAAATTTTGTCCAACTCTTGGACAAAAAAAAAAACAAGAACTCCTCCATTTATGGGTCCTCAAGGAAGCTAACCAATCTAAAATGCATAACAAATAAAAATTAAAATACATAAGCAAACCAAATATTCTACAACTATTGAATCAATCCATAAACAGCCGCCAAGACATTTCAATTGATAGGAGGTTTCAGCCCCATGCCAATCTAACACTACAACTACTACTCAACAGTGTCCTTTCCCTCGTAATATAGACAGGATTAAGACATAAAGCCACTTTGATCTGAAGTAAACCTCCCCAGAGACCATCCAGTTAATCTAACCCACTTCAAAAATCCAGAACTTTTCCTCCACAATGTAGTACCCAGAAGAACAGGTAGATTCATAATGTCACAACCAAAGTGAATGAAATTCTTGATGGAGAGGGATTCTGATTCCACGGTACAGTGCTTTGTTTTAGAACATATTGTGGTGTGATTGTTTGGAGGGACCAATTCCCTTCAGAACTGAGATGAGTGCCTTTTATTTGGGCAAACAAAATGCATTGACAAAAGATCCTGTGACCAGACCACCAGCATATTTCTAAAGTTAAAAGCAATTGGGAGGGTTTTTTGAGGGGGAGAGGAGGGTTAGATCACAGTTGCTGTGCTAGAAGTGAGCCATAACCTTTTGCATCATTCCAAACACCCTTACCCCAGCTTCTTTTGCCCTATTATACAGTAAGACCACTTCTAAGGGTTTAATGACTAAGTTAGTGAAAAGTACTTTTCAAGCATCTCCACAAGATGGCAACATGCTCATGCTGAGCATCTGTCTAATGTTAAGGCATCCTTTGGCACTATTAAGCTTAAACTGGCAGTTTGAGAGGTTTTGATGTTTTATGGAATTTGACCACATGAAACATAGCATCAGTGACGTGTCAATTTTATGTATTTCCAAGCTGGAATGTTAAATGTTTGTTATGCTAATGGTGTAGTATGGCATCATCCCAGCATGCCAAAGGATAGATTATGAAGTCACCAGTGAGATCACAACACTTATAAGAATAAATGGATTCCTGGATATCTATGACCCTCAGTCCCTCACTGCTGCCTCTGGTTAGTATTCAAGCATAGAAAACCACAAGAAACAAGGAGACAGAACATAGAAATGAAGGTTATTTGAGAAGACAGAGAAAGAAAATAATAATTCAAGCCAGTCATTGGAGATCTGAGTAAGATCTCTGATCTTCATTTTATTTTGGTGTTAACCTAAGGAGGTGTGTCAATAAATTATCTTTTAGGCATGAGTTTGTGTGTGAGAGGGGTGTGGGAATGCCAAGAGGGCACTGAATTTTCAAATTATCCATCTGGATGTTAGCCCCTCAGCTCTATTAAGTACATCCTGAACAAGAACTATCCTGCTCGGTTTGGTGTAGTGATTTTTTTATTGTTTCAAAAATAAGTTTTACTGTCTTTCCAGAATATATTGTTTGTTTTTCTCCATTTTGCACACATATTTCTTATCCTGAGGAAGGGGCTGTGCAAAGGAAATATTCAGAAAAATAGACCTTCCAGCTCATCTCTCAATGAAAGTAGTTCTGACCATAACAATAACATTTACCCAACCTGAAATTTTATGTTAAAACATTTTCCAGCTTTTTGTGAGCAACATTTTAGCTATGGTAATAAAATCAAGATTCTCTTCAGAACCTCTACGACTTTTTGGACTCCCAACAACACAGTGAACAAGCAAAGGTCCCTAGAAAACCTCTGACAATTCAAATAATACAGTATGAAAGGATGGAGGTTTAATGAAAAGTGGCTAGTTTCTAGAAAAGTGGCTTTTATATTGAGGCTGCCCTCATTTTTTTCTGCTAACCTGTACCCTCAGTTAGCACACTTTAACATCCTTTGCATAAAAATGGCCTGGCCTGGTAGAACATGAGAAGGCTAATCCAATTTGCATTAGTGTTAGTTGCTGTAGTGTAAGATTTCGTGGGTCCCTGATTAATTTAGCTGTAGGGGATTCAGGGGTTGTTCTTTGTACCAAGGGGCTTTGTAGATAGAAATTATAATTTGACTTTTTTTTCCAAAATGAAATAGGCTTCTGTTCTTCAAACTTTCAAATATTCACATATGTGCTTGTGATTTAGTATCTCTCTACTTGATGCAAATAAAATAAAACAGGTTTCTTCACATGCTACAGAATTTCTGAATATACTTAGGCTGTAATCCTATAATACTTATCTGGGAGTAAGCACTGTTAATGGGACATATTTGAGGAGACTGACACAGGACAGCACTATAAAGGTATTCACAGAAGAGCCTGTAACAAGTGATTATGTGGGTTGGATACATGATTCCCACTGCAGGTGCCTCTCATGCAGTTCCTTAGAAATTCCTATCCACCTGGAACAGCATTTTGTGGAGACTGGGGTGGGACAGGAAAGCAGAAAAGTTTGCATATATGTAAACCCCTGTCCCCAGCCCAAGTGTACACCTTTTTAAAAAAAAAAACACTACAACTACAAGTATGCACCTTTTTAAAAAAAACACCCCCTTGAAGTGCAGTGGTCTGAGTTGCAGGTAAGTCATTTGACATGGTATTTACTCATGGTTTTTAGCTTGAGCAGAAGCCTAAAGGATTACTGTGGATAACCTTTAGAATTCTGGTGTCATATATTTTATACTCATACTAGCAATAAAGCCCATTGTGTAAGGGAAAAAAATGCAACTGACTCTAGATAACTGTTGCTCACCATTTATTTCATTGTTCATGAAACATTAAAATTCTACATGTAGAAGTATTTGTGGGATGCTAATTCCCCCTTGGGGTGCTTGGGGTAGTTTGTCAACTCAGGCTTGTGACATTCCTGGAGATCTGAGTCCAGACCCAGCAAGGTCAGAGTTTGGGGAAAGAAGAGAGCTTAGCTGGGATGTCAATTCATTCTGGGGCCCCAGGATCCAGGGTTGAGAGACAGTCAGGCTGAATCCCTGCTTTCCACCTCCCCTCTCCTAGCAGCTGCCAGGAAGGTGGGGCTCACCCTCCTTTCAGCCAGAATTAATATTGCAGTGGGGAGTCCAGGCCAGCCTCCTGCCCCTGAACAGCTCATCACCTGGCTGGCCGACCCTCCTTTCCTGCCCATCTCTTCCTCCATGGCAGTGTCCGCCCATCTCCATGGCAACCATGGGGACGGGAGAATGCATGCACGATTTAAAAAGTGAGTCATCACCAGCGTGCCTTGCCTTTTATATGGATAGATAGTCTTCAGGAAGAATATCAGAGAGACCAAGGAAAAGTGAACAGAAAAATTACACAGATGTATAAACAGCATGAATGAAATGATAGCTTTTCTGGCTATATATTGTTATATATGTTATTTCTGATGCCAACATTTCTTCTACATCTTTAAGTTGATTTATAATTAATATTTTCTTAGGTGAGCATGTAAGAGACAGATATTCATCTCCTCATTTCATTTCACTTGCTAGAGTTCTGTGGAAGTACATTCCCAGGAGAATAACAAGAAATTGGTATTTTTACTGAAGTCTAGCTGATTCTTTAAATCTGAGAACAAAGAGAGAATGTTTCAGTGGCTAGCTATATCAGTGAAAAAAGATAATAGGATATAGATATAATGAAGACTATAGCTTTGTGATGCTCTTCAGAGTTGATAACCACAATGTAAGCCAGAGGTGTCAAACATGCACCTTGGGGGTCAGATCTGGCCCCTTGACAAGGCTATTCAGGCCCAAAAGCCAGCTAAAGCAATCCTCCTTTTTGCTCCCAATCTAGTCTGGCAAGCCTGCTGTAGCAGCTACCCCCACCCCCATGCCAACCACCTCCCCCAATGCTGATCTAGGTTTGCAAGCCTACTGGGGCCTTGCTAGCCCAGCTCCCGGACCAGCCTGACCAAATCACATTTATGTCATATCTGGCCCTCATAACAATTGAGTTTGACACTCCTGTAAGCCATTTTCCCCCCTACAAGGATGCTTTGGTAATTGGTGGGTATGAGATGATGCTAAGGAATCTATTGAAGAGAAATCTGTTGAAAACTAATTTTGAAAAGGGTTTGTTTCCGAAACCAAGCATATCTAAACTTGTTACAGGTAATCCGGAGTAACATAAACACAAAAGTAAATATTGCTCTGCTAGCTACCTCAGCTCATTCTTTTGGTCACTGAGACTATTAGGCAACAATATTCAGGTCGAAGTCCATGCCTCCAGTGGCTGGGCCCATATTCTAATCCTAGTGGCAATTATAAACATAAACACAGCTGGCACCTGAAATACCAGTGAATCCTGGGTGCCTTTCATAACTACTGGACCATAGAGGATGGACAGCGTGGCAACGGAAAACTCACACAGAAGCCATTTCCTGGCTTGATTGCCTCCTGTTGATCTCTGGGTTTCTCTTGGCTTAGTGCCAGTTTTCATATAAGTGGTGCTCTAGAGGGGTTTGTGATGGAACACAGAGATAAGTGAGGGGTGTTTATGTTTATAAGCTTCTGTGTATAAATATAATGAATCTCAATTAATATAAGAATAAACTCAATTACTACTGGTTGACGTGTGTCATCAAGTGAAAGCTACAAGTATGTGTATTTCTACTGGTGTCTGATGAAGAGAGCTTTGACTCTTGAAAGCTTATACCCTGAAACTTTTGTTGGTCTCTAAAGTGCTACTAGACTTGAATCTATCTGTATATGTGGTCAACTGTATGGAAAGAGGTTGATTTGGGTTCAGATTGTAACCTTTTTCAAAAGCCAATAAATGTTCTTTAGAGGAACTGTGGTTTATAGACCTAAATCATTCAGAATGCTGAAACTTACCTCTGGTTTAAGCAGTTTCTCTAGCTTATCTAAGAAATCTGGAGCTGTAGACAAAGGAAACTGTTGATTCAAGATAAAATTGAAATACAATAAAGTAAAGGTTAAACTGATGCCAAATTAAAAGTGATGTATTCAAATTGTATATTTATAATGGAATGATTCTCAATCACTAAGATAAGCAGAAGTTTTCTTTCCAAAGAATTTACGATTTAGAGAAGGCAACAGAAGGATATTTAGCAATGCCAAAACATACTTAAGGTAATGGCGAAGATGCTGAGCAAAACAAAAAAGATGAATTCCACAATGCAAGAACTTTACAAAATCAGTTAGTTTATTACTGCAAAGAGATCAGGAAAAAGTATGTTCCAATATTATAGTAAGTAACAAGCCTTTATTGGCATAAAATAAACATACAAAATAAGCATACAAAATTTGCCCATTATTGCTCACAGTTATAGACACTGGTACTAAAATATATACATGGTCCTTCTGTAACTATAGGACATTCCTTCAGCTAAGTTGACTCACTTAAACGTCATCGGATACTGACAAAAGCTAGAAAAATTACTGCTGGCTATATGTGGTCATAATACATAGACATTGATTGGTATTCATCTAGACTTACGTCTATTATCTTTAGCAGAAATTTTGCTACATTCTCGCACACTGTGGGATCCATGTTGTTCAAAAGCATAGGTATCTTAAGAGCATCGGTTAGATTGTTATACAGAAATGGGATAAGTGCAGATTGCGACATTCTGATTTTTGCAAACCTTACACAATGAAAGAGGGTATGATCGAGTGTCTCCACCTGACCCATATTGCATGGACATAGCCTCCTCTGTTTATCAATTTGTTGATATCTGCCATAGAGCAGCATAGAAGGCATTAGATTGAATCTGGCCAGTGTTAAGGCTCTTCTTAATTTAGGGTTGGTGATCCAATGTAAATAATTGGCCATGTGTCCTTGTTCAATTGGAATAAGCAGGGTCAGGGGGAGCACGTTTTCCTCGCAGCCATTATCATATCCCGATACTCTTGTTCTAATAGCTTAGTTTGATGCACATAGGGGCAAAAAAATCCAAACTTCACATACACGCTACAGGGGTCAGTGCTATCAGTCACAGACCAGGAAAGGGATTTAGGCGTCTTAGTTGATAGTTCCATGGGAATGTCAACTCAATGCATGGCAGCTGTAAAAAAGGCAAACTCTATGCTGGGGATCATTAGGAAAGGAATTGATAATAAAACTGCAAAGATTGTCATGCCCTTATATAAAGCAGTAGTGCGACCGCACTTGGAGTACTGTGTCCAGTTCTGGTCGCCGCATCTCAAAAAGGATATTGAGGAGATAGAAAAAGTGCAGAGAAGGGCAACGAGGATGATTGAGAGACTGGAGCACCTTCCCTATGAGGAGAGGCTGCAGCGTTTGGGACTCTTTAGTTTGGAGAGGAGGCGGCTGAGGGGGGATATGATTGAAGTCTACAAAATTATGCATGGGGTAGAAAATGTTGACAGAGAGAAATTTTTCTCTCTTTCTCACAATACTAGAACCAGGGGGCATTCATTGAAAATGCTGGGGGGAAGAATTAGGACTAATAAAAGGAAACACTTCTTCACGCAACGTGTGATTGGTGTTTGGAATATGCTGCCACAGGAGGTGGTGATGGCCACTAATCTGGATAGCTTTAAAAGGGGCTTGGACAGATTTATGGAGAAGTCGATTTATGGCTACCAATCTTGATCCTCCTTGATCTGAGATTGCAAATGCCTTAACAGACCAGGTGATCGGGAGCAACAGCCACAGAAGGCCATTGCGTTCACATCCTACATGTGAGCTCCGAAAGGCACCTGGTGGGCCACTGCGAGTAGCAGAGAGCTGGACTAGATGGACTTTGGTCTGATCCAGCTGGCTTGTTCTTATGTTCTTATGTTCTAGTTTTCAAGCAGCTATATGCTTCTGATAGGGAAAGAGGGGCTAACGACTCTAATGAAAAGCCAAGAGCGTTGATTTTTCCCTCAACTAGTTTCAGCCACCTAGAATTTGCATAGTCGGAAAGCATGAGGTGTAGCAAACTGGAGTGATCCTGCAAATAGTGGATACGTAGCCAGTATCTGACAGTTCTCAGCCAGGCCATTGTGGCATATGATATTTGCCCGAGTTCTAAACATAGGGCTGCATATGAAGCACAATTTGGTAAGCCCATAATTTTATGGAAGAAATGGGACTGGGCTGTGTTTATATTTTTGTTTACAGCTCCGATCCAAATTGGTGCTCCATAGAGGAGCTGAGAGCCGCATTTAGCATTGACCACCTTCAATGCGGATGGTATATACTGGTGGCCCACAGTGAAAAAGAAACGCTGGATTGCTAGGGCACTGTTGTTAGCTGCAGCAAGTGCTAATTTCCTATGTACTGCCCAATTAAGGTTGCTGGTAAGAGTTATGCCCAAATATTTGAACTGGTTAACTTGTTCAATGTGTCTGTTATTGATGGTCCATGTATGACTAGGGGGTCTTCTAGCGAAGACCATTATTTTGGTTTTCTCATAGTTAATTACCAGTTCGTTCCTCTTACAATATTCAGCACAGCAATTTAAGAGACGAGTGAGACCAACTTTAGTGTGGGAAAGAAGAACGGTGTCATCAGCATAAAGTAACCCGGGCACGTGTTTAGCGCTTAGTTTGGGAACATGCCCATTGGCATGTTGGCACTAGATCACTAAAGAATATATTGAACAAAGTGGGGGCCAATGTACAGCCTTGTTTGACCCCTCTGGTTGTGATGATATTTTCTGTGAGCGGTCCTTTTTTTGTGGCTCTTATTCTACAGCTAGTGCAAGTGTATAGCTGTTTTATGAGAAACAGTAGTCTGGGATCGATATGTAAGGCCATCAATTTTCTCCACAGTAGGGCTCTAGATATGGAGTCAAATGCCCCTTTTAAATCCAGGAAAGCTGCAAAAAGTTTACGGTTATTATGAATTATACTTTTGTTAGCTAAGTGTGCTAAAACTGTTACATGATCCAGTGTTGATTTATTTTTAGTGAATCCAATGAGTTCTAATATTGGAACGACTCACTAAAAAAAATGTTCCAATATTAGAACTCATTGGAATGACAGAAAATACAGTGAATTTAGCACACTTGAGATTAATATTGAGGACTAATATGATAGCACAGTAAGGCTGGCAAGGCCTAGGATATAAATCCAAACTCCTCCTCCTCCTCTTCTTGTTCTTGTTCTTCTTGTTGTTCTTCTTGTTGTTGTTCTTGTTGTTCTTCTTGCTGTTGTTCTTCTTGCTGTTGTTCTTCTTGTTGTTCTTCTTGTTGTTCTTCTTCTTGTTGTTCTTCTTCTTGTTCTTCTTCTTCTCACAACCCTGTTAGCTAGGTTAGGTAGGCAAATAAGCAGCTGGCCTTGGGTCACCCACTGAGGTTCATGACTGACTAGGGATTTGAACCGAGGCCATTCCAATTCTTTGGCAATTATACATTAGGATATCATAAAAATGCCCTCCTGAAACATTCTGTTTTACAGAGTTGGCAGAATGTGAGAAGCATGACAGCTTTCTTGACTTTCTTAGGCCATCCCATAAGCTGGGGGCCACTGCAGAGAATACCCATATACAAACTGTTGCTGATTTTGCACATTTGCAGCAGGCACACACAATAGGCCCTGCTCAGATGCTGGAGAAGAGTTTGGATTTATACCCCACTTTTCACAATCATAAGAAGTCTCAAAGCTGCTTACAGACTCCTTTCCTTCCTCTCCCCACAACAGACATTTTGTGAGGTAAGTGGGGCTGAGAGAGTTCTCAGAGAACTGTGACTAGCTCAAGGTCACCTAGAAGGCTGCATATTGATGCCATCCAATTCCAAAACTGTGAATTTCTGCTAAAGGAGTTTGAATAGAATGGTGGATAAAACTGCAACTGTAGAACCTCTTGGGATAATTCCCAAGTGATGATAGCTGGTGTCCAATGGCAATCCCTTATGTCCTGTCTATAAAGAAAGGCTTAAACCATATTCCCACCTACTGGTGACTCCAAACATTTCAAAGATGGAATGGTCCACTCATCAAAGGCAGCAGATAAATCCAGTAGGAGCAATAAAAACTTTGTCTACATTCAGACAGAAGTCATCAACTGAAGCCACCAATGCCATCTACGTTCCACAGCCCAGCCTAAAATTAGACTGAAAAGAGTCCAGAGTGTATAAGTTATTCAAGAAAGCCTGGAGTTGGT
Organism: Sphaerodactylus townsendi; assembly: GCF_021028975.2. Lineage (NCBI taxonomy): Eukaryota > Metazoa > Chordata > Lepidosauria > Squamata > Sphaerodactylidae > Sphaerodactylus > Sphaerodactylus townsendi. The sequence goes on along the minus strand of NC_059427.1, from coordinate 97,712,325 downwards.
CTCCCTCTGTCAGACACCTTGCCCAGGAAGGGCAGATTACAGATAGGGTGATAACTGGCTATATATACTTTTCTGTAGGGAATATTTTTAAGTAGTGAATGGATAACCACCTCTTTGAGTGGTTGAAGGAAGGTGCCCTGAATAAGTGACTGCTTTATGATGATCAACCAGGATATGGACCAGACTTTCAGCAACCAGGATGGACCAGACTTCAGAGTACAAGAGGTAGCTTTCTCAGAAGTCTGTCAATGTCCATTGTGATGAATGGGTCAAAATAGTCCATTAACAGACCAGGTGGCAGATTAGACATTTCATCTGAGTCATGTTACAACCGGCATTCAAATCAGAGCATATTTGAGAGGTTGTTTATTAACAACAACAACAACAAAACTTTGCAAAAGCATAACAACTAATTTCCTGTTCCTGGGACAATGAAAGTTCAGATTTAGGAGTAAATAGATGTCGAGATGCCTTGAACAACTGGGATGGTCATAAACTGGCTGAATGTTATCCTACATTCTTGGGAGGGTCACACAGAGGCATAGCAGGGGGGAAAGCACCTGGTGCACCGGTGCATCCTCCCGCCCCGCCCTGGAACACCCCTGCCACGCCCCCGGAATGCCCTCACCACACCCCCACAGGGGCACACACCCCCATCCCCTTAGAGCTACGCCTCTGTGTTCACATCCCTACTCTGCTGGGTTAATCACTCTTTCTCAGCCAACCTACCTAACAGGGGGCAATAGTGAGGATAAAATGGAGGAGGCAAGAATAGTATTGTGAGCTACTTTGGGATCCCAAAACAGGATACAAAGGTTTTCATACTTTAAAATACATAGTTGCTTCAGAACCGTTTAGTATTTGGAGTAGAATCTGGGAGATATTGTTTCAAATCCCTAGCTGTCATAGAACTTACTGGAGGCCTTGGGTCAGTCACACACTTTTAAACTAACCAGCCTAACCTACTTCACAGAATTGTTGTGATAATAAAATAAAGGAGTTAAGCTGCTTTCAGTCCCTCTAGGAAGGAAGATGGAGTATAAAACAAGTTAAAAATAATGCTTTCTGACAAGCAGAAGTAGATACATACATGGAGGATGTGTGCATGTCTGGTGCAGCATGTAAATTGGTCTTCTGTTCAGTGTATGAATGATCTTTCTGACACTTTTGAGAAATTTTTGTGTTATGTTTAACGCATGCCACTGAATGTGCAAATCAAACCCTACATTTTCAATAGAACTGGGGACATGGCAGATTCTGTTAGGTCCAGGTGTTATTTTTTTTAAACGAAACACACATAGGTTGTTTGTTACAAAAAGATTTAGGGGCATACATGTAAACTATACAATTACTGTAATGTATGTATTGAGCTCTCGTACAAACTTGAAATTCCTATGTCTTGTTGCCAACGGGTGTGTTTTCGGAACCACCAGGCTGCATCCCACCCCTCCATCCACATCAATAGAACATGATTTAATAAAAGCGAGCTGGAGTTTTTGCAGCCCGCCCTTTTCCAGAAACAGCTGGCAGTTCTGGAAAATGAGCTCAAATCCGTGTCCATTGATGTGACCCCGAAGGCCGCCCCCGTCCCCGCTCGGAAATCAAGCGAGCCGTCACTTCTTGCTGAAGATACCGAAACCTTCCATTTTTGCAGGTTCAAAGGACGACTATCATTCACCCCTTTACTATTTTGACTAAAAAACCACGCAGCTTTTGCTTCTGACCTGGGCTGCTGCTGGCTACTTTCGCCCTCCCTGGAAAAGGGGCCAGGGGTCAAATGGAGGTTAAACTAGTGTAATAAGATCTTCTCTCCCCACTCTTTCTATCAACCGAGGGCTGCATTTCCTGGCCGCCCTGCCTCTCCTACTTGCTTTCAGCTAAAACTAGCCGCGATGCTCAGGGGTCAAAGGAGAGAGCAAGGCAAGCTTGTACATTGTTGGGCAAGCCGCTTCAGTGGCTTGCAACAAACAGCACAGTGTTGTTGTTTTTTACTGGCCACGTTTTCCTTCCACCCGTAACTGGAAAGTTGTGTCTTTTTCTTCTGAGTTCCAAGAATAGCTGCGCGGTGGGGGCGAGCCGACACAACTGGCTCAGCTTATTTTATTATTGTAATTTCTTTTCTTTTCTTTTTTTTAAAAAAGCGCCGTCCAACAAGCGGTGCTCGTGGCCCTTTAAGAACCCGGGGAGCTGGGCTGGATCTGAGCGCCTCACCACCCTGCCTCTGCTGCCTGAGTGGGATAGGCTGCTTTGGCAGGGATGGGCTGGGAGGAGTCCCGCATCTGCAAACTCTGGACTGGGAAAGAGAGAAGGGGGTAGACCTGGGGGGGAGGAAGAGGAAGCGGACGCCAAGGGAGCCGGGCTTGGGCTATTCTTCCCGAGCAGAGCCATCTCTTAAGTTTGCATGCTCGGCTCGGAGCTTTGGCTGCCTTAAAAGCCCCGGCGGAGGGGTTCTTGGCTCCCCTTCTTCCTCCCAAGCTGATATTTGCACATTTTTCTTTTCCTGCGGGGGTGCGGGTTGCAGAGGACCAAAAGTATGCCCCGGAAGAGTATCTTGGAGGTGAAGGTGCTGGACGTGCAGAAGAGGCGAATTCCCAATAAACACTATGTGAGTGAGTGTGTGTCTAAGTAATCGGGGCGGGCGGAGCGGAGAGCACTGGGAAGCCTGTGAAAAATCTCCGGTCGTTTCTGCTTCTGCACAGGGGAGCAATTCCCTCCGCCTGTGCTGGATCTGCCAGGTCGGCTTCTGCACAGACATCCAATCTGTCCGTGGAGGGAGAAGCTGGCTGCAGGTACCTGGCAAAGAGGCGAAGGGTATCTTTTTCTCCCTCCCCTCTCCGCTGGTCCTTTCTGTGTGGTCCCCTCCCTTCCCTGCTGGACTCACCATGTATGAATGTTTGCAATTGGAATACTCGGTTGATGCAGAGATTGGTAACTTCCTAACAAACCAGGCAGGAAGTTCTTGCCGCCTGTGCTGCCTGCTTGCCCCAGCGCTGGCTTAACAAAGGCAGGACTGTGCGTGTCGGCCAGCCTCATGGACAGCAGGATTAGCGCTCTGGAGAGTTCCGTTGTGGACTGGGAAGGGTTACGTTACATCTCCCTTGTATTTGTTTTAAAACCTTGGTTTAAAATGAAACTGCTGGCGTGGATCTGGAGAGCAGCTGCTCTCGTGCCAGGAAATCTGCTCCAGGAGGGAAAGTAGTGGCTTTCCTGCCAGGTTTCTGTTGCCAGCGATATGCTCAACTGACTTTCTTTCTTTTAATAGAGAGGGCATATGCATGCCTGGTTATGTGCCTTAGTGTAATGTGTGTGAAGTTTGTGCAAATTTTAATATACCCAAGCCAAAAAGTACTATTCCTTGATTTCTTGCCTGCTCTGCAGGTATTGTGAGGATGTGAGGACCTGGCTGCAATGTGTCAAAACTGTCAGATTCTGTCAGGAGTGTGTGCCCAACTGGGCCTGTGACTGGCGGGCTTGATGTTGCGGCACGTCATTCCAACTCAAGCAGGGCATGTCTGCTGAACTGCAAATGCACTGTCTTGCAAGATCGGTTCTCCCGCTTCACATATCTTACACGCTCAATGGATAAATCCTAAAGTTAATAGAATTAGCAGCATAAAAAACACGGTCTCCAGATTGTGGGAGTGAATTCTTTCCCTCAAATTGTTGGCTGGCAACTTCTCTCCATTACGGAATCCAGAGCAATTTGTAACGTGCAGGAAAATCAGGACCTGTAGAGGTAAACTGGATGGATGCTTCAGAAACATGGAAAGTGGTCTCTTTCAGGGAGTAATTTTAAAAAGGAACCGAGTAGGAGGCATTTAGGATGCAGAGGAGAACAAGGATTGAATGGTAGTGTAGGGATGAACATGAGCAGAGAATACAGATCATTTAACCCCGTATCTTCCTGCAGCTACTCTGCTGCTATGGATTAAGCAAAAAAAGTAAACTGGATTGGCTACATGTTGGTGTAGATTCATGCAGGCCTTTCTGCCTTAATTACAGATACTTAATAGTCAGGAATTAAGTTTTCCTTTGGAAACTGATAGCTATCAGAGTCCAGTTGTGATTATTCTGGTCCCCCCCCAAAAATACAGTACTGTAAATGTCCATTGATCTTTAGTAAAATAACAAAAAAGAACTAGGCCCTAGCCCCAAGATTATATTACAATGTAAATTTTTTGACAGTGGGGGAAATGATAGAGGAGGGAGACAGGGAAAAACATGAGGGCAGTAAAGAATGAATTGGATCAAACACAGTCCTTAGGGTTGACTACGGGCAGAGGGGCTACATGTGACCCAGAGATGGTTCTGGCTGCAATTGATTTGCTGCTGCTTGTTGGACCCAGTTCATAAAATCTTTATGACATTGGATTTCCTTATGTAGACTGAGACTGGTAGGCCTCCTTTTTTGTGTGCTGGACCTATTCCTGACTTTAAAATGTGTTTGGACTTTTTTCCTGGCACAGCTTGACTTTGTTCTGAAGAATCTTTTTATGATTACTGATGGAGACACTATTCCACATGCCCCTGTTTTGTGCACAACAGTGTAGTAATAACAGAAAATATAAATTGGATGTATGTGGAGGGAGGAGGACTTTAGCGTATTCAGTGCCATTATTACAACGAAGGGCACCACTGCAGACTTGCATGCAAAGAGTTCTAATGCGTGCCCACAATACAAGACGTAGTTTTCTTTTGGACAGGTTCAGTGAATCGGTTGGTAACCCTGACTTTGAGCTCACAGATCCGTAAGATTTAATTGGCAAACTCTAGTTGCCTGCTGTGTTGGAAATGAAATAATCCTTCTTTCTATAGCAAACTGCAGGGTTGGGCCGTCTCTGAATATTAAATGTATTGATTCTTAGGGTTTCTCACTTTCAGCTCCTTAAATTCATGGCATATTTGAGACCAAATCCTGTACAGTTGTTTTGTGTGATGCATGCATAGGTGTGAACCCTCATTGCATGTAGAACCATGAATGGCAACCAAGGCCTACATGTATAATTTCTAAAGATGTCAATCCTGCTCTTCTGATCTGCCCTTTTCCATAGTTTGATGGGTGGGGGCCGCTCTGTACAAGCACATTCTCATGTAGGCCTGGGCTTCATGCTGAAGATTCTGTGAGGTTCTAATAGCAGGGACACAAGGACTGTTGCTGGCCATGTTACTATGTAGAAAACCTGCCCAAGTCTGGGAGATCTTGTGTACCCACACACAGAACTCAGACTGAGAAGGAAGGATTTTTGTGTGTGTGTATGATCCTGCTCCTCTCAACCTTACAAGCCAGAGCCAATGTATCCCCGCTGACCTATTTCCCTCTTTATGAAGGCATGACATATTATGTTCACTTGATTGCAACCATGGGGTATGGAGAGAGGCTACCTTGTGTTATGTATGCAAACTTTTCCCTGCCTTACTCTAAATAACAACTTCTGCCTTTTAGAGTGTCATAATTCTGCTGTGAACAGAGGATCAAAACTCATTTTCCCTGTTGGGAACTTGCAACCTTCTTCCTCTATAAAGCAGTAAATTGCAAAAAAAACCCAACAACAATCCAATTTTGCTGGTCCGATTTCTTCTCATTTGATTAATCTTGGAAGATACTTTAGTTTTCAAGAAGGGAACTGGCTTTAACTTTAAAAAATTCAGCTCTAGCAGCATTTGCAGATGAGTTCATGTGGTTCAAGTCAAATCAAGATGTCTCTCAGTTTAATCTCATATGCAAGGTCTTTCTTGTGTCGTTTCTGTCTCAATTAGGAATTTTTCTCTCCTTTTTATGTCTGTGTGTCAGGCTGGGATGTAGGTAAGGCGCGGGGGGGGGGTTCCCTCGGGTTCAAATCCCTCCCATTACATGTCCAGCTTGCTTGAAACAATGCATGGAATGGAACAGCCGGAAAGCCCTCAGTCACCGAACCCACCCCATAAAAAAATTATACCTATGTCATAGGATGAGCCATATTCCTCTAGTCTTTAAAGGTATGTCTGAAGTAGTTTGAGAACCTTCAGTCCCTGGCTCCTTTTCTTTCTTGGGATTTCTATTTCTCAGAGACATAGCAGGGCAAAATGGCACCCCTGTGCCCCCTGCACCCTGTGGTAGCTACACACATACCCTGCCTCCCCTTATCCCATGGTAGCTACGCCCCCCCGTGCCCAGTGGTATCTATCCCTTGCCCCCACTTACCTGAACCGGCACTACGCAGCCCAGGCTCCAGCTGATGTGCAGCCCAGGCTCCATCTGGATGGGCGGGGCCTGGCTGGCTGCTCTGCGCAGCCCAGACTCCATCCGGGGAGCGGGGCCTGGCTAGCTGGCTGCTCCATGCAGCCCAGGCTTCAGCCTCCGGGTTGGCCGACAGCCCAGCCGGCCCACCCCCTCTTGTTCGGCCGAGGCCTGCTGGGGTGTGTGTGTGGTGGGTGGGTCAGAAGTGTATGCGTGTGGGAGGGTGATTTTCAGTCCCCTTACGTGACTCACCAGGGGGTGCCTGGGACATTTGTCCCCAGATGTCCCTATTATAGCTACGTGACTGCTGTTCCCTACCATATTCTCAGAAGACTAATGTATCTCCTTCATGTTCTCTGTTCCCACACTGTGTCGTGTCTGCCCCTCCTTAGGGTTGGCAACCTGCAGTCATGGACTGAAAATCTCCCAGAATCATAACCAGTCTCCAGACTGCAGAGATCAGTTCCCAAATGACTTCTTTGGAGGTTGGAATCTATACATGATATGTGATCCCTCACCAAACCCTGTCTTCCCCAGCTCTATCCTCAGATCTCCAGGAATATTTCAGACTGGATTTGGCAACCTATTCCTCCCCCACCCATGTTTTTATTAATGTGGTAATGTTGGGAGCTAACTAAAGCTACAAAAATACTGGTTCAGAAGGGTTTGGTGGGACAGTGTTGTGTATTGAATATATATATTGTGTATTGAATATATATATATATATATATATATTCCTGCTTGTAGTCGACCCACGCGGTCAGCGTAAGAACGAGACGAGACGCGGAGATAACATCTGGTGGAGATCGCCAGCAGCGGGAGACCGGAGGTCCGTGTTCCTAGCGAGTCTCCCGTCTGCCGGTTCCTGGCACCTTTTATTGTTACTCTATCGGGGGCGTGTAGGAGGGAGGACTGGGGGGAGTTCCGGGAGAGCGGGAGGTCGGGAGATCATCATGTGATGCATGATCTCATCTGGCTACACGTCTTGGAGAGAGGAGCGTCACAGCTGTCTGAGCCTAATCCTCACCTGGGGGGCAAGACCATTGTCCCTAAGCCCGGTGATGGAGCCAGACAGTTCACGACACCTGACTCATGGGGGATGAGGAGTGGGGTGCGATCGACGGCAAGGCCGCCCAGGTCCCGTTAAGCGTCCCAACGTTCTACCTGACACTGCACTACTACATCTCCTCCTTTTACATTTTAGAAAAGCGGGGGGGCCCGAAACGCCATTAAAGGCGATTTAAAGGGGCGCTTTGTCTCCTCCGCCCGTTTGGTCAAGTTGGCCAAGCTGCTTGTGCAACATTAGAACTTGGTTGAAGGTAGGGGAAATCGAAGGGTTTCTTACACCGTTACAGGCAATATTAGACACGCATTGAACGAAACAAGATCCGATAACAAAGGCACACAATTAAACCAATGCAGAGCTGTACAATAGCACTCAACCATCCTCCCGGCAGCCAGCTCCAGAGGGCTGACCACCAATGGGGAGCAAAACATCGCCCGCAGATTAGATACAACTTCTTGCAGCTCCGCGCACCTTCATGTGGATCAACTGAGAATTATCAGAAAGATTAAAACAACACATATTATAGCCTTCTCACAACCTTGGTGATGTAACAACAACAAATAATCAATATGACACGATTGTCTAGGGTCGCTTGAGCGAAGTTCCTGCTGCTCGGAGGCCAGGGCATCCAGAAGCGGTGGAGGTAGAGTTGATGGACTTACATGAGGGCACAGGCCAGCCGGCCAATAGTTTTAGCATTGTAGGAGGCGAGTCGGGGACTCCCACTAGGGGAGGAAGCGAGGGAGACGGGCGCTCCGCTCGGAGAGAGGCGACGGCGTCGCTCCGACAAGAGGAATCGAAGAGCAGGGCTGAGGCGTGGCGGCGTCCGGGCTCGAGGTGGAGCCTGGGGTAGGACAATGGTGAAGGCTGACTGAGGCAGCAAAGAGTTCCGGCAGGGAGTCGGCGGGGATGTAGTTAAGCGTCCCTCTCCCGCGCAGGTCCAGAACCAGCCCCTGGGGGAGCAGGATGTTTCGAACCTGGGGAATGTCCTCCATGTGTGTGCAGTTCCAACTGGCCGAGCCGGCCAGATGGGCCAGACCGGTTCCCCGTTAAAACCAGCGGTGATGCGGCGCAGGTGTTGGACTTCGTGGTTAGCGACGTCTTGGTGACAAGGGAAAGAGCCAGCGAGAGGGTTTGGACGACGGAGTCCCCAGTCGGCGCTCATAGAATATCTGATGGATGAGGCATTCATGAAGGGCTCAGCCCAGACTCCCGTAGGAAGTCTCCGGGTGCTTGCAGGCAGGGGAGCAGGCAAGGAGCTTAGCAGGCTTCCGACTCCTAGGTACTGGCCCAGGCAGAAAGATGAGAGGCGTTGGCAGCGGCAGCAAACTGCTCCCAGATGTTGGTCTGGTGAAAGCTTGCCAGGGGTGGCCGATCGCCATCGGCAGGAGGCAGCAGAGCAGGCAAAGGATGGTGGTCGCTGGAGTTGGTGGTGATGAAAGCAAAGAAGGCCCCGGCACAGAGGTTCGGGTGTCGGGGTGGTCTTGCTGGGGCGCCCAGCTGGCGCTGGGAGCCTGGCTGGTGGTCGCCTTTGACGTCTCCCCAGGTCATTGGTCTTTTGGGCGTTAGCGGCGGCGTTCCTGCTGGGATCGCTGGGCGGGATCACCTCTAGAGAGATCGTTCCATCTCCGGGATGGGATTGGTTTCCTCCTGGCGCCATTCCATGCGGTTGGCCTGTCATGGCCGGGCTCGAGTCCCACGGGAACCTGTAGGAAGAGGGACTGAAACACACCCCTTTCCCAGGTTGCGGGGAGCCGGAGTCCCGCCAGGCTCAGTTCTAGAGCGGATGGCCGGAGATTGGGATCAGTTAGTGTTTAGATTTAATATGGGAAGGAAGAGGGGGCTTGTTTTGCAGCCTGTGAAGGTTGCTGCAATGCAACCCTCCTGGGGGCACGCCACTCTCTTTCTTTGTTGTTTGACAGGGGAGGGCAGGAGGTAGAAGCGACCCTGGTGGGAATTGGCTTCAGGCGTCATCAGGGTGCGTCAAGGCCAGGGTCCGAGCCTCGAAGAGGAGGGAACAGGCTGAGTCCTGGGGGATTGTGGGTATGCATGCTTAATCAGCAACACAAAGGGGGCTTTGGAAGCACCTTTTGGGGGATGGGTGCATCCGGGAATGAAGCAATCAGGCAATTAGAGGCAAAATTCCTTGCACACACAAAGGAGAAAGGAAGGGGGGGTTTCTTTGCAAGGGAGTTGTACTTTCACCGTGACCTTGGTGGCTAATGCAGGAAGCTGGATGGTGCTAAATTTTGTGATCAAATTATCTTGAGGAATGCAGCCGCCGAGACCGCTCCTTAAAGGGAGGCGGTTTCGGCTCTTTTAATGTGGTACTGATAAAGTTGCCAGGCTGGGCAGCCATAACCCAAACGAGGTTTTAGGTATTAGGCGATAATGGCGGCAGCCCCTTTTAAACTGGGGCCTGTCCTGACAGTGCTCTGCGGTATCAGGGCGGGCCAGATTTTAATCCAGGGAGGGCCAGTCAGCCAATTGGCCCTCCCGCCTTTACTACCTGGTCGAAAAAACAGAAGGAAAAGGGAGGGAGAGGGTTCAGATTTCCTGTGGAAATTAGGAGGCAACCGAAGGCACGCATTGGAATCAACGATCCGTGACGGTTTTTACCCATCCCAGACCAGAGTCGCTTTAACCTGACTCGCGAGGTCTCTTCCCCAGAGGTTGACATGGATGTCTAGAACGATGGGGGCGGACTGTGAGCTGCCGCCGAAGTCCTGGGCTGGTTGACCGTGTGAGCTGGCGGATGTCTCCGTCTACGCGGTTTGTCTCCCCACCCCCCAGATGTGCGGGCAAAGCCTCGATTAGGCCACTGGTCGGGCCACTCGGCTACTCTGATGGCGGTAACATCAGCGCCGGTGTCCACCAGGCCCTTGAACTTACATCCTTCTATGGCGAAGCTCCAGATATGGGACGGAGCTCCCGATAAGCGTCTCCACCGCTGGCGACGGTGGTGTAGGCTGCGCCATGTTGGCTGCTGGGGCTCGTGAGCCTTATTGGGTCGGCAGCGGCAGCGATGGGGCAAGAAGAATCAACTGAGCGCAGCTGGCTCCAGCCGGGCAGCTCACTGTGGGATGTTTGTCCAGACCTGGAGGTGGATGGAGTCCTTAGTGCGTGGAGTCGATCACTCGGGGGCGATGAACAGTCCCTGTTCAGCTGACAGAAGGCAACAGCAGCACTAGCCCAATGGTCCCGTAGGGATAGAACCGTCATAAGGTTAGGCGACAAAGAACCTCGTAAGGGGAACTTAAAGGAGATGGGCTGGAGTGCATGCGAGATGCCCGCGGGTGGTTTTGGCAGGGGCCTTGGCGTTTGGGTTTGCTCTAGTACTCTCCTCCTTGGTCCTGGGCTGGGGAAGGCGCCAGGCGGGGAGTTTCCCGGCGGGCAGTCGTTTCTCCAATGGAAGCCCCTTCTGGCAACGTGGGCACCGGGTTTTAGGTGGCCTTCTCCTCCTGGGGGGAGGACCTCCTCCATCGGGTTGTAGGCCCCCCCGCGGGCTGCCTACACTCCCGCCGGAAGTGTCCGGTCTGCAGTTAAAGCAGTCATCCTGAGACTGTCTCCCGCCGGTGGAAGTGCTGCGGCGAGGAGGCTAAGCAGTGGGCGGAGGACCCAATGTCCTGGCAAGCCTTAAGCATGTCGGACCAGTTCAGGTTTTTGCCTAAGCCCGTGATTGCCCTGGCGGCCCTCCATGGAAGCGCCTTCTCGCTGCGAGGCGCATGAGGAGTTTTGGAGGCCTCCTCGCTATCTACCTGCCTCTTGGCTTCCTGGAGCCTGTTCACAAATTCCAGCATAGGGCTCTTAGGGTTTTGCCGGATGGAGGAGAAACTCTGGGTTGGCTGGCCGGCATTGGGGACTTTGATAAATGCCTTATAGAGGCACTCAGAAGCTGACCGTAGGGTGGCCTCAGGCAGTACAATCTGATCGTTAAGGTTGGCAAAAGCATCGGCCGTAAAAGCTGAGCTGGCGGTGTAGAGCGCCGCCAGAGGTGGCTGCTCTGTTGAAGCATTGCTGGCGGAACTCACTTTCCCCAGACCACAAATTCGCAGGGGCTCCAGGGAGCATGCGAAGGTGGTTTTCCAGTCATCTGGAACCATTAGGTGGTTCCGCTGCGCGATGGCTTCCAGCATGCCTGTCACGTAGAGGGCTAGTGACTCCTACGCCCGCATTGCTTTGGGCGGAGCTCTCGTAAGGATATTATAGCTCAGGGGGGCGGTACTGACAACCCTCAGCGAACTTCGCCAATCCTCCTCAGTATCTGTGAAGTGGATGGGGCACAATGCAAGAATATCGGCATCGTCTTCCGTCAGGGTTTCTTTCTTCTGCAGAGATCGTGGGCTAATCGCTTCGCGAGAGTCTGGAAACCAGCGCCATTACGCGGGCTGTGAGGTGCAGTGGTTTTCGGAAAAGGAAGGCGGAGCAAGGGGAGGCGGCTGAGCAGCAGGGGAGAGTTTGAAATGGGTGAAGGAGCGAGGGGCAGAAGGAGGAGGACAGGCGTCCAATTTAGTGGATAGAGAAAATTTCGGGTCGTAAATTGAAGGTGAAAGATCGAAAAGGAGGGCTGCCTACAGCAAGGGAGCCGTGAGGTCTGCAGGCTGATGGCATAAAACATTGTCTCCACGCCAGTAGCAGCTTACACATCGGCTTTACGCAGGCTCTGTCGCGAAGAGTGCCGATGTTTTCCCAGTCCTTAAGATTCAATGTCCCCCCCCTCTGGGTACCATGGACACTGAGCTTCAATCTCCTCAACAATTTCGCGCAGCTCCCCTTCTCTTCACGAGGGACCCTGCAGCATTTTAACGCGCTCAGTTCGATCAACGTGCTTGTCATAAGCCCTGCTTTTACTGACTCCATACTCACCCGGTGTTCCGGTCCGGACGAGAGTGTCCTAGGGCGCCGTGTCTCTGGATCGCCGATCCAGAGGACAGGGCGATGCGAAGCGGTGGTCCCTGGATGCGCCGATCCAGCCGGACTTCGGTATCAGCGGCCCTTCCCAGGCGACGGTGAGCAGGGTGGAGGTTCGAGGATTCCGGGTTTCGCACCAGCTTGTAGTCGACCCCACGCTGGCCAGCGTGAAGAACGAACCCAGCGGAGATAACATCTGGTGGAGATCGCCAGCAGCGGGAGACCGAGGAGTCCGTGTTCCTAAGCGAGTCTCCCGCCTGCCGGGTTCCTGGCACCTTTTATTGTTACTCTCTCGGGGCGTCGTAGGAGGGAGGACTGGGGAGTTCGGAGAGGCGAGGTCGGGAGATCATCATGTGATGCATGATCTCATCTGGCTACGTGCGGAGAGGAGCGTACGCGTCTGAGCCTAATCCTCACCTGGGGGCAAGACCATTGTCCCTGCGCCCGGTGATTGAGCCAGACAGTTCACGACCCGTGACTCATGGGGGGATGAGGAGTGGGGGTGCGATGCGACCGGCAAGGCCGCAGGTCCGTTGGCGTCCCAACGTTCTACTACGGCACTGCTGGGTCGGCAGTGCACTACTACACTAATGTGGCCTGCTTCTTCACTGGTGGCATTCCAGAGCTTTTGGAACCCAAGTAACTCACCTTTGGCCGTGATTAACAGTATATTTCTCCACGTGGTGGTATATCCGTTGTTGGATTTTGGTGTATTGTGTGTGTTAGAGAGAGTGATAATGCTGGTTTCTATCTCAACTAAGGAAAGACTGATGCCCAAAGACAGTTAATGATATATATTTTACAGGATAAATGAGTAGGGAGAATGAGTCTGAATCATCTTGCCTTTTTGACTATCTTGGGCATTTTGTGCAAAATTAAAGCCAGCCACAAGTATGACTGTTAAGTCTTTGTAAATTACTCAGAGCACAAGCCTTCTTTTCTGTTCTCTAGGCAGTTGTGCCTGGAAAACTCAGTATGCTGTGAGCTAAAGTCTGACCTGAAAGTGACCTATAAACCTTAGGTTCTTTTTTTTTCCTGACTGGGTCAAAACTGGAACTCAGTTTCTTACTTTGGCAAGTTATCTTCTCAGCTGTGAGGCAATCATGGAAAAGACTGATCCTTCAAGTCCAGGTGAGGATTAAACCTTTAGTGTCTTGCTACTCGTTTAGTGAACAGTAAAATGGTCTTCTTCATTGGTGTTCTAATGCCGTGCTAATTTATCTCCTCATGTGCTATAGTAGAAAATGCAACACATCAATAAAGGATTCATAACGTCTTAACTTCCCACCCCCTTTAAAAGCAATGTGCTTCAGCTGCCTTTTGAAGGTAAACTTGCATTGCCTGGTTTATAGGAACTAAGTGGAAGTTAACACTTTTCAATCTGCACACCTGTGATTTATCTGGGAATGGGATTGTTCTGTCCAATTATGTCTTACTCAGAAGTTTAACTTGGGAACTTTCTAAAGAGTGAGGTTTTAAATTCATTATGGAGACCGATCATATTTCTTAACCATTTGTGCCTTTCTGGTCTTTCTGGATTTTTACGATAGTTCGGAAACTTGAAATTTAGTACCTGTTGTATGACGCTTTCACACCTTGTTCAAGTAGGACTCTCTTAATCAACAAAAAGTCTTGCCCTATATATGAATAGAAATACTATTTAGGATGTGGAATTACCTATTCAGCAAAGATTAGCTGTACAGGAACCCAGTGTGCATGCGCGCATCCCTGTTTGTATGTTTATTCCAGCTTTGCTCTGGTAAGCAGAAAGTGGGCTGTCTTTGGTCAGGCTCCAAGGCCGGTATGGTCTGAACAAATGTGAGTGTCCGTAGTCTCACTTTCCTTGCCAGTCTGGTCATCTGTGCTTCTATCCTGTTTTGCTTGATTCAGAAATAGTCTACATCGCCAGCTGCCCTACAAACTTCTTGATTGTGTGTAGTAGTGTCTAGTAGTGCAAGTGACTGTACATTTTCTCTCATACAACTGGCTAGTATCTTTTAAAAAATGCTATAAAATTGTACTTGCTCTATTGTGTCCTGTGATGGGACTTGCTGTCTTCTCTTAGTGGTGACCTTGAGAACAAGCTAGAAGACCTCATTAATCCTGTAGTTTCTCGCTTTCCAGGAAGAGATAGAAAGACTCTCCTTATGATTATGCTAACAGATAGGAACCAGGAGATCACCTATATTTTATTCAGTCTTTTTCTCTTCCACTTACCAGGTCAGCCTAGGCCAAATAACTTTTTCCTGGAGTTCCTTCCTGCAACCTTTTCTAGCCTTTTGAACCTCCAATCCCTGCTGCGGGGTGGGGGTGAGCTTGACATCACATTGACTTTTCACTACCAGTATTAGCATTTCTAAAATGGTGGCTGAGGTGAGGCAGGCAAGCAGTCTAAATGGCTTCTCCTCTGTCCCGCCCAGAAGGAAAAAAATCCCCTTCAAGTCTCAGTGAAAAAAGCGATTTTTTTCCTTTCACTTTGATGTAAGGTACAACAGACGCTCATTACAAAGAGAGCAAGTTGAGACAGTATTAGGTCTTGAACCTTGAATCAATAAACAAACACTGTGTTATTGATCAGTAGCGTTTATTGGAAGGCAACGAAGCATCCTGACTTTCGCTATCCTCTTTATTCAGAAATAATCCTCCCTCCCATTTTCCCAAAGAATGCGAGAAAGAGTTTCTTTGGAGCTCAGGTGCTCCAAGGTTGGCAACAGATAAAGATAAGGCCACCTGACCTCCTGCCCCCACAGAACAACGGAAACATCCCATTTCCCACGGGAGAAGAAGATGTCACGGGTAAGCCTATTTATCACAACGCATGTGAAACCATAATGGAGAGATCAAGGGAAGAATGTCCCATTACAGCAGTGGTGACATATAGCAGACTGGTTACATATATCTTGCAGTGATTACATTGAAACAGGAATGTATCTCAATCAACTAGATCAGGGGTAGGGAACCTGCGGCTCGAGAGCCGCATGCGGCTCTTCTGCCCTTGCACTGTGGCTCCACAAGTCGAGCCACCGGCCCCATCCTTGCCTGCCCTGCAGGCAGCAGGGTGGGCGCACCAACTGCCCGCGGTCGGCTGCGCCACGGGCTTCCCCTCTCGCCCTCCACGTTGGAGTGTGGCGGGTGCTTTCCCAGCAGCCGGCGAGGCCGAGCCGCCGTCTTCATCCTTGCCCGCCCTGCAGGTAGCAGGGCGGGCGCATCCATGCGCTTCTCAGAATGAGTGGAGTAAAAGGTAAAAAAACCCCAATATATATAGTGTTATCTTTATTTTAAATGTCAAAAATTATTTGCTGCTCCAAGTGTTTTCTTTTCTCGTGGAAAACGGGTCCAAATGGCTCTTTGAGTGTTAAAGGTTCCCTACCCCTGAACTAGATACAGTCACCACCCATGTATTTTGGAATGCATCTCAATCAGGAATGCATCTCAATCAACTTGGTGAAATCCCTTTTTAGATGATGTTGTATTCTAGTTCCTCTTTTAAGGTAGTATCTGCTATATGTGGTTTTTGTAAGTACTTGTGTAAAATTAATTTAACACTTGCCAACCTAGACATAATTTTTAAATGATCAAAAGTCTTTATTCTACTTGAGTACAGTAGAATTGTTTAAACTTCACCTAGCTAAATATGCCAGAATATGACAGCTGATTTTTGGTGAAGCTTTTGATGGCTCATAACAAATGACCTAATAGTTACAGTCTTAATCCCTGGTGAAGTTTGGAAGGAGGTGTTTTGAATAAGAGAGAAAGGGGCAACCTGCCTTTCAAAGTAGTTCCTTTCAGAGGCCAGTAAGAGGCCAGTTGCTTTGTTGCTAGGTTTGTCCCTGATTGGTGGGCAAACAGTTCAAGCAGCCTTCTCCTCTGATCTTGGCTTACAAAAGACATACTTCAGCTGCACAATGGCATTCTTGATTTCATGGAAATATTTAACAATACCTGATTGTAATTCAATACTAGGAAATCAGTTGACTGTTCGTTAACAATAGTTGACCAGTCAATCGATTGGCATGCCAGGCCTACATGTAATGGGGGCTTCTGGGTTCCGACACCTAAACTCTTCATTGGTCCTTGACTTGGGAGGTCTTTCTAGTTTCTTCTCTGCCCAGCTTAATTTATGTTGGTCAAGACATTATTTTAGTCAAATCTAGTAATGTTATTTGTATGATGTACATATGCTGTTTGGTTTAACCGCTGCTGTTTTGTTATCTTTCTTTAATGGCTATTTTGTGTGTTGGTTTGTTGCCATGGTTGGCTACCTGAGGGGGTCATACAGGGGTTTGAAAAGGCAGCTTAGAAATGTGTATAATAAAACAAATATTGGAAAAATCCTATGGTTTCAGAAGCAGAAGAGGTTTATGACTTGAGTGATTTTGTCAGCTGTTTTTTCTTTCCCTCCCTACTGAGTTGTCTGAATGGCAGGGTTTTTCCCCCCCTGACAGCTCAGTTACAGTTGGAGGGATACCATTTGCATTTCTCTAGGAGCTTGTCATTTTGGCAGTTTTCTTTTGGCTGTTTTTTCCAGTTCCATTTTTCCTTCAGTATGTGCTCATTACTCCATTTTTGATGGGGGCATGGAAGATTGGGAGAGAATTGTATTACGTAGGTGAGATCATACTTAAAGATCTCCATGAGAAATTAGTTAGGCCTTGGATTAAACCATCCCCAAGAATATTTTCTCTTCTCTGTACACAGTGGGATCTTGATATGTCAAGCTTAGTCTCTGAATAACAAAATACTTGGTTAAATGGTCATGCTGCTTCATTTTTGAACTGTTTTTATTTTTTCTAATTGTATCAGCAGAACTTCGTGAAGTATGCTATATACTACTTTGTATGAACCAATGCATTGGGCTCTAGAAAACTGTTGGTGGGGTAACTGCCTGCTGAAGTGTCCTAGCCCTCCTGCCTTTTCTCTTCCCCTTGGGCCCGCATCACAAGTTCCCTCCGGGTCTTCCTCCTCTTCCTGGATACCTGCTCCTCTTCCCAGATGCCTGCATCACCATGCAGCAGTCAACAGCACAGTTGCAGCTGCCAGTAATCACAGCTCTCCCACAGGAAGCAGCCAACTCTTGTGTCTGCTCCTCCTCAGGCAGCTGCAGATGGTACAGTGACTGTAATAATTCAGCAGTGGGGGAGAATGGTGAGCGCACAAGATAGTAAGCGCCACTTTCTGCTGTTTTGTTTATGTTTTTTTTGCCTGGTCTTGTAAGCCTTGCCCCCTCCCCCCAAGTGTATGTGCATGGCGATTGGCTGGAAGTGAATTGTGAGTGGCAGTTGGTGGAAGTGAGTCACCGCCACCACGACCAGCCTTTTATATAATAGGATACCATTCAGAATACTATAAAACATTTCATATTTGCAATAGGTATGTGCAGTATGTTTTAGATATAATTAATTTAACAATATATTATTAGCAGTCATTTTTATGGTATGTGAAAATTTATTTTGGCTTAAAGTATAGCTGTGAAGAAGATTTCACCAAACTTTAATTTTAGAAAGTTTGCAAGAAGGAAAGAATATTTGTAACCAGATTTCCCTCTTCTTAAGATTATCTTCTGTGATGCTCGTTTCCAGTTATGTAGTGATAGGCAGTTCTGCATTACTTGTTATAGACTCATGATGCCAACAGAGAAGGGGGACAAGGGAGAATAAGGCAGAAAATGCTGAGAAAGTAAGTATCTTAACTTCAGCTTTTCATTCAATTATGATCTATTTTAATTTGATATTTTAAATATTATTAGCACAACTATATAAGTTGAGTGCTCTAGGCAACTGTTGCTGCATCAGGTAGACAATATTAGGGTCAGGGGAGGACAAGTAGTTATAAAGTCCAAGGCATTCCCATGTCATTTTTTCTTATAAAATAAATAGAAAGGGTTATTCTGACCCCCTCTCAAACCATTATTTGAACATATGTAAAGAACCTGCTCTTCCCTTTTACCACATACATTAGGGATTGGGAGTGGGTTAGTGTGCCAGCAACCTTCAACTTCATCTCCTTTAAAGTAAATGTACAACTAAACCACAAAACAATATAATTGTCATATTTTAACTTGCCAGTGTCAGCTTGCATTTGCATGTATGTAACCATAAAGTTGGAAGAGATCTCTGATTCCCTTCCCTTATACTTATTGTAAAGAAGGAACTGGGAGGAAAATTTGGAATTTCTTTTTAGTGGGAACTTCAAAGGTGCAGTTATCCCAGAAGTATTAATATGAGGAAGAAGTTTTGAGCATATACGAAGTGGTTGTTCCTCACCACTGGAAATGAAACAACACTCACTATGTCTCTCATGTACATGCACAGGTAGGCCTTCATAGCTGGAAAATATGACAAAGAAGTGTTTTTTTGCTTTGCCCAAAGTGACACTTAATAATACATTATTGACATACACCCTTTAAAAAGCAGAGCTCTGCAACTGAAAGTGGCTATCTCTCAGTCTTTGCTGAATCGCATCTGGGTTTGCTGTACCCCAGGATTAATTTACAGCAGCCCTCCCAACTTTTGTTCACTTGTGTACCCATTGACAATCCATTTCCCTAAAATTGTACCCCCATATTAGCAAACCCATTGTGTAATTTTCTGTGTTTCCACAAATGCTGTGTTGCATACCTCTGGGGGTATGCATACCCCAAGTTGGAAACTACTGATTTAGATGGCCATGGGTCGGCCCCAGAAAACTACTAAAGGCCTTCAAATAATGCTGGGAGTGTATTTCAGTAGCAATAATAAGCTCACATGTTTTGGGAAACCAAAGTCCTTGAATACTTTGCAGAAGTCCAAACCTTACTACTGGTTTCACAGTTAGCTCCTGTTATTAACTTGCACAGCCAATTAGCATAACAACTCAGAAGTTATTGTTATTGTTGTTGTTATTATTTGATATACCGTCCTATCCCCAAAGGGCTCTGAAAGAGAGACCATCATTCCCTTACTCCACGAACATTGTGTGGGAGGATTATTTAGATTTGTAAATGGAAGAGGTACATAATGACAGCAGGAGCCTTTCCATGCAGTACAAAGTGCTGACGCATGGATTCCTCTTCTTCTCTATTAGAGCCAGGACCATAGAACAAAATACCTCAGAGGGTTGTTACAGGGATAAAATGGAGGAAGTAAGAGCTGTATATGTCACTCTAAGCTTGTTTGTAGGAAGAACAAGATGTGTGCATGTAAGTATGTAAAGTACCCTCAAGTCACAGCAACCCTGTGAGGTTTTCAAGACAAGAGATGTTCAGAGGCCATTTGTCATTGCCTTCCTCTGCCTAGCAACCCTGGAAATCTTTGATGGCCTCTCATCCAAATACTAACCAGCTTAACATCTGCTTAGCTTCTGAAATCAGACTAGACTGGGCTATAAGAAGATAGTAAATAAGCAAAATTGTTTCTGTAACGAAAATGGTAAATGTAGCAGAACAGCCTCACTGACCCACAAATACTGTTCCATCTTTCCTTCCAAGGGATCTGGTCACTCTCCAAGCCTCCATCTGACTTTTCCAACTTGTGGGGGGGGGAGGGGGATTCTCTCTCTCTTTGTTAATTCTTCTGTTGCCATCACTTGGTCTTCGTAGAAATTCCTCCTGAGAGGCCAGAGTTTCCATCTTCCTTTCTGACTTGTCACTCTAAATATCCTCACGCGTACACTTAGCACAGCAACAGATTGAGAAAAGGCTCTGTTCTGACCTCAAACTTGAGTTGGTCTTTCCAAGAAACAGGACTTGCCATGCATAATTGAAGTTCAGGGTTTGAACTTCAAGAGCAGGCAAGGACAAGACCACAGGAATTGTCAAGGTCTGGACAGACAGAATCTGGAGCCAGATCTAGCAGGCAAGAATTGCAGCCTTGCAATCTGGTTGATCCAGCAAAGCTGTCTTTCCAGGCCCCAGCTGAAGTAGACTGGGATGTAGTTGAACCCAGCTATATTTTTGAGAGGTGCTGGAGTTCCTGAGTTGGTGCTGCACACTGGCCAGGATCCTGCAAAGAGTCACTCTCACTGCACTACTCTGGTGTTGCATGCAGTTAGGTTGGCACTTTGTCTCCTTAGTGCTACTTTGGGCCAGGCCTTCTGCCTCCAGTGTTCCTGCAGCCTGGAAGATGGTCCGGGGCAAAGACTACAGGACAGAGCTTGAGTCCTGCATGACAGAGGTGTGGAAACTATCTCCAGAACTGGTGGAGAGGTGTCTCTTACAGAGAGGTGTCTTTTACAGATGGCAAGGCAACCTCTGGCACTGAGGAGCAGTAATCTACGGGCAGCTCTGCAGTGCTAGCCCCTTCCTGGTTCCTCTGGCCCTCTTTAGACACTGATCTTGGCTCCTCCCCTAGGGAATCCAAGTCAGAATTGCTAAGTAGGCTGGAGTGGATTATGACAAGATTCAAAAGAAAAGTGTACACTCAATTCGTGGATCCTTCACTTTGTATAAGCCCTAGCTGATCTTATTCTAATATAGGCTCTTTATCTTATCAGTTACAAAGTTTTAGAAACTTCTAATTATCTTGGAGTCTTTGTTCAGGCCTATCAGGGTAGGTATGGGATAAAAGCAGGAAATAGCAAATCACCATCTGGGTTTTATGACCTACTTATGGTTTTATTTTTAAGTGTATGTGGTCTTTTGGCTTCATGTTTTATACTGTAATTGTTGATATGTTGTGAGTTGCCCTGAGCCTTCAAGGGGAAGGGTTGTATAAAAGTTTAACAAAACAGTTAAAATAAAATCACTACATTATCTGTGTCCTTGTATAATATATATTTTCCGTCTGTGAGTAAAATCTGAATCAGATGTGACTGAACCAGCATGTCTGTTCTCAGGGTATAAGACATTTCCATCTATCTCAGGCTGTTACCGAAGAAGTAATGTTAGTCGTTTCTCACTTTTTATTGGTCTATCTCATTTCTTTAACCATAATAATATGTAGGGAGAATGGGGCTGAAAGCTTTCCTCAATTTCTTGAAGTCCTATGAAATGAATTATTATTATACCAGTCAGAAATCAAGTTAAAACAATTTATATAATAACTGGTGATGGCAAGGATCCAAAGAGCTACTTTATGCATGGCAAAGGCTTAGGGGAATTATTTTTTATCTTCTCTCTTCTCCCCTATCCTGATGTAATATGACAAACTGCTTTTAGAGCATGTCTCTTGCTATGCAGCATGGGGGCTGCCATTCAAGATATTAAAGTCCAGAACTGGTTGTAATATTTTTTATATTGTGCCCAGTATTTAGTATAGCCAGTCACAAACCTGTCTTGTCCACTTGGAGAAGCTTATATTATCCTCCTTATTGAATTATATTAGAAGAGTTTAGATTCATACCCCGCTTTTCTCAACCATAAGAATTCTCAAAGCATGTGACTTGCAGGGTAATCCACCTTGGCCTCATAGGGGCTCAGCTGCACTCTGGGGTCCAATAAGACATGACTGTGACTTCTGTTCACAGGCTGTTTAATTCCACCAGGTAATTAACAGCAGTCCTGCAATCTTGAGCTCCTTCATCACGCCAACAAACCTTCATTTTGTGCTTCCCTTTTTGTCCCTCTCAGCAGGTTCCCTCCCTCCTGGAAGCCTCCTGTTCCAATTCCTTAGTGGCTGACAAGCTGTCTGTCTTGCACTGTTGGCCTGGTACTGGCTCTTCAGCCTCCCTGTCTCACCTCCTTGATTGCAGCCTGGCTGGGGTTGTGCCAGCCCTTCTCCATTTTCTAAGGTTGCAGTGGGCTGCTGATTGCAACTTGACTAGGGCTGTGCTGTCTCCACCATTTCCCCTGTAACTGCTGATGCTTGTTCTTGCTGCTGAGGCTCTCCTGCCATTTCTCTGCTGTCTCTCCAAGCCAGTGATTCTCAACCAGGGTTCCGTGGTACCCTGGGGTACCATGAGCACGTCCCAGGGGTACCCTGACAATGCTACTGCCTGCCCCCCCCACTGGAATCAAATGGATTTTGAAGGGGTGGGGGGAGGGGGGTTTGGAAACCTCATGGGCTTCCTTTAAACACCATTTAAAACAGCATTGTTTTATTTGCCTAAATGTGGTGTGGATTGGGGGGAGGAGATTTAAAGGGAGCTTTCCCTTTAAATCCCCCCAAATCCATGCCAAATTTAGGCAAACAAACAAAGCGGCTGTCAATGCTGCTTTCCCTCCCATCCCACCCCCCTGCTTGCCACTCCCCCCACCCACAGGCCAAAAAAGTAAAAAACCCTTAAAAATGCAAAAAAAAATTCAAATGAACCTCAAGGGTACCTGGAGATATGAAGAGCGAGGTCAAGGGTACCGCGATGTCGAAAAGGCTGGGAAACACTACTCTAAGCCCTATCCTTCCTGGAGGTCTCTGTTCCTGCTGGTTAGTCCAAGGATGAGGCTACTGGTTGTGGGGTGATCCAGGGTCCCTAGGAGGGTGTCTATGACAAGGAGAGGGTTGGAATGGGCTGCCTGGTGCTGGGAAGCAGCCCTGTCCTTGGACAAAGTGGCTTACGAACCCCTTCCCTTCCTCTCCACAACAGACACCTTGTGAGGTAGGTGGGGTTGAGAGTGTTGTAAGAGAGTTGTGACTAGCCCAAGATAACCCAGCAGGCTTCATGTGTAGGAACAGGGAAACAAATCCAGTTAATCAGATAAGAATTTGTTGCTCATGTGAAAGAGTGGGAATCAAACCAGGTTCTCCAGATTAGAGTATATCTGCTCTTAACTACTACCCGAGGCTGGCTCTTTCATTAATGTAATGAAATTCCATTTCCTCCTTTTTTTATTTGCATACATTGGTGCAGGGGAGAAGAGGAAAAAAGTCTTATTGGGAATAGCTATTTATTGGGAATAGCTATTATGAGTCAGAAAATAAAATTTAAGTAATTTACTACATTTCTAATTCTTCCTGAAGAAATAATCATAAACATTACTTTTCACTTCCATATTTTTGTTAGTGTGACTCCAGATTAGCACATTGATTCCACCCTCCTCCCTTCCATCTAGAAGACATAGGGGTCCTTAAACGGTTTCCAGTCAGATAATCCCTTCTGGTAGTAGGGGATAGGGCTTGCATAAGGGGCCTCTTACTGAGATATGCTAATATTACATAATATATATTATATTGAATACATGGTGGACTTCACATTCAGTCCCAGTTGCCCACTCTGTGTGTGGAATAATCAAAACGGGGCGTGTTTGAACCAGCCTACAGTTTCAGCATGCATACGTTCAATGCATCACTGAATAATCAATGAAAAACACTTAGAAATTTTTCTTTTTCTAAATGTCTTTCCAGGATGTGAAATTCAGATATACCGTCTTCTTTGACAGTGTGATTAGGAATGCAAAGGCTGCTGTCTCTGGCTAATAAAGTGTTCCATTTCCTTCAGAGGACTCCCAGAATGCACTTAACTTCACCAGAAGGGCTTGTTGCAAAGCAGCCAGCATGACATCATTTAGGTCTTTGGCCTTCAGATATTCTGGCTTGCTAAGCATTCTGTCGCATTTCAGTAATGTATTGCTGCTGGCAGCCTGACTGGAGGGAGGGAGGGAGGGAGGGAGGGCGAGAGTTACCAGCCTTCAGGTGGTGACTGGAGTTCTGCTATTACAACTGATTTCCTGGTGGCAAAGATCAGTTCTACTGGAGAAAATGGCCACTTTGGAAAGTGGACTCTGGCATTGTACACCATTGAAGATCCCTCCCTTCCCAAACCCTCCCCTTCGCATGTTCCGCCCCCAGATTCTCCAGATATTTTGCAGCTTGGAGCTGGCAACTCTACAAACATGCAGGTTATCAAAAGACTAGGGGGGCATCTTACATTGTATACAAGTTACAGTTTTGTCTAATAATATTTTTTGTACGTATACTATTTTAAAGATCATTTTCAATGCAGGGTTGTCTCTTTTCAGGTAGAAAATGGGAGAAAAGAAACAACCACATCTTACTTGCGGAAGTGATAATTACAATGGCTTGTTTTGAGTTTTCTAAATAGTACCCATTTGATGTGGTTGTAGTGGGCCAAAAGCAAAGCTTTACCAGTTGCCTTGGGTGGACTGTTTTTGCCAAGGACAATCTCCACCTATGTGTGTATGTGTGTGTTTGTGTATGTGGGAAGAAGCATTTTCCATTTTAGTGTGGAACATAGCAACTGTGGTCCTGTTCTTGTGTGTGAAGTGATACTCTTGCATGAGAAGACCAGAAGGCAATAAAATCTTACAGGGTAGAACTTGGTTAAAGTTGAACAGACACTAGGCAAAGAGGTGCAGCAGAAAGGGAGAAATAAGTGTAGAGCTTTGTCTGGGGGAAAAAAGTTGCTTCCAAGAAGTGGAATGGGTATATACATTTGGAAGAAAAATGTGTGACCCAAGGATTAGTGGAGGAAGCTATGGAAAGTCATCCAAGAAATGGGCTATTGCCCACTTCTGTAGAGATATTGAAGAGGGGAAATCTTACTTCTATATTGTTGAAGAATAAGAAGAACATGTAACCATGTACCATTCATTCATTGGTCCATTTGCAAATGCAGTCACTCCAAAATTGTTCTCCCAGCTCCTCAACATGTTAAAATATGTCAAAATATTTATTGATTTTTGAAGATACTTGTGTTCTTTTAAACTATTTGTCCATCTCTTGGAAGCCAACCAATGGTCAATGAAAATAGATCCTCCGTACCCTTAGTACAGCTAAAAACATTTCAACTTGGGAACAATAAACACCCATCTCTGGCGAACCAATGGTCTGAGGATCTTAGAATGTTATCAGTATTTGAACACATGGCATATAGATGACAATTGTATATGGACATTTTTAGATATTTGGAAGCTGTTTTAAAAAAAACCTCTGTATAGATACACCGTCACTGTTATATTTTTGTCTCTATGTACATCTTTTTTCAACTTTATTTAGTTGCTGAATTTTAAGGTTCCACCCTTTTTGGGGGCGGAGGAGAAGAAATGTAAAAAAAAAGATTTAGATAGATGGCAGATTCCTAGTAGAGAATTTAGATGTGGGCTACAAAGAAATCCCTTACTGGTATAATGTGTATTCTTGGCACTTACATGTGCTGGCACTTACATGTGCTGGCCTGGTAGCATGTTAAAGATAGCATGCTAACGATCCAGGCTGGTCCTCTGAAATGTTGAGATACAATGAAGTTAATGTCAGAGAGAAACGTAGCTGCAAATTCATGGAAAATACTCCCCCCCCTTACAAATAATAGTGCCACAGATTTTAGATGCAACTTCTTCATTTTTAAGAGGTGAACAAACAGCAGGGAAGAAAATGCAGCAGATCTTTAGGGGGAGATATGGTCATTATGTGGCATGGCCAACAGCCAAGACTAACAGCTGATGTTCTCTAAATATTTCCCAGTTTTCCCAGGCCAGTGGAGTTTGTGTGTGGGTGGGAAACTAGCTAACTCAGGAGAACTTGATATCGTTTCCCCAAGAAACAGATTCCTTATACTTCTACACCCTCTCAACAGTGCTGGACAGTAGGCTCTGTTCTTTGTCACCAGTGCACCAGACATCTTGGATCATGGAGTAGTGATGAATTTTTTAACTAAGCTTACAGAAATGAGGTCAAAATACTGAAGTTAGGTATAAACTGAGAATTGAGAAAAAAATGTGTCAAGAACTATGGAATATTTGTCCTCCAATCTGACTGCTTACGAAAGCAACAATTTAGTAACTTCTTAAAAATCACACTTTCTGAGCAGCACAGTTTTCATTGTGGAGACTTTTTAATTTGATGGACCTGTGTTTGTCACTCTTGTGTGGACATCATTCCTCATGCCTGCGGGATTGCCATGTGATGGTGTAACCTGTTTGCAAGGTTTTCCTTAATGCTGGTGAAGAAAGCACATGTACTTATTTTCTGAGTCCGAGATACAGGAAAAAGTAGGTGCCTGGATCAGACAGTTGTGTACATCTCTAACTGTTTACCCAGAAACAAGTACAGGTACACATTTCAGCAGTACAGGTACACATTTCAGAGCAATCGGCTTGTGTACATTTTGACCTTTATATTATATTCCCTTAAGGCCAGTGGATATAGTAGTGTAGAGGAACCATCCTTGTTTCCACACATTTACAGCTGTTTATTACTAATGGTGTCATGTTTTTTGCTGGCATACTTAACAGATTACCTTCCTGAGACTCCACTCACCTGAGAAGAATAGTAGAATCCAGTGTGATGCGTTTAAAAAATAAATTCATTAATTACTGGGACCTTAGGGCTATCATAATATGCCATTTAATGCAATCTGATATTTCTAAAATCTTCCTTCTTCCCTGCAGGTTTACATTATCAAGGTCATTTGGTCCAATGGCTCTACAGAGGTCATTTATCGCCGGTATAGCAAGTTCTTCGACCTACAGGTAGGATGTTGCTATGTGCCTGTACTAATTTGGGACTTCTGTTGGGAGTGCTATAGTTTATTATCTTGCCTAAATTTTGGGTCTGTATTTCTTGCTTGTGAACAAGTGCGACAAGTGCTACAACTTCAAATCGTTGAACTGGAAACTGTAATTATCAGAGCTGCACAGTGACTTTGCATGTTTGCTTTCTTGTGCCCTGCATGTTTACGAGAGTTGTTTCTTTTCTACATTGGCCAATACTTCCCTTTCTAAGATATAGTGAAAGTTTTTTTTGTGAATGGTGCACACTTCGCCTATCAGTATACCATTCACACACAATGAATTATGTGAATGTGTCTGAATGGTACACTGATAGAAGAAGTGTGCACCATTCACAAAAAGGTGGCGACTCCGCCGGAATATATGTATAATAGATAATATAGGGAGTGTATCTTCTACTTCCAGTCACATATGAACTAGCTGTTATAGAGAGTGGTGTGGGATTTTTTTTGGATACATGAGGAAAACTGGGCAATAAGGTTAAACCTTACTGCTTTTATTTTCTAATCAAAGGTTTAAGAGAGATTCTAACAGCAACATTTTACTGAAACTGAATTATGCTTTTATCCCTCTTGTGGCCTCTTCATGTCTTGCAAATTTATGGTTTTAATAGGTGACCTTATTGCAGATTTTAGTCTGTGTTCTTAATTATTGATTTTAACACCGTAAACTGCTTTAGGAGCCAGTGTAGGATTGGAAAAGGTATGAAAACAAGAGAAATTTTGCCAGATTTACTGTGAGAATATTGTGCTTACCACGTGACTGTGACTTGTAAATCATGAGAATTTTGTTATGGAGAAGGACTGTTGGGTTTCTCTGCAGTATCATACAAATCCAATTATTTGAATTATTTCATAATATGCAGTGCATATTATTGGGGGGGGGGGCGCTTCATAATATACGGTGCACTTACATAATATACATAATGCATTGTGATGTTCCAGAAACTCGTTTTGTCTTTTCTGTGGTACTCATGTGATACCTGTTTGTAATCCTGAGGGGGTTTTAATATGATTATCTGAATGATTTTGGAAAGGGTAAAATGGGTGCCCTTTGTGATGAACAGAATCAAAGCAGCTGGTCTGATTTGGTGTGAGAATGAGGAGAATGCTTAATAGCTGCTCAGAGTACAGCCTTGGGAAGAGTTTGCCAGGATCTTGATATTGGTAATGATAATTTCTTCTTTGCTGCTTTAGCTTTCTAGTTCTGAGCATAAAGGAGAGTGCTCTTTCCAAAGGAAGGTGAGCCAAAGCACTTTATGAGCCAAAACACGAACTTGGCCACTAGAGGCAGCTCTGTATTGTTGAAGGAGCAAAATACAGAAAGAACACCTGTTGGAACAGCTTGGGAATTCTCATGGCTGTGTCCCCACTCTGGTGTCTGTGAATTCTGTGCAGAGCAAGATAGTTCCAGATGCTAGAAGCTGAGTTCATCTGCTTGGTCACCGCTATTGAACAGGCTTCTGCTGGAGATATCCTGATACTTTCCTTCTAGGATCTCCCAAAATCTTTCTTGAAAACTGAAAAATTAATCTCATACTGGTTTTTAATGAGGTTAGCTTTCGTTTTCAGACCCTGGATGATTATAGATCCTATTCAGTACCATTAGCTTACAAAGGGAAAATCAGCTATGTTGGTTACTCTGTCCTTCTGCAGGGGAGTGACATTTAGGCTTATGTGTTGCTGAGAGGACCAACCATCTCAACAGACATCTGCTGTTGTTTTCCCCTGAATTTGCAAAGCCTGCTATGTCTAGATCACAAAGATAACTTGTACTGTATACTACTAAAGGAACCAACACCTTTGCAAATAGTTTCCCAGCAGCTTGTTTCTTTGTTGTTACTTGTATGGAAGAATGCACCCTTTGTGGAATGGCACTTGCTGAAGTTGCATTTTTTGATGGGGAAATATAGCAAATGTACATTCAAAATAAATGTATCAGCATTGCCTGAACCAAAAAGAAAAGCTAAGAAAAGTTTCAGTTGAGTTTTAATTATCTAATATGTGCTTGTAAATTGACCTTTTTATATTTCAAGGTGATTAAGGTGACTTGCAGACTAATCCAAAGGAGATTTAATTACAAGAGAAGGGGAAAGGTGCAGAATAAGAACAAAGAACCGTACAAAAGACCTGTACTACCACAATAGCTGTCTGTATTAATAGTACTACAATACAGTAAAGATTATTGTGAGACTCTGTGTATTAAACACACAATCCAAAGGGGGGGGGGCAGTAGACCCATGCTGGAGATCGTGCCATGGCACCACCTCCAAAGAGGCAATTTGTGGTGCAGGTGTTGCGGGAAACCTCTTCTCTCCTGAGAATCCCATCATCACCTTTTGGTGATGTGTGTCTGTGCCACAAAAAGGAGAAGTTCCTGGAACAAAACTACCTTGGGACTGCCCCGGGCAACCCCCACCAACACTGTCCCATCCACAGTGCCCCTGGGAATACTCCTGGACCCCCCACACCAGTGCGGGCTTCTGTGGTCGAGGGTGCCAGCACATGCAGCAGCTTTTAAAAAAAAATTATTGTATCATTTGAATTTTACAGTTTATGGTAATTTCCTTCTTCATACATTTTCAAACAATACTTTTCCCCTCTTTTCTCCCTTCCCCCCATTACTTCTTCTTCATAGTTTTGTCACACAAACAGCAGTAAGTTCATTCTCTGTAGCCTCTTCTCCCATATTTCTTCATTGACTTGAGCTTCTTTCATCCAGTCCATGTATATTATCCATATCTTCAAAATTTCATTCTGTATCTTGCCACGTTTACCGGGGGGGCGCAGCTTTTAGGCTAGCGGCACCAAAATTTCAGGGATTTTTTCAGAGACTCTCCTGATGATATCACCCAAGTTTGGTAAAGTTTGGTTCAGGGGGTCCAAAGTTATGGACCCCCAAAGGGGGTGCCCCATCCCCCATTGTTTCCAATGGGGGCTAACAGTAGATGGGGCTACATTTTGAGGATCCATAACTTTGGACCTGTTGAACCAAACTTCATCGAACCTGGCTGGTATCATCAGGAGGGTCTCTAAAGATACTCTGAAATGTTGGTACTGCTAACATAAACATTCCTCCCCTGACCAAAAATACAGTTTTGAAGGATTTTAACTCTTGTGTTTCAGCTTGGTTGCTGGTTGAGCTAAGGTTTTTGTACTTTTAAAGTTATTGTTGAGACCATATTGTTTTTGTTGACCCTCTTTTCCACTTACAGAGCTAGTTTACTGGTTTTCTGTGAAATAAATATTCAAAAACATTTAACCTACTGATGCCTCAATAAATGTAATTTTATTGGTATCTATTTTTATTTTTGAAATTTACTAGTAGCTGCTGCATTTCCAACCCTTGATTTATATGCGAGTCAATAAGTTTTCCCAGTTTTTTGTGGTAAAGTTAGGTGCCTCGACTTATATGTGGATCGACTTATACACGAGCATATACAGTAACTCCATTAAGTTCATCCCAGAAGGCTAAAGCTCATTTTGTGCAGTTCTTGACTTATTTTTCAAAAGATAATATTTTAAAATAAAACTAATCCATATGATCTAGAGTAGGTCAAAGATATTGCACAGAGAGCTGGTCAGTTCCCAGTTCCTTATATATTTATTTATTTTATTTATTTATATATTCAGTTTATAGACCGCCCTCCCCCAAAGGGCTCAGTTGTTTGCATTATTACTGGGAAACCATCAGGGAGGCCACATTGGTTCCATCCTTTGGTGCACACTGCTCCAAAGCAAAAGATAGACAATTGATGGAAAGGTTGTAGGATTTGAGGCAGTCCAAAAGTCATTTGGAGAGCAGTGTTGATCAATCCAAGTTTCTTACTGTGACTTCTTTTAAAATGTTGATTCTGAATTTGTATGTATTTATTAAACTGGATACTGGTTAATGTAAACTGGCACATCAGTTTGTACAAATTGATGTACCGTAATAATTCCTTGTTCCCTCCATGCTGTAATGTTTTGCCAGTGAGTGAAGGAAGAGATGGGAAACCTGAGCAGTTCTCAAACATCAGTGGTAGGCTGCCAACCTTGTAGCCTGATTCGAAGAGACATTGTGCTGGGTTTGAACAATATTGTCTCTGCACTGGTGTCGATGGTGAAAACTTGCTATAGTGCCTTCCTGATCATTGTCTATACCAAACTTCATGCTGCTTTAGCATCCAGTCCTTTTCATTTTGCTCCATTGTATGCTGCCTTATATCATGAGCTACATTCTCTTGACATGAAAAAAATATGGATTAATGTGTCATCATAAATTTTGGGCTTGCCACTCTCTTTCCGAGTAGGCTTGCCACTCTCTTTCCCATATAGAAGAATGGTTTTCATAGACTAGAGCTTTTTCCTGTTAGCTCATGTACTTCTGTGCCAGGTAATATGTTTGTAGGTGTTACTACTTTGGAAGCAAAATGTTTTTGCCTTTGAAAGTGGGGTGGGGGTGGGGGTGGGGAAGGGTAGCCTGGAATGTGCTAGTGGTATTTTGCCTAGTGATTCCCATTTGGCAGATATTGCAGAAACTTTTACTGGCATGTGGATTGGTAATTGTGCTGGAGAGCGAGCGTGGTGTAGTGGTTAAGAGCAGGTGGACTCTAATCTGAAGAACTGGGTTTGATTCCCCATTCCTCCATATGAGCAGCAGACTCTTATCTGTTGATATCCAGCCTTCGCTGCTGCCACAAATCTTACCTTTCCAAACTAGAGAAGGGGGAGGTGCATGGTATTAAATGGGCTACAAACTTTCCCAGCATGATTTCCTATATGCAGTATTCTCAACCTTCCAACTGATTTTAGGAGTCTAACAAAATGATAGTTGCCACCATTCTCTGAAGATGGCAGAGTCTTATCTGGTGAACTAGATTTGCTTCCTCACTCCTATGTTCCTGCTGGGTGACCTTGGGCTAGTCATAGTTCTTCTGAATTCTCTCAGCCCCACCTACCCCATATGCTGTCTGTTGTGGGGAGAGGAAGGGAAAGGAGTTTGTAAGCTCTTTTGAATCTCCTTACAGGAAATAAAGGGGATGCGTGCGTACGTGTGTGTGTGAGAGAGAGAGAATGGTTTTGAAAAGAAAAACTAGAAAGGAAAACCATAGAATATAACTTTTATCTGTATTCATTTTCCACTACAAATGGATTAGAAATCCAATTGCTCCTATTCAGAGCTGTGGGTCACCTGCACTTTTGACAGGTTATCTGTCTGCTGTACCAGTAATCATTGTGATAAATATTTGAATAGGCGTCATTAAGCTCCAGTACATGCCAGAAGATGGGCATGTAGAGTGGAACTACAGCTTAGTGGAGAAGTATTCTTTATAGGAGCTCAGAGGGGAGAAAAGGGGGACAAATCCCAATCTGGCAAATATTGACCACAGTACTGCTGCAGGAAGGATCCTTTCCAAATCTTGCTTGGCTTCCAAGTCATCTCTGTACACTAACAATTCTGCACTTCTGTAAACAAAATGAAACAAACAAAATAAGCAAAAAGTCCTCCTATGTGTGTAGTGGGGGCAGGGATGAGGGAATGTCACCCATGAGTGGGTGGAGGCTGTAAATGGTGCTGGTAGGGGTAGGGAGGTTCAAAAATCCAGTCCTTGCTGTCCACATGATGATGCACTTTTCCCTGAAAAACTGTAGGAGGACAAAGCAGCAGGAACCCCAAAATGTGGACTATAGGGGAAACACTGTAGTTTGAAAGCCAAAGCAGAAAAATGGACTTGAGGACCTGTGGAACAGCCGAACAAGGATAAACATTATCACCTCACTCTTTTCATAAGATGGGTAGACAGAGAACACAGAATTCCCATTTGCATTGATGTGTTCCTTAATCCAGTCAAACGAACCAAAGTTTGGATACCTGAAGGTTAAAACTTTAAATATAAAAGTCAAGTGGTACTTTTCCCCTTGAAAAAGCTTTTAGGAAACGACAATAAAAGTTTCCTGAGCTGATCTGCTGGGAAAAGATGAGCTCTTCTTCTCAAAGGGAGTAGAGCTGGCATGGAAGGTGGATTGGCTGTTACTGTGCCCTAGAGGCTAGACCAGAGGTCTGCAACCTGCGGCTCTCCAGATGTTCATGGACTACAAATCCCATCAGCCCCTGCCAGCATGGCCAATTGGGCATGCTGGCAGGGGCTGATGGGAATTGTAGTCCATGAACATCTGGAGAGCCGCAGGTTGCAGACCCCTGGCCTAGATAGTAAGGAGCACAGTTACAGCACAATGGTCCTTTAGTAGCAAGATTCATTTCCTGGCCTTACAGGAAGCCTACTATATATATATATATATATAAACCTTTAATGGCATAATTAAAACAGCAGCAATATACCAGAAAAATGGCGACCTCAGTGTAATGATACAATCTCCAGTACAGTTATAACCGTTTGCTGATGACAGAGCACAAAAAGTTAGCCAGCGCTTCCAATACACTTGCAGAGCCACAATCCAACATCGTTACCACAATTGATAGATTAATATTATCAATGGGGGGTTTTAACCACGGGTTTAGATATTTATTCCTGGCTAAACTGTGTAACGGGCAGTGTAATATCACGTGTTAGATTGATTCTTCGTAAGCTGAACTGCAGGGACAAAATCTTTCATTAAAAGGCACTTTCTGTATTCTGCCCTGAGTGGTAGCTGAAGGGAGAATATTGCACCTGGCAAGGGTCAGGGCTCGTCGCAATTTGGGTTCTAAGACCAAATGGAAATACTTGGCCATGGTATAGGGTTTTAATGGTATACCCAAGTGCAAGGGAGAGCAGCGTTTATTAGCCTGCTGCATCAGGTGACTATACTCAAGATCATACAATCTCTTTTTGATAGTCAGCTTTAGCTCATTGGCATTCATTAAAACCAATGCATCCAAGGATAGACCCATTTCATGGATTTTCGCCTCAACAAAGGACCACCACTCGGTTTTGGCTATGAAAGAAAGAGCCTGGTAGGTAAAGCTTTTGTGACAGTTGTTAAAGCACAATCATTATCCAAATTGGAAGGTCATGCACCATGCTCTTGTATGGAGTAGATGTTGGCCCACCTCCAAACAGACCGCAGCATATGGGACTGAGTGAGGGTAAGCCGAGTATACTATAGAGAAAGCATGACTGAACTCTTTCCATATCGCAGCTCCATGCTTGTATCCACAGTGGGATTCCGTATAGTAATTGCATGGTGATTTTAGCATTAAATGCCTTAATGGCTGCAGGTACAAATTCATGACCTTTGGTGCGAAAATAGCGGCTAATGGCCTTGCAACTAAGTTTGCTTGATTCAATGGCCAATTTCCTTTGGGTAACCCAAGAGGAGTTATAATTAAAGTGGAGACCCAGGTATTTAAAATGTTTGACCTGTTCAAGCTGTTCATTATTTATTGGCCAACTAAATGGTCTCCAAGAACAAGCAAAACCATTATTTTTGACTTTGCAAAATTAAGCGTCAGGTTATTATGACTACAATATTCAACACAGCGTGCCAGTAAAAGGCGTTTCAAGCCAGCTTTTGTAATGCGGAGAGTAATATAAGCGTCATCAGCATACAAAGTAAAGGTATGGTCATATGATTCAAAGCAGGGCAGTCGCGAGGAATCCTCCATCAAAAAGGAAGCCAGATCACTTAAAAAGATTAAATAGGGTTGGGGCCAAAACACACCTGTTTGACACCCTGTTAATTGGTATATAAGGACTAAGTATACCATCAGGAGAGCATTTGACTTGACAGGTAGTGTCATGATGTAAGGCCATTACTAGTGTAAGTAGCCTTCTGTCAATTCCCTAGATTAACAAGTTTTCTCCACAGTAGATCTCTGGAGACAGAGTCAAATGCCCCCTTTAAGTCCAAAAGGCCACAAACAGGGATGATTTGCTTCCGCTGGTGTATTTTGTGACGAGAGTCCTAAGGATCAAACAATGATCTAAAGTAGATTTCCCATGTTGAAATCCTATTTGTTCTAGGGCCAATGATTTTGTTTTCTGTAATCCATGAAGAGAGTTTAGTGTGCAAATATGTTGCATATACCTTACCAGTGATGGACAATAAACTAATCGGACGGTAGTGGAAGGGAGCAAAAATCTCCCTTTTGAAGACAGGAATTATAATCGCATGGGTCCAATCTGATGGTACAAGAGCTGTTTGATTAACGGATGTAAAAAGAGCTGCTAGTACCGGGGACCACCAGTCAACAAAGTTCTTAAATAACTCTGGGAACCCGTGGTCCCTGGAGCCTTGTGGTCCCTTTAATTTAAGCACAATTTCACGCACTTCTTCTGCACAGACAGGGGGCCACTCTGGACTGTCGTTTATGTAGGCAGAAACATGCAAATTAGGAAAATGAAGGGTCTCATTAAAAACATCAAGGAAGTATTTCTGCCAGATATGACTGGGTATACAAGCTGCGTGGAAACTAAGTGAACCTGAGTCATTGGATACAAGGGACCAAAACTTCCTTGAGTCGTTACAGTTTATTGCCTGTACAAGTTGCTCCCAGTGATCATTTAGTAGTATCAATTTACGTTCTTTGAGAATACTATGAAGTTGGTTCTTTAGGGAGAAGTATGTACCCAAGGTGTTACTACAGGAGGTATCTCTAAAGATTGCATATGTCTCCTCGTAAGAGTCCCTTTGTGCGATAGTATTCATCATTTAGTACTAGGTCATGTCGAGCTTCTTGATTTGGTTCTTTCCACATGACTGGTGGTCGTGAGTAGTGGCAATAATCTCCTGCGCTAGCTCTTCAAATGTCTGTAAAACACAAACAGGATTAATAGTTTGAAGAGTGAGTGATCTTAGGGCCATGAGCTTATGGGAATAAAGTATGGTGCTGACTTCCCCAGTATTATTTTTAGGCCAACTCATTCTAACAATTTGTAACGGGCTAGCTGGTTTAGCCTCAGAAAAGGAGTGGTTTATTGATATGGTGATAGTTAGTGGTAGATGATGCAGCTCATATGATTAAAACCAAATCTGAAATTCTTTAACATGTTTCCTGATCTTAGAGGATACTAGGACCTTGTCAGGAGCACTGCACCCTCTTTTTGAGAGATATGTAAATTCACCTGATCCGTTAAAATTGGTCAAGCCATTTAAAATAGTCAGATTAAAACTGATACAAAATTTAAACAAATAAACTCCAGCTACATTAATTGTCTTGTCTTTAGATATTCTAGATAGACAGCAGCCCTCTGGTAAGAACTCTGGGTCAACCCCAACAGCATCATATAGGGCCTGTTCATTTCCCCCCAGTCTGGCATTAAAATCTCCAGCTACTATGAAGTCAGCTGAGGGGAATTTCACCAGTAACTCTTCAAAATAGTTACCAAAATCATGCCATTGGTTGGATAACTCGAGTCTATCTGTAAGTGGAGGTAAATATACATTTGTTAAAATTGTGTTAAAATGTTCATTAGTTAACAGAACAGATTGTGCAAATTTGGAAGCTGCTGGGAGAACCTTCACATGGACATCAAAGTTAGAGTTAATTAGTATTGATAAACCTGCTTGGGCCCTTCCTTTTAAATTTGCTTTAAAGGCTGGGACACAATATGATAAAAAACCCGGGAGAAAGATCTGAGATGCAGACCAAGTCTCCTGCAGCAAGATAACATCATAGCCCGTTAACATTTCCCTAAACTCAGGTCTTGCAACTTTGTTGTTCCAACCCGCAATGTTCCAGGATACTAAACGAATTTGGGAAGGGAAATTGGCATAGGAAGCCTACTATGAATGGCTGAAGGGCCACTGTGGATGACATCCTCATCTGCTCTAAAAGGGTCAGGCTGTCCCTGAACACATAATTGGCATCTGGTTATCTTTTAATAACATGGTTGTCTGTCTGACATAGTTTGGGAAGCTGTTCACATTCAGAAGTAACAAATCCTTAACTCTCGATATTGTATAAAATGCAACATAAACAGCTTGCTCAACCACCTCCTTTTTACCTGGGTCAACATTCCATCATTGAATACTGTGGTCAAAATAAAGCCAGGATTTAAGTAGAAACAGTCCAAGATTAAAAGTGGATCACAGTCAAGGATTCTAAGCGGAGTATCTTTAGCAATATTGAACTGAAAACAAGGAAATTTGAATTTCTCCTGTTGATATGCTTCCGGTTTCTGCCTGCTGAGAGGATGCTCCTGGCGGAGCTCTCCCACCTTCCAAGATAAGTTTTAATTTTTTTCACCCTTTTAGCCCTTATCTTTTAGTATTTTCTTAATCTCGGTGTGTTTATGCTACTCAAGGGCAGAGCCCTTTGATGTTTGTGTATGAGGAGTGGAGCTGAGTGTCCCCCAGCCGCCTCTTTTACTGCTCTTTAGAATGACAGTGCATAATGAGGCTCCAACTGAAACGACATTGCCCCCTGAAGTCTAATTTGTAGGCAATTGTGATACTGTAATGTCCCTCTTTTAAAGTTGTTTTAAATGTTCTCTACCCTAATCACCGCAGCCAAGAAAACGTGCTCCCCCCTGTATTTTTCTCTCCCATTTGAACAGGGCCACTTGGCACACTACCTGTATTGCTTAATAAACCCTGCTCAAAGGAGACCCATAATGCTTGCCAGTTTTAATGTTATGCCTTCTGCCTTGTTACATGGCAGATTTAACAAGCAAGAAAAGGCTAAAAGATTGTGCCCGTGTAATGATGGCTCAGTTGAATCTGTGGCCCACCAATTACTACACTGTTTCAGATTCAAGGAAATCAGACCCAAGTATGTGAATCTTACTCCTTTACATTTACCCGATCTCCCTGATTTATTTAGATTACACTGCTTGCTGGACAATCCTGATCCTTCTCTTTGTAGGATAGTGGTAGACTTTCTTCTGGAAATTACTAAATGCCAGAAGATTTCCTTCCACTTAACATTTATTTCCTGTACTGTATATGTTTTTAATCAGTTTTTTTACTATTGTTGTACTGTTGTTATGCCAATAAAGGCTTGCTGCTGAAAAATTTCTTCTGTTGCTGTTTTGTGAAAGTTAGGCAGCCCAATACAGATTGGTGGGGTGTGGAATGGTCACTGTAGTTGGCATGTGTGCCCGTTTGGGAGGTTGGCGGGCACCGGGGAGATCCACAATGCCTGATCTGCTTCCATCTGCTGGTTCCAGAGTTGCATTGGCCTAGCATGGAGATTGGCGTAGCTTGTGCTGTTCCCAGAGTCGACTCCCACCTGGCTTTAGCCCTGGGAACATCAACAGCAAGGGAATTGGACTCACACCGCCCATTTAGCCTTGGGGAGGGTTTTTGGGCAGCCAGGGAATTTTGAGTCTTTCTTTCCTCCCTGTGCCGCCTGAAAGCCCTCTGGAGGCAGTGGGGCAGCACAGCAGAGGTGCTGTCCCCAGCTGCCTTGCTGTCTGGATCGGGCTATAAGTCCTTTTAAAATTCTTGTTCTGTTTCCAAACTTTAATCTGCAATCTTTGCCTCTGACAAGCAGATTTATATTCTAATGCAAGATCTTAGTAGCTCAATCATTGCCTTGCTTGGCAGTAATACTACTTTGGGGGCTGTTTTATTTAAAAAACATTTGCTTTGTAGTAGAGAGATTAGATTGTCAGTTGTGGTACCACTGGTAATAGATTTGCCTCGGTTTTGCTTTTGTGATGGATCTTAATCCAAGTTTAAGAGGATTGCGTAAGACCTCAAAGGCAGTAGTGAACTGGATCAGCCTCTAGTAATAGCAGTTTGGAAGCCAGTAGGGTAAAGGTGACAGTTTGGTAAAGTAGTTAACATTCTGCATTGCAAGAAAAAAATTATTTCTATCACAAACATGCTTATGTTAGTTATTTTGGAACAGCAGTACCTTGATAGTCTTTTTCCAGAATTCTCTCTCCATAAAACTGTATTATAATAAAATTAAAAGCTGGTTTCTTGATTTTAAGCCATTAATAGCTTTTCTGCATTGGCAGCTAGCAAAGAGCTCATTCTCCCAAGCGCTCTAGTGCCAAAGTAGGCTAGCCAGGTTTGGAATTGGCTTTGACAGGCACACTAAAATACCTGCTGCTTTTTGTGTACTTTTGGGAATGGCATCCCCTTGGAATGTTACTCTTTTGGAAATTATTTGAGAAATTCCACCAGTAACAGTCATGCCAAACAACCAATACATCATCAGACAATGTGCACATAAGAGAAACCCAGTAAAGTAAATAGCTTTAATGTACAAATATTATTCGAAGGTCATAAGGGATCTGTCTTGTTACTGCTATCTAAACAGACCATTAATAGAGCTAGGCAGTGTGGGATCCAAAAATTTTAATAACAGGTTCCGATGGTGGTGGGATTCAAACAGTGGCGCCGCCGCACACACGCACCTCCAGTCCCTATTGGGCAGGGAGGTTGCTTTAGTAACCCCTTCTCGGCACTGAGAAAAAATTGGTAACCACTTCTAGAGAAGTGGTGAGAACTGTTTGGATCCCACCTCTGCATGTAGAGCAGCACATTGATGGGCAAGGATTCTTTGCAGTGACATAATATTAAGACTGTCACATTGGCCTAACCATAAAAACATCTCTCTTGCGTGGGAACTAATGCCCGTTCAGAACATACTACTGTTCTTCAGTTTGCTGACATTTGCAGAACAGAATGAGAACAATTCAGTGTCTGATCTTTGGGAACAAGAAATCTAAACTCCAGGGGTTCACAGTTCCCAAGCCATTTGGATCAACTGAGACAAAATGGATGTGAATAATCAACTAGTCACAGCAGTAGTATGATGGAGGATGGACTAAAAGCCCTTGATCTTTGTTAAAAATAGCAACAACAAAGTGAGCTAAATGCACTGGCAACCTCATTAACAGGGTCCTCAAAGGTGAGGGCAGTGTACCTCTCCTGTCACCAGGTCAAGGTGAAAGAAAAAAGGGGGGATGGTGAGAAACAAGGGCTGAATAGAAGAAAAAGAATAAAGTGAATAAAAGAGTAAAGAAGGACAGGCAACTGGCCACAACTGCTCTCCTTGGAGGCAGGAAAGAACTGGAGAAGAAGTGGGCATGTTCCAGCAGACCTAGGAAGCAAAAGGATAATGTATTCTTGCCTCTCTGATTGGTTACTGGAAAACACCCAGATGTCCTCTTCCGCTCAAAGGAGAAGTACCCTTCATGGGTAAGTACCAGTGGTTGTTTCATATACATACGTTTACTGGCCACATGGGAAGGTAAACATGGAAAAAGAAAAACAACAAACACATTGTTTCACTAATCTAAGCACAAGACAAAGAAATTGTGGTAACTTTATAACCTTAGAGATAAATGTGCTCTCAGGCATGTGGTCAATGGCTACTTAAATTGGCCAATTCCTAATTAATAGGTCAACATATTAAAATGTGACGTCAACATTTTGTTTACATCCAAACAGATGATTAACACTTTTATGACAGGCTGTGACATACACTTGTAATTCCCAACACAATGCTCTAAGGGCTACAAAACCAGGAATGGGAAAATTGATCTTCTACCGTAGAACATCTGAGTCTTGACCTGGATATAGGTCTGAAGATCCCAGACATTTTAGGACTTTAAAGATAGTGCACTTTTTTTAGGTTTACTGTTTAAGTTTAAGAAATGAATTTCTGTGTTGTCTAGAGGTCTATACATTGTCCATGTATGGAGTACTGCAACTGTACATTGTCCAAACAGTGAACCTACAATGAAGAAGAAATGACCTTGGATATCTCCTATATAAATCTAGCTCCCCCAAACACATCTGTCTTATTCTATGCCACCATGGTATAATAGTTAAGAGTGGCAGAATCTTATCTGGAGAACTGAGTTTGATTCCCCACTCCTCCTGCTGGGTGATCTTGGGCGAGTCACGGTTCTCTGAAAACTCTCTCAGCCCCACCTACCTCACACAGTATCTGTTATGGGAAGAGGAAGGGAATGTGTTTATAAGCTCCTTTGAAACTGTATTGTTGAAGGCTTTCACGGCCGGAATCACTGAGGTGCTGTGTGGTTTCCGGGCTATATGGCCGTGTTCTAGCAGCATTCTCTCCTGACGTTTCGCCTGCATCTGTGGCTGGCATCTTCAGAGGATCTGATAGTAGGAAAGGAAAGCAAGGGGAGTATATATATCTGTGAGTAAAGGTCAATAAGTGAGGACATCTGAATAGGAGTGGCCTGGCAAGTGAGTAACAATGGAGATAGCAAGGTCAATAGGTGAGGCATCTGAATAGAAGTAGTCTGGCCTTTGTTCCCTTTGATTGTCTATAATCATCCTGTGTTTGTGTGGAGCTGATTAGTCACTGTCTTGACTCTAGTGTTTTTCAAAACTGGCAGCCAAATTCTGTTCATTTTCAAGGTTTCTTCCTTTCTATTGAAATTGTCTATGTGCTTATGGATTTCAATGGCTTCTCTGTGTAGTCTGATGTAGTGGTTGTCAGAATGGTCCAGAATTTCTGTGTTTTCAAATAATATTCTGTGTCCAGGTTGGTTTATTATGTGTTCTGCTATTGCTGATTTTTCTGGCTGAAATAGTCTGCAGTGCCTTTTGTGTTCTTTGATTCGTGTCTGAGCGCTGCGTTTGGTGGTTCCTATGTAGACTTGTCCACAGCTACATGGTATGCAGTAGACTCCTGCAGTAGCTAGAGGATCCCTCTTATCCTTTGCTGAACGTAGCATTTGTTGAATTTTCTTAGCGGATCTGTAACCTACAAATAATCTACAGTTTGTGCATATACAAACTGAATACACATTTCTTAATGTGAGAGAAAAGTGAGATTGTGCAGCAGGGAAATTTCATTGGACTTGAGTTGTAGAGGTGTGCTTATAGATTTAACAGAAATGTGTAATTTGCCCATAATGTTCCTGTAAGGTCGAACAGCATCTGAATGAAATATAGCAATTAATGACTCTGTTGATAGACTGCTGTGAAGTAAAATAAAAGGCTGATTAACATGCAGGAAAAAAGTCAT
Organism: Sphaerodactylus townsendi; assembly: GCF_021028975.2. NCBI lineage: Eukaryota > Metazoa > Chordata > Lepidosauria > Squamata > Sphaerodactylidae > Sphaerodactylus > Sphaerodactylus townsendi. The sequence goes on along the minus strand of NC_059427.1, from coordinate 97,670,868 downwards.
CACCTGCAGCTCTGTGACAGAAATAGAAAACTGAAGGCATGATGACTTCACATATTTGCTGAAAAATAAGTACATATGTCACAAGTTTTTCCTGTCTCTTAAAACTACTTTAACAAGCTCTTGTACTATTTGCATAGCAAAAAAATATTTGGCATCCTGTGTGACATCAGGGAGCACTTAAGTTAAAATTGAAACTAGACTCCAATGTTCTGTCTTTCCACAGGGCTAGGGATTTGAATATAATTTTGGCAAGTTTCCTTTTGCATCTTCCTCATGGGCTTGGTACATGGCCTTGTGAGATCATGGTAGTGCTGTAACCACCTCAGATGGCTCCTTTAGAGCCTTGTAACAGGGCTTTCTTAATCCGTCAAGTCTTTCTTTTTGCTTCAAGTTGTCAGAAGATGGCCTGCAACTGAGAGGCGGCCTTGGATTGAAAGAAACTTTAGGAAAGATGGGGACAGTGCGTATATATACTGCTTCTGATTCATGCATTCCAGTGAGCTGGTAATATAGGGGGAAAGCAAGGGGGGAACTAAGTAAACATAGCAGAAAGGAAAATATGATTAGTTTCCATCAAACTGGCTCCAGCAAGCTGCCCTTCCCATCTCTGGAACTGTGTTGACTCTCTAATCTTCTGTCAAGCCGAAGCCAAATTCTGTGTCGCTTAGAACAGCATGCTAACATTGTAAACTCATTATAGATGCTGAATACACATTTCTTAATATCAAGGAAAAGTGAGATTGTGCTTGCTGTCCTTTCTGATACACATTTGGTCCTATATAGTGATAAAGTCACGTAGAAATACAAAATTTTGATTTTGTTTCCTTTGCCGGATGAATTTGAAATCCTGTGGCTTCCTGCATGCTTTGAACTAAAGGCTACATTTTAAAGAGTACTGGCTTCTCCCTGGGTTATTTTCAAATTAGTCCATTTTGGTTACTGTATATACTCGTGTATAAGTCGACCCGCATACAAGTCGAGGCACTTAATTTTACCACAAAAAACTGGGAAAACTTATTGACTCACGTATAAGTCGGGGGTGGGAAATGCAGCAGCTGCTGGTAAATTTCAAAAATAAAAATAGATACCAATAAAATTACATCAATTGAGGCATCAGTAGGTTAAATGTTTTTGAATATTTATTTCAAAGAAAAACAGTAAACTGGCTTTGTAAGTGGAAAGGAGGGTCAACAAGAACAATATGGTCTCAACAGTAACTTTAAAAGTACAAAAACCTTAGCTCAATCAGCAACCAAGCTAAAACACAGGAGTTAAAATCCTTCAAAACTGGATTCCTCATCATCATCTATATGTCCAAATGTAACTCAACTTAGATTTTAAGAGAGATATTATCAGAAATGGAAAATCTACTATTAGCTTCCATTGTAAACAATGGGGGATGGGGCACCCTTTTGGGGATCAATAGCTTTGGATCCCCTGACCCAAACTTCACCAAACCTGGCTGGTATCATAAAGAGACTTTCCTGATGAGACCAGCCAGGTTTGGTGAAGTTTGGTTCAGAGGGTCCAAAGTTATGGACCCTCAAAGGGGTAGCCCCATCTACTAATAGCTCCCATTGAAAACAATGGGGAATGGGGCACCTTTTTGGGGGGTCCATAACTTTGGATCCCCTGAACGAAACTTTACCAAACTTGGCTGGTATCATCAGGAGTGTCTTCAGAGGGTACCCTGAAATTTTGGTGTCGCTAGCATAAAAACTGCGCCCCCTGCTGGCCGGCAAAGTAAAAACACACACAAAAATTTAATGACCCACATATAAGTCGAGGGGAGCTTTTTCAGCATTAAAAATGTGCTGAAAAATTCGACTTATACATGAGTATATACGGTATGCTATTATAAAGTAAAAAATGATTAAAATAGGAGACATGATAAGAAAGAACAGGTCCTCATTCTCAAAATTCATCCTGAATATTTTTCCACCTCCCTGCAGTGGTGGTTAAAGACATGATACCAGTGGTTTGAAATGGTTCAATGTTAAGGCAGAATATCATGGTCTGTCTGTCTGTCTGTCTGTCTGTCTGTCTGTCTGTCTGTCTGTCTGGTTCCATAATTGAATGGTTATAACAATGAGTTGCATGCAGATCGAGCCATTGTGTGCTGGCTTGTGTGCCACAGGGAGAAATTGTATGCATATACCACTCTGCCAATACATTGGAAACTATTTCATCATTTCTTGAAGTGCTTCTGGCTTTAGCAGAAGATATGTTTTAAATGGGAGCAGGAAAGACTATGCTGGCTCTGAACTGAAGTCTTAAAAAAGGGAATTCATACGTTTTCAAGCAATCTTTTTTTTTTAAAATCCCAGCTCACCTAGAGGAGTTTGCTTGTTGTATCTATGGATTATTCTTGCTTCCAAGACTCTTGCATGAGCAAAGATCTGCTGCTGATTGCAGCATCTGCTACCCTGCATGTGCAGTCCTTGTAGAGACACTCTACTGGTCAGATATTACATAATAGTTCTAAGTTCATGGCTAATTGAAATTTTTTGCAGATAAAATCTTTCCTTTGCCAATGGGTATATGGCAACCTGCTAATTTTTAAAATTTCTTTTTGCAAGGTACTGCAGGGCTAAGATTCTGTGGCATATGCATTGTCATTCACGTTAAAAGCTACCATGCTTTCTTCTGCTGGCACAGACTTTAGTAGCTGAACAATTGGCATGTGTAATCAGGGTGCTTTTTAAAATCCTCCCTTGTTTATAAAGTCTGGAACAAAAGTTCAGCATGTGGCAGCTCTGACTGCCCACTCAGGGTCTGTTCCACAGACAGACAAGAGAGTGTTCATTTTGTAAAAAGGGTTCTCTTTCTCAAGAAAGAGATGGGAAGAACCGTAGCAATTCATTACCATTTTCCTTGGAGATGTTCTTCTACAGCTCAATTACACAATTTCATTGGCAAGTTTAGGTGTCTGTTGAGCAAGGTATTTAGGAATAAATGGTGATCTAAGGTACTTCACAATGTTTTGATTAACTCAGGAATCAGAAAGTTTCCCTTTGAACAAAGGATTTCTTATAATAAGGATGCTGCTGTTGGAGGAGTTGACTTTACCACGCTCTCTCTGCTCTTGCCACACAAGTAGTGAAGTTTATTTTATTCAAGGTTGGAATTGCCAGGAGGAACTTAGAAAAATAATTGCACTCTGGTTGTGATCTAAAATAAGGAGCGTCATTATGTTCCATAGGAAAGTATTTTTAGTGACATTGCTACATGCTGCTGAGTTCAAGCAAATATCTGTGAGATGATCCTGACAGATTCAAACCGCCATAGCACACTGTTGGGTTCTCATGTGAAGGGAGCACTACTGCTAGAAGAGTAGCCAGCAAATGAAATTAAAAAGCCATGAGAGTTGACCCAGCACCCCAAGAGCTCAAGTTTAGATTTTCAGGGGAGGGAATAAAGTGAATGGTGTTTGGGAGGAACTCCTTGGAAACGCTTCAGCTACTGGAAGATGCTGAGAGTGGGTGGTGGATAAATGATGGGATGTCCAAAAGGGTTATTCACATACGCACATGCTGTATTAACCCACTTTTCTCCACACAATTTGGACTAAAAGTGGTTTAAAATATCCTTAGAATATATATAGAAACTAACAAATTTTGCAGATATCAGTTGCCATCAACAGACCAGTTTGACAGATATGATGGCCTTGATGAAAACAGTGTCTCCGCAGCCAGGCAGGCAGGCAGCCAGGCAGGCAGGCACAAACTCGCTCCCTAATTTCTTGTCCTTGACTTTAAAATTGCAGAATTGAGTGCTCACTTGCATGTAGGAAGGAGCATCACAAAACAAATGCTATTTTCCTACAGTATTTTAAATGGATTGTATTCATAGATTGAGCTATGGCTTTTCAAGTACTGAGTAATAAAATGAACGTGTGGTGTGTGAGATAGAGCTAGTCCAGAGTTTCCTAGTGAAAGTAACATGTTGGTTTAAATGGTTTAAGGTTTAACTATTTTCTAAGGGAGAATGTTTTGAGAACTGTAAGCTGCTTAGATTCGTATGATAATCATTTTGTAAAGCTACTATACAAGCCTTCGACAATACTATACATTACTCTGGAAATCTCTTTTTTGGAGACTGTTCTAAGGATCAGGGATCACCAGTTTAGGTACTGGTAGCTGTGGTGCTAAGCCTAGTTTAAAAAAAAAGGCTCCTTGATTTAATAATATCGTAGAAAGGAAATGGATGAGACTGGAAGCATCTACTGTTCAACTTTGTTTTGTTGCTGTTCTGTCCCTAAAGGTCTCTTCTAAGTGAGAGTAATTTCCCATGGGCGGTGCTGCAATGAATTATATATGCTATATTGATTATTCTATGTGCAGTGTTTTGTCTTGTAGTAAGCTCTCTGTACTTGTTCCCACTGTCTTGGACTTGAAATGCTGTGCTCTGTTATGTCTGGAAGAGAGTAGTGCACTGGACAGAGGTTTAGTGCAGCACAGATCAGTAATTTACTATAAAGAGAACTCCTTTTTCCAAGTCTCCTTCCCTGACATATTGTGAAACCAAGCATAAAAACTGTAAATATAGATTGTTCAAGGGATATAAGGCATGTGCATTTTAGAAGCCTATATCATAGCTATTGTAGAAGAGCATCTCTGAGATAATTCTTATAAGTACCCCCATATATTGAAGCATGACTAGATGTAAGAACTGAATAAAATTAGGAAACAGCAAGTTTACCACAGACAGCATTCTTGCCACTTACCAACCTGCTGGGAGAGTTGTGCTTACTGGGAGATAGAGAACCTTTGATCATCATCTGTCTACAAAGTGGCTTCAGTTCACCTGTTACTTGGGTATGACCGAGTCTGTTGGGAGTTAGAGACTGTCCCTTGAGAGTTAGAGACTGTCATCTCACAGGGACCACTATGAAGTCCTAATAGATGTATCTGCGTCTATAAGGTCATACCGTGGATTGGCTGTAAGTGCAATCTACAATTGGGACTCTTGTAATTGTTGTGGTTGTGTTTTAATGTTTTACGACTTGTGCATGTAGAAGTTTGCAGCCTTCTCATAGCTGTACTGAGATTGCTTATTTTTCCCAAATGGGGACTGCAGCAGCTCCATATTGATTTTCTTTTCTTTTTATTAGGTTTAATTGAAAGGGTGTCAGAGTTGAGGTCAGACCTGCGTAGACGTTGATGCTGGTTTTAAAGTGTTGCCAGTGAATTTCTAGGGACAGCCATTATGTACTTTATTTTTTGCTGCTTCCAGCTGTGGACCTTGTGCGTTTTTTTTCAGATGCTTAAACAAGTTACATAGAACAGTTTATAAGCTGTATGTATAATGTTTCCAGTGACTTCATAGGAAATTCCTTACAGTTCGCATGCGGTTGCCATCCTTTATAGCTTCTGGTTTGAATCTCTGCTACTTTCTTATTCATCTATCTCTGTGTGATACTTAGAGTACTTTTCTATCAACAGCCATTAAGATGTCATTTTAATGAAATCTGTGGCTGAAATGGTTAGTTGCTCCTTGATATATGATTTTAATAACAGACAAAAGAAATAGCTAATTATGGCTTATGTAAAAAAATAGAATGACTGAAAAAGAAATATACATCTTACTGGAGCTAGTTAATTTTGTGCCTGTTCTCCAGGAAGCCCCAGTCCCGGTCATTTTGATTATGTGTGATTTAATCAACTTGCCCTTCCACATTGTTTTTGGAAGATGGCTGCATTCATACATAACGCATCTAAGTCTGTTCATGCAAGCATGAACATGTCTTGTGAACTGTGCTTGTACACTCCTTCTCTCATGCATTCTGCATGAATCAATAAACTGAACGTTTATTGATTCTGGAACCCTTCAGTCCAATTTGCCACAATGTCTGAATTGGGTGCCTGAGCAAACTGGACGGTGTTTCATCCTCACAAACTGGGATTCAATGGCAAATTGGAGTGAGCTTGAAGGCTTGGATTCATTCTTACTGTGCATGCAGGGGAGGACAGAAAGGGGCTTATGAGCACAGCAGAGAAGCCATGTCCATGCCCATCACAAATACATGGAGGTTTGTCAAGGGGGAAAAGCAGAGGATCCACAAGGAGGAGAATCTAATTTTACCCTCTCCCACTGCTTCTTCTTTCTCTTCTCTGAAAGCCCCCACAGCCTTTCCCCCTTTCTTGCTTCCTTCTCTCTTCCCACAAACCTGATAAACCTACCTTTATTTGCCCTCCTGCCTTCAACTTTTTTCCCTTCCCTTTCTCTTGCAGCCTCTTCCTGGACAAAGTCTGGTGTAGTTGTATGGTGCTGGCCAGATTAGGCCAGGCTTAGTTGTGTTGATAGTGAGTTTCCATTGGTCACCACAGGGTTTATCCCCAGTGAGCCCCCATCAATCAGGGGCATGATAGAGGAGGAAAGGAGCTGGATAGGGTGCCAGCCAGGCAAGCCAATCCTTCCTGGTCCCTGGCAAATGGTATCCATGGACTTCATTACGTACCTACCCTAGTCTGGTCCCCAGCAAAAGAATATTGGTGTTCTTGGACCCGTTTAGCAAAATTAACCACTTTGCTCCAGGTTCTAGGTTCCCTTCAGCATGTGAAACAGTTCAGCTGTATCTACAACTTGTTTTTCAGCACCATGGTGTCCCAGAGCTCCATCTCTGATCAAGGGACCCAGTTCACCTCTTGATTTTGGAAGGCCTTGTACTCTGCTCTAGGCACTAAGATACACCTATCCTCTGCTTGACAGTCAAACGGAAGAGGTAAATGCTGTTCTAGGGCCTTACTTTCACCGTTATTCCAGTCACCAACAGACTATTGGACTATTCTTCTTGCATAGCCAAATATGCTTATAATAACTAAATACATACTTCCACCAAACAGACACCATTAATGGTTAGCTATGGCTATCACCCCCAGTACCTGCCCTTGATCTTGCTGTCCATTCCTGTTCCTTCTGCTGATTCCTTGGCTCAGGAGCTACAGTCCCAACATGCCATCCTCCAAGAACATCTTGAGTGGGCTAAACAGGCATACAAGGCAAATGTAGATCAGAGACAGTGCTCTGGAGAAACCCTCAAGAGGGGAGATAAAGCTTGACTTTCTGCACTCTATCTAACCAGTTCTCAGCTCTCATGAAAGCTAGATGCCTACTTTATTGGACTGCTCCACATCCTGAACCAGGTCAATCTGGTTGCTTACCAGCTGGATTTACCTCCAACTCTTCGCATAAACCCTGTATTTCATCGATCCCTTCCAGTTACTGTAATGCCTCCAGACCTGTTCCTCCCCATTGTGTCCACCCCTTCATCAGTGATCGTGGACAGCCATGAGGAATATGAGGCCATTCATATCCTCGATTCCCATGTGAGGTGGGGGTGGCTGCAATACTTGACTGATTGGAAGGGGTATGGACCTGAGGACCAGTCCTGGGAACCTGCCAGCCAGGTTCATGCTCCTGCCTTGGCTCAGGAGTTCCACAGGGTCACAAGCACTGACCCACCTCCTTCTGGGAAGGGGACCCTGAGGGGAGGATAGTGTCATGAGTCAGTCCCAGGATAGTGGAGATGCACCTAAGGAAGAGCCAATCAGGAAGAAAGCAGCCCTGCCAGAAACCCAGCAAGACAGACTAAGGAGCAGGAGGAAACATTGACAGAAGCTCTTCAGCCTTGCAGCCCTTTTGTATCTCCCAGTCAGGCACCAGTTGAAGGAATTCATGTTCCTAGTTCCCCAGACTCACCTGCGGAATGATACCATCTGTGACTGAGGAGTGAATTGCAAATTAAAAGACACAGCCAGAAATGATGCTTTCTTGAAAATGGTGAACGCTAATCTGCCCAATCAGCTACAAAAGGAGGCTGTTCAGCAGGCAAACTGTGGATTCAGCTGTGTGGATTTCTTGCTGTTGTACTGATACATCTCTGACTGGTCTTTGTGAAATCCTGGCCCTCGACTCAGACCTGTGCTACTCAGCCTTCCCTTGACTTCATGATGACTGTTCTTGGTACCCTCCAACTTCTAACAAATGGACTGGACTAGGCTTTCAGATTGAAGTACTCCCCCTGGGAATGACTGCTTCCTGGGGTCGACTTCAGCACTGAAACCTGACCCTGGAGCTCGGCCTGAGCTAGCACACAATGCAAGGTCTTGCTTATCCTAGAAGCCAGTTTTTAAAATTCCTTAGCCTTGGTAAATTACGCGCAACCTTTGCAGCAAGGTCTCAAAGTAGCATTTTGTTGTTGCTGTTGTTGACATTGTTTTGTGTCCCTCTGGTAACACTGTGAGCCTTTTAAAACTCACTGATTAAAAAACCTTCTTTCCTAAGAAATGCCATTTCTGATCTGTAGAAAGGGGTCTAGTCTTTCAAAGTGAATTTTAAGTGTGTCTCTCTATTGTATTTGCAAATAGATGAGTAAGAGCAGGAGAGAATGTGCATGCTATTCTGTACCTGTTGGAGATGGGCCTGAACAACTCATTTCAGAAGAGGTTAAAGGGGAAATGTGTTTGTGGCCCTTGTTATCATCTTTTACTCTGAATTACTGCTTTTAATTCTCTGAAGGGGAAACTGGTTTGTTGTACAAAGGATTTCCTGTGATTCCACGTCTGCTTGCTAAGCTTCACTCTGTGGGCTCGTAAATGTGGATCACTCTGATTAATACGTCTGGCACATTCCCTGTGGTGTTCTTCTGACCATTGGGAAGGTCAGTATTTTATCTCTGACCTTTGCTCCCCAGACAGCCTGGTGAAAGAAATACATAGTAGTTCAAAAATTATATTATGCTGGGCCTAAGAAGAAAAGTTTATTTAATATATCTGTTCAACAGCTGTTCTGATTTTGTTGATTGCTGAAGGTCTTAGATGGTGTCTTTAAAAATGATTTTATGACTTGATTTTTAGTCAGGTTGTTGGGGGTGTTATTTGTAAAACACCTTGTTCATTAGAAAGGCTGTGTAGAATTTTCATATCCTGAAAACTGCTGTTTTCTGTTTTTTAAATCTGCAAAGCTGCACTAATTTTTGAGAGCTTTTGTCAGCTAATATTATCAGAAACTTCATTATATAAAGCAGTTTACAGTAGTTCTATTCATTGGTCAGACCTCTGTTGCAGTGTACAGTAAGCTTGTACACCTCACCTGTTGTTACCATGAGTATAAAAGATTCTGAAGAATTTTTTTTAGATTGCCCAAATATTGAAGGGAGTCATCTTTAATAAATTACTGGAACGACTGTCCATATTTTTCTACCACAATGTATCCATTTAGAGTTTGCCTATATGGTATAATAATATATTTTGGGGTTTGAGCAGTGGTGAGATTCAAATAATTTAACCACTGATTTGTTTGCAAGCACAATTTTAACAACCAGTTCTGCTGAAGTGGTGCGAACCTGGTGAATCCCACCACTGGTTTTGAGCCAAGTCTTGGGCTAATTTATCTGTGTAATCCCAAAGTATCCATATATATATAGCATGGAGAAGATCCCCAAACCCCTTCTATTTTATTTCAAGAATGAGGAACCTAGTGAGTAAATCAGCAATGTAATCAGCAGAGTAAATTTCACAGCAGTGAGCTTCTTCATCACACAATTTACGGGAAATGCAACCATCTCCCAATTCAGCAATTTAAACTATAAGGCTGTGACTGAAGAATAGCTGAAACTTCATTCCAAACAAAACAATCTTTCAGTGGACTTTAGCTGCGGCAGATGTTTTGTGTTATACAGATACAAGGGTGAACCTTTGCAGGTTCCAGCCTTTTGGTCACAGATTGTTTGATTATCCTTGATGATATAATTTGCTAGCTCTAAAAATTGATAGAAGGAATTTTTGTAATTATGTAAAAAATAAAACAAAACTGCAAAATTGGCTGCAGCGGAGTCCACTTTTGCCTCTCAAACACAGGCAGTCTGGAAAGGGACAAGTGTGTTCCAGATTAAAACTACAAACTTTTGGCTTCCTATAAATAAAAAGGGAATGAGGGTAAATTGGGCATTTTATTTTTGTGATGCTGTGAATAGCTGAGAGATCAAAATTCTCTATGATTTTAGATTACAAAGCTGATATCTAGCCTATTCAAAATGAAAATGTTCATTTACCTATGCTTTCTTGGGTTTTAATGGACAGTTTTGGTTGCTATTGCAGTCTTCTCTGTCTGTGATGTGCAAATGGCACTGATAAATCAATAATCCTTAATCCAATTTGCTTTCAAATATGCCCCCCCCCCATTTGAAGTTGAGAGCCAGTGATTTAAAATGGTGGAAGTCAATTAAAGGGTGGAAGGTTGTTCCCATGTAAGGCAAAAACCACCATCACTTTAGAAAGTCAGCAGTTAGATCCATCCTGTCTACTTTCAGTTGATGGTGGTTGTGTAGTCACCATCTGCTGTCCTTGTAAGAAAGTTGCTTCAGTAAAGAAGGAAGAACTTCCTGCATAGTTAGTAAGGATTTTTTTTTCTTACAGGAAACCTCAATGATGGTGTGATCATGAATTGAATTTGTGAACAATCTACTTTCCTGTCCCCAGAATGCAGACATGACCTCTGCTTGAGTCATGCAAATAGAACATTTTTGTCTTGGGCAAATTGATACCATATTGACAACTGACACGACATCTCTTGTCCACTACCTGCCACAAACTTTAATGGCCTTCCAAAAGAGGAGGAATTGTCATTCATGTCATTCAGTGTACAAAGTAACCAAGCACTAAACCCACATTAGGACATGAATCAAAATATAAATTCTAAATGAATTTACCGTATATACTCATGTATAAGTCGAATTTTTCAGCACATTTTTAATGCTGAAAAAGCTCCCCTCGACTTATATGCGGGTCATTAAATTTTTTTGTGTTTTTACTTTGCCAGCCAGCAGGGGGCGCAGTTTTTATGCTAGCGGCACCAAAATTTCAGGGTACCCTCAGAAGACACTCCTGATGATACCAGCCAAGTTTGGTAAAGTTTGGTTCAGGGGGTCCAAAGTTTTGGACCCCCAAAGGAGGTGCCCCCATTCCCCATTGTTTTCAATGGAGAGTTGAGTTAGTAGATGGGGCTAGCTCCTTTTGAGGGTCCATAACTTTGGGATCTCTTGAACCAAACTTTATTAGCCAAACCTGGCTGGCCTCTCATCAAGGAAAGTCTCTTTATGATACCTCACAGCCAGGTTTGGTGGAAGTTTGGGTCAGGGGATCCAAAGTTATTGGATCCCCTCAAAGTTGGGATGCCCCATCCCCCCTATTGTTTACAATGGAAGCTAATGAAGTAGATTTTCCATTTCTGATAATATCCCTCTTAAAATCTAAGTTGGGTTACATTTGGACATACAGATGACATGATGAAGAATCCAGTTTTGGAGGATTTTAACTCTTGTGTTTTAGCTTGGTTTGCTGGTTGAGCTCAAGGTTTTGTACTTTTTAAAAGTTATTGTTGATACCTTATATTGTTCTTGCTTTCGACCCTCTTTCTTTCCACTTCTTACAGAGCCAGTTTTCACTGTTTTTTTCTTTGAAATAAATATTCAGTAAAACATTTAACCTACTGGATGCCTCGAACTGAAAGTGTAATTTTATTGGCATCTATTTTTATTTTTGAAATTTACCAGCAGCTGCTGCATTTCCCACCCTCGACTTATATGTCTTGAAGATCAATAAGTTTTCCCTGCAGTTTTTTTGTGGTAAAATTGTGGGTGCCCTGGAAACTTATCGAATGGTCGCAGCTTATATGCGAGTATATACGGTAATCCCAAAGAACAATTTTATAGGAAAATGAGCAAAAGGGATTTGCTACAAGTCCATTAATTCTGTTAAGATTGCACTGGCATGACACTGATGTGGTCAGACTGGGAAAGATTTCTCTGTAGTGACCAGTTGATAAACAAGCTGTCATTTTCCTTTGGTTCCTTGTTAAATACAGTTGTCTTCTGTTATTAACTGCCTGGGAAAGTTGCAAACAGCCCTTCTAATTCCATAATTAACCAGGAGAGCATACTGGGAAGAGTTATGTTCATTGTTGTTTAGCATTGACTAAGTAGTGAATTACATTAGAAAATCCAGCAGACACGTCTTGTGTGTTTGTTATAAATGTTTTCTTAGAAGGAACCCATAAGATATTAGACAGCACTCATGTTTAATAAAGCTATTAATGTATATGTTATGGGCCATCAAGTGGATGGTTAATTGCTTCATAAAACCGATGTCTCATCCAGTGTTTCATTTACGTTAATTTACAGTGCTTTCACGCGCAATTATTTAAGAATAAGCCAGGAACACCCAACTTAACGGATCACTAACAGGTTATGTGCATTAGCAGCATAGTATACTGAAACACTATCTGGAGGGTGAAAGGAGACAGTACAATTTTTTCCTCCCCCAAGCTGGAGATCAAGACCTAGGGTCATGAAACATTATTGAAGAAACACCAGTATGTTTACACACAGTGTTCACGTACAGTTTCCACTTGAGGACTAGTCCTGCCACAGAACCATGGAAGAAGTTCACCATGAATCACTGTTGCTGGATTACATTTTCCAAGGAATGGCCATACCTGGTGAATTAGCCAGAGCTGATAAAAGATCCTATGTGCCCTAGAGGACACCTAAGCCTTCGTCTGTAAGACAGGATCCAATAGTACTCCGAAGCTATAAATCTGCTCCATCCCCTCCAGACCAGGTTGACTGTGTCCCTGAGCAGCTTCTCCATTGACCAACAGAACTGCAGTCTTGACAGGACTGAACTTCTATTTAATGACCATCAATCCTGTTACCTTCTCCAGGTGCTTGTCCAGGATTCCCACAAACCCACCTGGCTAAACTGTTAAGGAGAAATAGAGCTGGGTCTCATCTGCATATTGGAGACACCTCATTCCAAATCCCTGGATGATCTCTCCAAATGCTTTCATGGCTTAGTATCCTGTTGGGTTGGTATCCTGTTCTTTATCTTTGAAGTCGATACATATTTTTTGAGAAAATATGTATGCTGAGGTCCTTGATAATGCATACAGTGTGTGACTTGACTCATTTTTGATATATTAGATCTGTATGTAGATTATTTTCTGTCATCCGATGGTGGCACAGTTATTGTGTTGTTCTGAGACTATGGTTGCAGAAGACTTGTTGGGTCAACCATGAATCAGTTGCAACTCAAAGCTAATGTTCTTCTTATACACTATAGATGTGCAAAATATCTTCTGTGGGCTCTGCCTCCTGATCCTCTATGCTCTGCTTGTGGGAATGGACTTTCAGCACCCTTACTTCTTGGAGGCAGTCGGTGATCCTAGTTTTGTGAATTATCACCTGGCCAGACCTAATGATAAACATTTTGTTCTAAATTGGGCAAGCAACTTGAAAATCACAGAAAAACAAAGTACCAGGTGATTTCCTGATGTATTTACTTTATTTGTTCTCTGGTCTCTCCCCAGACTGACTGACAACATCCCCCCTTTTTCCATTTTATTGTTTTCTATACCCTGTTCCACATAAAAACCTAAGTAAAAATGTAACTTCATCCACCATTTCCTCCTGCGCCCCCCCCCACGTGCACTGTGCCCCCCACTCATCACAGCCTGGTCTGGACTAGACACCAAGAGGGGTGTTTGGAGTATGTGGGGGGGGGGGCAGGAAAAAATGGCAGACGAAGCTACAATTTTGCTTATGTCTTTATGTGGAACAGGGTATAGAAAATGAATAATATTAATCAGGCAATTGATGTACATTTTCACTACATTGTGGATGAAGAATAGAATAGTTTAAATCTTTTGTGAAAAAATTCCACTTACCATCTAGGCACTGGAGAGGGGCCTAGCCAGATTATGATAGCACTATGCTGCTTTGGCAATATAGGTTTTGTTGGCTGTTTATTTGATGTATTATAGCACTTTTTTATTTTCATGTAATGTGTCTGATTGTGCAGAAGACATTGGGAGTTTTCATGTGGATGACAGAGTAGTGTGTTCAAAATTCCACTAGTCTGAAGGACAATATTTTTTAACTATAATGGGTAGTGCATCAGTTGTAGAGAGGTTTTGTTTCCCTACTGAATTTTAGAAATCTCTGAAGATGGTTTGTGTTCTGCCCCCCAAGTGAATCTGTTTTTGGTACCTGAAACACAAGCCAGGTTCAACAATTCGAACAACAGGTTTATTACCTAGGATAATTAAGACCCTAACTCCACCCTTGGGTCTGTTTAAATCAAAGTACTTGCTTTTCTTGAGCAGATTTGAAGCTGTAGACTGTGACTTCTCTTGGTTGCTTTCAAGAAAGTCCACTGTGTCTTGCTTCCTTTGAGTTCTTTCAGTCTTTGTCTGGTTCTAATTGCTGTTAACCTTAACTTGTGCTCTATATATCACCATAGACTACTATGGACTACCATATACGTCATGAATATTACAGTCTCCAGCTACCCTTGGCACCTCGCCCTGACTGACTGGCTAGAGTTAAAACAGGGGATTGCTGAGTAAAGAAGGAAGACTACCTCTTGGGAAATGTTTTGAAGGGACAGGGGCTAACTAAAATTCCCTCCTGTAGAAGACTTTACAATGAACTGAACCCATGGTAACTATCGGGAAACTGCAGCTTAATGGGGAATAGTTTGATTTCAAAGACCTTTGGCTGAAACTGAAAATGTTTAAATCTTGGAATACCTTGATATTTTATTACATCTTGGATGGCATTATTTTGTTAGAACATTTTGGAAAACATTTTTGCACTCTGAACTGTGAGGTCTATCATACGGAATAGTATCAACAATATCTCATTCTCAGCATGGAAAAATCTATAGATACTTGAATGAATAGAAAAGACAGATCTTTCTACAAACTTGAAAAATGCCCCAGGCTTGCAGAAAAACCTGAAAGCTTTTAAAAAAATAATTGGAATTGTTTTTTTAAAAAACTCCAAATGGTAAAAGAAATGCCTGTAGCTTTAAGAAAAAAAATCCTTTGCAAGGATTGCAAGGAAACCACAAGAAACCTCTTTAAGCCTTCAATTCTGTCATTAGATTTATTTCAGTGACTTTAAAAAACCCTGTTTCCTCTTTTTTTTAGATGCAAATGTTGGACAAATTTCCAATGGAAGGAGGTCAGAAGGACCCCAAACAAAGGATCATCCCCTTTCTGCCAGGTTTGTAAGGTGAACAGCAGAACTGTCAAATGGAATTCTTGCATGTGGGCACATGTGGCATTTTTAAATGACCAATTTTTTCTTTAGAATGTCATCAATGGCCACTGTGGCCCGAGGCTGCTATAACATCTAGTTTGACTCTGAGCCTATGGCTTTTTCTTACTTCTCTGGTTTACTGACCACTATGGTTACTTTTAGGAGATACATTTTGGTTCCAGTTCTTCCTTAGGTTGTTGGCCTAAATGCAAAGAAAAGAGTTTGGTATGCAGTTTTGTGTGCCAGCAGAATGGGATGGGAGGAGCAGAGAAGCCAGAGCAAGTGGTAGTGTCTAAAATTTGGAAAAACAGGAATTACAGTTTGGCTGCACTCTGCTGCTGAAGCATCCCATCCCATTTTTGGAAGGCAGAGGAGGGTTCACTTTGAGAAAGGTTACCCTGATTGCTCTGTTCTGCTTACTTAAACTCTTCACTTTTCCCCAGAACCTAAACTGTTACAGCTCTTTTGTGTTTGGTTGTTTTTACACAAGAAAGCCTTTTAAGTGGGGAGACAATTTGAAAAACTCAGAGCTGACAGCCAAAGAACTGATTGAACTTTTCAAATCAGTCTATTCAGCCCCTCCAAGACCGTGTTTGCTTCTCAGCCAAGGCTGTGTATTTAAGACCTGTTCTCAGTCCTGTAATGTCAGCAGAACCTTCAACTAGCAGAGTTTCCTTCTCAGGATCCAGGATTTAGTGCCAGCCTTGGTTGTGCAGTCAGCTGTCCCCAGTTTTCCAAACTGCCCATGCTTATCCACTTCCTTGCTGCTAAGAGTGCTCAATCACTCCTGTTCCTAGGCACTATGTATGGTTTTGTGTATGTGTTTGTTCTGACTGCTAGTGACTGGTAAGGTTTTCAAGGCAAGAGATGTTCAGAGGTGGTTTGCCATTGCCTACTTCTGCATGGGCTGAAAGAGTTCTGAGAGAACGGTGATTGGCCCAAGGTCACCCAGCAAGTTTCATGCAGAGGAGTGGGGGAAACCAACCTGGTTCTCCAGATTAGAGTCTGCTGCTCTTGACTACTACACCATGCTGGATCCCGTATATAATTTACCCCAATTTTAGTTTTGCCTTTGCTTCACCATCCATTATGTTCTTGGGTTCCTGATTCTTTGGACCCATGCCTACTTGTTCTTGATGCAGCCATCATGCCCTAGTCTGCAGCCAATCTTTTTATTATGCCATTGGAGGTGGGGGGGGGGAGCAGAGATTAAGGAGGCCAAGTTGGTCAAGAAGCCGACTGACAAGAACATCTTGTGCTTTGACCCAACTCTGTTTTCTGGCATGGAAGTGGGCAGAGGATGAAGAAATGAAAAAAATATGCAAGTAGGAAGCCTCTGTGCAGCCCTCTTTTCTCCCTCACCCACTGCACACTATCTTTCTTTTCTGTTTTGCTTTTCCAAACTGAAAAATAATGGGGCAGGGGGGAGAGGTTAGCAAATATGTGAAGAATGTGGGAAAGGGAAAAGGGGAGGGGCTTGACAACAGATGCACAAAGGAGATTTCCCCTTCGTTCTTTTTCCTTTTCCCAGCAATTTTTGAGCTGTGGAGGAGCAAGGGCAATAGGAAGACCCAAACAGAAGAGGACATAAGGAAGAATTCTCTTGCCCTTTCTCACATTGAAGTCTGATGGGGAAAGGATAACAAATGTACTTGCCCCATTTATACCCCATCTTACTATCTGAACCAGAACCTGAATCTGAACAAACGAAAACAGTGCCAGCATACCAGACACATTAGTCTTTTACATTATGTGTCTTTTAATGCTGGAGGGATGTGACCCTTGTGATCTGTGCTAGTCCACAGCTATGCTGCCCCATTTTTAATTTTTCAAATGGTTTCCAAGGGCAGCCTTGCATAAAATATATAGCAGTAGTCTAGCACTTGTAAAATAATTACCTCATCTCTCCATGGGACAGGATGCAGCTTTGCAGATCAACTGAGGCTGGTAAAGATAGCTCTAATCATGGACGTGATCTAGATATTCAGATGTAGTACTGGGTCCAAGAACAGTCTCTCTGGCTACAACCTTCAGAGTGAATGTGACCCTCCCCATAATGTTGCATTCTTGTTTAATACTTGCCAGGCATCCTAGATGGGCATCGTGATCAAAGGGAATAAAAAAATCTCAGAGAGGTCCAGGAGAAGCAGCAGCATCTGTCACACAGATGCTTACCAGTACATCCGGATGACCAAGACTGTCCCAGGCCGGAGGCCAGATTGAAATTGGTCTAAATAATGCATATTATTCAGGAATGCCTGGAAATGAACTTCTGACGCCTGCCTAACGAAGTACTCAAGATGCAAATTTTAGGCTGGCTTATTGAGATTTTTTTAGGGATTTGATGGTGGGCAGTGGCAAAGTGTGAAAGAGACAGACGTGCATAGGAAGAAGAGCTCTCTTCCATGCTGGGCCTCCCTTTGTCCTTAAGGCTGGCTTGGAAATTCATTCAGGGAGGGGAAAAGAGAGATGAGCAACAGAATCCTCTTTTTGCAAGTGGGAGAGACAGCTGTCCCTCTGACTTTCTTCCGGACATGGCTTCATTCCTGGGGGCTCAGATGATACATCTCAAGGGACCACACTGAGTTTTCAGATTTCCAACTGCTAATCCCTTTTATAGAAAAACTGGGTCTTTCTCTGTTTCACTTTTTTCAAACAATCCAATCTGATAGTTTGCTTTTTCTGCAACACTCTCACATTGGCATGGTAACACTGGAGTTTCATTACCAGCATCAGGATATGGCTTCTGCTTTCTGTTTCAAATATGTTGCTTTCTGTGAAGCCCTCATTGGTAACATTATACATTGTGGTTTCTGACAGTTGAAAAATGTTTCCATGTATCCTGTCCATCGAGCTGCCTTTAGCATTCTTCATAAACCTCTAACACATTTCAGATTTGAGGGCCTTTGATAGAAATTAAGAATACATTCAGTTCAGTGGACAAGGTATTTTTCTAGGTAGGACAAATGGTCTGCACAGTTAATATTTGGGTGTGTGCCTCCCCCCATTTTCTTAAAAGGAATTTTGTTTTTCAGATTGGGCCTGTTTTGCATAAGAGTAGATTTTTGGTCTTCAGATTTTAAATGATCCCTTAAGTTTAGCAAAAGACCATGCCTGCAATGGAAATAATTTTCAATTCCTCATTATACTTTTTTACAAATGTAAATTAAAGATAATGGAACAGTTGTAGTGTTGAGCTATTAGTTGAAAGCTGTAGTCATCAGAGGCAAAAGTCTGTGTCTTTTCTGTGTAAAAGCGCCTTTTGTGTTTTGGTTGGGGGTTCAGACTTAGAGCCTATCAAAGTTGCTGCCTGATGTTTTGAGACTGAAAAAATCCATTTCTTGCAGCTGTTTTAAAGTCTGTTTCTGGCTGCTTACCATGTGTTTTGTAGTCAATACATCCAGGTCAAACTGATGTCATTACTATGGAGATATGGGCAAAATACTTGTACTTATACAAGATACATCTGACATGTGGTGAGACTGAACTCTTTAGGATGGTCAGGAAGTTGTCTCCATGAATTATGAGAACTGTTCACGTAAATTACACAAACATCTTGAATCAGCACAATCTCTGCTCCTTCAGTTGTGGGTTTTGCGGCCTACACCAGTGTTTTTCTTTATATCCAGAGACTCTGACATCCTGGGAAAATGAAACACACAGTACTTACTTGAGACGGGAAATAATCAAATATCTTTCCTTGCCCAAAGCTGTTTAGATACCCAAACTCCAAAGGTGAGTTTGAGAGCTCTGTTAAAGCATGAATAAAGAGAAAAAACAGTATCTTAGGGGCTATGGCCAGTGATAGCGAACCTTTTCGAGACAGAGTGCCCAAACTGCAACCCAAAACCCACTTATTTATCACAAAGTGCCAACACGGCAATTTAACCTGAATACTGAGGTTTTAGTTTAGAAAAAATAGTTGGCTCTGAGGTGTGCGTTACTCAAAAGTAAGCTTGGTGATAGTTGGTGGCTTTGCTTTGAAGCAGCTGTGCAACTCTTCCAATGGGTGAATCATGACCCTAGGAGGGTTTACTCAGAAGCAAGCCCCATTGCCAGCAACCAAGCTTACTCTCAGGTAAAGGATCGCGTTTTACTTCTTCCCATGAAAATCAGTGGGGTTTAACAGCGCTTAACATGGTTACCTACACTGATTCCCCAAAACTAGGTCTTAGATTTAATGCAAATAATCGAGCCCAGCGGCCCAGGCCAGCTTAGATGTGTGTGTGTGGGGGGGGGGGCACTCTGTTTGCACGTGCCCACAGGGAGGGCTCTGAGTGCCACCTCTGGCACCCGTGCCATAGGTTCACCACCACTGGGCTATGCGGTTCCCTGAATCCCAAGGCAAAACACATTTAAACTAAATATTTATTTTTAAAGAAATAAAAAGCCTGTAGACTGGGCTTGTACTGCTTTTGGAGCACAGAAATTACACAGAAACAACACAATATCTCTAATTATGCCAAGATGATGCTTTTGAATAGTGAGAATGGTAATTTCCTTATCTTTAGGACCTGAAGCCTTTTTCTCCTAAAGAAAACTAGATATATAGTTGCTGTTGTTCACTTGAATTTCATACACTGCTAATTCTCCTCCCACTCTTCCAATCTATACTTACGAGTAAGCCAGGTTTACAGAGATGGTGAATCTTTCCAAATGGCTGTAAGTTAATTTAGTAATTGTCAACATTCCCAGATTCTTGCTAAAGTTGCACAATGGATTGACAGTCTCACCTTCCCTAGAACCTGCCAGAACATAATGCAGAAAGGGGTGATTTGATAGGATATTGATCAGGTAGAGAAAGTGTCTAAGCAGATGCCGTATGCACAAGAAGGAAGTATCATTTGACCCTTTTCATTGGAAAACCCTGAAATTATTCTGTTAATCTATACCAGCCAGATGTTGTTCAAACACTCTTGGTATTCATGCATTGAGTATGCAGTTTAAAGTGCAATCCAAACTAGAGTTACACCCTTCAAAGCCCATTGATTTTGATGGGCTTAGAAGGATGTAACTGTTTAGGGTTGCACTACTGATTTAATAAACATTGTATGCAAACCTCAGTATTCCTCTTCTAAGAGATTTCAGATTGTCTCCAGCACTTAGGGAGAGGTGTAAGAACCAGGAGGAGAGTAGGTGTTCATTAGATCTGAATAAAGATTCTTACTTATTTAAAACCAAGGATCCAACGATTCTCTGCAGGGGCGGAGGAGTTTTTTGTTAAGCTATAGGAGAATTTTTATTGAAACCTGTCCTTTTCAATAGAGTCAGTCTGCTTTGCCTTTTGTTAAGAATTGAACAGGTGATATAATCTCACAGAATTAGTAGAAGTAGTTCCTTCCTGGAGAGACAAGTGGGTTTGGACACCATGCATGAGGTATTTGCACTGATTTGCATGTTCATCTGTGATGAAGTAGAATAATGTATACAAAAGGCATAGTATGTCCTCAGCTTCTCTGGCCTAATATATCCCAAATTATATAATGTCAGCGTTATCAGCAAAGCCGGGCGAATTGGCAAAGCAACTCCTGTTAAACTGCTGATGGCCAATATCACCCTGGGTGTGAACGCTTTTTGCATGTTAGTTTGAATATAAAAAAAGCTGCTGCTATGACTATAAATACATACACTAGATGAGGTAAAATAACTGTATGCTTTTCCAAATGTGTATTCAACAGTTTGGAATCCTCGGAGCGTGAAGGGGAGGGGCTTCAGAGGTAATGCAAAAGAGAGACCCCAAGAAATAGAGAGCCAAGAAAGAAACTCCTCCAGGCTGGCCTTGCATAGATTCTGCCAAATCTTTCAGGAAACAGCTTTTATAAGCAGAACTGAGTCTTCCAGACTCTATATATCCATGGTGATCCAGAGCCTATTCCCGCTGGTCTTTCACAGGAAGGGCTGCACAGAATGTATGGAAGGAAAACTTTGCCTGAAGCTGAAGCTTTTAACTTTGGCTGTGAAATGCATTTTGTGGAAGCTTAAACTGAAGACCATACCAGATTCCCAGGGATAAATGTATGTTGGATGGTTATCTGCTTTCCTCTCAGGCTGTACTGCTTGATGTCAACTTTTCAGTAATACCTTTGAACCTTCCCCACAAAACCTTGGCAAGTTAGGATGCACATGTGTTTGCATTTCTGTTTCCCTGGTTAGACCACTGGGAGAGCGAAATGCTTTCCCGGATCACTGCAAAATACTAAATTTGATACAACACTATTATACTGTTGATGCCTTCTCTTGCATCTTTTGGTTGCTACTTCTGCTAGGAAACTGGGAATCTGACCTTTTCCTGTTTCCTTCTTGCGGATATTAGGAATAATTGCATTACACCGGGTTCTTGAATGTTTAATTCACATGTGTTTGTACGACTTGCAACAATCCTGTAAAAATTCTTCTAAAATTGCAGACTTGGAAACTTTATTCTGAGAGGTTATTTCTGAGAGGTTGCGGCCTGCCTAAGGCCTTCTGATGAGGCGTTGATGATGTTTTGCTATACCAAGTGGGATCTGACTGACGGTGACACGGTGTTGCTTATACCCATTGCCTCCTCCTGTGTCGCCACTTGCTTGCAGCAGGGTTGGTCCTAGCAGTGCTGTGAGTGCCAGTGAGGCTTATCTTTGAACTCAGTTAGCAACAGTGTAGGTGGTCCTAACTTTGTTACTGGAAGCTATTTGAGCCCCAGAAGCATATCTGCTCCTAAGGACCTGGCCAGCAGCAGTGCCGGGAGCAACAAGAAGCGGCAATGATGCCCATTATCTCCCCTCCCCCCCATGCTGCCACTGGCTGGGACAACTAGGCAGTGGTCATGGCCAGCACTGCATTGACACTGTCACCTTGGTAGAGTGCCTGAAGTGGCTTCTAGGGCCACTTGTGCTAAGAACCCTCTCTGCCACCAGGCAAGTTAATGGTAGAGGGTAGATGAAGTCGTGACCGCGAGGTCACAAGGAAGAGACGAGACGCGGTGATTTCATCTGGTGGAGAGAGCCAGCAGCAGGAAGCGCGGGATCCCGTGATCCTGGCAACTCTGCCGTGTGCTCGTCCCTTGCACCTTTTATTAGGGTTCTACTAGGGGCGTGTAAGGGGGTCGGGCAGGCGGGAGGTCGGGAGAGCGGGAGAACGGGAGATCATCATGTGATGCATGATCTCATCGGGGCTGCTACGTGCAGGAGGAAGCATCCGCGTCTGGGTCTAATCCTCACCTAGGGGCAAGGGCCCTTTTGTCCCTTTGTCTGGGACACCTGGTGACTGTGGGTCGGGTAGTTCATGACCCGTGACTCATGGGGGAACGGGGGTTGGGGGAGTGGGTGCGCCCAGAAGGTCGTAGCCGGCACCGGCATTCCAAGCACTCTTTCTACGGTTCTGCTGGGTTCGCGGGCTCACCCCTACAGGTAGATTCACACAGAGGATTTGCTGGTTTACAGCTCAGGTCTTTTGACACTGTATTGTATTGCACTAGCTGTCTTGGGGAAATGGAATCTTCAGTGAGCTTGTTGGGAAGGCACTAATGTCCCCTGGTTGTCACTATTCAGACTCCTTTTGATTTGTTTGGTAGGAGATTGTCATTTTACTTTGTGTCAAAGAACCACAGCTCGCTGAACGAATTTAAGTTCTTATTGCATCCCTACAAGTGGCTGAGAATATCCTAGTTTCCTGTTCATTGCCTTTGGTCTGACATTCTGTCCATTAGTTTGTACACTTAATTTGCTGTTGCCAGAGGGCTTCCTCCAACCTTTGTATAGCAAGCTCTAGGCATCATGAATACCTGCCAGTTCCTGGCAACTGATCTTTTCATCTGGAAAGAGAATGTGCACATATGGTTAAAAGTGCATAGAGGCCAAAGCTGAAGAGAATCTGGATGCAATTTGCGAGGTGATAAAAATCAGGAAAAAAATGGGGAGGAAATATGCTGAACTCTACAAAATCCCAGTCAAAGCTATGATCTGTCTCTACCTGTATGGAATGCAGCACTCTTGCAATAAGGGCAGGATTCCTTTTTAAATGCCGTGTTATATTTTAGGAAGGTGTTAGAAGAGCCCATCTGGATCAGAGCAGCAGTTCCTCTATTCCAGAACCGGGATTCACAGAGCAGCCAGTCAGTTTCCCTGGAGGGCCAACAAACAGGGCATAGAAGCCGAGTTCTCCTCCTAATGTTGGCATACCCACAATCTTTCCTGCTGAAGCTCTGCCTTTTCGATTTCAGGAGGGATAGGGCTCGCTACCCCAAAATTTGTGTCATCTGACAACAAATCCCATTTTCTTGTGCAAACTTTTTGGATGGCAAGCTTATCATACTCACCCTTATGGTAGAGCAGACAGAGTATGCAAAGTAGTGTATAGAAATCTTCTTGATGACTAAGTGCACAGAATGATTGAAAGCCCTCTTTTGATTAACTTTGGAGAAAAGCTGGTTTCCATGCAATGATGTAATCACTGCTGAATGTGCCACGGCTGGTGTCTGTTGGCTACAATCTGTGGGGAAGAGTCACAGCCATCTCACTGCTTTTTATCGCCTTTGATGGCTGCTTGTGATTCTTGTCTGGTGTGACCTTTCACCTCTGTCTGTGTTAGCAGCTATTGAATACAGAAGGGGGAATTTGCCATGTGATCTGAGCTTAGTGCATACTGAACTGCTTCTTACCTCATTCTGGTCCCTTGCTGTTCCAGATAGATCTGTTCAGGAAGTACTGAATTGGAGGTGCAGAAGGAAGTCTGCTTGCTTCTTCTGTGCACTTATGCCTCCGTATTATCCTTCTGTGACTTTCTGTATTGGTTTTTGCAGAGCCTGTGTTGGGCAGTAATAAGAACCGATTCAGCACTCCAAGTCAGTTGTCTTGAAGACAGCTTTGTAATTACTAGCAGACGATCTGTTTTTTTCAACTTGGTTCCTCTTTCTGCTTTTATAGCTCTAAAGCCCTGTATTATGGCTGCAGGACGTTTTCACATGGAGAAAATGAATAGAAGTGTCTGATTTGGCCAGTTTATAAAGATCAAGCTGATGCCAGACTTTGAGGAGTTCCTTACTTTGTAGTGTTTATATTAGATGGAGTTACAAAGAGGACTAGAAACTGGCACATGTGTTAGTTTGTGACTACTAAAGGAAATGCTTCCTAGTTTGTACAGGCCTTTACTACATTGAATCTAAAAATGAACATGAAATAATTCCTTGAGCAAACATAGCTGCATCAGCATTTGGGCATAATAAATAGTCAGAAGCTGAGTGTATGGTTGAAATTATCTTTTATTTCAAATAATCCAATAACCCAACAGTCTTGACCAGCATCAAATCTCTAATACTACCCTCCAGCTATACTCTCACATTGAAGTTACTACAGCCAAACATTTTGTCATAACCAGCTATATACCAAAATCAATATCAGCTAAACTGGGGGAGCATAAGAAGTTCCAGAAGCACATTGGCAGAATCCAGAATCCCAAAGGAGCCACCAACATATAGTCGAAGAAGATATGAGCTAAAATTTCAGTCGCACCAGATCCACAAAGACACAGTCTGTCCCTGTGAGTACTCCTCGAAATCTGTCCATCAAAACAGTAGAGGGGAAGCATTCAACCTAACCAAGAAAATCCCTCTGACATTTAAGAACAGTCAATCAACAGAAATAAGATGAAAGAGTAAAAGGCACAGTGCCCTCCCCTCCCCCAAATACAGCACACTCTATGAGCCCTAGCAAGGATGAATGAATAGTCTAAGGGAGAAGCTGAGCCAGTGGCTACACCATAGGTCTCAAACTCGTGGCCCTCCAGATGTTATGGACTACAGTTCCCATCACCCCCTGCCAGCATCATGCTGGCAGGGGGTGATGGGAACTGTAGTCCATAACATCTGGAAGGCCGTGAGTTTGACACCTGTGGGCTACACCGTCCACCTGGTTGCCAGCTTGAGGTGTAGTCTGTGTCTCAAGCCTCAGATGTGGAGGGGGAAGGGGTTGTGCTCACCTGGGTCCTCCTGTCAGTGTGTTTTCTGCTTCTCCCTTTTCATCCTCTCTTTGTGCTGGCTCTGCAACAGAAGCAACCCTAACCACCACCTCCTTGACCTGAGACTAAGAGAGTTTGCATAGGCCCTCACAGCCTTTACATCAGCGGTGGCGAACCTATGGCACGGGTGCCAGAGGTGGCACTCGGAGCCCTTTCTATGGGCACGCATGCACAGAGTTCATCATGTGGGGGCGGTGGAAAATAATCCCCCCCTACACATACATATCTAGGCTGGCCTGGGCACGATCCTTTACCTGGGAGTAAGCTCGGTTGCTGGCAATGAGGCTTGCTTCTGAGTAAACCCTCCTAGGGTTGTGATTCACCCATTTGAAGCATTGCATGGTTGCTTCACCAAGCTTATTCACGAGTAATGCGCACCTCAGAGCCAACCATTTTAGCTTTTTTCTAAACTAAAACCTCAGTATTCAGGTTAAATTGCCGTGTTGGCACTTTGTGATAAATAAGTGGGTTTTGGGTTGCAATTTGGGCACTCGGTCTCGAAAAGGTTCGCCATCACTGCTTTACGTGCTATCCCCATTGTTTTAGCCAATAGGATCTTAGAGGTGGAAACCCTGTTCTTTTATCCCCTCCTGGTCAATTAGTTCTCTGGCTGGGTCTCCACCCCTCATTTTATCCCACCTGTGCATTCCTACTGGGCAGTAGGCACATAACTGACACAGCCTGGACTTCCAGCTGAAACTCTGCTATCCAGTTGAGTTGCAGGATGGATTCTGGCCTCTGACTACAGTTGAGCCATGTCTTTGCCACTCCAGAATGGGTCAGTCAAGCTTCTGAGGCCCAGTGAGGGGGGGGGGTCTTGCCATGATAAATGGAGGCATCAAGTGGGGTAGGGTGCTGTGCCTGTTCCTGGACATGCATCATCTACATAATAAGTCTGTGGTGGCGAACCTTTGGCACTCCAGTTGTTATGGACTACAATTCCCATCAGTTCCTGCCAGCATGGCCAATTGGCAGGGGCTGATGGGAATTGTAGGCCATAACAACTGGAGTGCCAAAGGTTCGCCACCACTGTAATACGTTATTGGAATCTGACAGGTAGCCAGAACAGGGACATAAGAATTCACCACAGATGGTGCCCCCGCAAGATCATTATTGTAGAGACTGAATAGGAGGGGGACCAGCAGACAGCTGTGCTTTACCACCTCTACTCAAAGGGATGTACTTCATCAATTTCTCCTCGAGGCTACAATGACCATGGGCAGTTGGATTGTTTTACACTTGTATTAAGTATAAAAGACTACCACCAATAAAAAACACATACAGTTTAACCCACAGATGCTCTCAAGGTAGAAAATCAAATGTTGCCTTTAAATTTATAAAGACTATGCAAAACACACCCTTGGGGAGAAAGAGCTAAATACTTCTTCCTCTGAGAAGGAGGGCATCTTGTAGCTAGGGTGTTTCCAACTGGCTGCACAGGGAGGCAGGACTTCCACTTCCTGTCTGCAAGGCAGGAACTCGGGGTTCTGTTCCTGCCTTGCACCATGAGAGCAGGCGAGATAGCTCTCTGCAGAAGCTATTCTACCTTTTTCCTCTGCTTTTCTCTTGTGTCTTGCCTAATGTTCTTAACTTCCTGCTATAATAGCTAGAGCCTCTTCCTTAGCCTTTTTTGTCTTCTGCCTGACCTCCTTTGCTTTTTCCACTCCTCTGGTCCTCAACGCTTGCTAATGGAAGATGCCACAGAGCGGTTAAGATCAAACAAAGACAACTATCTCTTCAACAAGGCTGCAGACCTGGATCTGCTGTCCTTATCACAGTGGGGAGCCCTCACAGCTTGAAGCAGTTTGGATGTCAGGGAAGATGAGGAAAGGACTTTAGAGCCTCAGGCGCCAAAACGATAGTGGTTGAATGTGATGCAGCAAAAGGCATGAAGAACAACTTTTCTTTTCTACAAAAAAGTGTCCTAACGGCTGCCAATTTGTCCAGAGCAACAGCAATGGCAGGCTTTATTCCCTGGAAAGGGATTTCTTGAACCTGATGTCCAGGATGGAATCCTCCAGGGTAATGCACATGTGCACACACAGACACTTACACACAGACATTTATACACACACTTGTGACATCACAGAGGTAGTCAGGAGATCTCCCAGCCATACTCTCATCAACCATTCTGGGTTTAAAGAGAGTCAGAGCACTCAGGGCATGGCAAGCAGACTTTTGCCTCCTCCAGACAAAGGATTACACTTTGTCAATTGCCCCTCAAGGCGACAATGAACATGGATAGTAGGATTGTTATACAGCTGTTGTATTAAATATAAATGTCTGTTACCAATGGAAGATGCATATAGTTTATCCCAATGGCGCTCTCAAAGTATAGAATCAAATGTAGCCTTTAAATCCATAAAGTCTACACCAGGGATAGGGAACCTGCGGCTCTCCAGATGTTCAGGAACTACAATTGGCCATGCTGGCAGGGGCTGATGGGAATTGTAGTTCCTGAACATCTGGAGAGCCGCAGGTTCCCTACCCCTGGTCTACACCAAGCACACCCTTGGGGAGGAAGGGCTAAATACTTCTCTGCCAGATGGGAAAGAACTATACAGTGTTCTAGCATGGAATGCCATTCTGCTCTCTCCTGAAAATTCCCTCCATCTTTACCCATGAATCTAATTAAATAAGAGGCATAAAGCTTCCCAAGGGAAACAAGCACACTAATGGGCTAATAGTTAGGTGTGTCTGATCTACAACCCTTCCTATAAATTGGTATAATCACAGCCTGGAGCCAGGACTCTGGAATGACACCAGTGTCATTTATTGTGGTAAACAAAGCCCCTAAAACAGAACTCACCTATCTGAAAAGGACTTTATTAGGTCTGCAGGCATAAAGTCTGACTCAGAACTTTCCCTGGCTAAAGGTGCTGTTTAAACCTCTTGTCTTCAGCTCCAGTACTAGAGGCCAGGCTGGTTGGGAATTGACAGGAAAGATCAAGGGTGATAGTGAACCATCCCTAGTGGCCCCAGTGGTATTAAATGGGGCATAGAAACAGTAATCTCAAACCTCTGCTGGAATACAAGAATATTTAGCCTAGAGGCGAATCTGATACTATAGTCCAGACTCCAGACAATCCTAGAATAACAGACTTCCCTCTGTGATAAAACTCTGAAGATGCCAGCCACAGATGCAAGCGAAACGTTAGGAACAAGATCCACCAGACCACAGCCACGCAGCCTGGAAAACCCACCACAACCAATCCTAGAATAATTTTTAAGAAAAAAATAAAATGCTACTATAAACTCCTGCCACTTGTAGGAACAATACTTCCTTTTCTTGCAAAAAGGAAAAAAGAGGGGCCTTATAAACCATTTTTACCAATAATAATCTATGCAGAGCCAAGGCAGAATTGCCACCAAAAACATTGGTGGACAAACTGTACCACCCTCTTTGTTTACTTGCACTCATCACCAAATCAATACTTATTTTTGTTTACCTGCATTCATCATCAAAGCAATACTTATCTCACTTAAAACATGAGGAAGGGAGGGCCTCGAAACCTTAGCTTTCAGAGATCACAAAACATCCAACAATGCTGCAAAATTCTGCAACCCCATTTGCACCATGGGGACTGCAGTAACATTAGCTTTCAACAGGAGGCAGGACTGAGAAGAAAGAAGAGATCCTTAGTCGATAAGAAGCTGCTAAAGTCTAGCAAACTGGCTTAACCTCCCTTCTGTTCAGCTTCACTGATGGGCCCATGTGTCTAATAGGTTAATCAACCTGGGAAAAATCCAACACTAACTGAAAGGGAAGATTGTTGCTGCCATAAAATTTCTCAACTTCAAAACTCCTCACCCAACCCAAAATGGACTGTGAGATGAAAGCATAGTCAATAACACTTCTCCCCCATCAGACAAAAAGGTATCATTCCTCTGGATATCTCACCCCTTGTAGCCATTAAGAATGGCTAAACCCTGTGTCTGGAAAAGTTGGGCCAGTCTGATGCAAACTTTACTATCTTTTGACCATCACTTAAGTAGAAAGGGAGAATGCAGATCCACTCTCCCCTTCAGAAGTTAGAGCCCAGCAAATCCTTATCCCTCAATCCAAGTTTGGTGTTAATTAAAATTCCCACACTGGGTAAATCCTGTTTGTTATCTCTGTTTACAAAATTCAGCAAGCAACCTAGTGGCTAACAGAATTTGTTCCCTTTTGAACGAAGGAAGGATCTTTGGTTTAATATATCTATATCTATAAACGTGAAATACCATTGACTGACTGACTGACTCCTGACTCATCAAAAGAACTAAAAAACCACCTAACCTACAAAGTTGAAATTTGGCACACCAGGTTATTATGTGGTTTAGGAGCTCACTAAGAAAGGATTTTTCAAAATATTCAGTTTTATTTGAGTTATTACACATTTACTGTTGAACTCTGGCCATCTGCACAAATATTCTAAAGGTGACAGTTAAAAACCTGCTTGCCAAGCTAAAGGATGTAGTACAGGAAGTAAAAATGATTCATTTCATAGGAGATTTTAATGAAGGGCACTTCTTTTGATGCTTTACCTAAGGTGTCGAATCGACAAGTCTCCTGATAATGTCCCACTAAATAAAAGCACAATTGAGCCAATGGTGGCCCAACTGGATTCTACCACCGACCCCCTCAACGCATACAAACCTGTTCCTTCTGTTGAAACAGCTAAAGGGAGGAGAGGGATTAAACGCAGAAAGCGATTTACAGATTCAATTTAAAAAAGACAAGTAAGGGAAGCTGCTGCAAAATATGCGAAAAACAACCCAGAAGTTCACAGACAGGCTGTGATGAGGTATGCTGAATGTCACCCGAAATTCATAGAGAGCCTGTGATGAAGTATGCGTAGCGAAGCATGGGTGCCCTGCTAGTTCTTAATAATATAGCGCTAAGACCTTGTAAAGAAAGAGCTTTTCTGCTAGTACTACTGTAAATAAGGCTACTATGAAATAAATTCTACTAATGGTCACTCTATAAGTATATTAGCTAAATGATTAGGGTGATCTTGACCAAATTTTTGTTTTTCTGGCCTGACACAACAGGGTGACCTACCATTCAACTCCAGTTCGCAGTTTGGTCAACCCTTTTAACATACGACTAAGGGTTTAACAACCCTTTTAACATATGGCTACTTAGAGATCCTGCAGCGTGGAGCATGAACACTTGCGACCAATTTATGGAACATCACCGAAACGAGAATTTCTGCAAGTTATCAGTTCTGCTCTAGAAGCTCATACAGTGCCTACATTACAACTGAACACCATTATATAAACATAAACTTATACACTTCAGTGTAAAAAAAGAGTAGAAGTCTGAGATCAGACATATTTGAACAGATTGTCTTTTTTAAAATAAATGTTTGCTTTGATCTCTCTCCTAAATTATGATTTGCACCCTTCACAAATTCTTTCTGTAAAACTTCTTTGAAAGTAATGGCTACCCAAATATTTTGTCAAAGTAAACCAGCTTGCATGTGCAAATATGGGAGCTTGATGATAGATGCTACTTTAAGTCTTTTCTTCCTATTTATGTCAGCAGAATGTTGTTCTGATTTATGTATGTTGAAAGACTTGGGGTAGGTTAGTGTATCTATGCTGCACATTTAACACCAGTAAAGAGTATTGCACTAGAAGGTGTGGATTGGTGAATTTTTCCAATTACCCGATACTGTTTGAAATGGAAGCTTCCCTTAGCCTTCAGAATAGGGAACTCAGTTTGGGAACTCAGTTTGTATCAATGAAAACGGAAGTGGGTGGCAGATTGTTTTCTGGAAGGAATAAGAGTATGATGGCAGAGCTCCTGTATCTGCACTGGCAGCTGAGAGGAAAGGATCTCTTCTGCAACTGATTGTTGATTTGGCTTCCTGACAATTTATGTATCTATCTTTATCAATTGAAAATATAAAAAATATCTGTTGCACTCAGTATAGGTACATATTCATTGTTCACAAAAATATAGGCGGTTTCTGCACAGTCTGAAAGCAACGGCTTCAGCCCAGTAAAACACCGTTTTGGCGGGGACCCTTCGCACAGGCGCTGCTGCCAAATCGATGCAACAACGCTCTGTTCCCGCCAAAACGGTGTATTCAAAACTCGCTTGGGGAGCAAGTTTTCCTGCAAATGCCGGCGTTTTTCCACCTTCTCCACTTCGGCCTTCTTTAACGCTTCTTTCCCTACCTTCTGCTGGAGTTGTCAAGCTTCGCTCTGAGGAAGGAAGGAGACACGCCCCCTGGTCTCTGGTGCTTCAGCCGTCGCTGTGGCTTTACTTTGACAAAGGCTCAGGTGTGGCCATGGGGGCGTGTCCCCTTCCCTCCTCAGAGCGACAATAGAGCAACGCGGCTGCCAGCAGAAGGTAAGGAGGCGTTTGGGGCCGGGGAGGGGAATACGCAGCTGTGCGGAGCTTGCTCCAACAGCTGCGCATCCCATGGGGCCATTTGTGCGAACGGCCCCAGAGCTTGCATTGGCATGATTAATGCCGATGCAGGCTCTCTCCCTTGGCTGTGCAGAAACAGCCATAGTAACTTTTAAAGTCTGTTGAAAATTAGATGCATTCATGTTTGTAAGGTTGTGTTAAAAATGATTTCTACTCCCTGACTGAACAAGCAGTCTTTTTGTTTTGAAGCAAGTAAATTCCTGATGTTTTCTGTCATAGCTTCACATATTTCTGTTCTATAATGTTTCACACAGCTAACAAAAACTAGAAGAAATTATGTATGAGAGGCATCAGCAACATTCTTTGCAGCAGTTTGAACTTACAATATCTATTTTCCACTTTCTGTGAGAATGCTTATACTTTTATATGCTATTGTCTGCTGCTTTAAAAGAAGTCACATTTATGGATAAATATTGAATGAGTACAGTAGCTCTGGATCAAATGAACAGCACTAATGTTCATAAATGCAGTACAGAAATAAGTATGCATTAGTGTGATTGGTTTGTGTCAATGGCAAAGGAGATTAACCGGCCGTTTACTTTGATTGCTTGCATGGTTTATGTGTGCATCAATAAGAAAATGTGGGTTATAAATTTCCTTTTAACTCTAGCGATTGAGCAAATCTTGGAAAAAAGCCAACCAATTTCCATCTGAGTTCTAAATATAGAAAAAACAGTGCTGACCCTACTTTTACCGGAACATTCAGTTGCTACCAACTGGGAAGATAAAACAAATTCTGTGGCGATTTTAATTGATGGAGAGGTACATTACATTTATAATCGCAACTGCAGAAAGACCACTAAACCAACATTCTTCTCAATAGGGCAGGGGTGGCAAACCTATGGTATGGGTGCCAGAAATGGCACTCAGAGCTCTCCCTGTGGGCACGCAAAACAGAGTGTCCCCCCCCCCCACATATCCAGGCTGGCCTGGGCCGCTGGGCTCAATTATTAGCATTAAACCTAAGACCTCATTTTGGGGAAGCAGTGTAGGTAACCCTGCTAAACGCTGTTAAACCCCACTGATTTTCATGCAAAGAACTAAAGCGCGATCCTTTACCTGGGAGTAAGCTTGGTTGCTGGCAATGGGACTTGCTTCTGAGTAAACCCTCCTAGGATCATGATTCACCCGTTGGAAGAGTTGAACGGTTGCTTCAAGGCAAAGCCACCGACTACCACCAAGCTTACTCCTGAGTAACGCACTCCTTGGAGCCAACCGTTTTTTCTAAACTAAAACCTCAGTATTCAGGTTAAATTGCCCTGTTGGCACTTTGCGATAAATAAGTGGGTTTTGGGTTGCAGTTTGGGGATTCTGTCTCGAAAAGGTTCGCTATCACTGCAATAGGGAAATCAGGTATTCCCCCTCCCCCCCGGCAATTAATTTTTGTACCCTGTAGAAAAGAAGTAAATTAGCCCCCTTACTTTTTTTCCACGCAAAGTTGTTTAGCCTTTGTTTTAAATGGTCTTGTACCTTGCTTCAGAGTACTGTAGTGAATGAAACTCCATGCAAACAGGAGAACTTGGAACTGGAGGTGAGCACCTTCTCCTCTGTTACATCCAACCACCCACAGAACAAAAAAAGGAACAAAGGCAGTTCACTGGCAGTGTCCTCAGCTGTACCAAAGACACTGATGTGCCCAACAGGAGTCCTAGAGTTACCACACTCCTGGGAACTCCATAGCTGGGGGCTTGAATTCCCTTTTGCAAACACAGCCCCATAGCAAAGGAATCATGGTAATTTACCATACTACTCAAGTCCAAAGTCTCTCCCAAGCAAGGGCTGCAGTGCTGGTGGTGGGTGGAAGAATCATGGCCTGGAAAGGGATTTCTTGAACACAACTGCACATTCACAGAAACCATCCCTATCATTTCCCTACTGCCTCAGTGAGGAGAAGCTCCTATGCGGAAACAGGAGTAAAGATTTGAAGCCCATGTCTGTTTTGGCCAGCAGCAAGCCCATCAAGCAAAATGAATGGAAGAGGAAGAAATGGAACTCTCACTTCACACATTGCAGAACATCCCTTTAAGTGAAGGAGCAGCAGTGGCATAGTGGTTATTAGCAGGTGCATTCTAATCTGAGGAACAGGGTTTGATTCCCGGCTCTGCTGCTTGAGCTGTGGAGGCTTGTCTGGGGAATTCAGATTAGCCTGTGCACTCCCACACACACCAGCTGGGTGACCTTGGGCCAGTCACAGCTTTTTGGAGCTCTCTCAACCCCACCCACCTGTTTGTTGTGAGGGGAGAAGGGCAAGGAGATTGTAGGCCCCTTTGAGTCTTCTACAGGAGAGAAAGGGGGGATATAAATCCAAACTCTTCTTCTTCTAAAGCCAGCTGAAAAAAAATACTAATCATGGAACAGCTGGATGCTCCATCAGGCCAGTCATATATAATAGGATAGGAAAGGCTGCAAAGGTGGACATAGTACCATGGGAAAGCACAGGCTTAGCATACAAGGGGCTAACTGCCTAACAGTCCTAGTTAGAGCTTTTATTTATTTATTTAAAACATTTATATGCCACTTTCTCACCTAGTTTAGGGTCACCAAGGTGGCAAAGGGTCAGAGCATTAGAATAATTTTATAATGGACACACACACACAATAATACAAAAAACTGAACAAAGCACAAACACAAATATGGGGGGAAAGAGTCATTGAGGAAACTCTAAACAAAATGAAGAAGTCTTTACCTACTGGTGGAAGATAGTGATAGAGGGGGTCAGTCTCCTTGGGGGTGGGCCACTGCGAGTAGCAGAGAGCTGGACTAGATGGACTCTGGTCTGATCCAGCTGGCTTGTTCTTATGTTCTTAGGGAATTCCATAATTTTGATGCCATAACTGAGAAACCCCATTCTTGGATTACCTCTCATCTAACCTCTGATGAAGCGGGGCCTCCTAAGATTACTGTAGTGGGGGGGGGGGTTCATATGTGAGTAGGTTCTCATTAAAGGAGGCTGTTCCCAAGCTGTACAGAGCTTTGGGGCTGCAGCTGATATTTTGACTCTTCACAGTCACCCGCTCAATATACACTATTCAAGTTGATTGGCTGCTCCAGATTCCAGTAACTTTGGTTACTACCTTCTCATCTAGACATTCCATTGATGGATTTATGAAGTCAGTTACCACTGCTAGCAGCCCCTGTGCTCCATAATCTCTTCTCTACCCCATCATGTAACCGATAGGATTTATCACACTCCAGCTGTGATCAGTGGTGTGAAGAAAGTATATATATTCCTTTAAGCTTACTTAGAGATCATTTATCTTGTATATTGGGTCTTTTATGGGGCAACCATTTGGTTTTGCTAGGTCATTTACAATGCAACCATTTGGCTGCGCTAAAGTTTAAACTGTGTCTGTGTTTAGTTTAAGTGGTGTTATTCTTCAGATAATGGAACTGGTTTTTACAAGGCCACATTCTAAACGGGACAGATAGTGCTTAATTGCCAAGAAGGCTCAGGTGCGGGTCATCTCCCTTACCATCTAGATTAAGACTCAACTCTATTTGACATCCAATTGGTTAATTACTGATCAAAAGGGCCTAGATGAGCCAATTCTATAAAACCCCTGACGCCATTTTAAACAGAGATTGTTTTCCTAAAGGATTCTTCTTAAGATTTTCTCATTGTTGTTCTTGTCTTCTTATTAGTCTTCTGCCTTAGGCTGAATAGCCTTGTATTGTATTGTTTTTTTTTACTTGGAACTGTCTAGAGCTGAAAGAGAACTGATTTTTTAAAATTTCTTTTCCTTTTAAATTTTTTTAAAATCTCAACTGTTTGAGAATATCTGGATAAAGAACCCTGGTTTCAGTACGTTACTGGTAAGGCACCTGGCCTTGGGCAACTTTCACAAGCGGGGATTGTGAACCTAAGCCACTATGAGTCCAACGCTGCAGACAGCTAACATTCATTTTCAGGGGTTGCAGATAGACCCCTGTCTATCAAATTCCAGTACCTCTCCTGGTCTATCAAGACTTCTATATTTTTGACAGGCAGCACAGTTACAAATAGAGCTTATCATAAGAACATAAGAAAGAGCCTGCTGGATCAGACCAGAGTTCATCTAGTCCAGCACTCTGCTACTCGCAGTAGCCCACCAGATGCCTTTGGGAGCTCACATGCAGGATGTGAAAGCAATGGCCTTCTGCTCCTGCTGCTCCTGAGCACCTGGTCTGCTAAAGCATTTGCAATCTCAGATCAAGGAGGATCAAGATTGGTAGCCATAGATCGACTTCTCCTCCATAAATGGCACCATATTCCAAACACCAATCACACGATTCAGGAACAAATGTTTCCTTTTATTAGTTCTAATTCTTCCCCCCAGCATTTTCAATGTATGCCCCCTGGTTCTAGTATTGTGAGAAAGAGAGAAAAAATTCTCTGTTAACATTTTCTACCCAATGCATAATTTTATTGACTTCAATGATAGCCCCCCTCAGACGTCTCCTCTCCAAACTAAAGAGTCCCAAACGCTGCAGCCTCGCCTCAGAAGGAAGGTGCTCCAGTTCCTCAATTATCCTCGTTGCCCTTCTCTTTTGCACTTTTTCTATCTCTTCAATATCCTTTTTGAGATGTGGCGACCAGAACTGAATACAGTACTCCAAGTGCGGTCGCGCCACTGCTTTCTATAAGGACATGACAATCTCTGCAGTTTTATTATTAATTCCTTTCCTAATTATCCCCAGCATAGAGTTTGCCTTTTTCACAGCTGCCATGCATTGAGTTGACATTCCCATGGAACTATCAACTAAGATGCCCAAATCCCTTTCCTGGTCTGTGACTGATAGCACTGACCCTTGTAGCGTGTATGTGAAGTTTGGATTTTTTGCCCCTATGTGCATCACTTTACATTTTGCTACATTGAACTGCATTTGCGATTTCTTAGCCCACTCACCTAATTTATCAAGGTCCACTTGGAGCTCTTCGCAATCCTTTGAGGTTCTCACCACCCTACATAATTTGGTATCATCTGCAAACTTGGCCACCACACTAACCACCCCTACTTCCAAAGAGCACTGGTCCCAAAACGGATCTTTGGGGGACACCACTCCCTACATCTCTCCATTGCGAGAACTTCCCATTTACACTCACCCTTTGCTTCTCGTTCTCAACCAGAGCATGTTCATGACAGGTACAAAGAATCTGGTCAAAGAATTGTCTCTGAAGATGCCAGCCACAGATGCCGGCAAAACGTCAGGAGAAAATGCTACTAAAACCTGGCCATACAGCCTGAAAAGTACACAACACCCCAAATAATTATCTGTTTAGCAGCTTGTAAGGATGCAGGAGCTTGGCTACAAAAAGAATGGGCAATCACACAGTTGAGCAGCTAGGGACATACTGATTACAGTAGCTTTCAGTCATTTTGTAGGTTGAGTAGGTAACTTTGAATGGGATATATCTTGGTCTTTACCTCTGTTGGGCTACCTATTAAGAGCTAATAGGACAGTAATTAAATAATGTTCAGCAATAGTAGCATAAGGCAGATCGGCTCAAGCACTCTGCACATGGTATGAGCTATGATTTGGACAGAGTGTCGCCATCGAGATGTTCTCCTGCTTCCTTTGCTTCCCCTGCCCCCTATAGTGGTGGGGGAGATGGCAACTGCAATTGACCGAGTACTTATCCGGTTGTTCTGGAACTCTCTTTGCAGTTTCTGTTTGGGTGTGGCTCTGATCCTGCAAGGCAAAAGGGCTCATGGTTGTTTGGCAGAAGCGCAGGCCTTTTTAACCCATGTACAGTTACATGAGCAGCAGGGTGTGGCTGAGGAGGCTTAAGATGCTGAATAATCCTACTCCTCCCCTGTCATTGCCCTGGCACTGATTAATCGCTGGTCCCTGTACTAACACAGCTGTGCTGGGGACAGATTCATAACATCACAGATTTGGTGGGACACTATCTCTGAGTTATGCTGTCAAGGGAATTAGCATTAAACCCTAAGCAGTTTACAGAATGACTTTAGGACAGTGGTGGTGAACCTTTGGCACTCCAGATGTTATGGACTACAATTCCCACCAGCCCCTGCCAGCTTGGCCAATTGGCAGGCAGTGTGCAGGCAGGCAGTGTGCAGGCAGGCAGGAGTGTGCAGGCAGGCGGATGGTTCCATCTCACCCCTGGTTCCTTAGCTGTGCCATTTTGGGCTGGCAAACCTGAACTCACCAGTCCCTGCTCCCAATCTGACCTGGTGAGCCACAACCCCCAGAATTTAGTCATAACTCTTTTTTAACTTCCTATTTTTGTGCACAACTGTGACTATTTCTATTTAAAAACAGTTGATAAGAGTTTTGTAGAAACTATGTATTAACTCATCTAATTCACTTGGTTTGCTTTTACTATGTAATGTCAGTGCAAAACACAATGGGTCTGTTTCATGAATGTTAGTAATGATTCATTTTCTGTTGAAATCAGTGGGACAAACTAAGCGAAGGCTTCAAAGGAACTGACCTACTGTGGAGGAGCTATATCTCAGGAACTGAATATATCTTTGCAAGCTAAAGATCACAGGGCCAATTCCTGGAATTTCTAGTTGAAGCAACTCAGAAAGGGCTTTCTATGTCTCAAACCTCAGAGAAACGTTGCCAATCCTGGTAGACAAGTGAATTAGATGGACTAATGGTCTGGTCTGTATTGTTCAACTCCCCCTGGGTCATACCAGCTTTTTCTCTTTGTGTGTAACTCAAGCTGTATGTACTTGCCTCCCAAAATTCACAATGTAAAAATGAAGCGGGTATCAAATGCAGAAATTTGTTTCCTGGGAATCGTAACTTAATTTTTTTTGAATGGAAAAGTAACTTTATATTTTTCGTGGAGGCAAAGAGAATTTAGGAACTGATAGATAATGTGCAGTGAAAGCACAAACCAAATGTGCCTTGTCTTCACTCCTGTCATTAATGGCTATGGCGAAGAGAATTTAGTTGACATGCATTTGCATTCTCTGAGCTAAGGTTGCATTTTTTGTTCCCTTAACAAATATCATTTAAGTATCTTTACATTTTACCTGGTTGATTCTATTATTTTCTTCCACTATAAATTATTAATAGTCTTTTTTGTTATCAGATAGCTATGTCAGGTGGTGAACCTGGGTACTCAAGGGAAGCCTAGACTAGATGAACCTCTTTACTGTATTGCCCTGTATGCTCCAGAGTAACATCCTTGCAGGTATCTGATCTAATATGTGGACCAGTAGCATTGAATACTTGGGATTAAGAAATTATTTAAACCCACTTCCTTTATAGCTAATCTTTGTAAGAGAACGAGACATGTCTACCAAATGGGCTTTTTGTTGTAACCCCACAGTAAAACCTGCAGATATTTTTGCTGTACCTCTGCCTGTTAAGTAAAGGATGTACTTGCCTTAGGGAAGAGGGAGGAGAAATTGTGAAACTGCAGGAATTGCGTCCTCCCCTTTGCCTGCCGGTAGCAGGCCCTTTGCATCTACTCTTTACTTGAGTGCTTGGGTTTATAATGGTTCCTGCCTGCCTGGAGACATGGTAAAATTTTTACTAATTTGGAATTTTGATGTAATCAGCTTTTTATTAACAGATAGACTTCCTGTTTGGATAGCAAAATTGTGGGAGGATAAATACTTGTTACTTGGAATATTGTGCTTCTGTAATCCCTTAATCTTTTTAGTCTAGTCTATCTGTGCCCTATAATTATATGCTAATAACATCTGTTGGGCTAAATATTACCATTCTCTGAGATGATTGTTTATCTGAGACATCTGTTATGGACCCATCAGCAGTTCTACAGCAAGGCTGTAAAAGCAAAATTGTGCTCTCTGGTGCTGAATGCCATTTTTTTTTGGCATTCATGTGTTTTCAGGGTTTGCAGTGTACACAGTTAGCTGTTATGGCTCCCTAAACTCCAAAGGTTTTAGTCTCCTTGCTGGCAGCTATCTCTCTTGGAGGATTACTTTGCAATGTCAGCTGGGGCTACTGAGCCAAAAGCCTGACTCCCACTCTGAAAGCAGCCAGTAGACCAGGCTTTGCCCTTGGGGGGTAAATGGGGATCATGGATGTCCCATGACATGCTGGATTTGCTGCTTCCAGTCTGTGGGTGACACCCAGCTCTGCATATCCTTATCCCAGTCTCTTGGTGATGCAGTTGAGGTCCTGAATAACTGCCTGGAAGCTCTGGTAAAATAGCTAAGAATGTACAAATTAAAACTAAATCCTGAAAAGCCCGTGGTGATGCTAGAAAGCAAGATGAAGATCTTGAAGGACATTGTGCTCGCCCTTCTGATGGAGTTCAGATGACCCTCACTGACTCAGTTAAGAGCTTTGGGGTTTCACTAGACCAGGGGTCTGAAACCTGCGGCTCTCCAGATGTTCATGGACTACAAATCCCATCAGCCCCTGCCAGCATGGCCCCTGCACTAGACCCAACATTATTCTGCAGAAGCAAGCTAACGTAGCTACAAAAAACTCTTCCCACTCTGACTCTTCCCACTCAGTCTAGACCAGTGATAGTGAACCTTTTCGAGACCAAGTGCCCAAATTGCAACCCAAAACCCACTTATTTATCGCAAAGTGCCAACACGGCAATTTAACCTGAATACTGCACTTTGCATTAGTCTCCCCTCAAAATCAGTTCAGAAATTCCAGTTGGTGCAGAATGCTGTAGCTCCGCTATTATCGAGAACTAGAAAGAGCATGCATATCATTCCCATCTTGCAGTTGCTCTACTGGCTGCCTATTAGCTACCAGACACAGTTTAAGGTATAGGTTATCACATACGAAATCCTTCATAGCCGTGGGCCCTCAAATCTGCAGGACCCTCTTTGCCCCTATTCTCCACCATTGCAGCTTCCCCCATCTGACCTGCAGGGCTTTCTGCAGGTATTGACAACTCTGTGTGCCTCTTTCCTTGGGGTCCCCACCTTATGGGATGACCTGCCTGTGGAAGGAAGGCTCTGGTCGGCCCGGCTTCCAGGAAACTGTGGGAAACTGAGTTATTCAAGAAGACTTTTGTATGCAGTCAGTAGGATTGGACCGTGCAAAATAATTCACAAAATGAGTGACGTAGCTTCCGGTAAATAGGATCGTACTATGTAACTTTTGCATAATTTAATGTGCCTTGTTAATACTCACTATATACTCACTATGCCAGTTTTGCTTCAGTTCTGTTTTTTTTTTGTTTATTGAATGTCCCATACTGTTGATTTTATTGACTGATTCTGTATAATCCACCTTAACGCCCAAAGAGAAAGGTGGACTATAAATAACACAAATAAATGAATCATACATTTAAAAACTGGAGAAAGTTTGGAAAGAAAAATTCTATTAAACTGTTCATGTGGTTCATAATGCAGCTCAAACAGTATTATTCAAGCAACCAATGACTACTAGCATTGCTCTTTCTTGTCTGAACAGGCAAGATCCTGTTTCGCCGAAGTCACATCCGTGATGTTGCTATCAAGCGCCT
This sequence comes from Sphaerodactylus townsendi, assembly GCF_021028975.2. Taxonomy (NCBI): domain Eukaryota; kingdom Metazoa; phylum Chordata; class Lepidosauria; order Squamata; family Sphaerodactylidae; genus Sphaerodactylus; species Sphaerodactylus townsendi. The sequence goes on along the minus strand of NC_059427.1, from coordinate 97,629,930 downwards.
TATTCCAATTGATGAGTACTGTAAGGTGAGTGATGTTTTTCTTCTTTTGTGATGGTAATTAAGATACATGTTTGGTGTTTGTAAGAGACATCTCTTCAAAGTTCCCTTAATGTTTTGTTTGTTAATCTATTTGGAGGAAAACATGCCTTTCCTTTTGACAAGATAGTCCCCAAGAGGCTAGTACACAGCTGTTGATGAAACAAGTATAAACCTCAGTGCAGAATTACAGTACCAGATTCTCCAAATGTCATTTGCAAGGGGATAGGGTTTTTCCTCACCCAAATCATAGCTCTCATGGTTACTATCTCTGTTCAACTATGCAAAAGGCTTAGAAGACAAAGCTGGTAAAATTTCTTGGATGAGGTATTTTGACAGTTGCTGCTGGTCTTTTGAGGGGCCACAGTAACCACAGGGGAAGATATGAGTGTGTTCTAATGTATACTACTACCAGTGCTAGTCTGTTCTGGTAGCAATTTATCTTAATTAGGAAGTTTGAAAACAATGAAGTATACTGGGATGCCCAATCTTGTTGAATCTGTGGACACTTACAATTTTGAGACTAGGCAGCCACAAAATGGCTGCCATTGAGAGCTGGGGATAATCAGGAAATGGCTGCCATAGGGTACTGGGCCAACCACAAAATACTGGGAAGTTGCAAGCCAAGCTTCATCCTTGTTCAAAGTCAGTTTTTTCCTGGTTTCTCTTGCCCCAGTGACATGGAGGAAAGCTGTGTGTGAGACATGGCAGCTGGTCTGAACTATTAGGATACAGCGCTTGACCTATGGATGGATGCTTTAAGGTGGGCTAAAATCTACAGTGACAGCAAGGGAATGCTGAAATGGTGCATGTTTGTGCTAAACTCTCCTGCCAGATTATGATTTTTAGGAATACTTCATTGTATTGGCCTGCTTTGTGATCATTTTGCTCTGCTCTCAAGATCTAACCTCAGTAACCTTGCATAGTTCGTATTTGGAAAATGAATCTAAAGCTTTAATTGATCTAAAAGTGCAACCTTACCCTCATCTATCAGTGTAACATTATTAAGAATGGGTCACAATAAAGAGACTTATCAAGAGGCGAAACTCATTTTTTGGTTAGGGCTAAGGATTTGGTATCATTTCAAAGGCATCTTACAGCCCCATCCGAAGCCCAAGGCGTCCAGGGGTTGGTGAAGCTGCCACACTGCCCAGACCATCCCTAGAGAGCTTTCTGCCAGCACAGGGAGGCAGGGAAAACTAAAGCAAACCCCTGCCACTGGAAAGCCCTCCATTGGGCTAAAGTATGAGGGCCTGGATGCCATATTCCCAGCCCTAAACCCTGGGTGGAAGCTGACTAAAATCAGCTCCCCCCAGGAGTGCCCTGGCCTCCCCACCCCTGCCACTGGCTTCCAAATGGATGTCAGCATTGCTCTGTAACAGCCCTGATTTCTTATGTGGCAGAGGGGGCAAATGCACCACCACAAGGCCATGCCACTCCCCCAAGCTCTTTCAGCCGCCCTCCAAGATGGGGCCACTAACTTTATTCCTATCTTCCAACACCATGGGATGGTCTTTGGTTTTTCTCCCAAAGTGTTTATTTGGTAAAACTCCCAGAGTGGTTCTTGTTCAAACCTAGACTGATTTCACAACTTGAGTAGTTTTGAGACTCTGTTTGTTGTTGGTGTGCATTTATGAAGGAGAAAAATGGGATGAGTAGATGTCTTAAATTCCGCTTTGTTGTTGTTCCATCGACTGGGTAGCATGACATGTTCTGCTCTTCTTGTCTGTGGTTTCTCCTGGAAAATGTATAGAATCTACTTGTATAGAATCTACTTGATTTCAAAAATGCAGTTTTCTGTGGATTGTACTTACCATTTACCATTTACTGATGCATACATTAGAGAGAGAGAGAGAGAGAGAGAGAGAGAGAGAGAGTTGTAGTTTAAGTTTTATTTATTTATTTTGTATCTCATGTTTTCCCATGGCCCCATGTTGCTAGAAATCTTCCTGTTATTTTCTATGCTCTCTAGCAGCCCAATCCTGAGCCTGGTGGCCAGGACTGGCGCTGCCACCACAGCACCACCCCACCATCTCCAGAAGGCTCTAGTGGTGCTAGGATGCAAACTACAAAGCAAAACCTCCTCACAGCTGAAAAGCCCTCCATTGGGGTCAGAGGAAAGGGTGGCATAAGTCCATGCCCTGGTCTGCCTCGTACCTAGAGGCAATGTCAGCACAGGCTCATGGGGACATGTGGGGTCTCATGTCCCCAGGTGCATGCCAGCTAGTCACGTGGGGGGGTGGAGAATCATCCCAACACACACCCTTCCCCTCCGGCCCGCCTCGCCAGGCTGCTCTTTCAGCCATCAGAGCCACCACTGACCAAGGAGCAGCCTGGCTAGGCCACCGCTGGGCACCCCTTGGCCCTGCCCCAGCAGGCTGTTCCTTCCGCTGGAGGAGCTTCCGCTGGCTGAAAGAGCAGCCTGGTGGGGCTGGGCCGAGAGGCAGCCAACAGCAGGCTCCAGCCAGCTAAGGTAAATGGGGCATGGGGGGCACAGGGAGAGGGGGCGACTGGAGCAGGTGTTGCCCTGGGCACCATTCAGTGGCATAGTGCCCATGGGGTGGGGGGCGCGATTCCCCGGGTGGCGCTTCAGCAGAGGCATGGCGGAAGCATGGTGGGGGTGTTCTGGGATGTGGCGGGGGTGACCGCAGCTGCGGCAGGGGCGTGCAGTTTCCCCTCACTCCGCCTCTGGCATCATTCCCCTACCCCTTGCCTCTGAATGTCAGTCACACCTCCGGAACTTCCCCACTGTCAGTGGGGCTGGTGGCAGTGCTGAAGCACTTCTCAGCACTGCATCTGGGTGCTGTGGGAGTCTGCAGCAGCCACCCTCCAGCAACTTTTTCCTTCACTGGGGTAAGTGCCTCAGGGAGTGTATTTCCGCCGGCATAAGGCCACACTGCCTCCAGCAATCGCTTCAGACCCCCTCCCCCCGCACACCACTCTGGATTGGGCTATTGGTTTCATATCCCAGTTCCCTTCTACGAATCTTGTTTTGTTTGAAGGATCATGTTCTGGCAAGTGTAAAGTTCACAGCATTATAGAACTGAAATAGTGAAGACTTCTTGTTTAGATATAATTGTGCTTGTCTGCTCTAGGTGGAAGAGTGGTGTACATTTTACCAAGAATGGGTGCATGGCCCATTAAACAATGTGGGGAAATATTCCCAAGCAAGAGTTAAAGAGCTTTAAAATATACATGTGATTGTTGGCGTTAATTTAAGTACATTAGCAATTTGAATTATTTCTTACTGATTTAAGCCATTAAAATTAGAAATGCGTGGAGATATTATGATTTATGTAATGACTTCCTTTGTCTCTGTTGAAGCCCGAGAATTCATCATTCAGGTCTTTGCAATTATACTTTTAAAAATTCTTGTTTTACTGTATGCATACCTTCTCTAATGCTCTTGCTCAGCATAGTTTACATTTATAATCCATAGTAAATTGAATTTATAGATAAAGTTTCTGAATCATTCATTTGTTTTAGGACAGTGGTGGTGAACCTTTGGCACTCCAGATGTTAAGGACTACAATTCCCATCAGCCCCGGCCAGCATGACCAATTGGCCATGCTGGCAGGGGCTGATGGGAATTGTAGTCCATAACATCTGGAGTGCCAAAGGTTCGCCACCACTGTTTTAGGAAAACTCTTAGAATAGGCACTGGCACACACATGTATATACAAGATTTCATTTTAAATTGGGAAAAAATCAGAGACTGCAGCTGTCTGCTATAAAATGATGCCATTAATAGCATTACATATGACAAACATAACAACCATGACTGATGATGTTGTGACTACTTAGTGTCCCCTCCCCACCCTTCATTGGGATTGCAGGGAAAGAAGTGTGCATTCTGGCTGGCCCTCCAGCTATTGGTGCTTAACTGTACTGTTTTCTGAAATGGGAGGGTAAAATCACGCCTTCACATGAGCAAGCCATTATAGAAATGATATGGGCACCACCAAACAGAACAATTTTTTTGGCATTGGTTTCTCTCCCATGTAGAACATGGGGAAATAGTACTCCAACTAACCCACTTTTTAAAAAGAAAATCATGGAGATTTCTGTGGTTTGTGGATGTATAGTAAACGCTGAGTGTTACAGGAATTAATTGTAACCACATCCTCTCCAAAAGCTGCATAAGCAGTAGTTGTTTCTCGTTTGCTTTTTTTGGGAAAGAAGGGACAGCTTCATTTCTCAGCACAGTTCTAGAACACCCTGATGACACTATTAAAGGCATTCCTTGACTGGAACTAATCAGTTGTAGCTTTTGTCTGCCCCTCCTTCCTCATAAGATTGTCCATAAATCTGAGATTGCTTTAGAGATCTCAAATCAACAAAAGTATGGAGAAAATACGTTTCAAACTTCACGCTGTGGTATGAAATGTATCCTGAGAATAACTAAATATATTGTTCTATTTTTATTTATTCTACTATAACCATCATTTTCCTCAGGACAGCATAAATGGTTCTCTATCCAATTTTATTCTCACGACAAACTTGTGAAGTAGGCTAGACTGGGAGATCTGGCTGGTCCCAGAGTAGCTAATGAGCTTCCTGGACTTTGAACCCAGGTCTCCCTAGTTCTAGACAGGCACAAACTGCAGTGCAGTTTCTTTGTTTTGCTCTTATATATTTGAGAGAGTTTCATCATGTTTCTGAAAACCATTTTAACAGCAGATTGCCACATAGCTGTGTTAACCACTTAAAGATACGTTGCTTTCACATTCGGCATTTTGTCTGGAATCTTTATTTATACACGAGGCTTTTTACAGAAAATCCAAATGACATCGCTGCTTAATCATTGCGGTCAGGCATCTCCTACATTGTCTTGTTCCTTTTTAGGCCTGGTTTGATTAAATATTTGGGCAGAATTGTAGTACTACCTTGTCGGGTGTGGACTGTGAAAGCCCTAGTAGTGCACTTGAAATGATTTGGCAATGGTGTTTTAGACATACTCCAGTGTTTTGACTAGTGAGCAGTTCCAAGAACTAGTTTTGTTTATCAGAGGCGTAGCAAGGGGAGAAAGCGCCCGGTGCACTGGTGTGTCCTCCTCTCCCACCCCAGAATGCCCCCGCCCCGGAACACTCCTGGAATGCCCCCACCGGGGTGCATGCCTGGTGCGTTGTGCATCCCCCTGCGTCCCCTTGGAGCTACGCCTTTGTTGCTTATTCCTGGTTCCTTCTGGAGAAGTGAAGACTGGAAACCCATCTCACTTTGTTCTCTGTGTCCTTTTCAGGATTGGAACTGTGCTTTTGTTTCGTGAGCATAAGCATCTGCCAGCTAAGTGGGCATCCACAGTCACTAGCAATGCAGTCCCAAATAGGGCTACATCCTTCTATGTTCTCTAATGTCAGGCCCCTTCCGCACACGCAAAATAATGCATTTTCAAACCACTTTCACAACTGTTTGCAAGTGGATTTTGCCATTCCGCACAGCTTCAAAGAGCACTGAAAGCAGTTTGAAAGTGCATTATTCTGCATGTGCAGAATGAGCCTCAGTGTGCTTAGAAGGATGTAACTTTTTTAAATGAGCGAACTGTAAGTCACGTTACTATTCTGTTTGTCTAGGCTGAGCTACAGTGATCAGAGGTGAAGCTCTAATGTGGCTAGCAGTGTTCTGTCCTTCTAAGTTGCACAACCATTATAAAATGTCTTGCAACATGGTCCCTTCATCAGTTCATTTAAAAAAAATTGGAACTGCAAAGAGAAAATGAAATCTGGGAAATATTCAGTTAAAGGACTGATTTACACTAACTGTGCATGTGGGCAGTCACAAGGTGGTATTTTATTTTAGAGGGGTACTTGTAAGAATGGACTTGTTTTTAATTCTGTTGGTATGCAACACTGACAGATTATTTAAATAGTAACAAGGAAGTTGTGGAATTATAAAGAGGAAATAAGTTCTGGAAACCATTGGTTATAGGATCCATAATATTAACAATACTCTGACCTGGATTGCCCCGGCTAGCTTGATCTCATCAGATCTCAGAAGCTAAGCAGGGTTTGCCCTGGCTAGCATTTGGATGGGAGACCTGCAAGAAATACTAGGGTTGTGAAATGGAGGCCAGCAGTGGCAATCCACCTCTGAATGCTTCTTGCCTTGAAAACCCTATAGGGTCGCCATAAGTCAGGTGTGACTTATCAACAACAAAAAATGCTAACAATGTTTGTAGTTGGGAAGGGGAACAGGAGCTGTTAAATATTTTGAGTTATTTTGTTCGTAAGTTTTAGCTCAGTGCAGCAGTGAAAGCAGTGCTACTCACTAATATGGGTGGGGGGGGGGGGGGCTGTACGAAGCATTCTGAAACTGGCCAGAAAGTTACAGAAGTCAGAGGTGTGTGTGTGTGTGTGCGTGCGTGTGTGTGTGTGTGTGTGTGACTGATGCAAGAAAGCACAGTTACAACATTTGCCCTTTTGGCAATGCACACCATGCAATGCTGTTGAGGAAGGGGTGTGCAGTTGCCTGCAAGCATGGGTTCATGAGCAGGCAGGGGAATGGCATATATGCAGCTGGTGAGTTCGAAAGATGAAAAGGAGGTGTGAGCAGAGGATGGGAGGTTATCCCCTGCCCATGGCCTCTCAAAATCTGGAACCAGCTCTGGGAGGACACAAAGATTTTCAGCTGTTTCCCCCAGGGCTTTATGCATTTGCAAAATGCCCATGGAAAACACACATGCCATAATCCATTTGTGAGTGGGATTAAGGTAGAGAAAAGAGGCTGGCAAGCAAGCAGTTTGCTCAGCTGTCATTCATGTGGCAACAACCGCACAAAGGCTGTGATGCGAATTCTAGTTTTGCCTTTGCAATGGGTGGTGAGCACTAGGTGCTAAGACACTTGTGTTGCTTTTTATGTATCTCAAAGTGTGTTGTGGTGATTGGTTAGATAATTGGGAATCAGAATCCTTGCTGCAGAAGATGGGGGATTGAGACGAGTTTCTGGTGCTATTGTAGCAAATCTTTGAGGATGAGCAGTATATGGAATTGTGAGTGTACCTGGCCTATCCTTTATATCAGTGATTCTCAACCTGTGGATCACGACCCCTTTGGGGGTCGAACAACCCTTTCACAGGGGTTGCCTAGGACCATCGGAAAACACATATTTCCGATGGTCTCAGGAACCGAGACACAAATAATTTTGTGGTTGGGGCTCACCACAACATGAGGAACTGTATTAAAAGGTCGCGGCATTAGGAAGGTTGAGAACCACTGCTTTATATAGTCCAGGCAGAAACTGGGTGCCAGGTGTTTACTGTGTGATTGGCATACCAGCTCTTCATTTTCAAACTGTTTTTCATTTGCAGGCTCTGATCCAGATGCCCCCGTACATCTCACAGTGTGATGAGGTTCTTCAGTTCTTTGAAACAAGACCAGAAGACTTAAATCCCCCCAAAGAGTAAGTTGGCTAGGAGCAGCTGGCACAGCTGCATTTGAAAATACTAATATTGCAATATGTGCCCTACAGGAGCACTCCAGTTAAAGTCCTGTAACTTTTAAAGGAGGAGGAGATGAACTTCTACAAATATAACTTTTACTAATGAAGTTTATACTAATGTTAAAAAGTTAGGAGGGGGCTTACTGCTGTGAATATCCTGAAAATACACTTTCAGTACTAAACTGACATGAAGCCTGTTGATCTTGCCTTTCTCCACTTGCTCACTTTTCCTCATGGTCACTCTTGCTGTCTTCTGTTCTGGCTGAAAGAGGATAACAGTTTCCACACTGGAGTCCCCCCCTCCTCATGGACAGCAGCATGCCCCGCCCTTTTCCTGTGATAAGCAGGAACATCCAAATGACCATGTGCCCAGTCTGTGCACAGCTTGTCTGACATCTCTTTTTCTTCCCCTTAGGAGGAAAGATAAAATTCATTTTGTTTGAAAGGCAAACCTGTGGAGTAACTGCTGGTGGAGTATCTGTCTACATCTCCCCTGTAGCTACCATGCAGATGAGGGAAAGCCCTACATTCAAAATGGCAGAGTTCTCCTTGAATGTCTCGCATTTTATTATTCTGGAACTTGGTTTGTTTCATCCAATGGTATTGATCTATGACCATAAATAAATACTAAAAGCAAAAATGGCAGAATTATGCTCTTCCTTCCTCCCCTCCTTTCAGCCCTTTTAAGGGATTTCCCCTTGCCTCTTTGCTGAGTAGCACTGTACCACTACATTGAAGTTGGACAAAAAAGCACCTTTTAAAGAAGGAGTGGCTGTGCATGCAATACACAGACATAACAGGAAGGGACAGAAGTAGGAATGGCAGCAGAGCAAGCAGTGCAGTAAGGGGTCATGCAAACTCCTTTCCTATGCTGCGTGTTGCTGCTGCTGTATCCCTCTGGAAGCAACCAAAGTGGCCAACAGCTAATTGCCTGAGGCAGGAAGCTTCCAGCTGCAGAGTACTAAAGGATGCAGCAGTGGGGTATAGCAAAAGAAGGAACAGATGGCAAGGGCAAGAGGGACAGCCTGAATCAGCAGCTTTGCTGGAATGCTTGTCTGTTGGATCAGCCATGAAGATGGGCGGGTATCTTTGCTGTAGAATATGCTATTCTCTCCCTTGCTATGCCCTTCTCGCCGGGGAAATTTCCCCTTTGTGGACTCATTGCCACTCTCAGTGAGAACCTAGGCCTCATATAAATGTTGCATTTTGCTGGAAGAATGAACTGACCTGTACGACTTTGCATGCACCCAGCATCTCATGGTGCACTGAGCTGATATGCTCGCAGAGTGCTTAAGCACATTTGGTTTGCATGCCAGCACTACACTCTCATGGTTTATGGATCTTTAGCATACTGATGTGGGGTTCCTGAAGGCCCAGTTTGATCAAGATGCTAGACACATGCAAAAAAGACAAGGTAAGTTTTCCTGGTCTGTCAGCTTCAGGTTTGATTCAGGCCTTGCCTCACCAACTCTGAAAAAATAGTTCCTGCTCTCTCCAAAGGAAAGTGGAAGTACAGAATTCATCCACTGAGTTTCTCCCCCACACTCGCCCCATATTTCAGCTCCTACATCTAGCAATGAAGTGGCAATTTCTTATTCCTCCGTAGGCCTGACCTCTTAGTTACACCTCCCATTTCGGGAACCACATGCTGAAGCAGTGGCTGTTCTGTTGCTTCTAATTTGCTTTGTTAACCCCTAGTTCCTGACTGATTTTTTTATTATTAAGCACTCTTTAACTTGTTAACTTGCTTAATAGCCGCTTGGGGTAGGATTACCAACAGCCTGTCATGGTTCATTGCAAAAGCAGCCCAGAGTAAAAGACACTTTCTCATTGCAAATCTTTAGAGCAGTTCATCCCAACAAATGACAGCCTCATATTTTGAGTGGGAAATATGCAGACAAGATGGTTTCAGGAAGGAATGTCTGCATCACCTCTCCTTCCCAATGTGATGAACACTTGTCTTGTGAGGATGAGTTGCTTGTGGTTAGACGCCCTCTTGCAACATGCTCTGAGTGTAAATATAAACACCAGTCCTGGGTCTTCTCTTTATGTGGCTGGAGTGTGCCAGCTTTGCAAAGAAAGATTGGTTGTGCAAGATGAAATTGAGAAATGTTTTATATTGTTTTGGAAGTGGTTATGTTGTTTATACTCTGTGCCTGAACAGAACCCTTCAACATCTAAATTGTCTGCAAAAAGTTCTCATTAAATGCATATTTACCTCTGTTTTGCCTTTGGATACTTAACATTGCTTACTTCCCTTGACCTCTTATTTTCTTGACTTGTCATAGTTCCTTCTCTGACTGCCAGTTACTTGATTAGATTGTGCAAGAGCCCTACAGTCCATTAGCTAATAACATGCTGTCAATCTGTGTTCCCATCCATCCTATCCAAAGTATTGCTTACCCATTAACCCATGGCTCTTTGGTAATTCATCAGCTTAATGTAGCAACTCAGGGATGGAAGCCATAGAAAGAAGATGTTTTTGTAGCTTTTTCAATGGAATAGGTGGCACTGGGGACTTTTTGTTGAACTTCACTACTGTATACAACAGAAAAAAATGTTTCAGAGCCTGGTGAATCTGGTGTAGCTTTTCATTGTGAGAAAGTCAGCGTGAGGCTAGGACTGTCCTCACACTCGTTCTCAGTCACCGTCAATGGAATACAATATTTCAATTCAGCAGTTCTACTTTTATGATTATTTGTGGGACCCACCCAAGAACATGCGTGGAGAGGAATGCCCGTCTGCTCCAGCCCATTATATTATTTTATTCCATTCTTCCAGACTATTCCCCCCCCTAAACACACACACACATTCTGTTGTTTTCTGTGATGATTCAACTCTTTATCATTTTTGTTCCTTAGATTTTTCTTCTGGTTTGTTCCCCTAATGAAGCTGCCTTATGCTGAACTGTGCCAACTCACGCCAGCGTTGTATTTTCTGGATGGTCAACTCAATAGAGAATCCTATGCAGTGGTGGGATCCAAAAATTTTAATAACAGGTTCCAATGGTGGTGGGATTCAAACAGTGGTGCCGCCGCACGCACACACCTCCAGTCCCTATTGGGCAGGGAGGTTGCTTTAGTAACCTCTTCTCAGCACTCAGAAAAAATTAGTAACTACTTCTAGAGAAGTGGTGAGTACTGGTTGGATCCCACCTCTGATCCTATGGCATTTTAAGGCCTAATGGGAATATTGTGGCATGAACATTCCTGGACTAGATCTTGTTCCATGAGATTCTGGAAGGATTGTTCTCAATTGCCATGTATAATCCATACCTGTAGACAAGTGCAGACAATATACATAGCAAATAAAAATAGGCCATGAATGGTAAGAGATCTGTGCCATCTCTTGGCAGTGCCTGAATGTGTGCTTGGGTAGCTCTGACCTGGATAGCCCCAGGATTACCTGATCTCATCAGATCGCAGAAGCTAAGCAGGGTCAGCCCTGGCTAGTATTTAGATGGGAGACCTCCAGGGAATACCAAGGTCCTGATGTGGAGCAGGCAATGGCAAGCCACCTAAGAACAACTCTTGCCTTGAAAATCCTACAGGGCTGCCATAAATCAGCTGTGACTTGAGACAAAAAAACAAAACAGGGTATCCCATTCACAACAGCAATAATATACAGTAGTGTCTTTTTAGTTACGTTAAGCTGATTTAACATTTTAGTAAGTCTGAAACCCAAACTGTTTATTTTGTGTTTGAGAGCCAGCATGATGTACTGGTTAAGAGCAGTGGATTCTGATTTGGCGAATTGGGTTTGTTTCCCCACTCCTCCACATGAAGCTTGTTGAATGACCTTGGGCCAGTCACAGTTCTCTCAGAACTCTCTCAGCCCCACTTACCTCACAAGATGCCTGTTGCGGGGAGAGGAAGGGAAGGAGTTTATAAGCTGCTTTGAGACTCCTTAAAGACAGAGGAAAGTGGAGTGTAAAAACCAACTCTTAATCTGTTGTTTCAGAGGTGCCCCCAAATTTGCCTTTAGATTGCTATAGCTCAGTCTCCATCTGGTTCATGCTCTCAGCCTTATCTGTCTTGCAGTGTGATTATGAGGATCAAATGAGAGAATCTGTGTACTTGATAGAGGAAAGATCAGAGGGAAAGTAATAAATAAATAAGTGACCAATTCTAGAAAAAGTTTGTTCAAGTGCACAGTACAATAATGGTTTTGAATAATTTCAAAATTATAAAAACTGCTGGATATTTTTTTAATTAACTTGAGTGTCCTAGCATTCCAATATTTGCCTTTCCTGAGCAGCCACATGGATCTGTGGGCTTGATGATCATTGTAGAATGAGACTTAAATTGTTCATTTTGACTTGAAGACCATGTGAGAGCAAGGAGGTCTTCTCTCTGTGCTTTGCCCTTTTTGCTATAAGGAAAATGGAAGGGAGGGAACTTGCAGTTCTAACAGTGTTTTAATAGATTCCTTTGTGCTGCCAGCAATAAACTGTTTCTCAAGGACGTCTCTGTTGTGTTTCATGGCCCAGACGGAATGCTTGAGGGGTATTTATTAGCTACAATTCAAAATGTTAATTAATAAAAGTCCTTGACTCTCCTCTGCAGGGAGTGTTATGAAGAATTTGCGCAGGGCTGCATGGCCTGATACACGGCCACCCTACCAGTCACAATGTGATAGGCAGATTAGTCAGTTTATGGTGCTGTATCTGGGGCTTGGCCGGATGTCATAATTCATAGGAGAGATAAACTCTGTCCCCAGAACCTTGAAAAGAAGCCAGGTCTTGCAATAATAGGAAGATGCTTTTTCATAAAGTAGCAAATACATGGGCAGGGGAAATGCAGATTGCTAAATTAAAAGCCAAATATAGCAATTATTTTGATAACTCTGTTTGGCCATGGTACAGTGATACTGCATCTATGCTTGGTCACCTTTTGCCAAAACAGATTTTTTTTCATCTTACGATGTTCTTTGGATCATTATGTATAAGCCCAAAATTAGCTTAAATCCACATGCTGAAGTTAGTATTCTGCTTCCATATGCTTTATGTAGATACGTACTAATAAAAAGATGAGAATATTCTTACTAGGCCATTTGTCCACATTCAGAAGGAAGAAGAAGAGTTTGGATTTATACCCCCCCTTCTCTCCTGTAAGGAGATTCAAAGGGGCTTACAATCTCCTTTCCCTTCCCCCCTCCCCACTCCGGCACAACAAACACCCTGTGAGGTAGGTGGGACTGGGAGTGTTCCAAAGAACTGTGACTAGCCCAAGGTCACACAGCTGGCATATTTTGGAGTGCATAAACTAATCTGGTTCACCAGATAAGCCTCCATAGCTCAAGTGGCGGAGCAGGGAATCAAACCCGTTCTCCAGATTAGAGCGCACCGGCTCTTAACCACTACACCATGCTGGTTCTTCAGTGGCCCAGTGGTGTAGAAATGGTGTAGAATTTTTTTATCCATTGACATACAATCCCTCTACTACCATAACTCGTGTGTAGAGAGCACAGAATCAGATCGGTCTAGTAGCCTTTATTTGACTGATTTTCAAGCATAATTGCTCAATTTGTGACTATAGATCTGTTATAGAAAAAGAGTGAACAGAGAAACAATTGGAGTGTATGGGCCAACTTTGGAAATTTCTGGAGAGTTGAGGTTGTGCATTCAGAGGGTGGGGTTTTAAGAGGGGAGGGAGCTCAGTAGGGATTTGATTTCATAGAGTTAGGGTTGCCACCATAAGCCCCCAGACAAAAATTCCACCTGTCATTCCATATGATCCTGATCCAAATCAAATATAACACATAATTTTGGCTAGTTTTACCCTGCATCTCTATTAATAAAAGAATCCACGTGTCCATCTATCCCTTTGTGGCAGGTGTAACCATCAGAAAATATTGACCACCAGCTTCAGGATGCTCATGGGAGTTCCAGGGCCAAAAATGAAAGGAATCAGAATGCCCTAGCTAGGGTTATTAACATCCAGGTGGTGGCTAGAGATTGCCTGAAATTATAACTGATCTTCAGGTGACAGAGATCAGTTCACCTGGAGAAAACGGTGCTTTGGATGGTTGTATGGCAATACACTATGCTGAGATTGCTCCACTTTGCAAACCCTGCTTTCCTCAAGCTCCACCCCCAACATTTCCCAATACTTCTCAACCTGAAGCTGGCAACCCTAATCCAGGCCCATGTGATCTCCAGACACATTCTGTGTTCTGTTTGCAGTGGAAGCTAAACTTGGGTTTCTCTTTTATAGCTACTAAAGCAGATACAATTATCATTAGTGTAAATGGGGGAAGCATCTGCTTACTGCGTTGAAAAATCATGGGGTTTTAACCCCCCTTCTGTTCATAATATTAACAAATGTTTGCTGCTTATATTACTATTAAATAAACTCTTAAGTGACCAACCTCTTAGGATGAGAGTGGATGAGACCAAAGATGAAAAATAATGGGATTAGAAGTGGGGAGAGAAGAAAGGTCATGAAGGGAAGAGTGCAAAATGAAGGAGTTGAAAAGTATGGAAAAGAGGAAGAGAAGATTAGGCAAAGTTAGCACATTTTTTTTCTTTCGTTTTGATATAACACACGAACAGGGCTGCCCTCTTGCAAGACCTGACTGTGCAGACAAAAGTATGGAGCTGGGTGGAACTAAAGAAAGAGAGACGTCATAGATTGCTTGAGATAATCCCCTTGTTAGGAGGTTGCATCCTTGCAATGATCCTGCCTTTCTCCAATGCTGGCTTTGACTGAGGGGTCTAACAGCATCTGAAAACCAAGGGTTTCCTTCAACTTCACAGGAAAGGTTGCAAAAAAGCTAGCAGAATCTGAGCAACTACTGTTTACTGTGCTCTGCCTTTCATTTTCCCGTGATGGCTACAGTGCAGAAATACATTAGAACTAACCAAAAAATTCAATGCATTTTCATGAATGCAGCATTACACTGGCTTCAGGCGCATACCAGCTGACTTGACCTTGGGAATTTTATCCCACTCCCCAGTTCCACCTCTGGGTGGCCCTGCTTAGAATTTGCCACCCAAAGCTGCCATTTCCTCCAGGGGAAATGTAGTGTGGAGATCAGTTATAACCCAAGGAGTGTGAGAAGTTCAAATGAGCACTGGAAAAGGGGGATGGGTGGGAAGGGGGAAGCATGACACTAATGGAGAGCAGGGTGAAGAAAACAAATTGAGGGCCAGACTCAGTTTCACAGATGTCTTTGTTTAAACCTGGTTCTGCCACAGCTGCATGTATAACAACAGTGGGGGTTTAATCCCCGCCCTGCATGAGTGCTGTCCATAGCACAGTTGCCCACAGTTTGTCTTCTCACTGTTTTTTTCCTCAGCTGAGTGAGCTCCAGTTACTGGAAGCGAGCTCCTCTGGGTTGGCCGTGCTTGAGGGGAGGACATGATCAATCCCCCTCATTTTTGTGTGGCTTTTACTCAATAATTTTTTAAATATGTGATAATAACTGAACTGAATTTTAATGACCAGAATATGTTGTTACTGAGTGTGTGTGGTCCCTAAGGCTTGGATATATGGTGGGTAAGGCTTGGAAGCTTAGCTGCTGGGGTACCTAGTAACCAATGTAAGAATTTAGTTGTTTAAAGAAACAAGAAAAGCTATTGGGATTGAATCACTCAATCTGGCCTAGCCCTGCAGCACCACTGTGTTTATAGGCTCTTCCCTCTTCCAGAAAGAGTGTTTTTCTGAAACGAGCTTCTGCAGTGAATGTGAGAAGTCAGATGTCCAGGACGGCTGTTGCTGAGTCAAGGGATTCAGCTGCTAAGGCTCCTCACCACAGAGCTGTGAGCCTTCATTGCACATGTTCTCTAAGTGGTTATTAAAACAATCTGCTGTGCTTTGCTCTAGCAAAAGAGAAGCAGCAGACAGAAAAGATTAGCCTCCTTGCTGGCTTTATGTTAATTCCAGGAGCACATCTTGCAGACATCCATATATCATGTTTATCTATACCCCAGTAACATTAGAGAGAGAGCAGAGCCATTTCTCTTAAAGGAATACTGTCAACATAATATACTTTGAATGCTATCATACTAAAAGAAGGAATTAGGAGGACTGTAACCCTGTTATGGGGGAGAGGGAAGAGGCAGAGCTGCAGTGGAATCCATTTGACAGGAACATTTCACCTACTCTTTATTACCTTATCTATGGATCTGCAGGTCTGTTGAACAGGCAACCTCTGAGTGCAGTGCTTGGAGCCTATGCTTTCTGACTGCATATTGTTAGACCCCGTCTTTGGAATGAATGCTGACAAATCCAAGTATTCAAACTCTCATGGCCCGATCCAGGGGAGGGGCAAATCCACTTGCAGAGGCAGTGTGGGCCTGCACTGATGGATTTGCCCTCCCTGGGGCACTTATTTTGGCAGAGGGGCAAATGCACTGGTGAGCAGATGCCACAGCCCTCTGGGACAACTGAACACAGCACTGGGTGCCGCAACATTCTTCTCACTCTGCTGCCCATTACACTACAGACTGGGCCTTGGACTTACACCATCCTTTTGACTGGCATAAGTCCATCAAGCCCTGTAGAGAGCTTTCTGGTGCCCTCTGGAGGCAATAGGGCAGCAGCAATGCCACCCCCAGCTGCCTGGGGCTCTGGATTGGGCTATAAGTCTATACAGAGAATTAATTCCCCTCATATGTATTAATGAATTGACATTACGCCATAAAATGTTTCCTAGACCAGACATGAAGTATCCTTTTTAACCAGAGATCAACTGTAGGGCTGTTACTCTGTCAGATTTCCCCAGCAAGCATACACAGGATTAGCAGGTGCTTTCCTTCCAGCTTGGTTTATCATGTGGTATGACCCTTAACCTTCTTCTATAAGAAATGTTCATTTTAGTCTCTGCTTTAGAAGAACTGGGTGCAGTAGTAGCTTTCATTATCCATTAGTACTTCACTTTCATCTGTTGGGAAGCCCTTCAGCAATTGATGGACTGGATACATTTAAGGCAACATGGCACAGCAGCTTTCCTCCATTCATCTTGCAAATGCTCAGATTCATTGGCACAAGAGAGTAGTAGGGGTTTATACTCACAGTATACATGTAATAGGAGGTTTATTTATTTATTTCTCTCCTCTCAGCTGATCTTCATCCAGTTAAACTGAGTTGCAGATTGATAGTTCCCTACCACTGGAGGGATGACCAGACAGACACCCTAAAACAGTGGCATAGCTAGGAAAAATGGAGCCTGTGGCAGACTCTTCCCCCCCCCACGGGCCCCCACGCCATCCCCACCCCCTACTTACTTTAGCTGGCAACAGGACCAGGCGGGGCTGAGCAGGGGCACCCGGCAGTGGCCTCTGGCAGGCCTGGCAGGACAAGGGGGAAGGAGGAGGGGTGTGAGGGCAATTTTCTATCCCCCACGTCACCTGAACGGCTGCTGCCCGGGGCACCGGTCCCCACCCCTTGGTAGCTACACCTATGCCCTATAATCTTTCTAAAAATCCATCTTTTCTGAGTTCCCACTGACCTATTTGTTTGGTGAGTTGAATCCCAGAAATCTGTTCAGACACTTTCCAGATGTTGCCACTTTTTGAAATGCCCTGCCAATTAAAAATGCCTCCAAACTTTGTGAGAAAACATCGAGCCTTTCCCCACTCGCTTCCATCTCCCCTATGCCGCGCGCTGCTCTCAGCGCGCGGCATCCCAGGCACGCGCCCAGGTGTCCCCACGACCCCGCGCTCTGTGCGGGGTCGTCAAAAGGCGCCGTTCAGAAGAGCGTCTGGGATGCCGCGCGCTGAGGGGCGCGACAGCAGCAGCTTCGGGGGCGGCTGCGCTGTCGCCGCCCCTCTCAGTGGGGAGTGCCGAGGGACCCCGCGCTACTCTCCTCGAGTAGCGCAGGGCTTAAAGGAAGTGGGGAAAGGGCCATCATTGCTGATGCTTAGCTCAAATGGAGAGCAAACACCTGGCAAAACCAGAAATTCTGTGCAATGACTTTGGTTTTCTGTACTGGAAGGAGGACGCTGTAATTGGCAGAGATAATATTCAGCAATTCAGGGTATAAATAAACTATTCTCTGATCTGCCTTGAAGGAAAAGCATATCCTATTAATAAGGCTAAGTCTCTAGGTTATCAATTTGCCCTGTCTTTATTGTATCGATTCAGCCATTTGGAAAGGCGTGATAATAAGACTGGAGTCCTGGACAGGCTGTAGTAACTGATTGCTTCTTGCATCCATCTTAGAGAGCCTTAGCACCACCAGCAAGTTGGACTGAAAGGGGCAGGGTGAAAGCTGGGCCAGAAAAAGCATCTCATCTGAATTATATGCTCAGACTTTGTTTTACCAGTTGCAATTAAAATCCCTTTGGGGAGGATAGATTTAAAGGTGCCAGCAGCCATGTGAAGGCTGCCAAAAAGCACTTAGTCAGGCACCTTCTTTCCAACCTACTGGCCCATTACTTAAAAGACAGATCCCTCCCTGTACATCTGCAGCCTTTGTACAAGCCACTGTGGTGACTGTCTGTGTTACAAATTGCTGTGCTAGCATGCAGGCTGTGAACCTTGTCACCTTGTGTGCTATTTTAATAACAGAATCCCCCCCCCCCCAAAAAAAATGAAGTGTTTCAAATAGTGTGCCTGCAAAGTAAGTATCCTACACAGATAAGTGCTTTTTAGTCACCTCTGGGGCCACCATTGTTGCTAGTTTTGAATAGGTAAAACTAAATTCATTTTTATTTAAGAGGGCACAGTACAAATGTTCCATATCAATGCCCTCAGTTCTGAATGATGTAGATGTTGAGATATGGGCCCATTTTTGTACGGGCCTTCCTTGTCTCATTTTTTGCCATGTTGCTTTCCTGTGAAGGTGATAACACCATGCTTTCCCCCCTCCACATTTAGGCATTTTAACACAATCTGCTCCAGACAAACATTGTTTCATGAGTAAAGCAGAGCAACAGCATCTGCTCATCCATTTGAGAACAATGCTTACATATCTCAGACTCTTACCAAATCAAGGCAGTGTGATTTTAAAAATAGACCCGAGAGCTGTTGCTCACTCAAATATAATGAAGCAAAGAACTTCTGTTTTGCACCTTCACTTCGTTATGACATCCCCTTCTTCCTCTGTAGAAAGGGTTGTTCCTAGCCTCATGATGTGTGTGGGAAAACACTGAGATTTTTCAGGGCTTTCCCATTTTGAGCAAATTGCTAGATTTTGTAACTTTTGTTCTCTTACGACCAATATTCAACATAGAGCATTCTAGGATTGGTAAAAAGTTAGATAATGTCACAAGTCATCCAGATTCATCTAATGACCTTTCGCTGTTTAGGTTTCCTCAGATGTCTTTCTGGATTCATGCCAAGGGGCAATTGTGGGATAGGTAGAGGGGAGAAAGTTGCAGGCTACATGAGCTTAGTGTTGTTTCCTTTCTTGTCTGAGCTTTGACTCTCTGTGATCTGTCAGAGCATCTCACACTGAGACCTGCTGCTATCTTGGCTCAGACCAGAGAAGTCCCAACGAAGTGTAAGCACAGCTTTCCTTCCATTTCCTTCCTCATCCTGATAGATGAAATAGTGGAACAGAGGAGGGACAGTGATATTTTATGCTTAATACATTTAGCAGCTAATGATAACGGTAAAACAGAGAAGCTTTCCTTTCCTAATGCCTTTTTAGGCAGTACAGTTGTAGACTGGAGCGTGCATTGAGCGTGTGTTTTTCTGGAGGGGGGGGGACATCCTTGTTAGTCTGTTGCAGCAGGACAAAAAAAAAATCTTGTGACACCTTGAAGACTACCAGATTTATTATGTCATCAGCTTTTGTGGATGAGACCCAGCTTTGTCAGAGTCATGAAGTGGATCCTCAAGTGAGCTTCTGTCCACAAACACTGATGCCACAAGGAACGTGCTAGTCCGTAATGTGCAGCTTTACTCTGTAGTGAATGTTCTTAGCATTTTGCTCGGAAGGATTTGAGATTGTGAGCTACTTTTTAATTCAGTTTTCAGGCCTCTCTAAGTATCTCAGAAACACTTGAATCCGTGTGCCCTGTTAGCTGACCAGTGTGTGAACAGTTTCAGATTATACGTACCACTTCAGATTTTCTGGTTCCAAGTCATGCACCTTTTCATATTATGGGGAAATGGTGGAGATTTAATTCCCACGGTGCCCCTTTCTGACCAGTCTCTGTTGCACCTTTATTACCAAAGCCTCTTCTTTTTTTAAAAAAATCTTTCATTAGAACAGTTTCATATGCATTTAGACATGTAGCAGGTATTGGGTTCTGTCAAAGATTGAAAGATCTAGATCAGGGGTAGGGAACCTGCGGCTCTCCGGATGTTCAGGAACTACAATTCCCATCAGCCTCTGTCAGCATGGCCAATTGGCCATGCTAGTAGGGGCTGATGGGAATTGTAGTTCCTGAACATCTGGAGAGCCGCAGGTTCCCTACCCCTGATCTAGATCTTCACCATTCTGGAACTCGTCTACTGTACAGACTCTTTAAAACACTGTATAAAATGGCTTGGAGTTAGATCAGTATAACTGTAGGAAATGAATGTTTAATTGTAAAAATAAATCCTGAGAATGTAATGTCTGGAAGGAGATGTAACTGTGATATGCATAAATATTCCTATGAGCCTAAAATAAAATAAATATAAAATAAATAAATAAAATAAAAATAGAATTGTCACCTGGCGTGCTCACAAAAATTAATGCAGCAGTCGCAGCCATTGCATGACATTTTTCTTGTGTGAAATGATGATTACATATCAGCTGTCCTGAGTGGATCAGCTATCTGAAGTGAGGACGTGTTTTTTGTTAGAAAAGCTTCATTGATCCCTGTCACTTCAGCTCGTTTTGTGAGTGTGCCTTCAAAAAACACTAGGGGAGGGTTCAGTGGTAAAGCATCTGCTTTACATACAGAGGGTCCAAGGTTCAATCCCAGACTCATTATCAGGCAGTTTCATGTGTTCCTATTGGGCCTCTAAGGTGGAAGTGCGTTGTATGTGCCTATCAAGTCAGTGATGTGCTTGTCTGTCAAATTAAGAATGCGTATTAGATGAAAGGCTGGTATTTGTCTTGCCCCAGAGCAACAGGGCAATTCACCCCTGCTCTAATAAGATACATCCCCAAAAAAAATAAGACATAGTAGAGGTTTCTCATGAAGCAACATAAGGCATCCCCCCCAAAGTAAGCATTACAGTAAAAGTTTTGTTTCAGCACCACTAACAGAACATGAAAATAAGACATCCTGAAAATAAGACATAGCACATCTTGGGAGTAAAATTTTAATATAAGACACTGGTTCTATATCTGGGAAACACGGTTCAATTCTGTTTCCCAATATACACATCCCTAAAAATAAGACATAGTAGAGGTTTTGCTGAAGTGCGAAATATAAGGCATCCCCCGAAAGTAAGACATAGCAAAGTTTTTGTTTGGAAGCAGGCCCGACGAACAGAACACAGAAAAATAAGACATCCCCTGAAAATAAGACATAGCACATCTTTGGGAGCAAAATTTAATATAAGACACTGTCTTATATTCGGGGAAACACGGTAGGGACTTGAATGTTAAATATTTAGAAGTCATCGTCTTTAAATACTGTTAGGGTCAAAAGAAAAGAATTGAAGTGCAGGAAATGACTCAGTTCTTTTAGAAGTCTTTTTAGAAAACTACCTGAGGTTTTTGGATTGATAGGTAAAGCCACAGAACTTCCTTCCAGTGAGAATTTCCATCAGAGAAAAAGAATGAAGAAAGCAGTGTTCTGTATTTGTGATAAGAAAGTTCTGTAAAGTGATTTGTTCCATGTTAGACTAACTTCCTTTCTTCTGAGTAGAACTTAATAGACGATGCCTCTGAATGGCAAGCCTGTCATTTTCAGCTTGGGATGGGATGGGGCAGGGGGTGGGGTGACCATGCAATTAATGCTCTTCTGTTTTTGCCTTGACTCTTCTGGAAACTGGAATTAAAGAAACTGAGCACATGCCCTGTAATTTGTAACACATGCTAGTTGGTACCACTCAATAACATCCTGCTGTTTTATAACTTTTTTTTGATATCTTGTCTTCATATATACCACATGTTTTTCTGACGTAAGTAAAATGTAGCTTGTGTTTTCTGGAAGCTATTCTCCCTGAAATTCTAGGACTTGTTGTCTGCTGTGCAGGTGAGCAACAGAAGAGAATTAGGACTCAAATGCTTTGCATGGAGGCCGGGGAGTTGTGTAAGGGCATTTACTGTTTGGCAGATCCAGAAACTACCCAAGGCCTAGTCTCCCTTATTTGTTACAATTATAACACATATATCACTTCAGAGCTAGATGGACCATTCTGTTGCATAGTCTCGCTAATTTATTTTGTTTTCTTCTTTGCAGGGAACCAGTTGGGAAGAGGAGACCTGGTAAGGCAGTTGTTCCTCTTCATAGTTCTGCTTCACTTTTGATATGTCATAAAATTATTAAAAAGTCCACACCTAGTGACTAATACAAAATTTGAGGAACCGTGTATTTTCGTAGTCACTGTAGCATTTTCATATGATGGAAAGAAGTCTTTTCCAAGTCATCGAAGTCTGCTTCCCCTTGCATGTTGCTCTTTTCCCATATTTCATTTCTGTTTCAACATATAAGCAGATGAAGGACAAAAATGCATGAAAAAGATACTTTTACATGTCAGCCTAGTGTCTGTATGTTGTCTGTGTCGGGTTCCTGGACTTGGTTCAAGGTTCTTCTGTACATCGTATTCACTGTTTGTAGATTTCTAGCAGAAGCAATCAGTTTGCAGCCAAGATTGCCAGTCACCTAGGCTGGAAACTGGCCATGGACAAAGCTGGACTTCTGTCATGAAGTGTACTTCTGTCGTGAAAGTAGAGAGGAAACAGATTATAGGATTTATGTAAGGGAGAGCAACAGTATGGAAATGGGATGAGACAAAAAAATATCCCGAAGATGCTCTCTTTTGACCCAAGCTCAAAAATATTAATGTATTTATATTATTCACAAAAGTATTATTTATTTATTTATACTATGCTTCTTAGCCTTACTGTTCTCAAAGTCTTAACTGTTTTTCTCAGTCCACACAATATATTAGTTCCCATCGCTGAGTGAATACTGTAGTTCTACTTCCGAAAGGTCCTTAATGTCCCAGAAGGCAAACAAGGAGTTCAGCTGCTCCAGTAGCATGAATGGTAGTATTTCTCAAAAACCAATCAAGTGGAAGTTTGGGGTTGATTGAATGAAATTAAGCATTCTAGCCAGGACTCAGAGAAAGAATTCTTTTCAGTTGGATGACTAGTGACTTTTGACAATTAGACCAAAGAAAAGAAGGGGTAGAGGGCCGGAAGAAGAAGAAACTAGTACTAGTTAGAAGGAGTATGAAGTAAATTTGCAATTTAAAAATAGGGTGGCCAACAGGCCAAGAGGAAAAAAACATTCTTTTAAAAGGCTGTTTTTTGTTTGTTTGGGTTTTTTTTTTAATAAGGAAGCAAAGGTCTCTTAATAAGTTAGCAACCAATGTATTAGCAATACCATAGCAGGAGCAGGAGCTATAAGATCATTATTTGGGCATTGTATCAGTAATGGAAGCAAGTATATTTTAGGCAAAACTAGCAGTCCTGCACATTTTTACAAAACTTTGCTAAAAATGTGCTACGGTACTTTTCTTTACCTTGTTTAATTAATTAATTGTTTACCAGAGTAGCCAAATTGTTAGGCACAGGGCAGAGCCCTGTGTTCAGAGCTAAAACTCTGTCCGGTTACTCACAAATAACCATCCATAAGCTTCTTCAGTGTTCAGAGTTTATTGTTTCAATTCTGCTTGAAGGAACTCTCCTCTGTGTAACAGGAGGAGGTTCAAGAGCTGCTGCCATAACATAATTTATAATTACAAACATACCTCCCATCCCTTGCTCATTGGGTTGGAGTCAAGTAGGCGGTACAGACCTGGTCATCTTATCCCACCTTTACCACACCTTTTCATCCATATTTTTAATGTAACTTGAGTCTAAAAGCTTACCTCATGTACTTTGGTTTCTATAGCAATCAGGTCTTCTACTTTAACTCTTATCTATTTTGTGAACATCTTGCTAGCTAATCTCTACTGAGAGGCCCCGTTCCTTTCAACTTAGAGCTAGTGTCAGGCTGCTCCTTGGCACCCCTTCACATTCCTTGTGTTTACCTGATTTTCAGCAACTTCAATTCCAAGCCTCTGCAGGGATGTTAGCTAAGATGATTTTATATAACATGCTCCACCCTTTTGTGCAGGCTACTATATATATATATATGGCTTAAAACACTGTGAACTATATATGTGTACATATCAAAATGAAGATATTTCTAGCCATATCTAGCCTTTAGACTTTAGTCAAAGGAACCTGGCCACCTTGCCATGCTGTGGAAAACAAACATGCATACAGTTTTACTTCTTTGTCTTTAAACATGCAAATCTTTCTATTTGATTCTGGAATGCAGTGCAGTCCATAACTCATGTTCAACAAAAACCAAATCCATGGGGTGATTACAGATCTGAATCTTCTCCTAGTCCTCCCTGTTCTCTTCAAACAATACTATTTTATCTCCCTAGTGCTGCCTGTGTAAAGACATAATAAACTGAGAAGTTTTGTTTAGTCTCACCGAAGACATATCATTCAACTTTGTTTCTGCAAAGCCTGGATAGATCAGGCCTGCCAAGCATATTCCAGCTGATGAATTCACCAAACTCATGTGTGACAGTAAACACATATGATATAGCAGTACTACTGGTGGTGTTCACGGGTTTATCTGTACAAATCTTTGTAAGCAGTCATGCATCTGAATGTGGACTTGCTAACTATATTTCCCTCCTAATTTACTGTCCCAGCCTTGTAGTGATTTCAAATTGCATGGTGGGAACTATTGTACCAGTGCTTGCTCTTAGAAGTTGTAACATAAAAATAGAGCTATTTTTCCCTGATATATCTGTTTTCCAAAGAAATTGTCCCCCTACTACCACCTCATGACTGAAATGTACAGCTTATTTAGGCTCATACAAACAGATTTATTTATTTTAGTCAGTGCTGTTCAGGGACCAGTTTTTATAGATGGTGGAATGGTGGGAACTTTTATTTTCCCATGCAACTGAAGGACTGCATTTAAAATATATGAAAGTATACTTTTGGTTGCTTTGTGAATTCAAAGCATAATTTTGTGCTGCCAGTTGCTTTGTCTCAAACAAAACACTTGTTTTCCAACCCTAAACCAAATTTATCTCTCTTACATTACATTTGAATAGTTAAAATAATAAGGACACATTGTTAGTGTTCATGACATGTAATTTCATTTAATTTCAGTAATAATTACAGCTAAGTAAATGTGCATAGAGGTGCAACAAACCAGACACCATCTATTTTAGCCTGGGCAGAGTGCCCATGCATGATGTAGAATTGGCCTGAGGCATACTTTTCCCCCTGGTGCACATATATTTAGCACACTTTGATGTGATGAAGAGACTTGTGTGTGTCTTGCATGTCCTCATCCAGCTCTCCGTTAAGCCTGGGGTACACGTCCCTACCTTCTAGGTTGTGAGTAAACAAAAGACTGAGGTGTTAGTATGCATTTGGGGGTGTCTGAACCTTCTTGTAGGAAAATACAAGTCCCCCTTCAGTAATTGCTACCTGATAATAACTGCCACCAGCCAGACTAATTGCGCCCATTTCACCCTCCCAGTGGTCTGACTTATTGAAAGTGGGATTTGAATGTGGACAAGCATATGGAATAATTACTCTCTCCACCCAGCCCTAACTAATCCCTCTAACTCAGTCAAGTGTTTGGTATCTCAGTGTGAAATGAGAGGTCAAACAGTCTGCAGTCTGATATCTTTAAAAGAGAAAAAGATCATTATTAACTAGTGTACACACTCTATAGACTAAGAGCACAGAAACATGGAAAATATATCAGAATATAATACAGGTGATACAAAAAAAGACTTCCTGGGAATTAAAATGCAAAAAGAACACTGGCTAAGTTACACTGTTCACTGACTGAGTTGCACTGTTCAACTTAGCGTTTCTCTCAGAGAAATGGTCATAGGACAGGAGGAATACTAAATAACTGTCATGTTGTATATGGACTTATCTGTGCCAGGAGGCCCTGAGGTCTCCTTAGATGAGGAATTAGACACTGGCATCACACCCTTTCCTCAGCAGCACAGGTACCAGAGGAGGAGGCAGTCCATTCAGGATCAGACTCAGAGCTGCAGCCGGCACAAGCACAGAAGCTCCTCAGCCTCCAGGGCTTCACCAGCTGCAGGAGACATCACATCAACATGCTACTCCCACCATCCAAGACCTCAACTATGACAGGATGGAATGTGGGAACTTTTCTTTGCAGGAGCAAGTCTGATGCACAAGCCAGGTGCACAGCATCTCCAGCTGCCCAGTGGGTGTCTGGCTTAAAAGAGGCCGAGGGAGGAGCTGCCATGTGGTATCATCGTCTCTGCTTTTTGCCAGTGCCACTGATGTTGCTGCGTTTGATGCTGATCCTCCTAACCTGACCTTGGGTTGTGATTCAGGTTCTGCTTGCTGTCTCACTTCTTTCAGCATAGGCATCTGTGAGTTTGAAGAGTCCATGCTGATTCAGACTATATCCAGCCTTGGAGTATGTGCTCATGACAGTGCTGCTGATTTTTAGGGCTTCAGACTAGAATATTAAAAATAAACTATCTTGCCCCTTCTTGACAGGGTAGCCAAAGGGACTAGCTAATCTCCCCCTTCTCCCTTTATGACCATACCATCCTCCTTCCCATTGAGCTCACATTTGGCTAGACTCATACACTTAACCTAAAGTACTTCACAGAGCTATTCTGAGAATAAAATGGTGATGAAGAAGACCCAGATACACTGCTCTGACTTCTCTGGGGGAATGGTGAGATAAAGTGGAAATAAATAGCCTTATTGGATACTAGGAAACCTATAACCTTTATTTACAATCTCCAACATAGAAATATTATGCAGGCGGATTATGGGCACACAGAAGCAGCCCATAGAAGATTACCAGCAGTATGATGGTGGTCATCTTCTATGGCTTGCTCCTCATATCTGGTTCTTGGTGGTAGTGTGGCCTCTCTCAGTTTATTGGTGGTAGTGTGGCCTCTCTAAACAGTCAGGTTCCATTTTACTGCCTTTGCTGCCTTCAGGCTTACGTTCTGTCATCTTGAAGAACCAAACTGACACAATTTTTCTTTGGTTGATCCCATATCGTTTACAGGCTTACTCCTCCTCATTGTCTTTCTCTACATTCTTTTTGTTCCTTCATTAGGATTTATCCAGAGAACGGCTTCTTTCCTACTGAGAGGTAGTAACAACTGCTTGTTGCTTGGGCCTTGCTTCCATTTTTTCTTTTTGGGAAGTTCAGGTTCTACTATCGCGTCTGTGCTTTGTGGGGTTGCTACCCTCCCAACTCACACCTGAATGGAGGCAAGAAGGAAGAAGAGATCATTGTTTGTGCTAATTCATAAAAAAAATCCCCATTCCCATTGATATGACTTGAGCCAACAAAATTCACTTGGGTTTCATTAGGCTGGGTGGCAACCCTTCTGCTTTGCTGGTGGTGGCCTTAAATTTTTGATGACAGATTGCAAAGAAATTATATAGTGGGCTCGACAAATAATACCTGATAGTGTCTGGGAAGAAATTGAAGTGTTACCTCTCTCATCCAGATAAATATCAGTTGCTTATCTGCTCATAATTTAATACAACTAAAGCTCACTACTTTAAACATTGTTTCTCTCTCACACACACACACACACACACACACACACACACACACACACACACACACACACACACACACACACACACACACACACACACACACACACACACAAATTAAGCAGGTTTTACAAAAATTGGGTCAATTTAAAGTAGAATATTTATTTGTAATAGCTATTGGCCGACAGACGTGCAATGAAGTTCACATTCATATAAACCAATTGCATGCAATAAAAAGCACACCACTTAAAATTAGTAGTGTAGCAATCCTATCATCTACTTTGTGTCTAAAGAGTTCTGGAACCCAACAAAAATTATGTAAGGGCTGGATCCTTTGAATACTGCTTCATGCATTCATATTCATCAGTTAGGGGTCTGATTGCTTGGTGATTTTCAAACAGATGTTGTAAATTCTTTTCTGTGAATAGTTTTTAATCAACCTTAGGTGATGTGAAACTTGCTTCTGTGATGGCTGATTCCCACAAGCAGGATCACTTGATCCTAACAAACAAGAAGCAAGATACACACTTGAATGAACTGATTTTTAGATTTCCTGTCAACACGGAATCTTTTTGCCTTATTTTGAGACATGAAAATTCACAGCGCTTGAAAAGTCTCAAGCAAGTTCCAGAGATGGCCATTGTTTTTGTTTCATGCACCCTTGCAATTTAGCAGTTGGGAATAACTTTCCTGAGAGAAGGAGTGGCTGAAAATAATCCCTACTTTTTCCACTTGATGTTGTTTACTTCATTGTGTTGCTGGTTTAATAGGTACTTTGGAGGTGCCAACCTGTTGTTGAAGCTGCAAATAGCCCCAGAGCACTATGAGTAATTACATGGGGAGCTGGGGGCCGGAAAAAGGTTCTCATCTCTTTTCCTGTGTTTTACCTTGTGTTGACCAGATGACATATTCTTTGGCTTAGTTAGAATAGCAGTCAGCAGGAGACGGGACCTACAATTCTAAAGTACAGGCATTATTTTCTAGGAGTTGCATTTGTCTTGTTCTGGTAGCTCTTTCTTTCTTTCCAGTAGATGAAGCTCTAATTGGGGAGTTGTGTGGTTTCTGGGCTATATGGCCGTGTTCTAGTAGCATTTTCTCCTGATGTTTGATTGAGGATATATTTTGTTTTTTTATTTTTTTAAATCAGCATGTGGTCAATTGATCTTCTGCATGCCAAACCAGAATCTCACATAAGTGAAGGAAGTGTATTCAGTATATTTTAAAAGCAAAGTGATTCTAGGTCTTTAGTGCTGCATGTTCACTTGGGAGTAAGTCCTATTGAACTTAATTGGACTTGACTCCAATTCAGAGTATGGTGCTTTAGGTGATTTCAAGTAGGTACTTAGGGAAACAGCAGATGAAAGTTCTGTCTTGGTTCTTGTTGTTTTATTAAGTGCAGCAGGAGTTCAGCTGTGGACAGAAGTGCCCAAGATGGGCCTTTTGATTTAATAAAATATATTGAGTATTTTCTCGTTTTTGCCACTGCCTCCAAGCATTCTTTCTTTCCTTTGGTGTAGAGTGTCAGATACTCTCCCTGAGTAAACTCTGGTGCCCCCTAGTGGCTCTAAATATTTCCACTAAATTCCCAGTCTCTGTATATTTTCTGTTGTTTCTTCCTTTAGGTATGTTTAAAGTATTCTGTAGTCTTTGCATATTTCTTTTACTATAATTTTATTTCTCACAGCTACATTTACCCTACACATAGAAGCCAGACTGATGATTTGGAATATAAAAGAAGAACTGCAAAAAAACTTAATTATTGGGGGCTGTGGTCCTTGAGACCTGAAACCACATCCTCCGGAAGTACGAACTCCAGAAGTACGAAATGTATCTAACCTTGTCTATTCTGTCCCATTGCTTCCCTCAGATCTCATGTGAATCAGCACTTAGCAGTTTAAAAGTCAGGGAGTAGGTTGTAAAAGAGTGATGAAAGCAAGTCCTTTAGGAGGCCTGGAAGGATGACAGACTTATTCAATAATAGTGGAACTATACAGCCTAATCCCTTGAGGCACTTCCTTGACACAACTATTCATAGGACCAGGCCATTAAACAAGAACCTTAAGTAAATTATGTAAAATATTTTTCCTTTCTCTTGCTGTAAAAAGTAGACAGTATTGAGTGTCTTCTTCTCTTTTCCCTGTAATAATATGAATATACAAACTAAAGCACGTGCAATATCATCACATTGAGAAATTCCTGCTACCACTTTACTTCATTAGCTGCTGGTTGTAGGAGTGGGGAAATTTACATTACAGATTCGTGGAACCACATATTTTAATTTGCTAGACATCACTGGAGACAGAGTAGGAAGAAACATTCTTGCAATGGCGGCCTCAAACAACTGCATTTTAACCGTGAAGAATTTTGTGATAATTAGGATTCAAATTGTGTACAAAGCTTGTTGCTACCCTTCAAATGACTGCCTCTGTTTCATCTAGGGTTGCCAGGTCCAGGCTGGCAACCACTGAGAGACAGCGGAGGGGGACATGGAGGGGCTGGTAGATGATGAGATGTCACAGAGTTTTGGGTGATTCTTAGAGAGGACTGATGTCAGTTCTAGGGAAAGCCATAACATTTCAGCCAATTCCTAGAAAAATGACTGACAAACCTAAAGAAAATAGCATATAAAAACTCCATTCTGTATAATGCTACTTCAAAGCTAGGAGCATGGAGAGGCAGAAAAACCTCACTGTGAAGGGGTAATTCCTTACAGAGCCTGTGTTTGTGAGTGACATCCTGGAAGTGGGTGGTGTTTAGAACTCAGATTGCTGACAGAACTCTTGGAACTGGAGGGTTCAGATGTGTTTAGAGTCTTTGTATAGATCTGTGGTGTTGACAGGGAAAGAGTGGGGGGTGGGGGGGGAAGGACCCTACTCTAGCCAAAGAGGGGAATAAGCTTCTAGGGAAAGAAGAATCCCTAAAAATATAGCTAGTTCATCTCCTGAACTGTGTGTGTAGAACAGAGGGAAATGGTTGAGTGAGAGACATAGTGACAAAGAGGGACCAATCTCTAGCCAGGAGGGGATTTAAACTTCACATGAGAGAAGAACTCCCATTCCTAATTCTGAGGTGGATTTACTTCAAAAGCTCTGAAGAGACCCTATAGTTTAGTGAAGTCTGAAGAGAAAAAAGGAAGTACAGTGAATACTCCATTGCTTCTAGATTTTGGATACCACAGTTTACACAGGAATCTCTGCGAGTATTTTATTTCAAAAACTTCAGAATCTGTAACCAGTTGGAATCTTATCAAACAGCCA
This sequence comes from Sphaerodactylus townsendi, assembly GCF_021028975.2. Lineage (NCBI taxonomy): Eukaryota > Metazoa > Chordata > Lepidosauria > Squamata > Sphaerodactylidae > Sphaerodactylus > Sphaerodactylus townsendi. Next base: position 97,599,541 of record NC_059427.1, on the reverse strand, counting down.
AATGCCATCTGAACTGTACTGTTAAGAACATCTTAAGAATGTCTGCTGCTTTCCTTCTTAACAAATCTCTCCCCACTCTAATCATTTTCCTCTGAGATTAATACAATTCTAATGTTTTAGGTTGAACTTTGAAAAACCATTAGCATGATATTATCTGAAATCAGAGAGTAAAAGTGGGGTGGGGATCATCTGAGATCCTTAAGGTGATTCAGTTATACAGTTAATGAGGTGTGGGGTGGGATGGGACAATTGAACAACCCTCTCCAGAAGGTTATATGTAGTAAAGCTGACCAGTGAGAAGATCAGAAGAAGCAAATTTCAGAAGAATTAGGAAACATTCCTGCCTACGAATATAGGGGAACCGGGAGATATCCTAGTGTGACAAGGTATGACATAGCTTCCGTGTTCCTGGAGTTAACAGCCATTTTGAAATTGTATGTTTCAGTGGGATTGTTTGGGGGGCAGCTGGCCATCTTGTTTCATCTAACACCTGTGTGTGGTTTTTGAGGCCTTCCTTAGTATTTAAATTGATCTGTGATGATTAGTAGGGAAATGTTTGCTGTCCACACTCTGGTAAAGAGTTGTTTTAGCAGCTGAAAACGTGGAACTTCATATGAGTGTCAAGGTAGAAGAATCTTGTTGTTTAATACAGTTGTCAATTCCCTTCTCATCACCAGTGTAATCTTCCTCTTATTATTCACTTTGAATTATAAGTTATGCCTATCTTGTTTTCCTATGTGGCCATGATCATAAGAAAAGGCAAGTGGTAGAATGCACTCTTCTGGTGACCATTTTTTTCTCATGTTTCCTATGGCAAAGGTGGAGATTTGGCATCAGCAGATCCCATGGTCCTGGAGCAGTATGTGGTGGTGGCAGATTACCAAAAGCAAGAAAGTTCTGAAATCAGCTTATGTGCAGGCCAAGTGGTGGATATAATTGAGAAGAATGAATCTGGTAAGGAGAGCTCCACTAGAACATGAGTATAGATAAGAGTTTTAATGAAATCATTTGTAGTAAGGAACTATGGTTCACCGTAAAGATGAGATTTAGAGTCCACAGCTTTATTGGGGGTGGAGAGAACATGGAGCAGACAGGTATTTCTGAGTACAAACTGAATTTGTGAGGACTGAAGTAACACACATTCAGCTAAAAGCCCAGAGTCAAACTACACATGATTCAGTGAGTGAGTGGGTGGTGGTGATTGGGTGCGGGGGGCGGGGGGGGGGTGGAGATACATGATAGTTGGGGTGACAATTCTGTTGGGAAAACAGTTAGCTGCTGTTTTTTTCTTCTTGTGTGTGTTGTGCCTCCAAGTCATGGCAACCTTAAATGTCCTCCAAAATGTCCTAATGGTAATAGCCTTGCTCAGGTTTTTGCCAACTGAGGATCTTGACTTCCTATATAGTCAATCTATCTTATGCTGGGTCTTCCTCCTTCCTTGCTGTTCCTTTTCATCCCAGTCCCTGGCCCATTTCCTTGGCAAAAGGTTATCTAGGCCTGAAGCCTAGATTCAGAGTCTCTGCTAGTTTAACAAAAAGAGGTTAATGCTCTAAGGTGCCCATCCTTCTTTTATGAGCAAGCAATTGACTTACATTCTGCAATTAACATAATTCATTTAGCTCCTTGACCAATTCCAGTGAGAACTATGCTGTGAATAGAATTAAACTTTGTTTTATGTGTACTATGTTCATTTTCCTTATTTGATTAAAATAAGAAATGGGTTCTGGAAACAGCTTTGAATTTGCATTTTAACAATGAGGAAACATCCACCACATGATTGCGCTAGTGAGCAGTTTTTTCCGCAAAATGATGTGAATGGATAGCTTTTCTTGACGTGACTTTAATAATATGCTTTGAAGCTAGGTTTTCTATTCAGAAACTGCTTATTGTTCCAAAGCACTTTCTGCTGAATTTTTATGGATGATTTAAAACTTTGTTTATTGTTCCCCCTTGAATAGATTGCTTATCTTGTGAGTTACCTAGATTGATTTGCTTTTGTGACTTACGAAGATCCAATCATTTTTCTCTGAGTAGCTTAGCTTTCTCTTTGAATATTATTTTCACAAATTCTGAATGTTTTAGGAAAAAAACAAGCTTATAATTGCAGAGTCTGGAGAAAGTGGATAGAAATAACTTTCCTCTCTCTCCCAAACTATTGCAGGGCATCCAATTAAATAGATGAGTGATAGATTCAGGTCAGACAAAATAAGTCATTTCTTCAGACAGCACTTAAGTAATGGAACTCAGAGAACAGAAAGTGAGAGGAAGGGGAGTTTAACCCAAAGCATTGCAACCCCAAGTGCTGCTTGGGGCAAATGTATGTATTTATTTGCAATTTTTGTGCTCAGTGGAACCCCCAGGTTTCTCAAAAGTGACATTTTACTTAGAATGACCACAATAACATCAAAGTAAAATCAGTCACCCAATAAATAAACAATTTGAGTGCAAACCCAGCAATAAAACCTGAAAGTTATCACCAGTGGTGGTAAAAGCAGATTGTAGTTGTTAATATTTGATGGATACAGGAAAGGGATTAAATATCCCCCTTCCCCCATGATGTTTCTCCCCTTGAATTTAGGCTATCTGTAAAAGAAAATAACATTTTCACTTTGTATGTGAGACCCACTCTTGCAGTTGCAGTGGACAGTAAAAATATTCTGACTGTAGAAATCTTCCAACACTGACATTAATGAAAATATTAAAAAATTGAGAACTGTGAAATATGGTAGCCCGAGGACAGTGGGAAGGGACTAACGCCATCTTCAGTGCTTTAATTGGGGCAATGAGTGGAATTTATTATGAGGGATTTTTTCTGCCATATTTTGGCAATGGTTGTCCAAAGCTTGAACTGAATGAAGATCTCTGACTAAAGCCTTTATTCCTTATTTCCTTATTTGTTCCTTTTTTTTAGGCTGGTGGTTTGTGAGCACACTGGATGAGCAAGGCTGGGTCCCAGCCACGTGCCTTGAAGCTCAGGATGGAGTCCAAGATGAATTCTCAATACAGCCTGAAGAAGGTGAGAAAATAATTTGAAATAATTCCAAAGTAGCTACACCACTCCCAAATTTCATAGAATCATAGAGTTGGAAGGGACCTCCAGGGTCATTTAGTTCAATCCTGTGCACAATGCAGAAAAAAAACACTGCACCATCCATTCAGATACTGCAACAGCCATTCAGATACTTCTTCTATCCCTTCTTAGGCATCTCTTCTCTAGCCTAAATAAACCAAGCTTCTTCAGCCCTTCTTTGTACAACTTAGTCTCCAAACACCACACTATCTTGGTTGGTGTCCTTTGGACACATTCCAGCTTATCAACATTCTTCTTAAATTGTCCCAGAACTGAACACAATGCTCTGGGTGAAGTCTAACGAGGTCAGAGTAAAGTGTTACAATTGGTCTGTGTGATCGGGACACTATACTTATTTTGCCTTTTCAATTGCTGCATTTACACTGCTGATGCATGTTCTGTGTATAGTCTACTAAGAGCCCTAGATCCATTTTTCACACACTGCTGCCATGACCAGTCTCCCCATTCTATAATTATGCATTTGATTTTTCCTACCTAAATGCAGAACTTTACATTTTTCTCTGTTGAAATGCATTTTGTTAGTTTTAACCCAGTTTTTCAGCCTTCCCCAAGTTGTACCCCTCAATCCTAATATTCCAATTCTCATGTGTCATCCCATCAAGTTTCAGTAATTCCTATTAGGTGATAGTCTCCTTTCTGTATTAAGACTTCTAGTTTCTCCTGCTTATTTCCATACATTGTGCATTAGGGTAGAGGCATCGGAGTCTATTTGCCTGATGGTTTAGTTTCTGTACTTATCTGTGAGTTAACGTTTCCTCGCGGATGTGCCACTCCCCGCAAATCTGGTTCTTATCTCCAGTTATTGGTTCATACCTGGCTTTGAATTTTTGTCTCACTCCCCCATAGAATTTAGTTTAAAGACTTCCTTATGTTTGAAAGGTTTTTACCAAACACATTTTTGTACCTTTGTGAGGTGCAAACCATCTTTCAATAGAAGAGCTTCATCTCAATAGTGTGAGCCATGATCAAAAAAACAGAACCTTTCCTGGCAACACCTTCCACGCAGCCAGTCATTTATTTGCAATATTCTTCGTTCCATTCCTAAACCACAGCCTTTGACAGGAAGAACTGACGAAAAGACAACCTTTCAGATCTTTCACATTTTTACTTAGAGTCTCTTTTAATATGTTCTGGACTGTGCTGGCCAGCATCAATTGTTCCCACATGGACGAGCAAGAAATGATAATAATCTGTGGGCTTGACTAGTCTTTTTACCTTTCCATCACATCCTGGCAGACAGCATCCCTCTCAAGACGACAGGTCCACTTGACACACTATAGTCTCTACCTGTCACAGTAAGAAATTCCCAGTTACCAGCACACTCCCCCTCTTATATTGGGGAGTGGAAACTTGAGTCCTCTCAATCACAGGGGCCTGAGAAATTTCCTTCAAGCATCAGGGAAACTGGAAGAGAATCCCTTGTTCCAGCAAGTGCACAATCAATATCTATGGGAAGATCCTGGAACCAGTTGCGTAGCCACAGAGGCTCAGAATGTTTCCTGATTTTTCTGCTCTATGCACCCTCCTCCTGTGTGTGTGCACCTCTATTTCCTGAGGTAACTTTCCCTCCTCTTCCTGTTGCCCTCTCAAGAGTGCTTCATGCATTCTATCTATAAACTCTTTCCTTTCTGTTATAAAACGGACTATGGACAAGCATGCCTCGAGTCCCTGTATCTTCTCTTCCAGTAAGGCTACCAGCTTACACTTTCTGCACATGGAATTGCTGTTACCATCAGGTAAGAATAGAAATATGCCACAGACTTTGCAGGTTTGTGCCTCAGCTCCCTCACTGGCCCTGCTGCTTCAATCCATTGCAGACATTCGATTTTCTGGCCCTTCCCTGACAACTTCTCAGCTTAACTGCCTCATAAGACTCCTGCTTGCAGATTGGTTCTTTGATGTATTTTAGTCCAGCTAAATTTTGCAAGGCAATATCGGAGAGGAAAACCCCCAAGCTGGTTTGGGAAAAGGGTGTATTTTTAAAGAGAATTTTGAGTTTTTGCTTGATTATTTTTCCAGTGATTTGCAAGGTGTCAGGAGCAGTGACATTGCGAGCAGAGAGTATGATGTTTGTTGGAGACTGCCTTATCCTTCCTCAACCTTCTGTATCTTGGTGATCCTCTACCTTATTGTCATTAGCCTCATAGGTCTTCCACATGAACAGCACAGTGTACTTCTTCAGTAAATACACTCAAGGTTTTTTATTAGAACACTTGTGAGAATGACTTACTGGTTGAACTTGAGAGGGTGAAAGAGAGCAAAATAGCTAGCTGCTGTTGTCCCCGTGAATTATTCCTGAGGAAGATTAATCATAACTCTCGGCTCTGAAAAATACTGAGTCCACGGTAGTCTCTCATTCCCACACTGATCAGGACCAAACCCACAGATTGAATAATGTGGTATTAAGTGGTGCCAGGATGCATGCTAGCCTCTTTACACTGCTTCAATGGAAAGTTTACTATAGAGAGAAAAAACATCATAACAGCTGTTGTGCTTTAGAACAACAGAACTGCCCAAAGCTTTTAATCCTCAATTCAACATAGGAATTTGACAAATATGTTTATATAGATAGAAGAAGGGAGAGGGAGGGAGGGAGGAATGGGATATACATTTAATTGTTTAATGCAATCTCTTTTTAAAGCAAGGATTCAAGCAGGTCTTTGTGATGGACTAGTGAAAGAACAAGGTGTGTCACTGTGGAATTATCTACCCTTTTAAAAATTCAACAACTGATATTTAAAGATGTGCAGAGTGTCCTCCTTATGTCCTGTTTTGTCCCTTTCCTGCTTTCCCCAACATGCTTCTCCCAGTCCCATGGAGATACTGGTCTCTTCCCAGACTCGTGGCCCGTCGTCGGACTCTTGGGGACTTGTACACCAGTGGATGGGGTCAAGGTGGTTGTGCTGGAGACAGCTTCTGTTGACCTTGATTTCCACTTTGGACATTAGTCTGTTTCTGCATGTGTTGTCCACTGTGTTGTGTTTGCATGGATTGCATGAGATACATCATTACTCACTGGGATTCACCTGTCTGTATTTCCCCTGTGTATCCTACTGGCTCTACATGTAAAACTTCACACTAGTGACCTTCCCTCTCCATCGTACTTTGTATTGAATAAATGCCTCATGACCTCTTCATCACATGGCTCAGTGTGTGACTGGCTGAGGCAGGGACCTTTTCTACTGGGTTTAGTTGGTTTCTAGTAAAGTTAGAATATAAAGAAGGATCAACACAGAACCACTTGGGGCAGTGGGAAGCGTTGATGCTTCTGTTGTTCCTACTCATGTAATTCTTGTGCATCCTCATGTGGTAACGTGGCATTCAAATAGTCATTTCTGCTGATGGCGCCCCCTTGATTTGTATTTGATTGCTTTAACTATAATTTGTAATGATTAGCATTTCAAAAGGTCAGTCGGGAGAATGTGGGTGGTGTACTCAGCCATTTAAAAGTATTTCTAAGCCTACCTTCCATGGCACCAGTGGACATAAAATTAAGCACCTGATAATTAAGTCATGAGTATGAGTTAGTAGCCCATATTGCCTTACACTGTTATATGGGACAAGGACTGTACCCAGTGTCACTAGTTGGGAAAGGGTTGCTTAGCTATAGCACTGAAACTAACACTGGGGCAGACATGTCTAAAAACGTTAGAAGATCGTGGGATGGAGATGTATTGTGGGGAACTGATATGCAACTGTACTGACTGGTTTTGCCTGCCAGCAGTCTCTAGCACTGGATGGAGACAGTCTATTTATCCATTTTTATCTCATGCCTCTTCCAGTTATTGGAGGATGACATATAAATTTCTCTCCTTCCCATTTTATGCTAACAATACTGTTAGGTGGTTTGGCCAAGAGGGTGTCTTTTTGTGGTGGCGGGGAGAGCTAAGATGTTAGCAGGTGAGTTACAGGGTTGCTTGCTGGCTTGAAGAAAATGTTCTGTCGCTTCTTCCCTGCGCAGGAGGACATCTCCACAATATGGGTGGTTCCCACTGGCTTGCTGGAGAGGCAGGAAATAAAACTTCAGTTTCCTGTACCTGTTGGGTCACCCCTTCTTCTTCTTCAGTTTTCCTTCGTGCTTCTGAGGGAGAAGCAGTCTTAAAGCTACTGTCCTGCCTTATCTTTTCTCTTTTCTATCCTCTTCCCTTTCATTTCTCTCACTGTCTAGCTGCAGCCAGCACACACACACACTGCTGCCTTCCTCTACCTCCCAAATCCTTTCATCTTGATCTTGGCTAACACCAAGGAGCATTGTCAGCAGGCTTTGTTTGTTGGGGGGAACAAGTTATGCCACTTCCGCATGGAGACCCTCAGAGTGATTGCAGAGGCTCTCCTTCTGGGAGAGTTCATGACCTCATTGATTTATCGAAAGCCTATCTGCATGTCCCGATATTCTGCCGTCACAGGAAGTTCCTTTGCTTTTGCCACAGAAATTCTCATTTTCAGTTTCGAGCATTCCCCTTCGGTCTGTCCTCAGTGCCCAGGATGTTCTCAAAGATCATAATCAACATTATAGTGATTCTGTGGCGTCAAGGCATTCACATGCCCCTCTACCTGGATGATTTGCTGGTCCGGGCCCCTTTCATGGAGCAGGCCCAAAAGGACACTCAGGCCACCATCGCGTACTTGCAGGAGCATGGGTTCTTTGTCAATTACTCCAAAAGTTCCCTTCACCCCTCTCTGGTAAGAACAGTTGAGGGTGATCATAGACTCATCGTGACACAGTTTTTTTGTCATGGAGAAAAGGGTGGCAAAGACCAAGTCTCTGACCTCCCAGGTTCTTCAGGCCAGAACCACCTCCTTTGTGACCCTGACAAGCCTAATGGGGGTCCTCATGGCCAATACCGAGGCTATGCAGCGGGGCAGGTTCCACTCCAGGGGTCTCCAGCGGTTCCTACACCCATTTCACCTCCACATTGTACGCACGGTCAATCTACAGGTAATGGTTTTCAGTCACATCAAGGAATCCTTGATCTGGTGGACCAAACGCAACAACATCATGCAGGGCAAGACATATTGGACATTTCATTCCTACCAGATCTTTACAGATGCGAGTCTCTCAGGCTGGAGTGCTACCTTGGAAGGGACCTCGAACCAAGGCCAGTGGTCAGTTCAGGAGTCCAAGCTCCTGATCAACTGCCTTGAGCTGCACGCCATCCGGCTGGCTTTCCTGGCCTTCAACCATCATGTACAGGGCTCCCATGTCCTTGTCAGGACAGACAGCATTGCCACCCAGTCGTACATAAACTGGCAGGGGGGCTCCAAATCGAACACTTTACATGGAGAGGCAAATTCCCTTCTTTCTTCGGTGGAGAAAAACATTGCCTCCATCAGGGCATCTTGAACTGTCAGGCCGACTGGCTCAGCAGACAGACGTTGCAGGGCGGAGAATGGATGCTGAACAAGGAGGTCTTCGATTTGCAGCACCCTGGGGACCCCAGAAGTGGCCCTCTTTGCCTCCGCCAACAACAACCAGCTCCCGCGGTTCTTCTCCCAGTTCTTCCATTCAGCAGCAGAGAACACAGATGCTCTAACATCCCCTTGGCCAGCGGCGCTCATGTATGTATTCCCTTTATGCAGGGTGAGGGTGCTGAGAGTAGAGGTTATCATTGTGGCCCTGTCTGGCCAAGAAGGCCTGGTTTTCCTCTCTGACAGACCTGTCAGTCGTTCCACTGCTGATCCTATCTCACCACGCGGATCTCCTTCAGCAGGGCCTGATCAACCATCATATATCCTACGGACTGAGGCGATCCGATGCCATGTTCATTTCCCTGAGTCCTCCTAGTAAGGGTAAAAGGATCTCTAGCCTGACCATTGGGAGGTGCCTGCGGGATTGCATTGCAGAGGCCTACAGAGCCTCAGGCTTAACTCTTCCAGGGGGCATCACAGCACACTCAGTACAGGAAACAGCCACTAATGCAGCCCTGGCAAGTGAGGCCTCGGTGCTGGAGATATGTACCGTGTCCACCTGGTCCTTGATATCTACCTTCACCAGGCACTACAAGGTAGACAGGCACAGAGTGCGGTGGACATGGCCTTTGGCCGCAGTCTTGCAGCATGCACTACCCTCCTTGTCTGACCCACCTGGGCAAGGGACACTGCTTTAGAAGGTCCCATGTTGTGGAGATGTCCTCCTGCTCAGGGGAGAACGACCATTGGACACTTACCGTGAAGGGTCCTTCTCCTCTGAGCTAAGGAGAACATCTTGCCTGTAAGAAGTCTCCAAAACTGAAGAAGGAGGAGGGGCAACCCAACGGATACAGGAAGCTGAAGTTTTACTTCCTGCCTCTCTGACAAACCGGTGGGAATCACCCATATTGTGGAGATATCCTTAGCTCGGAGGAGAAGGATCCTTCATGGTAAGTGTCCAATGGTCATTTAAGCAAGCTTTAACATATGGAATGGGCAGCTGAAGCTTTTCATGGCATGGGTGTAAATAACTTCACCTGGTAAATAACATCCCAGCCTTTGTTAAAGAAGCAGGATAGTTTTCCCGAGTTGGATAGCGCTTATAGGGTCAGTGTAGGGAAAAGGACATAAGAGACATTGGCAGAGCATGTGTGAGATTTCCTTGCTTCTTTTTTTCACAATTTTGCTAACTGTGGCATGGTCTCCTTCCACCTGGAAGGCAGCTGAAACTTGTTTACCCCTCTTTTGTGAGAAATGTCCACCACAGAACATTTGTGGTGTTGCTGGCAATGTACTTGTGTCTCTATGGGTAGCCATATATGGAATACACATTGACTTGACACTAGACTAGCCCAGTAGCAGGGGTATATAAAAAAGAAGGTTGCACGGTAGTCAGAGGTGTTGAAGTTAAGTATGTGCATTATTTTTAGTGAAAGAGTTTGCTGTGATGGTTCAGCCCTATGTAAGTAACAATAGAGAAAATGAATGAGAAAGCAGCCAGAATCAGTACAGCTGTTCCTGCAGCTGGCTTGAAATAAGTGCTCATGTGTGTGGTTTACTTGCACGGCCATCAACTTTGGTGGAGGATTCATGGAAGAACATGATTTTTTTCATCTTTGAGTCCTCCTCCTCAGTTATACTACTCCTGTGGGTAGATTACTTGCATGAACAATTATTTGAAGAGGTGAGGCAGATGGCTGATGTCTGTACTGGCAGATAAGGTGCCAAAATCTGGCAGCTGGTCCAAAGTCCATGTAGAACATTCAGAAGATGGCTGGATTGTGTTCCTCCCAGTAAAATGCAGTGCACCCATTGTATATTGTAACCCTGTCAGAGACTCCATAATCCTTTTCCTGCTTTGCCCATGGCTGATGGTTTGTGTTGGTCTTTGTGAGTAATACATCTTTCTGGATTTGAAGGTAGAGTTATATGTTCTGCAGACTGTTCACAGTTTACACTGGAAAAGAAGGGCAGTGAGATTATGCCTTCTGATCCTGACTCTACTTGTTTGGCATAACTTATGAATGGAGGCTTTGCAGGTAAAGAGGGTTGCTTAACACCGTGTGGGTTCTCTTTGCAAGTGATATCAGACGTGCACAGGGTAAAGCAGGGAAGCATGTCCACTTTCCCCTAAGGTAACCTATGAGTAGGTGCGATGCACAAACAATTAAGAACCAGAATTCAATGACCCTGGACCATGCAATGCTTAATTCTGAATCTTCTGAATCCTAAAATAGAATACTCAAGTATTTTCAAAATACCTCTGCCTTTCTGATAAGTCTGTTTCTGTATTTTTCTTGTCTCTTATCTTCATTTTTTTGTAATTTGTTTTGAACAGAGGAGAAATATATAGTCATTTACCCTTACGCTGCACGGGATCAAGATGAGATGAACCTGGACAAAGGCACAGTGGTGGAAGTGATCCAGAAAAACCTGGAGGGATGGTGGAAGATCAGGTACTATTTTGTCAGGGACTAAGGAGGAATCCATAGGAGGACTTCTGAGTATAAGGGGGCAAGCTATGCATTAGACAGCAGTTGTATGTAATAAAAGATTGATGGACTCTTCTTTCTTGCAACGTATCCTTAGAAGGGGGAAGTTGTATTGGTGTAGAGCAGGGGTGTCCAACTCTGGTGCCCCAGATGTTCATGGACTACAATTCCCATCAGTCCCTGCCAGCATGAATAAAAACAGCCTCTTAAGCATTAACAGTTACAGAAGGGACAAATTCATGCTAGGATAGAGAGGATGTCCTGGCAAATTTAGGCTCAACAGCTCCTGAAAAGAATCAAATTGCTGTGAAGTGAGTTCTGTGTCTAAACTTTGCAGACAGCCATAATGCTTGAATGACCAATGTAGGATAACTTATTTTTAAAAATACTTTTTTATTTCCTTCTACTTTTTGAAGGGAAGCTACAGTTGTGTACTTGCAGGAAGGAGATACATTTAGAAAATTTGTACCCTTGGCCAGCAAAATCCAGATTGTGGGTGGGGTGGTGGGGTCTGAACAGCCATAGGAGGCAGTGTGGGTTTGCGCCACTGCATTGGCCCTCCTGGCCGGCATAAGTGGTGTTTGCGCTGGCCAGGAGGATAACCAGGGAGGCGTGCAGATGCTGCAGAGCTCTGCGACGCCTGACCCACTGCTGGCTGCCACTTCCAGAGCTGTGTCGGTCTAACTTATTGGCCAGCGAAACGAGGTGTGTTCCCAGAGGTGGAGCTGGCATTGGTCAGTCCCCACTTGGCTTTGGCCCTGGAAATGCCAGAGGCCAGGACGGATGGACTTATACCACCCATTTGGGTGGCATCATTTTCCCCTACAAAGAGCTTTTGGGCAACCGGGGAGGCTTTTTGTTTTTCTGCCTTCTGCACCATTGGAAAGTCCTCTGGAAGCAGCACAGCAGCAGCAGCAGCAGCAGCAGCAGCAGCAGCAGCAGCAGCAGCAGCAGCCCTGACTGCCTTGCAGATCTGGATTGCTCTATTATTTGGTATATGCACTAATATATGGTAAAAGCCCAGTATCTTCTGCTGTCTGAAGGTCTTCTGCATTTTCAAATAACTCCACCCTTTCTCCCTTCATACCTCTGTTGCCTGAAGCTGGTTTCCTAAACAGCTGTGTGATGTGACTTCTTTCAAATCTGTTCTCAAAATTCAACTTTTTCTTGAAGCCTTTAATAACAGTCCATTGTCTCTCAAAACATGCTTTGAGCTTGTGAAAAAGAAGTGAATGCATTTTCTCACCTGATTCTTCCTGCCTCCACCTACCTCTGTGTTTCCTTCTTCATGTCAAATGTTAGATTGGGAACGCCCCAGAGTAGGATACCAGACCCATTGATGGTGCTTCATAAACCAACACAGACATGAACACTAAGTGAATAGGACATGAAATGGATGGATGTTGCAGTTCAAGTCAGAGATACTTTTTCTCTTTTAGAAACATTAGGAGTATTAATGATCTGTGGTCCGGTTCCTAGATTATTGCTAAACTCTTGGCCTAAACTTGTCTGTGTGCAGTTTGCTTAGAAAGGTGAGCTATTGCACTTCTTTGGTCCAGTTGTGTGCTGTAAGAAACACATTTTGCTTTAAATGCTTTATTATGCACTATGATATAATGTATTGGTTCTTTTATGTGAAATTTATGTGTTTACACTGGAAATGTAGCATGAAATTAAAAACATTATATGGCACTGTAATTGGTGAATTAAATGTATCCATGGCCTGCTTCTCTCTCTCCCACCCTCATCTGCCTATCATATCTGGGTTCTATTATGGCTGCAGTTCCAGGTGTGCAAGATACTGTAGTACTTTAATCTTTTCCCATAAATGGATTGTAGCCATAAATGGTTTGCACTTTCTTAAAATACCCTTTTTTCCACTGCAAAGGTGAACCATATTCCTGTCATACAGAGTTACTAGACCAGCCATATACTTTTTCTCAAAGAAGAAGAATAACAAAAAAGCCATTCTGGCTTGGGGGTGGGGTGGGTGGGAAAGGGTTAATAAGCTCATCTCCCATGTAGCTAATCTTCATGACAAGTTTGACCTTAGATTGTCACTTCCCATCGATCCCTACAACCAGTTGCTGAGTGGGACTTCTACTGAGATGTGTGATTTGGCATGTCTTGTCCCGATAACTATATAGAGAAACAGCACAGTTAATCTGCCTGAGATCTCTGAGTATTTCATAGTTAAGTTACTTTAAACTCTGGAACTGGGTTGTTCCTTGGAAAGAGTGTGGTGAGCAAGGCAGGCCTTGATTTCCTTAACCTTCCAGTGAACCTGCTATTTTGGCAGCCAATGCAGCAGAAAAAAAGTGTGCTGATGGAGAAAATCTGCCACAGAAATGCCCAATTATTTTAAATGTACAACAGCTGGAGTTGTCTGATCTCATCATCCTTTCCTCTGGCCATTGGGGTGCCAGAACCTTGTAGCTGGCATTAGTTCCTGCTCTGTGGCAGATGTTCTCAGTGGATTGGTTTCTGTATCGGAGGGAAGCTTTCAAGTATTTCTGTGTGAAAGGTGTGTGGGAATATTTATCTGTGAGTGACAAACTATGTCGCCCTCCTCATACACAGACACAGACACACACACTGTATTCATGCTATGGAGAAGCGTGATGAACCTTGCTTGGATCCCTGCTGCACATGGGCACAGTATATAAAGGTGAAAAAGAGGTGTTTGCTGCTTGCTTAATAAGGAGGCATTTAAGAAGTCTAGTCCATAAGAATGTGGTATTTCCCATGACTTGTGAAAACAGTCCCAGGTAGATGAGTTCATGCAAAGGAAAATCCAAGAATAAAAGTTATGTAAAACCTTTTCCCGAGACCAGCCAAAATAATACAAAACAGTGTGTTCTTTCAAGTTCTCCAGAACTCTTCATCAGACTATATGTTTAAAAAAAACAGAAGGGTGAAAAAGATGTTTCGAGCCATAATTTTGTCTTTGCATGTTTGGAGACTTCAGATGTGGTAGGATGTTGGGTGGAGCTTGTATCAGGCAGGCTTGGTTTTCTGAGAAGGAAGTCAGGAAAACAACACTCTCTACCGTGAATGTAGAAGACACTGGTTAGTATTACCCAGTTTGATTTCAGGATGCTGTTTGAGTTAACTTTCTGGATTAGAAAATATTGTTAATATAAGGGCCACCACATTTTTTTCCTGCTGCTTTTCTCTTGAAGGACTATCCATCTATGTTAGACACTTGATTAGCCTGCTGGTTTTTATGTTCATAGTGGAAGTCATCATTGTACTTATCTTCTTCCCAGAAGGCTTGATAACTGACTCTGCTCAGCACCCTGGTTATAAGTGTGCAGGACTCAACAAGCAGGAGTAGAAAAAAAATATCAAGATAATCTCCTCCTCTGTTTTTTGCACATCCATTGCCGTGAAGAGTTCTGGAGAACTCCAAAGCTTGCAAACTGTGTAGCTCTAATGTCTTTTGTTTTCCATAATGTGTAGAGTGGCCTTAATTTGATTGTCTTAGGCAGCTCCACTAACAGAATTATTAGTATCTTGGTCAGTCCTGCTACAAGAAAAGCAGATAGGCTTCACAACACCACAGATATATAGTATGCGGTGCATATGTGCCAGATGACTAAGGGTTTGTTTCTCAAAGTCCTTGATCCAATCACGGATGGGCTAGACTCCCACCTTTACTGTTGCTGAATATCCATGGTCCATCCCAAATCTAGAAGCTGTCTTTTTGCACCTTTCTCCAAAACAAGGCACAGTTTTGAGGGTGTGGAGTCTTGTGAGATGCACAGTAGCATGAAGATACATCTGTCAGGTATCTTGTATCGGAAAGACTGAGATACAGATATTGTTCACTTTGTCATATCAGAATTTAATTTGGAGTGATTTGTCACTCTCAAATATTGCTACGGATTAGGCTTGCTGTGCCATGCAGGGGTGGGGAAGGGCTAGTGTCCAAGTAACACTGCTGATGACATCTTCTTGTTGTTTCAGGTATCAGGGTCAAGAGGGCTGGGCGCCAGCATCATACCTGAAAAAGGGGAGTGGGGACACATTTACACAAAAGCTGGGATCTGCAGCTTCTGCCCACTCTTACACGCTGGACCTGGATGGAATTTCTCGGCAGCAAAACCCAGCAGGCCGAGACAAGGATGGATGCAACAACCAAAGGGAAGGAAGGTTTGATGGCCGCCCATTGCCAAACGTGGAACTCAGGCGAAGTAAGTTGGAAACAGTGAATTTATAATATTAGATGGCTTAATGTTCAGACTGGCCAGGCAGGAGTCAGGCAAACTTGCAGGGCTCTAGAGCAGTAGTTCCCAACCTTTTTTCACTTGCGGGCCCCTGGCAACCCATTTCCCTGAAACTGTACCCCTATATTAGTGAAATGTTTGTTAACTAATACAGTTGCTGTTATTTCAATTTTATATATTGTAACTGCAAATAAATTGCCCAATTATGGTATTAAGGAGCAGCAGTGGCGTAGGAGGTTAAGAGCTCGTGTATCTAATCTGGAGGAACCGGGTTTGATTCCCAGCTCTGCCGCCTGAGCTGTGGAGGCTTATCTGGGAAATTCAGATTAGCCTGTACACTCCCACACATGCCAGCTGGGTGACCTTGGGCTAGTCACAGTTTCTCGGAGCTCTCTCAGCCCCACCTACCTTACAGGGTGTTTGTTGTGAGGGGGGAAGGGCAAGGAGATTGTCAGCCCCTTTGAGTCTCCTGCAGGAGAGAAAGGGGGGATATAAATCCAAACTCTTCTTTTTCTTCTTATTCTATTAAAAGCAATGAAATAAGAACATAAACAACCAGGGTGTGTTTATTTACACTCAAAACTCAAAAGATAAAATGAGCTCAATGTAATACTTGGTTAACATAAACACTGCATTGCATGTTCATTAATTTTTTTAAGCTAAGCTTAATTTTGAAGCAACCACAGGCTTTTTGGGCAGCAATGGTGGGGCAGGGGGAAATGTGGATATACGCATGTTCCTTTTTCCACCATTAAAGAATTATACCCATGTACTTCCGAACGCTCTGCTGCAAACTCCAGGTTGGGAACAGATGCTCTAGAGCAGGGGCCTGCAACCTGTGGCTCTCCAGATGTTCATGGCCATGCTGGCAGGGGC
Organism: Sphaerodactylus townsendi; assembly: GCF_021028975.2. Taxonomy (NCBI): domain Eukaryota; kingdom Metazoa; phylum Chordata; class Lepidosauria; order Squamata; family Sphaerodactylidae; genus Sphaerodactylus; species Sphaerodactylus townsendi. Next base: position 97,583,444 of record NC_059427.1, on the reverse strand, counting down.
TGATGGATTTGTAATCCATGAACATCTGGATAGCCGCAGGTTACAGGCCCCTGCTCTAGAGTGTTCTGGCCTCTACAGTAAATATGCTGGATGAGACTGAGATTGGAATTGCTGAAGAAGGCTGGCAGTGAATTCTGTGATTGTCCTGTGTGCGCATTGTCTTTCACTGTACACCCTCCTGTCTGAGTGTCTAATGGAGAGCTGGGCAGAGAAGTAGACAGTGGCTCAACTTCTCCAAAGTAGGTATCTCTGCCAGCCGCTGCTGTTTCTGCCTCTGTGAAGTGTTTCTCACCTTCATTGGTGTGGGTGAGGGTGTATCTAAGATCCTGACCTGACCAAGATTTGGGTATATTTTATCTCTGAAAAACCTAATCGGCTCATTACATAGTTCTCTATTTCCCTGCCTCTCCCAAGCATTAACAGGTAGAATCTTATAAAGATTCTGGCCATCTCCATGTTCTAAATGGATAAGGCATCAGTTGAATCGATTAATTTCCAAAGTCTTGAGGAATCAGCAGGGCAGCCTCATTTCAACCCATTAAGAAGTGTGGTTGGGAGGGCAGTGGTGTGTCTTTGTTCCTTTTGTGTATCACGTTCTGAACTACATTTGTAATCTTTTTTGTGGAATGTGTTTCTTGATAGAGTCACCAAAGATGAGGCAGCGACCACCTCCTCGTCGAGATCTCACAATAGTAAGTATTGTCCACAGCTACCTTTGTTTGAGAAATGTGGGTGCTTTTCTGCACTCTGGATTTAATAGAGCCATGTCTGTAGCACACAAGAAACTAGGCCACTGGTAGTGAAAATAGGGGATGTTGGGACACTTTGTAATTAGGGTGTGGAGACCCACCTGTAAAATATATGCATGCTATTTCAGTTGCAATAAAAGCCATCTGCAACTTTTCCTTTTAAGTGCTTGGAAATAATTCTTAAGAAAGGACTGTGATCCAGGTCCCATGTACTTATAGGGAAAATAGCAGTTTCTGCAGGTATCCTGTACCATCAACACCAGTAAAGAAGCATTTTGGGCTCTGGTATTTAGTATCAAAAGTTTCCCTCATTCATTTAGTTCCTGGCTCTTTTGTGCAGTATATCTGCTGGTATACAGAAACCAGGCTTAAAATCCCAAGATCACCTTCCTTTCTGCTCTAGGTCAGTTGAAGGGCTCCAGTTTTTGCATGTTGCAGGCTGGGCATAAAGGCAGGCTATAAATAAACTAACTAATCAGGACTGTTACAGTCACAAACAATCATCTAAATGTGTCCATTTCACTGCATTCACATGTATCAGACAGATGCAGGTATCCACATCATCCCATTTCAAATATGACAGGTACCAGGGCCGGTGAAATGGCCCATTTGCCTCTCAAATCTGAGTCTGCACACTTAAGTAGTGATGTGACAAGTGGGAAGCTCCACCTACAAACATTGGGCCTGAATTCCTGTAATCCTGAATTTTCCATCACAAGACCATAGATGTACAAGAGACATGTATCCATCTTCTGACAATGCTGTAAGTCTGTGGAGCACACAGAACAAGTAACTGCTAGTAGGGTTGACTGTTGCTAGTTAGTTTGTATGAGCTGCAGTGGGGGAAAAAATGGATGGCCGCGATACAATTTGTGTAGTACATCTGCTTACTTAGCCCTTGTGGGCACATTGTGCCTTAGATAGAAGTAGGCTGATGTGTTTTGTGTTTTTTTCCTATGAAAGCCACGTGGCCTCCACCTGCCAAAGCCTCCTGTGCCACCACAGGTAGAAGAAGAATATTACACCATTGCTGACTTCCAAACCACTATCCCCGATGGCATCAGCTTTCAAGCAGGACTGAAAGTGGAGGTGAGGCTTCATTTTGTCCTGACCGCTTCCATCCCTCTTGTGATCTTTGCTCCTGCGAAGACTCTTTTCTGCAAGTTTTTGAATGGTGTTGTAGGCTAAGGATCCAGTCTAATGCTACACCTGTTAAATCCCTGCTTTTCTTTTTTAGAGGAGGGGCTGTCGTAAAGTTAATATGTTCATTGAGATTCTTTCCATATTTGCTGTCTTTGGGCCCCATCATCAGGTTGCTTCAGAGAGCCAGGCATTTTCTATGTTTCCGAGATTAACTGCAGAGATATGAGAATGCTGAGTGGTAAAGGACAGAGAGTAGAAAGTTAATTTTGTTGGTTGAATTGGGGGTGCTGCTGTGCTCAGCTGATGGTTAGCAGGAAAGAAGATCACACTTTGGTCCAAGGCTAAGCAAGCGGGGACCAAAGCACCTCTTGTTGAACAGCGAGAGAGTCTGATTTGTGCTTTCATGTATCCTTTTAGATTCATGTAGGATAGTCTTCCTACTCTGTAGACTAGGAGGAAGACTGACATCACATAGCACTTCTACACTGATGGAATGAAACCTGTTTACATGTGGGAATAGGGGCTCCGATCTCTTCTCTCTCCATACACTCCAGTAATATTGACACACCTGCACATTTTCATCTCTGTGTGAGATTGTTTCCTATGTAACTCTACACATCTTTAAAGTGAGGAAAAGGAACATTAACACTTGATTCTTCCTTGAGATTCTTTGGATCCTGCCAGGCCCGCAGACCTGTGTGAACAACTCAATGCTGACATCTAGTGGTCAGTTACTGTAAGTCCTTTCTTGCCCAATCGAATTGTGATGAATGACCAACACTTTGGTTTACCATCTTGTATGAAAGGAGGTCTAAATTCAGCTTGTTTGGAAGATTCTGGCAGCCAATGGTGTATATTGCTGGTCACCTGACATGAAGCACATCATCATCATTTTTATTATTATCTTGATTTTGTATGATGGGGAGAGGGAACATACTAAACGTTCTAAGGGCATTATGGCTTTGTTTCCTTTATCAGGTGATTGAGAAGAACTTGAGTGGTTGGTGGTACATTCAAATTGAGGAGAAAGAAGGTTGGGCACCAGCGACTTTTATTGATAAATACAAGAAAACCAGTAATGCATCCAGGCCTAACTTCTTGGCACCACTACCCAATGAGATGGCGCAGCTCCATCTTGGCCACAGTCCAGCAGAAGGCAGCTTCAATGGAGAAGCCTCTGGGCCATGCCGGCCTCTGCCTGATGCACCACCTAACGGCGCAGATCAGGTTGGGAAGTGGAAAGGGAAGGAGGCCCCCAGGAGCCCCATGCCTGAGAACAGCGATGCATCTCTGTTTGTTGGATATGAGGAGATCTCTGACCAGGATTCAGAGGAGAAACCGAGCCTTCCGCCTCGGAAGGAATCGATTATTAAATCAGAAGAGGAGTTAATGGAAAGGCAGCGGCTAGAACAGAGGCCACCCCCAAAGCCTCCTGGCACGATTTTGCCAGTGATTCCTCCCAAGCAAATGGTGCCTCCAAGGGACAGCAGGAAACCAGAACTCAAAACAGAGAAAGGGAAATTGTTTCAGTTGAAAAACGAAATGGGATTAGAGTGTAGGCACAAGGTGTCACCCAAAGAAGTCAAGAAACCAAATCTCCGTCCCATAATCAAGCCAACCAAGCCGAAAATTGAACCACCCATGGAGGATAAGCCTGAGCTGATTTCCCAAAACCCCTTATTGAAATCAAAGCCTCAGATCAGACCCAAGCCAACAGCAGCCCCTAGAATAGAGCCCCCGGGGACACAGGCAGATGATAAACTGGACATTTGCAATCTGAGGAGCAAACTCAGGCCTGCAAAGATGCAACAGAAGCCTTCTGAACAGGACTCTGTGGCAGAGGAGAACGCCTTGAGTGACAGTGTGCTGCCAGCAGAACTTTCTGTCCGATCTCAGGAAAAACCAAATGCAGAGATGAGACCTCCTCCCAGACCAGATAGCCAGATCTTTAAGGAAGCTGCTCTGCCCAAAGCTCCTGTTGCCTCTTCAAAGCCAGGTGAGAGCGAGCCCAAGAGTAGCTTTCCAGCTCCCAGGGAACCACCTCAACGGCCCGTCGTACCACCTAGGAGGCCACCACCACCCAAGAAAGCATCCTCTGCATCTCCATATGTTCCTTCTCCAGAGCACAAAGCCCCACAGAGGGAAGTGCCTGAAGTCAGACCAGCCCCACTGCCTGGGCGTCCAGTGCTGGTGCCACCAAAAGCCAAAGGTTTCCTGCCAGCTGCGAGCCAAGATGATGCCAAAGCAAGAAGTAGCTTAGGCCAAAAGCCAGTCTCCAAACTGGTGGAGAGAGAGACCAAGGAGAGAGTGTCTCTCCCCATCACCAGTTCAGATGTCTCCAAAGAAGCCCTCTATGTGGCCGTGGCCGATTTTGATGGAGATGAAGAAACCAGCAGCTTTAAAGAAGGGACCTTATTTGAAGTTCGGGAGAAGAACAGCAGTGGCTGGTGGTTTTGCAAAGTCCTTACTGGAGGGTCATGTTGGGAAGGCTGGATTCCTTCCAATTATCTCATTAAAAAGCCTTAGCCACTCCTCCCTCATCTTCAGTTTATGCAGCTCAACATCCCCCACTTTGTTACTAAAATATTTAAGTAGCTTGTTAATTTATAGGGTTTTCCCCATAAGGCTGGCTTTTTAAAGAAAAAAAAGTATCTGTGATACCATACATTCCAACATGTGTCTTTTCCAAGTCAGGCCAGCAAGAGAAACAGGGCTTGATATAATAGAGGTCAGCTTTTCACAGATCATTTCCTGTGCACCTTTTGATACGTAAGCCCCTGTCCTCTCCCCTGCATGGTTTAGGACATCTTGTTTTTCATAAGACTGGCTTTTTTAATTCTCTACAAACTCTTGAGCAAATAATGTCAAATAAATTGGAGACCGCGAAATGTATACATAATTAGTGCTCAAGAACCTGTTTTCAGGTAGTCTGGAGGAAAATCTATTTCAAGCTTAGTAAAGAATTCTTTAACTAAAGACTTAGAGCCAACCTTACTAGACAAGGAAGGGAATAGTGAACAGGAAAGGCCATTGGTTGACTCTATTTCCTCGTTAAATGTCAAGTGCCATAACTATTAATGAGAGCTGAGGGACTTCATAGCAAAAAGAATAAGTAATCCGTTTGATTGTACACTATATAGCTATGTGCAAAGGCATATCCACATAGGGGAGAAAGTCTTTTTAGCCTCAAGTTTGTGCCTTTTATTCCTTATTTGGTAAATAAGAATTGCTGTTCTTGAGGGGCAGCTGGTATTATATGATGCTTTTTTTGAAGCCATGTGCTATTGGACTTGAATGCGCTTTCTCTGCTGCGCACATCACAATGTGGGCTTGGGCTTCTGAATACTGCAGCCACATTTCAGTAAAAAAAAGGGGGAGTTATCTACACTGCTTAACCCAAAGGATCTGAAGGACTCCAGACACCGGGGCCAGGAGATGGTTGGCAGAACATGGTGCCTCTCCTTCAAGCCTAGATTGCACTGCTCTTTCCTTACTGCTCCTGCAAGTCAGCCCCTTGCTTGGTTCAGTCCTCCAGGCTGAGTAGGTGACAGATGCCAAGACGGTTGCCTTCCAGTGGGTGCTAGTAACTTCTTTTCAACCTGGAAGTAGCAACCAGATGTCATGGGGAGGACCATTTTCCTGCATCTCTACCTATTCTCTCTCTTCCGTATCCTTTTTCCTGGATGAGCCTTTTCTAGAAGCATGTTTCTCACTTTTTTGTGTGTGTTGGTTGTAGAACAACAACAAAAAGTAAAGCATGGAGTTGATGGGAGCCAACGCCAGCAGTGTTCACTGAAACATGCGGCCAGCCTAAAAAAAAAATACTTCTCAGAGTGGTGCAGACTATACTTACCCCCCCCCCCCAGTCAAAAATGGATCTTGTTCTTTTAGTCATGGATCATAAGTCATGTCTACACTACTGTGAAATTGGTTCTGTATTAAGCAGAGATGGGTGCTGTAGCACTTTGTGCTGAGGGTCACTTCACATGATATTTCTGTAGTTTAGAATGCTAACTAAATGCCACATGTGTGCCTCTGGCATCAGGTATAGAAATGTGTTCACTTGCTTGGTGTTTGATGTTTTAAATGCACTGGAGAGATGTGATGATTTTTTTCCTGATCATTGCTTGTATTTAAAGGGCAAACCCAACAATGTGTGTTTATGTGTAATGCATACATACATGTTTTCAGCCTTTGAAGTCTGAAAGCACCAGATGAGCACACTTCCGGCCTGCAGTACTAGATGGTTTTGAGTGGATGGTGTTTTGAACTAAAATAGTTAAAGGACCAAATCTAGACAGATTCACTGTGGTTCTATAACTGAGTTCAGAATACATGAAAAGTTTACGTAAAATTTGTGTTGGTCCTAGAACAGGTGAAAATCCTGAAAAAGACTGGCTTTAAATCCCAGATCTCAGTAATTCAGATTTGTGAATTGTTGTCTAGTTGTCCTCCCCCAGCCCCCCCCCCCGCCCCCAGTCTGAATCCATTAATTATTAAAATATGTAAGTATTGCTTTTGTCTCAATCCACCTCCCAATTTTGCCTTTGGAAATCAGTACTTGAAGTCTTGTCTGCATTTTTCCTAAAGACATGCTATTTTGGCCACCATTACCTAGTACTAGCGTGTTTGTTCATCAGTCAGATATAAACTTGTTCTTTATATTGTTAATGAATAGGATCTGTTATGGTGGTTTCTATGCCCAAGAAGTATACTTCTCATGACTATCTCTCCCCACCACAACCTTCACCTGTTTACTGATTCTTCTCCCCCCCCCCTTTTGCTGTTGAGTTACTGTTGACTTATAGCAACCCCATGAGGTCTTCAAGGCAAGAGGCACTCAGAGGTGGTTTACCTTTGCCTGCCTCTGCATAGAGACCCTGGTATTTCTTGGGGGTCTCCCTCCAAATACTAACCTGGGCCAACCCTGCTTAGCTTTCGGAGACCCAACAAGATTGGACTACCCTGGGCTGTCCAGGTCAGAGCTTATTGATACTACAGTAGCAATGATTGAATTACCTGCTTTTGAGCGGTTCTAATTCAGTATGTAACCATCCAGTACTACTTCTCTTGCAATCCTAGTTGATCTATATGTTACAGCAATATAATTTAAAAATAGAAATGACCAGCTCAAGACTCTGTCACTTTCTATTTGTGCACCGAGTCCCTAATATGCACGCTGCTTCCTTTTTCTGAGTATGAAGGAGATCCCCCTGTTGAAAAAGTGATGGCTTCTGTTGTCACTTAATAACAGACTTAATGTCTTGGACTTTTTTTGTTCTCTTGGCTGCTAAAGCACGGCATTGACACATCTGTGGCTCCATTTATTGTTGTGTAAAACACAGACAACAAGATAGCCTACTTTGCTGGGTACGAGAAGACTTTGCTGGGGTACGAGAAGACAGTGAGAAAGGCTACTTTGCTGGGGTACAAGAAGCCAACAGTCACCTCATACATTATTATCCTGTATCGAAAGGCAAAACATTAACAGCCTATTACCCCACAAGAAATCTGTTACACATTTATGTTCCTTTTACCACATACTAGCCTGACTGTTGTTTAATGAAGAAATAAAGGATGTTGAGCCGCCTCTTACTGACCAAATCAGATTTATGGTCCTTTAATTTGGGTGTTGTGGGCCTGAGAAAGGCTACCCAAATGGCCTTACATTTTCATCTGCAATCTTTAGAATCCTGTTTTAATGCCTAATATGTAATCAGTCTTTACATTTCTGTGGGTGGGACTTTATTCCTTGAGGACGATAGATGTAGCCTGTGTAAAAATCATGTATACTTCTAGCATTAAAGTTTTTTTTAAGGTAAAGAAATAAAAAAGGCTTGACTGGTTTCAAGCAGAATCGCTATGAAGTGTCTGTCTCACTTTCTCAAAGTTCACAGTTTAGGCAACTAGTGTGGTGCCAGTTTCTCAAGATTATATTTCTTGCCGGTAATCCAGCAAAATCCATCCAGTGTCAAACCCCTAAATTTGTGATGATTCACTGAGCTACAAGTAAGCACCCACATAGCATGGGGCTGGGGACTTTGAACCCTAGTGTCTCATGTCACCCATTACATCAAGGTGATGATCAAGGACATGCCAAATCTGCATAGTTCACTTCTCATTTTGATCAAGTACTTCTCATAACACATTCAGTATATTTGATAAGGTATTAATGGCCTTGGAAATGTTGAGGATCACTGTTCCGAACAGAAGCTGTGATTGTTAACCACTCTCCTTCTAACACAACTACTCATAAAGAGGCATAAATAAGTTGTAGCAAATGTGGCCTCTGCTTTCTGTGATATTTTTTCAGGACCTCTTCTGTTTCTTCTTAGGCCATTGTCTACTGAAAGTGTTCTGAAATAATTTTTCAAAGCAAATACGATAATCAAAAGGTATAATGTATAATTCTTGGGTAAATGATGTACATTCTTGGAAATGGTCGTGACCTGCTTTTTAGGAGCTTAACTCCATAGCTCCCAGATAGTCTGTGGCTAGTTCTTCAGAATGCACTACCATGCAGATGTTTAAAAACAAAACTACCGGTAATCCTGTTGGAAGTCATTCTGAAGTCACTGTTCATACAGATATCTCTGCAGCAATCAATCAGCCACCGGCACTGTTTCACCGTGTCCCCTTTGTTTGACTACCTTTTGTAGCTACAGAAGTGCAAAGGACATTTTCCTTATTGATGTGATCCATTGCAGAAACATTTACGTTGTTTTGCACGGTTTCTCCTGTTTCATCCCCTTTCTCACCTGCCGGGGAAATGGATAGAAAGCAGCATAGAAGAATAAGCCTTTCTAAGGAAGACTTCACAGCTTTTCCCCAAGAGAGCTCCAGCCAGATCAAGCTTCTGGAGTTCTTTGAGAGTCTCAGCAAGCATATAGATGGGGTGATCTGATAAGACTTATACTTTCAAAAAGGCCTTTGACAAAGTCCTTTATCAAAGATTTCTGAGTGAAGGTAATGGCTACAGGATAAAAGGCTAGACCAGTAAATGATTAGAGAACAGGAAGCAAGGATGGGGATAAATGGAGTGCTTGTGAAGGCATCACTTGCGGATCGGTGTTGGAACTGGTGCTAATTAATTTGTCTATAAACTATCTGCAATTGGAGTGACCAGTGAAGGAGCCCAGAGGTTGAAAGCCCAAGCATATGATGAACAGTTCAAAAATAATCTGTTCAAACTGGCAACAAATTATCACAACCGTGTCTGTAAACTGGAGAGAGCCAGCCTGGTATAGTGGCTAAGAGTGGTGGCCTATAATCTAGAGTAGTAGTAGCAAGGGATCTGTGCCAAGGATTATTAGGGAAGGGATTGAACATCCTAATGCTGTTAAATCTATAGGTGACTCCAGATAGTAGACCAGCAATTCACACCCATGGTTATACAGGATCAAAAGGTTATCCCAAAACCAGTGAGCTAATGCTGTGATTGATGGCAAGTGGAAATGCTGAGCACAGAAATGCCAGTCCAGACAATCTTGGTGCTAAAATTTCTCCCGCGCACAAACTTGGTGCTTCTAAGTCACTCCCTCCTTTCAGCAACACACGTTCAAACCAGGCAGCAGGGCATCAAAATAATTGTCAGACCAGAAGCCTTTCACCTGCCCTGGAATTTTGTGTGGGTTTTCAACATTTATAATGCTTGCAGAAGGATACTGTCCATGTTGGATCATGATTAATAAATATTCAACAGCACACTCTTTGTCTATTACTTGTTTTACTGCTGCTACTCAGGGTAGTGATCCATTCTTCTCACTGAGACTAGTGAACACAGTTCTTTAGAGATCCCTCTGCAAATCAAACACCTGTGCCTGTTACCAAAAGAAATGAATTTAGTGGATAGATTGTTTTATGTTGCATTTAAGAATAATACCTCCTAGGAGTTCTCTCCTGCTTTCTATGATCCATCTCATTACCAAGGTTCAGAAGAGAGGATTCCGCCCCCATCCCTGTTGGGTTTGCAATGTCCTTTTCTCTGCACACTGTTTCTTCAGCTGTTTTGCTTTGTTTTAATCAGCAGTGTTTGGAGGTTCATATGACCACTATGTGGTGCTGTGACTGCAGTTACTAAGTGCCACTGCTTGTTTCCCCCAGCGCTGAGCCTACTAAGCTACTGAGCAGCCCGTAAGCTGGAGGCAAGGTGGAAGCAATTTCATGTGTTCAGTCCTGATCTTTGATCAAGGTTGGGCTCAAAACGGTTCTGGCAAAGAGGTGCTGCTTCCAGCAGTAGAAATACCAGTACAGACAACTGTGAGGAAACAGGGTTGTTGTTTTTTACGATAACATGGTTGCACATATCTGTAACTCTTGTTCGTCCAGTGGTCAATTGTGTAGCCACACATGTGGGACTGCAAAGGTACCATAACAATGAACTCTGGCTTCAATCTTGGGGGAACGTAACTTTTTAAAAGTTCCACTCCGTAAAGTCAGGAACAGGGCAGTGACTTAGCATCAAGGAAAGGTAAACTGCCTGTTACAGTTATTTGAAAGTGGTTCTCCTTTGATTTATTGCAGCTAAAAAGCATTCGTTGGAGCTGCTTGGTCTGCACCTGGCAGCACAATGAGGTGCTGGAATGGACTATATCAGGCAATAGGTGATCAATGACATTTTTCAAAGTTCCCCTCCATGAATAAGTCAAAAGTCTGCACACCATTACAAAGGGGCAGGCGAGAACCTTTCTCCCTGCTGGTGCTAATTTTTTATTTGCATAAAGTGTTTGCAAGAGGAGGGGGAATCAAAACATTACCAGATATATGAAGTGTTACAGCCTATTCTACCACCCCATTCTGCTATGGGTGTTGTGGTCATTTGCAAAATGTTCATGTCTCTTAGGGGTTTTTAAAAGTGCATTAAGATTAATGCATGAGTTTGCCTGAAGTAGCCTCATAATGTGGATCCTACCACTGCTTTGAATTTTGGATTCTATTATTACTAACATTTGTTTATGAAACTTTCTATTCAAAACAATAAAATTGCATGGACACATTTTTAAAAGCCAAATGTCCTAGTACAGAAGCCATCTTTCCCCTTCCCTTGATGTTCGACATCACCTCACAATTCTGAGTTGCCATATGTTAGAATCCCAGTCACAGTGGGAAAAAAAAATGGCTGTTTTGACCAACTGTGCTCAAGCAGATTTGGGTAATTATCACCCTGGGCCCATATTGTAAAACAAAAGCTTCTTGTCATAGTGAATTAAGGTCATGAGAATGATGCTAGTATTGTTCAACTCCAGCACTGCTTCCCCCTCAGCAGCTGGGACCTCGACTTTACCAGTCACCTCGTTCTCTGGTTTCACCTCATTCTTATTGTACTAGTGCATAAAAGATGCCATAGCCTAGGATAAGGCAATACCCACTTGGCAAAGGCACCTACCAGTGTAAGGGGACCTTTGACTTGACAGAGTCATTATATCTTACTTGACTCAGAGTCCAAGCTTTAATTGGCCCTTCATGATCTGGGACCCACATACTTGAAAGACTGCTTCCATATATCCCATGTGCCAACTATGGCAGCCATCTGTTGGTTATCCCACCACTTAGGGTGGCCCATCTAGCATCAACCAGAGCCTGGACCTTTTTCAACTGTGGCTCCAGCTCTGTGGAATGAAGGCCCTACTCAGAGCTCTTCAGGAGGTGCTCCAAGGCCTGCCCGTTTGCCAAAGCTTTAGATGGGGTTTGAATGACAGGCATCTTTTAAGGGGGAGAGCGGGCAGAGCTTTGTAGTTTGCTAGTTCATTTTGGTTTTAACAAAATGTTTTAATAATTATTACAAGTCACCTCAAGCCACAAGGAAGGGTTTTATATGAATGGTTTTATAAATAATTTAATAATAAACAAGTCAAATGTCACGTCAGTTCCCATAAAGTCTCGCTACAAGTTTTTGGAAAGGAATGGAAACAGGATTGCAACTCAGGCAGAATTCTTGATAAAGAGAAGGTTTTTGGCAGCAACTTGAACCCTTAAAACAACTAGTCTGTAGTGAAAAATGTAAACATTGTTTCCAGACATAAGCCCCTTTGCAGAGTTACAGCAACTGGGGTTTTTTGTTTGCATCCAGGTAATTCTGAGTGTTGCCTAAGAAGGGGCTACAGCTATGTACTTCCTCTGTTTCTCTTCGGTCGTTTGACATGATCGCATTCTCTGTTCTCCAAAATCTAGTAAAATTGTGTTAATGTTGCAGGGCAATTATTTCCTTTGCCTCATTTTTCATAGGTATCTGTAGCACTTAAGTGCTGTACGGCACATAAGCCCATATGTGCTGGGTTGTTTTTTTTTCTGCATGATCAGTTCTTGTCCTTTTTCAGGGGACACATCTGTGCAGACAAATGCACAGACTGGCCTCCTTGTGCCACTCTTCAGGTGAGCTGGGGGGGGGGGAGAGTCCATGCCTCTTCTCTCCATGTACAACCTGCTATTATAGGTAAATATGGGTTTTAGGCAGCATATTCATCCAGATGCCAGGTTGTCATCATATCTGGAGAAACAACTGAGCCTGAAAAAACATGAGTTGGTTGAGTACTGGCTTCATCTGAACAAGGACATCACAGATCTGGTAGGGGGGCCTGAGTGTTCAACAGTATCCAGAGATGAAAAGTTGTTGAAATAAAACAGTATTTCTCAAAACAGTATGCCAGGGAATGTTGGGGTCTGTCAGTAAGCACATTAGTAATACAGACAAGTAGTCTGCAAAGAACTTGTCCACCATTATTTCTTCCTCAACTCCAAGAACAGTTGAACTGGAGAAGTTAAAAGAGTATATTCCTATTTGTTTTTTCTTCTTCTGCATTTGTGTGCTAGGGAGTGGTGCTTTTGTGTGAGCATTGTGACATCTGACAAGATGAATATGAATTGACAAGTTGAAAATGAATATAAAACTCAGAGCTGAGCACATGGAAAAGTTTCATGGAAGTAACTACAACTTAAAAGTTGCTTGAATCCAATTATGGTCAACAGCATCTAAGTAGCATAACTGTACTGGAGGTACCACTTCTCTTAGAATTCTCTCAGCCCACACAAAGGTAACCAATGACAAACCACCTCCAAACATCTCTTCTCGTGAAAATCCTATGGGGTTGCCATAAGTCATCTTGACAGCACTTTGCACACACACCTTTAGCTGAAGTCTTTCAGTACATGTAGGAATTCACTCAGTAATGTTAAATTGTTGAGGTTGGAGTTGCTGAAATAGGAAGGAGAATTCTGGCACAAAGGCTGGTGCCTGGTTATTGGAACAACTACAGATCCAAAACTCTGGGAGTTTTATCTAACTCTTGTAACCTAGAGAGCCTCTGGCAAGATTACAAAAAGTGTATATCAAACTACCTGCAATGAAATGAACATAAGTAAACAGGAGTAAGGGTGTGAGTGTGCACAAGATAGCTCTAAAGTCCAGGCTAACCTACAGATACTCAAGTGAGGAAAGAAATTGCTAAAGTTTTCTACAACCAAGTCTAATACTGGTCCATTTGGGTCTCTCGGTGTTTTTTGCCCTTTCTTCCCTCCTCTTCCTATGGAGGGAGAAAGGAAGGAAAGGAAGAAACCTCTCACAGGGTAACATATGCTCTTTCTGACTCTAAGGATGTACTAAAATCTCAGCAGAAATGGGAAGAAGGGCCTGAGCAATCAAAGGGCAGCACTGTGACAATTAGAAGTTATAGTTAAGAAGCAGAGAGTACTCTAAGTGTCCTAGCAGACACAGTGCCTTTTAGAGGTCTGCACTACTTGCTTGCCAATGTGTTTGCCTTAGCACAATATGTTCATATCAGTGTTCCCTGAACAGCCTTTTGTTCATAGTAAGGGAACGCAAAGTATATCAGTTGATAGCCTCTGCCTTACAGCATCTAAACTGATGCACAGGAGAGACAAATATAGTTTGCTGTGTGTGATACTGTAGCTAAGTAGCAGGGCACCCCACCACGCTGCAGAGGGTCCCAGGTCCGGTTGTGGTAGGTTTTCCGGGCTGTGTGGCCGTGGTCTGGTGGATCTTGTTCCTAATGTTTTGCCTGCATCTGTGGCTGGCATCTTCAGAGGTGTGTCACAGAGGGAAGTCTGTTACACACTGTGTCCAGTGAGAAGGGAATGTTTAGTGGGGTATATATTGTCCATGTCCCAGGGTGGGGAACCAATCAGTAAGTGTTTGGATGGAACTTGCTATGCAAAGATGTGGTTGATAGTATTGTATTGCGGGTGGGGTTTTTCAGTCCAGGGAGTGATTCACCTTTTCATGCCCTGCAGCAGCAGCAGTATTGGTGAATGCAAATCCTGTGTTTGAGTGGAGTCCATTGTTCATGAACTTAGCATGCCCTTGGGGTTTGCTTTTGGTGTTTTTAAGTACTGGTAGCCAAGCTTTGTTAATTCTCAGAGTTTCTTCTTTCCTGTTGAAGTTGTCTTGGCGCGTGTGAATTTCAATGGCCTCCCTGTGCAGTCTGACATAGTAACCTTCTGAATTGTCCAGAATTTCAGTGTTTTCAGTGTCCCAGGTCCAGTCACCAAACGTTTCTACGCCTGACTCCCTGGACAGTGGTTGCCAGTCAGAGAATACAAAACTTGATAAAACGGGCCCAATTCAGTGTAAGGCAGCTTTATGTTTATATATGTCCAATATGTTCCACCACAGATATATGCAGCATATTTTTTAATTTATTCAGCCTTCAATCAGGGAAAGCTTCTGTTCCACTGAGAAGAATCTCAAGGCTCTTATGATACTTGGTTTGGAATCGAGCCTTTTAACCATCATGTGGGAAGATAACACCGCCAAAATTTTTCAAAAGTGGACAGCAGGATGGGGAACTCTGAATTTTAGCTACACATTTTCAACATATAGTGGGATTGTTAGGTAATGGTGTCTGGCTTGTTTTTAAACAACTAGTAACACTCCCAGGTGCTGAGAACAGTGAATTCTCTGTAGAAAGTCATTCCACTTAGGTTCTCTTACCAAGTCTTCTTAAGCAACAGCAATATTGGAGATACACTATTTCTTCTGAAGGCAGAAGCCAGATTCACATGGCAAACTTGGGAGCCTGTGTTCAGATGAATTTAACCTCACCACCTTAAACCATGATGGAAATGGTTGAGGTGGAAAACTGCTGAGGCAAGATTTTGTTATATTCAGTTTAAGATAGATTTGAAGGAACACTGGTGTTCCACAGAGGCATATCGGGGGAAAATGGTGCCCAGAGACAACCCCTTCTCAGGGCACCCCGCCACGCTCAGGGGCGGGGCGGTCCGCCACTGAGCCCTGCCCCTGGTCTCTGTGCAGGCCAAGTCCCGCCCCTGGCCTCCATGCAGGCCAGCAGGGCCTAGGGAGGCCTGCACGGAGGGTGGGGAGTGAGGTTCAATGGCGGCAGGTGGACCAGGCAGGCACCACAGCCATCCGCCTTCCTACAGGTCGGCTCCCCCCATGTGACCAAAAGCCATGACCCCATGTCCCTATAGGTCGTACGACTCTGGTGATCCATTTTGGCTTTTAAAACCACTCTATGCAGTCATCTTAATCATGGACAACCATGGTGTAGAGGGCTGAATTCTGTATGCAATTCCTGGTCAAGAAATGCAAGGAAACCCAAGCTAGAGGGCCCTCTCACTTGGCCCTTTTCCACTTCAAGCAAGATGGAATATTTACTAGCCAATATTTTATTTGTTTCGTAAACAGGTAAAATTTTATATTAATTGAAAACGGACCAAATTTTTTTTAAAAAAACACACACATAAACACATACACAAACACAATCCAGATCACAATGTTAGAGCGTATTAACATATAGAGAAGTGCAACCTTCCCTCCCCAAATAATCTTGCTGTGACAGCCTATTTCAAAGACATTAAAATCTGATCTAGTTTTGACTGTGACGTATAGATCACAGTCATAAACTAGAAAAAATACCAAATTTTTTTTTAGAAAGCTGGAAATTTTAAAAAGCTTTTATACAAACAGGAAATGGGGAGGCTAGGGCCAGCAAAAATTCAATGGAAACAGACTTTCACTCCAATACCAAAAAAGCAGAATTCTTGGTGGACACATACAATTCTATAAAACTACTAACCATTGGTGTGAGGTTCTTTTTCCCTCAATTTTTAAAGTAGCATTAAAAAGGATAAAAAGTGCACATACACCCTTATAAGGCACAAACAGATCTTCTGAACAGAATTTTTTTTGTAAAAAAGCAATAACAAGAACTAACAAATTACTAAGTAACCTCCACTACCTAAAAATTGTCTGTCAAAGTTTGAAAATTCCTTGTGAGATCAGAATAAGTACAGCTGCATGTTTGCTAATTCTTCTCTTCCAAACCACATCGACTTTTGCCCTAGGCAAAGAAAGTCCTCTGAGCCTCTCTTAGATGCTGCTGCTGCTCCTTTCCCATTGGGAAATAATTTCCAACAGAAAGAATTATGCACTGTGCGTTCTGCTTTGAATCCAAGGTCTACTGAATTTGATACCATCTTAGGCCTATCATTTTTTTTTTCATACATCAGCCCAATTGTAATGGCAGCCAGTAAAACAGGCATACCATTCTGAATTTATTGAAGAAACTAGTTCTAGACCAGAAGTACAGGAAGAATGCCCAGTTAAATTTTGAAAGGACAGAACCAAATCGGCAGCTCTGAAAGAAGAAATCAACATGGCTTGTCCACTCCAAAGTAACACAAGGTGATAGCAGCAGAATGGAGGTAGTAATCAACACCCAGAAAAAAATGCCACTTATTAAACTGCTGGGCTGGGATAGCCTAGCAAAAATGTAAACCTGCTCACTTCTTTCTGCCAAGCTTCTTCAACCACTTTTCCAGCTATGACCTTTCTTGAGACTAACCAGTGTCAGCTGTTGCAAAGAGATTCCATTGAAATTCATTATGATTTATAAAACCTTAAATAAGCACCCACAGGGCATGAACCAAAGCCTTAGATGTCTTTACACTAAATGCACATATGGGTAATAAACAGGATGGATTGGAACTCTTAACACGGCATAATCAATATGATACAACAGACATCACTGAAACCTGGTGGGAAGAATCTCATGACTAGAATGTAATAATTGAGGGGTACAACCTATTTGAGAGAAATAGATCAACTAGGAAAGGCGGGGGAGTAGCTCTATATGTCAGGGATGATTACACCCATAAGCAGGCCCATGACTTAAATCCTTTGAACCAGGTTGAGAGGATCTGGGTAAAAATTAAGAGGGAGAAAAACAACAGTGATCTCATTGTGGGGGTCTACTACAGACCCTCAAGCCAGACTGAAGTGTTGGATGATGCCTTCCTGGAGCAGATGACCAAAGTGCAGTCTCCTTCTTTGGAGGTTTTTAAACAGAGGCTGGATGATCACATGTCAGGAGTGCTTTGATTGTGTGTTCCTGCATGGCAGGGGGTTGGACTTGATGGCCCTTGTAGTCTCTTCCAACTCTATGATTCTATAATCATCTTGTGGCCTTCTGGTATACAGGCTGGAATTAGGATAATAGGGATAAACTCATGTCAAGATCTATGGTGCCAGGGGCTGCGATCATACCGTTAGAAACCATTAGACACATACTGAGCAAAGGGGCTTCAGAGCACATTATCCATCACACAGCTGCTTCCATGACCAATAGTTCATGGTCAATGTATTATTTGTTGCTGGTTTGGTCTAGAAAGTTTCATAAATGGGTAAAAATCTTTGGTTCCTACAGTTAAGAGTTCTAAAGTGTTACTGCTATTGTGAAAGCACGCTGTTCTGAAATCTACAGTTGTTTTCATGTAACAGTCTTCTCTCTGTGATGCTCTCTCTCACTTTTCAACAGAGATCATGCAGTTGACTGACCAAAGTGGTCACAGAGCAGTCGAATCCAATCCACCATACCTCTCAGTTCTCTCTACCAACATCTCAGCTTGCACATGAAACATGTCCACGAAAGCAAGGGGAGGGGGGAATTCCACAGCTTGACACTTTGAAGACACACTACATCACAATACTGCCTAGTCAATCGCCTTTCCACAATATACAATAGTAGTGGCATATTTATTTATTACAATCAGTGTCCCTCAAAAAGTAATCTCTGGTGGGTTCTGAAGCCAGTTTTGCGCTGAACTTAAGAGTGAAGATGAACCTTTTCTGGAGGTGTCTGCTGAAGCCACCGGCATTCACCTTCTTGCAAGACAGATACAGACAACCAACCGTCAACTTTGCTCTGCAGCTAATCTCACTGTCCTTACTTTTTTCTAGTGCAATGAGGACATTTGTAAGGTCTGTGTGCATCATGCAGCAATGTTTTAACTGATACCACGTGAAAGCTGAAGACTTTTCCTCTTGCCCCAGGATATTAATGGCATCTCAAAAAACTTGGGAGAAGGCGTTTTTTGTCTTTGTTAATGCCACTGAACTATCTTATCTTCATGTGTGACTGTAACCGATCACAATTTTATGCCTCACTGACACCTGACAAACTTCCAGTGAAACCCATGAACAATATAAGTATTCTGAC
The DNA here is from genome assembly GCF_021028975.2 of Sphaerodactylus townsendi. Classification (NCBI taxonomy): domain Eukaryota; kingdom Metazoa; phylum Chordata; class Lepidosauria; order Squamata; family Sphaerodactylidae; genus Sphaerodactylus; species Sphaerodactylus townsendi. Next base: position 97,565,077 of record NC_059427.1, on the reverse strand, counting down.
ACAGCCATTTGTTCAAGAATTGAAGGTTTAAAATAATTAAAACTTGATTTCTGAGCAAGAACAATGCTATGTTGTCTAATAGGCATAACCTCTCCAGCTATGTTATACAAATGACCATAGCAAACCTAAGACAGACTTTGTATCTCAACATGCCACAGTTACCAAACTGAAATAGTTTCCTTAAAGTCCTGCAGAGCAACAGGAACATCCTCGGCTACCAAGAAATCTCCATAACATACCCTAGACGGACAAAGCTTGAACTGATTTTCATCTCTTTTATAACCTATATAAAGCCTTGTAGGATGCCATTAAAAGAGGAAAGAGAAACTCCTGCTGCCTTGCTGACAAGAGAGGCACAATGGCCCTAAAATACACGTGCTATGCCAGAACTTTGAGAAAAACCCGTAGCAGCCTGGCGTGCTGGGCCATGGTCGGCTCCTGGCACTGTCTTGAAGGGAAACCAGTATCTTTTCCCTTGTGCCAAGTGGAAAAAGGTGAAGGTGGAGCCTCTGAGCTGCTGCTTCGGTGCTGTGGATCACAGTCTAAGGCCATAAATCAGTGGAAATCCAAGGATTTCAGCTTTAGACAGCATCTGTTTCACAGTGGAATGCAACACTGTTGTCAAGGTAGAGACAGCTGTCATATTTTAAATCTAAGTCATTAGCATTTCTTCTCGGTAGGCTGTTGCTGAGTAGAAAGGGACAGGTTGTCTAGCACTAGGGATTAGTGAAAGAATGGTCACAGTCCCGGGCACTGCCATATGATTCTACCACAACATGCCTGATTAAGAACAGACATTCAGTAACTGGGGGGAGAGTTGTTGTTTTTTGGTCCCCACAGTATCCCTTCCCTAAGCTGCAATGCAGATTTCAGATCCTACTGAGGCAGCAGCAGTTCAGACCTGGCTACCATCACAACCAAAATTGATTTACCTTTCAAGCCCAGCATCTAACAATAGCGTGCAAAATTTTTTTACAGCAAGCAACGCCAAGGGAAAAAAAGTCCTTTTCATTCCAACAAAATGCTTCATTAGTGGAGTGAGAGACAACTTCCCGAAGAGGAAGAAATGAGAGATCCCACATTGCTGCATACTTTTCTGACGAAATCCCTGGGGAGGAATGGAGGAAAACATCCATCACCTGTTGCTAAGAATGCACAAATAAGGAGGCTCTGCAAGGCTGAATTCTCTGGAAGCTTGAATTCTCCATGGCCCTCCCTCTTGACAGTCTTGTCAACTTCCATATGTCACAGCATACAGATGCTTAAGTTCCACAAGTCAGAGCCACCCTGGTATACTCTGAGGTTACACTGAGAGTTCCTCCTCTGCACGTGGAGGCTGACTACTTCCCATAAATCAACTTCTCTCCATCACAAGATGTGCCTAGCAGCTCTTCAGCATAAGAGCTGGCAGTTTCAACTTGTGCCCTACAGGGAAGGAAAATGCAATTTTTTTCTACTCAGCTTTTTGCCTTTCTCTTACACAAGACCGGAATGACGTTACACTCTGTCTACCTTTTAAAGCCTTCATTTTAGTGTCATCAGTGCTATGCAAGTGTCTTGCTCTTGGCTTTGACATGGGGCGCCAACTGTGAATGAGTGGACCAATTAGGAAATGAAAATCCATGCAACAACACTTATGCACTTCTTCCCTTCCTCAGGTGGTTTCAAAGTTCAGTTTCAGCTAACTGCAGGGAGGGCTTAGCAAATTAGACCCTGACCTACTTATTCCTCACACTCCCACTGGTGATCCTAGAATGGAAAACAATGCCTTGAAATAAGCAAGCTCCATCCAGCATCCCAGCTTCTCTGTACTCTGTTGGGGGGAAAGAACCCATATTGTTCCCTGACCTTTGCAGAAAACACTTGATGAATTCAGTCTCAACATACTCCTCCCCACGAACACATACATGAAGGTGCCCATAGGGAACTACCCAATTTCCTAACCAACAGGCTTCTTGATTACAGCAGAAGAAGAAAAAGGTGCTCATAATTTAAAACTTGATCATTAATTTCTTCAATATCTATCAGGAAACAAGATAATCATGTATTTTAATAAAAACCATTGCATGAGACAACCCCCCTTTCCTGTTGGAATCCATGCAGCACGGGTATTTACAGTGTGCTGTTTTAACCCACTAGAGCAGCATTTTTATCAAATTCTCCCCATTCTGCAGCTGTACCTTCAGTCTCTACAAGGACTAGAGTATTTCTCAGTTCACTGAATTATCCCTGATTTGTTCCTACTGGTCAAAACATGGAAATATAGACAAAAGAGCCACTCAGTAACCACTGACCAGCACAATAACCCATAAGCAGGGACAGCAAGGTGTGGTGATTGCTAACAACATTCTTTCTCGTGCCCCCTACCATTCACATCCCAAAAAGCAGGGTGAGGTTAAGGGCGGTAGATTTTAATGATGTCTTTGATGACCCGTCGGCAGATTGGGCAACAGGCATTGAGCTGCTTCTTCAGCTTAAGACCACAGGTGTTGCAGAGGCACATGTGTCCACACGTGTAGATCACCACATCCACCTCGTTGTCAAAACAAACGGTACACTCCCCGTTCTTACTGCTTGAAGGTTCTGGAGGTGGGAACACAGGAGACACTGGAGGGCTCAGAGGAGAACTTGGAGCAGTCACTGCAAGAAACAGAGAAGATAAAAGTCTTGGTCAGGATGGTTCTGTTTGGCTCTCCCATCTCAGGCTAGAAAAAGACAATAGCTTCGTCTAGAGAGCTAAAGCTGTTTTGAAATCGGGGTTGATGCACGTGGTATACATCCTCAGCTTGTTTCCAGCAAATGAGTTTTTGTAACGTGACAAAACTTTGGGGAAAAGTGTCTGACTGAAGGTGACAACAGGACAAAAGAAATCAGGCCTGCCCAGCTTTAGCTGATTAACTGCTTAAAAACATTTTGATCAATGAAAAACTGACTCTGGTTATATCAGGCAGTAGATTTGATTTATTTTTAATACAAATATATTTTTGCACAGAAGATTTATTAGCACCACCCCAGAAAATCTGTTCAAGGCATCCACAACTTAAAACAAATAAAAATAATTCAAAACTACAATACTTCTACTTAAAAAACCTGCAGATGTTAAGGACTATCTCAGAAGAGATATTAATTGAGGGTGGGGGGATATTTTTGCTAAAAGCATGAACATTACTCAAAAGTAAAGTAGTATGTTTTTCCTTTAGATCCACTCCCCCAAAATAATTTATGTAAATATAAACAAATAAATGAAGCTCATATTATTAATTCACTTTTTAAAATCAGGTAGCAGCCCTCAACGCAATGGATCAGAGTCAACCAGTTTTTCAGCTGGTGAAAAACAAAGGCGGGGGTCCCATTGAGCACTTATAAAGATATGCAGGGGATTATGGGACAAGTATGATCAAAATCCCTGTGGGATGGCAGCTGTACGAAGGAATAGAATTTGATGAGACCGGGCAAAAAGCCAAATGGATCCAGCCCAATGCATATGGACACCATGAGTAGTGCACCCACTTTCTATGCTTTAAAAATCTATTGTGACCAGCCATAACATTTCATGTTTTAATTACACCAGTCAACATACACCACATTTTTATTGTGCCAGACTGTGCTCTATAATAATCATATTGCAACCAATGGAAATGGCCTCTATGCACTTATCTACCCCCAAAACAACTGTAACATGAACTAATGGCCCTCCTATCACTCGACCATGATGCCAATTCCAGTCACCTCTGCTCCAGGATAGTGGATACAGATGTGGAAACTCTCCCTTGGCAGATGTTAGAAAGGCATAACAGCCACAATTACATGCTATGGCCCCTCATAAGAATGTTTGTAGTGGTCTTCTAGCTCTGATCCTTTGTTGACTAGAATGAGTCTCCCTTGCACAGGGGGAATACAGCAGGTGTTTTTTCTTAAATCAATAGTGGCATAAGAGAACAGAAACCCCATTGCCACAGCCCACTGCTATCTCTGCTTCCCTCTTAAATGTTTGCGTTGATCCCTGATGGAAAATCTGATGCAGCAGCTGCCAGGCTGCTACATCACCTTAATTCTACCTCCCAAGAAACAGGCACCAGCAAAAGCACTTTACTGGATCATGAGATGCCTTGACTGTGTGAGCACCATCAGGGAAGACTTATGGGGGCTGAATAATCTGGCCCTTCACTAATGCATGTGTCCCATTTGAAGCAACACTCACATGCATTTAGCCCCCTTTTAAAGAATCAGGATCTGTTCATTAAGTCACTGATGAACTCTCCCAGTCTATGAATAATACAGACTATTTATAAAAAGGATGGCTGTAAAGCGGCTCTTAGAAGTCCTAGTGCAACCCTACACCACCTCCTTCCTCACCCAGAATGAGCTACCATGCAACAATTTCAATGAACCAGGGTGAGGTGAGGTGTGGCAAACTTCAGTTTCTACCCTTGCCTATATCTATATATACTGATACACTGTTAAACCATTTTTACTGCTCTGTGCTTTGGTTTCCTCTTCTGGACATTAGAAAGGATTTATAATTGTCTCCTTTATGACCCTCTGGATTATAAGCTACTGCCATTAAATGGAACACTGGACAGGAGTCTTAAGAAATGTAGGCCGGCCTCTCACTGACTGATGTCGAGTCTCTGCAAAGCAATGTCTCCTTTTAGACAAGGCAAGTCTCAACCTGTGAGATCTGGTTTATGTATAAGCACATTTACTGTATGTATTCTAACAGCAATAGGTCAGCAAAAGGTGACTTACCTAGGGATGACTCTGAAGCTGAGGAGGACCTGTTCACACTGAAAGCCATGTCTGAATCACTGTCGTATTGGGAGCCTCCTGGGGATCCTGAGGGGGAGACAGTCACAGGGCTGGACTGCACAGTGCCTGAAAAAGCAACACAGGTTGAGTCACCTTCGAGCAGAAATTTCACAGGTTTAAGTACTCTGGAGCAACATAATTCATTTCATCTCTTCAGAAGTCTTTCCCAGAAGATACTGTGTTCTCAAGTCCATACTGCTACTGGCGGGTGGGTGGGTGGGTTGGGGTTGTGGGGGAGGGGGAGTTGCTGTCAAATTGCTGTTGACTAATGGCCCATCCAAGTACTAACAAGGACTGACCCTGTTTAGCTTATGAGATCCGACCAAATTAGTCTAACCAGGGATACAGAAAACAAGACTGCTTTCAGTCTACATATATGTGAGTATACAACACTGATATGGCCACTCACTGTTCCTTTTCTAGCTAATTCAGGGTCACATTCTGACTTGTAATGTTCAATGAGGAGACCCTTGCTTTGTTAAGTCAGGCTCTGAATTTAGTCAATGTTACCATACAGGGAGGGGCACACTGCCTAACTCTTCTGAACTCTTCTTTGGAGCTAAAGAGTCTCATGAAGATCTACAACGGTGGACTTTACAAAGAATAACTCCGGTCTCCAATGCAGCCTACTTCTTAGCAGCTGCAAGGGAGCAGCTACCTTTACAAATCAAGCCACTGGAGAAAGAGTATAAATGGCTATTTAGTCATATAGCTAAACAGACCATCCTGTTCTGTTTCTCTCTAAACATAGATGTTTGGGACAAAGAACAGGGCATGACTATTTTTGATAGTTCTTGGAAACAGACGGTAGGTTTGGTAGATTGTGGGCTAATCCTACAAAGCAACTCCAACCTTCCCCCAAATGATAGTATCCATTAAACAGGCATTGAACAGGCACATAAAAAAATCTAATGATCTGATACATACTAAGGAAATGACCCATCAAATGTAGTATAACCATCAAGAGACCAAATACTGGTGACAGAATACCAGTTTTGCCTTTGCAGAAATGCTAAGAGTTTTTACCAGGTACTTCCAGCAATCCTTCACATCTTAGTCCCTACTTGAGAGAGTTGTGCTGGGGGCAATGGCATAGTGGTTAAGAGCAGGTACACTCTAATCTGGAGGAACCGGGTTTGATTCCCCGCTCTGCTGCTTGAGCTGTGGAGGTTTTTCTGGGGAATTCAGATAGGCCTGTGCATTCCAACACATGCCAGCTGGGTGACCTTGGGCTAGTCACAGTTCTTCTGAGCTCTCTCAGCTCCATCTACCTCACAGGCTGTTTGTTGTGGGGGAGAGGGAGGGAAAGGAGATTGTCAGCCCCTTTGAGTCTCCTTACAAGAGAGAAAGGGGGATATAAATCCAACTCTTCTTCTTCCTTCTTCTCTTTCTCTTGTCAGAAGTGAGCAGGTTCTTTTTCATCCTGTTGCAAAGTATTCTGCACATCTTTTGGGCCTACCCAAGCAGCAAGGACTAGAACAAACCTTCCCTTAGCTTCAGCTGAATGAGAAGATTGTGTGAGAAACAAGGCAGGAGCAGTTTGTTCTGGCCAGCTAACAAGGGGCAATCATGGCTCAGCAATGCTAGCAGGAGTGTCTGGGCATGTCAGTGTAGCTTTAATGATCTCATAAAAAGTCTGCAAAGAGATTCCAATATTTTATTGTTTTGCTTTATTCAAATTATTTTTAAAAACATACTTACCTAGTATTTTGAGCTGATTGATTACGCCATGGATTGTGAAAAATATCCACAGAGACTGTGAGATGTCCACGAACATCAACATCCCACGATTTATCCCATTTATTCCATGGTGCACTTCTCCATTTGGCAAAACTACAAAGTTGAGGACATCACCATTATTGAGGACTGGGAATCCTCGATAAACCACCCAGTACTCCTTGCGATCCAGAAGAAAGTCTGGATCTGCTGGGAGGTCATTTGTCCGCAATGTACCTGGATCACAAGAAGTGATGCCAAATGTTAGGGCCCCATAATACGGCAGCCCAAGGTGTCCCACTTCCACAAAGAGGTTCTCGCCAATGTGCAAAGGCCGATCAGAAAACACCAAAGTTCTATTGCTCTCTTGCCAATTGGTGCAGGCAGTCATCCGGTCCTGAGAAAAGTTAACGTCAGGCCCTCGGGTTGGGTGGAAACGCAAATCGGTATCCAGAAAGGCAGGCACCACTTGGGCAAGCTGCCGTCTGCTTGGGCAGCAAGGAATGGTGTGGTTATCTGTCGGCAGCCCAGGCACACGGCTCAAATTCAGATTGGCAATTTTGGCCACCACTTGGTTGTTCTCTAGTTCGTTGTTGTTGAAGTTAGCTGAATCATGGCTGCTTTGTGGAAAGCAAGTGCTGAGGCGTGCGCTGCTGAGGCGTGTAGAAGTTATGGTCTCCGCAAACATGCTATCTGGTGAGGCAAGGACAAACAACAAACAGTATAAGAGTCAAGTTGGAAATAGTGCCCCATCCAGGATAGCTGAATTGTTTTTCTTACTACTCCTTCCCCACCCCTGAATATTACACGTAAAATTTTACAAGTCTTATTTGTTTTCCACTTAAAAAAAACCCTAACAATGTCTACAGTCTGTCTCAGAAAAAGTGGTTAGTAGGGTTGTATATTTTTCCACCACAGAACTCAACATGCCAGATCTTCTTTGTGGTAGAATGTTCTCCCTGGATCCTGGTGGATACCTAGCCCTGTTCCACCCCGATTCGTTTGAAAGTAAAAATACATTTTGGCATGTACAATTACAATTGGTTTAATTATACAACTTGTATCAAAGTACCATGTTCAGTAATACACAAAATAATGATTTTGACAAAGGCAGTGTGTAAAAATGAATAATAATTCTCATGTTCATTTATATTGTAATGTGGAAGCATACAATTTTCTTGACCACTGAACCTCAACTGACTGTTAACATCTTTTCTGTGACAGAGTATAGAACTTTATCTGGAAGTACAGAATCACAAAGCAGTGAAGAATCCATCAATTAAACAAGATCTAGAGAGAATATTTTGTATTCTTGTCAAAAAGCTACACAAAGCCACTTAGTGATAAAATTAGTATGGTGTCTAAATATCACAACCATACTTTCCATTTTATATACAGGAGCCCCCTTTCTTTGCATCTTCTTCTGAGCACACAGGAAGGGAATTGTATGAACAGAACCTATTTCTGACCACTGTTCTGTAACACTGAATCAGGGTGGGTAGATTTTGCAAACTACCAATTACAAAGAAAAGATGGTCATTCCCATGTCCCATCTTCCTCCTGCCCTCATCCCTGCCATTTTAAATCACATCACAGAAACTGTAAAGACATTTAAACACTTTACAGATCATTAATAATAAATTGAGTAGTAGGCATATTAAAATAGCAGTTGTGACCTCTGAAAAATGTTTTAAAGCACACTGGACTCTTTGTTATTGACAGGCCATGTGAGCAAGCCACAACCTCTCTCCCAGAACTATGGCATCAGATGTCAAAAACCCTGACACTTATAGCCCAAGAGCGTTAAAACCAGTAGCAGATGGCACTGCTTCTGAACGGCTCCTCTGTATTCTTGGGGAGACTGCTAACAAAATGGATGGATTATTGCATCTTGAATTAGCACGTATGGTTTATCAAATTCTATTTTTTCCTACAAGGCATTTCCTCCAAAGCAATTCTGACTAATGACAATCAATAGAAAATAAGCAAGCAACAACACAGCTTACAATGTTGCTCAACCTTGTAAGCTCTGTCAGCACAAAAAAGTCTGGGAACTGACTCCGTTTAAACAAAGGGGTCAGTGGGATTTGTTTAACTGTTGCTTCCAAAGCAGGACATCTGATGGAGAGCAGAACTGCCATACAAGACAGGGAGGGAAAGTTACTAACTTTTAGGTCACTACATGCAGAATGGCAATAATGTGAAAGTATTTACTGGTAAATTCCTTGGGAGCAGAAGCTTGGTTTTTCTGCTTATATAGTAAAGCATTCATGCCTAGTAATAATATTTGGTGTGATTAAGAACTAAGATGTCTTAATGATTTTCTTTCCATTTGCTGTTCCCACTAGTGGTCTAGCAGTTTTAATAAATCACCACTCATGGAAATGGTGCCCCTCAGTTCTGCCCAGGAGGAAAGTCCAAGATCTGAAAGTTCACACAAGTGCTGATCAGATTTAGCACTGATTATTTGCCTTTTAAAACAAATTGAGTCCCACATCCCCAAAATCACCTTTAGCAATTCAGCAGGAACAATTTATGGTTGTTCCAAAGATTTAATATCCTTTTGTGAAAAGCTCTGGAGTACGTGTGATCAAGTGAAAAGGTCACTGTCTGCATTCAGTTATAATGACAAAACCCTGGGAGACCTCAAGCTCACGCACTTCAGAGACTGACGACTTCCACATTTCTAGGAAACTAGAGTTGGCTGTGGTACCCAAATAACAAAATGACTTTCACCTAGACACCAGGATTCCAAACTACCATTAAAACCAAATTTGGAATTATGGCTTGTCAGTAAGAGAACATTCACTTATATAACAGCTGCTTTGGGTTCTCCAGGTTAAAAATTATTTCAAATAAAGGTTTTAGGAAAGACTTTTTTCCCTCTAAGACTGTGGAGAGTCACTGACAGTCAGTATGAACAGTACTGAGCAGGGCAGCTTCAAACATGCATAAGTACTACAGTTTGTGGTTTCATCTGATTCGGATGTCACAACTAACTTGCTGGGTGTTGTGAACCACAGAATTTTTAATCTGGTCACGTAAGGGAAGGAGAGAGGTGGAGATGTGAACTTGGGGGTTTCTATAATGACACACCATGATTGTCATTGCATCTTAAGTACAGGCCAGGACTCAGCAAGGCATCACATCTTCTGCAAAGTGCATGGTAAATTTTAGCAGCCCTTTCCCTTTTCTGAGTACTCTGCACATGGGTCACAGCTAATAACATGCTGGATGTCTATTCAATCTTCAGCCAAAAAAAAGTGCCACATGAAAGTATGGTAAAGCAAAGGAAAAAAGCAACAGTCTGTTTTCTTCTCAGTCGTTATATTTAACAAAAATCAAATTCTATGCATGCTAGTGTAAAAACACATCTGCTGTAAAATCATTTCAATAAAGTCCCATAATTGTGTTCACTATATCTTGCTACAGAGTATCACTTAACATTCTCACTGAAGCTCAATTGCCTTTTGCAGTTAGGCCCACAGGAGCGCCAGAGCAGATACACATAATACATTAATGCCAAAAGAGAAAAAAAGACAGGTGGTTTTGGTAGCTTTTTGCAGATAACCCAAGGGAATGTGTTTGGTGCATGCTCTGAGAACAGTTTAGGCAGAACATTACATCAGAGTCAGTGCCCAAACTTCCTAAGTGCTTTGTACACACATACTAATAGGCTTTCCTGTAAGGGCAAAAATAAGTCATTCAGTTGTACTTCTAGGTAGGGTGACTGAAGCAAAGTTATCACCCGAGCCTTGCAGGACAAGGTGATAAAATAAAGAGCAGCAAATCCCTTGTCCAAACAGGAGAACTTTAAAGAAGAGGAAAAACCCAATGCTTTGGAAATGTTTCAAAGCTCTTGGAAAGAGAATTACAACATTGCTGTCTCCACTGGAGTTCTCTGATAAGCAAAGAAGCTGGTGTTTCTCTTGTGTCTAGGTGCTGTGCTTTCTAAAAACCCTGATAGGGAAGGAATGTAACGTGAGAGGCTCTAAGTGGCCCTTCTAGGAGATAATGAATTTAAAGCCTGAGCTTTGGAGGGAGAAAAGAACATGTCTGGAGGATGAGTCATAGCAATGCTCTGGACCAGGACACACACATACACAGATGGCAAATGATGGAGCCAACCAATGCAAAAGTGAACAGAGGCCCAATTCCACTGGCTTGGTCTCCTCCATCATGGGCTTAAACAGGTCCAGAAATTAAAACCTATTTCACTAGTGCAAGGTCATTAGTGCAACAAACCTGTGTTGCTCTAAGGCAGGGGTAGGGAACCTGCGGCTCGAGAGCCGCATGCGGCTCTTCTGCCCTTGCACTGCGGCTCCACGAGCCGAGCCGCCAGCCCCATCCTTGCCCGCCCTGCAGGCAGCAGGGCAAGCGCACCAATTGTCCACAGCCAGCTGGGCCGCGCTGCGGGCTTCCCCTCTCGCCCGCCCTGTTGGAGCGGCAAGGCCGAGCCGCTGGCCCCATCCTTACCCACCCTGCAGGCAGCAGGGCGGATGCATCCATGCGCTTCTCAGAATGAGCGGAGTAAAAGGTAAAAAAACCCAATATATACAGTGTTATCTTTATTTTAAATGTCAAAAATTATTTGCGGCTCCAAGTGTTTTCTTTTCCTGTGGAAAATGGGTCCAAATGGCTCTTTGAGTGTTAAAGGTTCCCTACCCCTGCTCTAAGGGAATACATGCAACAGAAAACACTGTAGCATGACATGCTGCAAGTTGCCTCTGGAACCAGTTTTTATTTTATAAGTACTGATGTTGCATTTTAAACAACTGTATTTTTAAAAATCTGGTGCCAGCATACTTATAGACCATTAACATACACCAGTAATACAGCTAAAATCTCCTATCCAAGTATAAATCAAGGCTGATCCAGCTTAGAACTCAAGATATTACAAGATCAGGCTAGCCTGGACCAATCAGGACGGAGAAGAGTGTAAGGACTCTACTTACTTTGAGTCTTGCCTGTGCAATGAACTAGCCAGGAAGCCTTAATCAAGCTACCCACCTCTCCTCTGCAATGGGGGGCAGGGGGAAATCTGCTGTGAGAATTACAAGATAATATATGCGGAGCCCTTTCAGCACCTGAAAATGCAATACAAATGCTACATACATCAATATATTTAGTTCTCAACATGGCCAAATCTATGGATATTTAAATCCAGAGGCTGGAGTCAAGAATTGAAAAGGCAGATCTTTCTACAAACCTACAAAAAAAGTGCCCACTTGCAGAAAAAAACTGAAATCTATTGAATAAATATATAAATACACACACACACCCCATGGACCCAGAACCTGCAGCTTTAGAAAGAAATGCCCTCTGTGGTCATTGCTAGGCAACCACAACAATGGGTTGGCTGGTGGGTGAGAAGGAGAGAAGGAATCAAAGGTATTTGGGGTTTCAGGAAAAGGAAAGAGGAAATATTCAGGTGGTGAAGCAGCAGAAATGAGAAACTGCAGAGCAGGGGAACATGAAGAAACAAGTGCCCATCAGATTAAAATACTACAGGACAAGAAGAAGTAGCAGGTAGACGGCCTTATTTTCCTCCCCATGGTGGAAGGCTCCGCACAGTTTAAGAATCTACTATGCAGAGAAGCCTTTGTCCCCTGCAAATTTGGTGCAGTGACAGAAACTTTCTCGATGCGACAGGCAACTGCTTACTACACAAAGCCTGCCACCAAGAAGAACAACGGTGAGCAAAATACCACATTCTGTGCTTCTTCTATACTTCTGTCTATGGAAGAAACTTTTGACAGGTTCCTTGGGAACATTACTCTTTGTTTTAATGGGAGCTCCAGTTCTTCAGGTCACTTGTAAGGAAAGTGTCTACTATTGTGACACCCAGTTAAAAAAAATTGTTAGAACATCCTTCTAAGTTGTATAAACTTCAAGGGCCTTACAATAAAAATAAACTAAAATAATGCAGTTACAGGGACAAGTTCAACCTGTATTGTAACAACAAAGCCAATGATATACTTTTTCCTTCTTCTATACTTCATTAGCATAAAAACCAAGCATTTATTTTACCCCCCCCCCCCCATCCCCAGTGTGTACTTAACAAGGAACCACACATATAAGGTTTAAAAAAATATCCTACCAAGTATTTGCACTTCATGGGTGATTCCATAGACGTCTATCAGCGCCCAGAGAGGTCCGGAGACTTTGACGCCACAATGAAAAAGTATTGGCTCCTCATCATTAATGCTATAGAAAACTCTCCCATGGCGATCAACCCAGAAAGCCAAGATGTTATCCCTTAGTGCAAACCTCTCTGGCAGAGCTTTGGCCCAGTAGCCAGGCCGTGTTACCAGGTCTGGGCAAGCATATTTTGGTATATCATCTGCACTCATCTGTGATGGATCGTGAGTGGTGAAGCCAAAGCGCAATGCCCCACTCCACCCATGGTGCACAGACATCAGCTTGAGTCGCACTTTCTCATATAGATGGATGGGTCGGTTGGTGAAAGTGATGCCGTTGCAGAAGCTGTTCCTCCTGGTGGCCTTGCGGGCATGGGCATCCAGACGTATGTTTTTTCCTTTGGCCTGAAAGTGGAATCGTGGAGGCTCAGTAATAGTGAGGACAGACCGCCTCTCATGACTACCGTTAGGCAGTGCGTAATAAGGCCTGTGGGATACTGAGCGAGCCTGCTGGTTGGTATCTGCAAGAAACAAAGAAAAGGTATCATTTAGAAACTTCTTTCTTACAGTATTTGTTCAAATTTAGAATGCGACACACGTGCTTCTCTCTTTGCTACACAACATCATACACTGAGATGTATATATTTGCTAGACAAATTCAGTTACAAAGTTCCAGTAGAGCCTATTCGCTTTATTCTACAAGGCTTCTTCCAGCTCAGAAATAACCATTCTTTAAGGGAGAGAGGGAGTCTTCTGATGGAGTCACTTTAAAAGTAGATATGATGCTGAACTTAGACATTACCTTAAGAGATGTTCCATATAAACAGTAAAAACAAGAGTTTTGTGACTCCTTAAAAACCAGCCCATGGGATGAGATTTTATGGGCTAGTGGCAGTGTTGACTTCATTCAGTACTGTTTTTGGTAATATAAACTGCTGGGGCCTTTTTGGTTCTAGAGTCTTCTGGTTTTGCAGTAAAGAAGTTGATTTGCCATACTCCTTTTAGGTGGTAACACCTTTGAGGCAATGGCTAAATTACCATCATAGATACTTCTTCACATTCTGTGCACAAGGCAGGCGAAGCAGACAGTCGGCACTCTGGCTGAAGAACAGAGACTGACAAAGGCTGGCAGCTGATGAGTGTGGATACCTTCTGACTCCCTTGTCCCTTGGTTCTCAGTCACTGTCCTAGAAATATGATGGCAGTGTAGAGGAAGCCATGTTTTTGGATCATCATTGCCATCCACCACATACATTGAGCAGCAATGCAATGCTTACAGGTAAACGAAGTTCAAAGCTTTATCTGTGTATGTCCTTCTCCAGGATGCTCTTTCCATCATTCAACAAAAGGCAAAATGAAGCCAGCAACTTTTCTGAGTTGAACCAGCAGGTCAGTCTAAGTAACCAATAATTCTTGTAAAGCCCTTAAAAGTCACCTAATTCTGTGATCTAATAGCTGAATCACATCTGACTTCCCAAATGCCTCACATCTGTGATCTGTGACTCTCAAGTGAAGGGGCTTCTAACCTTGAGAAAATGGTGGTATATATTATCTGAAAATCCAAGGTCACCAACCTGATTTATGGCCTTGTGCTTTAGCACAACTGGTATGTGTTTTCTCTTATTAGTTTTCAGTGTAAAGATATGGGGCCAGTGATGGACCACAAAATTAAAAAGCAGGGAGTGGGGGGATGGACAGAAAGCTGAAAGCAGCACTGGGGTTTTTTTTACATCATTCTGAAGCAATATAATACATGTCACAGGGGGAAAGTGGCTGCTCTGAAACTATTTTAGTAGGTTTATTCTATGACTTCCCCTACTGGCAGGAACAGTTCAATGGGAAATATTCAGTAATTATTTCCTTTTATTTTTAATGAACAATTCACCCACACCTGAACGTCGATAAGACACTTTTAATGCTTCTGTCCCTTATAAGTGACAACCCCCCCCCTCGCAATGTTATTCTATACACTGGTTCTAAGTAGTCACATTCCAAAAGTTTTGTACACCTGAGACACATGCTTACTCATGCAGTTTTTCCACCTATCTAACCAATCCCTCCTTTTAGTTTGGCAGGAGTAAGGTAAAACAGGGACATTAAGAAGCTTATGAAAAACTGCAGTCAGTTAATGTGGGTTAGTAGATGAAATTCTATAGTTAGATCTGAAAAAGCAGGATTCCAATCTCACCTACACACTTGATCTTAGCCAAAAGGCCGAGAAGCGATCTCACCTCAGCTCATTGGGACAACAGCTACACATTCAGAGTTACCACTTTGATATAGCCTTTCCTGGAATATACCACTTCAGAATGCAAAAGGGGACTCACACAATCAAATGCACTGCCATCCCCTGTCAAAAAATAGTAGGAATCAGTTGAACTCAGCAGCCACACTCTAAACAACTCTGGCTAGTGGTTGGATGGGAATACCAGGGTCATGCCGTGGAGGCTGTTGCTGTTATTGTGTTAAAAAAGAAAAAATAATTACTGTGTTCCTATGTACCTGTATTGTACAAAATTGCTTTGAAATAATTTTTCAACACTGCTATGATGCTATAAAATTCCTTGTGCTTTTTTAGTCTTCAGCCTGGTGGGTACAAATTTTCTCTTATCATCATTGTGGAGGCAGACAATGGCAAATGACCTCTGAACATCTCTTGCCTTGAAAACCCAAAGGGGGCATCATAAATCAGCTGAGACTTGACAGAGAAAAAAATCTGCAGAACAAACCACCTGTGCAAGGAGCAGGAATAAGGGATTGTTTTAAAAAAAATCAAATCTACATCCTCCTAACACTGTAGGTAACCGTGCAATTCAAGCCGAGTGACACCTTGACAATTGGCTTAGAAAGGTGTAGGATTGCACTGCAAAACCCTAGCAAAAGCTATGCTTCTGAGAAGGCTCACCAGTGTTTGTAATGTAAACATCTTGCCAAAGAATGCCAGATTGTTTTAAATCATTCTTTCCAAAATACTGAATCAAGATTTACAAATTGAAACAGGGAGTTTCTAGTTTCCCAACAGCAGCAAAGCCTTCTCTGTCCTACCCTATGCAAAAAGATTCTTTTTGGGGAAAAGCTGATGAGGGTTCATGGCAACTTTCTGTAGACGAAAATACACTGTGTCTGGCACAGCATTCTGGGAATTGTACCCTCTTTATATTAACACCTAACTATATGGCAGTCAGTGGCATAGATATCACGGGGAAGGGGTGTGTGCATTGCACCGGGTGTGTGCCTCGAGGGCAGCAAAAATGCATTTTTGATATTTTTAGTGTTTTTACTTTGTCAGCCGGCAGGGGCGCAGTTTTTAGGATAGTGGCACCAACATTTCAGGATGTCGTCTGGCAACACTCCTGCTGATACCAGTCAATTTTGATGAAGTTTGGTTCAGGGGGTCCAAATTTATGGACCCCCAAAGAAGGTGAACCATCCCCCATTGTTTCCAATGGGAGCTAATAGTAGATGGGTACATAACTTTGGAACCCCTGAACCAAACTTCACTAAACTTAGGCGGTATCATCAGGATAGTCTCCTGCTGATACCAGCCAGGTTTGGTGAAGTTTGGTTTGGGAGGTCCAAAGTTATGGACCCCCAAAGGGGGTGCCCCATCTCCCATTGTTTCCAATGGGAGCTAATAGTAGATGGGGCTACCCTTTTGAGAGTCCATAACTTTGGACCCCCTTAACCAAACTTCACCAAACCTGGCAGGTATCATCAGGATAGTCTCCTAAAGATGCCCTGAAATTTTGATGCTGCTCGCCTAAAAACTACGCCCCATGCAGGCCAAAGACTGAAAAAAACACTAAAAATACAAAAACCACAAACGAATGGGGGGGAGCAAAACTCTGATTTTGCATGGGGCTCCATTTCCCCTAGCTACGCCTCTGATGCCAGTAACGAAAATATGAAAAACACCTTCCCGTTAAGGATTTTTTTCAAGCAGCGATGGGAATAGCACAAACACACAGTTCTCACTTTATATGAGAACTATAAACAGCAGCTAAACTCCTTAGATATTTCTTCTCATTATATTTATCTTAAGGAAATATGGAAAATAATGGCTGGAGAGATACACACTTTTCTATCTCTCATGAACAGAAAGTAGATATGCTCAACAGTAAACATTCTTGAGCATTTAAGGCAATGTTTATCCCTACTGGAGAGCAGAAGTTTTATCATAAACTTCAACAAAGACACGATAAGGCCAAAAAGCTCAGAAAGAAAGCCTTGTTCAAGAATGCATTAAAGTCTTTATCAAATTTGCTTTTGTGATTGTGGCTACGACCTGCTACAGGTATTGCTACTGCTACTTAACATATATCTACTTACCACATGATAAAAAGTAATCTTGGTCTTTCACGGGCAATAATGTGCTACTGTAGTTCCCGTAAGCCTTATCTAGAGTTTCGTATGCTGTGAAGAAAGAATTTCAGCATCTGCCTCTCTTGCACTATCCTCTAAAAAATATTATGTTCAGTCTACTCAGTTAATCCACTGAAGATTATAGTTACTGTGGTTAGACACTAGCCCAACTGCTATGGCTAGAACTGGCTGTCCAAGAACAGTACCAGACTATTTCACTACCTTAAATAAGATTGTGAACATCATCATAAGCCGTGTCAGGATGCTGTTAACAAGATCAATTTAGGAATCCACTTTTATAATTATTTTAATATCACAGCTGCTAGTTCTTTAGCAGATTGCTAATCTTTCATTACAATTCGAGCCTCACCCAGAGGCTTAGGACGTTGTAATGTATCGGTGTAGTATTCGTGCAGATCCCAGCAGGGCTGTCTTCTAACTCTAACTGATGTTGATTTTGTAGATTATTATTATTCATTTCATTTAATATCTCGCCTTCCTCGGTCAAAGGCAAGGTTCAGGGCAGCCAGCAGACATTGTTAAAAGAATTATGCAGGTATATCAAATAAATATAGATAAACAATGTTAAAACTCCCGTATAAAATGTACATTTCCATAGATGGCTGTTTACTAGCCCAATCAAACCAATCTCCCTGCAATTTCAACCTTGTGGGCGAGAAAGCGAGGGAGCATGGATTATTATTTTAGGGCCAAATATTTTATGCAAAGTTGGTATCATTAAACGTAAGACCGGCAGAATAATTTGGTCTTGCAAGCCCTGTGGTAACTTCTGTTGGAAGTGAGTTCCACCAGACAGGGACCAGATCCAAAAAAGTCCTGGTTCTGGTGGAACTCAGCCAAACATCCCTTGAGCCAAAGACCAATAAATTGACATCAGAAGAACATCCAGGGAGACGCGGTCCTGAAGGTACAATGATCTCAGAACGCTCAATACCTTAAAGGTTAAAACCAAAACCTTACAAACCATCCAGACTTCAGCTGTGCAGCCAATGGAGCAAAGGTCTAATGTGCTCTCTCACTGGTACCCCAGTGTGACAACTCTTGCAGCCATGTTCTGGACCAGCTACAGTTTCCAGAGCAGTCCCAAGGTAGGCCAATGT
The DNA here is from genome assembly GCF_021028975.2 of Sphaerodactylus townsendi. Lineage (NCBI taxonomy): Eukaryota > Metazoa > Chordata > Lepidosauria > Squamata > Sphaerodactylidae > Sphaerodactylus > Sphaerodactylus townsendi. The sequence goes on along the minus strand of NC_059427.1, from coordinate 97,546,929 downwards.
AGACTGAGTTACAATAATCTAGCCTGGTGTAACATTAACATCAAAATACTAATATATATATTTGTATATATATTTGTATATGCATATGTATTTGCATATGTATATGCATATGTATTTGTTTTAATTGTGTATGTATGTATGTGTGTGTGTGTACACACACACACACACACACACACACACACACACACTACATGAACATAATCTATCTTTTTGCACAATCTCTCCTGCTAACACATAGAACTAACAACATAGAAAGATATGAACCGAGTTGAGATGTTCAGAAAGGCAAGAGATGTTCAAAAGTGGTGTGCCATTGCCTCCCTCTGATAGCAACCTTGGACTTCCTTGATGGTCTCCCATCCAAGTACTAACCAAGGGCAACCCTACTTAGCCTCCGAGATCTGGATGAGATCAGGCTAGCCTGGGCCATCCATGTCAGTGCAGTTTCAGGTACAATACAGGATTCTGGTGTATTTTTAATGGAGATTAAGAGCCTCAGAATGAAAAAAGGACCAGTAAAATGTCAAAAAGATGGAAAAACTGGTCTATAGTTAAAACATCATTTTTATGTGATAAACAGGAAGATTAGGTCAAGGATTATTTTAAAAAAACATACACAGGAAAGCATGTTGTGATTATACAATAGGAAATTATCCAAAAGAACATGAATGGATAATCTATTTATAATGCCATCTTTCATTTGTTTTGTTTCACAGAAATCGTTTCACAGGTTACAAATAATTCAGACATAATTCAGACATTCACCATGTTCAGAAACTACTGAAAGGATATTTCAGGCTTTCTGGACACGTGACTTCTAACTAGAAAGTCTCATTTTTTCAACAGAAGAATTCAGAGGGAGACTGCAGACAGAAATTGCTAAATCAGGATTTGTTAAATAGGTTCTGCAATATTTCCCACTTAGACTTAGAACCTCTTACTCATTACAGGTGTTATCTATAAAACTGTCTTTTGTTTTCTTTATTAGATATGAATTTTACTTAATTACATTTTACCTCTGAATTTCCTGCACCCTTGACCTTGTTTGCTTGTTATGCATACCCCAACCTAAAATTAATGTAACTACTGATAACATCTGAAGAAGTGGGCTCTACTCCATGAAAGTTTATTGTGGAACAAAACTGTTAGCCTTAAAGGTGTTACAAGGTGTTATAACACCTATCATGGCTATTCCTTTGGAATTAATTACGCAACTAGTTTAACTGACAGGTATAATGTAATAGGAGATAGCTAGCAAGTAACAGACCTTAGCTTCATGGGCTCCCACTTCACACAGAACCTATGTAGTCAGACAAGTGTTACAAGTTCTGAGTTCCATGCTAGCAATTCAGTTCTCAGGTATGCAGTCCCCAATTAAGATTGGGACCATGGCACATGGGGGAAAGAGTGCTTAAGCTTTCCCCACAACATTTGCTGCAGCTGAGATGTCATCAAGGGCACAAATCTCCTGGCTGCTGCAGTTATGTATGACTATAGCCTGTGCTGACATTTCATTTTATTTTATGATTTTACATTTTATGTTTTTATTACTATTGATTGTTTCCTGATTGCTTACTAGACCTATAGGACAATCATTAAGTGCTGTACCTTATGATTCTTGACAAATGTATTTTCTTTTATGTACACTGAGAGCATATGCACCGGAGACAAATTCCTTGTGTGTCCAATCACACTTGGCCAATAAAGATTCTATTCTATTCTATTCTATTCTATTCTATTCTATTAAATGGCTAAGAATGAAAAAATTGAAACTAAGCCATGGAAAGACAGACAGAATGCTTGATGGGAAGACAGAGGATATTATGCTTCAAGGATATTATGCTTCAAACTTCTGATGGGGTTCAACTGACCTTGTTGACTCAGTTAAGAGCACTGGGGTTATTCTAGACCCAATATTACTGCTGGAGAAGCAAGTTCATGGAATTGCAAAAAAGTGGCCCTTTATCTTGAAAAATGACCCTTTACTGTGAGAAGGTTGATCTAGCCATCTGGATGCATACCATGGTGACACTGAGATTAGACTATTGTAATGCACTGTACATTGGTCGCCCCTCAAAATCAATTTGGAAATTCCAGTTAGTGCAGAATGCAACAGCTTGGCTGTTATCAGGAGCTTGATGGAGCATACATATTATTCCCATTCTACAGTCACTCCACTGGCTGCCCATCAACTACTAGGCTCAATTTAAAGTATTGGCTGTCTCTGTATCTCAAAGCCCTTCATGGTCTTGGGCCCTCATATTTGCAAAAATGTCTCTTCCCCTATGCTCCACTATGACAACCTCGCTCATCTGAGTAAGGTTTTCTGCAAGTGCCAACCTGCAAAATCAACCTCAGCCTGTGCACATACTTTTGCCACTACACCCCCCCCACACACACACACACCTTAAGGAGTGGCCTGCCTCAGGAGGACAGGAAGGCTTCCACTCTCCAGGTTTTTAGCAAACTATGCAAAACTGAATTATTCAGGTGGGTTTTCCTATAAAGACAACAGAACAGCACTTCATAAAACATTTCACAAAGTTACCTGGATAATTTTGGGGGACTGTGGTCTGTACTATTATAGATCGTGCTTTGGGTTAGATCCATTGTGTAATTTTGCATGGTTTCATGTGTCATGCTAACTTATGCTTTGATTCAGTTCTGTTTTTTAGACTTCTCGTTGGCTGTACAACCCAGATCCTATGTCACTGTTTACTGAATGTCTTGCTCAATCTGGGTAATCCGTTTTGAGTCCCAGTGAGAAAAGCGAACTATACACAATGCAAACAAATAATGTAAATAAATCTCCTATGCGGAAGGACAGTCTACATGCACATTTCCAACAGGGCGACTAGTATTCCACTATAGCTATCTGGAAAAATGGCAAGGGAGGAAGGCATAAACCTTTCTTCCCCACGAACTGCAGTCTTGATCCAAATCAGGACCCATATAAATGGGAATTGAATTCCCAGCACAGAACTTGCAGCACACATTTGATTGTGCAGACCCAGAGGAAAATGTAACCTACAGTTAGGCCAACAATGTGGCTCTAACTGGTGAATATGTAATGAGAATCAAGACAAAAATTACTGATTACATGGTAACTAGTGGTAACAGTTTATCAGGAGTCAGATTTAGCAGCAAAATACATTGTGAAAATTTCTGAGCCTCTCTTTCTGTCACTTTGTGACAGAACCAAGTCTCCTCTCCTTCTGTCACTTAGTGACAGAATCAAAGGCTTGAAGACTGGCAATACCACGGCAGTGATGACATCCATTTCTTAAAGCTACAAGGCTCCTTTTACCCGCACCCCCAGTGTTTAGGATTTTTAAAGATATTAGATGTTTCTGTAAACTTGAGGTTTTTCAGGTTTGTTGAAAGATGTCTCTGCACAGCTCCAATCTCCAGGTTAGAATACCCACATATCTGGAGGAGCTGCCAACTTTCAGTTGGTGGCTAGAGATCTCCTGCTATTATAACTGATCTCCAAGTGACAGAGATCAGTTTACTTGGAGAAAATGGTGGCTTTGGAAGGTGAGCTGTAGGGCATTATACCTCCCCAAACCTCACCCTCCTCAGACTCCACACACAAATTCTCCAGGCATTTCCAAACTCAGGGGTGGCAACTCTAATTCTGGCTGTGTTGAGAACGAGATTGGTTTCCTGAATTTGTCTCCTGTGGCTTTATTCTCTAGAAATACTTCAGTGGGTCATGTTTTTCATTCCTCTAGAAGACTAGTATCTCCTCCCCCAGGTGTTAGTCCCTCTCCAACAGTTTAGTCATACATATTCATATTACACACATCTCTTTCCATTTAATTAGCTAATTAGCCCAAACATAAGGATTCGGAACATGGGGTCCAGATGCTGGATTCAGAAAAGCTTTTCACTGTCAGTCATAAGATTTAAAAGAGAAAAAAAAATCCCACCAAGATCGATGTATCTAAAAATCATGTTTGTTTTCTAAACAAAACAACCATCCTTAGTGCATTTCGAGGGGGTGGGTGTTGTTGGCTTTGCATCTGGAAAAACAGGAAAGACAAGCCAGCCCTATTTTTTTGCTCTATGAACTGTCATATCACTCACTGCAGTATTCAAAATTCCATTTTAGCACAAAACTCTTACAGTAAACAATACTTAAACAAAACAAAATCCCCCAAAATGCTCAACATACACTTTGCAGCCTCTTCTCTAGCATAAATCTACTTTAAATCTCTGTTCTCAGCCACACTTATCGACATTACAATCACACCACGCTTGCCTCTTGAATACTCAGGCAGTTTAAATGGTTTCATGTCTGTGGAGAGCAATGGCAATAATCCAGACAAACTGGAGGACAGGCTGAAATTAAAAGACAAATGATAAACATACTCTTCTCACTAAAAGTGAATAAAAAGAGTGAAAGACTATCTGGCATCATAAAACCTTACATTTGAAGGGGACCAATACCTCAGCCCAAGGCAGGACATTCACAGATCAATCCTCTGTATATTAACCACATAATCCAGATTACAGTGTACTACTACAAACAGAGGGTAGAAGAAATCAGGGAGAACTAAAATGACTCCAGAGTTTATTTGCTGGAAGTCTGAAACAAGCAAAGCAAGGCCCACAATATAGTAAAGGTTTAATCATTCCCATCTACACTGCCTGGGCAAAGAGTCAATGTAATGTGGCATTCATTAGGCCTTCAGCAAAAAGCAAAACCACCCACTGGTGTCTCCCAAAGGAGATCAAATTTTAAACAAGCATGCTATATCCAACTTCCTAGACCAAGCTGTGGGACACTCTCCCCTTCCCCGGAAATGGAAGAGAGATTTTAGCCATGCAAAAACAATTTCCTGTCTACCATAAACCACAAGAATTGAGGCAACAAATCAAGTACCAGTTTCAACACTCAGGCTCCTTCCGCACATGCAGAATAATGCACTTTCAATCCATTTTGCAGCCGGGTTTTATTGTGTGAAATAGCAAAATCCACTTACAAACAATTGTGAAAGTGGATTGAAAGTGCATTATTCTGTATGTGAGGAAGGGGCCACTACCACAGTCACTGTTTGGACATCCTCTATGAACATTTCTGGTGAGTAACATTTGACGAGGATTCATGTATCTCTTTTGTGAGGTGCTTTAACTCAAGTTCATGTAGATCTCACACATCCCGCTACCATTAATAAAAAGTTCCCTTGTCAGATGTTACACAGGAAAAAGATACTCAAGTCACCTTCTCACCACTGTCAGCATTCCTTAGTATCATCCAAAACTCACAGAAGTCTTCTTCAATTTCCATTCTAAATGGCAATTCTAGAACCATCAGATCTTGTAAATACATTTTCCTTCATCAGAATTTTCAGTCTGTATGCAGATTTCAGCCATATTCTTTCATAAGGCTGATTCTTATATTCATTTATTTAGGCTGTTTCCGCACTGCCATCGAGGCGCCTCCACGCCGGCAAGAATTCTGACGGCGTGGAGGCGGAGGCCGTTCGCATGCAAGCATGCGGGCGGCCTCCGGAGAGGCCGGCAGACGGCAGGCGGCTCCGCATGGAGCCGCCTCTTCCCCCTTTCCTGTCCCACTCACCTTGTCCCCGTCGTCGGCCTGCTGGCCGTCGAAGCCCCGCCCACGCTGCCCTCCGACCTCCAGGGGTCGGAGGACAGCGTGGGCGGGGCTTCGACGGCCAGCAGGCCGACGACAGGGACAAGGTGAGTGGGACGGGGAAGGGAAACAGCGTGTTCCCGGCGGTGCTGTTCGCACCGCGCCGCCGGGAACACGCTGTCGGGGGGAAAACAACCCTTTAAAGGGTTGTTTTTCAGGGCGGCCTGACGCCGCCCTGGGGGAGGGGAAGCGACGCCTGTGCAAATGGCTCCCTGGGGACGGCGTTTATCCCGTCCCCAGGGCGCCATTAAAGGGCCGTGCGGAAACGGCCTTAGGGATTGGGAAAAACCAGCCTCCATCAAATGAGACTGCATTCAAGCACTATGTTTTCTATATAAAACTGATATGGTAATGTGACAACTCCTTAAGCAATGGAAGAATATTTCCTCATCTTTTTTCCCCCTCAGATGAACAGCCCTAACTTCTAGACAAGAAGTTCTGCATTCCTGCAGTCATATTTTTATGTTCTCTTTGCTGCTCGTTAAATTTTGAATACATTCTTTTTAAACATGGACAATTAACAATTGACGTAGTATTCCAGATGAGCCATATCAGTGCCTAATAAGTAAACATTAATGTTTCCTTGTCCCTGACTGCATTGCCCTGCCAAATTTCCTCAACAATTGTGTTTTATTTTCTGAGTCCCTCAGAACAGTCATTTCAACAATTTGTAAAATTAATGAGTCCACAGTTTTATACCTCATCTTTCAGGACTTCCCTGGAGGGCACTTCTCACACAGGAAAGTGAGATACCATTGCCAGTGTATTGTCTCTTTATGGATTATCATTCCACAACTAACCCGGATATGAACTTTTCTCCTCCAAAGGGCTGAAAAATCTTATTTCTTAATTTAGTCTGAACATACAGTTTTTGCATCTCAGAAAAGCCACTGTACAATGTCAACATGGCTTACAAGATGAAAACAATGCTTCAATTTAATTTGTGCAAAACACTGAGGATCTCCTAGAACTCTGTGACCCTTGGGTGTATCAACAAAGCAGTAACTGAACATCTAACGAGTGAATGCCCTATTATAGTCCTTAGACACACTACCTATCATCATCATCATCATCATCATCATCATCATCATCATCATCATCATCATCATCATCATCATCATCATCATCATCATCATCATCATCTCATGCTAAGTAGCATACTGGGCAACAAGTGTTTTCCAGCCTCTCCGGTCTTGGGCGAGTGTTTCAGTCTCTTTCTATGCAATATTCAGTGCTTTGAGATCTTGCGTGAATGTCCTCCTCCAGGTGTTTCGGGGAATCCTCGCTGTCATTTGGCATCAGGAGGTATCCACCTCATTGCTGTCCTTGAGATCCAACTATTCTCCATGCAAAGGACATGGCCAGCCAGTCAAAGTCTTCGGTGTGCAACGATGGTATGGAGTTAGCACATGCCACATCTTGGAGCACCTCTTCATTAGTGATGTGATCATAATATCGGCATAGGCACTTCTGTTGGAAGACAACGAGCCCGTTGTTGATACCTGTTGATGACTATCAGGATCACAATGGTGAATATGTGGAGCTTGGTCTTTAGGGCAACTGTTGGTGAGCACCAGATCTTGTTCATTCTCTGAAAAACAGCTGCAGGCTTCCCAATGCGGCACCTGACATCTGCCTCTGCATCTCCATTTTGGGAGATCACACTGCTCAAGCAAGTGAACCTCTCCATTTTCTCTAGCTGCTGTGATCCAATGATGATTCCCTGTGTTCTTGTTGTGGAGCTAACACACATGATCTTTGATTTATGTGCTTATCCTGAGGACAATTTTGCCTGCTTCTCTATCCAAGTCAGTCTTTGCGCACTGAAGCTTTGGCTCATCTTGCTCGAGCATCAGCAAAATCCAAGTTGCCAAGGAGGTCTTGGTCAGGCCAGAGTATGCCATTGCCAGAGCATGTTCCAGTTCTCCACAAGATGTAGTCAAGGGCAACAGGGTGGAGAGACACACTAACTATACTTATTCCTATCAACAGAAGTAGGAATAATTCCATTAACACCTCTAAAGTACGTGAGACAAGAACCCTGGAAATCCACATCACATCTCACAACTCATTCTCACAATCAATCACCTCTTCAATACTTCTTCATTTGACATTGTTCTCTTGTGAGTATTTAAAACTGTGTTTCAAGAGGATTCTTGTATTCTTTTTGCTACATCTTAATGAAGATGGACTCAGTGAAAACTAATTACATGAACAGTTATAATCATGGAGTCTTGTGGGAAAAGAAGGCGTATCATTCTTATTTATCCCAGAATATCTCCTTTATGAGCCTCTCATTTTTAACAGGACAATAATTCATTCATATATTATTCCATGGATAATGATCATGCACCGACCTCTTAAGCAGAAGATGGAACTCTACGGAGAGAATCAAGGAAACAAGAATACTAAGAAATACTACGCTAAATTGTGCCCATTTGGTAAAAACAGCCCCAGAAACAGATCTGTGAGGAGCATGAAGGCTAATGTTATCAGAATATGCTCACGCAAGTGGGTGCATACATGGCACTATGTGAATATCCAAGGGAAAATAAGGTACCTGTCACACAGTGAAGATGCAACTGTGGAGAAACGAAATTGGACAAATGTTGACCACAGGGAATTCTGTGTTTTGTGCTACCATCGTTCCTAATAGAATAATGCTACCAACTGACACACTGAAGGTACATATTCTTGGTTTTGATGGCGCAAAGCCTTTTGAGGGAGGAGGCCTCTTGTGCCAGAAGACCAATCACATTTTTTTTTCAAATGCTCAGCTCTAGGAAACCAGAATTTAATGTTCAGCAGGAAAATAAAGGATTACACAAAGAGAATTATATTGGGTTATCGAGAACAACAGTCAAGACAAGTAAATGTGCCTAAAGGGGACTGCATTTTATGTCAAGAAAATATGCCTATTACTCCTCTGATCTGTTTAGGGAAATGTTTTAGATGCCAAATTTAATCTTCTGCATTATCAGTTCACAAAACTCAGGGCTTAAGCACATTTTGCAATTCTATGCAAGCAGAGATTTTACTACAGGTTGTAAAATTCAGCACTTTGACCATTTCAATTTTCACTTTTTTAAAAAGCAAGTTTATAGCTCTTATAGTTGTGACTGTAGGCTTAGAAGCAGGGAACTGGAATATTCTGCAAACCGACTTGTGACTATTTACATATAAGCAGATAAACACAGAAGACAAACCTGGCTGTCATTTTTGCTAAGAAACATAGTTACATTTTAAAACGTACTAATTAAGAACATAATACACATTAAGAACTACACACACACACACACACACATATACAGATATACATACACACACACACACCTATTTGTGTTTATTTTGCTGAAATGATATGAATGAGTTGTGAGAATAAGAGTGCTTCTAAACTTTTGACCACCCTGCTCCCATTTTTTTATGACTTACAGCATCCCTGTAGGGTTTTAAAGACAAGAGATATTTGAAGGTGGTTTGCCATTGCCTGCCTTTATGTCACAACCCTGGTATTCCCTGAAGGTCTCTCATCCAAATACTAGCCAAGGTCAGGGCTCAGAGTGTATGACTAGCCCAAGGTTACCTAGCAAGCTTCCACAGCATGACTGGGGATTCAAACCTGACTTTTTCAGGTCTGCCATCTTAACTATTACACCATACTGGCTCCTCCCTCCCCATCCAGAGGGCTCTTAAAGACTTCAAAAGATTCTTGTACAAGAGAAGGAGTCAAGGTAACCTTAGCTCTCCCACAGACTCAAGTGCAACTATTTCCTTTCTGCATTCAGCAAATGACACAAATGAGAAAAAGCCAGAGAAAGACGATTCTGTGGCATTGTTGCTACATTTTTCAGCAGGAGCTGGCAGACAGCTGTGTGTCAATACTGATCGTTCTTATTTTGAACCTATAACTATACCATTTCAAAATGTATCTGTACAATTTAGCTTTCTGGGTGGAAAGTGGATTTTTACTGCTTTGTATAAGCTAATCTATTGTAGTTCATAAGGTAACTAGCTGAAATGTTCCAAACAAAAGAGAGGCAAAAACCCTTTACCAAACTACCCTCCATTCAATATAAAGATCTAAGGAGATGTGGAAAATACTCTGCCACATCTTCCTGGACCTTTTTTTGCAGTGGAACGCTCCACCTAGGTCCTAGTGCCTGACTCTCCTCCCTTTCCCATTCTCTTTTTGCATGAGAGAATCTTATTTAAGTGCTGCTTTCCTCAAAACCAATATGCCCTGAACTCAGTTGGGGGGATTCAGCCTGCTCGCACTGGATTGCCAGAACCTATACCTAATTTTTGGTTGAGTTTGGTGAACTGGTTGTGTCAGTGGGGGGAGGAGGGGGCGATTTTGTGTTCCCCAATGCCTCCCCCGCACCGCCCCAGCTCGTCTGAGCTGAGTCCGCGCGGGGGAGGAGGTGATGCCATGATTTTGCGCCCCCACACCTCCCCTGCGCCGACTTGGCTCATCTGAGCTAGGTTGGCGCAGAACAGGAGAGGATGGCAGCTCAGTGGCAGGTGGCTCAGGCACTGAGCCGCAGCCTCTTAAGCCTCCCGCTGGTGCCAGCTCCACCCCCCCCCCAGACTGCACTTACCTCGCCGCCAAGCCACTGAGATAAGTGGGGCATGGGGGACGGGGTGGCCAGGGCTGTTGTTGCCTTGGGTGCCATTTTCCCCAGAAAAACCTCTGGAGGGGGTACAATGGGGGGTTTCAGAGTCCCGGAGCAGCTGGGCGCCTTGCCGCCTGGCTGCTCTGAGGAGCTAAAAGCTCTGTCACACCCTCTCCCAGGGTATGGGGGAGCGAGGGGGCTTTCAGAGTAGCGGCAGCAAGGCCCCATTGCCCCCGTCCACCCCCAGAAGTTCATCTGCAGCAGGTAAGTGGGTGGCGCGGGGGCACACAGTGGGGGTGCACAGTGTGTGTGTGTGGGGGGGTTGAGAGGGCAAAGTGATTGTTAAACTATTAGAATCCCACAACTGCCTGCACTGTTAAACAAAGACCTTTGAATAAAGATCAGTTATATTACCCCAGACAGCTATCAGCAAGACTTGCCTTTTTGAAAAGTTGTGCCCTCCATTTTGTTTCTTGCAGCAGGAATGGAAAAGAAAATAGCGGGTACAACTTTACAGAACAAATTGCCTGAGATTTACTTGTGACTTGCTATTTTTCCATACATATTTAATCTTGTACCCCATGACATGTCCTCAAGCAATAAACCCTTATGAATGGAGTTACTCTAAAAATAAAACAACCATGTCCTCTGCAGTAGCAAAGCTTACACAAAGGCACAGTTCAGTCACATTCTTAAACAGCTGTACACAACAGAACTATAACCTTGAAAGGAAAAATAACCTCAGGGTCATGACATCCTGGTTAACTGAACATCCCTTAACTGTGCTAGTTCCGCAAGCCAAAAAACCTGATCAACGGTAGCATTAACCACTGCCCTGGCCAAAGTTGACAAGAAAAAATATAAAACAAGGGAAGCTTTATTTCAGCCATGAAAAAAATAGTATTAAAATCCTCTATCAAATGGAGCGATAAATAAATATACCCTTGCCTCTTTTCCTTGCCGAGAATAGGCCTTACAAAATACCTACAATACATTGCCACATCCAGACTCCCAACCTATATGCTGATAGTACACCATTTAAAAGAATAATTCATTTGCTCAAACATTTGTGAGGCCAACGAAGAATCATCACGAACTTTCTCCTTTACACGAACGTTACTTGAGACCTTCCACAGCTCTCAGCTGTGACTGTATTCGATTGAAGTCATTGTATAAAAAGAGATGAAGAAAGTTATGTGAAGTGAAACTACCATCAGAAATTTCCTTGTCTAAAGGTCTTTCCACCTAATTGTCTTTTCACACAATAAATGCACAGCTGTTATTCATTTGCTGTACAGTATCCAGATTTCTACTCTGGAAGACAACATTTCTGTTTTAAGAATATCTAATTTCTCTAGAACTCAAACTGGAAAACACTATTCTTTGATTTGCTAGCATGAAGTATTGCTATTGAAACTGTGTAAATGCCACAGGACTTTACTGACACAGCTGATGAGATACAATTCCCACTTCCTCCGTCCACATTACCGTGGGCGAGTGTGTTTAAAATTTTCTCTTATGCAAGCCCTGACTTGGATGGCACAAGTTAGTGGCTAGCCCAATCTCATAAGCTAAGAAGAGCCAGCCTCAGTAGCACTTGGATGGGAGACTACCAAGGAACCCACCAGTAGTTACACAGAGGAAGGCAATGGCAAATCGCCTCTGTTCAACTCTTGCCTTGAAAACCGTCTGGGGTTGCCAGAAACTAGCTACAACTTGATGACACTTTCCACCACACTGCACAGTTGTACATATTCAATAAGGGGGAGTAGCAAGTAGTGCTAAGTACACTTTGGAAACTTTAAAATGCAAGTGGTACATCCTTTCATCAATTGTGTAAGAAAGCTCTAACTTCCACAGAACACAAGGATGTCAGAAGCACTACTGAAGGGTAGTGACAAAAATCATACTCTTCTCGCAACTCTTCATGGCTCTCACTTTCTTTGTCCTAAAATACCAATAACAAATTGGCAATTAGCTGGAAAATTCACAGTACAAAACTTTCTGATTTCTACATTTTGCCTCATCCTGAGCTTCAAGTTCCAGTCTCTGTAACTGCTTGGTGCTTTTTACAGAGTTAGATTATTGGTCTATTATTGGTTTTGTCTACTCCGATTAGAAGTCGCTTTCTTGGTTCTTGAGCCCAGTTCTCACCACTTGTTACTAGAGACCTTTTCAAGCACCAGTGTCATGGACTGAAGCGATTTCTGCATGAAAAAGGGGGTTACTCAACTATGGAGCTACGATCCCTGTTCAGGGAGATAATTCTACCTCAGCTGATAAGCTAACTTACTCTATCTGGAATATAAATGTCATTAAAACTCAAAGAGTTAAGGAGTATTTCATGTAAGTACACAAAGTCTTCTATCCCAAATTAGATCAGATTTCTCCACGGCCTTGTATGGTTTATAATAGCTGTCTAGACTCTCAGGGTGGCTTCAGAAGCAGAGAAAATGCATGTAAATAATGTGTGGTCTCTTGGGAAGTAATCTTCACAAGTATGGCTCTCCAGTAAGACTCTTAAAGGTCTTTGAGATTCTTGGAGTTACAGTCACATGACCTATTAAAATGACTATATTGCCTTCCTTGCATATTTTAAATTATCAAAATGTCTCATGCAGACATATGTGTCACTTAATAGCTCACACTGAATATGTAGCCTTGCTGTGATGACAAACATCGATGTATGTACAACCACATGTGAACTCTGCAGAGTGGGAGCATCACCAAACACTCAGGAACAGAATGGATACAAAGTGGAGATCTGCAGTGTGTGTGTGTTTGGGGGGGATCAGTGGAAATTGCTACTCTCTTCTGAGTGTCTGGTTGGATACCGGACATATTGGCCAGTTGTCTGGCTATGATGAAATGCCTGAAACAGAGCTGTAGGTCCTGTGGCTAGGCCAGGGACACTTAGGCAGGGGCAGAGCGAGGGGGAACTGCGCCCGGGACATGCACGCACCCCGTGCCCCTGCTGTGGTGCCACCTGCCCCCGCCCCAGAATGTCACCTCCACGCCCCAGCCATGCCCCTGCACCAGTGCGTGCCCAGGGCATCATGCCCCCCGCCCCATTGGTGCTACACCACTGCACTTAGGTTTGGGATTCCAGCTCCCAACTGTAGGCAATGTGCACGTACTAACACCTGCGCCAACAGCCAGAAGTTTGGATGTGATCATGCATGCCTCTCTTCAGTGGAGAAACAGGTCACAAATGTAACCAGACTGGTACTCTTCCATATTCAGTAGGTTACGCAACTGGTACCCTTCCTATCCTGCCCCAATCTAGCCACAGTGATCCATGCAATAGTCATTTCCAGGCTAGGCTACCATAAATCACCCTTTCCAGGGCAATCCTTGACACTGCTCTGGAAACTTCAGCTGGTCCAGAATGTATCTGCACAGGTCCTCACAGGGACACTATGGAATACCAGATCAAGTTCAAGGTATTAACTTTTAAAGCCTGAAACCAAGCCAGGGGTCTCCAACATATGGCCTTCCAGATGTTCATGGACTATGATTCCCATCAGCTCTGCAAATTGGTCAGGCTGGCAGGGGCTGATGGGAATCATAGTCTATGAACATCTGGAGGGTCATAGGTTGGAAACCACTGCCCTAAATGGTCTGGGACCTTGGTATTTGTGGGACTACCTCTCCCAATATACCAAAGAGCACTTTCCTTAACAGGTAGCAACTTAGTGGTAGTCCCTGGCCTGAAAATTGTCTGGCAGTTCTCACCTAGAGCCAGAGACCTTTTGGCTCTGGCTTGAGCCTGGTAGAGCATTCTTTCAAATGAGACCTGGGCCCTTACGTCAGTTCCATTCTGCAGGGCCTGCAAGATGGAGACATTCTGCCAGACCTATGATTGAGGGCAGCGAAAGTGCCCATCTAAGTTGGCCTCCTCCCCCTTCCCCTTCTTTTTCTTATTTTCTGTGTTCCTTTTCCTTATTTCCCTCTTAGGAAATCCCCTGTGACTTCTTTTCCTTGATTTACTCTCTCCCTCTGATGGGTTTCCCATTATACATTGGTTCTAGGGCACCAAAGAGTTGAAGATTTTTTTGGGTTTTAATTGTGCAGTTTGATTTCACTTATTGTAGTAACTTGGTTGTTGTGAGCTGCCCTGAGCCTGTCTTGAAGGGAAAGGGTGTGCTATAAATCCAATAAACAAACAGAGATGCTGCTCCAGAGGAGGATCTGCATTTTTTAAATATACATATGGATCATAGGAAGCCTCTTGCTGTGATGGTTGATACACGCAGCAGATCATTCACACACGGAAGTCCTAATTTGACGCTGTAGTGATGAGCGTAGATACTTGTGAACCAGCCCTCAATTTGGCTCTCAAGAGTTTACATTGATCAAATGTACTGAATTTCTTTTTAAAGAATTCTTAGAATAAAAGAGATGGTCATTATCAATTCATGAAAATGGGTTAGACATATGTTACTGGAAACTTATTTTAATACACTTTAAATATTTTTAAGACTAAAAGCTGATTTCAAGCCTCTTTTTAGTTGCAATTTTTTTAGAAACAACTGGGAGAGTGAGAAATATGGATGGAAAAGAAAATGGGCCAAGTGATATTTAGTCTGTCCCATTATTTTTGTGCACAAATGTGTTAAAAGCAACTGCCTGAGAGATGGATGGAGACCTTGGAAGCTGTCCATATGGTTATAACTGATCACATTCATTTGACAGCCACGTTCTTCCTCTTATATTTACTTCAACAGACTGTCCATGTGCCAGGAACTGAAAGAATTAAAATAAAGTATTCAAAGCTGGATGAAATCTTTGGCCATGATCAAAGAAAAATGTGCTGCTATCAAGCCATTCAATTAATCTTGCTACAATTAAGCCTACTTGTCAATTTCTAGACTATGGTCATTAATAGGCTTTGATTAAATGCTACAGAATGGCGAGTCAACCAGCATGAATTGATGCCACTTTGTACCACTATGAATCTAGTCCCATCTACTTACCCTGCTGCCAAATGGTACACATTTTAATTTGGATATTTATGCTAGGTTAAGAACATTCTAGCAATTTTCCTCCAAGGATAGTTTTGGGTATGAGCACTTCATAAACAAGATGCCTGTAGACCAAATGCCAAATAATCCAACCATGCACACTTACTTGCCATTCAAATCAGTGGAGATTACTTTAGAGTAACCATGAATAGAAATGTTCCAAATTTGAGCCATTACCCAAAGTGATACAGTAGAAAAATATTTTAAAAGGGGAAAATTAAAATGTAAAAGGAAAAGGAATAATAAATGGGGAACAGAATAAAGGTAAAATGCATTCAAGCAACTACAAACAAATGCTACATCAAGTTTTAATTTAAAAATCAGTCTAAATATTGCTGAATTTTTCATTCTTGCATCTCATCTATTAATTGCTACTTTCCCCATTGGTCGCTAAATTCAATAATTGCTCTGCCTAAGTTTCTCAATGTGGTAGAGTTTCAGCATGAGGGGTAAACTGTAATACCAGTCTTTTGATCCCCCAGAACAGGAATATACAAAGATTTTTTTAAGAACTAAGCATTAAGCACAAATGCTGCATTAGTATACCAAATGTACTGTATGTTAAAGAATTGCAAAACACAGAATAGATGACAAACCTTAGCACAAACAGCTGATGTTTCACTTTTTTGCTGCATTAAAGCTTCTGAGCTTTTCCTTTGTTTCAGAACAGTAGCTTGCTAAGATTAGTGATTCAGAATTGCTTACGTCTTATTACCATTACTGGTGTCAAAGCCATGTTTTCCACTAAAGTTTAATATTATAAAAACTACTTTGTATTTTCCAAGGTGCAATATCATAACAAAAATACAGAACTCTGCTATAGCTTGGTGGATCCCTGGTTTCTAGTAGTCCAAATACAATAACCTACACAAAAGGATTGCTACCAATATCACTGGGACACACTCAAAGCTGACTCTCTCTCTTCCAACCACTTACAAATAATTTTGTGGCAGTATCTTTCATTCTGTTCCTTACAAATGAAGTGGATCATGGAAAGATGTGTTAATTTGTACACTGTTTCATGCACTAATTCACTGTTTTCTACATAGACAGGAATAAGGACAGAATTTTGTTATCCCTGGGAGGCAGGAAATCCAACCCATGCTCTACAGATGTAAATGGTTATGACAGAAGACTAATTGTTACATAGATACAAAAAGAAAAATGGTTTTTTAAAAAGTACTTTTAAATTTGAGATGAAAGATCAGCATTGCTGATGATGTTGTCCAAGATATGGCATGGCCAGTAAAACATACTTGGCACGTAGAAGTTACAAGTTTCAATTATATCACTATTATGTTACTGATCAAGCCTTTATTTCCCAGTCTTACAGTTACACTGTTTTAAGCCCGCTGGCTTCAATGAAGGGTGTACCTGCTGTTCTGCACTGTCAGTTATCCACCAGTAAAATGGCACCAGTAAAATGGCTACAATATTTAGCAGTTATAAGTTCATAGAAGTGTTCAGAGTACTTTATATCAACCATCCCTGTAACTCTGCTAGACTGCTTAGCATTATTAAGCTCAAATTGCAGTTGGGAAACTGTCTTTAAAAACTGTCTGCAAACTTTCATTGGTCCAAAATGTGGCAGCCAGCATATTATTAGGGGCTGTATAGTACATTGGCTTTCCACTTGTTTCATAGCACACTTCAAACTGTTTGTTCCTACCTACAGAGCCTTAAGTGGCTTAGGGACAGGGGTACCTGAAGGATTTGTTCTTCCCTGTATGGTCCCACCCTCAAGAGCCCCTAACTAGATAAATGAGGCAAGCAGTGATCAGAGACAGTGGCAAACCCTAACTTGCAGCTAATTTGCATACCCCTCCAGAATGTGTCCAGCCAAAGTAGCTTGTGTTGGATATATCAAATTGAGGAAGAATCTACCCCCTTTTAATTATCAAGGAAATGTCTGTTCGGTGCAAATGGCCTTTCATCATCTGTCACGCTGCTCCCCAGTAATCTCAGCTTTTCAGTCTTTCAGAACATGAAGTATGAGTGTTTTCATGTCAGAAAGATTCAGAGGCTGGATGAGGCTATATGTTTGCAAAATGAGAGAAGTTTTACTGGGAGCTGGGAAGAATTAATACAGCTTTGTTTCTTTAAACAAAATAAATACTCTTCATACCAAAGAGTAGGGGAGAAAAAAAAACCCTCAGACTTGTCACAGTAAAGGAGGGGGAGAGCTGCTAAAGTTTCAGGCACAAATTGTGCCTTGCTAGGAAAGCTATTTGCTTAAATGGCTCGCTTACAAAAATTCTATTAGTAATGCTTACTTTGCCAATGTACAGGGATACAGTTCATCTTACATTAGAACCTCCAGCCTAATTAAAGCTTAACTGAAAGGAGCAAAGGGTGTGTGGGTAGATGCAGTTGTTCCTGGGTGGATGTGATCGGCCTTCCACCCCCACCCCCACAAGTTTAAGGTCTCATTAGAAGTTGTGGAATTAAATAAGTACAGAATGCACCACAAACATCACTTGAATTCATCCTATAGCAATAACAAGAGACGGACAACAGTAATTAGAACACAGAGTAATTCTTTATCATTCAGTCTCCTCCTTTTCGTAAATAACAATACAGTTCTAAGAACACTTTCTTGAGGAAAACACCATGAAACAGATTTGAGTAGAATTCTGAGCAAGCCTACTTAGGATAGTAAAGTAAAGATGGTCACAATATGGGAAATAGTTCTCCATGTTAAGCAATGCCATTTGGGTGGGAGGAACTTAGAGAGATAACATAAGACAATTGCTCACTCTTAGGACCTTTCTTGGCTGGAATAGTCGACATCCTAGAGAACCTTTGCCAAACAGAAAAGACCAATGGTCTATCTCAGTAAAAGTCTACTTCATCTGTTTAAAGAATCACACACTGGTGCTTGCATGTTAATGAATGTGATTTTCTTGCCAGCGCAACTGTCAAATGTAGCAGCACATATTAGTGGGCTGTTTAAGCCAGTCAGTCAATCAAAATCAGGCTGCTTCTGTAATATATCTGTGCATTCAAAGCCTAAAGATAAGTGCCCAAAGGAAAGGTGTTCCTTGTAGAAACTGTCAATTTTGAAATGAAGGATGTTAGGCAACAGTGCACAGCTGTTGGACCTCTGGGACGTGAGATTTCAGCTGTTCCTTCTCACAGAATTAATAGAACACGCCATGAATTACTGACAAATATTCATGCTGTACAGACAAAATCTGACAAGGCCTTTAGAGTCTACAAACCAAAATGATTGAGGAATTTCTGTTGATCTCTGGAATGAGAGAATCTTTGTCGAATAAGGCTCTGTCTGCAAAGCCATTTTAGGGGTAGGCCAGGGATGCATATAGAGGACACTTCACAACAAATAAACATTCTGAAGCAAAATTGTTGAAATTCTGCTTTATATAAAGCTAAATTGTGCAACTGTATAAATAACGGAATGGAGGTTGTTGTTTTTTTGCCTCCAAGTCACATCTGACTCATGGTGACTGCTGATGAGGTATTCAAGGAAAAAGACGTTCACAGCTGGTTTGTCACTGCCAGCCTCTACAGCGTGACCATGATATTTCTTGATGGTCTTCCATGCAAATACTAGCCAAGATTGATCCTGCTTAGCTTCCAAGATTGGGCTAGCCTGGGATATCCAGGTCAGGGTATTGTTCTTTGGGCAAAAGACAGCCTTGTTGAAGGCTTTCATAGCCGGAATCAACTGGCTTGTGTGGGTTTTCCAGGCTGTGTGGTCATGGTCTACCAGACAGCCCAGACATAACAACCAAAATATAGTCTGCTTATTACGAAGAGGGCACAAAAATGATTGAACCTTCCCTGGGGGAGAAGGTGGATTTCATCAGGCCCTGTCTTTGTGCTTTGCAGCCTATCACTACAGCCATAAGGCTGAACATCTAGATTTAAAAGCTGATATGTTTAGGATTTGCAGTCAATATTCATATTTGGTATTTGTGCAGGGGGGTTGCATAAGTCCCACCATGTTCTAACTTCAACCGGCTTTAAGCAGCAACATGTACATCTCAATCAAGTTAACCTAAAATGTTTGGCTTATTGTAAAATCAACATAACAAATTCAAATACAGTGCCTGTAACCCAACTGGTTCTTTCTGATAAGGTTGAATGGTTCTAAAGATATGTAGATGAAACTACCATATATATTCGTGTATAAGTCGACCCGCATATAAGTCAAGGCACCTAATTTTACCACAAAAAACTGGGAAAACTTATTGACTCACGTATAAGTGGAGGGTGGGAAATGCAGCAGCTACTGGTAAATTTCAAAAATAAAAATAGATACCAATAAAATTACATTAATTGAGGCATCAGTAGGTTAAATGTTTATGAATATTTATTTCAAAGAAAAACGGTAAACTAGCTCTGTAAGCCCTGATTCTCCCTTTAAATCCACTCAGAAAGGTGATTTAAAGGGAGAATCTGGGGAAAATTTGAGGGTGCCTGTCAGGGGAGGAATGTTTATGTTAGCAGTACCAACATTTCAGAGTATCTTTAGGAGACCCTCCTGATGATACCACCCAGGTTTGGTGAAGTTTGGTTCAGGGGGTCCAAAGTTATGGACCCTCAAAAGGGTAGCCCCATCTACTATTAGCTTCCATTGGAAACAATGGGGGATGGGAGCACCCACTTTGGGGATCCATAACTTTGGACTCCCTGAACCAAACATCACCAAACCTGGGTGGTATCATCAGGAGGGTCTCCTAAAGATACTCTGAAATGTTGGTACTGCTAACATAAACATTCCTCCCCTGACAGGCACCCTCAAACCTGGCTGGTATCAGCAAGAGATTATCCTGATGATACCACCCAGGGTTAGTGAAGTTTGGTTCAAGGGGTCCAAAGTTATGGACCCTCAAAATGTAGCCCCATCTACTATTAGCTCCCATTGGAAACAATGGGGGATGGGGCACTCCCTTTGGGGGTCCATAACTTTGGACCCCCTGAACCAAACTTTATCAAACCTGGCTGGTATCATCAGTCGTGTCACCTGATGATAGCCTGAAATTTTGGTGCCCAGGCTGATGGGAATTGCAGTTCCTGAACATCTGGAGAGCCGCAGGTTCCCTACCCCTGCGCTAGCCTAAAAACTGCACCCCCTGGAGGCCGACAAAGTAAAAACCCTAAAATATTTTTTTAAAAACACCTCACTCATGTATAAGTCGAGGGGGGCTTTTTCAGCACAAAAAATGTGCTGAAAAAGTCAACTTATATGCGAGTATATGTGGTATCTCATACTGACCACAGGGTCATCTAATCCAGTACTATGATAAGCAGGGGCTCTTCAGAGTCTCAGGCAGAGAACAGATCTTCTCTAACATCTGCCAATCAAGACTATTTTCCAGGAGATGCCTGGGATTGACCTGAGACTTTGAATGTAAAGTGTGTGCCCTTATACCCAGCCATGGTTCTTTTATGCTATACTGTCACAGCATATATGGAAGTCCTATTAACAGAAACTAAACTTAACCATCAACAAAGGATATTTATTACAGCCACACTATACTATATAATCTGCATGGCACAGGTTATCTTCAGCAGGCATTTCAAATTCCCCTCCGTCACTATGAAAACACAAAATGAAATTCATTATATTTTATATACCATATTATCTATTTTTTGCATCTTTCATGTATTAGGGACTCTTTATTTCACCAAAAATACCCATCCTTAAGCCTTCAAAATTTAAAAAAACTGTCTGCTCCCACTTTGTTCTGCTGCTGACATTTGTGTGTGCAAAACCGACAGTACATTTTGAATTTCTTCAAAACACAGAGCATACTGCATCATTTTAAAACATCAAGCCCAATAAAATGTTTCATTGGTGAATGCAAGGAGAACGAACAGCAGGAAGGAATTCTGCAGGCATGACTTTAAAAGGTAACACAACACAGAGTAATATAATCAATTACTGCATTCTGTGTCTTTAAATAACTGTTACATTTTCCCTTCAGGCTCAATATCCTACACATATGGAACCTAATAGATTATTCCAATACATTTTAAACACATTCTTCTAGTCACAAATTTAAATGCCTCTTAAGAAAAATCACAATCACTTCTTGAAATTAGCAAACCTAGATTAATTTCTCCACACTTTGCTTTCACATTGAATAAGCAGTAATTTCTTATATCAAATTATTAAAACTAGAGGTCTGTGTCACCCACAAAGACCAAGTCTTCTCCCATCAATCAGTACTCCCAAGATAAGAATTTGAAGTAAACTATTTGCCTTGTTTAGAAGTGCAGGAGAAAGTACAAGCATATCACCTATAATGGAAATAGGCTTTACAATGTCTTACATATAACATCACAAGGAAAAAAATCTTCACAACTTAGAAAATGCTATTTTTACACCTACATTTCCTGACATTTTGCATGATTTCCCCCCATTCAGAAATGGGAGTTATAATACACAGCACAACAGCATATCCTGAGCCACCTAGATACTTGTTGATTTTCTTTCACTGTATAAGGCCAAAAGATGAGGCACTATACGAAGATACGATTGGATCCAAGTTGATGAGCAGAGGGTAATCCGTAGCAGTGCATCCAAGGGCTGGGCGTATGCTATCGCTAGGCCAGGCTACAACCCCCATTCACTGGAGTGGGGTTACACAGAATGCCTTGTGGGCAGAGCAATACTCTATGATTGCTGTGCTGTGTGAAGGTCATACATACTAGTAAATGAGATCACTCCTCTCTTAAGTATTTAAATGTTTTTAAATCATTTCAAAAGACCTGTATGAAACTGTGTACAGTTTCTCACAAATACCTACTTTTTAGATGATTTCTCAAACTGGGAGATAGTTCAACTCAGCATGTGACCTCAACTCAGCATGTGACATCCATGAAAAGGGCAAATTCTATGCTAGGGATTATTAGATATCTTATTATTAGATAGGGACTATAAGAGCAGAGGACTGAAAATATGGCGAGCATTGTAATGCCCTTGAATAGATCTAAATATGACTGTGCTGCAAAATACTCAGTACAGTTCTAGTTGCTCCATCTCAAAAAGAATATTGTGGAGCTGGAAAGAGTAAATTAAAATGGCCAAGGGGTTGGATCACCATCTCTGTGATCAATGTCTGGAAAGCTAGGATGGTTCAGAGTAGAAAATACAACACTGAGAACTATACCATTCGCTTATCATCTCACTTCCTTCCTGCCTGCTCAGAAGCTCATGAGGAGCGGGAATCTTGCTTGCCCAGCCCTCCCTGAACTGCCTGCTGCTCAGCCTGGCCATTCAATGCTTCTCTATGTTCATCCACCTGTCTGTTCTCCTTCCTGGCACTTTGTAGGGAGCAGACATGGTTGCTGCCCTATCTGGCACAAGCAGTCAGTTCCTCTCCTCAGATTTCTCCCACATGCAATGAGGAGAGTGGATGCCTGGTGCCTCAGGAGTTGTCTATGCAAGAACAGTCAATGTCCCTTGGTTCCCGCCCCCCCACCCGCCCCAACACAGTTCTCATATTTTTCTTTTGACCATGAGGCTCACTTAAGCTCACTCTATTTTAATGAAATCCTCTCTAAGCAGTCTAATGTTACACTGGACTCCATCTTGAGCATATGTTTCCAAGACCACAAAGGGGGAAATTCCAAACCACCATAAGAAGGTAGTGGATACTTTCTGAATATACTAGCAACTTGAAAAAGCAATAACCTACCCTAGTTTTCCAAACTTGGGGTATGTAACTGTTAGGGCTGAAGGATTGTGGGTTTATCACTTTTTCTGTTAGCCTGCTTACTTGTGTGTGCTTGTTAAGTCACATAAACCCAGAGAGGGGAGTAGAGAGGCAGTGGTTGATCCCTGCTCCCTTAGTATGAGTGAGTATGACAATTGGGGGTGTGACAGGGTGAGAGAGACAAAAAGACTGAGCCAATTCTTTAGCACCCAGTGACAGAAGGCTGCTCGCTGCTAATCCTAAGGTGGTGGAGGCAGTACTGAGAGAGACCCAGAGGAACTCTAGTAGAGACCCAGGATAGCTGAGTAACTTTCTTATTACCACAAGAACAAATGTTTTTCCTCACAAATGTTTATATAGCCCCGAGACAATGAAGGAGACAGCACCCTTTTGCAAAGATTTTCCTTCTGATCAGGGCATTTATCCCGCACTTTCCATACAGTTCTTCTCTACTGTAGACGTTTATTGTTTCTCTGGCTGCACCCAAGATATTAAAATGTGTTTTAAAAGCATGTTCTGTAGTTTAAATTAACACAGCCAACATGCAAACTGTATACATTTGCCTGATTTTCATTCCTTTTAATTATCTATTCATCTCACAGTTCAAACTCCATATCAAACCATTAAATCATAAGTACAGTGATGAGCCATTTATATAAACAAAAACTTGTTATCTGAAAAGCTTTACAGAGGAAACAAGGATTCCAGATTGCTGCCCTAAACAGTTTAGAGCTCAAATTACTTGCTGTAAACCAGTTATGAACAGAGAATTATTCAAATTAATTTGAACGTTCTTCAAATTAAGATGCAAGCCACAGAGACTTTCATGGCTTATTCTACCCACATGCAAAGATGATTCTTAGAAGCCCATTAGATGAGCACACACTAATGCCTCTTGACAGACACGCAGCTAGTGACAAATCTCTTCACCTGAAAAAAAGTGAAGCAAGAATTTTTTTGCAAGCATGCTTTCTCTCTGCACTCACCTGAAAACATCAAACAAAATCCTACAGAACTGAGGCATTTGCAGGTCATTCGTCAATGGAAATGGATAATTTTGAATCACACAGAAATATGGGGGGAAACTAGGGTTGGTGGTAAAGGACAACGAGGAAGGAATGAGGGAAAAATTCTAAATATTTAAACTCAAAGGATATACATGTAGCTGAGTGCATCTGTCCAAATGTTTATCACAAGAGCCCAACTGGGGAAAATGACACCATCTTCTTACTTGTATCAATAGTGTTTCCCAGCCCTTTTTTAAAGCCTCCATTTATAACTGACCTGTGTTTAGCTTTGGTTTCTGTTTAGAATTTTAAAGTTTACTCTGGTTGCAGACTTCCAGTGATGAAAAATGATATGCCTTCAAAGAAAGCATGACTTCTGAACAAAGCACTTACTATTGATACCTTCTGAAATAACAGTGAGAAACTGAAAAGGATTCTCTAATACATTATATATAAACAAGATGAAAAGTTAGAGACAAGCATTAATCAGGTTGCTGTTAAAGGTTCAAGTAAGTTCACTGATTTCGACATGGTTATGATTCTGGAACTCATAATTTAAGTTCAATAAAACTCAATGCAAACTTTGATGGGGGGGATGAATACTATACAGTGGCCTATTATGCACCAATTGTCTGCTGCACAGCAGAGGTGAAAGTCCATCACAGCAAGAGTTCTTGTTCGGAAGTATTTCCCTGAGCCCCACTTTCAAATTCCATTCTCCCCGTGCCAAGCGACATCACTGTCAGCAATATTTTAATTTTCTTCATTGCCAGAGTGGGGGAGAATGTCTCCTTGCGTGTAAAAACAGTGAATGTCTCCTTGCGGTGAATGTCTCCTTGCGTGTAAACACAGAAAGATGAAGAGATCACCCTATAGCCCCTCTATGCAGCTAACAGCCCTGAGCTCAGCATTCCATGCATAATGGGCCCATGATTCAGTTCAGATGTAATACCAAAACATCATTTGACATTATGAGTACTCCCTACTCCCTTCATTCATTCTGACTCCCTCTCCCCTCCATGTTTGGCAGAAAGCTATATTTTGCTGTTATATCTGGACAAACTATGAAAGCACAAACTATAGCTGTCTGAGAAAAGAGGTTGTTTCCAATGGCTTGGCAAACTGAGCAAAAGGTTTTACCACTTCGTTTTCATATGATGAGCCATTTATGTGCACAACAAAAAAATTGGGGGGAGGGAAGTCCGAGAAATGACTTCCCACATAAAAAATATAAGATGGTATCTTTAAAATAAATAAATAGCCCTTGAGCTCACAGGGCTGTGAGGCAAAATTAATTTTGTTCTGCTTGAAAACAGAACAACTTGGGCATACAAAATGATAAGGTGGGTAATGCCACTGAAGCTCCCTACAGCCTTTCTTACAGGAGACTTTGAAATATAAATATAGACTGTATTCAGGAAACACAAACTTGGATAAGCCAAGCCAAGTAAACAGGAGAAGCAGCTTCAATTTTACACACATAATCCACTGTCCTACTCTTTACTTGTAGATCATCCAACCATCCACATATATCTTTATGAGTTGATTAACCACACTGCCATTTGTGAGAGGAAGAGGATTTTCAGATTCACAAAGCTGTCACCTATATAATGGTACAGAACATCTGACTGTTCAGTTAAAAGGCAGCGACATGAATCTAACAGTAAGTACTATTTACACAGAAAGGAATACATATATAACAAAACTAACACTGATGGCCTTTGGAACAGAGAAAAGTGACAAGAGCCAAAGACTGTGTTGGCCAGTCAGTCATTAGAGGGAGCCCAAAACCAACCTCTTGTGGGATTTCAATGCACCAATTCTGTTTTTTTCCTTACTGCCCAAGGACGAAGGTTTGCGTGTTTCCTGCACACAAATGTTTCTACCTTGTCTATTTTTTGTGTTAAACTTGCTTTTAAAATGTTGCTTTGTGCACTTGTACTAAGCAAATTGCATATTATATGGAATTTGCTTTTTAAAAATCCAGCAAGAAAAGGAGCTACAAAACAGCCAGGCTCTGGGCTCCTCTCTCTGTTATTTCAGTGACAGTAGCTGCTTCCCACAATCTTGCGGTAACATCTGGAAGATGGAAACATCTGGGAAGGGTCAGTTATGCAGATTTCCCTCATCTGATCCTTGCCTGAACAGGAAGAAGAACTATATTACAGGGATAATCTATGCAATTGGCCTTGCCCACATGTTGCTGGCTTCCAAATATAACTTTGGTGGTATGGGAAGAAGCCACGCAAAAGTAGATGCCATGCTGGTCAAGCACAAAAGAGGTCCTAATCTTTGTTAAAACAGATTAACAAAGAGACAAGGGAAATTAACACAATTGCCTAAATGTACTTTAAAGGAAAATAAAAAGGAATAAAAACCTTTGAAGTTATGAGACAGGACCATAGTGAGGCAAATGGAAATACAAATCTTCCCCTCCTATTTCATATGTAGCTTTTGCCTTTTTGACAGGGAAAATAACAGGATTTGAAGTACAAACAGCTATATATTTGAGGATGGTGCAAATCACATCCTCTCCTTGCATGAATATCAATTGCAGCCTGTGTTAGTCTGAACACAATATCTTGGTATCATGAAATACACTGCCTGTAATCTAATCCTCCAACCACTTGCTTCGAACTAATCACTTACTTTGGACTAGTCACTTCCAAATTTCTAGAGAACATAGCCTGAGGGCTGAAACTTAGCCACCTCATTTTGGAAGTTAAGGCCAGACTTATCTTTACTGCACAAGAATCCAATCAAGATGTCCTGAAAGATCAACAGCTTTGATAAGCATTTATGAGGACAGATGATACAACAAACAGATGATACGTGGGAGAATCTGGCAGGATCCACAAGAGTCGCAGGAAGACATGAGGAACAGAATATACTTCTGAGACGTAGAAATGTTCTAGTAACATACTTCACTTACGTCAGTCCCCAAATGCTGCAAGTATCTTTAACAGCAAACTCTGATCAAGAAAATGTACAGCTTATAGTCAATGTATGCAAGATTAAAATACCAAGCCAAGGAACAACTGGTCCCTCTGGCTGCAATCACCAGAAATGTGTTCTGTGCCCACATTTGGGGTGTATGGATGCAGTATTTCTATCTGCGGTTCAGAATCCTAGTTTATGTGGGGCAATAAATGGCAATGTGCTAAGGTAGCTGTATTCAGACAGCACAGTAAATTAAAGCTTGATCAAACTGGGAAGTGCTTGACTAAACACTACACATGGAAAGGAGGAAGGAGCAACGGAAGTGTGTGAGGACCACAAGCAAGCTGTTTCCAAGCATAACATGAATAAACCTTTGTTTAATAGGAGTTTGTTGTGACATCTGAATACAGTCTGTGTGACTGACAACTAATACATTAAGATAAAATAGGAAACTTTTGTGTATTTGAATCTTCAGATATCAATTCTTCCTTCATCAAAGTTCCTTCCCATGCAAGATTCAGGGGCCATAGCTCATAACTGGACATGCTGTTCAAACACATCATCAACCCGTGGCATCTCTAGTTAAAATGATCTCATGTAGCAGGTATATCTGTGTCTGAAACCCTGAAAATTTTCTTTCAATTGAAGTAGACAATGGAGAAATTGTTGACATTATTTATTTTATTCACTGTATAACTCACCCTTTTCCTCATGGGTTCAGAGTGACTTCAACATTAAATAATAATAAAGGTCAATAAAACATGTCTATCATTATTGTCCAGTTTAACTGAAAATCTCTAAATTTATCTTATAGCAGTTATACACTATTAGGATTGTTAGACAACTGGGTCTTAGAGCAATTATGCCAGGGTGTTAGATATCTGGTTATAATGGAACAAGGAGAAAGGTATTTGGTTATGATGGAAAATCAACGAAAAGAGGGGATAGAGTTCAACTTGCAGGCCTATGTGATAGAATCCAATATCTCTGACATTGAGCTTCTTTGGGAACAAGAAGGTGATTGTAAAGGGTATTTTACCAGAGTCCATTTCTCTCTCATTTAAACACCTTGCAGTACTTTGTTATTTGTTATGAGTCCATTGTGAATTATAAGTTTGGAGAAATCTGTAGATCTGCTGTGTGACTGCTACCTTGGGGAAAAGAGAAGGGGGAAGGAGGAAGACCAACCAATGGATACTGTTGCTGCCTCAACCATACGCCTGGTAGAACATCTCTATCTTACAAGCCCTGTGAAAGTGTGTTAAATCTCACGGGACCCGCATCTCACTTGACAGAGTGTTCCACCAAGGTCACATCAGTGCCAAAAAGGGTCTGGCCCTTGTTGAGGACAGCTGTCAGGCCACGGATCAGAAGAAGTTGTTATTAGCTGAGCATAACGCTCTTTGGGGAACATATTGGGAGAGGCAATCCCAGAGGTATGATGGCCCCAGACTATTTAAGGCTTTGAAAGTGAGTACTAAAACCTCAAACCTTATTCGGTACTCCACTTGATGCCAAAGCAGCTGGCAGAGGACCAGTTGAACATGTGCTCAGCATGGGGTCCCAGTAAGGACTGCATTTTGCACCAGCTGGTGGTTTTGGAGTAGGCTCAAGGATAGCCCTGCATAGTCCGGCTTGGAGGTGAACATTGCTGGATCACTGTGGCTATATCAGGTTGGGAAAAGTAGGGTGTCAGGAGCAAAGGTGGTAGAAAGCCAGGAATGTTACATTTATGATCTGTGCCTCTATAGTTGATGGTTGGCACAGGTATTAACTGCATTTTGTCAAAAGTCAAATGCTGTTCATCTCCACCACCCCCATCCCCTGACCCAGCCAAAGTATCTCCATCTTTGATGTTTTTGACTTCAGCTGGCTCTGGATGTACAGGAGTTTCATGTGTTGCATTCATTTTGCTCCGTACGTATTCTTGGATAAAATACCCCTCATCCACACCCATCATTATAAGATGGAACACAGGCAGTAATGGTGGTGATTGTTGCTTTGCGCTATGAACACAACTGTCTGTAGTTTGAATGTAAAATATAAATGGAATCTTCACATCTCAAACAACCAACATATGAAAAACCTATGACTGTCTCCCTATTTGCTATCCCATAGGCATCACCTGATCCCATAATGCGGAAGGAAGCAATGAAGAGCTACGGGAGTAGTCCTATAAAGTTCTGGCACCTTTTTTTTAAGTGAGTGCCCAAAAATGAAGACCTGGGGGATTTTTCAAACATGAAATCACTGACACCCATCAAAATTTCCCCCAGAAATTACCTGATTCCCTAAGTACAGCATAAACTGATTTAGCATACTTATCTTTACTTATCTTTTGTAAACAAATTTTAAAGTATCTGTTCATTTTATGTCCCAATAAACAACAAAACAACAAAACCAAATGAATATATGATTAGATTTGAAAAACATAAATCCTGAGGTATAAATGTGACATTCAAACAAATTGAACGGTTTATGCAAAAATGTTTTTATTTGAATATTGGTAAAAATGTCAAGATAATGCAGCATACACATTTCTTATATTATGAAAATTAAAGAAGGGGGGGCAAATGCATTGAAAGTGGTTGGCATACAAAAATCCTAAACAAACTTACTAGGCAGCAAGTTCCACTAAACTCGATATTATTTCTAAGTTTGCATGCTTACAACTGCACTGTAATATTAGCAAATACAAAGGACTGTGCATGATGTGCAACGGGAATAAAATTAAATGGAATTTAACTCTCACCCATGGAGATCACTGGGGCACCTCATCACTTGCTAGTTCTATATGAAAGGAAACATATAAATAATAATTTTAGCTTGACTTGACCTGCATCTTCAATGGGGGTTTTTTAACTTGCTTTTAATTTGTATTTTTATACTTATGACTTTCCCCACCCATCCCTAGTTTACAAATCAGTCAAACATACACTCTCAAGCAATTCCTAGGGATGGTTACTCGAAAAACATGATTAACAACTTTGAACATGCCAATCTTGCCTAATACTGCCTTGGCAATGGCATCGATTCATTGTTATTAATTTTATGAAACAATTAACCTTTAGAAATTGAAAGATTTCTGCTGAAAAATAAACCTCTGGAAAAATCCACCCACCCTGCCCCAATTTCTGCTAGGAATATTCCTTATGAGGTCAGAATACAAATACCAAAAATTGTGTCTGACCACAAAATGGCTAGAGAAGCCAGTTCTTCTAGGGGACATTTTGTACATAGATTAGACTCCCTACCATCATCACCACAACAAAACACATTACAATGCACTAATTTGCCATGAAATGCCAGGATATTAACTCGGTATGAAGTTAATTTTTGTCAGCTGTGATATTTATGCACACTCAGATCTCTTCACAGAACTTTATCAAAATGAATATTGATGTGTTTAAAACACATAAAATGCCTGTCTCCCAAATCGCCTCTTTAACTTACATGGTCTTTAATAACTTTATTGCTCTTTTAGACCAATTGTTTAATAATAGACAGTTTTGCTATTCAAAGGCTGAATGTAAAACAGGGAGATTCCTCACACTGTTAGACATTACTTCACAAAACTGAATCAGGATAAACATCAAACAGTACAGACAGTCTTAGACAAGGGATTGGGGTATGTATACAAGAGCATGAAACACAGCCATTTTCAAGTCAAGATTCTGAACATTCACTGTTACCTTAACAACATGCTACTGACTTATTAAACCAATGCAGTCTTCTCTTGAAACAAGGAAAGCATCACATTGAGGTGCAAAGCTTTCATACCATAGTTCACATGTTTTAAAATATTGACAATATTAGACTTTTGAATATAAACAGCATTGAGACAGTGAAAAAAATATTTTTCATACTATTGAAAAATTTATCCGTGACTAGCCACATACTTCATGGTAAACAAATGGAAGGGCTACTAGTTAAGCATTACATTTCCCCCATCCTTTATTAATGCTTTCAGCAGGCAACACTGACTGGGAAACCCTGTTGACCATGGTTTGCAAATCCTAGCTAAAAAGGAATCTATTTAGTATAAACCCTAGTTAAAAATGATATCAGTCAAATGCTTAACTATAGTTAGGGCAGGTAGAGGAAGGGTAGTGCTAATGCCAAAGAGAGGAGAGCAAACATAGCCGGTTTTCAGGATCCAATACTGTGTTTGTATTTTGTAGTTGATACTTCTCCTTGCGTTGTTTAGCCACAACAGTGGTACATAAAATAGAGAGAGAAGGGAATCCCTGTTATTGTCCCCTGTGTATTATTTAGTATACTGCAATTACTCTTTAACATCCTTTACATATCCTACTAAACTCACAACCAGGGTAATAAAAAATAGAGAAAGTCTGTCTTTTCACTCTGAAAACATGAAGCTTCTTTATACAAAGACATATCATTCATCTATTAAGGTCGGCACTGTCTATTCCAAGGGTCCCTGACACGGAGCACATGGGACATATTTTCTTACACCC
The DNA here is from genome assembly GCF_021028975.2 of Sphaerodactylus townsendi. Lineage (NCBI taxonomy): Eukaryota > Metazoa > Chordata > Lepidosauria > Squamata > Sphaerodactylidae > Sphaerodactylus > Sphaerodactylus townsendi. The sequence continues at coordinate 97,515,520 of NC_059427.1, read as the reverse complement.
GCTGACCTGCATTGGAAATGTGGCAGATTTGACTAGATGTTTGTTTTAGCAAGTGGATTTTGACTTGATGTAGATCAGCAGTTCTCAACCTGTGGGTCATTAGGAAGGTTGAGAACCACTGATGTAGACCCTTCCTCTGTCCCACTGGCTAAAATCATTTCTTTGCTCTGCTTTGGCTTTTACAGTGCCTTTTTTGATTGGCTGTTGTGTTTGTGCAGTTGCTGACACCTCTACCTTCCCCTTCCTCCCAAAGGCTATTTGATATGGGATCCTTTCTTTCACCTCTCCAATTCTTCCTGTTGAAAAAAAGTTAAAAGGAACCGGCCTCCTCCCTCTTTGTCAGCCAGCATCTTTTCCTTCTGAGCTAACTAGATTGAAAGGAGGAGGGAGGAAAGCGCCATCATATGATGGACCTCTGCAAAGAGCATCTTTGGCTGTTGATGAGTGGCTTTTTGAAAGTTTTCACAATGAAGGTGAAATTCTGTGTAGGCAAACCAGAAATGCAGAACTGAAGCCATTTCTAGCTCTTCTGGTGGCCGTTTTGTACTTATGTTACAATCCCCAAAGTCACCACAGACCTAAAAAGGCCAGGGTTCCCTGGACTATTCTGGCTGGCATTGGTTCTCAAGAGTCTTAGCTACAGGTCTTTCTGCACTTACTTCTGATCTTAAAAATACTAACTTTAGACGTTAAGATTGAACCTGGAACTTCCTCAATGCAAAACTCATATTGTATTACTAAGACATGTACCCTCTTCTTCATTGCAGTTCCACTGGCAACACAGAATTCTAAACATTAGTGACTGTAAAGACAAACTAAATTATGGTCATTGTTTCAGAATGAACAAAAATACACTAAAAGGGTGTGCTTATACATGTAGGAATATGTAGAATAATTTTCAGAAATTTCTTGGTACAAGTTTCTCATTCCATCTTGTTTCCGAGTCCTTTGCAGGCTCATAGCTTCAGTCTTGATCATCCTTTTCTTCATATGCTGAAGTCGCCACTTGAGGGAACTCCCCTTCTGCTTGTCTAACTATCTACGTGCAGGGGGCAGAAGCAGAGAGTTTGTTGAGAAGGAGGTACATACATGTACAGGGACCACAAGCGTTATGAAACAAATGCATTCGGTTATTTTTACTTGAGTTTTGAGGAGTAAAATGGACATATACAAGTAAATATGGTAATTTTCATATGATGAAAAATTGTTCTACAGGCCTCAACTGTGAACGCAGTGGGCTCATATGGTAACATAATGTAATACAAGACACATACTCAAGTGTTCTTTCCTATGTATTTGGTCCCATATGCCAGCAAAAGGTGAAATAAGCTTCTTAATTCCTACAGAAGGACTTTAAAAGGGTTTATCTCATTCATGCCAATTACTAAATCACTGTTTACAGGTCATCATCTTAAACTATGTGACCACCGCAAGCCCCAATATTCTCTTGCTTTGTTCTACTAGGAGGCCAATCTTATGACGTGAAATTGCACTCTAAAGTCATCACAGAAAATCAAGGAGAACTTTCTATTTATTCTCTGTAGGTTGAAGAATGATTAAGAGTCTCCCTTCCAAAACCGATATAAACCACACACACTTGAAAAAACAGCCGTATAGCTACAATGTTTAAATGTCTGTGTGTAAGGGGGGGAGAGAATTACTTCATTGTATCTTCCTACCTTTTAAAACCTTGGGTCATTTTTCATTAATCTTGAGCTTGTCAGACATGGTAAGCAGCTTTAACATTTAACAGGTACTCAAGAGACAGAAGAAGTAAAACAACTTCACTTTGAAAAAAAGCAAAGAAGCAATGGAAAAACTGCTGCCTGGAGATTGTAGTGGCACTATTTCCATTGGCCCTGCCTTTGCATTTCTTGTGAGAACTCCAAATGTTTTGGCCTATGACATCAACTGAAATTCTGCAATAAAACAATGTGTGATCTCATAATTCACAAATTCTTAGGGCATGAAAATCGTGGGGGCATGGATATTCTTAACAAAATGGGAACTTAATTGAAAATCACCATGTGTAACCATGCAAAAGATGACTGCATTATTATTTGGTAGCAAAAATAATAGAGACCCCCCATTAAGAACTATATTGTGACATGGGCTTTGGTAGTCAAAAGTCTACTTTATCAAAAGGATTGCAGGCAGTGAGAATCAAACTGTTGAGTTGAGGGCTACCTACCCACAGAACAATCCCTATCGGGGATAGGAAGCTCAAGATAACAACTGAGAAGGCGTTGAAGCTTCCAGAAATGAAATGAAAAAACCACAACATTGTAAGAAACAGAACAAAGGAACTAACTAAAAAATAAAACCAATGACAAAACCAAAGCTAATTGTAGGAATGGGGGGAGGTGGAGAGAAAGTGTGGTTTTATCAGATTTCTGAATCTAATCTTACTTGCTCCTCAGCAGCAGTAACAAAACATGCAGAGGTGTCTTACATAAGAAAAGGTGGGGGAGGGATGGTAGCTGAAACCTGAATTCAAAGGGGGTTTGGCATTACCATAGCGAAGACCAGAAGGTTTGCTGTTTACATGTAACAAATGGGATGGAGCAGTAAATGTTCTGATCAAAAGTATAAGAAAAAAGATTCTCAGAGCAGAAGCTAAAAGAATTAATTTATTTCTCAAGTGAAATTTAATACACATATTTGCCCTAAGCAGAATTCTCCCCATATCATCTCAACATCTACCATCAATTCTAGGATGAAAAATACCATCAGCAGTATCATTGTACCAACTGCAATTTACGCCAGTGAAACATGGAAGACCACTGCAAGAATAGCTCAAAAGCTGAACGTCTTCCAGCAGCAGTGCCTTTGCAAGATTGTTGGAGTCACTTACTGTAACCACATTACAAACAAGGAAATTCTGTGCAGAAGTGGTATACAGAGGCTGCAGGAAGTTGCAACAGAGCGACAGTTGCGTCTTGCTGGACACATCCTATGCCTACCAGGTCACAGTCACCTGAAGACTGCGATGGGATGGGTACCATCTGGAGGAAAGTGAGGTAGATCATAGAAGACATGGCACCAGACCTTGAAAGAAGATCTTAACAAGGCTCGTATCTCACGGCACAAAGTTGAACTCATCGCAGCCGACCGAACTAGTTGGAGAACGCTTGTTGCCCAATGTACCCAGTCGCACAGGCAGAACTAAGTCTAAGCCATCTCACAGAAAAAAAGGAAGACTGGGTAATCCCTTGCAAAGGAGGATAAACTTCTTGGACTTTTAATGGTTTTATAAAGGAATTAAAGTCAACAGGTGCTGCTTGAGAATGAAAAAAGCTCCACTTGATGCAATTCCATCTCCTACACAACTATGAAAGTACAGGAATGCTGAGCTACCCCTTTGAATCCAATTGTCCTGATGTGTGTCATTCAGGGTCAACAATGGAAAGAGGGAACGATACTCCTCACGAAACACCATCTAGTATGCCTCAATAATTCTCTCTCTTCCTGCCCTTACCCACAAGACACACTTTTCTTTGGACACATTGTATATGCACATTATACATCTTGTCAAATCCACTTGTGTTGCTAAGCTTCACTATTCAATCAGTTCCTGGAGACCTTTGGAATTGAGGATCCTCTATGAGATTCCCCTACAGGCCTCACTGATTCAAACAACAAGTTAAAAAACAAAACTAGTTTAATTCATGGGTGCTGCCAAGGAGTAGAAATATTTATTTCCATCTTTGATTAGAAAAAGAGTCGAACTGATTTGCAGAATGATTTTTATAATATGAGCAGGGGTGTTACGTAACCTCTTAATGAATCATCATCATCACTTATACGTTAAGGTTCTCATTCCAGTCAAGAACTTAAAGCAAGACTTCAAAAAATTTTTTTTATTTGCACCAGTGCTGAGGGAATAAACTGTAGATGCAATACCATTTACTATATATTTGACTTCTTTGGATTTCAGTACCATAGATTGGGAGGAACTGGGTCTCTGTGGGAGTGCATTTGTTTTGTATGTGTAACATCCCAGGTCCAATTGGGATGTTTACAAAAGATCAAGTAGTGGATGTGACAAACATCTCCTGGAGAATCACTGCCAGCATGAGTAGACGATACCAATTTTGACAGACCAGAGGTCGGATTCAGGGGAAGGCAGCTTCAAGTGTTCAACTGATCATTTCAGAAAATAGAGTAAACAGAAAGAATGAGCTGTAATAATTTCCATACTGCCAAAAAAGGAGGTAACAAGAGACAAGTATTCATTCAGCTAAGTGTGAAAACGAGTATCAAATATATAACCAAAGAAAAGCTAAACAAATTGTAATTGTCAAGCCTGTGGCCCAATGGTTACTTTTTTGGGGGGAAGAACACAGAGTTAATTTTAACATAAAGAAAGGCAGTCTCTTCAAGGTAGCAGTTTTTGGGTTCCATTAAGACCAGTATAGTGAGAGGCCAAAGTCATCCATGGATGGATGGATGGATGGATGGATGGATGGATGGATGGATGGATGGATGGATGGATGGATGGATGGATGGATGGATGGATGGATGGATGGATGGATGGATGGATGGATGGATGGATGGATGGATGGATGGATGGATATATTGGGGGGAGGGGAGGTTTCCATCCCCCATTACAATGAATAGGAGCCACAGAAGAGGTTCACACAATACTATTCAGGAGAACTTCCAGGCAGATTGCACTCATATCCATCATTCTAACAGGGAGCTCTGTTAGACTTTGGCACTATAGTGTCAGTAGCCAAGACTGTGAGCAAGTTACATGCCAGACCATTGAACTGGATCTTCAGCTACGTGAAAAACTACGCGGATATAAATACAGTCTCAGTACTCCAAAATGATAACAGTAACATCTGGATTCCGTAGGCCCACAGGATAACCTTAAATATTATTGGCTACTCTATTTACATATAGTTCTGAAGTTGTGGAAAAATGGAATAAAAAGATATTAGGAATTAACAGCAGTCCTCAGAGAGAAAGGATCATCATAGTATGACTGCAGTTCCTTACAGATTAACATATAAAGGAGCCTATGCATTGGATGTTAATCTGGTCAAAACATGACATTAGTAATTACAGAATAGTCGGCATTACAAACAAAATGATTTATTCACAATCACAGCCAAGCCATGGCAGTTGACAACAGTATGTTTGGTACTCCAGTCCATGTGACCAAATGCAAAATACATGCTACATTTTATGCATGTCTAAATAGTTTCATTTCGTTTCAAGATATACAAACAAAAAGCTTGAGTCTAAAACCATTGACCATTACAGCTGCACAATGAATTCAACTGAAGTCTCTAAGTGAGAGTCCTCTCTTTTCTCAGCTAGAGTCTCCCCCCCACTCATTCCTCAGTGAGATTATGACTTCATTCAAATAAAAAAAAGCAAATATGTACTTTCATCCACGAGCTTGCAATATTCTTTGCTAGAATTTATACTGCTGATCATGTCAATAGAGAACAAAGCACTATGTCCAAGCCCAAAAACCAACTGGTATGTTTCTCAATTTGTGCTCAGACCAGCTGCTCAGTTTACATTGTATGTCTGCCATTCATTGTCTCGAAATTTTTACTGCCTCCTCTTCTTCCCCATGATTTTCAAACTATCCAGGGCAAGGTATCTCAAAAGTGCACATTTGTCTATACATTAAAGGCTGCCCAATCCAAGACAGTCCAGTTTAAAAATTGTTCCAAAAAAACCCCTCTTTCACAGCTTGTCTCTGATCCTTATTTCAAATTCTTGGGGAAATCCAAAGCCAACTCAAAGGCTTCCTAAAAAGGAGAAAAGAGGAACCATAGGGGCTGACTGGGGGATGTCAGAAAATGAGACAGCTGACACTTTTAAAAAGGGGATTTATGTCAATCTTAGGTACAGAGAAATGATCTAACTGCCACCAAGGGTGAAGGAAACTGAAAACAATGAATGTTGGAGATACGATATGGATTTATAGCAGAACAAATAGCTGGTGGGAAAAATAGGAGCAAAGTCAAAATAGAATATAGTACCAAAGTACCAAGCAGCACCAAAGCCAAATGGAATATTTGCAATGAAATCCAAACAGACACTGGCTTTTGTATGATCCATAGGACAATGTAGAGCAGCCTTAATGGACTTTGAAGGAATAAGCAGGGGGGGGGGATGAATGTATGTTGAGAACTTTCAAAAATTGAAAAAGAAGAAAGCTTAAGTACTGAAATCCTCCTGTGAAGCACTGTAGCCACACCCCAGTAAATGTGTGAGCAACATGGCTCAAAAAAGTGTCATTGTTTTTTGTTTAGTTTATGCATCTTTCAATGGAATTTGGTAAGGAACATTCAATACCCTCCCCCAAATTGGGTTCGTATTGTGTCATCTCACTATGAACTACAATCACAGTACAATCTTAATGGACTTTAGAAGGGTACAACTCTTTTTAGGACTACATTACCAGCAGCAGGTATAAATGGCACAGATGAAGAAGGTCATAATTAAGCATGCACAGAGTGGAGCTGAAGAGGAACAAAGGTTAAACAAACGTCAGAAGGGAGACACTGAGCACAGCAGACAAGTTCCACCTGTGAATGAAGAGCAAGCAAGCCTGTGAATGAGAAGTAAGCGAGCGATCAACTAAATTTGATATGGGAAAATTAACTTCATGCTATGTGAGCATTACTACCTTGAAAGACACCAAAATGTTACAAAATTATACACTGGCTTTCTGCACACAGCTCAAGAACATCAACTTTGCCTCTCAGCCAGCTTTTCGTGTCAGAACAAGTCTTACCCCTTCACTGCAATGTTGAAAACCTAGTTCATCAGCTGCAGGAGGTTGGAAGCTCGCAATTTGTCCTCCTGGAATGGCACTGGAAGCCAGTGAGCAGTAGCACAGCTAGGATGGAACATATGACATGTCTATATCAATCAGTCCAATTCAGATCTAATGGCAAATGACTTCCTCCAAACAGGGTTCCCAACTTCCTGGAGGAAAAAAGTGTCTTGTCTCTTTAATAAAGACTTAATGGAATATATTTACAAGAGAACGTTATTTAACCTCCAGCCCAGGAAAAATTTCAACTGCCTATTAAACTTCTACTCAAGGGCCAGAGCATTTATTTCCAAGCCTGTGACAGCCTTACCTCCCAAGAATCCTGAGTGTTGTAAGTTTGTGAGGAAGGTCTCTAGACACACTATCACCCCAACAAACCCATCTTAAACTACTTGAAGTCTGGGTAAGATACAGTGTTTCCACTCTGTTTTCCCTCACTCTCCAAAATAAGAACAAACATCATAGCCCCATGGGTTTTTATTGGAATGGAACCCTCGGGAGAAGGGTTTTTATCTCTTAGACATGTTCTGCAGCATACAAAACTGACATATTATCTGGTATGAAGTTTATCAACAAACACAGCTTGTTCAGGAAAACTGGCGGTCCCTTCAGGGCAAAAGGAGGAGACAAAATAAAGCAACTGTCCTTGAGCAAGTTATCCCAATGTAGGTCCAATGACTGCAATTAGTTAGTACCCAATTTAACAAGCGTGCCCATAACAACAGTAAGAGAAGTGAGCTTCATTGACATGCGAGTTGTCATCTAATAAGAGCAATTTTTACCACTCCAAAGTTTTAAAGGAGCTGTATCTGTATGTTCTTTCCACTCAAATATCTCTTCACCACCACCCCCAATACAGAAATAGCATTTCATTAGCCCTGCTGCATTAGTCATTCCAGTACTGTGCCACTGCTGTTAATACAACTGCCTTTATCTTTTGCATGTTAGCTGTTAACATGGACAAGCATAAGTTGAAACCAATATTCTCCCTTAAAATGTTCTCCAAATTTATCTAAAGTTAAATAAATACAGGAGGGTAGGAAAGGAAAAAGATTACATTTTACGTTTTTTTTTTTTTCGTAGCAGCACAGCTAGCGTCTTTCCCCAGTGTCGCCATCTTGGAAGAGGAGGCAGGTTCTCAAAAAGATTACATAATTTTTGGTTTTTTCAAGTATTGCCCACCAAAAGTGACAGTGTATCAGAAATGTTCATGATTAAGGTTTCTTCCTCCCATGATCTGGATCTTCTTTGCATGGAATCAATAAGCTTCAAGACTGAGCTCTAAAGTCAAAATCAAGAAAATAAAATAAAAAAATAAAGCCAGAAGTGACCTTTAACACAGATAAGACAATTCTGTTTAAGTGCTTGGCTAACATTAGTCTGGGTTGTCCTATGTTTTCCACAAATTATTGCTGTTTCTATGACAGGGAAAGAGAAACTATTTTGTTTAAACAAGAAAGAGTACCTTCTGTTGGGGTGTGAAGGAGTTGTTCAGATTTCTACAGAAAGGGAGATGAAAAACCTTCCAAAGGAATGGACCAGTCACAAAATCATTCTAAACATCCTTGGCATTTTCAAATAGGCATTGGCCAGGTATCAGAATATGTGCAGAAGTGTCTCAAGTTCTCCAACAGTAGTAGTGGACAAATGTTAAGACATGCCATGATCTGGAATGGCCATTTCATCAACAGTATCACCTGTGTTAAACTATGTACATAGTCCCTCATATCTGGGGAATGTAAGGCACAACTACTCTTACAGTATTTGTATATATTTATCTGTAGATGTCGAATACATTAAAGAATGTGTCACTGAAATACAAACCTATTTTGTTTCTGTATTAAAATTTTTAATTTGTCTTAATCAGTTAAAGGAAAGTAACACCTTCCACCTTGGAAATTATTACATTTGTTAACAGCAGTTTGAAGTGGAATTTGATGGTGCAAAACAGTCTGATTTAAAACAAACAGGACAAACTGATGCATTTCATTTTGTATGCAGATATTCCCCCCACAACCAAATGGAAAAATGGATTTTTGCCACAAAGTGCTGCTTGTACCTAAATAAGAACAGTTCTGATCTTATTCCTTGTTCACTGGGAATGTACCATATGACCAAAGCGTGAGCTAAATAAGCAAGAGAGGAATATTTGCAAGGAAGACAATTGTTTGTTCTCTGTCATGAATGTGGCAGCTGGGCAGTTAAATTCAGAATGGGATCCAAAAAATGCCCATGTGGACAAGCAACAGCTTTTGATCACTGCAAAAGTAGCTCTGTACAATTCCAGAAGTAAATGTCTGCTCTGAAGAGTTAATGCACAAGAAGGCTCTATGCTAAATAACAGCATAGGTCTTTCAAGAGTCAAGGGTGTTAAACTCCCAGCTAGTAACATTAATGTTTGTGTAGCTTGCTTTATTCAAAAACTTACTGGAAAAAGATAAATGGTGAAGCCTAGCATCCTATACATTGTGGTGTGTGTGGAGAGAAAGAGAGAGAGATATTCTAGTTCTTTCTACATCAGATGATATAAAGTTTTCCTCCTCCCTCCCTCCCAGTCTTCCATAGTACTGTGATTTAGTGATCATTCCACCATACGACAGGACCATTTTCAGCCTGATCTCATCCAGAGTCTGTAGCTCCTACAGTTTTAATAGGCTTACACACCTAACTCAATCTGCATACAGCTAGACTTCATGGAGCTCTTTCAGACAGTCGGTTTATTTCTAGAAGTTTATTCTAGAATGAGCTTCTGAATCAAGTCTTCTCATTGGTAGAAGAATGTGAAAATAAACCAATTCTGATCCCTTGATTAGCAAGAACAGATAATTTCACACGTGTTCTGTGCAAATAAGATGGCAAAGCAGTTGTGACTAAGGTTTTCAAGCTTTTAGACCTTGACCCAGCTTTTCATGCACTTTAAGTCTACTAGTATCATAGGTCTACAATATAATGTCAGTTGAACAGTTGCTACTATATGGATGAAATACTTTAAGTAATATCCTCTCTGTTGGACCAAAGGTTAATATGATAGATATTTATTCAAACTTCTAATCAAACCACATTGCTGTACTTTTTTGGAGAAAATATGTATAAGAGACTGTGTGTATATCAATCAACTAAAAAATAAAGCTAAACATAGCATACTTGGAAACTCTTGTTCTTAAACTGCAGCCATTAAATCTAGAACAGTTTACAATGTTACTGAGAAAGTTGAGGCCTGGGTTTTGTCTCTGTGCTGAAAGAGAGATTCATAATGGTGGGACAGCCACAATTTGGAAGGGTAACATGCGGCTCTCGTAAGGTATCCAGTATCCCACAAGCAACATATAAGTGTGCTCCAATGAAAAGCAAAGACGACAGCTGACAACGAAAAGCAAGGAAGACGTACTCTCACAAGGACTCAAAAGCAGTAATTCAATACAGTTGATTCTTTATCTACCAAGCACTTCTGCTGCACCGGCTCACGTTGGTAGGGATGGAGGACATTCTCAATTATTAAATTGGAAGGGAGTATTTGCTTTCCATTATATTAGGGCAAGTTTTTATTTTAAATAAAACCACTGATGGCATCAAACAAATTTCAGGTGTGCCTTACAATTTTTTCTTGTTACCCGAAAAAAAAAATAAAGCTCAATACACAAGCAAATACTTCACAAGGAAAGACAGCAGTTCTCTCTATTCACTGGCACTAGCATCTTTTCATCTGGAAATTCAATTTATGTTTCTTTTGTTATGCTTGCAGGGCACAAAGTTATATCCTAGCAGCTGCAAAATGTTCATTGTCTTTGTTTCAGTTCTGGGGAGGGCATGGGGAAGGGCTGAACCATAAAAAGACCTGAAGTTTTAAAAGCTATTTTTTCTATTATGCAGAAACACAGAGAAACTGGAGGAACAAACCAATCCCCCCCCCCACCTGCTCCTGAACTGTCCAGCTCTGCCTTCAGCTGGGCCATAAAACAAAGGCCCACACTTCCAGCATCTGTCCTCTTTAACACATGCCTGATCCAACCAAGAATGCCCATTACAAAGCAACAGCTTTCCCTCCCTGAATTTTCCCCAGCCCCACAGTTCCTGTGACCTCATCGTCCGCCCAACCCAATTCTAAACTGATTTGGAATGAAATCCTACTTTTGACTTCCAAGTGCACTCACTCAGGATCAAAGTCTTTCAAATAAATACAGTGTTGAGCAAACTGTCAGCAAGTAGACTTTATCTATGGGTATATTCACAGGATACAGAGGTTTTGCTTTTTAATCATCCATCAGACATTGTTATATTTCTTCTCTATGAACGCAGGAAATGGCTTCGTACTGGATCAGGCTGCCCAATCCATCCAGCCCAGCACTGTTTATTGTGGCTAGCGGCAGCTTGCTGTGATTTTAAACAAAGGTTCTGCTCCCTCAGAACCTTTTTGACTGGAGATGCTGAATCTGGGACTTCCGCATGCAAAGCAGGTGCTCTACCAACCGCTGAACTGTGGCCACTCCCCCTCCTATTTTTGAATAAGCATAAGGTGGGTTGGGCTGCACCAAGATTCGCCCTGGTTCCAGGACTAAACTAAAGCAGATCAGCCCTTGACAGCCATATAACCCACTCCCTCTGTACACAGCAGGGCAGCACACATGGGAAGAACGTGGCGTGCATTCGAGAATCAGAAAGGATTAGAATCCCCCAACCACAGACCATTCTGCCTTGAATAAAGATTTTCCATTCTGTAGCGATTTTAAAAAACAACAAACGTTTTCAATGAAACGGGTGGGGGACCTTTCAGCAAGTCACAAAAAAACCCCCACCCCACAATAAAAAGCACGGATCATCCAAGTTCTCCTCCTTCAAGTAACCCAGCTTCCATATTCAGCCATGCAACTGGGACTTGTCAGCTTGCCACAAGTGCAGCGCAGGAGGAGACACGGGTGCCAGAGGGATCCTGTCCTTCCTGACAGACGACATCACAAACAGCGGGGGACAGAAAGCGCCACGTGCAGCAACGAAGGGAATATCTGCCATTGCAATAGGGCTAGGCGAATGCAAGAGCCTCTTGCTTGAACGCACACAGGACCACGGCTCTCAAGGGAACGGGGCGCCTCCTTTCACCGAAAACAGTAAGAGGTGGGGTGGGGAGGAAAAGCGCCTACTTCGGCCCTCGCACGGAGAACACGAGGGCGGGCTCAGGCGGAGAAGACGTCCTTTTTCTCGCTACTCCCGAGGCGCTCGGTTCCCTTTGCACGGCTGCGGATCCAGCTCTCCACGAGGACCGGCCGCAGCCGCCCACCTCCCTCTTACCTGGCAGAGTCTTGTGCGCCGTGTTGCCCATCACTGCCTCAGCCGCTCAAGCCGCGCAAAAGGCTCTGGCGCACGACGCCCGGGGAGCGCGGAGTTGCGCGGCGCTCCGAAGGGCCATTGACAGGGACGGGGGGGAGGAGGGCAGCGGGGCGCCCGCTCTCGCCTTCGCCCGGAGTTTCCCTGCACTGAAGCCGCCAGCAGCGTCCCCGGCTCCCCGCGGCCGGAGCCGCCTCCAGTGGGCTGGCCGAGGGCTCGGCGCCCAACCCTCCTCGGGGCGGAGCCCGCCGCACACGCATTGTTTGAAAGTTGGCAGCAGCTGCTGCTCGGCAAACGTCAGGGCGGGAAGTGGGGAGGAGGCTGCAGCTGGCGAGGAAAGCGGGGCAGCTGTTGCGTCACAATGAACACCGTGGAGGGGTGCCTCAGCAGTCTGGGGCTGCCCGAGGGGTCTTGGCCACTGGGAGGAGGATGCCCGGGAAGCCGGGTTCCCGATTGGAGTCGAGACTATTTGCCTTCAGCGGGGAGCTGAACTTGCTTCTCTGTAGTAGAACGGTCAGGTGAACTGGGTCGTCAAAACGTTATTGCAAAAAGTAGCATCCAGTGAAGACGAATTGAGAATGTGTCTGACTGGCTCTCGGGGTACCTCCTAGATCCATAACGATAATAAATACCTGATATTTCCATAGCTCCGTGAGCACTTCTCACAGGTTTTTCCTCATTGTCCTTACAACAACCTTATAGGGAGGGTCCATACAACTATCTTATAGGGAGGGCTCCATATTGCACACAGGAGGAGGCGCTGCCCCTCCTGACTTGGTCATCACACTACACCTTTGCTGAAGCATGCAAAAGGAAGTAACCTTCCCCAAATACTGAATGTTATTATGGGTGTAGATTTTTTTTAAGAGGGTGGAGAATATTGTTACTGGGTTTCCAGTGAAGATATTTCTGCAGAGTCATAGGATGGTTGAGAGCTGAAGTCTGCTTAATGGATGAGAGTATGATTACAAGTCTGTTCTATTATCCAGCTCATTTAACAGTAACTGCTGTTGGTTTAAACTGCAATGTATTTCTAATAAGCATGAAAAGGATGCTTTCGGGTGGTTGCATATTGGACTTTTTCATAACGCAAGCACACTCATTCTGGGTATCTGCTTCTATCATTTCTGGCAATGCACATGGGTCCCTGGGCATAGCCTCTGCTAAGATCTTGGCCTTCTCTGCATGGCATGGCAGGTGTAATCAAAGCAAGACTACATGCAGGAGTCCCAGATCACGAAAAGTACAGTCCAGCTTTGGTGCATGAAACCAAGCATCTTTTTAGCTGGTCATTTAAAAAATTCTAGCAATGGCTGCCGAAAACTCTGAATGGCAAATGGATCACTCCATTTAACATGCAAATGGCAGTTACCAAATCCATTCCAGCCGTTTCCCAAAGTGAATTTTCTGCAAAATTGACATACCCGAGGACCTTCAATTTAAAAGGGAGCCATTTTCACAAAATCACCAGCACACAAAGCCTATCAATAATAGATTTGTTTAAAGTTTACTCCCCGGTCCCTGCTATTTGAAACCTTAGGTAGAAATCTGCTAACTAAATACAATGCTTCATGCATCTGATGAAGTGGGATTTAAATCATGAAAGTTTATGCCATGGTAAACTTCTTAGTGTTGAGGCTGCCGCATGACTGACTGGAGGTGCCTGATGTTACTATAAGGTCATCCTAATCTGTTCCAAGCTTTCCTTCCCCCCCAGAAGCATTAGGGATAGTCATATGGATACAGAGGCGCAGCTCCAGGGGGGAAGAGAGGGGGTGCAATGCACCGGGCGTGCGCCCCTGTGGGGGTGTGGCGGGGGCGGAGGACGCACCAGTGCACCGGGCGCTTTTCCCTCTTGCTACGCTTCTGTATGGATAAGAATCTCCTCCAGGCGCATATTTATAATCTCTGTGCTATACCAGTAGCAGCACCACTATATCTTACCAACAAGCTGGTTGTTCCCTGTGTGATAATGAGTGACCAACCTAGGCCACCCACTGACAAGGTCAAGGTCAAGAAAACCTACTTGGGGTTTTCTTCTGATATGCTGAAAATGTGTGTGCAAAGTGCTGTCAAGTCACAGCTCATTTAGGATGACTCCAGCAAGGGGCTTTCAATGCAAGTGAAAAGCAGAGAGGTTTGCCATCACCTTCATCTGTGGAGTCTTCCTTGAGGTCTTCCTTCAAAGTACCAATCCTGCTTAGCGTCCAAGATCTGAGGATATCATGCTATATACCATGCTGCCTTCCCTCCTATGCTGCAAAATTGGATGTTATAAATTAGTTGAAAAGCTGCCCTGATGAGGGCTGAGTATACCCGGAAGAGACAGAATATTGAAAGCGATTAAAGAAAAAAGCAGAGGGATTAACTTTCCCAAGTCCCAGAGAATTTAGAGAATCTGGGAGGGGGAAGTGAGGGATGGGATTTTCAGATTGCTCCTATGCAATTTCTCGAGGGCCCCAGCTAGTATTAGCCACTCGTGAACAATAAAAGGCTGCTACAGAGAACGTTTGTTTATTTTTCTCTTCTTTTCATGACTGCTTCTGTACATAAAGCTAGACGCTTTGGAAATGTTGCTTAATGCAAAACAAAGTATCCTGTGGTTTTCACTATGGTCTGTTATATATGAGAATACATGAAATGTGGAATGGTATGACACAGCCCAATCTCACCAGTTCTTAGAAGCTATGCAGGGACTGGTTTACAGAGTATCCAAGAGTCGGACACGACTAAACGGATAAAGAAGCAGCAGCAGCAGCAGGGACAATACTTGGATGTAAGACCACCAAAGAAGACTCTGTAGAGGAAGGAAGGCAATGGCAAACCACATCTGCTTCTCACTTGCCTTGAAACAGCTTTCTGGGGTCACCATAAGCTGGTTGCAACTTGATAGCACATACATACATGAGAATACGACTTTTAGAACTGCTTATTATTTATGTAGAGAATTTATGTACTGCCTATTCAGAAACCTGCTAAAAATGGCTCATATAATAAAATCATAAACCAACACAAGAATTATCCGTATTAAAACAAGATGTTAAAATAAGTCACTGCTGAGAATCAGGAGAACTTAGGTAGGCATTTAATAAGTCAAAGCACCTTGTCTTGGACCAATATTCTAAATAACATGCTAGCACTAAAGATATACTGCCAAAATGCTCAAGTGAGGATGCTCCAGTGTCATCCATCTTTGGCCATATTAATTACATAGAAAGTGCATTAAGCTATTACAGTGAACAACTCATTTATCGAATATAATGAATTAATCTGTCTGGTCCTGAGAACAGTTCATAAAACAGTTATTGAAATGCGTGGAAGGAATTCATCAATTTTAACTTGGCTTCATCAGCGTTCCCAATTATTTTTCTTGGAATATTTGGGAGTATATTCTGGTTCGTGGAAGATTTTCCTGGTTGAAATCAGCACATCCATTTTTAAAGGTAGAAATGTCAGTGGCGGTTGCTATAATTTTTTAACAGAGGGGTAGCCATGTTAGCCTGTAAGTCCTTCAAGACTAACAACATTTATTCCATACTGAGCTTTCATGAATCAGAACTCATTTGTTCCAATGCAAATTAGAGGGAAATAATTTGTCATACATTTATAAGGAAAATTATGATGAGGTGTTAGAGCAGAGAGAAGCTTGGTGTTTAACCTGTAATAAATATTTTCAGGTATAACTCTTTGTGATATGGACTGAAACAGATTAGGCTTTTATGCACAATAACAAATGCAAGAGGTCAGAAGTTACAGCCTCTCTGTCATAGGGTACAGATAAATAAAAGCGTAATTAAATAGAATCATTATGGCCGTTTCCGCACGGCCTCCTTCCGCCCCCACGCCGCCAAGAGTGCGGGCGGCGTGGGGGCGAAGCGGAGGATGGCAGACGGCAGGCGGCTCCGCATGGAGCCGCCTCTGCGCCCTCCCCCGCCCCGCTCACGGTGTCCTCCTCGTCGCCTGCGGGGCGTCGCAGCCCCGCCCACGCTGCCCTCCGACCCCTGGAGGTTCTCAAGCAAAATCTTGAGAACGATGGAGGGTTGAATTAAAAAAAAGAATTCAACAAAGGAAATTAATTTGTTCCAGTTCATGAAAGCCTACAAAATCCTGAAGAGGTTTCCAGACTGAGTTGAATATGCATGCATGTACTACTACATTCATGAGATTGAAATCCTCTTCCTAACATTTCTGCTATTGGACAATTTTCCCCAAGTCTCCACCCCCCCCACCCGGGCTGACCACTGTCCCCTCCAAGAGCAGAATTTTAGGTGGCATTTGGGTCTGTGGCAGAAGAGCTGATGATGAAAAAGTTGGAGCCTGCTGATGGAAGTGCTTCCATCAGCTGTAGTTTCCAGAAAGATCAAATCCCATGGTGTAGAATGTAGATGATGCTTTCATTTTTAGTGACATGCAGAGGTGGTTGATGCTATTTACATGGATAACTGGCCACACACTATAACAATGATGGTGAACCTTTTCAAGATCGAGTGCCCAAACTACAATCCAAAACCCACTTATTTATCACAAAGTGCCAACATGGCAATTTAACCTGAATATTGAGGTTTTAGTTTAGAAAAAAAGGTTGGCTCCAAGGTGTATGTTACTCAGGAGTAAGCTTGGTGGTTGTTGGTGGCTTTGCTTTGAAGCAACTGTGCAATGCTTAGAACGGGTGAATTACGACCCTAGGAGGGTTTATTCAGAAGCAAGCCCCATTGCCAGCAACTGAGCTTACTCCCAGGTAAAGAATCACACTTTAGTTCTTCCCATGAAAACCAGTGGGGTTTAACAGTGCTTAACAGGGTTACCTACACTGCTTCCCCAAAACTAGGTCTTAGGTTTAATGCTAATAATCTCCCTGAAATAATTATACTATTATCACAATGGGGCCTGGCGGGGGAGGGGTGTGGGGGGAGAGGGAAGTAAAACGTTCACTTTCCGAAACCCAATAAACCTCCTACCACAAAATAGAAGTAAGAAGGCAGTCAAGGAAGGCAATCCTAAGCAAGAATGCTGTGTGAGGGGTGGGATAACTTCAGAAAAGCTAAATTGGTGGAGGTTCTCCTTCACATGTCATCACAGCACTTGACTTCCCACAAAAAGGCAACAGGAACAGAAAAATAAAAGCAGTTCTAGCAATGACCTTGATGTGCTTTTTAAAAAATCCTAAATGCATCTCGGTTCCTCCTCCCTAGGCTTGATCTGCCCAGGCGATCAGCAAAAATCTTGGATCTGAGCATTTCCCCGGTGTTTAGAAAGGCATATGTTTTGTTTATTCAACCCATTGAGCAGCAGCAGCCGGCCGGCTCCAGCCTCCAGCAGGTCCTGTGTGCACCCACCACTCTGCCCTGCGCTGCTCCAGCACCTCCACCCCACCCCTCTGCCTCCGCTCCACCCCCTTGAGCAGGGGCCAGCCTGCTCCAGCCTCCAGCAAGTTCCGCGCGCACCACTCTGTGCCTCTCTAGCATCTCTGCCTCCTCTGCCTCTGCTCCCCCTTGGGCAGCAGCCACCTGGAGCACAGGCACCAGGCCTGCCAGCCAAGTCCTCCCTGCTCATCGTGGTGCACGCATGTCGTGTTCAGAAGCCCAGGCCAGCCTAGATGCGTGTTGTGTGTGTGTGTGTGGGGGGGTTCCGCCCCCCATAATGAACTCTGTGTGCACGTGCCCACAGAGAGGGCTCTGAGTGCCACCCCTGGCACTCATGCCATAGGTTTGCCATTACTGCACTATACATATGGACATCTGTGCTTCCTCCTTCACCTGCTCAGAGTCCATGCTGTTTAAGCCTCTGGCGGCTCAAATGTCAACAGTGTAGGTTCTTCTGCATGTCTGCCCTGCTGTTGCTGAGTCAGTTTATTTTCTTCTGTGCAAGGTTTAATAATGAGAATTTTCAAGGGATGGTGCTGTCATCATCCGTGATGTCAGAGTATCCCCCCCCCCCTCCCGCGCGTGCAAATTTTCAAAAGGAGGTATGTCTTTTTCCTTATATCTCCAAGAGGGAAGGGGGAAAAAGACTTACTTAAAAAAAATGAAAGCTGGGAATTCGGAGAGCCTGCTTAAACTATCATTGTAACACTGCAGAATTATATCACTATTTTGGGCTCTTTTAAAAAACGGAAATCATTTGTAAGAAGAGGAAGTGGTTTAATGATGACAGCAGTCCAATCATTGAAAAGTGGGCTGGGGGTGGGTAAAACAAGGAAAACCAATCGAAACATTACCCAATAGGAAAAAGCCACCTCAAAATTAGCTTCCAGGAAAATATTAGGGTAAATGTGGTCTCAAACAAACCAGAAAAATACTGAAGGAAAAAATTAAAAAGTGAAAACGAAAAGCACAAAAATGCATGCAGAAATCACAAAATAAGCTGAAGTAGTACAGGCCAGAGGTGACAGGAAGACAATATGGATACTCTCCTGCTGCCCACTCAATTTTCCAGACTAGTAGCAGAGAGCAAAATGCAGCCAGTCCCCAGCACCACCAGAACAGCAGCTGCCAGGTGCAGACCTGTGCAGGTCCAACTAGTCTTACATGCAGCTTGTGCTTTGCCAGGGCCCAGCCTGGGATACCAAGGATATCTTCCCCAAGAACAAAAGACCAGACGAAGTACGGTCAAAGTGGCATTTCCCTACCACAACAGAACCATACCCACTCCCATCATCACTTGGAATGCAAACAGAAATACAAAAGGATATATATAACTACCCAGCAGAGAGAAACCCAGGACCTCCAAGAGCATCGAACCCAGAAAACAGTGGTGGAATTGACACAGGAGATGTTAGTATGGCACTATCACCACCCTAATCAAATCATATCATATTTCTAATTCCAAACTTGGCCATACAATATGGATCCATAGGAATTTTTCTATCAACACACATTTGCAAAAAACATGAAATCTAAAAAATAAAAATTGGGGAATTAAAACTCCCCCCCAAATAATGGAAACAATGCTTGCAGCTTTTTAAAAAATGAATGTCCATTGAGCTCTCAGCCATTTGGAAGGCTGCTAGGCAAACACAGCAATATTACTGAGCCTTCCAAGCTGGAAGGGATGAACTCGGAGGCCAAAATAACCCTGGAAATAGTGCCATTCAGATCTTCTCTTATGCCCTCAATGGAGGAGGACTTGTCAGGAACAGACCCAGCAACAACTATCAGATTTACTACCTACAGCAGTTAGTCCAACATGGTGGCAGTAGCCACTGTTCAATGTTCAACTGGGCCTGGCTTCAGCAGCAACCACCATCAATGGGGGCAGATTTTTCCAGGGAGCAATTGCTAAGGGGATGGAAGAAGGGAAAACTGAAGACAGGGAGGAAGATAATGGTGGGTTGGCTTGTGGGTGGAACAAAGAAAGGGAAGCAGGAAACAGGAGAGGCTTCCAGTAAATAGAAAGAGGAAATAGTGGATGTAGATGATCCAGGGAAAAATGAGATGACCTTTGCAAGTCCATGTGGGTCACCACTTGTATTTTTTTCTATTCCTCAGACCACCCAGAATCTGGCTGGGTGTGAAAGGCAGGCACACACTCATTCAAATAATGGCCACTATGAAAATCTTTGACACAAACTTGTCAAAAAGAGGCACCATCCAGTATGTGCCATTAGCTTGACTACATGTGCCACTAGATTGACTGCTGTTAAGTCAAAAACCAGAGCCTGTGAAAAACTGAGGTGGTTCACTTCCCTTTTAGGAAGGGAAGTGTGTGGAGGTGGGCTCAAGGAGAGGACTGGGAAAACACTCCTCATTGGAAAGCACAGGCAGGGTTTGCTTTCCAGAGGCTTTCCTTCAGCTTATTCACATTTTTGGGGGATAACTGAGGCAGACATAATTATGAGGCTTGAGAAAGATTGTGCAGAAGGATTGTGCTGCAGCTGGATTTCTATATTCTAAACAAAGACTCATGTTTGCTTTCCAAATTAATACAATGAGTTGTTCCCACACAAGCCCCATTTATTTCTACAAGGCTTGCAAGGAAATGCCACATTGCCATTTTGTATTTTTCATCTAGAGCCCTAAATCAATGAAGCAGTTACATTGCTCTAATTCAGGGGTGTCCAACTCTGGCGCTTCAGATGTTCATGGATTACAATTCCCACCAGTCCCTGCTGGCATGGCTAATTGGGGCTGATGGGAATTGTAGTCCATGAACATCTGAAGCACCAGAGTTGGACACCTCTGCTCTAATTGATCTATTGTGCACCTTGCCTTGTCTATAAAAGCATTTATTTGTTGCTTGCCCAATCAGAAAGGCCCTAGGAATGTAACCATGTTGTTATGCATCCAGTAGAGAAGTCAACCACTACTCATATAACAATAATTTGTTAGGAGGAAATAATCCCTGTATTAGGGGACGTGCTGAAATAAGTTTGTATGACATCATGTTTAGTATTGTGTCAGTAGAATGAACATGTGTGACAAAGAATAATCCAACTCATAGGCTCATCCTGCACATGCAGACTAATGCACTTTCAAACTGCTTTCAGTGCTCTTTGAAGCTGTGCGGAATGGCAAAATCCACTTGCAAAAAGTTGTGAAAGTGGTTTGAAAACGCATTATTTTGCATGTGCGGAAGGGGCCATGGTGATGCAAATAACATAATGTACCATTATGAGACAAAAGCAATAAAAGCAGGGCATTTCTCTAAACCTTACCCTGAAAATTTGTGCAATTCCATAATTTTGCCAAAGTAATGTTTATTTTGAAAAAATAGCATCTCTGTCCAGTTCACTCTCCTATGGAAAAGAAAAGCAGTGCCACTTATATTTGTCTCAGATTTCCTGGTTTAACACCAATGCGAACTGTAGATGATCAGTTACTCTTCTCCCTCAGTTGTGCCGAGGCAGAACAAGTGGGCAACTGCACTCAGACTGTGGGATGCATGACAGTGTTGCACCCATAACTTTTCCCATGGAACCGTCATCACTCAGACATCTTTTATTGGGGCTTTAGAGATGAAAATGTTTCTCCTCCTGTACCACCATGAGATGCAAACATGATGTAACTTCCTGTTTCTTGAAGTCACTTTTCCCCTCTATTCTGTTTTTCCTGGGAAGACGACAAACCAGGAACGGCAATGGCTTTGGGAGACAGGCAGTGATGTTGAGTCATTTTGTGCCATAGAAGATTTTTTTTAAATGTGAAAGCAAATTGCTGTTCCAAAATATATTAGAATAAAAATATATATTAGAATAAAAAGAGCAGTACATCTTCTTGGTGGTTCCCAGCAGAATTACATTCATATAAACCCCTAGACAACTGGGAGAATGAGATTATAAGTCACCAAAAAGCAGGTAAACTACTATGTAACGAGTGTCAAACGTAATCAAGGTAAAGTCCCTTTAAAAAAAAAAGACTGATTCAAGATAACTCATTCTCTATGTTACATTTACATGATACACTTTTCAGATACAATTTCTCATTCTGCTTTTATCGTATTGGGTGGACATATTAAAGCAGTCCTAAAAATATGAGAAGTTCTACATAAGGTATATATAGTAGACCTTTACAGATCAGATCAAGGAGAGCCAAAATATATCAAAATAAAACCACAAAAGCTGCTGGGTACAACTACTCATCACTGAAAGTTAGAAGAAAGAAACCCTAAAGAAACCCTAGAGGATGGGGCGGTATAAAAGTTTAATAAATAAATAAATAAAATAAAAAAGAAGAAGAGTCTGGATTTTTACCCCACTTTTCTCAACTGTAAAGAGTTTCAAATAAGTTTACAAACTCTTTCCCTTTCTGTTCCCAGTACAGATACCTTGTGGGATAAATGGTGCTGATTATACTATGGGATTTCATACAATAACAGCCCAATCCAGAGTGGGTGGCGGCTGGGGAAGGCGCCACTACCGCGCCACCTCCAATGGGTTTCCCAACAGCATAGAAAAGCAAAAAACAAAAATGGGGAAACCCCGGCCACAAAAAAATTCCCATGGGGAAAATGGGCATGTGCCAAGTTTTCATGGTGTATGTCTGAGGCTGGGGAGGATAGCATTCCCAGGCTGGAAGCCTGGTGGAAGCTGACAAAAGCCATCTCTACCCCAGGGGACACCTCCAGCCTGCCCCCGTTGCTATGATGGGGTCATAGGCGTAGGAACTCTGATGTGGTGTCCAGAACCATGTTTGGGCATCCTGGAGTGCAACAGTATCCATTTGCTGTCATTTTTGCTCCTCCACTGGAGTAAGTGTCCCAGAGAGAGAGCAAATTCGCAGGCATGAGCTCACGCTGCATCCAGGAGTCAATTTGCCCCTCCCTCACCTCTGTATTGGGCCATAAAACTTATTTTAAGGCCAAACTAGATGTTACAGCATCCACAGGTCAGACCCGTGGATGTCATCACCATTTTACAGATGAGTTTGGACCATTTAAAAAAGCTGCAAGAGCTCATTCCTGATCAGACCAACAGTGCAGTGGAACCAACAGTGCAGGCAATCTTGTCCACCCCCCCCCCCCCCCCATGTCTTTTCAGGTGCTACAGGAGGCTGTTCAAGCACTTGAGAAGGAGTGGGGAGGAAATAAGATTGCCTGGTTCCACTGAATTATGGCATACTTAAATGGCCCAAGTTAATATCTGAAATGGTTGTGGTGGCAGCCAAGGGCCAGACCTGTGGACACTGTGAAGTGTAGCTTGGCCCTAGGATGTAACTGCTGTATGCATTTCATGATCTAGTATCCTGTAGCATTTTTAGATCTGGTATTGTCCATAAGTGGTGTGAGAACACTTTTTGGTGGGGCATAAAGTTTGCAAAAGCAAAAAGCTAGAAGAACAGGAAGTGAGAAGGAAGGAAAACAGGATGGGCAGCCTAGACAGAGCTTCAGAACTATGTCATTAACATATAACTTTAGTTATGTAAATAACTTCAGTACATTTTCAAATGTGGTGGAAGTGGTTTGAACGCACATTACAGTTCACTCAAGTGTTCGAAATGCAGAAAACGTATATTCAAGCTACTTTCAGTATGTCCAACTTCATTCTGTGACGCCTAACAGATGACACATCCACAGATATAACACTTACGTGGCACTTTATACCTACCTCTCACATCTGATAACTTACTGACCTATCACAATAGTGTCCTTTTTTGATGGGGAGTAATCATCCCACAATTCAAGGATCGCTAACCTTGCTACATACCCCATCAGATGCCAGGGGCATAACTGTTATAGGACGATATACTGAGGCAGATATTTCCATGGACGCTAAGGAAAGAATAAGCCAGCAAAAGTAGACTGTCTGTGGTTGGTTGTGCAGTTTTAATTTGCCTTGAAGTTGTGCAGAGAAGTAAAAGGGTTTTTAAACCCTTCAACCTCCACTTATTTTCACTATTCAAAACAGAATTCATTGTTTTGCTATTAGCATTTAAGGAGAAAATACATGACCTTTAAAAGATGTGCATATTCCCTTTAAAATGTTAACAATACAACGAGAAGCCCAGTTTAGAAACAAAACTGAAGTTGAAAGGTTAAACCTCCCCTCCCTTCCCTGCTGATCTTGAGGCAAACTGAGGTTCCACAAACCTAAAAATTGTGTTTTATGGAGGGAACAAGACATGTGGACATCTATTATATCTCTGTTACATCCCAGGAGGCCTATTTGAATCAGGACTACATTATGAGTGCAGAGAGGTTTAAGCCTTATTTCCTGTAAATTTAACCCAAAGGTGCAAATAGTGGCTTCATTCAACCATTTCATGCTAGGGAAATAGCAGGAGTGAAAAGGCTTAATTTAAGAGCCAACTCTCACCTTATGTGCTATGGTTCTGATCCAATTCAAGCCCACACACATCTGAAAATTGTTTTAAAGATCACTAGGAGCTACTAATACAACTCGCATCACATGTTTGGTTGGGGATCAAGTGGCCACAGTATTTTTGCTGCTAGATGAGTAAACTTTCTCAAAAGTTTGGGATCAGATTTAAAGGAATAAGCTGTATTTATTGGCACTTAACTCCAGAAAGAAAAAGAGCTCTTGTGAATGTAGAAAATGATTTATGTGGAGTCTGTGTATTCCCTTGGGGTTCAGGTTCTGTAGGAGGAAAAGTCATATGCAAATATAAGTGATCATTGCTACCAGTCAACATTCTTGAATTTCTTAATGAGGTTGTAAGTAACAACAGGCGAATCCCTTTCAACAGCAGTCAGGATGAAGCATCAGCACAAACCTAATTTGACAGCAGACTGTAATGCCGGCAACCTAGTTTCTCAGCTGCTTTGAGGGGAAACAACTGAAGCCTTCTCCAACTCCTTAATATGGCTATAATGAATTGCCAGTTATTATTTTCCTAGTATCCCTAAAGAAATCAATTTCTCATGACTTAAGGGTTTTTCTTCTCACAATTGTTTACTTTGCTTCAGTTACACCCTTAACACTGTTTAACTTTGCCATTTATCTTATTTCAACTGTTATATAAATGGTGTTATATACACCGCAGAAAGATGGCCATTAAGCAGACATGTGATTGCATAATTTTAGTCTCCAGGGGAAAAAAAAATAAAAATTAATTTCCCAGCATCCCCTTACCCAAGAATGGCTATGAGCCACTTCCCTTTTCTGTGATACAGTTAGGGGGTGATGCACAGCACTTTTTATGTTTCAAATGCTTGACATTTTTTAACTCAGTGTTTCTGTCTGAGGAAAGCATTAAGGAGGTCAATATTTCCACACTGCAGATGTGGGAGGAATAAGACAAGAGATAGTGGCTTGCCTAACATAAAATAGTAAACTAATGTAAACAGTTCTAGTTAACTAGTCTTTTGTGATTGTTCTTATTTTAATTCTTTCCAAATTGCCTTAGGTACCTTTGATTTATTTATTTATTTATTTTGTTTACAGTCTGCTTTTCTTGTTGAGACTCAAGGCAGATTACAGAATTAGAAAATAATGCAATACAGAAAGGCGTAATATATACGGCAAACATTGCAATAAGACTGGTTACAAATATAAGAACAATGAAATAAAAATAAAATAATACACACACTATAATATTGACAATAAATACTGCAAACAGGGGGGAAACTCTGATTTTTCCAGACATTAAAGATACAATCCTGTTCCTTTAAAAAAAAGAAGAGCATCCTCATGGTATTATGCTTTACTGAATATTTTCCTTTACAAAAAAACACACCCTCCTATACAATCCCATTCTATACATTTAATAATGTAGAAGGGCGTCATAGAAGCTAACTCAACCAATAAAATTTGCTGAGGTGAGTTTTCAATTAGAAACCTCAGTTCATACTATTAAATATGACATTACACCAAGTCTTCTTTTATATATGGCTTAATGTATTCTTATCTGAGTTGAGCCTATGGAATTAGATGGCCTACAAAATCAAGTAAAGCAGTAGCAGATACTACAGTGATATAGGTTCCATTAGGCAGGGAATATACTCATGACGAACAGGTGAAGTGGCTGCCTTCAGTGGCAGATCTGGGGAATTTTCAAGGATCAAGCAAGACGGAGGTAGCAAGACTGTACCCAGAGATCAGATCTACCACGAAGTTGTCTTATATAATTCTCAAGTTACATTAATGGGAATTTAGATAATATCGTGCATTAATCTGATTAAACAATGTATATCTATTTATTTTGTTGTATTGTTTTTTATTTGCTGGGTTAGGAAAAGGAAGAATACATATCTAGACAGAGTAATCCCATAAATTAGTAGTTGTCATCTCAGGATGAATTCTGAATTAAGCTTTAATTCCACCTCTTTCATAATCTTCTTATAACCCTGCCTGCAAAACAGCTGTGATTCCAGATAACTATCTTCATATGCTTCTCAGCAAAAGGTTCCCCGCACATAAACTTCTAGAAATCTATTCTTCTATTTTGTATGTTTGTTATACCTTGAAACCTACTCATATTTGCAGAAAAGCATCTCTCTCATAATTCCCAATATTTGATATGAAAGATGCCATGTAAATGATTACATTGTACTTTACTTCCACTGTAGTGAGTGTTCAGGTAAGGAGGCAGTAACTCATTTATAGTAAGCATAGAAAAGAAGAATAATGGTATCTGAAAAATATGCTACTAGGAGCATAATTAAGCCACAAGAACAAACACACATTGAAATGATAATACTCAATACAATATAGAAGGAACCACTCCTTTCAACTGGAATTCTCAAAGAATGAAACAATTTCTTTTGTACCTTCTCCAGCATGTAATAACTGTTTCCAAACAAAATGTCCTTAGGCCTCCCTCTGCCCATTAATCGACAACTTCTGAAAGAAACATTGGTTTAGGCAATCATACGACTAGCCAAGAGCAAATCCTTCCTTGCTTAGAGATCTCCTGGCGTTCCCTTGTTTTGTGATCTCATTGTCTCAAAGCCAATAAGCAGCAAACATCAATAATAATTATGCCAGTCATGGTGGAGGGAATTGATCAATTCCTATAATGGACATTCAGGAGCTGTTTGTGCAAGAACTAAGGACATGATGTACAGGAATCCAACCTAAACAGAGCTATTGTGCCACCCACTCAGCTTAAGCAATTGTTTTCTTTCCCCTACTCTTAGCATAAGCACAGGATGCTCAAGGTCTCAACAGGTCATTCAAGAAACAATTTTCTTAAGATTTTTGTTAAGTCAAGGGACATAGGGAATTTCCTTGCAGTCAACGGAAAACCTACCTCCTTCAGAGAGCATCTTGAACTGTCCTTGGCTGAAGAACAACAGAAGGTGTTTCCTGTCTGGAATCTCTACAAAGCCTGCAGGAGAGTTAAATTATGGTCATGTTTGTTTATACTAGTCTCAAAGGGTGTGGGACTTCACAGAAGTCAGGGTGTGGCACAGTAGTTGCCATCCTCAAACTGCATTCTGCAGAATAAGAAATATTGAAACCCAGCTAACTGCTCCAAATGGTTTGACGACTGCAACAAGATGGCTCCCCTTATCTTAACACGGAATTTGTTCCGGAACTGTCTTATTACAAAAGGTCAAGAACAAGACTGCTAAACTCAGTGTCCTAAGTCATGGAATGTAGCTGGCCAAGTGCATGATAAACCTTGCCAGGGAGACAGAAAAATTGCAGCTTGCGACATATCCTGCATACATAGCTGGTATCACGGGCAGCGTATGAATTTGACAGGCAAACCATGAATTTGACAGATTAGACCTACAACATTTAATACTGACCACAAACAGCATTGGGCATTTTGAGAACTCACTTTGAAATAGTCTGTGAACTGGAGGTTTTCACTTGATTTGGCTTTTTTTTTTTTTTTGCCATTAAGGCCGTTTCCCCACTTTTCCTTCTACCACCTTCGCTGCACGCTACTCACTGCGCGCGTCATCAAAAGGCGCCGTTTTGAGGAGCGCCAGGAATGACGCGCGCTGAGGGGGCGCAAGAGCGGCAGCGTTGTCGCCGCCCCTGTAGTGGGGAGTGCCGCGGGACCCCGCGCTACTTGGCCAGAGTAGCGCGCAGCAGAAGGTAAGTGGGGAAAGGCCCTAAGTTACAGTCAACTTAATGTGGCCATGTAGGGTTTTCAAGGAAAAACACATTCAGAGATAGTTTGCCATTGTCTGCCTCTGCATAGTAACCCCTAGATTTCCTTTGTGGTCTCTCATCCAAATACTGACTAGGGCTAACCCTGCTTAGCTTCAGAGACCTGAAGTTATCTGGGTCAGATTTGGGTATTTATGGACATGCAAATTGTATTAAAGATACATGGGGTGGATATTAGGCTGTGACCAGTGTGAAGCACTATGCACTGTGCTCTTTAAAACACTTACTTTTCAAGAATCTTTTGTGTCAGAATGAACAACAAGAACTTTGTATTGTCGAAGGCTTTCATGACCAGATCCAACTGGTTGTTGTGGGTTTTCTGGGCTGTGTGGCTGTGGTCTGGTGGATCTTGTTCCTAACGTTTCACCTGAATCTGTGGCTGGCATCTTCAGAGGTGTATCACAGAGGGAAGTCTGTTACACACTGTGTCCAGTGAGAAGGGAATGTTTTTAGAACTTTCTCTCCCATTAGTTTGCAAAGCATTACATGCCTTCCTGAAAATTATACTCAACATGAAGCATTGTATCTGCAACTAAGTTGTCAGTTTTACTCATATGCTCTTGTAGACTTTTCTCTATAAATCATGATGTCTAGAGTATTTTTGAACCGATTTCATGTTCAAGGATTGTCAATTTCCACATTGCGACAAAAGCCTGTGAGTTACATAAATAACAAGCAACCTTTTCCATATATATAAAGAAAATACGAGCGCTAAATAATCAATTTTCAAAGCAAAACATTATATTTCTAGAGACTCTCAGCATTGTTAACTGTAAAATACATTGCCGCTAGATTGCACTGCAAAAACTGTTGTGTAGGAAATTTATTGAGATTTTTTTCCATAGAACTGAAAGCTGAATAGCACAACATATATAATTTATATAACCTCCTAATAACCAGAATATTTATTTAAAAGGTTATATATAGGCCCTTTATGCATGGTCCGCTTATCCTGATTCCGTATGATTCACAGTGGAGTCTCCCCACATTTCTCTGATCTCCTGACTGCCATTTTGCCTGCTCCTGCTTCTGGGTCACTCCCAGGTTGGCTGGTTGAAGGCCAGCTTTTTCCCCTGATTTTCTATTTTGGGAGGAGACATTTTAATATTCTATTGCTCCTGCAAGAGACCATTAGTGTAAACAATTTTTAAAAGGCCCGTTGCTTCCCTGGAAATGCCTGCCAAGGAGTGGGCAGAAGAGTTCAGTCACTGAACACAAGAATGCAAACAGCTTGCAAGACAATGAACTACAGTTGAATGAAGTCTGTATATTTGCGGAAGGAGAATCTTCAGCTATCAGTTGTAACGACACAGCATAAAGGCAAACTTCCTCTGTTTGCAAGTGGATTTTGCCATTCCACACAGCTTCAAAGAGCACTGAAAGCAGTTTGAAAGTGCATTATTCTGCATGTGCGGAACGAGCCTGAGTTGTCAGTTTGTTTCTTTACTAGCCCTGTTTTCAGATTTTTAATATAACCCAAATACTTGTCTCTAAGGAAAAGCTTCACTTTAAACTATTTAGGTACTGTGTGTGTGTAAATTGCCTTCAAGTCACAGCCAATTTATGATGACCCCAGCAAGGGGGTTTCAAGGCAAGTGAGTACCAGAGTTAGTTTGCCATTGCCTTCCTCTGCAGAGTCTCCCTTCTAAGTGCTGACTCTACTTAATTTCCGAGATCTGACAAGACTGACTATACCATGCCACTTTTTCTCTCTGGTCCCTTCTGCACAGGCAGAATAATGCACTTTCAATCCACTTTCACAATTGTTTGCAAGTGGATTTTGCTATTCCACCCAGCTGCAAAGTGCATTGAAAGTGGATTGAAAGTGCATTATTTTGAATGTGTGGAAGGGGCCATTTGTTACTATTTTGACAGGAAGACTTAGTAAGAAGAGTTACAAAATGAGAGACATTTGCTTCTCCAGGACTTTATAAACAATTCCAAATAGAAACATGCTAGGAACATCCTGGACAGAAGATACAAGTAGCCCTAGATGTGACCCAGGCAGTTTCCAGGACTATCCTACACTGCAGGGTTCATTTATAGAAAGAGATGTTGTTGAATTTGTCCTGACATTAGCCTGCACATGATAAATCTCTGCTGCCTTTGCTGCCACCTCAACACATAAAGCTTACTTAGCATGGGGAAGAACTGAAAAGTGATGTTTCCCCCCTTTTTAAAAAAAATGGAATGTGTGTGTGTACGTGAGAGAGAGAAAGAGAGAGATTGCTCTTGAAGAAAAGGGAATTCAGGATCACAGACCCAATTCACTCACAAAAGCCTTAAATATTAAAATACATGTTTTTGGAATTTTCCCCACCCACCCTCAAGATAACTGCTCCTTCATGGTGGGGGAGCAATTAAGTTTTATGTTGCCCAGGCAACACAGCAAGTGAAATTTAAAGACTGCATGTCTTCCACTAGGGAAACCTACACTTAAAAATAGTTTTCACAGAATAATTTTGATTTACAGACTATTCTCACAGAATAATTTCAGTTTCAGTGGTTGTTTTTCCCTGTCTTCAGTCTGGCAACAATCATGGAGGACAACTAGGGTCACCAACAGGCCTGGAGAAAAAATGTTCTGTTCCTTTAGCAGAGGCTTAATGGGTTGTTATTTACCAAGAGGTTTTATTTACCTTGATGCTATGAAAAACATCAGATGCTCATTTTCCTACCTTAAGCCTCTATTAAAGGGGCAGCACATTGTTCTCCAGTCCTACTGATGATGCTAAGGACAGTGCATGGCAGTCCTATAGATTGCAACCATACGAATAGGATCTTGTGTAATTGCCTATACTGTTTATCAATCATGTAATTTTTGCTCAGGCTGACAAGGCAGAGCAAGTTGTCAGCTATCCTAGGTTTGATCACTAACATTTCCAGGCAGCTTAAATCCTTGGCGAATCTACCGGTAATTAAAGCCAGTACTTGGAGGTAGAATGTGTGCTTTATATGAATAAAGCCCTACCTTTCATCCCACGCATTGCCAATTGTTTAAAAATCAGGTAACAGAGCTTGGAAAGACTTAAGGCTCAGAGAATCACAGCCCGTTGGAATAGACTCCATTTGGTTTACAATTGTCACTATTTTTACTTCCATCTGTAGTCTGAACAGCAGCCTGGCATGCAGAACTTCAGAAACATAATCTTTTTTCACAGTTTTACTCCATGCCCCCCAAAAGCTTCACCTACTAAATTTCTTTGGGTCCTGCTGAACAAAATTCAAGCCAAGAAGCACCTTAAAGAGTAACAACACTTCCCAAGGTATAAGCTTTCATGAGTCAAAGCTCACAAATAAAATGAAGATCCATCAGTCCTTATATCCAGGTCAGAAGATCGGAGGAGTGTTACAAAGAAGGGTCAGATGGTGTCAGGATGCAGAGGCACAATGACAGAGGGAGGAGATATGCCCAGAGGTAGGAAATACAGATTAGTCCCTGTAATAAATTAATATGTGTCATGTGGCCACTAAATACCAATTAAAAAGGGAAATGTGGCAGTGCTTACTAGGCCTGATGAGACAAAAATCCACCTCAGAGAACTTCAGGCAACCGGACATCTACTGGTGTCTACTGGTAAGTTTGTCCACTGGAAAGTAGACAAGAGTCTGTTTTAAATCAGCAATTATGATGGAAGACCTTTTAAACCTAACTAAGGACTAGAATAAGCAGTCTTGAACTTCACATCAGTACACGGTATTGCTAATCCCCTTAAGCCATCCGTTCCTAGTTTTTGTTAAAAATAAATGGGTCCATAAATATTAAAGCAGAAGTAAATCATGCTTTTTGCACAGGAGATCGGGCTGTACTGTAACAACATGATTCAGAAAGAAATTTGGGGTGAAGGGCTATGGCCTGTAGAGTACACTACTAAGTACAGTTTGTACTAGCTATTGCCGTAAATAGGTTCCTAACATACAATTTTTTGCATTTGTTTAATGTTTCATGCTAATACTTATGCTTCACTTCACCTCTGGTCAGTTGCAGATTTCTACACGTCCAATCCAATTGCACTACCTATTGCATGTCCCACCCTGTAGTGACTTATTCTGCATAATCCACCTTGAGTCTCAGCAAGAAAGGCAGACAAATAAATAAAAGTAAAATAACATCTCCTTAGCCACCGCAAGACTCCAACACACCTTCTGAAAGCTAGCATCTGACAGTTCACTGTCCCTATTCAGAGCCTCTACAGCTTGGTTCTGCTTGTGGCTTTGACAGAAATAAATGTGCTGCTGTTCAAGCAGCTCAGAAGCCACGCGGGCACACATGGACGGTAGAAATGCAAGAGGCAGACTCTGGGTGAGCAATTCTAGTTGCTTAAGATACCCCTGCAGAGTGTGAAATAGGGTCAGAGCAAATTAAAAAGCAAGAGCTATATGTCCTGGCACAAGACTTTCTTCCACTTTCTTTCAACAGTAATGATTGCCTGCCAAGCTGTATCTGCTGGAACTGAGATCTATAATTGGTCATCCCTGGAGCTGACTAATGGCCAGTTTTCTTCTGACTGCCAGCACAACAGAGTGAGAGCTGTCATGTAGCTTGTATGCTGGCAACAGGCTGGAACAGGTTATTACATTATGGTCCTGGAGCAAATACAGAAGGTGAGACAATGAAATAACAGCCAGGCTGATGTTTTCCGGTTATTTAAAGAAGTACTCTTAGGCAGTGGTGGGATTCGAATAATTTAACAACTGGTTCCGATGGTGGGATTCAAATAATTTAACAACTGGTTGTTTACAAGCACCATTTTAACAACCAGTTCTGCCAAAGTAGTGAGAACCTGATGAATCACACCACCGCTCCTAGGTACAACATGCTGTTCAAATAAAAGCAATAAAAGAGGAGTTGGCTTGAATGCAGGGCATTAACACATTGCTCCCCTCCTCCATTTCAACTCAGTGCTAAATTCTGCACATTGTCCTTAGACAAGTCAGATTCTTTTACAAATCATATAAGAAGGATGCTAAATACAGTAAACATGGATGAAATGTTCAGAACTGGCAAATGGAAGTGAAGAGTTATCCCATGTAGAAGACTGGAGGAGAGACCAAACTGGTATGTCTTCACAGTGGCAATTGGTCCATGAAATATTTCAGTAGATACCATCTTTTGGCTGCTTACTAATGCATATGACATTAGCTGTTTAATCTTCTCCTGTTTCCCCAGTAGATAACACTTATAAGAATTTAATTCATCCATTTATTTTCCTCCTTGATTCTATGTGGTTCTTTGGGTACAGTTTAAGTCTGTGGTGCTCCGTTGCAAAATTTCAAAGAGTAGTAGGTTGGATCACACATAATAATGAAAGCAAGATCTGGTTCCCCCAAACTTTTCGTCAAATTGCATACCTAACAAATATCAAAACAGGCTGGAGGAGCAAAAAAGAAAAGGATTTTTCGGGACATAGAGAAGCCTCTAGTCTACAGCTTGCAAATTCTTAGACTGGAATAGAGATGATACAGACTTAATTGGATTAAATGGTGCTAAATTCAAAACTAGTTTCAAGATACACCAAGTAATAACACAAAAAGGCCACTCTCCTATTAAGAGAAAAAGGAAACAGTTAATCAGATGTCTTCCTATCACTAATTAGGCTCCTGATAAGCCAGAGAGCAGAAGAAATGTAGTAGTCTTGTTAACAAAGCTAAATATTAATTTTAGTTAATGTACTGGTACTAGGTTCTGTGCCGGGCACTAGAAGTCACATTTCAAAAAGGCAATTCACATGTTGCTCTCTTTCACCAGCAACATTTCTGGACTGGTTTAACAAGGTTTCCAATTTTCGTAACCTTACGCAAACATGACACTTCCAGAAATATCACATGGCTATTTTCAAAACACTAATTCCAAAGCAAAGCCAATATTATATGTAAGAGAACCAGAATTCCCCGTGTTCAACTGTTATTAGTAAAAGTATCTTCAGTGCTGCGACCTCTTGATAGTAGAGATTATAAGAATGAAGTCATTTGGGTGGTAAGGTCATTCGGAGAATGAAATCCATTGCTTCCTGCTTTGCCAAGCACTTTGCACCCACTTCGGTGCTCGATATAATTAAACTTAAACTCATATCTTTCCAAGCCTGTTCTTCTAGCAGTTCAGCAGCCAGCATTCAGCATCCTTGGGTGCGTTTGACATGTTGCTGCTCTTATGCTCAGACAAGTGACAAAGGATCCAATCTACAATGTCCTCCTCAGGGGCACATTTTGCAAAACAAGATTTATAGGTACATGTACAGTGTGATGTAATCCCCTTGTCACAAACTGCCAGCGACAACATGGCTCAAGCAGAACTTCTAAACCATACAGTTCTCTGATCTGACAATCCACTCCTGAGAGCCAACAAGAAAAGACATCATGCTGTAGGAATGTTGCAGAAGCTGCTGCATATACTGTTTCCTTTGTTGATTTGTTTTTCTTCTTCCCTGCCCCTTTTAATTTCATGAAGGAAAGCCCAGTTCCAAGAGACAAGAAAAACATAGTGAGATCTTGCTTCTGTTTTCCCTGAAGGCCAAGAAATCATATTTCAAAAATGTGCTCAGTGGGTGTTTGGTGGGAAAAGCTCTCTCATAGCTCAATTTTAGTCCTTAGTAGTAAAAAGAGGGAAGGAGTAAGATCCCCCGTTGCATATTTTCCATTCTCTTCCCCCACCCACACACAACTCTCCAAAGCAGGTATGCTATATAGTTCCACATATGGGTGTAGAAAGAGCCAGCCACTATTTTCTGTCAAAAATCATCTTTAAAGAAGCAACATGCTTTTTTTTAGCAGGGCCTGGAACAATACTAGACTTCAATTGAATAGTTAGTGGTTGCCAAATATTAATAATATGCCACAAGCCAGTGGAGAATTTAAAATTATTTATGATAGAACCTAGAAGACAATTTGCTGCGAATTTACTGCATGTCTCCCATTGGATCCCCATATTATTTAAAGGGAACACGTCCATAAATGCACAATGAAAACTGATTTGTGTGTATTCAGAAACATGCATCTCATC
The DNA here is from genome assembly GCF_021028975.2 of Sphaerodactylus townsendi. NCBI lineage: Eukaryota > Metazoa > Chordata > Lepidosauria > Squamata > Sphaerodactylidae > Sphaerodactylus > Sphaerodactylus townsendi. The sequence goes on along the minus strand of NC_059427.1, from coordinate 97,480,876 downwards.
AAATATTATACTGTTTATCAGGGGCAAGCAGTAAACCTATCTGCAGTGTAGAATGTGAGCAGACTAAAATGGTAGGTCAGACACCCCTCAATTACAGTCTCATTCAGATTGCCATTGCAGCTATCCAAGAAAGTTAAAAGATTTAAACAAGCTGGAGCAAATTTTAAAGGTCACTGTGGGTTTTTAAAGGGGGAAGTTAAACTGGGTTCATCTGCAGCAATAACAGGTGAGGTGGTGGGGCTATGTTTGACCTTTCTTCATACAAAAGAGAAGTTACTGAACAGAGAACAGCTAGATATGAGTCCAGTAGTATCTTAGAGACCAACAACAGTTTGGGAATATAAGCTTTTGGGAGTCAAAATTCCCATCATCAGATACCCTTGGCTCTTGAAAGTTTATACACAAAAATCTTGTTGGTTTGTAAGCTACTAGACTCCTATCAAGCTCTTCTACTGCAGACAACAAAACTACCCTCTGAAGCTAAACAGAGAAAAGTAGCACATTAGGGAGAAGTCTATGCTATCTCCCCCTGTTCCCTCCTTTTAAATTTTCAATGTGCATGTCGAGATCTTTCTGACATGGTGGACAAGACTTGCCACTGTTTCCCTCCACCACCACTTTTCTGGTCACCACCACCACTTCAGGTAAAGTACAGCTCCCCTCTCTCTAGCATGCTCTTAGCCAACCTCGCAATGGGATTGTTCAGAAGCATATCAATGCTTCAGGCAGGTGGGTAAGGACTTTTGCAGACTCTCTCAAGTTAAACAAGACTTTATTTCTACAAGGCACAAACTGAGGGTATTGCAAAGGTCAGGACCTAGGCAAACTAAGGAAAATAAACAAAAAGACAGGTTCTAACTAAAGCACTCACAATTTATGTTGCATCTTATCTGGGTAGATTCAGGATGCGCACCCTAGTACATCTGCATCTCTCTTTCACATCATTTCCTCTTCCCACTCCCATCCCATCATTCTTCATGGCAAAACATTCAGTGAACATCCAAAAAGGAGTGAAGAAGGAAAAATCAGAAAGAAGCAAGAAGGAAGCCGGAACAAAAGAACAGCTCCCCTTCTCGGACCCCACCTATACATGTGCTCTGGGATCTTCAGTCAATCTGAGTGCTACAATTTGGTTCTTCAGCCCACCAAACTGGCACCCTCCTGTTTGGTGGGATTCAAATCTGTGTGACTAACCAGTTTCAAAGAATCCTAAGTTTTTATGAAAAATGTCATCATTGGATCCTGGTCATCAAATCATATTTCATATTTTGTTGGGAGTTATATCAGAGATAGACATTTTATATAAGATGCACTGTCCTTTCAAAGGAAATAAACAGTGAACAGTCATGCAGGCGAGTCTCTTCTGGGTGAGTGACCCTAAGTAAACTTCCTGACACTAAAAGAGTTAGCAAATGTGGGAAAGGGGGCATGTAAGTGACAACCTTCACTTACATAATGCCTATTCCTCCAGAACCTTGCCGAATTAATTTTTTCAATCAAATTAAAACAAGACTAGAATCATCATCTTAAATGACAGCAATGCTTTCATGCAAGTGACCTGAGAGATAAGTCTGAATGTTGGGTGGTGACAGTCCCTGCTGCATTGACAAATGCTTGTACATTCAAGAGATGGCCATTTCCCATAAAGTCTTAAGCATTTTCCCACAACTCTTATGTGTTTTTCATAGCTGCTAATGTTAAAATCTTCCCCAAGGGCACGTGAGCCTAAACCTGCAATCTCAGCTGTTAAATAAAAATATTAAAAGAAACCGCAACAAAACCTCAGAATCAGCAGCTTAGGGATGAAGCCTTGCAGCTGTGGAATGAGGTCTTTATTTGGAGCAACTCCTTCCAGAATTGGAAAATAGGGAGGTGGAAATTATATGGCTCAGACACCAAAGTCAAAGGTCTTTGCAAATGTTCTCATGCAGTACTCAATCTAGCCAGCTCCTAATGGTCTCTACATGCATTGCTCCTACACCTTTCCCCCTATAATAAACCATGCTGTGATCATGACAACACTCGGGGCAAACCACAGTAAATATATCTAGTGACGTAATGATATATCTCTAACATATCTAAATATGACTAATGGGAGTAATTTCTCCCACTTGGTAAGGCTTTTTCCCCTTGTAAAAACAGAAGCACAGTTAACTTTGTGCTTCTAAAATTATAATAGTTTCTCTGGAATTCAGGAGCAACTTTACCAATCTTGTCATGGAAATCTTGTCACTATCTTTGGAGACATTTGGTAGCTTTTAATTACATGCAATCTTCTAGCATACGGCATTCGCAGGTTTATATTAAATACCTGAATGGACTTGTATAATTCAAGAGTAACATAAAAAGTGGCTCCTAAGTTAGCAAGCATCCTATCTCAGTGGGCTTTGACTATTGAAACTGACATCAAAGTGCCACATCTTTGCTGTTCTTCATGATGTCAGGCTTGTCAGCTACATGTAGTTTTGTTCTCAATAAACTTCAAAGATTGCTCTCCAATGCAGGTGAGAACAGAACAATCTTCTACTCACTCTCTCATCTTGCTCCTATTTAATTGTCACAAAGGAAGTCTCCAGGTGATTTATTCATGTCATTTTAGTTCATATGTAACACCTGACTCTCAAAGCCATTGGCAGAATGGCATCAGCCACTCATGCTGACTTCAGTGTGCTGCTATTGTGTGAGAAACTGATCTTTTTGGGATCGCCAGTACACACCATCTTGCAAACAGGGGAGCAAGACTTTCAGGAATGTTGTAAAATAAATGTATACAGAATTCTGGTCATGAAACTGGTCTGTACACAGCCACCTCTGTGTATGTCTCCTCCATGAAATAAATCAGTATGAACTAGAGATGTTAGGCGACAGGTGTTGGGAGAATGAAGCCCTGAAGGCAGTGGGATGGAAGAGGCACAAACATGGGAGATTCTTCTGCCTTGGTGAACAGCAGACATTTTTGGTAGTCATCAGACCTTCTGTTCAAGAAAGAGTGGTTGGTATTTCCATCCTACAGTGAAGGAGATGGGCTGAGTTATTAAGGATGGGGTTGGGTGCCGTTCAAAATCAAGGATGGAAATAAGAAAGTTGGATTGGGAAGTTGTACAGTGACCATCTGCTGGGAATCCACGATACACCTGAAGGGAAGGATGCAGAACTAGGAGGGAACACTTGGCATACAGGATCATCAGGAGCAAAGGCAATTAGAGAGGGAAGCTACTAGCTGAACAAGCATCTTCCAATTGTTTAGCTTGCAGTATTGTACCTCATGCGTAGCAACTGGCAGTCATCTGTTTGACAAAGGCCCAAAGCCCACTTGAACCAGTTCTTCTCTGTACGCTTCTCTTTTTTTTAAATAAATTTTTTATTGTATAGAGTATTTATACATTTGTTACATTTAGTATTTTTCTTTCATCTATACATTTTTTCCATTTTCACCCCCTCCCCCTTCTCTTTATTGATTTTTTTTCATGCAAGCAGCAGGAGGTTCATTCTTCTTATTCTCTTGTTCCATGGCTCTTCGTTAAATCTGGCATCTTCAATCCATTCTTTATACACTGTCCATATCTTCTTAATATCTTCTATTTTTTTCTTTCCATAAAATATTTCTTGTCAGTCTTTCAAATATCTCTAGCTGTATTTGTTCCCATATATATTCCAACCATCTTGAAACTGTCCATTTTTTATTATCTTTCCAGCCCAACGCCAACACTGCGTGTGCTGCTCTAATCATTATTTTATACATTGGTTCCAAACTTCTATTCACTCTAATGTCGTCTATTATCCCCACAATTAATAATTCTTTATTTACATCAATTTTTACTTTTACCAGTAGTTCTACATATTTTAAAATATTCTCCCAAAACTTTTTCACTACTTTGCATTCTATCCACATATGTATATAATATGCTCCTTTTTCTCCACAATGCCAACACTTTGGGCTTAATCCTTTAATCATATAGGCTAGCTGTATTGGGGTTCTGTACCATTTAAGTATGACCTTTCTTTCTAATTCCACATATTTTTCAATCTTTATCTTCTTCATACTATCCATTATTCTTTCTATTTTTTTCTTCATCTAAGAAATCATCTTTTTCCCATTTTTGTTTCAACGTTCTTATCATAAATTCTTTATCCTCTACTATATATTTGTAAACTACTCCTATAATCTTCCCTTTCATTGTTTCATGGAGTCTTAACCATTGATTCATTATACATTCACCTTTTATTCTATATTTCCTTAATTTATCCCATAATCCTCTTATTGCCAGCCAATTCTCTCTCCCACCCAATTCTATTAAGTTTTGTAATGGTATGATTTCTCCTTCATGAACTAAATCTGATACTTTATGTATCCCTTCTTTCAATTTTCTTATAAGTTTTTCGCCTTCTATTCCAGTCACGCTCCCCACTGGGGCCCTATCCAGAATGCCAGGCATCCATTTACTTCTCCATTTTTCCCAAATATCCATATTCACTTTTCTTGGACCTATTACTTTATTTATAACATTTTTATAATCATTTATATAAATACCATGATTACCTAATCCCTTATTTACTTCATTTTCAAATTTCAGCCATTTTGAAGTATTATCTTCATTAATATCTAATAAGCTTTTTATCTGGAATGCTTCATAATATTCCTGGGTTTTCGGTATTCCCCAGCCTAGGAGATCATTTGGCATATATACTATTTTATTCATCACTCTCGCATTTTTTTTATTAAATACCCATGCTTTTATTTTCCTATCCCATTCTTCAAATTGTTTTTTAGCAATTTCCATTGGTAGTGTTCTAAATAAATAAGAGATTTTAGGCAATATACACATCTTTACTGCTTTTATCTTCCCCGTTATAGATAGGGTTTTTGCTTCCCAACTTTTTATTTGATTTTGAATTCTTTTCCATCTATTTTCATAGTTATACTTATACATCTTATCTTTTCTGGTAGAAATTACAATTCCTAAATATTTAATTTTCTTCTTTAATATTTCTTTATTAAATTGTTTCTTTTCTATATTCACTCCTAATATTTCTGTCTTGTCCATATTCACTGTTAATCCTGAATATTTCTTAAAATCCTCTAAAATTATTTTTAACTCTTTCATTGTGTCCTCAGGGTTAGTTGTTATCAGTAATACATCATCTGCAAACATATTTATTTTAATTTCTTCCTTATTTATTTTATATCCTTTTATTCTTCCGTTATTTCGTATTCTGTCTGCTAAATACTCCATGGCCATTACAAATAGAGCCGGAGACAGCGGACAACCCTGTTTTACACCTCTTCTTATATTAACTATTCCTGATAATCCTTCGTTTACTCTTATCTTGGCCTTAGCATTTCTATATACTTCTTTTAATACGTTTATGAATCTGTCTCCAAATCCAAATTTTTTTATTGTTTGGAAAAGAAATTCATGACTTACTGTATCAAATGCTTTGTATACATCTAGTTTTATCATAGCATATTTATTTTTCTTTCCATGCTCTAATATATTTAAAACGTTTCTTATTGGATGACAAATGTCTCTTCCTTTTACAAACCCATATTGGTCTTGTTCTATTATTTTAGGAAGTATATTTCTAATCCTATTTGATAATATTTTTGCAAATATCTTATAATCTTGATTTAATAAGCTTATTGGTCTATAAGATTCTACTGAAGTTGCATTTTTTCCTGGTTTCAGGATTGTCACTATCTCCGTCTCTCTCCATGTATCTGGGGCTCTCTGGCCACTTATTATTGTATTAAATAAATTTTGAAGTTCTGGAACTAAAATTTCCATCTCTGTACGCTTCTCATGCAAAAATTAATCAGCAGGGCTACGTGTGAATTTTTAAAAAAATCTATGCTGCAAAATTTCAGTATTTTACTAATGGAAAAGCCAAATAATTGATTCTTAAAGAAACTTGCCAAGTCAGATTCCTTGGCATGTTCCTTAAAACACAGCATCTCAAGTTTTTAAAGACCATGAATGAATGAATTTGGCAAGGGTTGTCAACAGCACGGGCAGATTGGAAGTGAACTCCCAATATGTATAAGCTGATCAATTATAAAGATAGCTAGAGGGTAGATCATGAAGAAACACCTACACACAAATGGTAAATATCAAACTTAGTGCATGAAAATTCAGACTTTCATAACTCAATACAGGCAAAATGGTGGTAGGAAACTCCCCTGCCAAATTCCATCCTAATGAAAATTTATCACCTATCAATTTTATGAATAGTCTGATCAGAAATGGAACCAGCCCATAAACAATATTTTTAAAAATTGTGAGTCTGTCACTGAAAGAGTTTCTGAACTAATGTAATCTCTTCTGCTTCATCCTCTCCCACTGAAATGCAATTTTCAGCACCTTTATTATCCTCCTGATCTAAACACATGTCTGTTAGCATTTCTCTCCTGAGCCATAGCATCTGCTTCATTTCAAGTTCTTGGCATCATCTAAGCAATGTGCAAAATAGGACAACTATATTCTAGGCAAAGAGTAGCTTTAGGTATGTTTATCCTGTGGAGGAGAGGACTGAGAGGTCATATGATAGCCATCTTCAAGTATTTGAAGGACTGTCATATACAGGATGGTACAGGGTTGTATTCTGTTGCCCCAGAAGATCAGACCAGAACCAATGAAGTGAAATTAAATCAAAAGAAAAATCTGATAACATTACAAAGAACTTCCTGCTAGTTAGAGCAGTTCCTCAATGGAACAGGCTTCATAGGCCGTGGTGGCTCCCCTTGTTTGAAGGTTTTCAAGCAGAGGTTAGATGGCCATCTGACAGCAAGGCTGATTCTGAATTTAGGGAGATCATGAGACGGAGGGCAAGAAGGGATGAGTTAGTGCTTGGCTCTCATGGTGTCGGGAGACCTGTTTATTTTGGGGTTTGCTTTTGCTGCTTTCTGGCTGTTGGCGGTGGTGGAATGGGTTAATTGCATTTCTAACTTACTTTTCTCTGTCTTTTGTGTGATGCTATATAGTACCAGGTGCTGTCCAAGGTCAGTGCCTGGCTGTCTTCTCTGTTATCTCATTTGCAGCTCTTTTGGCGGGCATTCCCACGATGGAGGTGGGTGCACCCTGCTTTAACTGTAGGGGTTTGCGCGGGCAAATCCCAGTTCTGGCTTTAGCCAGGGAAGATCCTCATTATCTCCAATAAACTACTTTCTTCTACATGACTTTGTTGCAGTTTTTGGGATTCTGACACATGGTCCTTTCTTACATGCCCCAGGTTCAGGAAGGAATTTTCCTCCAGGCAGGAGCGTGTCTACAGAAAATGGTGCCCAAGGCAATCTCCCCCAACATCTGACACCCAGTTTTTGATAACTGTACCATAATATCAGCTCAAAAATACAAGGAGCCCATGGTCACATTCCTAGTTCTCCCTGTCCCATTTTTATCCTCAAACCAATCCTTCATGGGAAAGGGGGAATTTGAAACTGGGTCTCCTAGATACTAGTCCAACCTACTTTCCTCTTCAACAACTACAAAAGCTATATGTCTACATTATTATGATCAGAAAAAATATCATCTAAAGTACTTATTAAAATTGACCAAAACCAAGAAACATATACATCTCAGATCTAGAGAATACCACACTATGCCTCCACGTGCATCTGGATTTTCTGATTCAGACCTTAGGCCACATCTCCCGCCACTGGAAGATGTAAAGGCCTCTGCTACCTGAACACCTGGGTAGTCCTGCTATGCCAACGATCCTCCTTAAAATGCCTCAGCCTCTAATCCCCGGCCTTTGCTTGCCCTGTTCCTTTGCAACCATGGACATTCCTGTTCTCAGATCACCTGTGAGTACCTTGATAAAGACAGTACACAAAAGACCCATAACCATGTATGGGACAGGAGGAGAACAGTGAAAATATTAGAAACTGCACTGCATCAGAAATAATACCCTAGAAAGTTTGACCTAATTCACACATGCACTTAAACCCATGGCACAAGTAAATGTGCGAACTGACTGCAATGTAAAGCACAGAGTCTGAGAAGACTGAAAAGTTTCATACGGCATGCACTTGCCTCCTAAGGAGCAGGAAAAGATACTGTTTCATGTTTGCAAAAGGTCAATTCACACATGCACATGGGCTTCTTGCTTTCTCGCCAACATTTTGAACTGTGTAGTGGAACATAATATGTGATGTTTTGCTGGAAAAGTGAATTCAGTTCCAGTCTTTCACTGTCCCCTTAATGCCACCCAAGGATAAGTACCTGGATAAATCTGTGGTTCAGATTACATGTTCAGCTGTAGATGCTTTGAATGTAGGTAACATACAAGTTACTCAACACAGATATAAAGAAAAATCAAGTGTGCACTGTATATGGATTGAACATGCATTCAAAGTAATTTGTGAACATGGATTGAAAGAGAAGCAAAGATGCATTCAGGAGGACCATTTCAGACATCACAGGGCAGCAAATTCCACATAAGATCTTATGCTTACAATTAAAATTGAGTAAACCTTATTAAATGGGGATGTGCCTCCCATCCCCACTTTTGGATCTGTCTATCATCCCCCCATCCCATAACTTCTGGATCTGCCTCTCTACCCCACCCCCCCCCCCCCCCCAACATTTGGTTCTGCCTCTCCCTCCTCAACTTCTGGATCCACCTACCATCCCAGTAACCTTTGTGTCTTGCCTATCAACCCCCCCCCCCATTTCAGGATATGTCTCCCGCTCCCCCTCTCTGACTGATCTGCCTCTCACCCCCCCCCCCCAACTTCTGGATCTGCCTTCCTCTCAACTTCTGGATCTGCCTAGTATCATCCCCCCCTCCCAACTTCTGACTGGATCTGCCTCTTTCCCCTCCCCCTCAATGCACAGGGCAGCATGAGGCAGAGGCTGGTGGACCTAGGGCTTAGGAAGGGGAGGTGCAGCAGCTGCCATTGTTAGCAGTGAGGCCAGGCAAGATCCTGGCTTGCTGCTGTGCCTGCCACCCTGTGCGCCCAATGGAGTGCCTCCAAGCCCAGGGAAAAGGTGGGCATGTGGGCCAAAGCCCAGGCTGCAAAAAAGGAGGTGCAGCGGTTGCTGTTGTTGCCACTGGCAGTGAGGCCAGGCTAATTAAATCAGGGTAGAGACTCTTCCTGCGCCCCTAAGGAGTGCCTGGGCCTGAATTGCCCCCGCAGTTAAGCGTCTGCCTCCAGGCCAGATTGGCCTGGGAACCTGGAGGTTTTTGTCTTGGATCAGAGGTCCCTGGGAAAATGGGGGGGGGGGTAGTTTTGAGTTTCTTGAATTGTACAGGGGTTGGACTAAATGATCCTTGATGTCCCTTCCAGCTTTATGTTTCTAGCTTGAGGAATGCATTCTCAACTATCATCAGCATAAGGCTCTTAAAGTTCTCACAGATATAATCAAGTAGCATTGGTCATGCATATGCTTCAGCATTAGCATACTTTAATAAATTTCAGAAAGTGTCTGTTAGCATGCTAAGCTCCAAGTCTGGATCAGTTCTGGTGCAAACTCTTGGAAGTTGTTGATTATGGGGCAGGAAGGGGGGCTCTCACGGAACTTTTGTATGCATTTCCCTGCATCATCTTGCCCCACTTCACTGCTGAGCTGCCTTACAGTAGTGGTCTCGATTGGAGGGAAGAACTATAATCAAGTGTTCAGACGCTCCTGTTATGCATATTGTGGAGAGGTAGTAGAAATGGGAAGTGAAAAGACTCCTCGTTCCTTCCTCAAAACTGCCTTGCATGCTTTTCACAACAGTCCACTAAGAGCTGATGAATTGGCAATAAAGTTTAATTAAATCACTCAGGACTTCGACTCACTTGAAATGGGACACATTTCATGTGAAAGCAATGTTTCCATGTAGAAATCATAGTTAAATCCCAAGAAGAAGTTGAAATCTAACTGCACATGACTATTCTATACTGCGGGCATAGACTGAGTCCTAATGTATAAAATGTTTATATGCTTTTAGATCTTTGCATATTCCTTAGAAATTGATCTATATCTTGTCTGTCTCCGTGTGTATAAAGCACCATCAAGTCGTACCCAATTTATGGTGATCCTGTAGGATTTTCAAGACGAGAGATGACAACCGCAGACTTCCCTGGTGGTCTTCCATCCAAGTACTAATCTGGGTTGATCCTTCTGAGATGTAATGATATCAGGCTAGTCTGGGCCATCTAGGTCAAGGCCTAAATATTCATAATATACATATGATGAACTCATCACAACAGACATTTCCCTTGTTGCATTAACCATATGTTTGGTGGGAATGATTCCATCAAGGCACAGTCCTGGATTGCAATGTATAACATGCTTAGTTTGCTGATAAATGAAAACGGAGTATCTGCGTAAAGGAAATATCCCCTGAGGGCTTTTGAGAGCAGCTGGAGCAAAGAAGAACAAAAGAAAGACCAACAATTTCTAGCACACAATAATGCTACCATCAAGGGAGGTGACAACTCCTGCAAAAGGCTTGGCCATTCCATTGTAACCGTTTCCTCTGCTCCTGCTCCTTAGGAAATATTCTAAGAATAGAAAGCGGCACACAAAAATAATGTGTATTTTTGGCCTCAGGAGTAGATACACTTTAAAATAGGGAGGTACCCCATAAAAGGAAGCTGGCAGATCAAAGTGCAAAAGAGTGAGTGGGTAAGTGTGTGAGAGAGAGAGACACAGAGAGCCTCACTTGATCTTTAACAGGCAGAATCTATGTTAAACCTCCTTACAGGAAAATATAATGTAGATAAAAACCCTACTTTAAACCAGACTTTAAACCCTACACAATGTCTTCTTCTGTGTGAAACTCTTGTTTGATTATGCAAGTGAAGACCATTTCATGTATCTGTCCTACAAGTTCCAACTGCTCATGCAAGCCTGCTGGTGGTCTGTCTAAGGTTCCTTCCACACGGACTTGGTGTCAAGAGACTTGCTCGCCTAGCAGTCTCTTGCCAGTTCAGAAACAATTACTCAGGCTTGGACCGCGCAAAAATAATGGAAACTTTTATCTTTTACGACTCAACCTCAAGCTGACTGTGGCTTCAAAGAGTGCAATAAGAGACACAGGTACCAGGCAGACCAGGCCTAGCACTTTCAAGGCCACAAAATCTGCGAGGGATTTTGGCCTTACCTTTCCAACTCATTAGTGCAAGGACCCATAACTGAGCTTACAAGACTAGGCCCTATACAGCTGCAATGTATAATGTCTCATCAAGGCAACTCACCTGATTGGTTGGGTCACCTGGGTAGCAACATGCTGATTGTTCAAGTTACATCATTGGCCATACATTTGATTGTTCAACTTTACCACCCAAAGAGCCATTTGGATCCGTTTTCCACGGCCCCAAAGATCTACCGAGCTGGGCGGAGCCACCTCCAGTTTGGCCCTTCCACTCACTTTTCCTGGAGGGATACGCCTATGATACCTTCCGACCTCCAGGTCACGCGGAGCCGCACTATAAGGCTGAAAGAGCCGCATCCGGAGCCACAGGTTGCAGACCCCTGAACTAGAATTATGCCAACACAGATTGTTGAGCATGAAGAAAGTATCATTCATTGTAGTTTTCCCTATGTCTGGATTACAACTTTGGAATGTTTCTTGATTCTAGGAGCCATGTTAGCTGGAGCAACTCTTTTGGACTTTGTTGGATTTAGTCTTGTCAAGTAACATTTGGATCCAGAATCAATGCTTGTAAAAATGTTTAGCTTAGGTAGTCAGCTTTAGTACTTTATCCTTGCTGCTTACATTTTGTATATTCTTTTAATAAACCACTTTAATTATATATTGTGGTATTCTAGGGGTTGGGGGCCTTCAATTTGAATCTAGTGCTTTAGCCCATATTGGCTACAGCTACCAGAATTGCTTCTTTCTGGAACTCACCTTGTAAGTGTCCTACCTTGCAGGGCTGGCTTCTTGATCTTAGACTCAGGAAAGCTAAAGATTTAGTCTTTTGGTCCCTGGCTAGCGGGTTGGTTAAAGACTGGTGGTAGTGTCATCTTGGGGTTGTGAGAAATCTCATCTCAGCCCTTTGTGGTTTTGCTTTGTATCAGCTCATCAGACTTAAGAAGACTTTGACACCTCTCTTTTTGTATTCCCATGTAGATGTTTTTATTTTAGCTTCCACACTACACTTCATGTTCCTGACAAATTTGCTTTGGTACTTTTTCCTGAAAGATTGAACCAAAGTGAGTTTGGGGGAAATGTGCCATTTTTTAAAATGTAGACTTTAAAGTCATATAAAAGCAAGGAAAACCAAACAAACCAAAAACCAACCAAAAAGTGCATAGAAATCATTGTGCTTCAGGCTGCTTTGGTACAAAGACAATTTTTCTATTTCCCTTTCATTGCTCTGCTCTTGATGCATAAATCACATACAACCTAGTCATATCTTTAAGTGCATTTTTAAAAATCTCACCTATAAATAGGAAGTGATCAGCAGTTCTTTCCCCACCCCCACCCCACCTTGAACTTTATTGGGAAATGCCCTTGGATATTGCAGCAAGCTAATGCAATATAAAAGGAACCATGGCCCTTAAGAATCTGTACAAACCTGACTAACGGGATATCCCTTGCCTGATAAGTACACAAGTTTAAAATAGATCAAGAGGCTTGGACAATAAGATCCTTACTGTTGAAGGCAGGGCTGCCATGTGTGTGTATTCATTTGTGAGTTAGCAAGAAAAAGAAGAAGGCTAAATTGCACCTCATACACCTATAGAAACAATTTTGGCTAGGAATCAACCTCAAGGATTTAATTCAGGTCAATTAATAATAGTCTTCCTCTAGGTTTTCACAATGATAGGCAGGAACGAAATCCAAGTTGCTGCACTTAACAATGTTGTCGCTTTCATTTAAGGGCTAAACTAGAAAATTATCACAAAAGCCTTCAGCACCCCTGCATTTTTGAGACTACTAGCTTGTTTGCATTACCATCTTGCAACACAGCACTTTGGTTTATGGTTAATGCATGTCTTACCCATGGTGTTTGCAATACACAATGCAATCTTGAGTAGCGGGGGGAAGGGCTCTGGAAGTGGCATGACACCTCTGCCAGCATAGATGCCACCTCACACCAGTGTAAGTGGCATCTATGTCGGTGTAGGGGCATGTACACTGGCGCTGGGGAGCTGTGCGGCTAAGCGATACCTGGGCCCCGAGGCAGCTGCAGCACAGCACTCCTCCAGCGCAGGAGCATGTGCCAGGGCCACTTGGGGCATCCCACGGGTGGAGCCAACTTCAGTTGGCTTCCTGAGCCCTTTCATCCAGAGGCTGCCCCCTTTTGCTGGTATGCAGTTACATTAGCAAACAGGGTAATGCAGCCCACTGGGCCACAAAGGAGCTTCTCATGGCCATTGGGGGAATTTGCCTCTCTTCTTGGGTGTGGTGCCTCTGGGGAGGTGGGGAAAGTTGTGCCATGCCCAGCCGTCGCACATCCCCCCCCCCCCCCACTTTCAGGACTGGACTGTAAATGACACTATTTCAAATTTACAGAACTACCAACAAGAAACAGCATGAATCCTTTTCACTCTGGCATGTTATGCAGATTCAATTGTCCTAGGATATTCCAACATGTGTGTATAGCAAAAATTGAAATAATAATACATCGAATACAGGAATATCAAAATACCAGGGAATACTGAAATAACAAGCTTTTCTCTCTTCCCACAGCAGTGGCAGGAGGCGTGTGTGTAAGTGTGCTTGTGGAGGGACAGGAGGAGGGAATATCAGTTCTAGGACGTGGTACCCTTCTTCAACAAAGTGTGGTCCAGGGAATTGCTTTGCCTATTTCGTTTGGTGGTGGAGGAGGTTATTATTGGAAAGGAGCTACAATATCGATATTGCTGCAGTAACAGCAATATCAATATAAAAGGAATTTAAAGGAATTTAACAAAACCAGCATCTTGCAACTGTGTGTCTTTAAGAGTGAGTTGATGGGTAGAGTTAAGAGAACCAGAAAAAGCAGAGACCCAGGAGAGTTCAGGAGGCAAGCTATGCAATAGACAGTGGAGTGCCTTCTTGCGTGTAAATGGAAAAAATATGAGGAGACCCCACTACAACTCTACTGCACAGAGAAGAGTCCCAGGGTAAGGGTTCCGTGCATAATGAACCTCAGTCTTTCAACTTTTGGGGTAAAACTGTTACAGGCATATTGGTGAGAGAAATTCAGTTGCACCAAGGTTTCTTGCAAGTATGCATATGTTTATTACCCTTTAACAGATGGATAATATATGCACAGCACAGGAGTATAATTACACTATCTCAACAGAGATGATGGCTATTAAGGTGCATTTTGCTTGCACTCCTATCTAGAATGACTCACCAGACTGCTGTGAATTCATTGTACTGTGCTTTCCTAGTGCACTAAAGCCTGTCAAACGTCTTTGGCATAAAATGTACACTGTGTGCAGAATTCTTTCATAAAAGACAATTTAAGCCTCCATTTGTGGTGTTCTGGACTGACAGGTCTGGAGGCTGAAGAACATTCTATGAAATTTGGTTGTTGCATGGATTTTCCAAGCAGGGACTCTACAGTGCCCTGGACTGTTCAATAACGCGTTCAGACAATTTTTAAAAAATTGAAAACAGCATCAGGGCAAGGTATTCAGACTTCTATCACCAGAACTAAAGATTAAGCGCCAACACACCCACCATTATACCCCCTCTCCATGCCCCTTATGTCACATAACCCCACCTCTTGGTACCAATTCCTAGAGGGGAATGGTTCCCCTCCAATCTCATGGGAAGAAGACAGCACAGCCTCACCAGGCCAAAACACCAGCACTCCCCAGCGATTTGAAGTGCAAAAGCCAATAAGTGTCTAATGAGCCGAGCAAGCTGTGCCTGGAAAATGAAACTGACAAAGAACAGTTAAGATGTCCCAAGGGGGAGGGAAAGAAGCAGTCCTCAGTGAGGATCCCACATCCCAGCCAGGAGGCATGACAGGATCGGGCCAGAACTGGGAAGATCATGACAGTCTCACATCTGTCATGACTAAGGAAAAAAGGGAAACCAGTCTCTGCAGTCTAAAACCTTTCAGTGATATTAATCTTATCAGTCAAAATAAGAAATAACCCACCAGTCAGGCAAAGGATAAGGTGATTCATTAGAACCCACATTATCATTCACTTCTTATAGGAGCTGTGAGGTAACAGCTACCAGAGATCACCAAACAAAAATGAGTACAATGCGTGCCAAGATGACGCTAATAAATTTTTTCTGATGTTTTCCAGCTATTAATCAACTCTTCATGCTCCTATTTTGGATCTCAATCCACTGTCCTTGTTAATAATTGAAATCACACGACAGAATGGCCCTGCTGATCTATAGTTCCGGCTCTGTTTTGGCGTTCCAAAGCATCTCGGTATCAGTGGTCATTCTGAGTTTCTACTGGCACTCCACCACTCTCCTGAATTGCCCAACTCGCAAAGGAGATATTGTGCACTACTTCTTCTGTTCAATTGCACCAGTTGCTCAACTTCAGAATTACCCCGCAAGAGATACTTGTACTCCCAGAGTCCCTTCTGCATTGCCAATTAAAGGCTCTGCCTAGTGTCATCACAAGACTGTTGTGAAGCTGAATGAAGGACAGGAGAATGATATAAGTTACTTTGGGTCCCCATCAGGGGAAAAACAGACATAAAATAAATAAATGAGCTGAAAGGGTGCTTGGCCATCCCTTGCTGAGACACTCATTAGACACCTGCCTTTTCTGTATTTGCTCCCCACCGATGGACTTTACTCAAAGGGTGTTCATCTGATTAACACTGGGGCAGCTTATCACACTCGCACATCCCCAGCTTATCTATACACTTTTCCACCAAAAGATGACAGTAGAATTATATTAATCTGCCATTTCTTTGTTTCAGAATGCTCTGCTCTGGTCCTAGGCAATTTTCTTGTTCTTATCCTTGGCTCCTCTCTTGTTTTACCACAATTTAATCTCACTTTCTCCTCACCTCCATTTTTTGCCTTCAGGTGAGTATACACTTAAGCATGCCCCCTTTCTGTGTGAGGCTAGAAACAATTTCCCTTTTTAAATGTTTGAAGCTTTCTGTAAGAACAGTATTTCATGCAAGAACTATAGCTCACCAATGAACACATATATGCATCAGCCTGTGGATGATACATGCCTTCACCTGACTTCTGTGATGGAATGACACCTTTGTGCAAATATCCCTAGAATTTTATTTTGGAAGGGCCCTTTGGATGGGCTACAATTTGTGTAATTCATGACAATGTGTGAATACAAACATTGCCTTTTTCTTTGTCATGTGTGAATACAACTATTTGTTCACAAGAGGACACTCCTAAATGAAGACAACCTTGTGTAAGCATAGGGACAACATATTTAAGAGTGGGGGGAAATGAACTTGAAGGAAACGTTGCGAACACATCCTTGGGATCTTTATAGAGTGTGAGAAAATCCCCACAGTTCTGTCCTTTCTGTTGTGGATTATGTCCATTTATCTTGGCGCTGCTTCAGTTGTACATAGTTTGACACATTCAAATTGTAATGGAGCATGTTCAGGTTGGAAAGCATGTGACACCAGCACCTTGATGAGGTAAGCAGATCTGTGTCTAGTCAGCACCTGGATGGCAGGAAGACTTCCTGGGAAGTCCATGTATGCAATCTTGAGTTCCATGATGGAAAAAAGCAGAACATCACATGTAACAAATAAAATGTCCTGAATTGTTTTAAAGCAGTGCTTCCCACCAGGGTACATGTACCCAGGGGTCCATGGCATAACATTTGGGGAGTACATGAAAAAAATTACATAATGGGTTTATTAATATGGGGGTACAACTTCAGGAAAATGGGTTGCCGAGGGTTATGTGAGTGAAAAAAGGGAACCACTGTTTTAAATTATTGTAACCATTTTAACACATATCAAAGTACTCCCAAGAGTGGTTCAAGATGCCAAAATCTGCTGGCAAAATGTTTCCTTACTCCTGTATATAAAAACATTGATGACTTTTAAAAAAGCTTTAAAGTAACTGGTTAAAAGACATATTAAGATAATGCATCATGAATAAACTAGGCACACTGTTCACAAGAGCGAGCCTAGCTTGTGCTAGATTGTGGATAGCTTTTTCAACCATGAGCTTCTAAATATTATTTCTTATTCAGATACAGCCTCAAGCAACAAACAGACTCAAGAAAGATCATCAAAGATGCACATTGATATGTACATCTATCTGTTCTGGGTTTATTATTCACCTTACTGTTATTTGGAATCAGTTCCAGCCAACTGTTATTCCTCAAATATTGCCCTTTTAAATACACTGGTTCCAGAAAGTGCTGGTATCAAAAGGGTTGATGGTAATACCAGCAGTAATAGAAATAGATGCAGATTCGCAGAATGCAGCAGCATGAAATCCAGTGTGTGAAGACAGGATACTTGTGCCGTTTATA
This sequence comes from Sphaerodactylus townsendi, assembly GCF_021028975.2. NCBI lineage: Eukaryota > Metazoa > Chordata > Lepidosauria > Squamata > Sphaerodactylidae > Sphaerodactylus > Sphaerodactylus townsendi. Next base: position 97,463,502 of record NC_059427.1, on the reverse strand, counting down.
GACAGCAGACTCCCTGGAGCACACACTGTCTGCTTTGATATGTAATAAGTATTTCAGATAGAACGGAGGTCAAAGGGGGAGGATCACAGATGCTGCCAGGTTTGTGATTTCTAGGATGAGGATGGTATCCAAGAATAGTCCACTTCTCTTCCCAACATCAAAGTTGTGTTGAGTAATTAAAGAGCTAAAAAAAAATTCATACAAAGAAAATGGATACCAATGGCTGTCGTCACTCAACTGCAATTGATATTTGGTGAAGTTCTCGTTAGGGCTTTATAGGATCATAGGCAAGACATTCACAGGCCTCAACCCCTCCCTGGTGGCTGCTTAAATGCTTGCAAGTCACCATATGGGCAGGGCTGATCCTGCATAACTTTCTCATGGAATCAACTCTGGCAACCCATGCACTTGCCTCCCTTCAGATATGACAGCCGCATCGTGGGAGACACCCACAGAAAAGCCACGTATACAACCTAGCTGTAATATGTAAAAAGCACCACAAGTGACTCATGAGAAAGCTCATCTCAAGGTAAGTGGTTCACCTGTAAGGACTCTGACAGATGCTTTCCCATGTGGTTTCAGCTGCATAATGGAAAGTTATTATTCAGTGAAGGGTCACTTGTATTCCTCCGGAGATTTGTCTTCCATGGAGTTTTTTAAAAAGTAAAACAGGCCTTGATGACATAAGCATTTGAATTTTATTTCACAAGCTTTACGCATGTAAAAAAAAAACCACCACCAAAAAAACCTTCTCACCTTTTGTTCAGAAAGAGAGAGGGTGTCTAAATGACCTACTTTCCTCTCCACGCTGAATGTTCCTGTCATCTGATGGGCTTGTTTGTATTCTTGCTCTTGCCACCAGAAGAGAAAATGAGATGACACCTAAACAGCACCCAACTGATAATTAGTCATGTTCTTGTTACATGAGCACACATTCCTCGAGGCCTCTAATTATGAGGTGGGTCCCTCTGTTCCATTTGTTTCCTCCCAGGATAAGGAAGAGCTTCAGTTAGTTAAAACACCTCCCTGTCTAGCTAGCACTTCTTTCAGTTCAGTGCCTTTGATATAGAGGCAGGTACTCTTTATGCACAATATAAAACACAAGCATATTTGCTGAATATGCATACATGCATAATAGCCTTGGATAAAATATGCTGCAGGAAAAGAGGTTTTGTATAGAAATAAATCTCAAAAATCATACATAAACTTGGAAGAACAATGTCATCTGAATTCTGAACTGCTAGATCTTATTGCCACCCGAAGTCGGGACTGGTACTGCTCCGAGACCCCAACCATAATAATGACACAACGCTCATGTCTGTGTGATTAAAATGTTGGCCATAGCCAACCATTTTATTGACACAGAATGAAAAGAAGCATGAGGCGCAGCATGGGATCTGATCTGTACACTGGGCAGCCCAAGTGCTGTCCCCCAGTGAAACCTTCCTCCAATATGCCTGTTGGAGGAAACTGTTAACCTTGTGCTGCAATCATTGGAACTCAGCCGGGCAGAGGGCCCCTTGCTGGAGATCCGTTTTTGCGCTGCGCAGGCATAGTGGAACTCAGTTGTGCAGAAGGCCCCATGCTGAAGAACCATTTTACTACCAAGGGGTGCAAGCGTCAGTAGCCCCTGCTTGGGCGTCCTGCCTCATGGCTTGGTCCACCCCAAACCTCTTAATGAGGTACCACCAAAGAGGGCTAGCTCCCTAGCTCCCCTCACCATCAGATCAGATCCCATGCTCAACCCGCCAGCCTGGCTATGACAGAGAACACACGCATTAACATTGACTGACAGGGGAGAGGTGGGTGGGAAAACTTGCTGCGCCAGCCTGAGAAGCGGAGGGCCATGGGCGAGCAAAGCCTTATTTCCCCCAATCTGCTTTTTTTAAAAAAATTCTGAACTAGCAATTCTTTTGAAAAATCCCAGTTTGGAGCTACTCCCAAGCGAACAGCCAGGCAGGAGGCACTTTATTTGCCTCCCTTCCACCATGCCCTCCATGGTGAGGGAGAAGCCGCCTGCCATTGCTGTTCCAGGGAGGTCCCTTTTCCTTTTTTTATTTTGCAGGTTGCATCTGTGTAGCTATGCAGGTGCAGCCAGTCATATCGTGGGACAATCAGAATGGCTGTGGGGGTTCATCTGTGCATGCCTGCATAGCTACACTTGTGTTGCAGGAAATTTTTAAAAAGAAGAATCTCTTCATGCAAAGCATGAAAGCGACCCAGATTGTTTCTGCCTGCACAGAACACATGTGAACAGGAAAATGGGTACCTTTATCCAGTGGCGGGATTCAGCAGGTTCGCACAATTTCAACAGAACCGGTTGTAAAAATGGTGCTTGTAAACAACCAATTGTTAAATTATTTGAATCCCACCACCGGAACCGGCCGTGGTGAAATTGCCATTCAGATGTCAAAATTAATGTGTCCCCAAATGCCAGTAAGTGCATAATGCAGGTTCTAGTGAATTTGCCAGTGGACACACTCATGTGGCTGAGGGTCATCATTCTGTTGAGAGAGGACATCCCCATAAAATGTGTGTCAGTTTTTGTGTGAACTGAGAAGGACTGTGTACCACTCATTCTCTGCACACACGGGCGTGTATGATAGTTGTTTAGCTCACATGGTATTTTTATACATGAAATGGGCAGGAATGTACACACTTGCTCTCCCTGTCAGGGAATGAAGGCCCCAGCTGTCAGAGGTCTCTACCAGTGTATGTAAACTGGTTTCAAGGATCTGTCTTCAAAGGCATGCCATAGATTCCCAAATAAACATTTATGCCATCACTGTAATGACCTTGGAACGGCAACCTTTAACTAAAAAGAATGAACGAAGGCAACTGCTTAGACTTTTAAAATATATTAATGACATCAAGCCTATTAATAATTAGAAAACGCAAGCCACCAAACAATGATTCTGCAGTATTAGAAGTATCCCTTTGGTCAGGAAGCACATGCCACCATCTGGCCTGCCTGATCTCCAGAAAACATGCTGGTAATTCAGCTCTGCCTTTCAGTCCTTGCTGCAGGAAGTCACAGGCCAGCTACAGATTTACACATACAAACCAATCTGTGTATCACCGTGTCAGCAGTTTATGCCCATGGGAACGTTGTCTCCATCCTTCCTCACCTGTCAATCAAGTTCAAGATGTTGGCTGCTCAGAGGCATTAAAAGTGTCTGGACTGATGTCTCCTATTAAGTTTCTGTTTGATGGCAACTAAACTTCTGCAGGTACAAAACAAGATGATTTGCCTTAAGAGAACGTTGGGCCACCTTCAGTCCATTGGGTAATCTGTTAGCACAGAGGCAGGGGAGAAGAGAGGCTGTTACTTGCATAGCTAGCAAGATTCCACATTTCTTCGTCACATCAGATTACCTAAAGGAACTCCAAAGTGCCTGGATAAGACAGTCCAATGAGGTCACTAATTCTCATCACATAATGGCAAGGAGTGGCTGTGTGTGATACTGAAAACAGGGTAACTAGTTAGGTTTTCAACAGAAAATCTATTTTGGGACCTGGGTGGAGGACTTCTTAACCTTCAGCTCTGGAAAGGAATTACTGCAGATGATCTCACTCAGTGGCTATCAGTGTACTAGACTGTAAGATACCTTATGCTCTTGGACTTCTGATCTGTCATGCATCTGCCACGCAAGCTAATTAAAGAAACGGTGTCTAAGTTTTCTACTTTTGCTTCTTCCTACTGCTCCCTGTTCCATGCATGGCACCCCCTTTGATGCTAGTTTGAACACTAAGATGACAGAACTATTCACAAAATGATTCAGAAGAAGGGGGAAGTATTGAGCACACTTAGCCAGGGAATTTCAGCACATGGCGTGGGGATAAAGCAGATGTGAGACTTGGGTTTCCAGGGCTATATTTGTGAGAGATGAAATAATGAAGCAAAGCAGTTCTTCTTGAGTAAGAACCAGTCTAAATGTGATGGCACAGATCTCCTCCATAGCTCAGGATTGGGTTGTCACTGAATCACCACAACATGAGGGATGGAAGTTTGAGTAATTTAATCAGCATGGGTAGGCAAACGTGAGAACTCTTCTTCAGATGGCTTCCTCCCCATACCCATCGCTGCTTTCGAGTCATTTTTCACTCAGCGGAGCTCATAGAAGATAAAATAGGTTTTAAAAGCAGATGGTAGAAGAACTGCACGGTGATAAAGCTGAACTTTAAAACCTTTCTACTGCCCAATTTGTAAAGAATCACTATGACCCAAGTTGTGTTATGCCATGTCACGGACAATTTGTCTTTGTATCAAATACAGTAGCTGAGATGACATCTTTGGGAAAGGTAGATGGAAGACACTATCATATCCTATCCTTGCAAGAACATGAAGTCAATCAGTTGGAGCAACAGAATTACTGTTTTGGCTGGCTACTACAGTTCTATGGCATCTTTCCCCTAGAACAGAATTTCTCAAATTGAGGATTAGGGTCCATGATGGTATCCCAGGGGGTCTGTTAGAACTTTGGAACGACAGAGGGGGAGTCCTTCTCATACTTGTTCAATGCTACCATGAAATCAGTGTCCTCTCATGTTCTAGGAATATGGGCAAGAACTTCAGAGGAAGGAGTTATCTTCCTCCTCTTTCCAGGGGCAAAAGTCCATAGAATTGCCATCACCCACAATAACTTACCTTTCAAATAATTCAAGAGCACCAGTAAGAGAATGTTTTGACTGGTTGCTGGAATCCAGTAGTCTACACTAGGAACTCAAATTAATTGAACAATGTACAGTCCTAGTGCGGTCACTTACTAATCACCTTTTTTTCTATTTTCCAACACAAAATATTTCAGCATAGACATAGAGACATGGTGCTCTGCTATCAATATATCTATTTCTGAACTGAGTCACAGAGGATAGCATTTAGTAAGCCACAAAATGGAACCAGAGACAGACCACGGCAGGGGGATTTTGCTACAAACCTGAATGAAGTCCAAGGTTGAAGAACTAAATTATCATCATCATGAACAACAACAACAATAAAAACTGGGGGAAGGATTTATATTCTCCAGAATAATAGAAAGTAACCATGGGACTTTCACTTGCTTTTTAGGGTTGCTGAGACACAACAATAGTGCCAGGCCTTCCAAGTTTTGGTTTCCATAATGCAAAGCCACAGGGGGAGGGGGGGCTGGGGGAGCAGCCCTTAAGAACATAAGAAAGTGCCTGCTGGATCAGACCAGAGACCATCTAATCCAGCACTCTGCTACTCTCAGTGGCCCACCAGGTGCCTTTGGGAGCTCACATGCAGAAGGTGAAAGCAATGGCCTTCTGCTGATGCTGCTCCCGAGCACCTGGTCTGCTAAGGCATTTGCAATCTCAGATCAAGGAGGATCAAGATTGATAGCCATACATCGACTTCTCCTCCATAAATCTGTCCAAGCCCCTCTTAAAGCTATCCAGGTTAGTGGCCATCACCACCTCCTGTGGCAGTATATTCCAAACACCAATCACATGTAGCGTGAAGAAATGTTTCCTTTTATTAGTCCTAATTCTTCCCCCCAGCATTTTCAATGAATGCCCCCTGGTTCTAGTAATGTGAGAAAGAGAGAAAAATTTATCTCTGTCGACATTTTCTACCCCATGCATAATTTTATAGACTTCAATCATATCCCTCCTCAGATGTCTCCTCTCCAAACTAAGGAGTCCCAAATGCAGCAGGGAACAGGCCATAAGGACTGCCAGGGAAGTAAAGAGGAAGTAAAAGAGGAAATAATGGGGGAGGGGATACATAGGAAAAAAATATTCCTGCAAGTCTTTGTCATTCCCCCATTTGTGATAAATATCAACCAATCTTATTTTCCAACTCAATACCAGAAGTTTAGGTTTTATGTGACACTGGTCTTCTTAAATGAACATTAGACCCTTTCTTACCTCTGTTCTACTGGCTTCTAGAAGTTATTCTCCTATAAAGATGTTTCTTGTTGTCTTACTGAAGTGTCTCCTCCAATCAAAGGGTGAGACTGGCTAGACCTGGGTCAGGTCCCTCTAGCTGTGCTCCCATACAGAGAACAGAAATGTTTTACTCAACCTTGTTCTTAAAGTATACATGATAAGGTTTTCATTGTATCTTCTGAAGACACAAGAGGACAGTAGCCTCCATGGGGCATGTGCAGCTCGCCATTCACACTTTGAAAACGGACTATCTAGCCCATGAGGGAAGATGGGAAGCCTTGGGGTTTCTGTGAGAAAAAAATTAATCAAAATGGGTATTCTTGTGGTTGAAAACCAGGGAGATCAGAGACATCTTTAAGCAGAAGCAGGAAAGCAGAACAGTGTCCATCACACCTAACTGCTACTGTGTGTGCTCAGAGTATGTTTCTGTGAGACATCTGCAGCAAATATCAAGTTGATTCAATTTAATAATTAGTAATAATAATAAAGATTTACTTGACTTCTCCAAAAGACTCCACATATTCTTATCTTTCAGCTGTTTTTAAGCAGTTGGATGACAGGAGCTCTGTGATTACAAAATCTTTGCAGAGGTCAGGCTTGACTCCCAGACCAATTCTGACGTATGCCTGGTACATTTGCACTTCATTACTTTCTTATCCAAACAGCTGCTATTTGTTCTAAGTAACTACTTAACTCTGCTTTCTGTCTTCATTTATGTTATAATTCAGAAACACAAGTGGCTTGGTCATTTAGCAATTTAACTGTATTAAGGCAGCGATCCTTACTTGAGAATGTGGCATTGACATCAGTTTGATTTACTTCTCATTAAGCACACATTGGATCAGACAGTAAATCTCCACATTAAGGTTTCTGCTGGGAGTTGAATTCGGTGATTCAGCCTAAACTGGTTAAAATAGAAAGAGAATTGACTGCATCCAAACAGGGATGTCCACACCTGATTACTGTCCTGCAGTATTGCTTTGACTGATTACAGCTAGCTCATCCCAAGATACTTCACATTATCTGCACATACACATAATGACCAAAACTTGTACTGGTTTTAGTGTGTGATCTTTTTACAAGTTGTTTGTCTGATGACACAGACAGAAGAAAAGTGCCTCTGCACCAGAATTTTCATTTGAGACTGCAGACCTCATTTTATGCAATATAATTTAAGATTAAACAACTGAACTGGCAGGTATCTATCCTAGTACCAGTCTCTACAACTCACAGTTGCTTACTATTTAAAACAGATATTTCTGTGATACTGAACAGGAGATGTAAAAGGCAGTACCATTGAACAAGGGCTATAAGTCAATATTTCCTTAATTTTTTAAAAAAAGATGCATCCCATTCCATTTTGGTATCTAAACAGTTGCTTGTATAAAAAAAGACAGTGAGGTGGATTCTACTTTTATCTACCACTCCACTGAGCAAAGTTTACTTAGTTATTAAAGTATTGAAACCTAGTTTCTCCTTTTGGCTCAAGTTTGAATCCTTTGTCCACATTCAGCGACTTTTCCACTGGAGGAAGAACCACTTAAGTTGAATAAAGTCTCCTAAGGGGAAAGATCCTACGAGAAAGAATGTTGACAAAAACTTAGACACATGGGTGCTGTGTGGTTTCCGGGCTGTATGGCCATGTTCTAGCAGCATTCTCTCCTGACGTTTCACCTGCATCTGTGGCTGGCATCTTCAGAGGATCCAGCCACAGATGCAGGCGAAACGTCAGGAGAGAATGCTGCTAGAACAGGCCATACAGCCCGGAAACCATACAGCACCCAAGTGATTCCGGCCGTGAAAGCCTTCGACAACTAAGCCTTTGCTTTCATTTATATCTTCAATGACACAGTTCCCAAATCCTCCCTCCATCCCTCAAAACATTATGAACAACCTGGAAGTAAAAATCATGCGAAGACTTACTCCGCTGATTTGACTTTTATACATTTATATAGTTAGGTAAGTTACTATATCTCACAAAATACTCAAGATGGTCTACACAGAGATCTCAAGAGGTCTCCCATCCAAATACAGTCCAGAATCAGATCTGCTTGGCTTCAGCAAGTTTGTTGTATCATATGCCTTTGAACACTGGTAGCTGATGGAGGCCCAAGTCACTTACAAAATGGCCAGTTAAAATATATGTGTGTGTCTGTGTGTGCACGCTCATGCCATCTTGGGTCTAGCATTATTTTGCCAGATTGTGTAAATTTCAAGTAGATTTCACTGGTCTTCTGCTCTAATGATAGAGCAGCAGCATTTTTTAAAAAAGAAAGAAAGCTGTCCCCATCACTCTGAATTGCTGACCCAAAGAGTTGGAGGAACTGTTGTTGGCTGGGTGGGAAAAGGTGGGGAGAAGCAAGAAAACCAGGTGCAAGCCAAATGCATACTGTCTCGCTTCACTTTCCCTATGAAGCTTTCCCTATTTTCAGAGGTTTTGGATACAGTGAAGGTTTTCTGATCTGAAGCGTGGTGAGTTTGGGAGAGTGGAATTCATGTGTATTATGGAGAATCCAACTCAAAGGGAATGTATGTTCAATGCAAAGGAGACCATAAGTGTGTAAATGGCCTTTATGTTCTTTAATCTTACCTATGGTACAGCCTAGCTCAGAAAGATGGGGAAACGTGATGTAATCTCACCTCTGCTCTTTATCAGATACATTAAGTGCACTGACTAGTAGATCCCTGGCATTATATGAGGATTAGCCTCTACTATATTCTTTCATGCAAAGTGCAACTAATGCAGTGGTAAACACACTCCTCCATCTGATCCTACTTTTCATTCACTCAAGTCACAGGGTCATTGAAGCATAGAACCTTATCCCTAGGCTTCTAGCCATTACACAGTTCAATGAAAAACTTGCAAAAAAACCCTACAAAAGAAATCAAACACATTGTGCACGTCCCTTATCTCTTATTCTAGGACTTAATCATGGGCACCCAACTTTGTAAAATTACTCAAAGGGACAACCGTAACAGTCTTGCCCAGTAAATCTAGTGCCACATTTTTGCCTTGACCTTTCTTACCTCAGCCTGTCTCTATAGCTGCCATGAGTGAATGACTTCCATTTTAGAAGGGACAGAAAAATGAAATCAAGTTCCAACTACAGGCATGCTTCCATAATTTTACAGAGAACCTCACCCCTTTGGCTTTATGCCATCTTTTATAAGGCCACTAGGTACTGTGGGAGAATAGATTCTCAGCAGCAAGATATAACAGTGGGAACAATGGTGGTGAATCTGCTCTCTACCTGGAACAGAAGGACTGAAGGCAGAGCGCTTGTATTTGTTTTACTTCAGGTATGGCAAAATGTGCCCTGAAGAGTCCTCTTTCTGCCCAAAATCTAATTCAATCCCAATGAACAGAGACCCTTCCTTACAAGGAGGTGAAAATAGCCAAGTTGCATAGAGAATATGAACCACACCCCAGCCCAGACACATGGCCTGTTGCCAATTCCAACATAAGGATAGATTTCTACAGCTGACATGCTCATTTCAGTTCACATATATATCTTGGGAGTGTGCCTGGAATACTGCAGATATGGCCTCTGGACTAAAACTTGTTGAGCAATACTGGTGAAAGGGACACTTCACACCTGTTCTGGTACTGTCATAGTGACAGGAAGATTAAGTGCGGTCCATTATATCATAGCATTAGAACTGGTCCTCCCATGTGCAGCCAAACAAAATGGAGTCAGAAAATTCTTGTCCATTTATATCTTCAATGTATTTAATTATCCAGTTGCTTCAGGATTTTCTAATCAAGACAAAGACCCCATGACTATGGAAACTGACTATTTGTCTTAAGCAGGAGGACCAACTGTAGCAAATATTAGGTACTTCAAACTATCCTGAAGTAGGGTCAGTCATCCTGGGGGTTTTGGCCATCTATGCCTGAACTCTTATCTGCTATTAGGCCAGCTATACCCAGGATTTTAAACATATCACAACCATAGTGTTCAGTGCCACCAACTCCTTTTCTTAGAAGCCTAACAATGTAGGACAACTTGTTCTTTCCCCTCTTTCATATTCTGGCTTTTGTTCCTTGCTCACTCTAGGTATTCTTTTTTAGTTATTTGCCTGGTTCCTTCTTTGCCTTTTTCAAATCCCTTTTCAGAAATTCTCCCTTCTCCAAGTTTCAGACCTAAAATGTTGAAAGAAACACATACAGCCATAGGTTTGACTTTCCTTTCATTCAACGCCAGTTTATTCTACAATTACATCAGTCACTCACTGCTGTTAGTAATCTGGAAATATTGCAAATTATTGTCCTACATCGGCCACCCAGCCTAAACTATATCACATTAGTTCCTTGTATTGTAACTAATTAGATAAGCATATTGTAAGAAGCGAAAGTATAATAATTGTCCCCCTGTAACTGGATCTGTCTATAAATAAGAGGCTTAAGCACCTTCAAAGGGTTTTTGGGATAAGACAGTTGGAAAGCAGAGATAAAACAGCTTCCTTTCTGCCTAGACTATCCTAAGTGTACTTCATGAAAATCTGCAGTGGAGCAATAGGAAAATGGACTGGGGCTACAGCTGCAAAGGACTTAACATTTTCATGCAGCCTCCAAGAAGGTCCACTGCAAAGATGGTAGTACAATCTGGTGATCAGTAAAATATAATTCGTGTATCACTTTTCAGCACACAGTGTGGTTGGTCCAGTGAGGTAGATGAGGCTGAGATCAGTATTTGCCCAAGGTCATGCAGTGAGCTATAAGACTGACCAAGGATCCTAACATAAGTATCGCGCATCTAAACTAAAATACAGAATCTAAGAAGCCAGACAGAAAGTCTGAGGACTAACTGAGGAAGCCTTTGCTTTCATGAACTCTTCTGCAATTGCATCGTTTTATCTTCATTTTTAAGGGGAAAATTAGTCTTCCAATATAGTTAAGCACATTTTACTATATGCATATGTAAAGAGCTGTCAAGCTTCAGCTGACTTATGCTGACCTCATAGGGTTTTCCAGGCAAGAGACAAAAGCAGTTTGACACTGCCTTCCTCTCATAGAGACCCTGGTATTCCTTGATGACCTCATATCCAAGTACTAGCCAGGACCAACCCTGCTTAGTTTCTGAGATTTGAGGAGATCAGGCTAGCCTGGGTCATCCAGGTCAGGGGCTTTTATGATGTGCTCATACAGAAATGTAAAGTTACTTTTCTCTGTCAAACGTTTTCTCTGTAAAGGAGGATTCTCTTGTTTCCTATCTTTATGATAACCAGTTAAAAAACACTGCCCAATTTGTTTTCCTCCACAACCAATTAGTTCTCCACAGTTCTGGAAGCATGATTTCTTAATTAGCTTTGACACCCTCTGCTGGCTGGTTCAACAAGAGCAGAAGGAAAACACTGTAGGGGCACAGACACAAACAAAATGATTTATGTGTTTTCTGTCAGTGACACAAGGAGGGGTTTACCTCCTTTTATAAACCAGTTTTTAAGACTAGAGATGCAAAAGTTTGGCCTCACAATGTCACCATACTGCATGAGAAAGATTTTGCAATCAGGATTCAGCTGTTTCTACTCAGTGAGGTCAGCAAGAAACACAACAAAATTCAGACTGGCTTCCCACTTTATCTAGAGCTGCTCTGTGTTTTGGTATAGTTCTGAAGTATACACCTTGATTTGTGCCAGTACAGCAGAAGCAACATGGAAACCCACAGGAAGAGAAAAGCGCAGATGAACAAAAAGGCTCCATTATCTATTCCACAGTATACACTGGCCTTAAATTTTGTATTTCCAGACCTTCCTCAGCCTTTTGCAAGATTTCATAGGATATATAACTAAGGAGGAGCATGAAAGGGAGAAACTATCATTATTTATGATTATTTCTCATTGTTCATACCCCTGAGAAGGTCAATGGGCCATCTAAGCATTCAGACTGGGAATCCCCATATGCAGGAATCATCAACACAATTGCCATTCATTATGCATGGATTTGGCTGAGCAACGCATCTACTTGGCTATCAACTGACAGTGTGCAGAATCAAGATATATAAAGGAATGAATGTTAACAGAGGGGCAGTCTGTGTGTAGATTTTAACATTTGGATGTACTTATGTAATTATATACTGTGCTTCAATGAGTCGGTTTGAAAATGAATTTCACTGGGTTAATTGCATTGTGCTAAAATAATTATTTATTTTGACTGCTCAAATTATTTGCTTTTAATTTATAGCATAAATTAAAAGCTGAGGAAAAACTTGCTCTCAAGCCAGCAAAATTCCTCCTTTCAGCAAGAATGGTCAGGAGCACTCGGAGACTCGACTAGAGTAAAGTGCCATTTCCCTGGAAGTTACAGATGTATCCTTGTTCATGACTATTATGTCAGTGCTAAGCATATTGCTTTAGGTTGGTGGACAAAAACAGTAAGTACTTGTACTCTGGGTTGCACAGATTCTATTATCACATTACAAAGATTGATATTACATAAGAGTCCATGTCCTATGAAGCTCAGATTTAACTTCAGACCAAACAAACGTTTTCTAGTCCTTATCACTGAAGGCAGGTGGGGTGCTGTTGATGGGAAGGAATGGCTCCACAGTAATTCCTGCGCTGAGGGCTTCAGTGGGGCCAGCCCTCACCCCTGCCATGATGTAAAGCAAATATTTATTTATTGAGCAAATATTTGCCTCTTCAGGAAACTTTTGCCCAAGGTGGATTACAAAATAAAACACAATAAAACAGTATTAAAATCCAGCATTAAAATGTTGTGTTACAGACCCAGCCACAGTATAAAAACACTGTTAAGCAACTGAAAAATAAGTTTCATACTTTAAAAAGATTGTTTTAAAATCTCTTACTTAAAAGTCTGGGGAACAGAATGGAAATATTTTTACATATAAATATTTAAACATCTGTTTACATTACACAGAATGTTACTGGTGAAAAAATCATTTTAAAGGACTGATTATATGCATGGGCCCTTGACTGTAATGATTGCATCTCATTCTGCACAACTGTTGCATATGTGGCCATACAATTGCATATCTCCCTCTAAAAGAAACTAAAGAATAAGCATTGCTATTTTTCTTTTTACTTAGCAGGTGGTAGTATTGTGTACATAGCATCATAAAGTTGGAAGAGACCGCAAGGGCTATCAAGTCCAACCCACTGCCTGGCAGGAAGACACAATCAAAGCACTCTTGAGAGATGGCTAGCCAGCCTCTGTTTAAAAACCTCCAAAGAAGGCGGCTCCGCCACACTCTGAGGCAGTGTATTTCAATGTCCAACAGCCCTTACTGTCAGGAAGTTCTTCCTATGTTCAAGTGGCATATATTTTCTTGTACTTTGAATCCATTACTCTTTGTCCTAGTTTCTGAAGCAGCTGAAAACAAGCTTGTTCCATCTTCAACATGAATCCTAATATTTAAATATGGCTATCATGTCACCCCTTTGCCTTCTCTCCTCCAGACTAAAGATACCCAGTTTCCTAAGCCGCTCCTCATTGGGCATGGAATCCAGACCTTTTACCATGTTTTACATAGAAAAGTGCTCAGTATCATCATTCATGTCCTCTAAATCTTTCATTTTATTGCTACAGAAATAATGTTTTTTTTCCCTCTGGATAAACATAATTAAATTACAATGGCCATATTCTTCCACACTGAGCAAGTATGCAAGCATTTTATTTGGCCTTTCTATATCACATGTTTATATTCCACTCTTCCTCCAAGGAGGTTACAATCTCCACCCACTTAACTTTCAACAATCTGATGAAGTTTAAAGGCTGAAAGACACTGATGGGCCCAAGGTCAGCTAGTGAACTTGTCACAGATCCCCCTGGCCCATATGCAGGAACAGATTCCTCATATGATGAGTAGCAGAAGTGAGGGACTACTCTGGAGGTAGACCAGGAGGTTCAGGGGACATCTGTGACCATTGAGCTTCCTCCATACCCAGAGCCACTTCGAGGCTTAGAGCCCCTGGATACTAAGGCCTCAGTTGAAGGACATGCCCTGAAGGCTTAGCCAAAATGCCAGACTTCAGGTCAGTCAGTCAGTCCCCTACCTTATAGGACCAGACCTAAGTTACCAGTACCCCATGTTCTTCCCCCAGCCAGTGAGAACAACAAAGATAGAAGGTCTGTGAGGAGGCAATTCAGCTATAAAGAAGCACCTGGTTGGCAGCCTGTGTTTCAGCTACTGAGCCAGATTGCTGCCTGTTTTGCAGTATCGGGGCTCAGTCAGGATCTGGCCAGATGAACCCCAGTAACTGGTGAGCCATCTTGCTCTCCGGAATATTTAAGCTGTGGTCTAAACAGAAAGTCTTCCTGGTTCAACCAGTTCATATGGCTAACTTTTTTCTATTTTGCCCATGAGACTGTGTTCCACACCCAGCTACCAAGTCTGCATCAGGCCCTTGTTATCAGGGACAGTACAGAACCAGGCTGAATAGGGATTTGAACCCAGATCTTCCCAGCTGAAGTCCAGAACTCTAGACATTATCTCACATTGCCCCAAGTCCTGCTGCATAAATATAAATCTGATAATTACTTACTAGATGAGCACTGATAAAAGATTATTTGTTTATGCCATCAATTACATATACAGGATAAAAATAGCCCACACTAAGACATACAGGGGGGAAAACCTGCTTTACTATATATAACGATTTCAATAATAAAGTGACAAATAAAAAAGCCATGTCCTTTATTGAGGTCACCAATACTCTAGCTAAGGGAAAGAAGCATCCTCTAATGCCACACGCACTGTGAAGGAGATCAAAGGCAAGTTTTTTCTTTCTTCTGCCCTCAAAAATCTGCATTTTATGCCTGTTGTCAGTTAGAGCAAGTAGCTGCAAAAGAGTATCATGGTGATGGTTAGGATGTTATTTAGGTCTGTAACCACAGGTAGAATTGGCAGAATAAGCAGGGGGATGTTCAATGCAACTGCCCTGACTCAGTAAGAGAACAAATGAAAGAGATTGCCACCAGGCAAATGGAATCGAAGCAGCCGCCTTACTGAGCATTTGCAGAACTCTCCAGAAGGAGTCTTCGGCATATGAAGCAAGAAGTAACTGGGAAGAAAAAGTAATTACCCTAGTTGGAAACAACCCAACCTCTTGTTTTAGGAGTTGCCTTGGCCTTAAAATCTGAGTGATCTCATGTATACACTTATTTGGCCAGAAAAGCTCAGAGCCAGCCTATGTGATCATCTTGCCCTCAGTTCCCATGCCATTGAGGAAACTGTGGTTAACGTTATTAATCTAAAAGGAACACCTTTTCCTTTCCAATTACGAAACCTTGAACCTTGGGCCTGTTTTCAGAATATATCTCATGTGTTAAATGTGAAGACTAAAGGAAAACAAGGCTATAAAACTTGCAGTGATCCATGCCTGTAATACAGAGCTGCATTTCACAGACTGGCGATCTCTGGGCTCAGAGGCTTTTCAGGCAATCCACAGTAAACTACTAGCCTATTTAACAGTCACATTGAGGGTAGCAGCAATTTGATATATTTAGCCATACCAACTGTAGTTGGCTGCAATCCTTACTCTCGTTACTATGGAGATATTCCAGGCTTTCGTTTAAACACCGTTTCTCACAGCACCACAAGGGCAGGTGAAACACTGGCAAGAGTTGTGAACAATGCCACCCCTTTTCGTTTGTTTAAACTTTAACAATTACAAAATCAATGTACCTTTCATTCAACAAAATGTATCCCTTACTGCCCGCATAGATAATTTGGCAGGTTTCATAGGAAACCAAATAGGCTTGCAAAAAAAGCCGCTCACCTGTTTTGTTGTTCATGGTAAGGCCTCCCCCCCCCCCCCAGACATTCTCCTTCACAGTCTTGAGGGGCAATAGGAACTACACCTGGCTAAATTTTGTGAGTTGCATACAAGGGTTTGCTCTCTCCACTCCCGTACAGCCTTTCTCCTTATCAGGAGGGAATAAACAGCTTTACATTTAACCTCAACAAATGCAGCCCCATTTAGTGCAACAGTGTATTCTGAGGGCTTCGGACTAAGCTTTTTCTTTCTTCTTTCCAGGCAAAGAAAGAAGTTACCATCCTCTTTGCTATCAAGGCTGTAAAAGTTAAAAGATAAGGGGAGGGGCAAAGACCATCATCCAGTGGCTTATGCTTACAGAAATCCTGAAACTACTATTCAAACCAAACCAAGCAGAATTTCTTATATTTACATTGTTTCTAATCCACCTTTCTCATTGAGACTCAAGGCAGATTGCATAGTGTAATTCTATTTCAGCACACCCAAAATACTGTGTATGATATGCTATGGTCATTGGTTGCCTGTTTTTCTGTTTCAACAGAATTTAATCATTTTTCATCGAAGTCATGGCTCACCTGGTTATCTTGAGCATTGCATTACTTGTCAGTTCCATGTCAGACTGAGACAAATATGGTTCAAAACGATTTTAACCACACTTTCTTTCACAAAAGGATGTTTTGAGCCAGCATAGTATAGTGGTTAAGAGCAGGTGAAGTCTAATCTGAAGAACCAGGGTTGATTCCCCGCTCTGCCACTTGAACTGTGGAGGCTCATCTGGGGAGCCAGATTAGCTTGTGTACTCCAACACATGCCAGCTGGGTGACCTTGGGCTAGTCACAGTTCTCTGAGCTCTCTCAGCCCCATCCACCTCACAGGGTGTTTGTGTGGGGTGGGAAAGGAAAGGAGTTTGTAAGCCCCTTTGAGTCTCCTTGCAGGAGAGAAAGGGGGGATATAAATTTAAAACTCTTCTTCTTCTACCAATGAGTCAATGACCCAGGGCAACTTAGATTTCACCTTCAGCAATTATGCTGGCGACTGAGGCCCTTTCTGTGCAAATCTCCTAAAACATTTGTAAACACTTGTGAAATATTTTCAATCCTCTTTTTTGTTCCCACTCACCCCCTTGAAACAATTCCTGGCCATATTTTTTTGCTTTTCCCTGTTTTTTCCCCCAGTGTGTGGGCAGATCAGTGTTTCATGCTTCATAGCCTCATGCTGCAGTTCCCTGAGTCTTCTGCTGTGAAAACTAACCCCCCACCCAAATTGTTTTTCAAAAATGCTCTGAAATGTTCCAAAAACAGGGTACAGGGTTTCTGAAGGCAAGGAGTAAATTCACAAAATGGCATATGAGCTAAATTTATTTATTTATTTATATTTTATAGCACACAAATGATGCCTTTTCAAAAAAATTTAGCTAAAATGATCACTAGAAAAGAGGATGCATTTGAAACATTTTGAAGCTGCAAATAAAAATGGGGGGGGGGGGACACACACACACATAACTTCTTGGAAAAAATATTTTATTTCATGCCCCAAAACATTTTAAAGTATCTGTGCAGAAGGGGCCTGAGTCTTTAGTTCAGAAGCAAGAGATTATAAGAACATAAGAACATAAGAACTAGCCTGCTGGATCAGACCAGAGTCCATCTAGTCCAGCATTCTGCTACTCGCAGTGGCCCACCAGGTGCCTTTGGGAGCTCACATGCAGGATGTGAAAGCAATGGCCTTCTGCTGCTGCTGCTCCTGAGCACCTGGTCTGCTAAGGCATTAGCAATCTGAGATCAAGGAGGATCAAGATTGGTAGCCATAGATTGACTTCTCCTCCATAAATCTGTCCAAGCCCTTTTTAAAGCTATCCAGGTTAGTGGCCATCACAACCCCCTGTGGCAGCATATTCCAAACACCAATCACTGCGTTAAGTGAAGAAGTGTTTCCTTTTATTAGATCCTAATTCTTCCCCAGCATTTTCAGTGAATGCCCCCCCCTGGTTCCTAGTAGCAGCCGAGAAAGAGAAAAAAGAATTTCTCTCTGTCAACATTTTCTACCCCATGCATAATTTTATAGACTTCAATCATATATCCCTCAGGAAGCGTCTCCTCTCCAAACTAAAGAGAGTCCCAAAGCGGCTGCAGCCTCTCCTCATAAGGAAGGTGCTAAATCCTTCAATCATCCTCACGTTGCCCTTCTCTCTGCACTTTTTTCTATCTCACCGATATCCTTGAGAGATGTGGCGACCAGAGGGAGCCTTGAACACAGTACTCCAAGTGGGAATTGGCACCCGCGTGCTGCGGCTATAAGAGGCATGACAATCTTTGCAGTTTGTTCCTGAATTCCTTTCCTAATTATCCCCAGCATAAGTTTGCCGGGGTTTTCACGCTGCCATGCATTGAGTTGACATTCCATTGGAACTATCAACTAAAGGCGCCCAAATCCCTTTCCTGGTCTGTGACTGAGTAGCACTGACCCTGCTAAGCGTGTATGTGAAGTTTGGATTTTTTTTACTCGTGCATCACTTTACATTTCGCTGATTGAACTGCATTTGCCATTTCTTATTACTCACCTAATTTATCCAAGTCCGCTTAGAATATACACTTAGCAATCCTTGGTGGTTCTTACCACCCTACATAATTTGGTATCATCTGCAAACTTGGCCACCACACTACTACCGCCTAACTTTTAGGTCATTTTATGAATAAGTTAAAGAGCACTGGTCCCAAAGCCAGGATCCTTAGGGGACACCACTCCCGACATCTCTCCACATTGTAGGAACTTCCCATTTATACCCACCCTTTGTTTCCTGTTCCTCAACCAGTTTTAATCCATAGGAGGACTTCCCTCTTATTCCTTCATTGCTGAGTTTTTTTTTTTTTTTCTCAACAGTCTCTGGTGAGGAACTTTGTCCAAAAACCTTTGGAAATCCAAGTAGACAATGTCCACTGGTTCCCCCCCCTTATCCACATGTCTGTTTACACACCCTCAAAGAACTCTAGTAAGTTTGTAAGACAGGACTTGCCTCTACAAAGAAACCATGCTGACTCTTCCTCCAACGGAGTCTTGCTTTTCTACATGTTTAATAATTTTATCAACTTTAATGATAGATTCTACTACTAATTTACCAGGAACCAGATGTCAAACTGACTGGCCTGTAATTTCAGGTCCCCTAGACCCGCTGCCTTAAAGGTGGTGTGACATTGGCCATCTTCCAGTCTTCAGGGATGGAGCCTGATTTCAGGGATAAGTTACGCATATTAATGTGAGAACATCAGCAATTTCATGCTTGAGCTCTTTAGAACTCTTAGATGAATGCAATCTGGGCCAAGAGGATTTGAAAGAGTTGCTTATTTAGTTTTATCAATGGCTGCCAGAACTTCTTCCTTGTCTACCACTAACCCAGCTAGTTCCTCAGTTCACCTCCTAAGAAGCTTGGTTCCAGGTGCAGGAATTTACCTCACACCTCCTCTTGGGTGAGACAGATGCAAAAGAATTCATTCAGCTTCTCTGCAATCTCCCTGTCACCTTTTAGCACACCTTTTGTTTCCTTGTCGATCTAGCGGACCTGGCTTCCCTAGCTGGCTTCCTTAGCGCTTTTGATAGCTTGAAGAACTGTTTGTTGCTAGTCTTGATGTTAGTAGCCATGCGTTCCTCACGCGAAATCCTATTTTGCCTCCCCTTACAGCTAACTTGCTTCTCTTTTGCCACCATTTGTGTTGTTCTCTCTGGTATTCTTCCATCCAGTTAAAGTTGGACTTCCATTTTCTAAAGAAGACATCTTTTTTTTCCTAATAATTACCTCAACCTCCCTTGTTAACCATGAGTGGCTTTCTTTTTGGACTGGGCGCTGCCTTTCCTAACCTCGCGGAACACATTCCAGCTGGAGCTTTTAAGACTGTGTTTTTAAATAACCTCCAAGCACCTTGGACATTTTTTGACTCTCTTGATTTTCCCTTTCAGCTTCCCCTGCGCGCTTTTCTCCCCCCTCATCTTTGAGAAATTTCCCTTTCTGAAAGGCAAATGTAACTACGGTAGTAGTTGTCCTTGTTAAGCATGCAGAGATACTGAGTCTGGCAGCATTGTAATTAGCTGTTCCCTGCTCGGCTCAACAACACTGACTTCCCTTTCAGGTCCTGGGTCCCATGCATAGAATTAGATCTAGGATCCCACATCTCCCCTGGTTGGTTCTACAACCATCTGCTCCTAAGCCACAGTCATTTAGCATATCCAGGAATGTTCTCTCCTTACTATGACCTGAACATGCATTTTTCCAGTTTATGTGGGGAGTAGTTAAAATGCAGCCCATTACCACGACATTTTGCTTTTGTTGGCCTCTCTAATTTCTTTTTCATCTCAAGTCCTCTTGTGCACTTGGTCAGGGCGATAATATATTCCCTAATGATGACTTTGCTTCACCCCTGGTATTGATATCCACAGTGCTTCTGGTAGAGGAATCAGCTCCCCCTACATTGTCTATTTTATGTGACACTATGCTCTCTCTTTGATGTAGAGGCCACCCACCCCCCAATGCAGCCCTGTCCTATCCCCTTCCTGTAGAGCCTGTAACCTGGGATAACAGCATCCCACTGGATTATAAGAACCTTAAGAACATAAGAACTAGCCTGCTGGATCAGACCAGAGTCCATCTAGTCCAGCATTCTGCTACTCGCAGTGGCCCACCAGGTGCCTTTGGGAGCTCACATGCAGGATGTGAAAGCAATGGCCTTCTGCTGCTGCTGCTCCTGAGCACCTGGTCTGCTAAGGCATTAGCAATCTGAGATCAAGGAGGATCAAGATTGGTAGCCATAGATTGACTTCTCCTCCATAAATCTGTCCAAGCCCTTTTTAAAGCTATCCAGGTTAGCTGGCCATCACAGCCTAAGCTGGCAGCATATTCCAAACACCAATCTGCGTTGCGTGAAGAAGTGTTTCCTTTTAGTAGAATCTAATTCTTCCCCAGCATTTTCAATGAATGCCTGGTTCCTAGTATTGTGAGAAAGAGAAAAAAGAATTTCTCTCAATAAGCATTTTCTACCCCATGCATAATTTTATAGACTTCAATCATATCCCCCTCAGGCGTCTCCTCTCAAGCTAAGAGTCCCAAGCGGCTGCAACTCTCCTCATAAGGAAGGTGCTCCAATCATCAATCATCCTCACGTTGCCCTTCCTGCACTTTTTTCTATCTCTTGATATCCTTTTGAGATGTGGCGACTAGGGCGGGCACGATACTCCAAGTGGGAATTGGCACCCGCGTGCTGCTCCATAGGGCATGACAATCTTTGCAGTTTTATTCTCAATTCCTTTCCTAATTATCCCCAGCATAAGTTTGCCTTTTTCACGCTGCCATGCATTAGGTTGACATTCCATTGGAACTATCAACTAAGGCGCCCAAATCCCTTTCTGGTCTGTGACCCAGTAGCACTGGCCCTGCTTGGCGACCAATATTGAAGTTTGGATTTTGCCCCTCGTGCATCACTTTACGTTCGGCTACATTGAACTGCATTTGCCATTTCTTGGCCCACTCGCCTAATTTGTCAAGGCGTGCTTGGAGCTCTTAGCAGTCATTTGTGGTTCTCACCACCCTACATAGTTTGGTATCATCTGCAAACTTGGCCACCACACTACCCACCTAACTTCCAGGTCATTTTGAATGGTTAAAGAGCACTGAATTTAAAGCGGATCCTTAGGGGACACCACTCCCTACATCTCCATTGTAGGAACTTCCCATTTATACCCACCCTTTGTTTCCTGTTCCTCAACCAGTTTTAATCCATAGGAGGACTTCCCTCTTATTCCTTCATTGCTGAGTTTTCTCAACAGTCTCTGGTGAGGAACTTTGTCAAAGCCTTTGGAAATCCAAGTAGACAATGTCCACTGGTTCCCCTTATCCACATGTCTGTTTCCCTCAAAGAATACAAGTAAGTTTGTAAGACAGGACTTGCCTCTACAAAAGCCATGCTGACTCTTCCTCCAGCAGGTCTTGCTTTTCTATGTTTAATAATTTTATCAACTTTATTGATAGATTCTACTAATTTACCAGGAACCAGATGTCAAACTGACTGGCCTGTAATTTCAGGTCCCCTGGGCCCGCTTTCTTAAAGATTGGTGTGACATTGGCCATCTTCCAGTCTTCAGGGATGGAGCCTGATTTCAGGGATAAGTTACGCTTATTAATGTGGTATCATCAGCAATTTCATGCTTGGAATCTTTAAAACTCTTGGATGAATGCAATCTGGGCCAAGGGGATTTGAAAGAGTAGCATTTTAGTTTATCAATGGCTGCCAGAACTTCTTCCTTGTCTACCACTAACCCGGCTAGTTCGCCAGTTCACCTCCTAAGAAGCTTGGTTCAGGTGCAGGAATTTTCCCTCACCTCTCTTGGGTGAACAGGTGCGAAAATTCATTCAGCTTCTCTGCAATCTCCCTGTCACCTTTTGGCACTGCTTTGTTCCTTCATAGATCTAGCGGACCTACCTTCCTAGCTGGCTTCCTTAGCGCAGTATTGCTTGAAGAACTGTTTGTTGCTAGTCTTGATGTTAGCAGCCATCGTTCCTCACGCGAAATCCTTTTTTGCCTCCCCGCCCGGCTGCTTGCTTCTCTTTTGCCACCATTTGTGTTCTCTCTGGTATTCTTCCATCCAGTTAAAGTTGGACTTCCATTTTCTAAAGACATCTTTTTTCCTATCATTACCTCAACCTCCCTTGTTAACCATGAGTGGCTTTCTTTTTGGACTGGTAGCTGCAGCACCAACCTCGCGGAACACATTCAACTGGAGCTTTTAAGACTGTGTTTTTAAATAACCTCAAGCACCTTGGACATTTTGACTCATGATTTTCCTTTCAACTTCCCCTGCGCGCTTTTCTCCCCCCTCATCTTTGAGAATTTCCTTCCTGAAAGGCAAATGTAACTACATTAGTAGTTGTCCTTGTTAAGCATGCAGAGATACTGAATCTGGCAGCATTGTAGTGGCTGTTCCCTATCGACAACAACTGACTTCCCGCGCACCAGGTCTGGGTCCCATGCAAGAATTAGATCTGGGATCACATCTCCCTGGTTGGTTCTGCAACCATCTGCTCTAAGCCACAGTCATTTAGCATATCCAGGAATGTTCTCTCCTTACTATGACCTGAACATGCATTTTTCCAGTTTATGTGGGGATAGTTAAAATCGCCCATTACCACGACATTTTTGCTTTTGTTGGCCTCTCTAATTTCTTTTTCCATCTCAGATATCCACAGTGCTTCTGTAGAGGAATCAGCTCCCCCTGCATTGTCTATTTTATGTGACACTATGCTCTCTTTGATGTAGAGGGCCACCCCACCCCCAATACGCCCTGTCCTATCCTTCCTGTAGAGCCTGTAACCTGGGATAACAGCATCCCACTGGATTATGAGAAGCAGCAACAGGGTTGGCAATGCAATCATTTATAGACTGCTGCAGGCTCTTGATTGAGCTGAATGCCTTTTGATTCTGATCACAAGTTTCTTATGCAAACACTCCCAACTTCCCCAGCTCAAGAAAATAAATGAGACTTTACTGAATGTTTTTGCTGAAAATGCAACATAAATAAATCACAAAATTAAGGAGCTTGAAAGCTGGAAAAAATGTTGATTTTTCAGAGAAGTTGAAAAGGTAAAAAGGAAGAACTGAAGGTGGGAGAAAGGGACAGAAAAAGATAGAGGGGAAAGGGCTGCCAGTGGAAGAATTTTTTTAAAAAAACGATAAATAGGTCAGAAAGTGGGAAAGAAGAAAAAAGGAGAGTTCCAGGGACTGCCAGGGGAGGAATGAGGACTTCCCCAGCTTATATCAACTTTCTTCCATTAAAATAATAATAACATACCGCCCGGTATTTGAAAATACGTTGTATAAGTTGACCACACAGACATGAATTATCCTTAGATGATGCTTCTCAGTTGATAGAGTTTTGTCAGTAATTGCAGAACTCTTGGGTCCTTTTATTTGTAAAAACTAGGAGACTAGTTCATATTGCCTTCAAAAGACTCCCAAAACAAGGGGAGTATCTATAACTATCCTATTTTCACACAGTAAAGAACTCTGTTCTCCAGAAAAGGCCCTCGCATATACTTTCTTCCTAGTAACTTAAATTCTTCCTCCAGAGCCACGTAACTACATTTCCCAATGTAATTGATACCATTGTACACCACGACTGCAGTTATAGGTACTTCTTCTTGTAGCTGGTTCCACAAAGATATGATTCTACTAGCACTAAAGCCCATTTTAAATTAAAATAAAATGGGTTTAAGTAAGGGCTGTTTGACAGTGGAATGCACTATCTCGGAGTGTGGTGGAGTCTCCTTCTTTGGAGGTTTTTAAACAGAGTCTGGATGGCCATCTGACAGGAGTGCTTTATGTTTTCTGCATTGGACTTGATGGCCCTTGGGGTCTCTTACAACTCTATGATTCTAGGAAGGGGGGAGGGAGGGCAGGGAACAACCTCCTCCTTCTTCTCTCCAGAAGAGCACCCATATTGTTTGGGGAGGGGGGGCTCCTGGGTTGGGGGAAGGTGGGTGGGGACAGGATGGAGTTTCATGAGTCCTGCACACCCATTGGTGGCGGGGGGGGGGTTGTCGTTGGACATTTTATCCCTTAGGCCCGTGGTGGCGAACCTTTGGCACTCCAGATGTTATGGACTACATTTCCCATCAGCCCCTGCCAGCATGGCCAATTGGCCATGCTGGCAGGGGCTGATGGGAAATGTAGTCCATAACATCTGGAGTGCCAAAGGTTCGCCACCACGGCCTTAGGCAATTATGTATAAGGATGTGTAGATCTTGTAATAGTTGTGAATTTGTCCCTGCCCTTTCATTTCCTCAGTCCTCTATGGGGCTCATTCTCCCCTGCCACTAGAGGGCTTTTGAGATCACTAAATTATTGTAATGTTCAAACAGAGGAGAGCACAGCTTCCTTCTTTAAAAAGTCTCTAGCCCTTTGGGTTGCTGAATTAAAGAGAACATATGTAACCAGTCCCTCTCCCCTTATGAGTTTGCAACCAAAAGGGATACAGACTTACTGCGGGAAGGAAGGAAGGAAGGAAGGAAGGAAGGCAGGAAGGCAGGAAGGCAGGAAGGCAGGAAGGCAGGAAGGCAGGAAGGAAGGAAGAAAGGAAGGAGGAGGAAGGAAGGAAGGAAGGAAGGAAGGAAGGAAGGAAGGAAGGAAGGAAGGAAGGAAGGAAGGAAGGAAGGAAGGAAGGAAGGAAGGAAGGAAGGAAGGAAGGCAGGCAGGCAGGCAGGCAGGCAGGCAGGCAGGCAGGCAGGCAGGCAGGCATACAGCGTTATGATGCTAAGACAGTCTACCAGTTACCAGGGTTGCTTTTTTCAAGTGTGAAAAAGCTCTGTCATGTTCATAAAGGGGGTGAATGAAAGCTGCAGAGACTGGGGTAAAAAAATGGCATTGATGTGGGTGGGGCCTGCAAAAATGTGTATCATCCTATCCATGTTGTGTCAGAAAGTGCTTTGACTTCAAAGGGATCCAAAAAGATCATGTATAGCCAGGTTTGGGAAAGGCTGCAGCAGAGCAGCTAAAAACACAGAAGCAGGATAAACAGAGAATAAAGCAGTGCTCCAGCAGGGAAGTCAAAGCAGGGCAGAACATCCATGTTGAAACAAGCTATGACTGTGATATTGTTTTTCTCCAAGTAATACTGTTTCCTTTATTTACTACTAAATTTGTAGGGTTTTTTAAAAAAATTATTTGTTCCCACCTCTCAGACGGCAAAAACTAAGATAAAACCAACCTGGACACAGAATATTATTTGAAAACACAGACATTCTGGACCACTCTGACAACCACTACATCAGACTACACAGAGAAGCCATTGAAATCCACAAGCACATGGACAATTTCAACAGAAAGGAAGAAACCATGAAAATGAACAGAATTTGGCTGCCAGTTTTGAAAAACACTAGAGTCAAGACAGTGACTAATCAGCTCCACACAGACACAGGATGGCTATAGACAATCAAAGGGAACAAAGGCCAGACTACTTCTATTCAGATGCCTCACCTATTGACCTTGCCATCTCCATTGTTACTTACATGCTACACTTCATTGTTTCTCAGTTGCCAGGCCACTGCTATTCAGATGCCCTCACCTATTGACCTTTACTCACAGGTATATATACTCCACTTGCTTTTCTTTCCAACTATCAGATCCTCTGAAGATGCCAGCCACAGATGCAGGTGAAACGTCAGGAGAGAATGCTGCTAGAACACGGCCATACAGCACGGAAACCACAAAGCACCCTAAGATAAATCCACTGAGGTTGACTAGTCTGCAGTAGTTTGCAGTATTCTTTCTCTATCTGGCCTATTATGCATGGAGTGCTTTGTGTGATGCTCCAAGTCCCACAGTGCCTTCACAGTGGGCTCTCTTGCATTTTCTTGTTTAAATATGAAGTGGCTCCCCACTGCCTGCTGCACAGTTTGTAGGACAACTGGGATCCCCTCCAACTCCTTGCAGGGATCGACGGGCAACATTTCCCTAAAAATACAAAAGCAATGAAAGAAGCCTGCATAATATGGATATAAGAAATATCAATAGGACATTTAAAGGTCTTTTAAAAAACAAAAAAGGCAACCTTCGATCTTGGCTTTTGACAAGGAGAGACCTGAAGGAGTGGAAACTCCATAGCAAGAGGGAAACATCAGGATTTCCTGTTCTCACTAACAGCTCATGGTATTTCCAGGATCTGTGCAATCATTACTTATATGAAGCGTACACACAGACATCTCTACCCCCACTGAAATCCCGAACAGACTCGGTGTGGGGCACAGCACCACTGCATAATCAGCCCCCCCCCCTCTAAGATTGGATATACCCTCAATTAGCTTATATAAAACTGAGACATTTATATTTTAAATGTCATAAATATGTCAGATAGTACACATTCATATGCTGAGTTCTGCATGATATATTTCATGTTGTAAAGCAGTAACATAAATGCATGTTTTATAATTAAGTATTGCCTTTATTTCAGCCTCCACCTCCAATTTATGTTGTTGTTTTCCTGGAAAGTTTACATCTGTAATAATAAAGGTCTTACAAATGGAGATGACACAAGCAAAAGAAAGTCCAAAATGGACTTCTTCTCTTGTTGCCATTCCCTCTTAGACTAATTTTTAAAATAATCTACCTCCTTTCTTGAGATATAAAAGCAGAACACGGCCTTCTTCTGGTAAGGTAAACAGACTAATCATTTAAATCCCTTTCCCCCCTAGACATTCAAATGCATGAATTTTGTGCATAATGGGGCTGAATCTGACCAGGAATATTTGATATGATAGGATTGGAGCGGGATGGAGGTGCAATTTGAAAACTAAACAAAATCTAACTGGAATCTAACAGTGACATGTGGCTTACTTGGCAGGGAAAACTGCAACAAATATGCCTTTTGCTAAGAATGTTGAAAAGCTGTACCAACACATCTGCAAGGGAAAGAGGCTGGTATGACCAATACATTTGCTCTATAAAATTAAACTATTCCCATGAATTCTGGGAAATTTATCCAGTGGGCTTTTTGCCTGACACACTGTGTGACTCCATTTCATGCAGAAAGCCCCTTTTCCTCCCATTTCTCCCTGCATAAAACCGTCTGTTACAGTTTTATTTTGGCATTTGTTATTGTTAGCATGCAAGGTCTACAAACACATATGGATTTGATTGCTTTATGTGAACTGACAAAATTCCATCCTTGCCCACAAAAAACAAGAGAAATCCCTAAACTGCAAAGAAGACCCCTTGAGCAAGTAATCCTGCATTCCCTCACAAGCTTCTTCAAAGCCAGATAGAATTTCTATGCTTCCTTTTACAAGTCATATGCAATGCCGCCCTTCTAAAAGACCCCTCTGTGTTTCGCAACACACAAGATTTCTAGCATGGCAAGTTACTTCATTCTTTTGTGACTAGGAAAAATTGCAGACTTCCAATCTACCACTTAAGCTTAAATTGGTCTTATACATGTTGCATGATGAGTTTCTCATGCTCAATGGTGTATCTATGGGGGACAGAGGAAGCATACAACACAGGCACCACTTTCAAGGGTCACAGGGGGTGCACTGGGCCAGTCCCCACTCTTCCCTACCCATCACAATTGCTTTCACCCAGAGAAAGCAGGGCCTGCTGTTCACCCACAAACTTGCTGCTGCAATTGCTTCCACCCCGCCTGCATAGTATATTCACTGCTTCTTCCCCTCACACCACTTCTTCCCCCTACGTACAATTTGGTGGGGGTGCAGATTGCACGTGGGTACCCCAGGTGCCCATTTATGCAGGTAAGCCATTGCTCATGCTCATATCACTGGCATCCAATCTCATATGAGGGCAACTGTGGTCTGCTCTTTGTAACAGCATTGTCTACTCAAGGTATCAAGACGACTGGGATGGGAGATATACTAGCAGAGATAAAGACATGACAGAGGAAATATTGTGTTCAGAATCTCAAAGAGGTCACATGATTGTTCATCTATCTGTGGGGAAGGCACAGAGGAACATCTACAGCTCTGTTCTATTCCAACACTACTCGTAAATTGTTCGTTAAAGAATACTATGATGACAACAAACAAAAATCAAGGTGCTCTGTAGACAGGGGGGCCACTCAAACAAACCTTCTATGGCCCACTCTGCACAGGGCACCGGTGTACATGACACCAGTGTAGCTCTTGGGCCATTCGCACACTTGTGTGCAGGCAGTCCGGGAGCAGCCACGGCCTGCGTCCACACGGTGGTGCACCTCTTAGAAAAACCTTGCCTCCTCTTCCCTGTGTAGCTCTATCGGGCTGAGGGGACACACACCCGTGGCCCTGGCAACACCGCAGGAGTCAAAGGGCAGGAGGCATGTCTCCTCAGCCTGACAGGGCTACACAGGGAAGAGGGGTAAGGTTTTTTTTTAAAGTGACACGCTGAAAAGCAGTGGTATGCACCCGGTACCATTCACTTGGCACCGGTTGCACATCGCTACTTTTCAAAAGACTCGCTAAACCAGCAAGTCAGAAAAACACTGTTGTGGAGGGAATGCGGAGCTGTGCTCCAGCAGCAGTCCGAACTCCTCCCCCACAACAGCGTTTTTACCACCGGCACACCGGTCTTTATGGCCCGTGCAGAGTGGGCCTATGTTAGTATGGCATGAAGGAGAAGCAGACGTACCAGAAGGTGGTGCCCTGCTACAGTTTCAAATTGCTAGACGTGGATCTGACCCATGGAACTTCAAATACAAAGAACAAAACCAAGTGAGCATGACTGTGATTTTTTTTTTTAAAAAAGGCTTCAAGCTAAAGTAAAATGTCAGATATGGACTGGCTCCCTATGCAGGAAAAAACCCCGAATGCCTTGTTCACATAGTGGGCAGCCAGAAGATGACTCTGACATTTTCCCTCTATATTTAGCATCCTCATTGTCTGGCACTAATGTGTGACTGTCAATGACTGTTTTTTATTAGATGACAGAACAATGAATACGTCAGACTATGTTTGCTATGCTCCACCTCCACCAGCACTATTTTTGCCAATAATTTCTGAGCAAATCTGCCTGCTATAGAGACTCTGGTACAGAATGATGCACGTCTTATCTCTTCTGCATTTGTTCCTCACATTACACTTTGATTTCCTACTAATCTTCTTTAGTTATTTAATCCTAAAGCACTGCTTTTCATTCAGTCCACCCATCATCACAGTCTCTGAAATTGCCATAAACCCTTATACTCAAAAGAAAATGTTAAGAGTACTTAGATTCCAATTTATATTTACAGATTTTGAATCTCTTTCCAGAACTAAGGCAAACAACAATATTCTTGGTTCATGTGTAAAACTAGGCCCAGAAGTAACAGGGACTAATAGTGGATGCTCAGAAACATGGCGGGGGAAAGTACCAACAAGTTGCATCCAGTGTATGATATCCCCATGGGATTTTTTAAGGCAAGAGGCATTCAGAAATGGTGTGCCATTGCCTGCCTCTGTGGAAGCCCTGGATTTTCTAAGTGACCTCCCATCCAAATAGTAACCTGCTTAGCTTCTGTGATCTAATGAGGTAGCCTCAGCCATCCAGATTAGTACTTCACAAAAGCAGCAGTAGCTAAAACCCTTTACATTGCATCCTCTGTTCCTTAAAAGCAGCAATACCATATAATTTCAAACAATCTAGAGATTCCTCATTAGGACATGACCTACAGTTTAGCGTAAGACTTTTATACCTAATGCCATACATTTTAAAAATTGCCTCTGCCACCATGACAGCAAAGCCATGAAATATTTTGCCAAGATCTCAACTATTGACTGAAGTACCTTGTTGCTCTATTGTTCCATCTGTGTGCTGCATCTGTACAAAATTTGAGAGCAACTGGTTTCCAGTTGAGTTCCGAATAATTCATAAGGTATGGGTGCTTACCTTTAAGGCCTTCACAGCTGGCCTGGGACCCTCAGACCTTTTCGGGACCTGCCTTTACCCCATAATGTCCCTACACGGCCTCTACACGCTCGGCCAGAGGCTGACTTTGTTGGTGGTCCCCTAGCCCGGCGATGATCAGCGGTTATAGCCTCTACCCGGGCTAGGGCTTTTTTCACGGCGCTGGCCCGTTTCTGATGGAACACCTTGCCACCACCAGCTATTCATTCCCAAGGGACCTTGGAGGAAGTTCCGCAGGGGCCTGTGGTAACCGGTTCAGCTCCACCGGGCGTTTGGGGAGGCCGGCCGCTGAGGTGCACCCCACCCCTTCCTTCTCCCTTTCCCCTTTACTTCCTGGGTTCTTCACTTCTCTGTTTTGTTTTTCCAGGGTGGATTTATGAAGACTGTGTTTATGTTGGACACCACTGCAATGCATTGTTATTAATCTGTTTTAATGGGGGTATTGTAATTATTGTTTTTATCATGTTGTTCACCGCCCAGAGCCCTTCGGGGGAAGGGCGGTATACAAGGCTTAATTAATTAATTAATTAATTAATTAATTAATTAATTAATTAATTAATTAATTAATTAAATAAATAAATAAATAAAATGTTGTTCAAAAATCTGTACAACACTTCAAGTTCAGCTTTTAAGAGTAAAATCTATGGAACTCACTGCACTTTCAGATCTGAGAATGTCTGTGGTTTCTGATAGCTCTCAAATTGTGACTTTTCAGGGAAAGCGAAGGGAATCAACTTTCTTTGGGCTTTCTTGCTCCTCCTGGCTTTGCCCACCCACACACAAGTAGTTCCTCCCACAAGGAGTAAACAAGGAAATGTGGGGTGGGCCAAATGGCACCTCAGCTCAGCTATGAACACTTCACAGCAGGAGAAACCTGTTAAAACAGAAAACCGCAGGGAAAACTTGCTGCAGTACACACAATTGTGAGGTAAGTACTGCATGCATAAAAGACCATAGTTCTAACATTAGTATCCCTACTTTCGAAGTGCTGACTGCCAGTAAGCATTAGCCTTCCTAGAAAATGGATTGAAGGGGGGAAGTTTCAAGAATTATCTATCCAGCTTGAAGGCCACAACTTGAGAGTATATTACACTTCCTAACAGTTCTACAAGAAAGTTGTATTAAGTTAGGGCCCAACAGCATAAGAGATCATAACGCCACATGTTTGGCATGTGATATGCCCTTGTGGAAAACAGAGCCTCCTTCAGTACCAGCCCATTTTTAAACTTCTGCCCTAGTTTCCTTTCATGACTCATAGTTTCCTCTCAAAATACATTCTTGGGTATATTCCAGTTGCACTGCCAAGACTACTTATAAAAGTTAGGCAACTCGGTTTATAAAAAACCCAACAATGTAGAAAAGTGTTAAAATGAAATTAAAAAGTTGCCTTCTGTTATTTATAGCTGTGCGAATGGGCTGATGGACTCAAGCAGTAGCCAGGAAATTGCAAGCACGGGAGCCCTCTTACATGTTTGGCTTTCAGGTTGTTCCCTTGGTGTCACACGAAGGTAGCTTTAGAGTTCAATAATGGGAGAAAAACATGCCAAGGCCTTCTTGAAAAAATATAATCAGAAAATATAAAAATACAAAAGAATCATTATTTACAACAGAGTTTCTATGGAAATAAACTTATTTAACCAAGTGATGGAGCCACAGGGGAAAAACTACAACACAGAAATGCTTCCTTTAGTGGGACAAATCAAATATCCATTATGTTTTGAAGAATAGCCTTTGGAGGTTCACACATATGACTTGGTAGAGGTTTGAAGTCCTTTTGGTTGTTGACATCTAGAAACCAGTGGCATATACTTCCTCTCGCAATGGAGGCTCTATTTAGTTATAAGGTTAATAGCCATTCAAGAATCTCTATGAACGTATCCTTATAACTCAAATCTAGTTCTTGTTATGCCATTTGGTGATACTTTAATGGGTACATTTATTGATTGAAAAATTTAACTCTTAGAAATATCCTTGTTTTTCTATATCGGAATCAGAACCTTTAATGGTCAATTAAAACCAACAGAAAACAGGTCAAGTTGGAACGTTTTTGTCTAAAAACAGAATTGAAAATTTAAAATTAGATAAGTGGTCTAACCATTGTTATCTGAGGGCATTTTATCAATATTGCCAAGCCAATTCACTATCAACTTTGACAAATCAGAAGTTTTTCTATATAACAAGTTTTCTAAACATTTCCTTTGTGTAGCATCAACTACAGATACTTTTGCAGGCGGTTTGCTGTTACAACTAAGATAATACTCATCAAGATATTTTGGATATCAGGCTGATTAGAGACCTTTGCCACTTTTTCTTATGTTTCCAATTCAGTTTTGAGTCGTATTTGCCCCCTTTTCACTATTTTTGTGTCTAAAGTGACTGCAAAGCCACTTTCCAAACACAGTGATAATTTTCTCTGATTATCACTCTGGGCTGGTTTGAACCTGAGATAATATGAATATTTGTCATGTTTCATCAAAATATCCAACCAGTCACTAGTAACAGATTTACTGATAGTATAAAGTGGAATATAGCAAAGATTATTTTAGTATAAATGTTGGTCTGTGTTGTAAGGTAGGCCTTGGAAAATACAGAACATGTTTTCTTCTGTTAACTGTCATGTTCCTGCTTGCCTTCTTTGCTTCACAAATGTTGTTGGGAGGTTGTTAAAGGGAAATGCTTTAATATCCCCTGTGAAGCAACAAAGAGTTACTTCATAACAGGGAAAGAAGTGACCTCAACACAGAACAAGTTAAAGCCTTGTTTGCAAACTGGGCCAAAACTGAAATCTGACCCACCCCTGAGGAGCTTAATAACTGCAAACAATGTTCTCAGAATCAATATCTGTGGTGCAGTAAAGTGGAGGCAAAACAAGAACTGCAAGTAAGGATTCTGAGAAAATTGTTTGCAGCTTCTCAGTCTCTTGTTTCTTCTTGTCATAAGTACATGGAAGTAGTCTACAGCTATCAAAAATGAATATGTTTAATCTTTACGTTCATTCACTGGAGTCAGAGGGACTGACAGATGCAGCAAAAAAAAGGGTGGTGCAATCTGGTTATCCTACCACACTCAGCTAATGGCAGCACCTGCTTTGAGGATAAGGAGTCTTCC
The DNA here is from genome assembly GCF_021028975.2 of Sphaerodactylus townsendi. Lineage (NCBI taxonomy): Eukaryota > Metazoa > Chordata > Lepidosauria > Squamata > Sphaerodactylidae > Sphaerodactylus > Sphaerodactylus townsendi. Next base: position 97,430,341 of record NC_059427.1, on the reverse strand, counting down.
TTTAAAGAGGGTGCCCACTGCTGGCTGAGCAGGATAGTGGGATACAGCCCAGAGATACGTTGGTTTTTACTAAGTTGGTTTCTCAGGCCCTGCAATGTATTCACACTGGAGAATAAAAAGAGGTATACCTACTTATTTGCCAGAATGACAATAGGAAAGTTAGCCAGAAATAGTTATAGATCCTGCAGTCTGGAAAACAATGTGTACTTATTGCATCCACAGGCACACTTGGATATATTTCACATTCATCAGTCTTCATGCTGAAGCTCCTGCAGTGTCCTTTAGATCCAGGCTATGAAGGGGCTGGAACAAATTTCACCAAAAACATACAGAAGTTGCTTGCAAATGCCTAAGAATAACTTCGTTCCCAGCATGGGCATAACAATCTATCATCAGTCATCATGTTATTATGAAATCATTATATTATTACCACAGCAGTGCTGCCACTTCTGGATAGTACAAAAAAACCCACAAAAACATGATGGTTGGTATCTCACCCAGTGGTGGAATTCAACAGGTTCGCAATAATTTTGCCATGTCCGACATAAAATGGTGCCTCGTGAAATTCAAACCAGTTGTTAAACCATTTGAACTCCACCAATTTATCTGGTTGTTAAATTATTTGAATTTCACCACTGATCTCACCCCATGTGACCTCACTAATGATTCTGTCAAAAGCTCATGTACTAGTCTGTTCTACCGTGTTTCCTCGAAAATAAGACAGTGTCTTATATTAATTTTTGCTCCCAAAGATGCGCTATGTCTTATTTTCAGGGGATGTCTTATATTTGTGTGTTCTGTTTGTCAGGCATGCTTCCAAACAAAAACTTTGCTACATCTTACTTTGGGGGGATGCCTTATATTTCGCACTTCAGCAAAACCTCTACTACGTCTTATTTTCCAGGGATGTCTTATATTCGGGGAAACAGGGTAGTTACATTAATTTTCAGAGACTATCTATACAACTTGCTTCTACAAAAGATTGTAGGTTTTTTGCTATTCCATCTTGTTGAAATTGGTTTTTTAATGCTTATAATGTTTACATTTTTATACTATTTATATTATTGTATTGTTTTTATGTTTTTACGTGTAATCCGCCTTGAGTCCTTCAAGAGATTGGCGGGGGTAAACATGTAATAAATAAAAAAATAAATAATAAAGGTAGCTAAAATGTAGAAAGCAGCAGAGAGATTGTATCTCATGGGACTTCTGAATGTTTATTTTGGTTCTCGCATTTCTCCTTTAAATCTGATCAACAGAATTTGGAATTCTCTGATGGCTGGTCTAAACATATCTGAAATGGAAATGCTGTGCATGCAGCAAGGCAGCAGGAGGACACAACAGAAGAAGAGTTTGGATTTATACACACACCTCCTTCCTCTTCTGTAAGGAGACTCAAAGTGGTTTACAAACTCCTTTCCCTTCCTGTCCCCACAACAGACACCTTGTGAAGTAAGTGGGGCTGAGAGAGTTGCGAGAGGACTGTGATTAGCCCAAGGTCACTCAGCAGGAATGTAGGAGTGGGGAAACAAATCCAGTTCATCAGATAAGAGTCTACCACTCATACAGAGGAGTGGGGAATCAAACCTGGTTCTCCTGTTTAGAGTCCACCTGCTCTTAACCACTACATCACACTGGTATGGTATGTGCAAACATCTATTCACCTGATTCACATAATATTCATCCACTCCTTTTTCCCCCTTAATTTCAGGAGGGTAGCTGTATTAATCTGCACCGGAACAGTTTTTGAGTCCTGTAGTGCATTAGAGACCAACCAGATTTTCAGGGTATAAGATTGTGAGAGACAAAACTCCTTTCGGGTATCTCACAAATTAAGTTTTGACTCTTGAAAACTTATACCCTGAAAATCTTGCTGGTCTCTCAGGGGATACTGCTCCCTTTTTATTGGAAATGATCACATGAACTAGACATGGCCACTTTTATTCTTTAAAACCTCCCCATGTTCACCTCAGCATGAAATACTGTTTAGCCACACAGAATGCAGCCAAAAATTAGCAACCAGTAAAATAGAGAGAAGCAAACTGTGCTAAGAAAAGACAAAAATGGTGGTTTTGAGCACTGAGATGGGCTTCACAGGCATTTTTTGTGACTGATACAATAGAACAAAGGTAGTAAATGCACAGAGTCTATTTAAAGGAGAAGCTGCAGTCTAAACTGTCTGTTGTCAAAGCCTTCCCAGGAGCGTGCACAACACCACAGCTGAAAGGACCAGAATAGCAGGTATCAAAGGGTAATATCCTCTCTAGATTCGCACATAGCAACAGTGCAGGTTTCTATAGAAACCTGAGGATTATTTTTAGAATTCACCATATTTTAACATCAGCAAACCCATCATGGGTCCAGAAGAGGGCTGCTTCCCCCTATTTGTCTTTCCAGTTTTGAATGCAAAAACTACTCTGTGTGTGCGCGTGTGTGTGCGTGCGTGCATGAACATGCATACGCTTGAAAGATTCTGTCTACAATGAAAACAAAATTATCCCTTGTCAACCATCAAAAACTTGAAGTCTTTTATGACTCTTTTTTTTTGCAATGAGATGATGCTTAGTGAAATGGAACAGCCAAAGCCCAAAAGAATGAGCTAGGGTTAAACCAAAATGGACCATACAATTAGACTATAGGAGGTAGATCACTTTATTGGTACTAAAATGCTCCAGAATAAAGGAAACTGCAAATGGAATCTTAATCCCAAGCAGTGAGTATGCATTATTTGCTGTGCTTAATTACTGCTATGAGGCCTACTGTGCAGAGGGTGACCATCACAACTGCATTTCACAAAAAGACTACCACAGGGAAAGTAGAGGAACAGCAAGTAGAGGAACAGCCTACTCATAATATCATCTGTCCTCATATTGTAGCCACATAAGCCAGACCAGCTAGATCTCCCATATAACAAACATACTCTTGCATTGGTATGGTGGCCCTACTGAAGTTCTCTACACACAAATTCCAGTCAGTACAGTTCCTACACAGACACAGTACAGTTCTCTCACATTTGCTCATCTGATTAGGGATATGTGCCTCTCAAATATGCAGTGCAACAGGATAAAGCAGGAATCTTCAGTGGAACCTTAAAATTAACATAATTTGTTTTGCTATCAGCTTTCATGAGTCTGTACAAGAGGCATCTGCTCCCCAAATAATGCAAGCACATCTCTGATACCCATTTTGCCATATATATATATATATATGGACCCTAGAAGAAGTCCAGATAAACAAGGCATTCTGGTCTCATCCCTGGATAAAGAAAAATAATCAAGCCTAGATCAGGCATCTTCGACTTTTTGATTTGCATAGGTACCATACTGGTTCAACTGCACAGAAAGGAAACATATGCTGCAGCACACCCATTAGAAACTTGCCTATCAGATAAGCACTAACTATTCTGTCACCAATCTTCAAGATCCTATAGAAAATGTACTAGGGATTTTCCAGTTGTAGGTTTCAGTGTTTTATTTACCCAAAGGCTTAGTATCCCTTTCAGTGGTACCCTGTGGTTGTGAGGTTCGCAGTGGGTTTTTCCTGCTTTGTTTTTGTTATTTGTTTGAATGGGACAAGGCCTCTGAAGAGCATCCACAGCCAAGCCAAACAGCCTCCCACCCTTGTTCTTGCTGATTGGGAACTACTTTTGTGTGGATGGGGACAGCTGAGAGGAGCAAGGAAACCCGAAGGAAACTAAACACATGTTGATTCCTTGCTTTCTCTTCACTTTCCCCTGTAATATCAGACTTTAACTAGTCTAAAAAAATGTGGGGAGAGTTGGACTTCAGATCGCGGTGAGATTTAAGAGGGGGAAACATGTCCGTAACCGAGAATGCAACCTGAAGGGAATATAGGCTGAACATAAAGTGGTGGTATTCTAAGATCTGTCACTGAGGCTTAGTGAAGGTCCACCCTACTTCTGGCACTTTCCACTATTTTCTTCTGAGACTCTCTCAATGTCTTGGAGCATTTAATGGTACATGGTGCAAGAGAGGGAAAAAGGTGGCAGTCCATGGGAAGCGGTGCCTTGAATGATCACAAGGGGGTCAAGCAATGATGATCAAAATTAGCATCTCAAAGAAATCAAGGAAGCTCTTGCCCTGGCATCTCTTTCTATTTCGTAATATGCACAGGATGGTGCTTTGCTTCACATACACTGTGAGACAAAAAAAATTTATGCCCATCTGATAATGTTCCCAAAAGACAAAACCACTCATAAAATACTACATGGAAAATTACATACCTAATTCCTTGGCCACAAACAAAAAGACCTACCAAATGTGCAGATGTTGCCTGGATTATTTAGAGATCTGCAACACTTCAACCACACCATAAGTGGAAAAAATCCTGCCTTTTAAGTAGATGGGATCTGATGGGATTCTTCAAAATCTAAACATTTCAGTTTAAGAACGTGGACAGCACTGCCTTAATACAGAAAAGTCTTCTATTTGTATATATTATTATTATTTATTAATTTTATATACTGCCCACTTCCGGAGGGCTCTGGGTGGTGTACAACATAAAATGACATAACATAACAGGAACAGCACAATTGTAATCGGACAATCGTAATATCTTCCCTTTCCTTCAAGAATCCCTCTCCCCATCCTCCATAGCTATTCAATTTATATGAATTGTGTATTATGGATAGTTAATTACAAACTACAAAAATGGAAATTTCTAGGTCACAGAATTATTCTTTAGCATATTATTCTAAAGTCAGTGGTTATTACTGCCCTTTGAGAGCCGAATAGTTTAGCAGATTGACATATAAAACTATCCTGATTTTAGTGTCATTAAACTCAACCCTATATATTCCCTTACATTAAAGCAAAAACATTTATTTAGAAGCTATTTTCAGAATTGAGAGAAATGAAGATTGTAGCAACCAGCAACACCCTTGATTGAATGTAGTTCACTGGAACTGCTACCGCTGTTACCACCATATGGAATCTTTCACGCCTGCCAGTTTTATTTTCACACATTTAAAAAAATCCAGCAATATCTGCTTTTCTGAATGTGATTATATACCTCACACTAACCAAAAGAAATTAAAAGTTTCAAAAGGTGTTAAAAATTCAGAATCTTAAAATGTCACACATTTTGAGACCATTGTGTATTGCTCTGATTATTAGGAAATACTAGCTTACCCAATCCACCCCCATTACGTTACTCCCAATCCTCATGGAACATGGGAATGGTTTCATTCATTCATTAATTTGATTATGGAGATATACAGACACTAACAGTTATTTCCTTCTACATCCATTGAAGACAATGGGCTCAAAAAGGTATAATTCTGCATAGGACTGCACTGTAAGACCACACTTCACTGACATCTCTACTCCCCTTGATCTTATGGATCTGAGTCTGCACACTTCACCAGGTGTCTGAATGTGAGAATAATTAAATTAAACTCTGCTCTCTTGTCAATGTCAGACACCCTTCTGATGACCAAGGTGAATATGAGGATGGCATGGTCATTGTGCACATGACACATTCAGCATTGTATCTCTACGGATAATGGTTCAAAGTTTAAATACCAGGATTCGGATAGCAAACCCATGTTCTGAACAAATTATTGAGAGATAATCCAACAGATTTTTGAGAAATGAGTCACAGCAGGACTTTTTGGATGATTTCTAGGAAAGGGTCAAGCTGATAAGGTCCCAGCGTACAAGGAGCCAAACCCAGCATTTTGCAGAAAGTGAAGTTGCAACAACTGCTGACCAGCCCTGCATGTAACCCTCTCCTGCTCTCTTTGAAGGATCTTTCAGGAAGTTGCAGGCAATCACTGAGAGACAAAACAGGAAGAAGAAAGCCAAACAAGTGCAACATAGGCTAAAAGAAGCAGCTCCTGGCATCCTCATACAGTACTCAGTACAAACCTGGAGCATCTACATGCCCTGGATCAACAAGCTAGGTACATCCCAACTCCTGTTTTTTACTGCAAAATGTATAAAATGTTTTAGGACACTATCTTTAGAATATGGCAGCCTCTCCTAGGGAGTGCCTGCCAGTTATGAAATTACAGTGTGTGAGGTCCACAGATGTTCAAACTCATTTCCACATGCCAGCCAGAATGTAACCACAAAACCCCTTAGGCAAGTAAGGAAATGAAAAGGGAGAAGCCAGTGGTAGATTTTGTACTGTTCTGATATCTTCAGTTCAGGGTTAGGAGTAATCAATTAAAGGATCTCTGCTAGCACAAAGTCTTTGGACTGAATTCTTAGGCTGTGGCTAAGCTAGGAAGGTCATCCAGTGGACTCAGGAATAAGACACCTCCGTTCCCATTCCATGACTCTAATTGGGGCAATTCTTTCAAATCTTTTGTGCCTTATATACTACAAAGCATTCAACGAACGTGCCATGAATGGTTGGCACATTCTCTGCTACTGTACATCACCTTCTTTCCTAATGTAATGGGAATATAGTTCCATTAATTAAAAAATAAAACTAGATTAATTACTTGGTGTTTTAAAAATAGAGAATAAACTCATTCAACTAAGAGCTTCAAGGACTTCTAAAAGAAGAAAACATTGAGAGGCAAAACCTCTCCTACCTCGCTACTGTCCATTTTTCCTCCAATTCAGGCATCTCATAAAGGTATAACATTTTCATAAATATCTATGAGTGGAACAACATATTTTCATAAACATCAAACTGTCATGGAAATGACAACTCCATTTCAGTTCTCCCTCTATGTCATAGCTCGTAAAATTTCTTGTGTTCCCGATGCCCTGTGTTCCATATTGGCTGCCACTGGCAAGAATGTGAAGCACATAAAATTGTCACTATAAGTGCTAATATTTTGCATATCCCATTCCTTACAGGTGTTAATTCATTTATATCTCTGTAATGTCCGGATCAGTCTGCTTATCTTGAGTCATCCTCCAGTTGGTGCAGAAAGCTGTAACTCAGCTATTATCAGGAACTAGATTGGAGCACATATATTTCTTCCATCCTGTAGGCACTTCATTGGCTGCTCATCAGCTATTGGACTCAAGGTAAATATTAGCTGTCACATACAAAGCCCTTCATGACCTTGAAACTCCATAATGCAAAACCACCTCTCCCCCTTTGTACCACCCTGACAGCTTTGCTCATCCTAACATGGCCTTCTGCAGGGGCTAACTTGCAAATGGGCAAAATCAACAATTGCCCGTACATCTGCCTTTTCTGTTGTGGCTTCCACTTTATGCAACAGCCTGCCTGAGGAGATCAGGAAGGCTCCCACTCTCCTGGCTTTTTGCAGACTATGCAAAACTCAATTATTTAAGACCACTTCTCTATGCAGGCAATAGAGTCACAATGTATTAAAAGTTTCACAAATTTAGGTGGATAAATTATTAGGGACTATGGCAGAGGCGGAGCAGCAAGGGGACAGGGGGTGCGTTGTGCACCGGGCGCATGCCTGGGGGCACGGAAAATCACCCTCGGCCCCTCCCCCTTTTTCTTGCACCCTCTGCCCCCCGCCCCGCCCCCTTCCCACACTTACCTTAGTTCCTTTTCTTTTTCTAGTACTTTTTCAGGCTGAAAAAAGCAGCTTATTTATAGTTCAGGCTAAAAACTGCCTGAGGAACTATAGTTCCCAGGAGACCTTGGGGCTCACAAGAAAGAAGGAGATGGCTGTGTGTTACTCTCTTTTCAGGTTTTCTTGCTCCTCCTTGCCTTTCCCCTCCTTGTTCTACCATTTGGGCCTTTAAAACATTTTAACACTAAAGGTCTAGCAATAGAGCAATGGATCCTGCCAGTGAAATAACGCAAGAGAAAAGATAGCTGAGAGACAGACAGACAGACAGACAGACAGAGAGGCAACAAAAACAAGGAAGCAGTGAGCAGGCAGTAGTTCCACCATCACATTATAGGGCGATTGGCAGGGCTTTTTTTCTAATTTTAATGGCAAAGATCTATCACTGGAGCAATGGACTCTTTAAATCCATTGCTCCAGTGATAGATCTTTGCCATTAAAGGGTTTTCAAGGCAACAGACATTCAGAGGTGGGTTGCCATTTTTTGCCTCTGTGTTGCAGCACTGGTATTCCTTGGTGGTCTCCCATCCAAGTGCTAGCCAGGGCTGACCCAGCTTAACTTTCAGGATCTAAAGAGATCAGGCTACCCTGGATTATCCAGCTCAGAGCAGTCATCTGTTATCAGATATTATTTTCTCCACCCCAAAGGTTACAGTCTTTCCACATGCAAAGCAAACCTTCTGCAAATACCTAATTTCCATAACGAAATGTTTACATAGTGATTCTTTTTCAAATGAGCTTGAAAAATGATCTGAAGGTTCAGATGCAACATGTAATATCAAAAGATGCTCCATGTGACTTACTGGATTCAAGATGAAAGACAATTAATTATGCCCATACTTTAACACAGGTCTTTGAGCTGGGAATTTAGAGCCCTAGAATGAGGTAGGTTTTGTAGAATCAGACTTATATTTAGATATAAGCGGCTGCCAGGCTCCTTACTGGAGCATCCAGCCGGGACTGGATAACACCAGTTCTGTACCACCTTCACTGGCTGCTGATCGAGTTCCGGATCATGTTTAAAGTGTTGGTTTTAACCTTTAAGGCCGTGAGCAGTCTCAGACCTGCACATCTGAAGGACCACGTCTCTCCATGTTGCCCCACCAGGTCCTTCCGCTTGTCGGAGGAGTACCAAAAACCATCCAGCTGGCCTTCATGAGGGTCAGGGTTTTTATGGCCTTGGCCTCCATTTGGTGGAACAGACTTCTTAGGGAAGTTAGGGCCCTGCAAGACTTACAGGATTTTTGCAAGGCCTGCAAAACAGCGCTGTTCACCCAGGCATTTCCACCTGGCCGGTTGGAGTGACTGTATGTATAAAGGTAACAGAGATGTAGGTAACGTCTGAATAAGCATTAACATACAAACCACGTAACCCACTGGCAGCCAATTTAAGTTTGGTATTTCTTATTTATATAATAAGGAACAATGCTCATCACATACAATAATATAATTCACTGTTGTATCATCACATGAATTATTTTTCTCTTTTTTTCATTCAATAATCTAAACTAAACCTTTTCTCTTTTTTCATTTTGAAAGGACTATTGAATGAAAAAAGAGAAAAGGTTTAGTTTAGATTATTGAATGAAAAAAAGAGAAAAATAATTCATGTGATGATACAACAGTGAATTATATTATTGTATGTGATGAGCATTGTTCCTTATTATATAAATAAGAAATACCAAACTTAAATTGGCTGCCAGTGGGTTACGTGGTTTGTATGTTAGTGACTGTATGTATTCCATCTATTGCCTCGGCCTCTCATGGGTGCGGTGGGAGGGGGTGGGTGTGTTGCCACCTGTTTTATCTGAATTATTTGGAATTGTTTTACTGAGTTGTATTGTGTTTTGTGAATTGGTGTGATGTTCTTTTGGTATTGTTGTATGCCGCCCTGAGCCCTTCGGAGGAGGGCGGGTTACAAATGTAAATAAATAAATAAAAATAAATGAAATCTTTATACCCAACCTTTCTCCCCAGTGGATGAAAACCTGGAGTTGCTGTTAAGACAAATGTTTGAAGCTCTGAAAACCTTGCACAGGAGACTTGCCTTTCTGAACATTTAGGCAACCTGAATTTTTTCAATGCTGGCAAAATGTTTAAACAAATTCAGCTGCCTTTTAAAAACTGAAAGATGGTTGGGTATGCATCTCATAGCTGGGGTTCTGAATATTAACCACAACAGGTTAACTACAAATTCAAGTAGGGAACATAGAAGAGAAGAAAAAAACCACAATGACTCATAAGTTCTGTTGTTATTTAGTTCCTAATTGCTGGAGCAGCTCATGGTCCTTACACACATCTTCCTTTGTTATTTAATGGTGCCAACTGTATAACTGAAAGGTTTCTCTACATTCTTAAATCAAGGTGGTAGATAATAATTAAGATGACTATTGGCTTTGAGCAGGCAAAGTTTGATAGTTCTGCTTTGTGCAACAGCTTTACTTTTCCAAAGCACACATTCACTAGCCTTGTGAGATGGCCAGCCTTCTTTCAAAGACAGACTTTCCAGGCAAACCTTAGGGAAAAATCGGTTTACAACCTTGTTGATAAGACATCCTTATAATCCTTTGAGGGCAAGTTCTGAAAGGGGTAGACGAACAACCAACTGTGCAAGCAATCTTCCTCCAGTAGGTGACCTTCCTCAACTCAGGTAATTGGTGCTCAACTTAGCTTAATCCCTGGATATCCTGGGCCGTAACCTAAAGGACTTGCCTGCAATGTGTAGTGCTAAAATTAAAACATAGACTTTTCCCCAAAGTGCTTTGTAGTCCTTGGGTTATATTTCCCTTCCAGCTTGTTGCCTAATTAACGATTCCCGTTGCAGAGATTTCAAAGCATTTGAAGGCACGTGGTGACGAGAGTGTCTAATTAACAACTTTAGAATAGCAATTGAGGGAAGGCATACTGCAGAAGGCATGCAAGAGAAGACATTTTGTTGCCAGATGTTTAGTCCTTTCAATGCTCTTGGTTGAGTCCATCTTTATAAATGTGAGATAAATGTGAGATAAATCTTTATAAATGTGAGATAAATATTAAATCCACATAATTATCACTATATAGAAGCACCTACAACATCATATCTATTTCCAAATTGCTAGGAAAGAAAATTAAACTAGGAAAAAATATGTTGGTAATTTAAAAAAAAATCCTATCTCTCTCTGCGTGCATGGAATGGATTTATATGTAAAAGCCATGAATGTTATTTGGATTTAAATTACAGGAAAGTATATCAGTGATGAAGACCAACCTCATGGGACAAAGAAAGTCATTCTTGGGAGCTAGACAATTCTTCACCATCCTACTGAAGGGTGAATGCATCTCAGGCTGTCAAGAATAAGCAGACAGTTCTCTGGACCAAGCCAAGAAGCATAAAGAAATGTCCCAGAGCAGAGGTTTTTTGTTCCAAGAGAACAAGCTATACCTTTCCGGAGGCCTTGACAGGACAGCATGTTCTGCAGCCAGAGAGCTCATCCTCCTTTGAATTCGCATCCCATTTGCTCTGGTAAGAGGATGGAGCACTGGCCTGCCAGCAGCCAATTCATGTCTTTGTATGGCTTTATCAGTTGCTTTTCATCTTTGGAATGGCCACCCTAATTCAATAGGTCAAATGGGACCATCAAAACAGAGGAAACATGACCTATTTTTCAGTCCACTAGAGTATGATGAGCCCAACTCACGAAATATGTTTAGGAATGCAATACACTGCATGTAGGAAATGATGAAAGGCAGTACCTTGAAAATCTTTACCCTTGAGTGGTGTGTATTCTTTAGCAAAGGATGGAGTAAAGTGTCTAAATTGTTAGCGTTCTAACTCACAAGATATATCCCTTTAACATATACCTGGGTGTGTCCAGTGATTCACTTTTCTGGGAAGAAGTTATTACTTATATTAGCGTTGTATTAGAATGTTCACTGACTTTTGAGGACGCTTACATAGTTTTAAACTAAATTTGCCCATCTCTTGGAAGCAAACAAATAGTTAACAAAAATGGCCCTCCTTGCCCTTAATGCAGCTAAAAGAGTCATGTTGCAACATCCCAGTAAACCAATGGATTGAGGACCTTAGAACTCTATTAGTATTTGAACACATGGCATATATTGCACATGGACTTATTTCTAGATATTTGGAAACCGTTTGTAGAAACTTATATGTAAATCTTCTACTACTATCGTTATATATTGTGCTTTTACTTCATGTACATCTTTTTCTTTTCTTTCAAATCTTAGTTACATGCTGGATTTTCAATGTTTTCCTTGTTCTTTTTGTTGGTTTTTTAATGAAAAAAAAATCCCCTTCAGTGTTGTCTTGCAAATCTGTGGCCACCTGAGAACAATCCCTTTATAAGCTCTCCTGGAAGCCTATTCAGAACAGTTTTGTCAATTATTGTATTATATAACAAGTTACTAAGGGACTGATGATAAATTACCACAAACTATATCTATCACAGATATGGAATATATTGTGCTAGTGCGCCACTCCATCTATTATAAGCACACTAATTAATCAGATTTATCAAATGTATTTATGTTATTTATTCAGAATATTTCTATGTCGCCTTCAGAGTCCTGATCAAGGTAGTTTATAATGAAAACAATGTAACAATATAAAAAACAAGCCTTTAAATACGCTCTCATTCATTAAATCTCCTACAGTGGAAAAACAATTCCTTTGAAAAGAAAGCTTGATGGAAAAATACTAGAGTAGAATGACAGAAGGGAAAAAAACCCCAGAACCACTGACCTATTCAGTCAATTTATTTACCTGCTAAGTACAACTGTTGACCATTTGTTGTGTGGGATGGGATTCAGGCATCTTCTCTCAAGAAAGCAATTCTATTTCAATGGCATCACATTTTCTCACCCCTCAAACAGATTTCACTATGACAACCTAATTCTTTCCCAAGCTAGCAAGGCCACTGTGAGTTAAAATGGGGTGTGCCATGTGGAAGTGCAAGGATCACTTGGTAATGCAAGAACTGCTAACCAAGCAATATCCAATATAATTACAAGAAAAACAGTCACGTTAACTTTATCAGGTGCATCTGATAATATACCATTCATGCTTTGCCTCGGTGTAGTCTCTCTTTCTTTGACAGTTTGCCAAAATTCTTTAGCTTGTGCCTTTGATTTAAGTCGGTAGTAAAATTCAACAGGTTACAACTGGAAAAAACCCTAATGATTACTATTTCTGAAATGCAGTCAGCAAGAATAATCCAGATGTTCATCTAGTCAGCTGCCACTCAAGAGCAGGAGCTGTTAGAAACAGCCAGGCTGCTCGATGCTTAATTTCTCTCCGAAACAAAAAAACAATCGGCTCCCCTCATTTAGCAAGTTGTTACTTCTGCAGCAGGGATACACAGGTCCATAAAGACTACATTATTTACTTACAATCCAAGAGTGAATATGACATAGTGATACAGTGAGATGTGAAGTATACGGTTCTCAAATCTCATCTAAGACAAGGAGTACACCAGGTCACTTTGGGCAAGCCATTATTTCTCAGGCTCAGTCCACTGTACTGGGACTGTTAGAAGGACTGCACAAGTATATGTGAAGCAGTCAAGAAATTTTATATAAATGACAAATTCGATCATGTCTGGCAGCAGAACTGTGGAAGTATACAGCAGTGTGACAGTGGTGAAGGACTTGTATATACTGACTCATTGGACAGACAGCTCTTAGATTCCACACACTCATTTGGGGACATAGGCTGTATGTATAACAGGCATAATAGCAGTGAGAGTCATAGGTTGCTTAGGAATACATTTAATACATACCTTTCACAGTTCCAGTAACAGATACATATATATTGTGGTAGCTGCCTTAGCATATCTCATCTGAAATCTACTACCTCAAGGCTGTCTGAGTTCTGCTATCTTATCCAAAGCACTGGTATATTTCCCTGTCTTAGTCATTTAATGCCCTTTTTGCAATTCCAAGACAGTTAAAAAAAACCCTTTCTAATTGGTTGGTAGAATGATTCAGAATCATATAATGTTTTCATACACTGCTAGGGCAAAGCCATAAAACAAGTTTAGCTCCATATCATGCCAAATACATAAGCAGTTAGGGATTCAAGAGAGAATTTGTAGGTTTTAAATCAGAGCCAGTTCACAACATGCTGTTCCGTTGTCGCCATCTTTACCCCCCCCATGTAAAAAATCATTGCTTGGTCACGGTGGGGGAGGGCGGCTGCCCATAGGGAGGGCGCCAAACTCCAGTTTGCCTAGATACGCCACTGGGTGTAGCTACAAGGGGGCCAGGGGGGTGCGCGTTGCACAGGGCACGTGCCTGGAGGTGGCATCAAACTCAGGTTTTGCCCAGGGCTCCAGTTTGCCTAGTTACGCCACTGCTTGCAAATTTTGTGGGATGGTTATAAAGTGGTTGCAACTTGCTGACAATTCCCCTCACTTCTCCCCCATTCAGGACTGTACTCTTAGTCTAACTGACCAGTGGTTCAGATTTAATAAATGTTTTTCTCCAAGTTTTAACACAGTGAAAAGAATGAATAAACTGCTGCATGTATTTCATATGACCCTTACTGCATATGAATCTTGTTTGGTTTCTGGAAAAGCGAAGGTTGCTGTCACTCTGCCTCCTGACCAGAATTTTCAGGACACATATTAGTTTCTTCTCTCTCCCACCATCCCAAAATGTGCAACTGCTCCACACTTGAAGAGACCTTTCTTCTAGGTGATATTAGCATGGTGTCTATTATCGATTCATTCCTTGATCCAGTTCAGTATTTCAGACTGCTGGGTTCCAGTGCAGAGTGGGCTAGAAGGACACAAGGAAATTGTAGAAGCAAGTTAAGTGACTTATTCATGTGCTCCTAGGCAAAGAAGGAATCTCATTATTAAACTATGAATTTATTTAAACTTGTGCTGCTCCCTGATTCTGATGGCAGAACTTCTGGATATAACAGCAAGCTGTGTAATGGGGCCTCGTTATCCATAAAAGAGGACTAACGCATCCTAATTCCAACTGAGGCAGGATATTACAATTCATGTTAAGATACATCCACAGCACTTACAAATTCTATACAGGTCCAGTGTCAGTCAAAAGCATCAGCTGCAAAGTGGCAAAATGCTTTGAAGTTGGCATCTAGATTGTCTCCAGGCACAATCAAATGTGGAATAAGGCAGAAAATGATTAAAACATTTGCTCTGATAGTTAAATGTAGCTGAAGACAATGTAAAAACAATACAGAGATTGTTCTTTCAACTTTTCTCCACTAGGTATGTGATAATTTGGGATATGTGACAAAAATACAAGAGTGAATGTGGTGGTTAGCGCATTGGACTAAGACTGGAGAGCTGGATTCAGATATTTCCTCAGCCACAATGCTCACTGCCTGACTCCAGGCTACTCATTCTGATCCTAAGATATTCTATGACACTAAAACGTTAGGAATACATTTGGATAAAACAGAGGAGAGAAGGGAATTACATATGTAACACTGAGCTCCTTAAGAAGTAAAAATATAAGACTGTTTCAGTGTAACCTCAGCTTGTGGGTTCTGTGGGGCAGTACTTGGAAGGAGTTGCAAAGAACCAAATTTAAACAAAACAGTTTACTTCTTTTTACAAATAACATTAAACATCAACATTTAACATTACAACTCAAGGTCCTGTTCAGGTTGCATTTCAAGTCCTTCTAGTTACAGTCTACTGATACTGCCAAGTCCAATTCTTCTTTGCAAGTGGGTTGGCTCCTGAAGACTCCAAGGGCTTGATGAACAGGATGCAACATGATGAAGGTTTCCAGGAGAACTCTCACCCATTACAACCACAAAAAGAAACCCTGAAACAATAAACTCCAACATTTACAACATAGAAAAAACAAACAACTACCTTCACAGTAGTTCCCAATAATATTGCAGTTTACCTTAACAAGGTGTTAAGGGCTTATAGAAATCAAGGTCCGAGTCTGGTAGCCTTGTCTTCTCCAAAGAGCTCTGCAGCCTTTCTGCTGCTCTGAGTCTCCACCCCCTTACTGGTTCAACCCATTCTGGGCATGGGGGTTACATCAGCATCGGGATTTTCCCTCTCATGGGTAGTGAAAAGTCTCATCGGCAAAGTTTTTTTTAAAAAAACACACCTATGAATACTATGGGGAGAGGCTTGGAATACTCTTGTCTGGCTTTCACAGACTCTTCCATGTCTCTGGACATGGATGCACTGGAAATTAACATTGAAATGAACAGTTAAAAATCATTATGCATAATTTCATATTCTTCAAAAGTGCATTTTCATATGTCCCAAGGTTGTTTTTTCGAACCTTGCCTACTAGACAAATTGCTACTTCTTGTGTATATGCTGCCCTCGACTTTCCCACTATAATGGTGTGGGTAACTTAAAGAATACCCCTGGCTTGAGCCACATCAGTGTGGAAGGTGATGGTATTTTGGTGGGTCATTTTAGATACTCCAGGATATTGTATCTCATCCATGCCAAGAATGGAAAATACTATAACATTGCCTATCACACCACAGAGTCCTTCTAAAATTATAATTGTTTAATGCTTGAGAGGCATGAGTGAAAGGTGCTAAGAAGAGCATCAGACAGAAGAGAAATGGCCCCATTAAGATCAGGGTGGCTATTAAAGGCTAAGTGTTACATACCATCACCTGAAAATTGCCTAGTATCTTCAGGAAGGTGGTGATATGGAGCCTCCATACATTTTCATTATCAGTTCTGAGTTGTTTTCTGTATCTCCAATACAGAGACAAGTGGTGTTAGTGAGTCCCTAACCCTAATGGGCATTTGTAGTTTCTTTTGGTGATGCCATTGTTCTAACATGAACTTTAGTGAGGCTGATTTGCAGCAGCAGACCTTTGCATAGCTTGTATTCATCCAGCATTCCAGAAAGATAAATTTTCACAGAGCTGCATTCTTAACTTTGCTTCAGGGAGAGGAAAACAATAGCCTGCCAACAAGATCTTTGCTATCCTTTTATGGAATAGCAGCTGAATGCAGAGCATTTTATTTCTGTATGTGTTTTATATAAGATGCAGAAATGTCAGACACTAATTAGGAGAACAGCCTAGACTATTTTTGAATTGTCATCTTCCACTATATACTGGGCTCCTTGGAACTACTATCCTCATACTCCTGTAAAGAAAACAAGAAGCTAGAACTAAGGAATTGGCTACTTACCTCAGACTGCCTGTGGAAGTCCCCAGCCCCCAGCCCCCTGCCACTGCCCCCCCCCCCCGCCTTTTACAGTTATCAGGTCACAAAACTGCAGCAATGGCAGAAGCGGTTATTCAGCTCTTAAAGGCACAACCCTATCAGGATCTAGTCCATAGACATAGCAACTCAGTTGTCCCTGACTCACAATACTTAACTTTCCACACTTTCATTTTCTGTCAACTTCCATCCTGCCAGTACTATACAGACTCTGGCTCTTCCTTCTCCAACTGCATCTCTCCATGAACAAGTTTCCTTTGGTCCTACCTTTTGTCTCACTGCCGTTTACTCAAAAGGGTGTATCAAGGGGGGGCCATGAAGGGGCTTGAGCCCCTGGAGCCATGTGAATTTGTCATGTGAGGGGTACATTCTGCCAGTCACCCTCTCCTCTCTTCATTTAGTGGTTGGTGAAGGATGCCAGGCGCTAGAGCACATGAGTGCTGGCCGCCCCTCCTACTCCTTCAGGCAGGAAAGGATGCCAAGGGGTCAGAGTGTATGAGCCCTGGCTATCCCTTCCTCCTTCTACAGGTGGGCAAGGAAGGATGTGGGCCAAGGGGTCAAAGCACACAAGCCCCGGGAACCCAGCTTCCCCCTCCTCCTTTAGGAAGACGAGGAAGGCCAAGGGGCTGGAGCACACAAATACCAACTGTCCCTCCTGTACCTGTACCTCCTTAAGGCAAGGAAGGATGCTGAACAGCCAAAGCAGAAAGCACACAAGCCCCGGGAACCCAGCTTCCCCCTCCTCTAGGAAGGCAAGGAAGGAAACCGAGGGGTTGGAGCACACAAGTACCAACTGTCCCCCCGCCCTCCTTCAGGTGGGCAGAGAAGGATGCTGTGGTGCCAGAGCACATGAGCACAGATGAGGTGGGCAGTTCTGGGCAGGGGTCTCAGGATCTCTGCCTGTGCAGCTCTCCTGGCTCTCATTGGATGGAGCTGCCCTGGAAGAACTGCACTGTCCATACAGTAGCTTTCCCACTGGGCTGCTGAAGGCAACTTAGGGCATGCAGAGGTGGCTGCCTGCCAGTCCCCCTCCCCATCAAGTCACCTTTGTTTCCAAGGCTGGCTGGTCCTCATGGCAAGCCTGCTTGAGGGAGAGAGGAAAGTAGGAAGGGAAGTTTAGGGTTGGGGCTGCTCAGCTGTGCACTATGCTCTCCTTCCCTAGCTCTGTGCTCGTGTGTGTGTGTTTGTGGAGGGGGGCGCAGCTGCCCTACAGGGTCCATATTCACCAAAGTTTCCTCCACACAAACTAATCAGAGCAGCAAAAAAAAATTGTGACAGCTATGGGGATCTGATGTTGGGGGGCTCAATTTCAGTATTTGTCCTGGGTGCCATTTTCTGTAGCCATGTCCCTGTAAGCCAACCTGGTTCTTTGTCAGAGTTCTAAGAACCCTTTTCTTCATTCTGGCTGCCTCACCCAGGTACAGTTCCTCCTGGCCTGCAAATATTGTTTCCTCAATAGTTTGGAATGTTTGTGTGTTAAAATATCTGCACCAAATCAGCTGATTAGTACTGGAGGCTGCCACAGCCATAAATACAATGAATGTTCAAATGTTTAACACACATCTGAATAGTATAATAGTTACGGCCACTGTCTTTAGACAAGATGAGTGGTTGAGAAGCTTTTCAAAGCTGTCCAGTAGTCTTACATCCATCTGTCTGTAAACTAGGTAAACAGAAGTGAACTTGGTAATTGCCATAATTCACTGTAGCATGCAAGATTTGTGGCCACAGCAATAAATATGCCATATTTTCTGCTTCCAAGAACAACACATTTACCAAGGATGCTTGGGGAGGAATTGGGGGCATTTTTTCTGATATTGGATGATACTTTTCCCTTCTTGATGCATTTTAGACCTTGTCTGCTTGGCACATCAGTTATAGGTCCAGTACTGAATCCTCTGACTGTGGTCTCCTACAGAAAAAAAATCAGTTGATCTGTACTAGCCAGTATTTCTCAAGTATTTCTCGGGTGAATGTAAAAAATCAATGCAAGTGTTTAGCAGAAATGTTGAATTCTGAAGGTGGCATATCCCATTTGTGGTTTCAGACAGTATGGGGTTGATGGCAATTGACTGAGACATTGGGAACTGGAGGCCCCTTGGCAGTCTTCTGGTCCTTGTGGACAGGACTCTGGCAGCTGTAAGAATGACCACTTGTTCTTTTGATCCATGCCCTCCTGGTTGGTGAAAGCCAGCAGGGAGGAGCTTTGGGCCACCCGTTGAATATCATCAATAACTCCCCCGAGCAAGGAGTTTTTCCAAGTCGGCTTAAAGAGGTGGTAGTTCATCCGCTCCTGAAAATATTTCAATTAGTTCCACTGAATCTATTACTGCCCAGTCTCGAATCTCTCATTTCTGGGCAAGGTAATTGAGTGAGCAGTAGCGGACCAGCTCCAGATGATGCAAAGGTATTAGATCCCTTCCAGTCCAGTTTCCGTGCTGGCCATGGGACAGAGACGGTTTTGGTCGCCGTCGTGGATGAACTCTGGCTCCAGGTAGATCGAGGCAGTTCGGGGCTGCTGGTGTTGTTAGCTCCTACCGCAGCATTCAATATGGTAGATCACAACCTTTTGGTCTGCCACCTCACCGAGATTGTGGGACAGTCTTGAATTGGCTGTCCTAGTTTCTCCAAGACTGGGGATGGCAGGTAATGTTGGGGGGAGAGAACTCCAAGTGTCATCCTATGATTTGTGGGGTGCTGTAAGGGGTGATTCTCTCCCTGATGCTTTTTAACATCTACATGTGCTCCCTGAATGGATTGGTCTGGAGTTCTGGGTTGTGGTGTCACCAATATGCGGTTGACACCCAGCTTGTGTTCACGATGGCAGGCTGCCCGGCCTTAGCCTCAGGGACTTTCCAGCATTGTTTGGAGGCTGTGGCTGGTTGGTTGAGAGTGAGTCAACTGAAGCTGAATCCAGTGAAGACGGAGATACTGTGAGTGGGTCAAGTGGAGAGATCGAGTGACTTTTGCCTGACTACGTTGTACGGCGAGGTCTTGCATTTGGCCTCGTAAAGTCAAAAGCCTGGGAGTGACATTGAACTCAGCTTTGTAGCTAGAGGTCTAGGTTGCTAAGACCACTCAGGTGGCTTTCTACCATCTGCGACAGGCATGGCAACTGGCTCTGTATCTCTCCCATTCCAAGCTGGCCACAGTAATCCACGCAATGGTCACCTCCAGACTGGATTATTGTAACTCGCTATATGCTGGCCTTCCTTTGTCTGTGACCCGGAAACTTAAGCTTGTCCAACATGCGGCAGCCAGGCTCCCTACCGGAGCATCAAGTGGAGACTGTATCACACCAGTCCTGTACCAACTCCATTGGCTGCCGATCAAGTACCGGATCATATTCAAAGTGATGGTATTAACCTTTAAGGCAATGAGTGGTCTTGGACCTGCTTCTCCCCATATTACCCCATGAGATCCCTCCGCTCGTCGGAGGGAAACCTGCTGGAGACCCCTGGCCCAAATGATGGACCCCTGGCCCAAATGATGGCTTCTACGAGGACCAGGGCTCTTACAGCCCTGGCCCTTACCTGGTGGAATAAGCTCCCCAGTGAGATCCGGGCCCTGAGGGACTTGAATGGTTTCCATAGGACCTGCAAGATGGATCTTTTCAACCAGGCATTTTCATCTAGCCAGCTGGCCTGACCTGTTATTATCGTTGGCCTCCTGTGGGTGCAGTAGTGGGGTGGGTTTTTTTGCCATCTGTGATTGTTTTTACTGTTTTACTGGTTGTTGGTTTTACGATTGTATTGGTTTTATTATTGGTTGTTGTTTGCTGCCCTGAGCCCTGCCAGGGAGGGCAGAATATAAATGGAAACATAAATAAAAATAAAATTAATAGTAGTAAGTTTGCCAATAGCTGGTTCTTTTCAAGTGAAGCCACTATGGATATAATACTACATTGCAGGAGGACTCATCTTCCCCCTCCCTCCCCATTGCTATTTTGCAAGGTCAAATGTTTGTGGAAGAGGCTCTTTCATGCAGTTTCTACATCTATATAGGCTCTATTTTCCTGTATAAATTCTATACACATTTAATTGTAGTGGATTTACATCAAAAATAGCTATAGCCCAATCTACCTGTTACACATGAATGTATACAGCTGTTGCTGGCTGATCTTTTTTTGAAGGAGTCTCCGCAGGAGGGAGCGATTGGGAACAAAAAAGGCACAAGTTGGGAGCAGTGCTTAATTCTTTCTCCACATTCCTTTCCCTTAATGAGGTCTCTGATGTGTTGTAAAAATGTTGTTTATGTACAATTTTTGGTTGTGTGTGTTGCACTGCTAATTGTATAGAAAGAGAGAGAGAATCTTTGGTTCGTATTAAGTTGAAATCCTTTCCCTAGATATCTAAAATCTCTACTAAATTGAACTACAAGCAAAAATATGTGGGTGCTTCCATTTGCATTATTGTAAATTTTTTTGCATTATTAACAACAATCCCTTGGTGCCATAATCTGCCTGTAGTCATCAGACCTGTTGCAAGTGTGTAGTGAATGCATAGTCTGCTGGTTTGACTGTAATTGATCCTCTGAATCCCATATGGTAGATGAGTCCTATTTCTCTTGCTTGGTAATAAGAAACGGCTCTTGGGCTTGGGTTTTGTTTCCCTAAGGAGATCTCCAATACCTTTCATGAGGAATTCTCCGGGAACACTGCTTGACTGGAGGGTGTACAGGTAAAAGGCAATATTCTGAAATAGTCTGATAGCGTGGAGCTGAAGCAATTCCATACTGCTTCATATCGGCCATAGCATGAAGAAACTTGGTGCTAAAGTGGAAGGGCATGTTGAACTACTGAGTAGCCCACAATCATGCACAGAAGGTTGTGAATCAATGTCATTGAGGGATGAAGTAAAGAATGGAAATTGCAGCCATTCTAAAGGTAAGAAACAACTTAAGATCTCACCAGGGTATTTCACACTTGATCTTCTGCATAGGTTTCTATGGGACCATTCATTCTATTGATATTGTGGGAGACAGAACACCCCAGCTAGAAAATAATAAGTAAACATAATTCAAGTGAATATATGCACAAGCTTTAATCTTTATATTTAATCTTTATATTAGGAAATGTTGTCCCTACTTGGTGGTCATATTGAAAGACTATACCTTCCTAAAATCCACCGTATGGATTCAGTTGTTTTTGCCTTGCTGGCCTATACAACTTTGTTGTGTTAGTTGTACATTTGGGTAATAACTAATACTAACCATTGTGCTTTCTTTGCCATGTGAAACATTTATTTGAGAAAAAATATTGAGAGGATGTGTGTGAAAGTGGTAGCAGAGATGATATGATATATTATAGCCTTTTAAAAAAAAGCATATATTTAGAAATGAATGAGAACTGGGAAGAAGCTGTGTATGAGCATATGTGTATATTACACAATAGAAATGTGTATATTACATAATGTTTATGCCAAACTGATGCTGACATGGGTTTGATGGTTTTTGCAGAACCACTAACATATCATCAGAGAATGTTCCGAGGTGGTTTGCCAATGCCTGCCTCCAGGTTACAACCCTGGTATTCCTTGGAGGTCTCCCATCCAAATACTTGCCAGAGTCAACCCTGTTTAGCTTCAGAGATCTGATTAAATCAGGCTAGCCTGGGCTATTTAGGTCAGGGCAACATATATCTACAAACAAAAGCAAAGTATTAGCATCTCTGTGTTCACTGGATGGATTTGGTTGCTGCACTTTTTGTGTTTTTGCAAAACACACAAAAAGTTATGGCTGTTACCTTGAGAAAGGACTTTAGGGAGGAGCAGGCAAAGGCAGAGGGAGGGGCATGTTTATTCCTTTGCCTGCATCTTTTTCTTTTCCTCCTCAAACCATTTTTTTTTCTCACAGAAAGAGGCAAACGTACTTGAAATTGCATAGGAGCAATACTGACTCAGGATGGGGAAAGTTGGAGTTGAGAAGACTGGATGGCCCAGGCTGACCTGTTCTCATCAGATCTTAGAAGCTAAGCAGGGTCAACACTGGCTAGTATGTGGATGGGAGGACACCAAGCAATACCAGGGTCGCTATCCAGAGGAAGGCAATAGCAAACTACCTCTGTTAGTCTCTTGCCTTGAAAACCCTACTGGGGTTGCCATCATTCAGTTGCAACTTGACAGCACTTTATACACATATTCAAATGTTAAAATGTTGTCACCTCTTAAGCATGTATGGATGTGGAAGTGCTAAAAAGGTGTGATGTGTAGTCTGCTGGACAGAGGTCTTGGTGCAGACAGGACCCCTGAATCACTAGGCCTTAGCAGGAGGCCATTAAAATGTAGCTCAGTGTCTGTTAAGTGCCAGTCCTCTAGCTCCCATAATCTGAGGCAGAACACACTTGCTGCTATGACATTAAATGTATCTCTTTTGGCACCACTTTGTAGCCTCCTGAAAGGCTGCAGTAAAACAAAAGCCTTTTTCAAATCCAGCAATGACAGACTACATTAACACCACCGTGTCTCTGATGAAACACAGCTGCTGTCATTCTCTGCTAATAGCTGGAGTTATGTCCCCAGTATTGGCATAGAGAAGCTGTGGCCACACCAGCCATTGCATTTGACTTGGAAGAAAATGAGATGGCTATGGCCACTTTGAATTAGAGGGCTGTTACTCAGTTCACCCAAAGATGATCTTGTCAAGCAATGCTGAGGGGGTATTTTCATAGTGTTTGTTGCAAGAATGTCCTTTTCTTTATTACATGATTATCTTCTCTAATAGGCAAGAATACTATTGAGTGTCCATACAACTTTGTAAGATAGGCTAAACTGAAAGGTAGTGACTTGCAAAGTAAATGTTGTATCCAGGCAGGGAGATAGACTTTGGTGTTTCGCCATTAAACCTAAAACTGTGCATGACTCTGGCTCTCCACACTGCAAACCAGGACTTTTTGAAACATATGGAACTTTTCCGAAACACCTCCAAAACTCTGTTAAACATTATTTCATGTTCATATTTAATGTAGTGTTTTGCTAACAATAGGAGACATGGGTTTATAGAAGAGATAATAAAGCTGGTTGGAAAACAATATTCTTTCATTTTTTAAAAGTCTTCAGTTCAGTTCTGCATGAGACTGCAGAGGCATAGGCCAACCATGGTGAACCTGTTTCCAAGCTTGTAGTAATGCACTGCTGACCCAGCAGCGCCGTGGTAGAACGTTGGGACGCCAACGGACCTACGGCCTTCTGGTCGCACCGCACCCCCACTCCTCATCCCCCTATGAGTCACGGGTCATGAACTGTCTGGCTCAGTCACCGGGCGCAGGGACAATGGTCTTGCCCCCAGGTGAGGATTAGGCTCAGACGCTTACGCTCCTCTCCGCACGTAGCCAGGTGAGATCATGCATCACATGATGATCTCCAGGTCTCCCGGTCTCCCGCTCATCTCCCTACCCACCTCCTTTACACGCCCACAATGAAACCCTAATAAAAGGTGCCAGAGACCAGCACAGGGAAGCAGAGTTGGTTCAGGATCACGCAAACTCCCGCTGGCTCCTCTGTTAAGCTGGACGCTTTCTCCACCAGATGGAGAAACCTCCTCCGCGCCTCAGCCTCCTATTCCTTAGCTGGCTCTAATTTAATACCCTGGGGGGATGACTACACAAGCTATTAGAAGCTTCAGTGTCTTAGGACTGCTCCTCCTCCCCTCCATCTCAGGTCAAGAGCAGGGCCATTTCCTGCCTAACTGTTCATGTGATGGAGGCGAGGAGAGCATTCCTCCTTCAATTCTCTTTTTGCTTCCGTAGGGAGAGGATGTGTTTGCTTGATTCATTTCCATCTCTTCAGAATTTATTCTACAAGAGAAGATAGTGTCATTCAAGAAATGCTTAACATGTGGCTCCAAAATGCAAGAATAAAAAGCACAACTAGAAGAAGAGGAGGAGGAGGAGGAGGAATTTGGATTTATATCCCTCTTATCTCTCCTGTAGGTGACTCAAAGGGGCTTACAATCTCCTTGCCCTTCCCCCCCTCACAACAAACATCCTGTGAGGTGGGTGGGGCTGAGAGAGCTCCGAAAAGCTGTGACTAGCCCAAGGTCACCCAACTGGCATGTGTGGGAGTGCACAGGCTAATCTGAATTCCCCAGATAAGCCTCCACAGCTCAAGTGGCAGAGTGGGGAATCAAACCTGATTAGAATGCACCTGCTCTGAACCACTATGCCACTGCTACTACCTTCTGTTGATAAAGGTTATCAACAAGTCAGTAAAAAAACAGCAGAAAAAATTCTAGCACTTCTTCAGTGCTTTCTGTGTTGGCCATCCCCTTTGACCCACCCACCCCTCAAACCCTGATGCTATATCTGGTGCAAAAGGCAGTCTTCCTCTATCACTCTTCCTCTAATTAACAGCATTAGGAATATAGCAGAGAAAATATGGGCAAGGCCAGTGTCCAGTGAACCATCAGTTTAAAAGATAGAAAATACGTATAGGTTAAGGGGCAGGATTACCATTATTGTTACAGAAGCACTTCCATCCAAATATAGCTCAGGTTTGCACTCCTATGGAAAAAGAGGATCGAAAGTTGGACACAATAGACAGGAAAGTATATTCATCAGTCGCATTGTTTCCGAGAGTCTCTAACTTTATGGCAGTCATGGGAGTGTGCATTTACGGTATTCACAAGGTAAGATGCATTTAGCAGTGTATTTACCTAACCTAAGGACAAAAAGACGTTAGCCACAGTCTTAAATGCAGAGGATATGAGACTGGGTAGACTACAATTGAATGCATCAAGACACATAGCAGATTGTACCAGTAGGACTATGGCCTCAGGGATAGTTTCAAGACATCACTCGTGACTGAGAGCCTCTCGCTCCCAGGAGACACAAACACTAGAGTTAAAGACCTTCACTTCAAGGGAATCAATCTGTTTAGTGACAAAGACTGTCATCTTTGTTAAACAGTAATGTTTTATAGACAATATGTATTTAATAAACCAAAACGACACCCTTTTTTGCCTAACAAATATAAGGCTGTGATTTAACACAATATCAATTGAATGCTGAAAACTGAGTAGCCTTATAAAAATAGAATTCTTCAGTTACTCAAGAAATCAAGTTTTGGTGAAGGAAGCTGGAAGTCTCGATTGCCAGCTGTTGTAATAATATGTGGCTCAAAAACTCTACAAAGTGGACCACATAGTTACCATATGTACAACTGTAATTCATATAGAATAAAATTATATATATATATATATATGAACATGTGAGAGTTTATTTTTTCTTTTATTAATTCCATGGGCTTTATTAATTCCATAGACTTTCTTCATTTCGTTGTTGTTTTTTCAAAGGCAATTTGGAAACATTTGGGATTAAATCAATAACAGTACAGTGTGTTCTGCGGTTTGACTACGAGACTAGACAGAATATGTCAAAAAATTCCCACGTCTAAATTATCTGCTTTCACTGGGATGCTTAACAGCATTTAGCAGATGGGAAGATTATTGAGATACAGCATGCTATGATATGAGACTACATTGTAGATATAACTACAATCCAACATAGTTAATCATGCTTAAAACCATTGATTTAAATGTGTTTCAGCACTGTTTCTTTTGTGTTGGGTTGCAACTGTAGCCTTTTCCCTGGCCATATACGTGTGTCTGTGATGTGATGCTTTTTACAAGATGACTGATTATTATACATATTTTCATATCAGGAGCATTTAAAAAATAATCAGCTTTTGATTAACTAATTTTTAGAGTCAAACAACCCATAATCCTGAGAATCTCTTGATGTGCAATTTAAAAACAGCTTTTGGATCCTTAATATGGATTGAAATTGTAGCATTGTGCATGTGTGGAGGTTGGGGAAACTTTTCCATCCTACTTTGTTTTGCTGATTGGAAATGATTCTCCTTCACTGCCTGTAACCCTGATAGAATAAACAGAACTACTCTACTTGTACGGTACAGCCTTCTGCACCCAACTAAACAACATCTGACAGGCACAGACTTGATTGTGGAAACTGTGCAGGCCCTAAGTTGGTCAGCAGAAAGATGGGTATATATTTGAAATAGCTAAAATAATAATCATCTTCTTCCTCTGCTCATCTGCCCCAATTGATGGCTGATCTTCCGTGGTTGCTTTTTTAGGCCAAAGTCCATGATGGGAAACCAGTCCTATATTTTCAGCATCTCATGAAGCTGGGCTCTCAGATCATAATCCACATGAGTTTTAAACCAACTGTTGATTAAACAATTACATATAGTTACATATTACTAAAAAAAAGTTTACTTTTAGTTTTTAGAAGATATAAGTGGGCATCATCCAAGAAGACTCATTTCTCCCCTTGTGAAAAGGGAGAATGGGGAAATACATTTTCTGAGATGCCACCCAATGTTTCGGCAAATTCTGGTATTCAGAATAATGACGTTATACATTGAATTAGTTTCTCCCTTTGACTTGATAGAAAGGCTTTAAAACAATCAATATAACTAGTTAATTAACTAAGCAGTGCAGCCTTATTTGGATTGCACTTATTGTTTTCTGGAAGTTATTTCTAACTCAGTAATTTCAAGACCCTACATAGTTTGTTTCCTTTTTTTGAAAGAACTGGTATAGTCTGTGGGGATGACAAAGTTCTTCTGGTATGTTGAATCATGCAACTTTGGCCCTTGGAGTACAGCCTTCTGTTTGCCACTGATAGATTCAAACCATGTGCTTTGTAAACAATCCATCTTAGAAATAACACTCCTGGAATGAAAAAAATGGCTGCACATGAAATGGTACGTCTTCCATCCTGGAATCTACAGTGAACAAACATTTAGATTTGTTAAGACTAAGAGAGGTTAGTTTGTATTCAGCTCACGTGTTGGCGCATTTGCCTTTGAAATGGTAGAAAATACTGTATATTAATGCATAATTTTTATCTTAATAAATCCTCTTCATTTGTGCCTTCTTGCATTTGAGCAAAGGGACAAGCTTGAACCGCTTGGTACTTCAGGTTCTCCTGAACCTATACAGCAGCATCTTTTAACTACCTCATGCTCCTCTGCATGTGAACTTTTTCTAACAAGCAGTCATATTATCAGAAACAATTATTTGGCACAAATACATTCTGATAGATGGAACTATAACATCAGGATCTAGATACTGATTTACTGGTGAGGATAAAATGGAGGAATGATGTAAGTTACTTTGGGTATTCATTTGGGAGAAAGGCAGGGCATAAATGAAACAAATAAGAAGTCAGGGGATATAGTTAGAATTAAGGATGTACTCTGTCATGATCTATGCAAATTGGTTGGAGATATATTGAATATACAAATATTTTATAAGCCATTATATCCATACTATTTCTCTGATCTTCCTTCTGTCAGTCTGCATAAAAATCCTCCAGTGACCATCACAATTCATTTATACTTGCAGTATATGACATGTCAAGAAACTGTGTTTCGCTTACAATTCCTTGTTCTTACAAAGGTGATTCAGGCTTTAGGTATACTATAAAATAATAAAATGGCATTCAACTGGGCTGTATACTTGCAGAAATACCAGAGCTATTACCTTTAACAACTGATAAGGAAGCCAGGTGCTGGGAATTTTAAAAAAAATGGTCACATTCTCTACTCCCTAGGTATTCAAGGCTATGGAATCTTGGTGATGTGTTCCAGGCAATTAAGCCGATTACATTATCGCAGTGACATCATGAGAAGGGAGGGGGGTTATGACTGCAGAGTAAATCCTGACTTATCTTGTTCTGATCCTTCAGGTCACCTGGTCAGCAACAGGGTACATAATTGTCATAGATCATTAGGCATTGATTTGATTGGTCGGGGCTCGCTTCCTTGTTTGTACTCTCAGGAAGGCAGGAAATTTGCCCTTTAGATTCTGGTTGTTGGGCTGGTGGCAGCAACTACCTTGCTGGGAGTTGTGGATTCAGACCCCAGGTTTTTAAATTTTCTTGTTTTGGGTTTCTCTCTCACCTCCCAAGAGATCCTTGGATTAGATTATCCTGATATGACAATTTGATCTATACCAGGAAATGTACAGTTACAAGTGTGCTTTCTGTGTAGATATTCACTAAATTTCAAGTAAGCTCCATTTTTATTCTGGAGATATTTTGATTACTGTTTCCAGCATAGGCCAATTAGAGCTCTGTGTCAATGTATCAAGAATGTGAGGGCAACCTTAATACCCGGGACAGCAATTTCAGTGCCTAGAAATCCTGGTGCTGGTTTGGTTTAGGCATTCTCCCCCGACATGAATAATCATCCTCTGTGGTTGATCACCATAATCATAACTTTGGGGGAGGTCCAACCAAACCTACATACATTCTGTTCTAGTCATAAAAAACAGAGCCCATTCTAGAGGCCTGATCTTATTTACAATGAACAAAAAGCCAGTGGATTAAAAAAAAAGTAAAGTGTTTTGTAGTAGAATCTATTAGTGTTTCTGGGTCTGGACCTCTTTCTACGCCTGACCATCTAAAAAGGATTGAAGGATTATATGGACAAATAAATCCTGTGTGCCTAGCACTTGGGTGTCTCCACCAACCACCATTTTTCTGACTTTGTGGTTGTGGCTTTCTTCCCAAACTCCCATGGGTGGAAGTTTCACACCCTGCCACTTTCGCATATAATTATTTTCAATACATAATGGAGAGTTGTGCAACTATGCAAAACAACCCAATACAAACATCACATCAGAGAACAATAGATCTGTTTGTTACATGATCTGTTTCGGAATGGGGAGGGGGACAGCATAGCAGGATGCCAGTTGGGCCTTCACACAGCAGCAACCGCTGCGATTGGGACTAACTTGGATATTTCACTACACACATTTAAAAAACACAAAAACCCTTTAAGGCTTACTGGCAACGTTTGCCCTTAGTGAAAATAATGTAATGTGACATGTACAAATATACTTCTGGAAAGCTCTTCACTGATGCTTTCAGTAGAGCAGCTGATTAACTCAACGAGCATTGACCCTGGTAAATTCATAATGCAGAAAAACGCTTTATTTGTGTTGATCTCTTTTTCCCATCAAGCATTTGGCTTTTTAGTTATATTAAGAGAAGTGAAAGGTTTTTAAAAGGCAAGAGATTTGCAGAACTTGACCTTTATACCTCTACTCCCAGACTTCCTTGAGTGTGACTTTTTGCTCCCAAACTGTCTGACAATCTAGAGGACGCCTTTGAGATATATGCATGTCATTTACTTGGCTTTTCTGAATAATGAGTAATTTGCTAGTCACATCAGTTCAAAGGGTAGCTTCCTTTGAGATACCACCACCATTTCTCTTAAACCAAGTGTGCCTTCTTGAGAGTAGAAATGTCTGTGCAATTGGATTCCTACCAATTTCTCAGGTCAACTTCCTAGAATGTTTTCTGACATGCATATCATCACACAAGTCATGAATACATAGCTTATTTGAGTGGTAGTTGATTATGCTGTTGCAATGTGTTACTTTGGCAAAAAACAATTTCTGGGGAATTTAGCAAGGGCGTACCTAGGCAAACTGGCGCATGGGGACAAAACCTGAGTTTGGCGCCCCCCGCGAATGGGGGGCCACCCTCCCCCACCATGAACAAACAATGATTTTTTGCACCAGCTCACAAAACACCTCCCACTCCCAGAAAAACATACATGGCTCTCTCCCCACCAACTCTTTTCCTAATTTCCTAATCACAACAACCCTATGAGGTAGGTTGTTAGCCTGAGAAACAACTCCAAGCCAGTGCAAGTGGATATTAAGCATGTAAATCTCTCACAAATCACCCCCAGCAAAACATTTACCAAACAAATGTCAGCATCATCTCTCACAAAACACCTCCAGTGGAATCCACCCCCAAACACCATCACTTTCAATGGTGTTTAAACTAGGGAGCTCAGATTCTTCTTTTAAATCCACCTTAAAAGGAGAATCTGGGGTCCCCGGTTAAAACAAAATTGAAAGGGATGCTGTTTGGGGGTGGATTCTCCCCCACCCTGAAACAGCATCACTTTTGAGGGTTGGAGATTCAGATGAAACAAATACCAATTCAGCTGGAATCTGGGCAAATTTAGGCAAATTTGGACAAAAAGTGTCCGATTATGTCCTGCCCAAATATGAACAAATGCGAATGCAAGGTATTTGGGCTTTTGCGGGGAGGGGGGGTATTTTTGGTGTTTTTCAGCCTGCAGGGAGGGCATTTTTAAAGCTAGCGGCACCATGATTTCAGGGCATCATCAAGAGACTACCCTGATGATACCACCAAAGTTTGGTGATGTTTGGTTCAGGGGAAGCAAAGTTATGGACGCCCAAATGGAATGCCCCCATCCCCATTGTTTTCAATGGGAGCTATCAGGAGATGGGTGCTGTCCATTTGAGGGACCACAACTTTGGTCCTCCTGAACCTAACTTCACCAAACTTGGGTGGCATCATAAGAATAGCTACCAGATGATGCCCTGGAATTTTGGTGTCACTAGCTTAAAAAAATACACCCCTTACAGGCACCCCAAGAAATTTGCCCAAGATTCTTTGTTTTGCAGTGACTTTGCTCCATTGTAGCCAATGGGGAATTTCTGAGGCAGGCTGCACATTTTTGAAGATAGAGGCACCAGACTTTCAAGGTGGCTCCAAGAGGTCTTGGGTAATAGCATCCAAGCTTGGTGAGCTTTGCTTCTGGAGTGGGGGCGCGAGTTGAGAGAGTTCTGAGAGAACTCAGCTCGCAGTCTTTCATGTGCAGGAGCGGGGAAACAAAATAAGCCCGGGGGGGGGGGCGTAAAATTGAACCCCCTGAAGCAAAGTTCTCCAAACCTGGATGCTATTACCAGGAGGGCCTCCTGAGCCACCTTGAAAGTCTGGTGCCTCTATCTTCAAAAATGTGCAGCCTGCCTACACACTCACAAATTCCCCATTGGCTACAATGGAGCAAAGTCACTGCAAAACAAAGAATCTTGGGCAAATTTCTTGGGGTGCCTGGAAGGGATGTACTTTTAAAGCTAGTGACACCAAAATTTCAGGGTTGGTAACTATTCTTATGATGCCACCCAAGTTTGGTGAAATTAGGTTCAGGGGGACAAAAGTTATGTTCCCTCAGATGGGTAGCCCCCATCTCCTGATAGCTCCCATTGAAAACAATGGGGATGGGGGCACACTAAAAAATGTTAAAAACACACAAACGAGCCTGAAATGGTGGCGCCCCCCCACGTGACCAAATGGGGAGCGCCCGGGGACATAAGGTACCCCCTGTCCCTAGGCAGGTACGCCACTGGAATTTAGGCATGCCCATAGTTGAACAATGTCTCAATGGCTTTAATACAGACAACATGGCAACAGGAATAGTAATGCAAATGGAGACAGAGGCCCTTTCCTCACAACACAAAATATAGCAAGGAAGGTAAATAAATTGCTTGCAGGAGAAGTCTTGCACAGTCGTCTGTCCGCCCCCGCCCCCCCAATAGTTTGGACAACAGTTTATTTCGTCCTCACAACACTTTATTTGGATTCTCTAAATTAGTCATCTTTTTTGCTTGTAATTGCTTTATCCCATGCCCCACTCTAACTTTAATTTTCTCGTGCCCATTCAGGGAAGAGGATTACAGTTTGAAGAAATCCTGCCTGTTAAGCTCACTGCCTTCAAATAGCCTTTTCTCTCTCACGCACTTCCCAGCACCATTCCCCAAAACATGAACTCTGAGGGCAGGTAAGAATTTCCTTTGTTTAGTATCTAAAACTGGGATTTAGCTCTGTGGCGCTCAATAGGAAGTTGGCGTGGGGCAGAGAAGGAGCCATCTGAAAAATGGCCTGGACTACACTTTGCTTTAAAAAAAAACCCCAAAGCCCTGAGCATACTTTATTTTTTCATGCTGTCTGAACAAAAAAATAAGAAAACAATTTTTTGGACAACATTCCAAGAACATTTTATTTGCTTTGTGTGGAAAGGGCAAGATTTTAGCTGAACTAGTAATTTTTTCGTATCCTCCAGGCTTTTGTTATTTCATTCCAAAGGGAAGACAAATTATATATTTTTCTACTTTCTAAAAACACACAATCTCTGTTCAAACATGTCAGCCACTACACAAAATCATACTACCCTGTCCTCTGCACCTACCAAAGTCAGTAAGTTTGGCCCTAATCTTATTTTTTTAATTTCACTTTTCTTCCTTTAAGCTCTTAGGTGGTGCACTCCTGCTGTAACCAGAAGGCCCTATTCTGTTGTCCGGGTTACCAGTGGCTGTCTGAAGTATCCACTGAGCATGTGCAACTCACTTGCCTTTCCAACAGATGGAAAGGCTTTTCTCTCTCTTTCTCAGTTCAACTGCAGCCATCACCTGACCCTTGTAGGAACTGCACACTGGAAGATCAGGTCTCTCAGCTTCCTTTGCTGTTATCAGGCCTTGTCTCTGTGTCTCCTGCTATCCAGTGCCTGTTACCATGGGGACAGCTTATGGCCTTAAGCACCATGGAGGGAGTAGCTACTCGCCAACTAACTGCCCAACTCTCCCCTACTCCACAACATGGCACTCCTTTTTTAAATTGCATGCCCAGAACAATGGAGGTCTAATGTGGCATAGAGAACTGCTACCAGCATTACAAATTATAAAGCATTTATTAAAAGATGTCTACATGTACAGCACCAGATTGAACAAGGGATCCAAAAGAAAAGGATAAAATGCAGTTCCTCTGTCACTTCCTCTATACTGAACCGTAATACAAGGTAGGTTTCTTAGTTTAAAGGGTTACAGTTGTTCTAAAGGGCTCTCATTACTTAGAAGTCTCTGCTTAGATGTGTGGGCCAGCACATGGCAACAGACCTGATGTAAGAATTCTGACTGCCTTGATGGAATCAACACACACACAAAAACTCTCCTCCTTGCTACCAGGAGTTTTATCATCTCTCTTTTGTGGATTCTGCACAGCATATTTATAACAAGTTGCAATCATAAATAAATTCGTTTTCCATTTATAAAAAGGGAAGACAAGTTCATTTATAATGATTGCAACTTGTTATGAATATTCTGTGCGGAATGAGCCTCTCTCCTTCCTCTGGTCCTGTCGAAGCTTTTCCTGAAGTCTCCCTGGCCCCTTAAGTCATCTAAATCTTTGTTCCCTGATAGATGTAATCTGTCTAACTGGAGATGTGTGTGACGACAGTGGGTGAAACTGGCAAGCAATTGACTGCTCCCCCGCCCCCAGTACTCTGCCAAGAGAGAGAAAAACTGTTTAAATCTCAAAGTGAACCTTTGCTCAGCTCAAACTTCCAAAGAAAAATGTATTTCTCCACAACGTTAAGTAATATGTGTGATCCTCTGTACAATCTGTGAGCTACAATGACTGAACTAACATCACTTTAATTTCTCTGTTTTAAGTCCAATACTTCAGCCTTTTTTATCATGCAGGCTTTCACTTCATGGAGGTTAACCTATGGGGGAATATAGATTAGCCTGTGTACTGGCAGTTTTGATAATTTCTGGTTTATAGATCTTCAAATTCCAAAGAACCCTTCAGAAAGAAGTGTCTGATTCTTGCCAGGATGCTAAAGACATGCAGTGCAGTGTGTTTATACACAGCTCATCTTTGCTTGTGAAACTGGATTAAAACTGTAAATAGACTTCTTCTGTGAAATGTGGGATTCCTAGTGCGGAAATGTTGCCAAGTCCAAGCCAGACAAATGAGTAGCATTGCAGTGTTTTTCATTATATAGACATGGAATCTTGGAACTTGATGATAATATAGAACAGTGCTCTTGGCAATAGGAATCATTGGGGAGGCATCAGCTGTGTATTCAAGAGTGCTGGCCACTCTTTCTTTGGGTTTGATTGCTGATCGTCTCTGTCACAAAAAGTATGCCACCTGATAACATCTGCAGTTCAGTTTTATGTTGAGTGGGGTCTGGGCCAAAATTCTCAGTCTCAAGCCTCTGTTATTTAGGGGCATCCTGAGTAAATAACTGCTGGTTTTAGTGCACTTGGCAAGTAATTACTACCCCAGTCTATATTCCAAGCATGAGTCCACTCTCTCTCTAAAGCCAGTTGTACTATTTGGAATTTAGCCTTCTTCCATGCCATGAACTCTATAGTCAACATTTTGTAGCATACAGTTGTCACCTTAAGACCCTCTGAAGTCTGGTTCCTGCAAAAATCTATATCTATTAACGTGAAATACCACTGACTGACTCACTGACTCATCAAAAGAACTCAAAAACCACCGAACCTACAAAGTTTAAATTTGGCACACCAGTTCATTATGTGGTTTAGGTGCTCACTAAGAAAGGATTTTTCAAAATATTCAGTTTTACTTGAGTTATTACACATTTATTGTTGAACTCTGGCCATCTGCGTTACTGTTGAACTCTGGCCATCTGCATGAACATTCTAAAGGTGACAGTTAAAAACGTGCTTGCCAAGCTAAAGGATGTAGTACAGGGAGTAAAAATGATTTGTTTCATAGGAGATTTTAATGAAGGGCACTTTGACGCTCTACTTCCATGTGTCAAATCGACAAGTTCTGATAATGCCTACCAAACAACAAGTACAATTGAGCGAATGGTGGCCCAACTGGATTCTACCACTGACCTCCTCACCGCATACGAACCTGTTCCTTCTGTTGAAACAGCTAAAGGGAGGAGAGGGATTAAACACAGAAAGCAATTTACAGATTCGATTAAAAAAATACAAGTAAGGGAAGCTGCTACAAAATATGTGAAAAACAACCCAGATGTCCATAAAGAGGCTGTGAAAAAGTATGCTGGATGTCACCCCGAAGTTCACAGACAGGCTGTGAAAAAATATTCCTCTAACAACCCTCATGTTAACCAGACCGCTACAGCCAAATACAATTTAAAAAAGATTACAAATCAAATTATCACCTTGGACTAAAAAATATTTGTCGGGTTTTGAATATGGATCTCACATTGATTACTATGGAGACAAGGTGATTGATCTTGGACTTCGATCGCCCTGTGCTTGGTGTCATGCTCTGAAGTGGCGGGATGAGCCCCCAGGAATGTGCTGCAGAGGCATTAAAGTTCAGCTCACTTCCATTCAACCCTACCCTGAACTTCTTGGTTCATCTAATCTGGAGGAACCGGGTTTGATTCCCCGCTCTGCCACCTGAGCTGTGGAGGCTTATCTGGGGAATTCAGATTAGCCTGTACACTCCCACTCACGCCAGCTGGGTGACCTTGGGCTAGTCTCAGCTTCTCGGAGCTCTCTCAGCCCCACCTACCTCACAGGGTGTTTGTTGTGAGGGGGGAAGGGGTAGGAGATTGTAAGCTCCTTTGAGTCTCCTACAGGAGAGAAAGGGGGGATATAAATCCAAACTCTTCTTCTTCTTCTTCTTCATCATCAGCATCCAATGCTTGGTTCACTGATCAGCATCCAATGGCAGAACACTTTCTTTCTGCTTCCCAGAAATACAATGGATGCTTCCAAATGACGTCTTTTGGAGCCCGAGAGGTGAAAGAGAGCAATTTCATGCCAACATTCAAAGTGCAGGGTCAGATCTACCACAGGATAGGAAGCCTCATGATGTGACCCCATCAGCAGCCATCATTTCTTCAGATATACTTTGTTGGGGATGATAACAATGAGAGGGACATTCAGAGTGCTCCAGAGTTAGTTCACCTGACAGCTTGGTCATCCTTCAACCAGAGAGAAAAACCAAGAATATTGTTTACAGGGAAGTTTTGAGCACTTAATCTGAGGGAGAAATGAAAACTGTATGCTGAACAAGTTATTAGTATGGCTACATAGACCACAAAGCTAGGGGTGGTGATTATTTGCCTTTTAATGTTTTATCCTGTGACAGAAACTCATCCTACCGTTTGTAAATAGTTAATAGTGTTTATGAATTCATTACATTTGAAACTTTCATGGTATTTCTATCAGGTCACTTTTATATTTTCACTATGTTTTAGTACTCTCAGTGTTTTTAAAGGATCTTTATTTTTATGAATTCCTTAAATTGCAATCTTTAAGGGTATTTTTATGCCTTACGTTTTATAGTCTCAGTATTTTTCCAGTATGTATATTTTTATGAATTCATGCCATTTCAAACTTCAAGGGTAATTTTATCACATACATTTCATATTTTTAGTATTTTTCAGTAGTTTCAGTTTTTTTGCCATGCAAGGGAAGGGGAGTGAGTGAGGGGTGGCATGCAAGGGAGGTGAGGGAAGGAGGCCCGGCATCTGGACATGGCCCACCCACCCTAGCAGGGGGAGGGGGAGGGGAAGGAGTGAGGAGTGTCATGCAAGGGAGGGGAGGTTAGGGGGCCCGGCACCTGGACATGGCCCACCCACCCTAGCGAAGGGAGGTTGAGGGGAAGGAGTGAGGAGTATCATGCAAGGGAACAGGAGGGGAGGGAAGGGGAGGGGGCCCAGCATCTGGACATGGCCCACTCACCCTAGTGGAGGGTGGGGGAGGGGAAGGAGGGAGGGGTGTCATGCAAGGGAAGGGGAGGGATTGAGGGGTGGCATGCAAGGGAGGGGAGGGAAGAGGAGGGGGCATTTTTTATAATCTCCGTAGCGAAGCACGGGTGCCCTGCTAGTATCTTTATATCATTAGGACTTCAGCTACTTCTGTCTCTCCAGTAATCTCTTTTTGATGCTGACTGGTCTAAACTCTCAAATTTTATTACTATTTTAATATATTGTTTCTAGTTAGAGATGAATTTATTAGAACTGAACATCATGAATTAGTACATGGGATATCTTGTTTTGTGTACGATGTATTTTTGTATTCTGCATTTCCAAAATTATCTTTCCTCTGTTCAAAGGCACCCATCAGCCAAAGGGCAGTACTCCAAACGTTCTAGTCTATGAACTGCTTCTGGTGGGGTGTTTGAAAACACCAGTACACTTGAATGTACAGAATCCTTACTAAGGTCTTCACCTCTTCTTCATGATACTACTCCCTGACTAGATTAATTTTCAGGATGATGGTGGTGGTATGTGCCAGTGCTGTGACATTGCAGATACTCTTGTTGTAGAATTCATGGATAGATTTGTAGAAAAACATGGTATAAGTAATGCTGACAACTAATGTCTAGGTGCTCAGCATAACTCCTGCTTGTTAAAACACATTCCAAAATGTTTAACAGGAAAGGTGCTCTTCTTGGCCATAGTCAGCTTCTTCCCTTACTTTTCTTCCTGCCCCTGTCACAAAGTGGCATTGTGAAATACAGATGTTTCCATGAAGACAGTGTTTCCAAAGGCAAAAATCCTGTCCCTTCTGCTTCAAGCAGGGCCAGATTAAGTTTGACTGGTGCCAGAAATACAGTCCAGCCTTGGTGCCCCAGCCCTTCCATTTGCAAGATTCATAATTCAGTTTACTTGCAGCCCAGTCTGATTAGAGTTCACAATTTATATTCACAATATAGCCTTTTTAAATTACATTTTTTATCACTTTATAGCAAAAAAAAGCTATTTATTTGCTTATAATTAGGGCTGGGCTGTGGCGCTTCCCCTCCCCACGCAGAGCTCTTGGGCTGTGGTGCCTTCCCTCCCTCCCTTTCCTGGGGTTTTTCCTCCCCAGAGATGTCTTTTTCCAATTGGCCCGAGGGGCCAAGAAATAGTTTAGCCCACAGGGCGCCTGATGTTGGAGGCAGTCCGACCCTGTTTTCCCAGCTTTCCCTTCCCAACCCTATGCGTGCCAGCCGAGGTCCTGCTGCAGTTGCCTCACTGTCAGCTGGACCCTGCCCACCAAGCTGCGGCACTCTCGCCCAGTTGCCTCACTGTGCTCCCACTAGCCTCCCGGCTTGAGCTGTTTCTAGCCTCCCCACCTGGCTCAGCCCTCTCACGCCTTTGCTCCTTTCACTGTCACCCAGAATTCCCCTCCCGTCACCCGGCTGCAGCAGCAGCTCCTGAGCCTCGGAGTTCCCCTCCTTAAATCCTCTTCTGGCTCTCAAAAGCCTCCCTCTCCCCAGCTGGAGTGACTCTGAGCCGCGCTGAATGGGCTCAGCTGTGCCCCGGGCACAGTTTCCCTGCGCGCTGCCATCCCCTTGCCTGGTTTCCCCGTCATTCCTCCGACGCGTTCCCGCCGCGCCCGGCCGTCTGCTCCTCCCGGGGTCACATTGAAACTGCGACCGATCGCCTGGCCGGATGATTCTCCTGGGGTCGCGTCGACCCTTCGACCGGCTGGCATAGTTTCCTCCCGCTCACCCGCACGCCCAAGTCCGGGTACAGGGGTGGCCAGAGTCCCTGCTGCCGGAGCCTCACCCGTGCCCGGACAGGGCAGTAGAAAAATGTAATTTTTCAATAATTTATCATTTGAATTGCCAAAAGGGAACAATGCAAATAAAAACGTTAAAACTCATAATTTCAAAGGTTTCAAGTTAGAACATTTTTGCTAACCTTGTAAAGAAAAATAGTGCTACAATGTGCTGGCTTTGCTGACAGAGCACAGATAGGCAGGGACACAAATATACAGCAATCGACTATTATTACATACACAAACAAACCATCCTTTATTTCATTGTTTTCTAAAACCTTAAAGATACATAGCATTTTAACATTCATGGATGAAAAGATCATTGCTGTCTACTTATTTATACTTTTAAAGGTTTTTTTTTTAGTTTTTTAAATTGCTAAGTCTCTTATCAAGTCCTCAAAATTAATCTGGCATAAAAAAATCTGCTTCTGTGTTAAGCAGAGACAAGGCATCGGGTCTGTCTTGTCGCATTATTATTCTGTTAGGATTTTTGATATGCTTCAGCTGTGAAAACAAACGTTCCGTTGTGAAATTTGTGACCACCAATGTTAAAAATATATGCAAGCCAACCTCTACATTTGGAAAAGCACACACAGTATTCTACAATTATTCAGCATGACTGAATATAGTTTTCAGATTTTTCTGCGTTGAACTTATGATGAGCATATGAGTGAAATTGCTGAAGCTCCGCAGATAGTGTTTACATCATCTGGTTAGGCATCAATTAGCTTTGACAACACTGCAGGTACCTTTCAGTTTCAGCAGATGAGGAAGTTGCATCATTTGGGAGGCCATTTGGAACATCAGTTAGATAAGAAAATCTGTCTGCTATTTCACTGTACACCTCCCCTCTCCTTCTCATTTGCGTTTCTAAGCCTTGGCTTACTGGAAGATAGAAGCTCAATTGTGACCAAATACCCTCTTCAGCCTACAAAATGCTCTGCATGTCTGCTCCTGAAAAGCCATGCCCAAGTAGAGCATTGCACAGGAAGAAGAGCGGTATTTGGTCACAATTGAGCTTCTGTCTTTAGGTGAGACAAGGTCTGGCTTGTCAACAATTATGTGAAAAGTGGTGATATGAAATTTATCTCTGGCATTCAAATTCACTTCTGGGGCTTCTCTGTCATTGGGTACTTTCTTACATGTTTGCGAGTTTGAGCTGACTCATAATCTACATATGGTAACATCTCCTTTGCAACTGCTTCAATTTTTTCAAATTCATCTCTTGATGTATGCAGATGTCAGCTAATGACGAATACAGATCAGCAAGTGTTTACATATTCACATCCTCATTTTTCAGCTTACTGATAGTCTACTAGACCTAGCTACCATAGGCACATGCTTACCTACATACGTTTACTGATACTGTGATAATATGTATATACCAGCAAACTGGCAGCTCCCAGTGGTTGCTACGATATCAGTGCGCACACTTATCGGCTGTTTCCGCACGGTGGCAGAAACGAACCTCCACCGGCATAAATTATGCCGGTGGAGGCTCGGGGACTGTCTGCACCGTAGCGTGCGAGCAGCCTCAACTTTCTCCCCAGTTGGAGAGGCGGCTCCACACAGAGCCGTCTCTCCTTCGGTCCCCTCCACTCACCTCTTCTTCCAGCGTCGCTCTGGAGGCTGGAGGAACACGCCCATGCTACCCTCTGACCTCTAGGGGTCGGAGGGCAACATGGGTGTGTCCCTTCAGCCCTCCAGAGTGACGCTGGAAGAAGAGGGGAGGGGAGGAGGAAAGCAGCATCTTCTCGCTAGGTGCGGTTCGCACCACACTGCTTGGGGGGAGCCAGGATGAACAGCACCCCAGGGACCGTTTTTCCCCGGTCCCTGGGGCACTGTTTTTTGGCCGTGCAGAAACAGCCATTGTCAGTAATTTTAGCTGCCAGAATTCACATTCCCTAGGTAGTAACATTAAGGTGGGATAGAGAAATGTCAATCTTTATGCATTTTAGTTACAGGTATTGGCTGCATTTCTAGCTGTAAGATACCCATGTATGTGGCAGAGGCCTTTCTTGTGGGACCCTAGTTCACCTGAAGTTAAACTAACTTTTGTTGTGGTGGTTGTTCCCTTTTTTCACTTTCTGTGGTGCCCCCTTTCCCCTTGGTGACCTAAGCACATGCTTATTATGCTTAATGGTTAATCCAAAGCTGGCTTCAAGAAACTGTCTCTGATCACTGCAGGATTTATGTTGCCATTATATAGAAAAATTAACTTGAGAACATGACATTCCAGAAGCCTCAGAAGAGTAAAGGACTATGGATCTTTACCCTGTCTTTGATTCTGAGAATTGACTGTGCAACTATGCAGGCAAAACATCAGTTCACACTTTTCTGAAGAGAGGTGAACTTAACATTACTCTGTTGAAAGTTTATTCACATGTTATATTTTTGTGCTGTTCACTTGGGTTATATTGGTTTTATCTTAAGGTAGGACTACAAAGAGAGTCTGTATGGTACAGTGGTTAAGGTATTGGAAACCCTGGATCAAATCCCCACTTGCTTTATGAAAGCTTGCTGGGCAACCTTGGACAGTCACATACTCTCAGCCCTGACCCTGGCTGGTATTTGGATGAGAGACCTCCAAAGAATACCTGAGTTATGATGCAGAGGCAGGCAATGGCAAACCACCACCCAAAGTCTGTTGCCTTGAAGACCCAAGAGGGTTGCCATAAGTCATCTGTGACTTGACAGCAAAAAAAAAAGAAAAGCTACAATAGGCAGAAATAGGCAGAAAACATTCCTTGTTAACTTCATAAGCAACTGAGAACTTATATCCAGTTATTGGTTGAATGGATGCTGTTTGCAGTCATATTTTTTGATACTGCAGTCACAAGCTGTAGCTAGTGCATAACTTTTTTTTTTTGCTTCAGTATCCAGTCTTGCGGGGTGGTGTATGTGTGTGTGGATCTGAGATGCTAAGAAATTTGAAATGACATTGTCTCTGCAAGGCTGAGCTTGGTGGGGCCTGACAGAAGCTAGTACATCACAAACATGTTGTGTTAGGAGGAAAAGATGGGATTGATTGACAAGACTACCATCTGCATTGTTGCCTAAATAATGGCTACAGAAAACTACAATTATAGCTGCCCAAGGTCTTGTGTGTAATATAAAATCTAGGACAATGCTGCTATCCTCACTGATATTATTCGCTTATCTCAAATGGCACTGGAATGGTTAAGATTGTTTCAAAGTAATATTGAATGTGGTGGCTGAAAAACAACAGGTAAATAAGTTATCAGTATGTTGTGAGAATGCAGTGCATTTTTAACAATGCTTTTCGCAAATATGTACAGAACTACCATTTGGCTGGGAGAAGCATTTCAGAGAACAAGTTTCTTAGTCTTATTTGCATCCATTCACATTATTACAAGCAAAACCTGTTTCTAATCCTGCATTGATCATGTAGTGAGTAGTTTCACTTTGTATCTTTTTAAATACAAAATGACTTATTTTTATTGAGATCCAAAAGGCAGTTCCTCTGAAATTTTAATGCCTACAGCTGAAACTGAAAAAGCTACTGCTTTGATTTTAGGAACTGCAAGACAGTATTATATCACGTTTATCAGACAACATTTTGTAACATCTCATAAAATGTTGTCTTTCTCATCACATCATCTCTTTGCACAGAAGCACTGGCTGCAAGCAGGGAAAGCTGAGCTAAGGCTGAATTATTTAGGTCTGCTGTCTGGTCCTCTAAGGTGTTTATCTTCTTTTATAGGCCCATTCCTATGTATTGTCGCAAGAAGAGCAGGGATTGTCTTAAGGATGAAAATCAGACAACAGCATAGGTTTTAAAAGAGCAGCATTTAATAGTGAGCTTTCTTTTCTACATATAGTTACAGAATTTCCCTTAGAGATCACTATAAAGCTGTATGCATTGACCAAGGTTTCAAACCGCCCTTTGTGAAACTCTAGGTGGATTAGCATGTGTTTAACAAAGGGCGGTTTGAAATACTAACCTTGGCCAATGCATACAGTTCTACCCTGGATCAAGGAACACTATGAGAACAACCCTAATCAGATCTATTCCCAACACTATTCAGGTCTATTCAACGGAGCCTACTGCTTGGAAAGTGTTTATAGGATTTCACTGTATGCCTCCTGTGTTCTGTGACTTGCCATCAAATGCCACATTTTTTTCATTTAATTCTGCACATTTTTTTCTTCGTTTGGTTCTGGAAACATTTCCCCTTCATTTTTCCTCTGTGGTTTTCCCAAGTACTTTTCCCAAGAATTTTTTTTTATCCATTCCAGAGCAGCTTCCCTTGAACATGCAATCATGTTGAAACAGGAAATTCTATGGTGAGCTATGCATGAATGCAGAAAAGGCCAATGGGCTGGTTGGGAAAGCACTGAAGATTGGATTGTCTTCTCCATTTATGACTGATGGGATAGTTGCTTGGGTATGAAGAAATATGAGCATGTAACCCCAGAAACTAGTTGGTCAGTTACAGAGGCCTCACCACTATCTGTCCATTATCTCTGCCTCCAATGCACACATAGATTTTTCATTTGAAAAATGATTTTTGCCTATATACATAAGTCAAATAAACATTGGCATTTTATCACTGGATCCATTTCTTGCCCCAGAAAACCTATTTCGGTCTCATCTTTTTTGTCTTAAATCTATGGGAATGCACATTAAGAAAATGTTTAATGTTGTCTTCAAGTGATATTTTAAGATGAAGTGCAATGGCAAATGGGGCAAGAGGGGCTACCTACTCTTCAGTTAGCTATTATTCTACATATGCAAATCAGTAAATGTGGTTCTGATATCTGAATCCTTTTGTTTCCATATTTTTGTTGTTGTCCACAAATCATATTGAATAAGACCATAGTTCACTGGGACTTATGTGTTTTGTGTTTTCTTGGAGTCAGTTGCAGACTGCATGGAAAAATAAAAATTCCAAGTTTCCTGGCGGGGTGGGCAGTAACAGGGATTTCTTAAAGTTTTTGTGTTGGATGAGCCAAAAAACTGACAGAGTCCAGATGGAGAGACAATTTCCTGGCTGCAAAGATAACTTGCGACAGGAAATATTAGACATAGCTGCACTGGAGAAAAAAATATAATTTAAACAGAACAAAAATGAGGGTGCAGTTTTTATTGCCCCTCTTTCAGAATTCTGCTCACAGTGAATGTCTGTAATCTTGTGCATGTTTTAGTCAAGAGTACTTGTGCCTGCCATGGTTATGTAGTGTTTGGTTGTTGAGAATGGAAGAAAGGAATTGTGTTGAGAGTTGCTCCTGGTGTTATTTATAGGAGTTTTTATATCATACATTAGAATGAGAAACTGTGTGCAGTATGAGAAAGTGTGTGTAATGTTTCACAGCTACATCTGCACAGAGGAAATTCCATAGTACATGTGCCACTTCAAAAATGCTGAATTTCCAGTGGTGTCCATAAACAACAGCATTTCTCACAGATCTCAGAGGCATGTGTGGGAGATTATTCCCTAAATATCCTGGACGCAAAATAGTTACAGTACAGTCCTAAACAGTTACACCTTTTAAGTCCACTGGAATCAATAAGCTTAAAAGGATATACGTGCATTTAGGAATTTTAAAGGTTAAAACGAGCGAAGTTCTCAAAGAATGGGTGTTGCATGATCTCTATGGTCGTTTCCCCATTTACAAAATGGAGGTCATAAGCTGCAGTTTCCTTTGCAGCGGGACCTTTTGAGCGCGGGTTCCTGGTCCCCACCGCAGCCTCCACCCCCTTGGTCCAATGAATGCGGCAGCCGCGCAGCAGCTACGCA
This sequence comes from Sphaerodactylus townsendi, assembly GCF_021028975.2. Lineage (NCBI taxonomy): Eukaryota > Metazoa > Chordata > Lepidosauria > Squamata > Sphaerodactylidae > Sphaerodactylus > Sphaerodactylus townsendi. The sequence continues at coordinate 97,385,720 of NC_059427.1, read as the reverse complement.
GGACTCCCCACGATCTGCTCAGGGGCTGTCCTGATTGGCTGCTGCATTCTGCTGGGGCGGGATTTTTTTTTATTGTGAAAAGGATGAATCAATGTCTCCACGTCCAGACGTGGATTTTAAGCATTTAAAATAAAAAAAATTAAAACCCAGGCTGCATGCGTCCTAATTGGACGGATGGCTCTCGTCACCAGCAGCGGCGGGAAAATCAAACCCAGAGTCAAGCCCTGGGCTTCCCCACAACCCCCCGCGCACGGTGCGGGGTTTTCAAAAAGGTGCTCGACCATCCAGGAGCAGAAATGCTGCAGGCTGAGGAGGAAGGAGAGTGGCAGAATCGGGGTTGCTGCGTGGTCGCCACTGAGGTAGTGGGGAATGCGGCAGGCCCCCGCGTTATTTGACGAGAGTAGCATGCAGCAAATGGTGAGTGGGGAAACGACCTAAGATCACCCTCAAACAAAACTATGTAGTATTTTATTTAGGATATTAACGGAAACTTCAGTTGCATTCTGAAGTTTCTGAACAGTCTCCAGGATCAGGATCTGTCCACTTAAATTCTTTGGCAGTAGTGACTTTACACAGATGCAGGCGAAACATTAGGAACAAGATCCACTAGACCACGGCCACACAGCCCAGAAAACCCACCAGAACCAGTTGAATCCGGCCGTGAAAGCCTTCAACAATACTTTACAGAGAGTTCCACAATGGCCATACTGGCAACAACACCAGAGTCTGTAGTTACATGGCTGGGAATGCAAATTTGCCCAGCTCCTATAACTCAAGACGCATTATAAATTGAAATTTCCAGGAAAGGTTCTAAATATTATGTTTATAATATTAATAAAGGTTTGCTGCTATAATACTGTTAAATACATTATAAGTTGCCAACCAGAATGGATTAGGAGTTGAGACCAAGTCTGAAAAATAGGCTGGGGGGGAATTAAGGTTGGGGATAGAGTAAGGGCAGATCATGAAAAGATCAAGACAAAAAAGAAGGAAGCACGGGATAGAGAAATTAAGGAAGAGACAACAAAGGTTTTTTTAAAAAAATTTGCTACCACACACTAAGAGGGTTGCTCCATTACAAGATCTGGTTGTTCAGGAACTATAGACCTGGGTGGAAGTAAAGGAAGAGGGAAACCATAGAGTGCTGGAGATAATTACCTTATTAGGAGGCTGCATCCTGACAAAGGCTGTAGCTTATCCTTGCTGGTCTTGCCTTGCTCCAGTGCTGGCTGGAGCTGATGGGTTTAACAGGACTTGAGAAGCAAGAGTTTCCCACAGCCTCCTATACCTTGTTCAGGATAAAGATAAGAGCTGGATTGTAGATCAGTCCACCACTTCTTCTTGGTTTCTTCCTGGAACTTCTTCTAAACTGAATGCTCCACTGTGGTCCTAGTGCCTTCCTTGTTCAGTTTTTGCTCTCCCGGCCACCTTAGTAAAATACATTAAACATTTAATATCTTGCACTGACCTTGTGTATGTAAAAGCATCTTTTGCATAAAATAGTGATTTAACTTTTGGGCAAGTGTCTAACTTCTCGGGGGGGGGGGTTCTCTTGCAAGCAGTGGCTGTCCTTGCTGGCCTCTGGAGGTGTTGGCAAAGCTCTGAGCTTCCTGAAGCCACAGCGGCTGTCCTCCCAGCCTCTAGAGTGGCCAGGGAAGGCCTGAGCTTCCTGGAGCTGCAGTGTCATCTCCCTGATGGTCCTGCCATGTTGCTGTTTACCTCATACTCTTTCTGTTGCTCCTGCGGGTGGGTGGGAACTGGTGTGTGTGAGTGTGTCTGAGCTGGTCTGCTTTTTTGCACTTTAAGTACTCCCTTGTTTCTTTCCTGGGCCCCTTGTTGAGAACACTCTTTGCATTCCACTTGCTTAGCTTAGAGATAACATAGCCTCTACTCTGAGAACTCTGCTTTGCTGTTACGTAAACAACCAATTATGTTATACTGTCTGCTTAAACCAGTTCCACCTGGCTTGGGAGTAAATGGGGTTCCTCTGAGTATATCAATAACCACACTGCCTTGTATTTTCAGATCTGTCTATGGATTCCTATTGCCAATATCCTGCTATGGAACTTCAATAAAGAATATCATATGCTAATCTTGAGCTCTTCAATTGAGACTATAGTCATGGGGCATGATATGCAGCGGCTCTCCTTGCCAATCCCTGAAATGCCACAATAGAACAGCATTCCTACCTTCAGACACTAATTGTGGGGCTGGGTTTGAAATTCCTGCCTGTGCCTCATCAGCCATTTTCACTTCCATTTCTCCTGCTGCTGCTCATTTTCTATATGGAGGGGTGTGTTTCCAAGTGAAAACAGGCAAGATTTTACCAGTGCTTGTTTATGGCAACAAAAATGCTCTTTTAAAAAATTCCAAGTTTAATAGTGCCAAAGGGTATTTTTAATGAAAGCTGCACATAGCAATGATTCTTTCATGGTTATTTCAATTTGGCACTGTTTCCCCAGCAGAAGCAGCCTGTCATCACTTCTGGTGCACAATGCAGGAGCTCACTGTCATCTTTATCCTGAACAGGGTATAGTAAACATTGCATGAAAGCCAGAGAGTCAGAACAAATCTGTTTAAAGTGCTCCTAGTGGCTGCAGTGCAGAACTGTAACAGAAAAAAAGGAAATGCCAGCTGGGGCTTGGGAAATTTTGTCCTTCTCAGTGCCCCTAGCTCCAAATTCACTAACCCAGGTAAAAGTTTTATATAGTCATCATTAGCTTCTTCTTTCACTTCTTTTTCTTTGCCTTTTTGTAATGATAATGTGGGCCTCAAATTATCAGAGTTAAATTCAAACTATTTCAAGGCTTGTACAGACTTTACCTCCTCTAAGCTTGTTCCCAGTTCTCTTAACCTTAAAAATCGTGATTTGGAATAGTTCACATGTATCTAATCTATTCAAGACATGCAAAAAAAAATTAATTTGGATATTCGTACATGTAAGAATATTTTTTTCTTTAAACACTGAACAGAGAGGGCCCATGAACAACAATGATGTAGAGGTGGAAGTAGATGTGTTTTTTTGTCACCCAGAGGACAACAGAAATTACTGGCTCCTAACTACTTGTGAGGGCATTTTACTTCCATTGTGAAATGGCCTCAAATTTGCCATCTGCTTTACTTTTATAGTAGATATGTTTTCTTGGGTTTGGCATTGAGAAAATGAATTGCAAAGCATGATAATGCCCTTGGTATGAAAAGCCAAAAACGCCCTGTCAGGCCCACTCTGTCAGTTCCAAGGGTGTTCATGTAGCTCTGCGGAGTTCGTTGGTGGAGTCGAGTTTGTGGCTTTCAGGGCTTGGCATGAGCTGATGTCAGCTGGCACATCTCCACACAGCTCTTATGATCTGATCCAGATGGTGCCTGGAAGCTGCACTAGCTGGCATCAGATGTTCTGCCACTTAGCTGAGGGCTTTGTTGTTCTTGCTTACTATGCTGCCATTCACAAACTCCTCTGCCACACCCTGCAATAAACAGCTTGAGGGTGGAAGCACTGACTGAATTGTGATGACTTTGCCAACAGTTTCTCTTTTCTGCTGCTTTTACGACTCAGTGTAACAGTAAAGTGCGGATCATGTACTTGGTAAGCATAGGATAGGAGCCTGGCTAGTGAGGCTGAACAGAAAAAGTATGGATAGGTTAGGATAATGAATTAACAGGGGCAAGGAGAAAAACTCTGAAGCTGCTATTAAGTCAAGCCAGAGGAAATTCTCCATCCCCCAGATCATTGCCACAAATGCCAGGTGTGATATCTTTATGCTGATGCTCTCCACACACCTCCCCCGCCCCCAATCTGGGATACTAATTTGTGTTGTGCATCTCTATGTAATAGAGTTTTGTGTTTTACTGCAAACGCAAATAGAGCAGGCCTGTTTTTTCCTAAAACCTAGGGATCCTTTCATAATAGTAACCTGCTTTAGGTTTCCAGGCACAAATATCCACTAGAAATCTAAACTCCACACCTCTACTGAGGCTACTGGGACAAAACACCTCAAAGAGGTGAACAAAAGGATGGTTTTGCTCAAGAGCACTCCTGCTCCCTACCAACAAACATTCTGACTCAACAGACACTGGGGATATAGACTGGCTCTGTTGTCCACAAATACTCCCGTCCTCATTCCACATAAGTTCCTACCATGCGCTGTGGAAGGCTATGGGAAAATACAAGAACCATACACTGCTCATGCCACTTACTAGTAGTCCTGGCCATGATTCAATTTTCCTTGCAGGATCCAAAGCAGAACACATAAAGTAGAACACACATTAATCTGAAGAAAGAACAAGGATATCTCTAGTTTGGGTAGCTGAGTATTATATCAGTGAGTGCACGATCCACAACAAAATGTTGATATAAGAGGAATATGGGGGGGGGGGGAGTAGTGCAAGAGCAATGAAAATCTATTAACCTAGCAACACCATTTTTCAAGTGTGCACTTGTTAAGCTGAAATTAGCACCACAGTTACTTGTTGCAACTCTCTGTTATTCATTATTATGTCCACATTTTCTTTTATTAAGAAAGGCAATCAGGCAAACCATTGAAAACTTACAGAAGCAAAACATCCTCACACTCTAGCAAGATATACAGTTGGCCTTCACAAGATGGTGCTTTTCTTTAGGGAGACAAGACCAGATGGTTCTGTGGTTTCATCAAAGGTTTTCCTTCTTTGATCCCATATTGACTGCACATTGTCGGTGCACAGTGTCATGATAGGTGGGTGGCACGAGAGCTGCCAGGGATACGGGTGTCTGTCCATGATGTTGCTACATTATTGTTCCTGTGATGATGATTTGCTTTCTACTTTGGGAGTGCAGAAGAGTCCAATGACATTATGGTGCTATAGCAGCACCATGGCATCAGCCAGCCTTCTATACATTTGGAGCCAAAGCAAAGTTTACCACTCTGACATGTACATTGTCAAGAATTTATACAGCTATTGTTACTTTTGGATTGGGCTTCTCATGTGGCTCAGAATATATCTGTATGGTAAAAAGTCATAACAGCACTCAAGCGGTACTTGAGTCGATGCAATTCTAGGAATGGATCTTTATCATACATTCTGGCTGACCCCACGTAGAAGTAATTGTGCTGCAGAAACTACACTTGTATTTGCAGTAATATTCTAACCAGCCGATGGAATTGTTTTCTTTAAATATCAGTTAGGTTCTTCACCTTAACTTGAGACACTTTTACTTTGTGGTTAGATGTACAGTGTATGTTTCTATTGGTTTCAAACTGGTTTCAAATTGGTTTCAAGCTGGAAAGAATTCTTGGAATTGTAGTATGATGAGCACACTATCCCCACCTCCCTTTCACAAATCTCAGGACAGAGAAAATTACAATTAAACAAGTTGAAACCTGTCAATGTAGATCTACTCTACAGGACCTTGCAGGACCTTTCACTTTGCAGAGAGTAGTTCCAGCTGTTCTCCAAGCATGGCGGTCGCCTTCTTTCCATCTGAGGGAGCTTCCAGCCAGAAGACTTATTTGAGATGTTGATTCTGCATATTGGATATCTGTAAAACTATGCAGATGTGGTTTTGATTCCCGGTACTGATAAGTTCAAATAGCCTAGTGGGTTAGTGGCATGGTGGAGTGTTGTGTGATGCTGGCTAGTTAATAGTACTGCTGCTAAAGCTGCAGGATCATTAAGGTCCGAACTGGATACAGCTAGAGAGGTCTATGCTTAGGATTTTCTGCTAGTTTTTGGATATATGGCACTGCCTTTTACTGCCTAGTGTGTCTACTTCCACATGGTTTGTTCTGACCAGCAGCAGTTTTCCAGAGTTTGAGATAGAGACGCTTTTCCCAGCATCTGATACAGGGAGGTCAAGTTGCCTGCCAACCAACTGATGTCTGATGGTAGGGTTTCTTTTAATTGGCAGTGCACTGGCTGTGCAATGTCCCTTCTGGAGAATACCCAGGAGTATTATCATGTGATGCTCGAAGACAGGGGACTCCAACCTTATTAAGCTTGTGAGCATCTTTGAAATTCTGACCCCTGGTGGTGGCTCCGAATGACTGCCACTGGAGGTGGAGCCAGCCACAAAAAGTCTGGGAATTATGCGTAACTCGAATAATACCAATATTTCAAGCAGAAGCTGTATTTAATAGGATGTCTCTTAAAATGTGCACATTGTTTAAAAACATTTTCTTTCATACTGTCAGTTTACCTTCAGTTTTGGAGTGAAAATCCTTATGTTGTGGTGGTGGTTTCTGCAGAAACATTTTAAAAAATCTTCACAGCCAATCATAAACCCTGCTGGACACTATCCCCACCTGGCCTTGCCCGTTTTCTAAAAATACTTGGTAGGCACCTGAAAAGGTGTCAGTGGACACCATGTTGGGTGTCCCTATTCTAAAATTTGGGCAGAACTCTGCGGTTTTGACGTACAATTTTGCCCAAATCCAAAGCATTGCATCAACACTATGCTAATGATATGATATTCAGTGAATACAGGAAGTGACCTTGCACCACTGGCATGGTGTTGTTCCCCCCGAACTCTACCTGATACTGAAGATCCTTTGAAAATGCAGGTTTTTAACCTGGGGTATTTTCAGCGGTGGGATTCAGCAGGTTCGCCCCACTTTGGCAGAACTTGTTAAAATGGTGCTTGTAAACAACGTTGTTAAATTATTTGAATCCCACCACTGGGTATTTTGCGTGTTGAGCTGAATCTCTGCCACTGAGTCATGGCCCTCTGCTAAAAGTTGCCCCTGGTTTAATATAAAGGTTGTGACACTAGTCACAGGAAATGATTGCCTTTTGGCCCTGAGCCATTTTCTTAGTGCACGTCTTAATTGGCCGGTACAGATCATGGATCTAATGCGGTGGTGGAAAGTTCTGTCAAGTCACAGCTGACTTACATTGACCTTGTAGGGTTTTCAAGGCAAGAGATGTCCAGTTTGCCATTGCCTGCCCTGCTTAGCTTCCAAGACCTGATGAGATCAGCCTAAACTGGGCTGTCCAGGACTATGGATCTGATATTTCTCATTACTTTAGCCTCAAAGTAGTAATCCTGATAACACAGGCATTTTAGTATTCCTAAATTATGCACAACTCACTAGGCTCACACTGGGTTTATTTTGTTTATAAGAAAATTCAGTGTAAGCAAAAGATGCAGATTCTAGCTGAATGATTTTACATAAGATCTTTCTTCAGCCAAGGAGTAATCAACTGGATTTTTCAATTGCTTGTTTTCTGCCAAGCATAACCAAAATTCATGGGAAGTCCCACCCACCTGTGTAAACAAGTATAGCTGTCAGAAAATAAAATTAGTTCACATGTCTTAAGGAACTTAAGTTTTTTTGTTCTGAAAGTTGGGATTTGTTCCTGCATACATTAACCCCCCCTCCCTGTTTTGCATTTCTTAATTATAAGGCTTTTAATTTCAAATTGCTAAAAGTACATTGCAAAGGAAATGAAACAGGAAACGTTTGCTTTTCAAGCATTTGCAAAGATAGGAGAATTTTGTTTTAATTTCAGAATAGTTAGAGACAAAGTTTTTATTCAGAGATAGGTATTTTCCTTTGAAGGTCTAGAGGAGACTTCCTAGCCATTTGTTCTATGGGGGTACATGCTGTGTTTGACAAAGAAGTCTTCTGCCTTAATTGTTTGCTGCACTGCTAGAGGGGAAAAAAAAGAACATTGATACAGCTGACTTTTTGCAACCTTCTTCTCCAATCTCTCACAAAGATGGGGTCATAAAATAGCAGACATGAAGGTAAAATTGTCTTAACTTCCCACAGTGGCACAGTCATCTATATACCAAGTTTCCTTTAATGCCTTATACAGTTCTTTGATTGTATTCTGACCTTGCAGGCTTCAGATTTTAAAAAAGAAAGTGATGCACATAGTCTGATTACCCCTTAAGGTTAAAAGTCTGCTCCTACTCACATAAGGACATGCCAGCATATGAAGAAAATCCAAATAAGATCAAGCCCTAATGTCATAAGTAACACCATACTCTTATATTTCATTTTAGATCATATTTGCTGTCAACCCAATTGCTGCCAGACCATTGGAATGTTACAATTACAACATATGAATAATGGCCACAGTCTGAATTTTAAACAGGATTTGTTGTTTCTCACAGATGAAATGTGACAGTTGGCACTTACCCAGTGGTGGGATTCAGCAGAGTCACACCACTTCGGCAGAACCGATTGTTAAAATGATGCTTGTGAACAACCAGTTGTTAAATTATTTGAGCCTCACGATTGGAACCAGTTGTCAAATTATTTTAATCCCACCACTGCACCTACCCCAACGAAGGGGCGAAACCACTGACATGCGGCCATCACCACCCTCCTCTGGTTGTGGGATGTGGTGCGATGTCCCTGTGTGTTGCGGCAATATCCCTGCGCCACTGCCGCCAGCATAGCAGGGGCCAGACTGGGGAGAAGCCAACATTAACCAGGTTTCTCCCAACCTTTGCCGGCGTTGTGCCAGCGGGCCACAGTTCAGACTTAAGCCAGCCTTTTGACTGGCATAAGTCCATTGAATACCCTAGTGATACGTTGAGCAGCCTCGCTCACCATTCCTTTAGAATCAGTATGCCAAGAGCTTGTAAAGCACTTGAGAGAAGGGGTATGCATACACAAATTCATATGCTACTATATATATATCTAGAATATATATTGCATCCTCCCCATGTGGGGTCACCCAGGCATAACAGAACTACCTGTGCTAAGGTAAAGGTTTTCTCAAACCTGGAGAAATGCTTGGTTGATGGAAAAATCTAAATGTTAAGAAAGGATAAAAGAAAATATTTTTTTCAAAAACTTTTAAAACAGCCTTTGATGCCCAAGATCTCATGAGATGCCTCTTTGAAGCCTTAGGTGCCATTTGGGGTTGCCCAGACAATATTGCTGAGGCCTGCATTTTACTTGGACTTTTCGGTGGAATTCATGGAAAGTGTTAGTGTCTTTTCCAAGCACTGGTTACAAGGGTTGCCTGGTGCTTTGGAAATAGCCCTGGGCTGTTCTGAAAAATCCAACAAGAAGTCTACATGATGTGGGGTCT